>NC_137332.1:74464832-75922950 GCF_965287045.1 Carcharhinus amblyrhynchos | reverse complement strand
GGGGAGAATGTGTGTTTTAAGACATATGTTGCTTACCATTGCTGGGAGGGTGTCAATCTCAGCCTCAAGCTGAGTAATTTTGTTAATTACACCTCCCCTTATTTCTTTGACATTCACAGTGGGCCAATTTGATTCCTTGACATAAAAAAGAAGCAGATTATACTTAAACCAGTTACAATTTACAGGCTTTTATAATCAGATGCAGCATTATTTCTTAATTTGTCTTAATAAATGCATTTTCTCTTCCATTTGCATCATTTTAGCTGTTAGCTTTACCCTGTGGATGGATGTTACATTGTTATGCCTATCGGTTCAATCAGTATATGTGGACATTCACGTGAGACAGTATTTCTAAAGACCGTGGTACTTTGGTGGACCTCTGCTTCATTCCTCAATTCCATGGACTCCACACTCTTGTACTTCCCCATCAAACAAATTGCCAATCATTTGCATATACAGCAGCAATGCCGTGTAGCACTCTTTCCACTCTCTGCTCTTCAATTGCATGAGAGTTCTCCTTTTGAGTGTAAGAGCAATGGAGATTGATGGTCCCTAGAAACTAATTCCTGCTGCATATTCTTTAATTTGATTTATTATTGTCACATGTATTGTCACAGGTATTATTTCTTGCGCACGATACAAAGCATACCATTCATAGAGAAGGAAAGGAGAGGGTGTAGATTGTAGTGTTACAGTCATAGCTAGGGTGTAGAGAAAGATCACCTTAATGTAGGTCCATTCAAAGGTCTGATGGCATCAGGGAAGAAGCTGTTCTTAAGTCAGTTGGTGCGAATCCTCAGACTTTTGTATCTTTTCCCCAGTGGAAGAAGGTGGAAGAGAGCATGTTTGGGATGCATGGGCTCCTTTATTATTTTGGCTGCTTTTCCAAGGCAGTGGGATGTGTAGACAGTGTCCATGGGTGTGAGGCTGGTTTGACTGATGGACCAGGCTTCCTTCATGACCCTTTATAGTTTCTTACTGTCTTGAGCAGAGCAGGAGTTATACCAAGCTGTGGTACAACCAGAAAGAATGCTTTCTATGATGCATCTGTAAAAGTTGGTGGGAGTCATAGCAGACATGCCAAATTTCCTTAGTCTTTTGAGAAAGTAGAGGCATTGGTGGGTTTTCTTCATTATAGTGTCGTCATGGGGGGATCAGGACAGGTTGTTGGTGATCTGGACACCTAAAAACTTGAAGCTGTCAACCATTTCTAATTCATCCCCATTGATGTAGACAGGAGCACAGCATCCACTATGTCTCCTGAAGTCAAAGACTATCTCCTTCGTTTTGTTGACATTGAGGGAGAGATATTCTCTTGCAATAATGGAAAATAAATACAAATCTACATTGATGTTGTGCTGTTCACATCCTTGGAATATATCAAAGCAATTTCAGTTTTTAAATTATACAGACCTTGCTGCTGTTGCCTTTGCCATTCACCTGCTACATCCATACAAACAATTATCTAAAGGTGCAGCTATGTTTTGTATATGTTTTAAACAATCAAGCTAATGTCATTCTATAACCCTTGTCCTAAAATCATTGATCTACATATCCCGGGTGTTAAAGTATCAGTCTATATACTGTAACATTTAAAATACAGGATTTCCCAATGCTTGTTATCTTGGTTCCTGTCCAATAATAAAGGCCATTTCTCTCCTCACCAGCATTTCCTTCCACTTCCAGATAATTCTTTCCTCCCTAGCCGCAACAGTTTCTCTATTCTCCCAGCCATTACCCTTCTCCTCTAGCATCTCTCCCCTTCCTCTGCCATTTCCCATATCTTTCTTTCTCTCTCCACACTTTCAAGACACCTACACCCCTCCCAACATTTCCTGCCATTTCTATCCTCCCCCCGCCATCTCCCTCCCATTCCTCTGCCATCTGTTGACCCACCCCCCTCCTCTCCCCGGTCCTGTTATATATTTAAGTTGTTACATGATTGCTTTAACAGCCAGTCACATGATTCGATGGTGATGTCATTGGGATGTTCCACTAGCTCTTATTTAGTTTAATAGAATCATTGAAACCTTACAGTGCAGAAAAAGGCCATCTGGCCCATCAAGTCGGTACCAACTACAATCCCACCCAGGCTCTACCCTATCCCTACCCATTTACCCACTAATCCCTCTAACCTAGGCATCTCCGGACACTAAGGGGCAATTTTAGCATGGCCAATCAACCTAACCCGCACATCTTTGGACTGTGGGAGGAAACCGGAGCACCTGGAGGAAACCCACGCAGACACGAGGAGAATGTGTAAACTCCACACAGACAGTGACCAGAGTTGGGCATCGAACCCAGGTCCCTGGAGCTGTGAAGAGCAGTGCTAACCACTGTTTAGTACTGTTCATTTCTTAATTTAAAGGCAACAGCTCTAGAATAAATCTGTTGCTGTTAGTTTGAATCTACGTATGAAAATCACATCATTTTTCTTTTTTCTATAAAACTACAACCCTTAACAAGGGACGTGACAACACCCCAAACTATTTCCCTCCCTTTGCAGAAATCTCTGTCTCTTCTTTGTGTACTTGCACTTGTACTTGTATCTCCTTTGCCCTAATCATTTCCCTCACATTGTCACGATTCCCAGCTGAAAACTGCTATTCCTTGTCATGGATCTGACTGCTAAATGTGGCAGGTGGGAATTCCTATTCCAGCAAGAATTCCAAAATCATGGCATGTACCAGCCGTGCTCTTTTCCATAACTGGCAGGATTCTTGGAGGAGTGGTGAGGGGGGTGGGGTTTGGGGGTTGGGTTCTGCCATTTGTTGTCAGTGAATGTTGCTTTCTGAATTGGCTCCCAGGGTGCTACCACTTAGCATTCTCACAGTCCCAAAAGTCCTTTTAACTGAGCATAATTGGCAGGCGTATTTTCTTCATTTCAGGATTGTAGTGTCCCATCCTTGGGTGAACAGTTTCTTTATTTGAACTCTCCAAAATTTCCCACATGTTTGGAAATATTATTGACACCTGTATATTTATTCACAGTGTATGTGTTCTTTCACAGAGTGGACATTCTCTTCTTTGACTCTCTGCGTATAATCCGTTTTTATTTGAACCTTCACACAGATGAGTTCAAGATTTTTCTGAAGAAGCTGCCGACTGAGTATTTCCTGAACACTTCGACAATCCTGCAGCTGTGGACGATGGACTTCAGTCTCCAGCACCGCTACGAGCAGCTTGAGGCCAGCCTGAAGGTGCTCTTCAACAAGGCGCAAAAGACTGTCCGCAAACTCTTCAGCCTAAGTAAGCGCTGCCAGAAACAACCGAAATTCGTCCTCCCCAGAGAAAGGTACAGGATATTTACACACAACAACATGAAGTAATTAAAAATATTCTTCTCTCCACTCATTTTTCTGGACCTTTTCTCTGAGGTCTCAGTAATGTATGATTGCTGTAATACATGGAAAGATCATTGGCAATGTATAGTTGACAATAAGGAACAGATATAAGATATTGCACAATGTAATGGAGGTTCAAAGGCATTCATAGGTTTTTTTTATTTGCTCATGGGATGTGGCATCACTGGGTAGGACAACATTTCTTGCACAACCCTAATTGCCCTGGTACAGAGGACATTTAATAGTCAGCCGCATTGCTGTGATGTGGAGATGCCGGCGTTGGACTGGGGTGAGCACAGTGAGAAGTCTCACAATACCAGGTTAAACTCCAATAGGTTTATTTGGAATCACGAGTTTTTGGAGCACTGTTCTTTCATCAGGTGAGTGACGAAGGAGCAATGCTCCAAAAGCTAGTGATTCCAAATAAATCTGTTGGACTTTAAGCTGAGATTTCTTACATTCTGTGGGTCTGGAGTCAAATGTAAGCCAGAGCAGGTAAGGAGAGCAGATTTCCTTAGTGAGCTAGTCATGTTTTCCAACAATTGACAATGGTTTTGTGGTCATTTTTTTAAATTATAGATTTGTACTGAATTCAAATTTCACCTTCTACCATGGGTGGAGCTCGAACCTGGGTCCCCAGAGCAATACCATGAGTTTCTAGAATACTGTCCAGTGACAATACCATTACTCCCTTAAGCATACAGTGATAGCTTTCATTGACAACAGTTTCAAATATACAATAATAACTATCATTAACAATAGTTAAACATTAGCTTGAGACACTTAGGATAAAATGCATTATTAAAAATATTACTATGTCACAGGTTTCAAGGTTGAGGGGATGGGCTTGCTCAGCCTTGTCAAATACTGAAGTCCCTAATCTAACTGACCTCCATATAACCTTTCCTTCACTCAGAATATAATCGGAATCTGTGCATTTCAGAGTATTCAGTAAAAATTGTCCTGCTTTTTCTGTGTCTGTGTGGGAACATGTTATTGGCAGAACAGGCTCAAGGGACTAAATAGCCTGTTCGTGTTCCCATACCCATATGCTATCAGCTAAAGTTCTCTGACTGGAGCTCCTTCCAATTTAAACTGTTATTCTAACAAAATATATTTAACAGGCAAAACTAAATGTAGGAATACAGGGTTTGTTGATCTAATTTGACTGAGGGCAAGGATTGATCAGATTCCTGCGGGGGGGGGAGAATTTTCCCATCCCACCTGCTACTGGAAATGTAGTGGTGGGGGTGGACCATGCAAAAGTCTGTTGACCTCGGGCAGGATTTTTCGGTTTTGGGGTGAGTATGCTGAAAAATTCCGCCCCGGTCTGTACGTTCAGTTTGACTATAAATAGTGTAATTATAGAACTATAGTGAAAGCAAAATACTCCAGTTGCGGGAATCTGAAACAAAAACGGAAAATGTTGGAAAATCTCAGCAGGTCTGACACTATCTGTGGAGAGAGAATAGAGCTAATCTGAAGGGTCATCCAAACTCAAAACTTTAGCTCTATCCTTTCTCCACAGATACTGTCAGACCTGCTAAGGTTTTCTAGCATTTTGTGTAATTACAGAACTACTGAAGGTGAGATCTCTACTACTGAAGGGAACTGTAAACTGATGCCTCACAGGGACCCGGGTTCAATTCCCAGCTCGGGTCACTGACTGTGTGGAGTCTGCATGTTCTCCCCATGGGTTTCCTCCAGTTTCCTCCCACACTACAAAGATGTTCAGGTTAGGTGGATTAGTTATGATAAATTGCCCCTCGGTGTCAGGGAGATTAGCAGGGTAAATTAGTAGGGGTTACAGGGATAGGACCTGGGTGGGATTGTGGTCATTGGGGACTCGATGGGCCAAAAGGCCTCCTTCTGCCCTGGGTAGGGATTCTATGAAACCAAATTTACCAAATGGCTGCACTCTTGTCCCAACTAATGAACAAACTTTACCAACAAGATTTCACTTTTTATAATTTTTACTTCAACATAAATCAAGCAAGTGATACTTCAACATAAAGGTAAATTTCACTTTAAATATCTGATATCACAAATACATGCTGGTGCTTGTGATTTTGTAAGATGTCACACCCAAAACAACTGTAACATCACATACAAACACAGTTTTTCCAACTCAATCTATTTTGCCCTTGAATCGCATTCACCTGCAGGTATACTTGAGACGCATCATTCTTGATGGTATAGCCTCCCAGAGTTCGTTTTCAAGTGACCAATCAAACTTGTTCACAGTCTCGTCCTTTGATTAAAAACTTCCAGCTCTTTTACACACCTGAGTTATTCAAACCACTTTTTTAGGATTCAGTCCCTTTTCATTAACTCCCACATCACTCCTCCAAGATCTTCTGCAATTCTATTTTTCTTCTTACTGCCAAATAGAAAACTTCTTGTCGAGCTTTGCTGGCTTCTGTTCACACAAATTTTTTATTCACCTTCCTGACTCTGTTTCCTTTTTGTTTCTGCATTGTTTGCTGAGGATCTATTTCCTTCAGCTCTTCTGCTTGCTGCTCTCCGTTCTGTCTGTCGACATGACCTCTGTTAACTTCTTTCCTGTTGCTCCTGCTTCCAGGTCAGGGGTCGTCAGATTACATGGACTGCTATTTAGTATCATGCCAGAAAATTACAACTGACCCATTTACAATTGAAGCAAATGATTAAAAGTTTTTGTCTTAAAAACTTTGGAAAGTAAGACAGTAAGTGCCACTGTTCAATGAAACACTCCCTCCTTTGTCATTATTGATTAACATAGCAAGTGTATTCCCTGTATTCCTTTTTAATTTATTACCAGTTGTATTGTTATAATTATAATTTGCCTAATTGTTTAGTGGTAGAATAAAAATAAGTTTCCTGTAGAAACTCTGCTGACTGATGAATGTGCCATTCTGTTTCTACTGATTCCTGATGCCATCCCTTCCTTCCTAATATGTGTGATGGACTACCACATGCACTCTGTTCATTTCACAGCTGGAAATGGAAAGGTTGATCCATCCAATACTGTATTTTGCTGTGAGCAAGAACATCTAGCCTACCGCTGCTCAATATTTCCCATTGTCTCAATAGATACCGTCTCCTGAAAATAGACAGCTGGAATTTATGGCTAGGGATTTCATTCAGGAATGAAAGAGAAGTTAAAAAGTTACCCCATCAATGTACTTGGAAAGTTTGTGAATGACAGTAAAAAATTTCACTTTACCTTTGCTGAAAAGTCCCCATAAAGCTGTGAACCTGCCTGAGGAACATGTGAGGAGCGTCTGTAACAATGCTTTTAGGATGTAAGAATGTAGTAAAAGGATTGGGTGCACCTAGCATTGTGTGAGGGATACATCTATCTCATTTTATCCTTGAAATATTGAGGTAAATTGAGAGCCAAGTGAATAACGATGACATAGTTTGTTTATTATTGTCACAAGTAGGCTTACGTTAACACTGCAATGAAGTTACTGTGAAAATTTCCAAGCCACCACACTCCGGCGCCTGTTCGATTACACTAAGGGAGAATTTAGCATGGCCAATGCACCTAACCAGCACATGTTTTATACAGTGGGAGGAAACTGGAGCACCCAGAGGAAACCCACGCAGACATGGGGAGAACATGCAAACTCCCCACATACAATTACCCAAGGCCGGAATTGAACCTAAGTCCCTGGCACTGTAAGGCAGCAGTGCTAACTGTAATAAATGTATGTAAAAATTGTGGAGCATAATTCAATGATTCAAATTGTAAAAAAGTACTCGGTCCATCTGGTACTTCAGCTTGCGCCGTTCAGTAACTCAAAGAAACAGCTGACGTAACACAACCATCAGATAACGATGGTCCCAGTCTAATTCCCCACTCAACTCTATCTCTAGTCCGACACCAATCCAGTTCCACAATCTATGCAAGATTCCTTCATATCTTTGTTTCATTCCGATCCTTTCATGCAGAGTTCAATCAAAGGGATTTTCACTATTTAATTCATTTTTGGCATCATCAGAAGCATTAAGATTCATCAAAGTGGAGCTTTCATCTGTCTCACTGCCTGCCAATGTTTAGTTACTAAGCTATCAATCTACAATCGTTGGATTTGTTTTGTGATTTTTGAGGTCAAGCGAGGAGCCCTGTACTTTTGTCCCTTATGTAGTCACAATTGCTTATAGTCAATTGCTTCAACGCAGCAGAACCTTCTACAATTGAACAAACCCTTCATCCTTGCTAGTACCTTCCATAAGTTTCCTTCAGTGTCTGGCCTAGGCGACATTAAAGTTCATCTTAATTTATCAAGTGTGCCATCCTCACCAATCTTAGTGTCACCATGTCTTCCCTTGTGAACATTTCCAGAAAGTAATAACTAAGTGATTCTACGCTCTTGTCTTCATTCTCAATTATTTCACCGTTTTAATCTTTGACCACTAGTCAAAGTGATCCCTAACCACTTATTTGCAATGTGAGACTGAAGAATGTTAATGACTGTGCTAAATGCTCCTCACCATATTCCTCCCTAAACACATTATTAAACACCTGTTAATATTTTATCGCACACCTTAACTTTTTCCTGCAGGGTTTACAAGATAGGACAGAATTTAATGTCAAGATAATGATGAAACTTTCACTGTTGTACGTGCATAAATGTTTCAACAGCTTCAGGTGAAGGGCAGAGACCTGGTTAAATGTTAATATCCCAAAGTTGCTGTTCAATCTGTGCTACTGTGGTTTTAGCTTCTCAAAAATGTCTGCCTCGCCACTGAAAACATCGAATAGTGTGAGGACAATGTATGGACATGTTAGACGTAGGCCGGAATTCTCCAGTCTCGTTCAACCTGCACCCGCTGCCAGCAAGAATGGAGAATGTTACGCTCAGCCAGAAGTCCATCCACTAAATCATAGAATCCCATAAAACGCCTGCAGAGCAGAAGGAGGCCACTCGGCCCATTGAGCCTGCACTGACAGCAATCCCACCCTGGTTCTATTGCTGTAACCCCACATATTTACCCTGTTAATTGCCCTGACACCAAGTGGCAATTTAGGATGGCCAAGCAACTTAACCTACACATCTTTGTGCAGCAGGACTGGAGAATTCCAGCCACAGGCGAGGTCAGAGAATTGACACTGTGAATGAAACATTTCACAGATAGTACGTAGAAATGGAAGGACCCTGTTAACAACATTATAATGGTTAATGACTACCAACCAAGCTCTCTAGCATCAAGAAACTATTAGGGATGTGGAGTCTTATTGTGTCAGATTTTGATCTTTTTGGGTAGATTTTTAACATGTCACTTCATCCAACCTTGAGTCATTCTTAATTTTTCTTTCTGTGCCTGATTTACCATTAAATTCACCACTTTTAATTTACTTCCCTTCTCAATTCTTGTGCTCCTGAAGTCATGTTTGTTTTAAGGAGTAATCATTTGGTTGACCTGCTCATTTAGCTTCTGGTTACATTCACAGAATCCCTACAATGCAGAAGAAGGCCATTTGGCCCATTTAGTCTGCACCAATTCTCTGACAGAGCATCTCATCCAGGTCATACCCTGTAACCCCACATATTTATCCTGCTAATCTCCCTGAGCTACCTAGTTTGGGACACTGAAGGATAATTTAACATGGCCAATCCACCTAACCAATACATCTTTTGGACTATGGGACGAAACCAGAGCATCCAGAGGAAACCCACGCAGACATGGGGGAATGTGAAAGCTCCACACAGACGGTCATCCCAGACTAAAATCAAATCTGGATCTCTGGTGCTGTGAGGCAACAGTGTTAACCAGTGTGCCACCATGCATCTTACTGTTTTCCACATTCAGCCAATATCAACATACACTTTCAACAACATTATGGGCAAATGATATTTAAGCAGAAATGTGCAGCATCAAATCTTTCTAATGATAGATACCACTAGAAGCCCTGCTCTGGTAAAATATGACCCAGAAATGATCTTTTGCTTCCTTCTTGTTGCATATCTTATGTAGCTCAGAGGAATACAGAGATGACACCAGTTTCTGGGGCCATGGCAGCTGGTTTTCTGATAACTCGCCATTGGCCACAGGCAGGAATGTCCAGTCCTGCCAAAGTTATGGGCCATTTGTGTTGCTCGCCCGTTGAACCACCAGGAAACTGACCTTGGTAGATTGCCTTCAGAGGAGGTCCTGCTGGCAGGAAGGGCCGGAAATTTCAGCTGTGTGTAACAGGCTGTCTTGACTGTGTTTTTAAAGATCTGCCATCTTCTTGCTTCTTGCAGTTTCCAACTGTTTCTCTTCCGCTTGCTTCTTTTCTCTGAGTCCATACCCAGGCATAACCAATCAAGTAATTGTAAACAGACACAAGTAATCAAACACAGAACAATTGAACACTATGCTTCTCTTTGGTCTTCTCAAGTCATCCATTTTGGAAGTTCCCTTCTTATTTCGGTGAAAATCTTGCAGGTTAAAGTACGGTCCATATTCTCCCCTGAACATGCCCTATCACAACCCCAAACCTAATGAGAAGAATGCTAGCTCATCCAAATTAAAAACCTCATCTATGCCTTTGTTACTTCCAGACCTGAGTATTCGAATGTTGTCTGGGCTCACCTCAGACCTTCTATCCACCATAAACTTAAGCTCATACTGAACTCTACTACCTGTAATCTAACTCATATCAATTCATCATCATCCATCACCCCTGGATTGCTGACTTACACTGGGTCCCATTTTGACAATGGCTTCACTTTGAAATTCTCATCCTTACATTCACGTCTATCCGTCGACTCCCCCTCCTTGCTTCTGTAACCTCCTTCTACCCTTCAACCCTCTGAAATCTATGCACCTGAAATCTTTCTTGATCTTCATCTCAGTTGTCTTGGCCCTAACTTTGGAATTCCCTCCCTAAACCTCTCTTCCTTTCTGTTCCTCTCTCCTCATCTAAGATGGTTGTCAAACCTACCCTCTTTGACCAGGTTTTTGATTGTCTATCCTAATGTGGCATGATAGAATGTTTTGAATGTGTTGCTTCTGTAATCTGCCTTGGGACTCTTCTATGGTGTCAAAAGTACTATATAAATGGAAGTTGTTGTTGTTGAATCTAGTTTTGACATTCAAGGTGGCACAGTGTTTAGCACGCCTGCTCACAGCACGAGGGATCCAAGTTCAATTCTGGCCTTGGTTGACTGCATGGAGTTCACACATTCTTCCCATGTCTGCTTAGGTTTCCTCCAGGTGCTCCGGTTTCCTACCAGAGTCCAAAGGTGCACAGATTGGGTGGATTGGCTATATTAAGTTGCCCCTTAATGCCTAAAGATGTGTAGGTTAGGGGGATTAGTCTTGGTAAATGTGCAGCGTTATGGGGATAGGGCAGGTAGGTGAGGCTAGGTAAGGTGTTCTTTCGGAGAATTGATGCAGACTCAATGGGCTGAATTGCTTCCTTCTGTACTGTAGGGATTTTATGGATTCTACAGATCCTTGGTTAACTCCCAGATATTGTGCAACTCCTACTTGGAGTTTGCTAATTAAAACAGGGAACTTTGAATTACGGTACAGGATTTGGGGCTTGAAACAACTTAAAAGGGTTGCACCATCAATTTTCCTTTGGCCAGTGATGTTTCCTTCTACTTAAGGCTTGCACCAGGACAGGAAGCCCTAGGATTTATCATCCCTCCTTCCCAATGGACAAATAAGTAATGAATGTGCTTCTCCGTGATGCAAGGCGACAGATGAGGAACACATTACAGCAGCGTTGCCGGGAGGGTGGCAGGATATCTTGTTGACTCTCTTTTCAGTTAACCCAATTAAACTGAATTACATAAACTGAAGGATAAAGCAAGAAGGGCAACCTCTTAAAGTTGAACCACCTGAAACAAAAACAAAGCACTGATGAAACTTAAAACAATAAACTAAAAGGTGATTAATGGGGTCAATAACACACTCCATTCCCTAAGGTGCCCAATGGGCATGGAAGGCCTTGATGGCACCCATGGACACCACATGCTCCCTCCCCAGGGCTGTGAATACAGCCATGGTAGGGGGGCACACAAGTCAGGCTGGGCAACCCCTTAGTCGCACGCTGCCTGGACCTGTTGATAATGGGTTTGCACAATAAGAAGTCTCAAAACACCAGGTTAGACTAACCTGGTGTTGTGAGACTTCTTATTGTGTTTACCCCAGTCCAACGCCAGCATCTCTACACCATGACTACTTGATGATGGGTTTAGCCAGGCCCAGGAGCAGCTTCATGAGGAGATCTTCCTTCCCTTTCCTCTCCGCATTGGGTGGATATCATGTAGCCTCGTTGATGCAAAGGTTTTAATGACCTTACCTGGCCAGAGGAGGCAAGAGGAATCAGTGAATTGCACTACAGGGAGAAGGCAGCTCATAATCTGACAGCACTGTGGGTGTACCTACACCACATGGATTGCAGCTTTTCGGGAAGATGACTTACCATCACTTTCTTCAGGTCAATCAAGGGTAGGCAATAAATGCTGGCCTCATCAGTGATGCCCATTTCCTGTGAGAAAATAAATAATGAAAAACAGAACGAGAAAGGTCACAGGATCCAGGGTGAGATATTTAATGGATACAAGTTTGGCTTGATGACAGAAGCCAGAAGGTCGTTGTAGAGGGTCGTTTTTCAAACCGGAGGCCTGTGACCAGTGGTGTGCTTCAGGGATCAGTGCTGGGCCCACTGTTATTTGTCATTTATATTCATAATTTGAATTAGAATATAGGGAGCATGGTTAATAAGTTTGCAGATGACACCAAGATTGGTGGTGTAGTGAAATGAAGAAGGTTATCTCACAATGCAACAGGATCTTGATCAATTGGGCCAGTGGGCTGACGAATGGCAGGTGAAGTTTAATTTAGATAAATACGAGGTGATGCATTTGAACCAGGGCAGTACTTACTTAGTCAATGGTAGGGCTTGGGGAGAGTTACAGAACAAAGAAATCTAAAGGTACATGGTCATAGTTCCTTGAAAATGGAGTCACATATGGACAGAATGCTGAAGAAGGCATTCAGCATGCTTGGTTTCATTGGTCAGAACAGGAGTTGGGACAACTTGTTGAAGTTGTACAAGACATTGGTAAGGCCACACTTGGAGTAGTGTGTACAGTTCTGGTCACGCTAATATAGAAAGGATATTATTAAACTGGAAAGAGTACAGAAAAGATTTACTAGGTTAATTCCGGGACTTGATGGTTTGAGTTATAAGGAGAGGTTGGATAGAGCGGGACTTTTTTTCTTTGGAGTGTAAAAGGCTGAGGGGTGATCTTATAGAGGTCTATAAAATAATGAGGGGCATAGATCAGCTAGATAGTCAATGTCTTTCCCCAAAGGTAGGGGAGTCTAAAACTAGAGGGCATAGGTTTAAGGTGAGACGGGAGAGATACAAAAGTGTTCAGAGGGGCAATTTTTTCACACAGTGTGGTGAGTGTCTGGAACAAGCTGCCAGAGGTAGTATTAGAGGCGGGTACAATTTTGTCTTTTAAAAAGCATTTCGACAGTTAAATGGGTAAGATGGGTTAGAGGAATATGAGCCAAATGCGGGCAATTAGGACGAAGGGGTTTAAGAATAAAGGGTGGCATACACAAGTTGGGCCAAAGAGCCTGTTTCCATGCTTTAAACCTCTATGACTCTCTGACTGTAGGTAAGAGTCTCTGACCTCTTCCCTCTAATCCAAAATGGAGGTAAAACCTTTGGAATGCTCCGAAGGTTGGGTGAGGACATCTGAGATGCAGAAAATACAAGGGCAGCTGCCAGGAAAATAAGTGTGCAAGTGTCAGAGGATAAATTCATGCAGAAAGAACAAACAGGCATGTATGGCACTTGAGAAAAAGAGCAAGGATAAATTTGTAGATTGCACTGGTTACTACTCTGTGTAGTTTTAGGGATGATGTAGAGATGCTGGCATTGGACTGGGGTAAACACAATAAGAAGTCTCACAACACCAGGTTGGAGTCCAACCAGTTTATTTGACAACAATCTCAGAAATGGTGTTCCTTCGTCAGGTGTGTGGAAGGTTCTGTGGAATAGTTGAACCTCCAGTCTTTTGTCTAAGAGACAAGAGTGCCACCAACTGAGTACAGCTGACACACAAAGTGAGGGTGTGGTGCAAAATGACCTAGGGTGGAGTGATACTGGAGTGCAAAACTGCAACAGTGAGGAGGGATGGAGACATTAGGACTAAATCCCCTGGAGTAGGGAGCATCAATAGTGAACTATGAGATTTTTTTTAAAATTGTGAAAGAGTTTGATGGATTGAGTCAGGAAAGGCTATTTCCTTTGGTTGAGAAGTCAATGACCAGAAGTCATCAATTTAAAATTGTGACAGAGAAAGAGTAGAGAGAGGTGAAGCATAATCTCTTTACACACAGAATTGCTGGAGCGTGGAATGCTTTGCCACAGGGAATGGTTCAAGCAGAACCATTGCATCCTTTAAAGGAAAACTGAAAAAATATTCGAAGCAGAAGAAGGTACAAGGCTATGGGGAGAAAGCAGGGCAGTAGGATTAATCTGGATTACTTTAGCGAAGAGTCAGCACATTCATCATGAACTTGAATGGCTTCTTTCTGTAACTTAAGATTTCTGTGTCTCTGTGGAAGAATTAAGGATGAGTATGATCATTTTATTTTTGAGAATTTTTTTTACATTTATTTGCTTTTCTTTTGGCTAGCTGTCATACACTGCCCAGGGTGCTTGCCTCCTTGTCTGAGTGCTCCTTTCTGCTTGCCCATACTCTGTAATTCATTTGATTAAACACTACAGATAGCTAGATTGCTATCATCTTTATAAATTTGAAATATGTTCATTGCAGAGTGATGCTATTCTAATATTAAAGAGGTACAATTTATATCATCTCCAGATGCTACTGTTCCTTTACCCTTGTTATAATTCTACTCTTTGTTTTATATTGCCTCTTCTTATTCTTCCGACCAGAATGTATCACTTCACACTTAGCTGCATTAATTTTCAGCAGCCACATCCATCCATCCATTCCATTAGCCTATCTATGCACTCTTGAAATGTATCACTATCTTCCTACAGTTCACAACACTTCCGTGTTTTGTGTCACTTGCAGATTTTGAAACTGTGAAGACTAGGTCATGAATTTTTATAAAGAGAAACAGTGGTCTTGGCACCAATCACTGAAGACTCTCAAAAAAAAACAATCATCTGGTATGACTCCCTGTTTCCTGCTACTCAGTCACTTTTTTATCCTTGCTGCTGCTGCCCCTTTCATTCCATGGCGTCTAACTTTGCTCACAAGTCTATTATATAGCACACTATCAAAGGCCTTTTGAAAGTCCGTTTATGCGGCAGCAACCACAAGGGTCAATCCTTTCTGTTACCTCATCAAAAAACCCAATCATGTTAGTTAAACATGATTTGCCTTTAACAAGCTTGTACTGGTTTAATTTAATTAAGCAACTGCTGGTTTTCTTTAATTAATCAACACCTGTCCAAGTGATGGTTAAGATTGTCCAAGATAATAATCGATTATAGCTTTCCCACCATTGTGGTTAAATATGCTGATCATTTGTTGTTGGGTTTAATCCTTTTCTGAATAAGGGTGTAACATTTCCAATCCTCTGGTTCTGTCACTCTAAGGACAATTAAAAGTTCACAGCCAACATCACCACCATTTCCTTCCTTACTTCTCTCGGTATCCTCAGAGTGACTGATCCAGTGTGGGTATCAACATAAAATAAGCCAATCTTTTTTCTATCTCTTTATCAATATTTGGCTCATCCTACATTTTAATTACCACCTCTTTCAATATGATGTGGACAGCAGCTTCTTCCTTGTTAAAGGCAAATGCAAAGTACTCATTTAGTAGGTTGGCCATATTGTTTGCCTTCATGTGTAGATCCTCCTTTTTGTCCCTAATCAGTGGCACCTCTCATCTTACTGACTTTTAATGATTTATATGCCTATAGAAAACTTTTGGATTCACTTTTATGTTACCTGCCAGTCTCTTCTCACACTTTCAATCTGCCTCCTTCATTTCCTTTTCAATTCCTGTCTGAACTTTCAATATTAACAACCTCTCATCTGTCATATGCAGCCTTTTTCTGTTTTATCTTACTGCCTATCTGTCTCGTCATTCAGTGAGCTCTGGTTTTGCTGGTCCTAATCTTCCCTCATGGGAATGTATCTCCACTGTCTCCTCTTTAAAGGCATCTGACTGAGTTGTTATATTTTATCTGGGCCATACCTATGTTTACCCACTAAAATTAGCCCTCCTCTATTCAAGTATTTTCCCTCATGATTGCTCCTTGTCCTTTTCCACAGCCAACAGAAACATTTTGATATTATGATCACTGCCCTCTAAATATGTCCCTGTTGGCAATTGATTAAGTGGGCATCCACCATCTCCAGCCCTGGAATATTCTTGAAAATGAATATTGTCACCTGCTCTTCCTTTCTTCCCTTTGCTATCTTTCCTGAACGCTTCCTCTCCAGGAATAATTAGTAGCCAGTCTTGTGCTTTCTTTCAGCTAATCTCCGCTACTGCCACAACATCGTTCTCTCATGTGATCATCTGCATTCAAAGATCTCCAACTTATTTATCAAATTTGTGATGATAGTGCACAATGCTTCCAAGTTTCCTATGATAATGTAGAACTTCAAAAGGCTATGGATCAGTTGGTGGGGTGGACGGATGGGTGGCCGATGAAATGTAATGTAAAGAGGTGTAAAATGATTCATCTTGGCTGGAAGACCATGGAGAGGCAATGCAAAATAAAGGGTACAATTTGAAAGGGGATCCAGGAACTTGGTGCATATGTGCACAAATCATTTGAAAGTGGCAGGCTGGGAAAGCATAAAGTATTCTGAACTTTATTAATAGAGGCATAGAGCTCAAGAGCACAAGATGATGTTCAAATGGTATAAAACACTGGTCTGCTTCAGTTGGAGTATTCACGGAACCATAGAATCCCAACATATGGAGGCTATTTGGCCTATCGAGCCTGCACTGACAGCAATCCCACCCAGGCCCTATCCCCACAACCCCATGTATTTATCCTGCTAATCCCACTGATACGAAGAGGAAATTTAGCATAGCCAATCCACCTAACCCATACATTTTTGGAGTGTGGGAGGAAGCCGGAGCACTCAGTCTCACCACACTATTCGCAAGTTCCACCTGTGTGTGTGTTTGTGCCATGAGGGTGTGCGTATAAATGTTCACATGTGAGTGTGTCTGTGTATATGTGTTGGAGCTTTAAGCTCATAATGAGGACCTGAACAGCCAGTCACCTGCTGAAATTGCCATGGTGCTGGTTTCTGACAAAAATACTTCCCCAGCAACAATCTCCTCCACACTGCACTCTGTGGTTACAAAGGCTTAATGCTAAAAGCAGGATGTACTCACCTTCTTTGATCCCATCTAACAGGTTAGGTTGGGCTGATCTCTGCTGACTTTTAACCCTGTGCACAACCTATCTGATTGGTATTGCAGTGATGAGGTATCCAGGTTGGAAGCAGGATCAAGGGTCTGTCATAATCTTCGAGACCCACTGCTCCAAGAAAATCACTGGAGGTGAATGTGCATTTCTATTGGCACACTCTTATAGTTTAGATACCTGCTCTTCAATGTGATTTCTGGGATTAAGGCTTTAACGTAAAAGCTGGAAGAGGGCTCAGTTGAAGGAAGATTTAGGAGCCTAAAGAAAATTATAGACCTGGTATTGTATAATGTGACAGTTTTAATGAGTGATCACAGTGTAAAAAGATCCTCTGGGAAAAAGTGATCATAATACAATTGAGTTTCGTAATTTGAAAGCAATAGTCCAGTTCAAACCAAGAATCTTAAGATTAAGCATGTCCAATTATAGATATGAGGAGAAAGGTGGCTCAGGCTTATTGGGTAAAAGAAAGGAAATTATATGACTTTAACTAAACAACTGAAAACATTAAAGAAATAATTCAAAATGATCAACAAAAATACATTCCATGAAAAAGCAAAAACTCAACAAGAAGGAGCCAACTGTGGATTAATAGGGGAAGTTCCCGACAGCATTATTTTGAAAGAGGATGCTTATAGTTTTGCAAAGAATAGTAGCAAATTTGAGGATTGTAGGTGTTTTAGAAACCAGCAGAGTGACCAAAAATTTGATTACAACTGAAAAAATAAGAGTATGAAAGTAAACCAGCCAGGAATATGAAAACGGTTCTAAGAGTTTTACAAGTATGTGAACAGGAAGATAGTAACGCACTCAGAAAATCATAGTATGATGAGACAAAATCAACATGGTTTTCCAAGAAGGATATAATGATGAAATGGAACCAAATGTGTGTGGTATTCTTGGATTTTTAAAAGGCATTTGATAAGTTGCCACACAAGTTTAATATACAAGGTAGGAGCTCGTGATGCTGGTGGGAATGTATTATGTAATTGGAGGATTGATTAACGGACAGGGGGCGCAGAGTAAAGAAAATGGGGAACTAAAAGAGAAAACACTGGAAAATCTAGCAGGTCTGGCAGCATCTGTCAGGAGGAAAAAGAGCTGATGTTTTGAGCCCAAAGGGCCCTTTGTCAAATCTTTATTGGTTTCAGATTCCAGCTTCTGCAGTAATTTGCTTTTATCAAGTTGACAGGCTGTAACTCAAGCAGTACAAGATCAGTGTGGGGGCCTCAATTAGTTACTATCCACATTAATGAGTTACGAAGAGACCAAGAATAATGTATCTATGTTTGCTGACAATCCGAAGAAAAGTAATAATGCAAGCTGTGAGGAGGACAAAAAGAGGATGCAAAGAGATATATACATATTAAACAAATGTGTGTTATATAGCAGATGGGGTATAATATGAGGTTATTCACTTTAGCAGGGAGAATAGAAACAAAATATCTTTTAGAAGTGGGTGGGATTTTTCTCCCACCGTGCAGCATGTTGGCAGAGCCAGGAGCCAGTGCATTGCTCGCTGGCAATGGGATCTTATGGTGCTGCCAATGTCATAGAATCCCTACAGTGCAGAAGTAGACCATTCAGCCCATCAAGCCTGCACCAACAACAATCCCACCCATCCCCTATCCCTGTAACCACCCATATTTACCCTGCTAGTCCTCCTGATACTGAGGGGCAATTTAGCATGGCCAATCCAACCAATCTTGCACACCGTTGGACTGTGGGAGGAAGTGGGTGCACCTGGAGAAAACCCATGCAGACACAGGGAGAATGTGCAAAATCCACACAGTGATCTGAGGCCTGAATTGAACCCGGGTCCATGGAGCTGTGAGGCAGCAGTGCTATCCATAGTGCCACCATGTTCACAATGAGGTTTCCTGTTGAACTCACCCCTTACCACCGGGACACCCACGAGGGTGAGCTAACGGTGCACTATAAGATCCTGCCAATGTGAATGGTAGCAAAATTTCTGTGAGCATATAATTTAGCAGTTGGTGTTCAGAGAGACTTTGGCTTACTCATACAAGGAGCATGGGAAGATAACTTTCAGATACAGAAAGCAGTAGGAAAGCAAATGTCATTTTGACCTTTATTGAAAGAAGATTGGAGAACAAGAATAAGGAAATGTTCCTACAATGGTGCAGGGTTTTGGTGAGACCACACACTGGGGAACTGTGCAGTTTGGATCTCCATATCTAAGGAAGGATATTCTTGAATTGGAGATGTTTCAGTGAAGGTTTGCCAGATTGGTTCCTAGGATGAAAGAGTTGCTTAATGATGAGAGGCTTGAGGGTCTATATCTCTGTAATTGAGAAGAATGAGAGATGATTTAATTGAAACATTCATGATTTGGAAAGGGCTGGTCAGACACTGACAGGCTGTTTCCCCTGATGGGGGAACCAAAGAGACACGGTTTCAGGGTAAGCAGAGGACCGAGATGAGAAACTTCTTCATTCAAAGTGCTGTGTATGGTGGGATATCTCTATCTCAGTGATGCACCACTATTGAATATATTTGAGGCTGAAATGGGAAGATTTTGGCAGGATTTTCCAGCCACGCTTGCCTTTAGAGTGGAAAATCTCACTCAAAGTCAACAGGCTTTTCATGGTCCTTTCCTGCCCACTATATTTCCTGTGGCAGGTGGGATGGGAAAAATCCACCCCTGATCGCTCAGAGAATCAAAAATAGTCGGCAAGAGAGTGAAGTTGAGGCAGAAGATCAGCCATGATCTTATTGAATGACAGAGGAGCCTTGAGGGGTCAAATCTGCACCATTGTCTTATGTTCGATAGCTTACAGACACTAGCTTATTTAATGAACACTGAGGCAGGTTCAACAGGGTCATTTAGGGGACAAGGTTTTTCTCCATTGATGAAATTAATTAAGTCATTCTTTGATAACTGGACGATTCTACTCTTTGCATCAGGTCTCAACATCAGATGGAACACCCACTAGATTGTGATTAAAGCTTCATGTATCCTGTCCTGTCAAGCACTTCCGAGGCAGATGGAGCATCGAGCAATGCAGGCTGAATCTGCCTCTCTGATGCCCTAACAATGTAACTGATATCCCCCAAACAAGGAAGAGCATAACCTACTGTAACGACCTAACATTTCCATCCCCAGCTCCAGCCACCCTCATCACCTCTCTCAGCAAGATTATTGATTTCATGCCACTTACGCAGTGCACCAGGAGTTTATTTTTGGCTGTGGACTACAAAACGGGTTGATTTACCAAGCTTATTTAATGCACAGCCTCCTCAGTTGTCAAAGGCACTTTTACCTTTCCGATATATTATTGCAGGCTTGTTCTCATGGCTTTTACATTTTCATTGACTTCCTGTCTCTCCATTGAACTACTGCCCACAACTTTAAGGTGCTGCATCTTACTCCTGTATTCAGCTGGAAGTAGGTTTGTCTCTAGTGCTCTGGTAAGAAGTCTCACAACACCAGGTTAAAGTCCAACCAATTTATTTGATAGTAAACTCACAAGCTTTCGGGGTTTCCCCTTCGTCAGGTGAATGGTCAGATGAATCTTCATCAGTTTACTATCAAATAAATTGGTTGGACTTTAATTGGTGTTGTGAGACTTATTACTGTGTTTACCCCAGTCCACACCGGCATCTCCACATCATGTCTAGTGTTCTGTACAGACAGGGTAAAGGATCCTAATCCCACATTTTCTTAGGGACTCTAGTTGCATGTGCAGATTTGGGATTTAGATTTTTGGATCATTGGGATCTCTTTTGGGAAAGGGAGTGACCTCTTCAAGGCAGACAGGTTACGCCTGAACTGGAGGGGACTAATATCCAGGTGGGGAAATTTGCTAGAGCCACTCGGGAGGATTTAAACTCGTTTGGCAGGGGGTGGGACCCAAAACAGTAAGGAGACAGAAGAGAAGGTTGAGGACAGCACAAGAAATTAAAGAGTAATGAATTAGTAAAGGCAGTGTCAGTAATGCTAGTACCAGACATATCAGGCAAAAGCAGAGCAGGCAGCAAGGGAAGTCCAGATTAAACTGCATTTATTTCAATGCAAGAGGCCTGATGGGCAAGACAGATGAACTCAGGGCATGGATGGGTACGTGGGACTGGGATATTATAACAATCACTGAAACATGGCTAAAGGAGGGACAGGACTGGCAGCTCAATGTTCCAGGGTACAGATGCCATAGGTAAGAGAGACCAGGAGGTAAAAGAGGAGGGGGATTTGCACTTTTGATTAGGGAAAACATCATGGCAGTACTGAGAGGGGATATAGAACAAAGAACAAAGAACAACCCAGCACGGGAAACAGGCCCTTCGGCCCAACGAGCCCGCGCCGCCGCATCACCCTACACCTATTCCACCCTGCGTGTCTACGAATGGAACCCCTAACTTAGCCAGATTCAGGGGAGAATAGTGTCAATTTGGTAAAACCAATCAGCCTAAGAGCACATCTTTGGGGTGTGGGAGGAAACCGGAGCGCCCGGAGGAAACCCACGCAACCACAGGGAGAATGCGCAAACTCCCACAGACACTGGCCCAGATCCATGTATCTGCACAGCTAGCAGCGCTAGTCACCGAGCTGTTGCGGCGCCCGTCTACCGGTCCAGGATCAAGCACACACACCGACATGAAGTACTAGGCCACTCCCGGAACTTCCAAGAGCAGCCCACGCACGACCCACCGTGTGCATGCCCCTCGCTTGACACGAGGTGGACCTCCTGCAGAATAAAAAGACAAAACGTTAATCTTACAAGCCTGCTTTTCTGGTGTCTCCTGAGGTTCTAACCTTATTTAATAGCCCCTACTATAACCCTCCATCCTCGTTTCACTCATGTGTCTATCTAACTGAACCTTAAATGAGTCCAACGTCCCTGCCTCCACCACCCTACTCGGTAGCGCATTCCATACCCCCACAACTCTCTGCGTAAAGAACCTTCCTCTCACTTCCAAATTATGCCTCTCCCCCCTCACCCTTAAATCATGACCTCTCGTATTTGTACCCAGTCTAGGGAGCAGTCTCTCACTATTGACTCTATCTATTCCCTTCACTATCTTATATACCTCTATCATGTGCCCCCTCAATCTCCGTCTTTCCAAAGAGAACAGTCCCAGTTTCTCCAACCTTTCCTCGTACCCCAGCCCCTCCATGCCAGGCAACATCCTGGTAAACCTCCTCTGCACCCTTTCCAGAGACTCCACGTCCTTCCGGTAGTAAGGTGACCAGAACTGGACGCAGTACTCCAAATGCGGTCTAACCAACGTTCTATACAACTGAAGCATTAGACGGCAGCTTTTATACTCTATACCCCTTCCTATAAAGGCTAACATTCCATAAGCCTTCCTAACAACCTTCTCCACTTGTGACGCGACCTTCATGGATTTGTGGACCTGCACTCCCAGGTCCCTCTGTATGTCTATACTCCTAATCTGTCTACCTTTTATCACATAGCTCCTCTCTGCATTATTCCTTCCAAAATGCATCACCTCGCATTTGTCAGGATTAAATTCCATCTGCCACCTATCTGCCCAATGCACCAACCTATCTATATCCTGTTGTATCACCTGACAATCCAGTTCAGTACCCGCCAACCCTGCCATCTTGGTGTCATCAGCAAACTTGCTGATCACACCACCTACGCTCTCTTCCAAGTCATTTATGTATACTACAAAGAGGAGAGGTCCCAGTACTGAGCCCTGCGGCACACCACTGGTCACTAGCCTCCAGCCCGACAAGGTCCCCTCCACAACTACCCTCTGTCTCCTATTACCCAGCCAGTTCTTGATCCACCTAGCTACCTGGCCTCGTATCCCATGCGCCTTAACCTTTTCTACCAGCCTACCATGAGGGACTTTGTCAAACGCCTTACTGAAATCCATATAGATGACATCAACGGCTCTCCCATCGTCAATCGGTTTTGTCACCTCCTCAAAGAATTCCACCAGATGCGTAAGGCAAGACCTCCCTCTAACAAAGCCATGTTGCGTATCCATAATCAGATCGCAACGCTCCAAATGCTCATACATCCTACCCCTAAGTATTTTTTCCATTAATTTCCCTACCACCGATGTCAAACTCACCGGTCTATAATTTCCAGGGTTATCCCTACTACCTTTTTTGAACAGCGGTACCACATTTGCTACCCTCCAGTCCTCTGGGACCTCACCTGTGTCCAAAGGAGAGACAAAGATTTGCGCCAGAGGCCCAGCAATTTTATCTTTCACCTCCCTAAGCAGCCTGGGATAAATACCATCAGGCCCTGGAGCTTTATCCGTCCTTACGCTACCTAAAAGCCCTAGCACTTCCTCCCTCGTAATAGATATTTCCTGCAACTGATCCTCAGCTCCCTTCAAGAGACCGCATGATTCCGAACCCCTCTCCTTCGTGAATACCGACGCAAAGTATTCATTCAGGAGCTCCCCCATTCCCTCCGACTCAATACATAACTCTCCACTCTTGTCCCTAAGAGGACCAATTTTCCCTCTAACTACTCTCTTGCTTCTAATATAGGAATAAAATGCCTTTGGATTTTGCTTAATCCTACCAGCCAAAGCCATTTCATGCCCTCTCTTCGCCCTTCTAATTCCCCTTTTTAGCTCCCTCCTACTCTCTGAGGGTTTGGCCATTGAGTCTATATGGGTAGAACTGAGAAATAATAAGGGGGAAATCACTTTGATAGGGTTGTATTATAGGCCCTCAAATAGTCAGTGGGAAATTGAGGAGCAAATAAGTAAGGAGATTACAGAAAGCTCCAAGAAAAATAGGGTGGTAATAGTAGGGGTTTTAACTTTCCCAACATTGACTAGGACAGCCATAGTATTAGAGGGTTGGATGGAGAGAAATTTGTTGAGTGTATTCAGGAGGAATTTCTCATTCAGTATGTGGATGGCCCGACTAAAGAGGGGGCAAAACTTGACCTCCTCTTGGGAAATAAGGAAGGGCAGGTGACAGAAGTGTTAGTGAGGGATTACTTTGGGACCAGTGACCATAATTCTAATAGTTTTGAGACAGCTATGGGGAATGATAGATCTGGCCCAAAAGTTAAAATTCGAAATTGGGGCAAGGCAATTTTGATGGTATCAGGCAGGAACTTTCAAAAGTTAATTGGGGGAGTCTATGGGAAGGGAAAGGGACATCTGGTAAGTGGGAGGCTTTCAAAAGTGTGTTAACCGGGGTTCAGGGTAACATGTTCCTCTTAGAGTGCAAGACAAAGCTGGTAGAAGCAGGGAACCCTGGATGACTCAGATTATTGAGGCCCTGGTCAAGAAGAAGAAGGAGTTACATGATATGCATAGACAACTGAAATCAAGTGAGTCCCTTGAAGAGTATAGGGAGTGTAGGAGTAGAGTTAAGTGAGAAATCAGGAGGGCAAAAAGGGGACACAAGATTGTTTTGGCAAATAAGGCAAAGGAGAAGAGATTCAGCAAATACATAAAGGGCAAAAGAGTAACAAGGGAGAGAATATGGCCTCTTAAGGATCAACAAGGTCATCTATGTGCAGTTCCACAAGAGATGGAGAAATCCTAAATGAATATTTCTCATCAATATTTACTGTTGAGAAAAGCATAGGGAACTTGGGAAACTTAGGGAACTTGGGGAAATAAATATTGATGTCTTGAGGACTGTACATATTACAGAGAAAGAGGTGCTAGAAGTCTTCAAGCCCGTCAAGGTAGATAAATCCCTGGGACCTGATGAAGTGTATCCCAATACATTGTGGGAGGCTAGGGAGGAAATTGCGGGCCCCCTAGCAGAAGTATATGAACCATCGATAGTCTCAAGTGGGGTGCCTGAAGATTGGAGGGTGGCAAATGTTGTGCCTTTTTTTAAAAAAGGCTGCAAAGAAAAGCCTGGGAACTACAGGCCGCTGAGCCTCGTATCGGTGGTGGATAAGTTGTTGGAAGGTATTTTGAGAGACAGGATCTACAGGCATTTAGAGACGCAAGGACTGATTAGGAACAGTCAGCGTGGCTTTGTGAGTGGAAAATCATGGCTCACAAATTTGATTAAGGTTTTTGAAGGGGTAACCAAGAAGGTAGATAAGGGCAGTGCAGTCGATGTTGTCTACATGGACGTTAATAAGGCCTTTGACAAGGTACCGCATGGTAGGTTGTTGCATAAGGTTAAATCTCACGGGATCTAGGGTGAGGTATCTAAATGGATACAAAATTGACTTGATGACAGAAGCCAAAGGGTGGTTGTAGAGGGTTGTTTTTCTAATGGAAGGCCTATGACCAGTGGTGTGCCTCGGGGATTGGTGCTGGGTCTACTGTTATTTGTTACTTATGTTAATGATTTGGCTGAGAATGCAGGAGGCATGGTTAGTAAGTTTGCAGATGACACCAAGATAGGTGGTCTAGTGCACAGAGAAGAAGGTTAGCTCGGATTGCAACGGGATCTTGATCAATTGGGCCAGTGGGCTGATGAATGGCAGGTGGAGTTTAATTTAGATAAATATGAGGTGATGCATTTTGGTAGATTGAACCAGGGCAGCATTTACTCAGTTAATGGGAGAGCATTGGGGAGAGTTACAGAACAAAGAGATCTAGGGGTACATGTTTGTAGTTCCTTGAAATTGGAGTCATAGGTGGACAGAGTCATGAAGAAGGCTTTCAATATGTTTGGTTTAATTGATAAGAACATTGAATGCAGGAGTTGGGACGTCTTGTTGAAGTTGTACAAGACATTGGTAAGGCCATACTTGGAATACTGTGTGCAATTCTGGTCACCTTATTATAGACAGGATATTATTAAACTGGAAAGAGTGCAGAAGAGATTTACGAGGATGCTATCAGGACTTGATGGATTGAGTTATAAGGAGAGGCTAGATAGACTGGGACTTTTTTCTTTGTAGCATTGGAGGCTGAAGGGTGATCTTATAGAGTTTAAAATAATGAGGAGCATAGATCAGCTGGTAGTCAATATCTTTTCCCAAAAGTGGGGTTGTCTAAAACTAGAGGACAAGGTTTAATGTGAGAGGGGAGAGATACAAAAGGGTCCTGAGGGGCAATTTTTTTCACACAGAGGATGGTGAGTGTCTGGAACAAGCTGCCAGAGGTAATAGTAGAGGCAGGTACAATCTTATTTTCTAAAAAGCGTTTTGACAGTTATAAAGGTAAGATGGGTATAGAGGGATATGGGCCAAATGCAGGCAATTGTGTCCAGCTTAGTGGTAAAAACTGGGCGGCATGGACAAGTTGGGCCGAAGGGCTTCTTTTCATGGCGTAAAACTCTCTGACTCTATTGCTTCACATTGAAGAATGTGAGCTTAAACCAACAATCCACTTCCAACATGCTATTCCTTAGGAAAGGGAGATTTACTAGACTACTGGTAAACAACTAATATTACTTGTATATTTAAAAAGATAAAAGATAGTCAGATGCCATTAAACCCTTTGAGCCTGCATCACCATTCATTATGATCATGGCTGATCTTCCAATTCAAAAGCCTGATCCTGCCTTCAACTTTGAGCCCCTTCACCATTTAACCATTTTCTCCACTCAATGGATTTGCGATCATCCCAACTTTCGATCAGTTAGCTTAATGTAATCATAATGTAATCTTTGTTCAAAGGTGTTGTAGAAAAAGTTCTAGAAGTTGAAAAGATGATAAAGAGTTGTCAGCATTCATTTCAAAAGGGAAGGCCATGCTTTACCAACCTTATTGATATTTTTTCAGGAGTATTAGAATGAGTAGACAAGGATAATAAAATAATGTTGTGTATTTGGAATTTCAAAAGGCTATCTGTAAGATTCTGCATAGTGGACTCATGACTAAGATTAGGATATACAAAGAACAAAGAAAATTATAGCACAGGAACAGGCCCTTCAGCCCTCCAAGCCTGGGCCGACCATGCTATCCATCTGAGCTAAAACCCCCACCCTTCTGGAGACCATATCCTTCTATTCCCATCCTATTCATGTATTTGTCAAGATGCCTTTTAAAAGTCACTTTCGTATCTGCTTCCATTACCTCCCCAGGCAGCGAGTTCCAGGCACCCACCACCCTCTGTGTAAAAAAACTTGCCCCGTACATCTCCTTTAAACTTTGCCCCTTGCACCTTAAATGTAAGCCCTCTAAAAATTGACTGTTCCACCCTGGGAGAAAGCTTCTGACTATCCACTCTGTCCATTCCCCTCATAGTCTTATAGACTTCTATCAGGTCACCCCTCAACCACAGTCATTCCAGTGAGAAAAACCAAGTTTCTCCAACCTCTCCACATTGCTAATGTCCTCCACGCCAGACAACATCCTGGTAAATCTTTTCTGTACCCTGTGCAAAGCCTTGACACATTCTTCTGGTAGTGTGACAACCAGAATTGAACACTATATTCCAGATGTGGCCCAACTAAGGTTCTATAAAGTTGCAACATGACTTGTCAATTTTTAAACTCAGTGGCTGGCTGATGAAAGCAAGCATGCCGTATGCTTTCTTGACTACCTTCTTCAACTGTGTTGCCACTTTCAGTGACCTGTGTACCCGCACACCAAGATCCCTCTGCCTATCAATGCTCTTAATATGCAGTTCTGTATTTAATATACAATTCTGCCATTTACTGTACATTTCTCCATCTGTATTATACCTTCCAAAATGCATTACTTCACATTTGCCTGGGTTAAACGCTATCTGCCATCTCTCTGCTCAAGTCGCCAACCGATTTATATCCTGTCGTATCCTCTGACGGTCCTCATCAGTATCCACAATTTCACCAACTTTTGTGTGGTCTGTAAACTTACTAATCAAACCAGTTACATTTTCCTCCAAATCATTTGTATATATTACAAACTGCAAAGGTCCTAGCACTGATCCCCGAGGAACGCCACTTGTCACAGCCCTCCATTCAGAAAAGCATCTTTCCACCACTACCCTCTGTTTTCTTTGACCAATCCAGTTCTGTATCCATCTTGCCAGCTCACCTCTGATCCTGTGCAACCTCACCTTCTGCATCAGCCTGCCACGAGGGACCTTGTCAAAGGCCTTACTGAAGTCCATGTAGACAACATTCACTGCCCTACCCTCATCAATCATCTGCAACACTTCCTCGAAAAACTCACTACCTCCTCTTCACAAAACGATGTTGCCTCTCGCTAATATGTCCACTTATTTCCAAGTGGGAGTAAACCCTGTCTCGAAGAATCCTCTCCAGTAATTTCCCTATCACTGATGTAAGGCTCACCAGCCTATAATTACCTGGATTATTCTTGCTACCTTTCTTAAACAAAGGGACAACATTGGCTATTCTCCAATCTTCTGGGACCTCCCCTGTCACCAGTGAGGATACAAAGGTTTCTCTCAAAGCCCCAGCAATTTCCTCCCTTGGCTCTCTCAGTATTCTAGGGTATATCCCATCAGGCTCTGGGACTTGTCTACCTTAATGTTTCTCAAGAACCCCAATATCTCCTCCTTTTTGATCTCAACATGACCCACACTATCTTCACACGCTTCCCAGAATCATCATCCACCAAGTCCTCCTCTTTGGTGAATACTGACGCAAAGTACTCACTTAATACCTTGCCCATTTGCTTTGGCTCCACACATAGATTCCCTCCCTTGCCCTTGAGTGGGCCAACCCTCTCCCTGACGACCCTCTTGCTCTTTGTATAAATGTATATGGGATTTTCCTTAATCCTGTTGACCAATGACTTTTCATGACCCCTTTTAGCCCTCCTTACTCCTTGCTTAAGTTTCTTTCTATTTTCCTTGTATTCCACACCTGCTTCATGTGTTCCCAACCTCCTAGCCTTGACAAATGCTTCCTTTTCCTCTTTCATTAGATATGTGGAATTAGGCATCAGCCTGCAGGATGGGTAGCAAGCTTGCTATAAAATAGAAGGGAGAGTGGAGGCTAAAGGTTGTTATTCATTCTAGCACAACTGAGGAAATGGTGGTCCACAGAGATTGGTGCTCGGATGATGTTCTTTACCATTTGCATAAAAGATGTGGGCACAGGGGACAGAAAATTTCAAAATTTGCATTTGAGACCAACAATTTCAATATTTGCAGATGATACAAAAACTTAGAATCATTGTGAACCACAAGGTGGACAGTGTAAAAGGACGTAGACAATTTGGTGGAATGGACAGATATATGTCAGATGAAGTTCAATGCAGAGATATGTGAGGTGGTACACATCGGTTGGAACAACATGGAGAGACAGTACAAAACAAAGGGTACAACCCTAAAGAGGACCAGAGGTATACATGTATATTCTGGGCACCCCATTTTAGGAAGGATGTGAAGGCGTTGGAATGAATGCAAAAGAAATTTAAGCAAATAATTCCAGGGATGAGGAACTTCAATTATGAAGATAAGTTGGAGAAGCTGGGACTCTTCCTTGGAGAAAAAAATAAGGCTAAGAGCAAATTTGATAGAGATGTTCAAAATCATGAGGGGCCTGGATGGGGTAAACAGGGGGAAACTGTTCCCATTGGTGGTGGAAGGATCAAGAACCAGAGGACACAAACTTATGCTAATTGGTTAGAAAAAACAGATGTGAGGAAAAAATACTTTTTCATACATTGAGTAGTTTGGATTTCGAATGCACTGCCTATGAGTGTCTTGGAGTTAGGTTCAATTGAGGCATTCAAGAGAAAGTTAGATGATTATTTGATATTTATGCAATTCTACAACCTCAGTTCTGTGTTTCTCAGGTAACAAACAACCTGTATCTAATAACATCATCAGTGAGTGTGAAGGACACATTAGTGCTGATTTATTTTTAGCTGATTGTCACAGAAAATACCTGGTGCTTTTTGGCAACATAGGCAATCATTGATTAGTATGGTGGGCTGTAATGGAAGTCCTGGGATCAGATCTGAACCCATTACATTTTGGGGATTGAAGAATATGGGATGGGGTTTGAGGAGTGCCGATGGTGTTCGGACATTTCCTGGATGGGCATTTTTTTCCTGCATGTGTGTGCATGGGAAATGTATTCCAATACTTCAAGCAACTTAAGAGAGGGATAAGTTTAAGTTTAAGATCATTTATTAGTGTCACAAGTAGGCTTACATTAGCACCGCAATGAAATTACTGTCGTCTGTTCGGGTACACTGAGGGAGAATTTCGCATGGCCAATGCACCTAACCAGCATTGTCTTTCTGACTGTGGGAGAAAACTGGAGCACCTTGAGGGAACCCATGCAGACACAGGGAGAACATGCAGACTCCACACAGACAGTGACCCAAGCCATGAATCGAACTCAGGTCCCTGGAGCTGTGAGGCAGCAGTGCTAACCACTGTGCCACTGTGCCACTTTGAGTGAGATGACTGGAGGTTTTAACTCTCTTCACCACAGGCTTCAGCTCCTTAGGGAGTCTGTATTTGCTGATGCAGCTATTTCTGGCTGAATATTCTGGATTGTGGGACTTGCATTCCAGATTTTTCCTTCTTCCGAGGCAATGCCACCCAGCATCCTCAGCTGACCAATCACAGACAGACACCAAAACCATGACATTGGGCATTTCCTTGGTTATTCACCCAATCAGACACCTTAATGTGGGCAGAAATTCCCGAGAGAACTCCGGAATCCTGCAACCCTCCACCAAAATGATAGTGGTCAATCAGGAAAGCCTCCGAGCAAGTTCCCAGCACGTCAGCACCATAGCCAATCCTGTTTATGTCTGATCTCAGTGCACAGGCACTTTAGGCAAAGGTTACTGTGCAGCAATTCAAAGTGAGGATTCTTGGCCAGTTTTCCTTTCTCTGTCCCAGGGCATTAAGGTCAACCACTACAGTCTGGCTGATTTGAGCAAATCCAGTGAACGTCCTGGTCAGTTTGGCTCAGGGAGGGTGTGTCGATGGAGGAAGTCTGTTGTTTTACAGAATAAAGTAGTATTTAAGAAGTGGGAAGCAAAATGTCTTTCTGCATCTGAGTATGGGTGTATGCATGAGGACATACACACATGGGTTTTCAGTAATCCATTGTATGTGATGTAAAAGCAAATAGATATTTCTGCTTATGCCAGTCATTCATGTCCCATGGGTGGTGAGAGTGCCTAATCACTTTTAACTACTGTTTATTTTATGCTTTCAGCAAGTCCGGCACTTGACTATAGATGTGAACTACAGTAACCCCGTTATTTTTTTTCTACTAATTGTCTCCACCTCTCGGCCTACCTTCATTGACTCTTGAGTGTGCTTCAAACTCTGGTTAAGAGACAGCTTTGGCAACCATAGCCAAGTGACCACAAGAATAGAAAGAGGCCATTCAGCTCCTCCAGCCTGTTCCATCAGTCAATTATATCATGGTTGACCCATAACAATTCAAACTACACATCTTGCTTCTTGTACAATTTATCTCAATTTTGGCATTTTTAATTGACCCCAAGCATTTCCCTCTTCTTAGGCATCCTAACTTTTGTTTGTGGCCTCATATGTTGAATGCAATATCATCAGCTTGTATGTTCAGGCAACAACAAGCCAGGCCCATTCCCTCTCAGCATCTGCACACATCCACTACCAAGAAAGCCTTCTGGATATAGGCGGGTAAGATCCCTGGCCAATCTTTCCCCTTCCTAATGGCTGAAGATATCATCATAAATCCTTCCAACTGACCTCAGTGAACTCTGCTGTGACCAGGTGTTGAGTCTGGGACCTTCCGCTTCACAACAATACTGCTGCTGATAGGTTCAAATTTACATCCTCGTATCTGAATCCCTCAATGACATTAAATCTTTTTTTATCCATCTTTAGCCTTCAGATTTCCAAGACCTTGCAACTTGTGCATCCCTAATTTCTGTTTTTTGACAGTTAGATTTGATACCTTAAGTTGTCTGGTCCCTAAATTCCTGCATTTCCTCCCTAAACCTTTCCATCTTTTTTTCCCTTTAAAGCTCATTTATTGGTGTCACAAGTAGGCTTACATTAACACTGCAATGAAGTTACTGTGAAAATCCCCAAGTCGCTACACTCCAGTTCAGGTACACTGAGGGAGAATTTAGCATGGCCAATATATCGAACCAGCACGAATTTCAGACTTTGGGAAGAAACTGGAGCACCCGGAGGAAACCCATGCAATCACAGAAAGAACGTGCAAACTCAACACAGACAGTGACCCAAGCTGGGAATCAAACCCAGGTCCCTGACACTGTGAGGCAGTAGTGCTAACCACTGTGCCACCGTGCTGCCCTTTTGTCACTTCTTAAAACCTATCTATTTGACCAAGCTTCAATACCTGTTTATGGATCTCAGTGTCAAGTTTCGCTTCGTAAGGCTCCATTGAAATACATCAGGATATTTAACTACTATGAAGATGCTAAATACTGCAAGTTGTTTTTGTTAAAGTTCTTGGAGTCTTTGGGGGGGAAAGCAATCTGGTGTTTTCATGTCCATCTCAGTAAGATGGTTGTTTTGGCTTTGTTTTCCTCTGCAGGGCTATGACCTATTGGCTCAACCGCATCCAGTCATTCCTCTACTGCACCGACAATGGCCTGGCTGGCGTATTCTCAGAGGAGACCAGGAGTTGCACTTGCCCCTATGACCAGCTGAGCTGCCAGAAGGCCATTCCCTGCTTGGTGGGCGAGGGAACCTCGTGTGTGATGTGCGCCACTGACAACCGCACGCGCTGCGGGGCGTGCAACGTGGGCTACATGCTGGGCCAAGGGGCCTGCCGGCCAGAGGTTGCTGACCCCACTGAGCAGTACATAGGTTTTGAGACTGAGCAGGACCTGAGGGACATGGAGATCAGGTACCTGCTGCAGAAACGCGACAGCAAGATCATCGTGCCGGCCATCTTCATCAGCAACGACGTGCGTCTCAACAGTTGGTTTGACCCCTCCTGGAGGAAGCGCATGCTGCTCACTCTGAAGAGCAACAAGTACAAGACCAACTTTGTTCATATGATCTTAGGCATGACAATACAGATATGTTTGACTAAAAACAGTACTTTGGAGCCAGTGCTGGCTATCTATGTGAACCCTTTTGGAGGCAGTCATTCCGAGAGCTGGTTCATGCCGGTAAATGAGGACAGCTACCCAGACTGGGAGAGGACTAAAGTGGATGTGCCTCTGCAGTGTTACAACTGGACCCTGATGCTGGGCAACAAATGGAAGACGTTTTTTGAGACTGTCCACATCTATTTGAGGAGCCGCATCAAGTCAAGCAGCAACGATAGCGTGTATTATGAGCCGATGGAGTTCATCGACCCCTCCAGAAACCTGGGCTATATGAAGATCAGCCACGCCCAGGTATTTGGCTACAGCATGCACTTTGACCCTGACGCCATTCGGGATTTGATCCTGCAGCTGGACTACCCATACACCCAAGGGTCGCAGGATTCCGCCCTGCTGCAGCTGCTGGAGATAAGGGACCGCGTGAACCGCCTCTCCCCCTATGGCCACCAGCGCCTAGATCTTTTCACCTGCTTGCTCCGCCATCGGTTGAAGTTGTCCACCAGTGAGGTGGTCAGAATTCAAGCCTCCCTCCAGGCCTTCAACGCCAAACTCATCAACTCGATCGAAAACGAAACCACCAAGTTATGCAGTTAACCGCACTCAACGTTCCCAGCACAACGCAAGAGTCAACCGGAGTTGATAATGGGGATTTTTTTTTCTTTTTGGTGTTCTTTTGTGTGAAATTTATTTGATTTAACTCTGGATTTCCCCCTTCAACAAGCACCTATCCTTAATCTGTACATCAGTGTTGGGGGAAACACTGAATCGCGGGAGCAAAAAGATGAGCAGAGGCCCTTTTCCTAACGGACTCCTTCAACATGAGCCTGAATGTTCAACCAATATCATCATCCTATATTATTTCCAGGACTCTGTGATGCAAGTGGAATATTACACCAGGCTCCCTCCCGATTGGGAACAGTGAACATTTCTTGAACACTAACCGGGTGGGGGAGTAATGCGTTGTGTCTGTACTTTTTTTAACAAGGGGGCGTTTAGAAATCTCACCCTATCCCTATAATCTTCCTGATCCATGTTTCTGTAGCAAACACCGGCACAGAAACCAAATGGCGTGAGTTGTTACATTTTCTTTTCATTGTATAATTATTTTAATAATTGGTGTTGAGGGACTAATATTTTTCAATGGCATTGTTTTTACTGTATATGCAAGTCCAGCGTGCTGTGGTTGCTCAGTCAAGTTTCCTTTTTCTAGCTGAGGCCAGTCGTGGTACAAAGTGCTCTGGAGTCGGACGCAGAGGCATCTTCTTTGTGTTTTTGGACAGGGATGGGGTCCTGAGACGTGTGGAGCAGTTGACTGGCTCAGGCCATTTGTCATCCAGGCAATTGTAGATCATTCTGGGGCAACGCTACATACTAACCATTCTCTACCTTGCTGCTGACCTAAGGACAAGAAGGCAAAGCGAAAAATGTGGCCAATACAATAACTGTTTAAATGCGCGAAATGAACCTTACAGATGTTAAAGAAAAGTTAATTATGATAAAAACAGAAAATGCTGCAGAGGCTCGGCAGGTTTGACAGGATCTGTGGAGCGAGAATCTCCACAGGTGCTGCCAGACCAGCTGAGTTTCTCAGGCATTTTTCAATTCCACCATCTGCAGTATTTTGCCTTTATCTTAAATATGATAAAATTATGGCTAATTTAGAAAGTCAGTGGGATGCAAATAGCGATGGTTCAAAAGCAGGAAGAGTGGTATTGTTATTAACAGCACCATTCAGCTCAGAAGCAGGCCATTCTGCCCATTTTGCCTATATTAATTCATTGCAAAAGCTATCCAATTAATCCCACTCCCCTGCCCTTTCCCTATCACCCTGTCATTTGTTTCCTTTACAAGTGCATATCAAATTCACTTTCAGGCAGTGCATTCCAGATCATAACTGCATTAAAAAAAAACAATCCTCATCTACGCAAGATACTTTCTTAAAATGATTTTACTCATCAGATAAAGGCTCTCAGCAGTTTATGAAAGTCACATTTCAGCCGGGCAATAGACCTCTAGATGTTTTTTATTCATCTTTTTGCGAAGGCTAGATTGGAGGTAACCTGGAAAGCTGGAGCGTTAACTTGCCTGTCTTATGAACTGATGTTCAAATGGGCTACTTTGGAGATAAGGCTACTTTTTGAAAAATAAACGGAATGGGACGCACACACTCAGACCCCCAGTTGACGCAGCTTGTCAAAGAGCTCCGAAGAAACCTGACAAAATGTATCCGAATCAAAACGAGAAATCAAACAGATTCTTTATCTTTTGTTGTAGCTATGTTGTGTTTTCCCTGATCCAAAGAGTAAACTTTACTACTTGATTAAAGAGTAAGTGGGGTTTTTATTTTGTTGTTGCTGTTGTTGTGTGGCATTGGGGACGGCCCATTTTCAGTCAATCAAATCCATCTGCAAATCGAGGACATTCCTGAACTTGAATAGACGGTGGCGTCAGAGTGGAAAAGCAGCAGCAGCAACAGCTCGGAGACATAGAACAGTTGCAAAACAGAAGGACTGAAAGGATATGGGGAGAGTCATGAGGTTAATGATAGTGTGACGGTGCAGCAAGCTTTAATGATGGCCAATACCCAGGCTGGGTAGAAAAGCTCAGTGACAGATTGCTTGGTAAAATTAATGCAATGATATCTGATTTAAGGGGGCAATGTCTAAATGCAAACATAAATCATAACAAAATGGATGGCAAGAATTTGTCTGACCAGTTTGGTTTGAAGGCTGTAGTCAGTCTCCTTCTTGAATGTGGCAAGTGCCCCCTTAATCTGAACTAAACTTTATTTCAATTTCAATGAAATGGCACCTATTATGATAGAGATCAGGATTATGCATGTGGTAATGAATCGCAAATGGCCGATCACTCCGCTGTTCTGTGTTAATTAGATGACTTTGATGTACAATGCTGTCACAGTATGTCACTGCATTTTACAATGTGCACTCTCTCTGATGTCAGGGCCCTAAATCTCCAAAACACTTCTTTGAAAGCAAGGACTTTTCAAGGATTTGTGGAACTTGGAGTACAGAAATCTCCTGAAAGGGAAAGCCTCTTTCACTCATGGTGAAAAATTATTTGTATCTTTGTTTAAGGGTAGAAATGTTCTCGATTGTCAGGTGGCTGTTTAAAGGTGCAGTACGCTGTTTAATGGTGCAGTACGCTGTTTAAAGGTGCGGTACGCTGCCATTTTGTATATTTCTAATGACAGATTCTGGCTCCATTGTAAATTAATGACAGTGTACAGAAACTCATCTGTATTTGTTTTATTGCTGGTATTATCTAAGGTTTGGGCATTTAATTTTTGATTATTAAATCTGGATGAACAGTCCACATTTGGAACCCTGGGCAATGTGTTGTGTATTTGTGTCTCCTTGTATTCCGATAGGAGCACTGTGCTTATTGATGGCACATGCAGATGAAAGGTTCCTACCATTAAGAATGGCACAAAGTTTCACATTGTACACTATATCCTAACCGTATATCTCCGTGTTGTGCAATACGTGATATATATAGAAACATAGAAACTACAAGTATGAGTAGGCTATTTGGTCCTTTGAGCCTGCACCGCCTTTCATTTTGATCATGGCTGATCATCAAATTCAATATCCTGATCCCCTCTTCACCCCCACTGCCCCTCTTCCCCTCCTCATCCACCCCCATCCCTTGATTCCTTTAGCCTCTCGAGCTAAATTCTAATTTCTTCTTGAAATCAGACAATATTATGGCCTCAACTGCATTCTGTGGTAGTGAATTCCACACTTTCACCACCCTCTGGACAAAGAAATTTCTCCTCACCTCAGTTTGTAAAGGTTTATCCCTTATCCTCAAACTATGACCCCGAGTTCTGGACTTCCCCACCATTGGGAACATTCTTTCTGAACACAGATCCCTGCGGAACCCCACTAGTCCCTGACTGCCTATTAGAAAAATACACACTTATTTCCACTCTTTGTTTCCTAACTGCTAACCAGCCTTTTCTCCATCTCAAGACATTGTATGCAATCTCATGTGATTTAACTTTACACAGTAGGCTGTTATGTGAGACCTTGTCGAAAGCCTTCTGTAAGTCTAAATAAACCACATCCACTGGTTCTGTTCAGTTACTAGTTACATCTTCAAAAAATTTCAGTAGATTTGTCAAGCATGATTCCCTTTTTGTAAATCCATTACAAAGTTACAAAATCAAAGTTTGTCTGATTACACCATTGCCCTCCAAACGCTGAGTTATAAAGTTCTTGATAATAAACTCCAGCAACTTACCCAGCAGCAACATTAAGCTCACTGGTCTATAGTTCCCTGTTTTCTCTTTACCTCCCTTTTTGAATAATGGGCTTACTTTAGCAATCATGTAGAAGCAAGAAATTCAACACGACAGAGGGGTATACCTGGCTCTTCACAATGCTACCATGTAACCCACAATTTCTCCTCTGTCCTAAATGGTCTACACTGTATTCTCAAACTGTTCCCCTGGTTTTGGAGACCCCAACTGTTGGGAACATCCTTCTTGCATCTACCCTGTCTAGTTCTGTTAGAATTTTATGGGTTTCAATGAGATCCTCCCTCATTCTTCTGAACACTAATGAATACAACCCTAACCAACTCAATCTTTCCTCATATGTCAGTCTTGCCTTCCCAGGAAGCAGTCCAGTAAACCTTCTTTGCATTCCCTCCAGAGCAGAGACATCTTTCCTCAGATAAGAAGACCAAAACTGTGCACAATACTTAAGGAGAATAGTGTTCCTCTTACAAAATTTAATTGTTCCTGCCTCAATCGTTCCCAGTGGCAAAGCATGCTATCCTCTGACCACCCTCTGCTTCGAGAATATGTTCCTAATCTCTTTGCTGCTATTTATAGCAGCAATTTGAAACTGTTAAATCCTTGGCACAGAAAATAATCTTCCCCTGCTCTAACAAAAATCTTCTTATTATTCATTAATCTCATTTTATTCTTCTTTCCTCCACTGGATGCAGTCCAAGTACCTCCTCTTCCGATCACAATAGTTTCCAATCTCCGGCGTTGCCCCAGTGAAGCTATCTACTGCCCTTGACCTTACTGCTCTGTTTGTTATGGCCATTGCGCACAGCATTCAAACTGTGGCTGACGAATATTTTATGCAAATTTACTCCTTTACTCTTGTACCCTGTGCCCTTCCTTTAAACCACAAAATGCTCTCTAGTTTTTTAATGCATTAACTTTTAGGCAATTATATATTTGAACCTGATGTGTTTCTATTATTGTACACCCCTCAGCTTCTTCCTATTGACTGTAATATCTTCTGTTTCACCCCATTAAATCAGAACAGGTACAATGTGACCATTTCACGAGACTGTCTTCCTGAAGCCTTTTACTGCACTCTACACTGCCCTACTCTTATGCCATCTGCCAATTTGGAGATTCAATTTCAGAAATATAGGGTGGAAATTTATTTTGTTTCACCCACTCGCAGTGAGGGGTAGTTCAGCAGTGCAATGGGCCACCACAGGGGGCTGTGGATCTCTCATCCAACCATGGCATGGGCTTCTAGGTTTTCTGACCAATGACAGGGTGTGGGTGTGATGATGACCCACACCGCAAGTTAAGGGTCAAATGGTCTGCATCCAAAAGAAAGGGGCAAAAAGAACTGTGATATGAAGAGATGGGAAGGCTGTCCCTTAGTTCCCTGGAGGCATTAAGGGAATCATTGCACATTGGAATAGCAGGGAGAGCCCAGCTTCACAAACCAAACAGGCATGAGTAGTGATAGTTGTGATAGTGAGCAGCAGAAGTGAGCTCCTTCACTGCATGCAGTGCCACAAGAGGTTGAATGACCAAATAAGGACAGGAAAGGTAAGTTGCCTGTCCCTCATCCCACACACTGCCTGCCCAAACATTCTCCTGGACAGCTCTCTTCTGACCAACCCCACTTGTTCCTCTCTCCAGGCACCTCCTCACATCCCCATCAGAGTACTCAACATTTATCCACACCCATTCCCGCACACATTCCTCACAATCACCCTCCGCAAAAGTTCTCACTCCATCTCCTCCATGCATTCCACTTCTCACAATCAGAACTTTCTGCCTTCGCACAGGAGAATAGAACACAAAACTCCAGAGTGAGACAGAAAATTGGAGACAGCCATATTTCTGAAGAACAGGCTTTAGAAATCAACAGGGTGCATGGTCCATAGACATAGCAATGAAGAGATGGATGTCTCCCACAAAACTGGATACAGCATTAGATATGACACTACCACTTGGCACACAGCTCACGCATTCTGAACTGATGTCAGCATTAAGTGAAATGTTGGGATAAGCTCAATGGTGAGTTGTCAATGCCCGCAATGGTTACGTCTTTCATCTTCCACAGATTCTTCAAGGGTGATGGAGCAGCAAAAGGAGAAGGAGGCCGAGGACTCCTCAGAAGAGGTTTCACACTCTGAAGAAGCACCGTCAAATAGCTGATATGCTCCCTCCACCAACTCAGTTATGCATCTCTTAGTGGCTCCAAGAGAGATAGCTAGGTTGTGGCACGATGAGGAATACATCACACGTGAGCAGGAACAGGTGCTGGATACAGGGACAGCAATGAAGAGTACCCATCAGAGGGTTCTGGGCACTCCAAGCTCTGCTCAGCTGGATGTAGATGCTGAGCTGCAGGGGTGCTCCACACGAAGGGAAATGTATCATTCTGTCGGCATTTCCAGAGACCCCACTCACCCTTCCAGGGAGATTGGAAGAGTTAAACTCCAGCATGAATGCAAGAAAGGGTTAATCTCCAGCATGAATACCAGGACGTTTCAGCCTTCCTGCTGGTAAGCACTTCCTGGGAAGAATGGTTGCCTGTATGAAGAATGAGGCACAACAGGTAACTGAGTACATGTTAGCTCAGAACAATGACTGACATACTCTGATGACCATTTCACGCAGAATAAAGGAAAGCCTTGACTTGATGACTCAGGGTCTCAGTGAAACGCAACCACGTGCTCTTTGGCTCTTGTTTTGCAGGGGAATCATGAGAGAAAAGATGGGCAATGAGCACATGCAGGTGTCCCCGCTTCTTATCAGTTTAGCCCCCTTCAATGGCTCCACTCTCTATGCTACATCATTCCCAGACTGAACAACACAAGCTGTCTCCTGCTCCAATGACTAGGTCTACCTCTACACAGTTGCGGCAACCTTTAGTGGAACGCACACAGGAGCTGAGACTAAACCAACGTCCGCCCACAGTAGAGAAACCTTTGCTGTAACCAAAGAGGCTCAACCATAATAGGAAGTTATAGGAAGTGGAAGAGGAAGAATGCTTAGATGCGCAAGAGGATTTGCCTGGAAATGTCTAATAATATTCATGTCATTACTGTAAGTTAATTAAACAAATCAAACATTTCGGAATGTTCATCCTCCTGCCATCTAAGCTGCTGAATTCCATATTCTAAATGGACAGGAGTCTTCAGGTTCATGTTATGACAAAGCTGGAAGGTAAGGAAAAGCTGTGAAAGTAATGGTTGGATTGTTGACGGTGGGAATGATTTGAGTTGGAGAGTGAGGCACAGGTTTTATTGTTGCACTGCCAAATGGCTGCCTATACCATGTGTACCTCCATGAGGTTGTCACAGGATTCTGTGCTGGCCAGATTAGTGACTACAGGCATCCATCTGGCTGCTCTTCCTCCTCACATGCAGAGCAACATGTGCCTTGCTACTCTCTGCAGCACAGATAGAGCAAGCCACCACCATTCTCAGCATCACAAAATAAAAAACATAGAGACCTGAGTGGCATCTTCAGCAAGGCAATGACTTTCTTGATAATTGCCTTTGTGGTCTTGATGTAACTCTCTGCATCAGTGGCAGGGCTCCTCATCAGCCAGGTCCCCAACCCTTTTCTTTAGGGAGTTAATCATTTATGCTGCGTAGAACTGCAGATTTCTGTGAGAGACCTGACAGTCACAGAATGAGGGAATTTTCCAGGGTATTTTACACAGGCATCCAGTAATCACATACATGCTGAATGTTGATGGAATTCCCAGGCTGATCTGAGGGCACCTTGGTTGCCAAATCTATCCCGTAAATGATTCCCTGTATTAGTGGGAATCCAGTCACTGCTGCAGATGCAGACCCCTCTGTGCCTGACTGACGTGATCAATATTACAATGGATATAACGGTGGCTTTGGCAAAAATTGTGTCAGTCACTTGAGAGATGCGCTGGTGCGCAGCGGACTGTGAAATCCTGTAGATGTCACCAGCAAATCCCTAGAAGGAATCGGAGGTGAAGAAATGCAGGATTGTGCTGACACTGAAGGGTACTGGCAATGCATGTCCAACAGACCCAACAGATCTTGGAAAATAGATCTTGTACTAAAGGGTTTCAGATGTCAGCAGAGATCTGCTTGAAAGCCTAAGCTCCCTAAGGCACTGTTGCTCTGAACACTGAGCAAGCTGCTCCTTTCTCTCTCTCTCTCCACCTTTGCTGCTTGTATCATCTCCTTCTAGCTGGAACTGTGTCAAGCCTCACAACCCTGCCACAGCAACCTCTGCAAGACATGCTGGATCATTGACACGGATGCCATCATCTCACATGAGAACACGATCCACCAAGTACACGGTACATACTCTTGCAACCTGGCCTACGTTGTCGACCTGATACGCTGCAGGAAAGGATGTCCCGAGGCATGGTACATTGGGAAGACCATGCAGACGCTATGAAAATGGATAAATGAACACCGCTCGACAATCACTAGGCAAGAGAGCTCTCTTCCTGTTGGGGAGCATTTCAGCGGTCATGGGCATTCGGCCTCTAATCTTTGGGTAAGCGTTCTCCGAGGCGGCCTTCACGACACATGACAGCGCAGAGTTGCTGAGCAGAGACTGATAACCAAGTTCTGCACACATGAGGACGGCCTCAACCGGGGTCTTGGGTTCATGTCACGCTATCTGTAACCCCCACAACTTGCCTGGGCTTGCAAAATCTCACTAACTGTGCTGTCTGGACACAATACACATCTCTTTAACCTGTGCTTAACCCTCTCTTCACTCACATTGTCTGTACCTTTAAGACTTGATTACCTGTAAAGACTCTCATTCGAATTATTATTTTGTAAATTGAGTTTGTGTCTTTATATGCTCTGTTTGTGAACAGAACTCCCACTCACCTGACGAAGGAGCAGTGCTCCGAAAGTTAGTGGCTTTTGCTACCAAATAAACCTGTTGGACTTTAACCTCGTGTTGTGAGACTTCTTACCCTTGTCCAAAGCTGGCATCTCCACTTCAAGCCTTTGTGTCCAGTGGAGTAACATGTGGTTGCAGAGAAGCCAGGTGTTGTTACTGTTGGTGTTGGTGCCGTCCTGTTATTCCTCATCAGAGGTCCACATCATCTTTCCTAAGTTGCTAAAGGCTAACAGCAAGATCAGATCAAGGTGAATAAAGCCCAAAGTGGATAAAATGACTACCAAAACATTGGAAATAACATCTGTGAAGCAGTGATTCATGCTCTCAGAAAAGCCTTTGACAGAGGCAGGCTCACTGTTCAATGAATCCAACATACTTGAAAGACTTTCGTCAATGATTCCCTGCTGTGCTTTCATCTTGTAATGTTCCATACAGCTCAGGAGCCTATGCATTGGCTATTTCAGCCAGAATCCTGAGTTCAGGTCACAATTAATTGCCTGTTTGCAGATCTTAATGATTGACTCTCTGATAATTCTAAAATCCTGCTCGCCTGCACACCCCAGAAGAACCTGATAAGACCATGTCAAAATGTGGTTTATAGCCATTTAACACCGACTCTCACACAACCATGTCCTCCACTCCACCTTGGCAGTTCAAGTCCTGCCTGTGGTATCAGTCGTGTTTTAGCTGGTAGCACTCTCACCTCTGAGTCGGAGGGTTGTGAGTTTATGAGGGCAGCATGGTAGCACAGTGGTTAGCACTGTGACTTCACAGCTCCAGGGTTCTGGGTTCGATTCTCGGCTCGGGTCACTGTCTGTGTGGAGGTTGCACATTCTCCTCGTGTCTGCGTGGGTCTCCTCCCACAGTCCAAAGATGTGTGGGTTAGGTTGATTGGCCATGCTAAGAAATTGCCCCTTAGTGTCCAGGGTAGCGGAGGTTAGAGGGATTAGTGGGTACAATATGTAGGGATATGGGAGTAGGGCCTGGGTGGGATTGTGTTCGGTGCAGACTCGATGGGGCGAAGGGCCTCTTTCTGCACTGTAGAGTTCTATGATTTATGGTCTATGTTCCATTCCAGAGCACAATAGCACAGGTTGACTTGCCAGGGCAGTTCTCCACTATCTTTTGGATTAGAGGTTGACAATTAGCTTACCTATCCTTTCAGGTAGATGTAAAAGATGCCAATGTCCTAATTTAAGGAATTGGAGATTGTGTCTGGTGTCCTGCTCAGTATTTATCCAGCAACCAACATCACTAAAATAGATTATATGGTTGCAATGACAATGCTGTTTGTGAGATCTTGCTGTGTGCAAATTGGCTGCTGCATTTCCCACATCACAACAGTATTACAGCAAAACACTTGATTGGCTTTAAACCATCTTGGGACTTCTCGAGGTTGAGAAAAGTGCCATATAATTGCCAATCTTTCTTTAGGTGCAAAAATCTTCCAGATATACTGAGAACAACATTGGCAAACTCTAGCTCCTATAAAGGGAGCAAGTGCATTGAAACATCATCGCTGAGTTCTCCTCCAAGTAAAGCACTAACCTGACTTGGAGCTGTTTCGCCTGCTGCCTCTTCACTGTCGCTGGATCAAAATCTCAGAACTTGCTCCCCAACTGCATTGTGCTGTGTCTACACCACATGGATTGCAGCGGTTCAAATACAGCTGACCACCACCTTCTCAAGGGCAATTCGGGATGGGCAAGAAATGCTGGCTTAGCCAGTGAAGCCCACATTCTATAACCAAATAAAAAAAAAATTGAGCCAACACTGGGGTACTCCATGTATATATTATTCCATTTCCAATTCTCTTTTAATCTCAGAAACACAGCTCCCAGTTTCCTGTCACTGAGTTCTATTCAAGTTGCTACAGTACTTATACCAAGCGCTCAAATTTTCTAAGCGGTCCCTTCTGAGACTATTTATGAATTCGTGTCTGAAAATTTATATTCTCTATAACTACTCCATCCTCTTTATCTATCCAATCAGTCACATTGTAAAGCAGAATTAAATTTGACATTCACAATTTCCCTGTAATAAATCTGTGCTGGCTATCCTCGAGTGACCAATGCATTAGTCAATCTTCACTAATGTTATCTCAAATCCAAATTTAGTCCTGATCTTCTCTCAAATGCGGGGAAAGGGTGATACTGTATTGTGTGGGGAGTGCAGGGTATTGGGGGAACAGTTTTTGCCTAATGGAATAATGCTGAAAGAACAGGATTGACTCTGTTCCTGTGAAACCGAACAGCAGGGCCTGTTTTATGCTTCCCAACCACAGCTCACCAAGATTGAAAGGTTATCAAGTAGGCAGACCTGCAGCATCTGACCAAAGCTGACATGGGGGCATGGTGGCACAGTGGGGGGTTCGCACTGCTGCCTCACAGCGCCAGGGACCCAGGTCAATTCCAGCCTCGGGTCACTGTCTGTGTCGAGCTTGCACATTGTTCCCATGTCTGCGAGGGTGTCCTCCAGTGCTTCAATTTCCTCCCACTTTCCAAAGATGTGCGGGTTAGGTTGATTGGCCATGCTAAATTGACCCTAGTGTCAGGGGATTAGCAGGGTAAACGTGTTGGGTTACAGGAACAGGGCCTGGGTGGGATTGTTGTCATCAATGCAAACTCGATGGATTGAATGGCCTCCTTCTGCAATGTAGGGATTCAATAGATTCTATGAGTGGCGAGAAGGGAGAGGGAGATCAGAAAGGCTGTGGGGAGGGTGGCTGGAGGGATGGAAGTGAGGGGGGGGCGGTCAGAGAAAGGAGGGGGGATATTGGTGACCAAAGGGCGTTTACGTGACGTATCAGAAACTAGAGTGCAGAGGGGCAATTGGAAGGAAGTGGGCAGATCAGAATGCTGTAAGTTGTCTGATCACATATCTGATGAGCAATGGCTCTAACAGCTAAATGAAAAGCATTTCCATCTCAAATCTAGCAATCCACACTCACTTCCGAGCCGGGTTAAAATTAAAATGACGGTGAAAGCTACATCAGACTTTTGAATGGACCTACCGTATATTAAACTGATCTTTCTCTTCACCCTATCTGTGACTGAAACCCTCTCCTTTCCTTCTTCCTTATGTACTCAATGAACGGTATGTTTTGTCTGTATAGCGTGCAAGAAACAATATTTTTCACTTTATCGCAGTACATGTGACAGTATTAAATCAAATCAAAATCAAAGCAGTTTCATTGGCCCTGAGAAAATTGGGGATGATGTCCGTTGTGAGTTTGGTGAGTCTCCGGGTGACTGAGGAGCCCAATTCTGGATCTAGTAGTTCTTCTGCAGTGCCGGTGTGCGGGGAGTGGAATTTGGATCCCCAGGTTAGCTTCCTTCTCTTTCCTCGGCCTCCACCATTTACCTCATTGTCAAGTTGTTGAACCTCAAAGAGGTTTGTGTCTTGTTGGACCAGGTGGAGCCATGCCGAACGGTCCACAAGTTTTAATGCCTCTGCGCGTTATGGTGGCCTTGAGTGTATTGTCGTACCTTTCCTTTTGACCAACCTTTGATGCCAGGGTGAAAGCTGTATTATAATACTTAAATGGATAACATGCCTTCTGGGATCTGATTGGTTGCCTGTTCCCATTCCCTCCTGCCTCTATTGAAACCAGGAGTGGACAGGATTCAGGTTTTTTACATTTCTATCCCACCTGCCCACACACACACCTATTTTTTGTTGTTTTATTTAAGCGTCACAAGTAGGCTTATGTTATCACTGCAATGAGGTTACTGTGAAAATCCACACTCTGGCGCCTGTTCAGGTACACTGAGGGAGAATGTGGGATGAAGAGGGTGGGGGGTGGCTCACCATCATCTGATTGGTTGTCCTCTTCCTGTATCAATGAAGGGTTGACATTAGTTATGCACCAGCCCAATGTCACAATTAACACGCTTGCAGAGTGTTGAAAAGTTGTGGCCAGACTTTTGCTGACTCACTCTGACGTCTTCCATCCACATAGAAAGCAGCTAGTCGGGCCCAGTGACATATCCAGCTTCAGATCCTATTATTTTGTACACTTATCGCTAAAAATTATAATTATTCTCTCTCACCCTGCTGTAATTCTATGGTCTCACATTAACTACCTATTATCCATGCATACAAAGTATCCATTTGCTGTCTCTGACTTACCTTTATCGTCTATAATTAGACTCCTTGCTTTTTCCCCTAGTGGTACAACTTTATTTTTATATGCTTAGAAAAGCCAACACTATTTGCTTTTATATTACTTGCTATCTTTTTGTCACATTTCTTTCAGACTTTTAACCTCCCTTTTTGCCATCTAGCTTTTATTTTGTACTTTTCATGTTCTTTACAATTTTCTTTAAAGTTGTATTTAAGTTTCAACCTCACATTTTCCTCACAGCATTCTATTCTTTGATGCATGCCTATTTTATCTGATAGAAGTATATTATCATTCTGTGCTCACTTCATCCCATATTCAAAGGTTTCATGCCGATAACCTGTTTTCCATTGCTTTTTTTTTCACAGTTAATTTGGACTAGAGTCATAGAATCCCTACAATGCAGAAGGAGGCTATTTGCTCCATCGAGCCTGCACCAGCAACAACAATCCCACCAAGGCCCTCAGTCCGTAACTTCATGTATTTACCCCACTAATCCCATGACAGTAAGAGCCAATCATGCATGGCCAATCAATCCAGCCTGCACATCTTTGGACTGTGGGAGGAAGCCAGAGCACCCGGAGGAAACCCATACAGACATGGGGAGAATGTGTAAACTCCACACAGACAGTCACCCAGGGCTAGAATTGAACCTGGGTCCCTGACACTGTGAGGCAGCTAACCACTGTGCCGCAATGCTGTCCAACCTATTGCCAACTTATATCACTGAACTTTACATATTTTGCAGACTAGGGTCAAAATCCTCTGGCCTTGTATGCCCTGTTACCACAAGAATGGAGAATTTGGCGCTCAGCCAAAACTTCATTCACTGTAAAGGGCCTGGAGAATCTTAGCCCTGGTGAGCCTTTTAATTTTCATTATCCTTTTCCATCCATACATTGCAGCCAATTATGATAGTCATGACTAGATTGCAAACAGTTGATATCCTAGCACCGATCCCTGTGGCACTCCACTAGTTACAGGTTGCCCGTCTGAAAATGACCCACTTAACCCAACTCTTTGCTTCCTGCAATCTAACCAATCCTAATCTACGCTAACATGTTACCTTCGACACAATTTGCTTTTGTCTTGTCAGTAGCAACCTTTAATGTGCAATCTCATCAAATGCCTGTTTGAAATCCAAGTACACAACATCTACCAGTTCCCCTTTATCCACATTGAATGTTATTTCATCGAAAAACTAGAACAGATCAGTTAAATACAATTTCCCTTTTACAAAGCCCTGTTGATACTGCCCAATCGAATTGTGATTATTTAACCTCTTTAATAATGACCTTTGCCTGTGACATTGCTTCCAAGCAATGTGTTGAGCCTGGCAGCAAGATTAACTACTGGTTGGACATGAAGAACAGTCTTGGATTGTCCTTCATGGCTTGAGAAGACCCTTGATATTTTGATCAATACCATGATGGAATCACAGCATCGGAAAGTGTTGAAATCTCAATGTGGCAACTGCAAAGAAAAGCTTTGAAGACACAGTGCTAGGATAAATAAAAAGCTAGTTAGCAGGTGGATCCCATGTGGCTAATCCGTTAGGGGGACCAGCACCAGGTTAATTCAGTCCAGAAAGGCAAATGACCAGGGTTTGGGCTGTATTGATAGTGAGCGAGGAAGAGTCCAAGAGAACAATAAACAACCAAAACTATCATAAAAATTGGGCCAGATTGCGAGTATAATTGGCAGAGTTTTGGAAAAGCAAGCAGCTATTGATGCCCTGATCAAGAAGAAGAAGAAAGGCACATGACATGCATAGGTAGCTAGGATCCCTTGAAAAGTATAGCGGGTGTTGGAGTAGAGTTAGGAGAGAAATCAGAAGGGCAAAATGGGAATACAAGATTGTTTTGGCAGATAAGGCCAAGGAGAATCCAAAGAACTTCTACAAATACATAAAGGGCAGAAGAGTAACAAGGGAGAGAATAGGGCCGCTTAAGGATCAGCGAGGTCATGTATGTGTGGATCCACAAGAGATGGGTGAGATCCTAAATGAATATTTCTCATCAGTATTTATTGTTGAGAAAAGCATGGATGTTAGAGAACTTGGGGAAATAAATAATGATGTCTTGAGGAGTGTACATATTACAGAGAAGGAGGTGCTGGAAGTTTTAAAGCTCATCAAGGTAGATAAATCTCCGGGATTTATTGAAGTGTATCCCAGGACATTGTGGGAGGCGAGGGAGGAAATTGCGGATCCCCTAGCAGAGATATTTGAATCATCGATAGTCACAGATGAGGTGCCTGAAGATAGTAGGGTGGCAAATGTTGTGCCTTTTTTTAAAAATGGCTGCAGGGAAAAGCTTGGGAATTACAGGTCAGTGAGCCTCACATCCGTGGTGGTAAGTTGTTGGAAGGTATTTTGAGAGACAGGATCTACAGGCATTTAGAGATGCAAGGACAGATTAGGGACAGTCAACATGGCTTTGAAAGTGGAAAATCATGTCTCATCAATTTGTTGCATTTTTTGAAGGGGTAACAAGAAGGTAGATGAGGGCAGTGCAGTTGATGTTGTCTACATGGACTTTAGCAAGGCCTTTGACAAGTACCACATGGTAGGTTAGAGTCACAGAGATTTACAGCATGGAAACAGGCCCTCTGGCCCAACTCGTCCATGCCACCCTCTTTTTAAACCAGAAACTAGTCCCAATTGCCTGCATTTGGCCCATATCCCTCTATACCCGTCTTACCATGCAACTGTCTAAATACTTTTTAAAAGAGAAAATTGTACCACCTTTGCTACTACTTCTGGCAGCTTGTTCCAGACACTCACCATCCTCTGTGCAAAAAAAATGCCCTTCTGGACACTTTTGTATCTCTACCCTCTTACCTTAAACCTATGCCCTCTAGTTTTAGATTCCCCTACTTTTAGGAAAAGATATTGGCTATCTAGCTGATCTATGCCCCTCATTATTCTATAGACCTCTATAAGATCGCCCCTCAACCTCCTATGTTCCAGAGGAAAAAGTCCCAATCTATCCAGCCTCTCTTTATAACTCAAACTGTCAAGTCCCAGCAGCACCCTAGTAAGTCTTTTCTGCACTCTTTCTAGTTTAATAGTATCCTTTGTACAATAGGGTGATCAGAATTGCACACAGTATTCCGAGTGTGGCCTTACCAATGTCTTGCACAACTTCAACAAGACATTCCAACTCCTGTATTCAATGTTCTGACTGATGTAACCAAGCATGCTGAATGCCTTACTCACCACTCTGTCCACCTATGACTCCACTTTCAAAGATCTATGAACATGTACCCCTCGATCTCTTTGTTCTGCAACTCTTCCCAATTCCCCAGCATTAACTGAGTAAGTCCTGCCCTGGTTCAATCTACCAAAATGCATTACCTCGCATTTGTCTAAATCAAACTCCATCTGCCATTCGTCAGCCCACTGGCCCAATTGATCAAGATCCCATTGTAATCGGAGATAATTTTCTCCACTGTCCACAATGCCACCAATCTTGGTGTCATTTGCAAATTTATTAACCATGCCTCCTATATTCTTATCCAAATCATTAATATAAATGACAAATAAAAGTGGACCAGCACCGATCCCTGAGGCACACTGCTGGTCATGTGCCTTCAGTTTGAAAAACAACTCTCTACAAACACCCTCTGGCTTCTGTCAAGAAGCCAATTTTGTATCCATTTAGATACCTCACCCTGGGTCCCGTGAGATTTAACCTTATGCAACAACCTACCATGTGGTACCTTATCAAAAACCTTGCTAAAGTTCATGTAGACAACATAACTGCACTGCCCTCATCTACCTTCTTGTTTCCCCTTCGAAAAACTCAATCAAATTTGTGAGACATGATTTTCCACTCACAAAGCCATGCTGACTGCCCCTAACCAGTCCTTGCATCTCTAGATCCTGTCTCTCAATATACCTTGCAACAATTTACCCACCACAGATGTGAGGCTCACTGGTCTGTAGTTCTCAGGCTTTTCCCTTTTAAACAAACATTTGCCACTCTCTAATCTTCAGGCACCTCACCTATGACTATCGATGACCTGCAATTTCCTCCCTAGCCTCCCACAATGTCCTGGGATACACTTCATCAGGTCCCAGGGATTATTCTATCTTGATGTAAGAACATAAGAACATAAGAACATAAGAAATAGGAGCAGGAGTAGGCCATCTGGCCCTTCGAGCCTGCCCCGCCATTCAATAAGATCATGGCTGATCTGTCGTGGCTCAGTTCCACTTTCCCGCCCTCTCCCCATAACCCTTAATCCCCTCTCTTATCAAAAACCCATCAACCCGCTCCTTAAAAATATTTAGCGAGGCAGCCTCCACCACTTCAACGGGCAGAGAATTCCAGAGATTCACCACCCTTTGAGTGAAGAAGTTCCTCCTCAACTCCGTTCTAAACCACCCCCCCTTTATCTTGAGGCTGTGCCCCCTAGTCCTACTGTCTTTTTGAGCGGGAAGAGTCTCTCCACTTCTATCCTATCCATCCCATTCATCATCTTATACGTCTCAATGAGATCTCCCCTCATTCTTCTAAACTCTAACGAGTACAAGCCTAGTTTATTCAGCCTCTCCTCATAGCTCAACCCCCTCAACTCCGGTATCAGCCTAGTAAACCTCCTCTGCACTCCCTCCAAGGCCAAAATATCCTTGCGCAGGTGCGGCGCCCAAAACTGCACACAGTACTCCAGCTGCGGCCTCACCAATGCCCTATACAGCTGCAGCAAGACCTCCCTACTTTTATATTCAATCCCCCTCGCTATGAAGGCCAGCATCCCATTCGCCTTCCTGACCACCTGCTGCACCTGCAGGCTGGGTTTTTGCGACTCATGCACAAGGACCCCGAGGTCCCTCTGCACCGTCGCCTGCTGCAGTTTTTCGCCACGTAAGTAATAGTCCTTCCTACCATTCTTCCTACCAAAGTGGACCACCTCACACTTGCCAACATTAAATTCCATTTGCCATTTCCTGGCCCATTCGCCCAGCCTATCTAGATCCTTCTGCAGACTCTCCACACCCTCCGCATAATTTGCCTTTCCCCCAATCTTGGTGTCATCAGCAAATTTCGACACCATACACTCGGTTCCCTCCTCCAGATCATCTATATAAATGGTAAATAGCTGAGGCCCCAGCACCGACCCCTGGGGCACCCCACTAGTCACCAACCGCCAATCCGAATAGCACCCATTGACCCCCACTCTCTGCCTCCTATTTGACAACCAATCCTCTATCCACGCTAACACCCTACCCCCAACTCCATGTCCTCTGACCTTCTGCAGTAACCTCTTGTGAGGTACCTTATCAAACGCCTTCTGAAAATCCAGAAAGACCACATCCACCGGCTCTCCTCTATCCACCGCCCTAGACACATCCTCATAGAACTCCAGTAAATTTGTCAGACACGACTTCCCTTTAATGAAACCGTGTTGCGTCTTTAATGTACTTTAAGACTTCCAGCACCTCCTTCTCTGAAATATGTACACTCCTCAAAAGATCACTATTTATTTCCCCACGTTCCCTAACATCCATGCTTTTCTCAACAATAAATACTGATGAGAAATATTCATTTAGGATCTCACCCATCTCTTGTGAATCTGTACATAACTGACCTTGTTGATCCTTAAGAAGCCCTACTCTCTCCCTTGTTACTCTTTTGCGCTTTATATATTTGTAGAACCTCTTTGGATTCTCCTTTGCCTTATCTGCCAAAACAATCTTGTGTCCCTTTTTTGTCCTCCTGATTTTCTCTCTTAACTCTACTCCAACACCCTCTACACTCTTCAAGGGATTCGCTTGATCCCAGCTGTCTATGCATGTCGTGTGCCACTTTCTTCCTCTTGACCAGGGCCTCAATATCCCAAATCATCCAGCATTGCCCTTCACTCTAAGAGGAATGTGTTTACCCGGAATCCTGGTTAACACACTTCTGAAAGTGTGCCACTTACCAGATGTCCCTTTGCCTTCCCACAGACTCCCCCAATTAACTATTGAAAGTTCCTGCCTGGTACCATCAAGATTGGCGTTGCCCCAATTTAGAATATTAATTTTCGGCCAGTCCTATCATTCTCCATAGCTATCTTAATACCAATAGAATTATGGTCACTGGTCCCAAAGTGATCCTCCACTAACAATTCTGTCACCTGCCCTTCCTTACTTCCCAAGAGGAGATCAAGTTTTGCCCTCTCTCTATTCAGGCCATTCACATACTGACTGAGAAATTCTTCCTGAATACACTCAACAAATTTCTCTCCATCTCAGCCTCTAATACTATGGCTGTCCCAGTCAATGTTGGGAAAGTTAAAATGTCCAACTATTACCACCCTATTTTTCTTGGAGCCATCTGTAATCTCCTTACATATTTGCTCCTCAAATTCCTGCCGACTGTTTGGGGGCCTATAGTACAGCCCTATCAAAGTGATTTCCCCCTTCTTATTTCTCAGTTCTACACATATAGACTCAGCGGCCTAACCCTCAGATATATTCCCTCTCAGTACGGCCGTGATGCCCTCTCTAATCAAAAGTGCAACTCCCCCTCCTCTTTTACCTCCTGTTCTATCTTACCTATAGCACCTATACCCTGGAACATTGAGCTGCCAGTCCTGTCCCTCCATTAGCCATATTTCAGTAATAGCTATAATATCCCAGTCCCACGTACCCATTAATGCCCTGAATTCATCTGCCTTGCCTGTCAGACCTCTTGCATTGAAATAAATACAGTTTAATTCCCTTACTCTCTGTCTTGTTTTTGCCTGATCTGTCTGGTGCTAGGATTACTGACACTCCCTTTACTACTTTAACTTCTGTGCTGTCCTCAAACTTCTCTCTTGTGTCCCAACTGCTTTGGATCCCACCCCCTGCCAAACTAGTTTAAACCCTCCCGAGGTTGTTGCTTAAGGTTAAATCTCATGGGATCCAGATTGAGGTTACTGAATGAATACAAAATTGGTTTGATGGCAGAAGCCAGAGGGTGGTTGTAGAGGGTGGCTGTTTTTCAAACTGAAGGCATGTGACCAGCGGTGTACCTCAGGAATCAGTGTTGGGTCCACTGCTTTCTGTCAATTATATTAATGATTTGGATGAGAATATAGGAGGCATGGCACCAAGATTGGTGGCATAATGGACAGTGAAGAAGGTTATCTCAGATTGCAAAAGGATCTTGATCAATTGGGCTAGTGGGCTGACAAATGGCAAATGGAGTTTAATTTAGATAAATGCAAGGTGATGCATTTTGGTAGATTGAACCAGGGACAGGAATACTCAGTTAATTGTAAGGCATTGGGGAGTGTTACAGAACAAAGAGATCTAGGGGTAAATGTTCATAGCTCCTTGAAAGTGGAGTCACAGGTAGACAGAGCAGTGAAGAAGGCCTTCAGCATGCTTGGTTTCATTGGTCATAACATTGAATACAGGGATTGGAACGTCTTGTGAAAGTTGTACAAGATATTGGTAAGGCCACACTGGGAGTACTGTGCACAGTTCTGGTCACCCTATTATAGAAGCAATATTTTTAAATGGGAAAGAGTGCAGAAAAGATTGACTAGGATGCTATCGGGACTTGATAGTTTGAGTTGTAAAGAGAAGCTAGATGGATGGGGACTTTTTTTCTCTGGAGCGTAGAAGGCTGAGGGGTGATCTTATAGAGGTCTGTAAAATAATGTGGGGCATAGATCAGCTAGATAGCCAATATCTTTTCCCAAAGGTAGGGGAGTCTAAAACCAGAGGGCATAGATTTAAGGTGAGAGGGAAGAAATACAAAAGTGTCCAGAGGGGCAATTTTTTTTTTCATACAGAGGGTGGTGAGTGCCTGGAACAAGCTGCCAGAGGTAGTAGTAGAGGTGGGTATAATTTTGTCTTTTAAAAAGCATTTAGACAGTTACATGGTAAGATGGGTATAGAGGGATATGGGCCAAATGCGGGCAATTGGGACTAGCTTCTGGGTTTAAAAAAAAGGGTGTTATGGACAAGTTAGGCCAGAGGGCCTGCTTCCATGCTGTAAACCTCTGTGACTCTATAAATCTATGAAAAGCAGCTACAGTGACATTCGTTCCAGGCACTGTAAGAGAAGGGAGGTCAAAGAGATACTGTCAAAATGTCCATACGATCCCAAAGTCTAAATTGGGATGCAGCTGAATTACCATTTGAGCTCAAAGTATTTGAGCAGAGCAATGGTTTCTTGATTCTGGTGCACCTCAGCCTGATAAGCAAGTCATAAAATTTCAGCGAGGAATTGGGAAATGAAGGTCAGCATAGGGTGAACACATCAGGATTAACAGCAGAGGAACTAAAGATATGGACAACAGTGGAAGACTGGCTCAGAATCAGGTTAAATTCATGTATTCATCATCAAGAGCTTATGTCATTTCAACAACAGCCTACGGAATCTATAGACTGCTTTATCAGCAGATGCAGAAAAAGGTTGTGACTGATTTTTTTGGACACAGAACTCACAGACAGAATTGTTGACTTGTTAATCACATCAAGTCCCATAAGAAGCATTTTAGAAAGACCTGCTAGTCAAACCCAAAAGGTCCAAGAGGCACTGAAGGATGGATGGAAGTTTTATTTTATTCATTCGTGGGACATGAGCGTCGCTGGCTGGTCAGCATTTAGTGCCCATCAGTAGTTGGTCTTGGAGAGTCAGCTACATTACTGTGACTCTGGAGTTACATGTAGGCCAGACCAGGGAAGGATGACAGATTTCCTTCCTGAAAGAACATTAGTGAACCAGATGGATTTTTCTGACAATGGACAGTGGTTTCACAGTCATCAGTAGATTCTCAATTCAGATATTTTTTATTGAATTCAAATTTCACCATCGGCCATTGTGGGATTTGAACCTAGGTCCCCAGAACATTAGCTGAGTTTCTGCATTAAAAGTCCAGCTATAATACCACGAGGCTATTGCTTGCCCTAATACGAAGTGATCCTTACAGACCAACGAAACTTAAAGGCCTTAAGCGCAACCCCAATTGTTGATGTATTCACGACCACATGCAAATCTAGCAAGATATATGGATGTTGTTGCCTTCTGCATGCAGTAAGGAAATGCTCAACTTTCCTGCAATTTTGTGAAGCATGTGACAGAAAGCCACTAGAGGCAGTGCACTATAGCAACATCTGATGAAGCTTCAAAGAACCATGTACTGATCCATACAAACCACACACAATGGATATCTTCAAGCAATATAAATGACCATCTGGTATTTCATTAAAAACATGTACATGAGGTGACCAGTAAATCATGATGCTGTGGTGAAGAGAAAAAGAGTGGCAAACACAAGTTTCACACTGTCTGTTGAGGATTAACCAGATAATGCATGGTGAGTACTCAAATCTTTTAAGCTTTTATTACCTGTTAGCAAGGAGAACAGACACAGAGAATTCTACTATGTTGTTCCATTGATTCATACAGATAATACTTAGCTGTTATAATAAAGTTTTTTTATTAGTCACAAGTAAGCCTTATGTCAACACGGCAATGAAGTTTCTGTGAAATGTGTAATTATAGTTAATTACAGCAAATGAGAAATGAGCAGTTTTCTAATCCTTCATTAGCATACATAGTCCACCAGTCATAGCATAGCTTTTTGCCCTTTCTTATTCAATAGAAAACTATCTTGTTCATTAGTGTAATATGTCAACATATCTTGTTTTTTGGTATTTGTCATGGAGACTTGTCTTTGTTTTCACTCTGTGGCCAAGCCCTGGAATGCAGTGTTTATGAAACTGACACAAGGTTAGGTCAGTCTCTTTACCAAATGCATAACTGCTGATCTCAAACGAAGCCTTGTTTAACTTGATAACAGAGTTGTCTTGTTGCTATAACTTACTTTCATAAGAACATAAGAACATAAGAAATAGGAGCAGGAGTAGGCCATCTAGCCCTTCGAGCCTGCCCCGCCATTCAATAAGATCATGGCTGATCTGTTGTGGGAGGCTGGCTAGGGTGAACGTTGGTCCTTTAGAGGATGAGAAAGGGGAGCTAGTGGTAGGGGATGGGGATATGGCTAAGGTCTTGAATAACTTTTTTGTTTCTGTCTTCACGGAGGAGGACGTGAATAATTTGCCGGGTGTTAGCGATGGAAAGGTGGTAGGAATGGAGGGTCTTAATGACATTACTGTTACTAGAGAGGTGGTGCTCGACAGACTGGAGGGGCTGATTGTGGACAAGTCCCCAGGACCGGATGGAATGCATCCGAGGGTTCTGAAAGAAATGGCGGAGGTGATAGTGGATGCCTTGGTGGTTATTTTCCAGACGTCGCTGGATTCCGGGGAAGTGCCGGAAGATTGGAAAACGGCTAATGTTACGCCGTTGTTTAAGAAGGGTGCCAGGCAAAAGGCGGGGAATTATAGGCCGGTTAGTTTAACGTCTGTGGTAGGTAAAATGTTAGAATCCGTCATTAAGGAGGAAATTGCGAGGCATCTTGAAGGGAATTGCTTGATAGGGCGGACGCAACACGGTTTCATTAAAGGGAAGTCGTGTCTGACAAATTTACTGGAGTTCTATGAGGATGTGTCTAGGGCAGTGGATAGAGGAGAGCCGGTGGATGTGGTCTTTCTGGATTTTCAGAAGGCGTTTGACAAGGTACCTCACAAGAGGTTATTGCAGAAGGTCAGGGGACATGGAGTTGGGGGTAGGGTGTTAGCGTGGATAGAGGATTGGTTGTCAAATAGGAGGCAGAGAGTGGGCGTCAATGGGTGCTATTCGGATTGGCGGTTGGTGACTAGTGGGGTGCCCCAGGGGTCGGTGCTGGGGCCTCAGCTATTTACCATTTATATAGATGATCTGGAGGAGGGAACCGAGTGCAGGGTGTCGAAATTTGCTGATGACACCAAGATTGGGGGAAAGGCAAATTGTGCGGAGGGTGTGGAGAGTCTGCAGAAGGATCTAGATAGGCTGGGCGAATGGGCCAGGAAATGGCAAATGGAATTTAATGTTGGCAAGTGTGAGGTGGTCCACTTTGGTAGGAAGAATGGTAGGAAGGACTATTACTTACGTGGCGAAAAACTGCAGCAGGCGACGGTGCAGAGGGACCTCGGGGTCCTTGTGCATGAGTCGCAAAAACCCAGCTTGCAGGTGCAGCAGGTGGTCAGGAAGGCGAATGGGATGCTGGCCTTCATAGCGAGGGGGATTGAATATAAAAGTAGGGAGGTCTTGCTGCTGCTGTATAGGGCATTGGTGAGGCCGCAGCTGGAGTACTGTGTGCAGTTTTGGCCTCCATGCATTAATCTCATAAAAACATAAATACCATCATACCAACTGAAATGTTTATCAAAATTCAAATTATCTATCCTAAGAACATTAATAACTATTTATTATTGGCCAAGAGTGACACTGGAGCAAGTGCCAAAATACTACCCCCTGCAGATTCTAAAAGACATTTATCCGTAGACATGTAAACCTACTTCTGTGAAACTATCAACATACAATGGCTGATTCTGTATGCAGGTCCTGGAGTGCAAGTACAATTAATCCTCCTGGGTGTCACAGATATTCTACACTCTGAAGATTAAAACCCAGGGATCTCAATTCTAACGTTAACTCGCTCTGGTGACAATTCATGGAATTAGCCAGATCTCATGCAGCAGATCAACTTCAGAAACTATTCCCATCACCTCAGTTCGTGACCTATCATGAAAATCCAGAATGATTTGACAACTTGTCAGTTTCAAGGGAACTGCAATATGACACTTGCAGGAGAATGCAAGTCCATAAATTCATCTGGTACATTTTGTGCATAGCAAATGTTAGCAGCAGCAAAAAAGGGAAGAAGATTCCAACCTACAGAAACTGTGGAAAATGATCATTAAAGTTCAATCTAATTCAATTGAGCTTGCCCACAAGTACATGCGACTGTTTTGGCCTGATGAGAATGAGGTAGGCATCTCCCAGGGAATCATTTTCAAAGACACAAAGGTCATCGGACCAGAATCTTTACGCTCAGATTTTTTTTGACAACTTCATCACTCAGATGCAGTTATTCCATTACTGGCAGAGCTCATACTTGGCAGGCCAGTGCATCCCAATTTATCTTTTACCCAATCTACTCTCAGAAACTAGAGACAAATTTATAAAATTGCAAGAGAATGCCAACATGCATGATAAAAACGTCAGCACAGAATTGCCAACAAGTTTGCATCCAGGATACCACTATAATTACACGGGAACCGGCCAAGGTGACAAGAAATTGTTCAGACCTAAGATCTCACTAAGTAATTCGACACAAATGCACAACATGAGGCATAACTAAGAACCAATCAGATCCATTCCAGCTCCTCAACCATTGTGCAGTCCTCGTACCATCAATTTAAGATATATTACAACAGTGGGTGGGAGGGAGTCACATGGCATCCCAGTGTCTATAATGCAATGCAATGACCAATAATGCTGAAAAGATACACATCATTGATGAGGCTGCACTCAAAAACCCCATTGTATAGATATTAAATAAATGTGCATTAAATTCCTGCCATTCATTTGTTCAAAAGTTAGCAAGATATATTTTCAGAAAACTGGTGAGGAGAAGTTTGTACAATTGTCGAGCTATTGATGCAGATTTGCTGCTTGTGGTTTCCCCTTTGGAGAAAACCCATTACATCCACAACAGGGTGATTGGAAATCCATGGAGAATATCCAGCATGAGAACAAGATTAGAAACTACTGGTGGGATTTGCAGGCCACACTTGCCCCAAAACCAAAAAAATTCCCTACCCAAGGTCAACGGACCTTTCTATGGTCTGCCCCTCGCCTGCTCCGATTCCTATGGTGGGTGGAATGGGAAAATTTGTTGTTATAGTTAAGATACTGGGACTATTTCACTGGAGCAGATAAGGCTAAGAAGAGATTTTAATTTAATTTTGAAGGGGAAGAAAAGTTCCCTTCAGCTGATGAATTTGTGTTGAGGAGTCACCAATTTAAAATTATCACTAAAAGTGGTGAAGAGTTAAGAATTTTTCTAAAGTATAACAATCTATTGAATGCTGAAATGCTTTAAGCCACCAGGAATCTATTTGTCACCAGGCTGAATCTGCTGCATCTTTGTAAAGGAAGAGCAATGTCAGGCATGAGGAAGCTGGTGAGACCAGATAAGGAATCATATTATGTCATACACAAAGGATATACTATAATGACATCTGAACGAATATATTATATTGAATACTTTAGGGATGAGCGGCACTCCATGCTTGAAGAATACACAGTGCTTTACATCACAAGGACATGATAAACCTTTGTCAAAACAAGTAAAACCAATCTAAAGTTGAGAGACAACAAAGCACCAAATCACTGCAGAGTACACTCAGAACGGCACAGGCATTATGGTCATAACGCTGTCTCTGAGTGCAATAAGCTTCCTTGGGAAGTTTGGATGATGTGAAAAGGCTGGTGAAACTGAGACATGTCACTCTAACAAAGGGAAACTTGATGGAGATACGCAAGATAATAAGGTAATTGGGTCAATGGCGAGAGGAGATTTAATTTAAAACCATCATCAGGGGAACAAAGGAGTATGGAATGTCTCGCCTGGAAAATGGTGGGAGCAGAATCCATAATTACTTTTATTTAAATGGAAGTGAGTAAATATTCAAAAAAGGTGGGGGGGGGGGGGTGCGCGGAGGCAGGAGTAAGAATGCGTGCAGAAAGGGGAAGAAGCGGAGATTCCTAGGTAATCCTTTCACACAACCGCCATGGCTATGCTAGGATGACTAACCTCATTCTGCACAGGGCAATTCACACAGCTATAGTGGTCTACAATGTTGGTGTCCACCTTCTGTATCTATGATTGTAGCCTGTCTCACAGTGATTATCTTAAATTGATTACTCTCTTCACTAATTCTACATCCAGAGGAAATGATCTTCCCTTTAAAATTATTTTAAATCTTCCCACGAGTAACGTTTAAGAAATTTTGATTTCAATATTGGTCAAATCTCCCCATTTATCAATGGAACACCAGCATTGGAATATACTTGATATCTATCACTTCCGGTCTCTGGTTTATGCAATGATTTTTTTTCTGATTTATAAGGCGATGATAATTTTCTTTCCAATTTATTCTGGGCAAGGCTCCTTTTTAACTCACAGTAATCTGCTTATTTGATTTGTGTACCGCTTGTATTTGTATATTTGCTTAAGACAAAATTACCGATCTCGCACAGGACTGGTGAACTAAACATAGATTTGATTGATTTGAAGATGTAGTACAGGATTGCTCAGAAGATTGACTATGAAATTCAACAACTTTTGTCAACAAGAAAGTACAGCTGTAACTCTTTCACACCACATGCTGCCAGCTAAACTGAACGCTCCTCTGAACAATGTCACATTGTTTTCATCCTGGCTACTGGCTCATTATTATATTGCCTCTTAAAGCAACATCACAACATCTTTTTCTCCCAGGATAATGTTACATATCTTATGAGTGAATATATATAAATTTTCAGAAGGTCGCTAAAACAATCTTCACATAAAATAATTCTCTATTCAAAAGTTTGAGGATTTAAGAATTTAAGAGATTTAGAGTTTGTACTAAGTATATGTGGTTTAACAATCTTCCTGAGTCTTTGATGATATCACCCTTCTGAGAGCTAGGCCAGAATACTCCAATGCGTTCCACCACCGCTGGCAGTGAGAACTGAGAATTTGGCACTCAAACAAATATTCATTCACAGCGGCGGGTCCAGAGAACTCCGGCATAAGGCTTATCACTTAGATGTTCTTGAGTTGTAGGTGTGTTGGTATATTGTGTATCGTCGGCGTGCTAATTATTTTCATAGCGGTCTTCCATAATTTCATGCTTCTAGTCTACCTTTGAAAGTGTTCAAGACACAGTTGGAATGGTAGGTGTTGTACAGTGGCACAATTCTCTCAGTTGGCTTTGTTCCTTCTCAATTTTACACAATTTGGTGTTGTGACTTCATAGGATCTCGGCTTGTTATACACTTTGAACACTTCTGCAGGTAACTAATCTTTTTGGATAGGGTGTATTTGACTCAAACCGTTTGCAGACTAGGCAGTTGTCCACCTGCATGCCGATCAAACACTGCCTTTACTCTCCTTTGTTTTTTGGAATGCTTCTCTTGAACTTCTGAGGAATAGGCATGATGTGGAGAGGAGAGTAGAGAGGATCTCCAAGAAGATCATGCATATCGACACAGACATCAACTTTCTACAAGATGCAAGAAAAAAAAACCTGTGATTATCCATCTCTTCACTCGCACTGTCTGTACCTGTAAGGACTTGATTACCTGAAAAGACTCACATTCCAAACATTATCTTGCAATATTGTCTTTGTCTGTATATGCCATGTTTGTGAAACCTACCTCACCACTCATCTGATGAAGGAGCAGCGCTCCGAAAGCTCATGATTCCAAATAAACCTGTCAGGCTTTAACCTGGTGTTGTGAGACTTCTTATTGTTCTGAGAAATAGGACAGGTGATCACTTGGGAAAGTTACCCTAGCCTGCCTTCTAAACATAATTTCCACTGATTACTGTAAGCCTTTGTCTAAAGGCGTTGCTCTGTAACATGGCTTCATTTCCCTGCACTTTATGATTAATGGCATAACAGTGTGAACTGTTAACTCAGTGACACCATTTGACCTGGGATGACGTGAAAAAGCTGTCAAATGATTCATGTTCCATTTAGCACATATGTCACTAAAATGTCTCCCAATGTACTGTGGCCCATTGTCCAATATAAATCCTCAGGTATACAAACAAGCTAAGAATTGAAATCATTTTGTCTGCCAAAGTTGTCCTTGGGGTATTCTTCAACTGTCTGATGATTGGAAAGTTTGCAAAGTAATTAGTGACTAGGAAGGAGTCTTTGCAATGCATAGTGAATAATCTGTTTCAATTTTAGACAATGGGTATGATGAAACTGCATCAGGGTACAAAGATTCTTTATGTTGATGTTGCTGGCGTCTTTGGCAGTCTATGCACATCCTCACTGTCTTAACAATATAGTTGTTAATCCCTGGCCAATATACAATATACTTTGCCAATTGTGTTGTTTGCTCTATGCCCATATGCCCCTAGTGTAACTGTGACATTATTTCCTGGCAAAACATTTTGGGTACAAGCATGTGTCTTCCCTTGAAAATCACACCTTTTAAAATTCCTAATTCATCTCTGCACAGCCAAAAACATCTGGCACTTCTTGTATCGTATCAGGCCAATCTTCAACAATGACTCTCCATAATGTCTTCAGTTGTGGATCATTTGCTGTTTCTTCTTGATATTGATTGCACTTGTGTTGACCAAAATGATCAAATGAAGCTTGAACATATCTTTTATGCTAAAGTCTACCCCATCTTTTTGGAGCTCTAGTGAGACAACTGCGTGTTTCTTTTAGATTGGGTAACCTGCTCAGTGAAGTTGAAGGATACCCCAAGGGCATCCAATGCAGACAAAATGAGTTCAATTCTTAGCTTGTTTGTATACCTAGAGGCTTCATATTGGACAATGGGTCACTGTACATTGGGAGATATTTTGGTGACACATAGAATCATAGAATCCCTACAGTGCAGAAGGAGGCAATTCAGCCCACCGAGTCTGCTCCGGCCACAATCCCACCCAGGCCCTATTCCCGTAACCCCACATATTTACCCTGCTAATCCCCCTGACACGAGGGTCAATTTAGCATGGTCAATCAAGCTAACCTGCACATCTTTGGACTGTGGGAGGAAACCGGAGCAGCCAGAGGAAACCCACACAGACACAGGGGAGAATGTGCAAACTCCAAATAGACAGTTACCTGAACCTGGGTCCCTGGTGCTGTGAGGCAGCAGTGCTAACCACTGTGCCACTATGTGCTAAATGGAGCAAGAACCATGTGACAACCTTGCCACATTAGCCCAGGTTAAATGGTCTCATTGAGTTAACAGTTCACACTGTTATGCCATTAATCATAAAGAGCTGCTCCGTTGTCTAAAGTAACCATTTTATTATTGGGTTTATAATGCACTTTAAGGTTTTAGTCCTCTAAATCATTGGGGTGACTGACTTGTCAGTGGCTTGCACAAATCATTTCCAATAGTTTGCGGTCATTTTCCACAATTAACCATTTATCAAATAGAAACATGTGGAATTTTGTAACACCTAACACTAGAGCGAACATCTTACATTCTGTTGAATAGTTGGATTGTTCTTGTGTTAGATATTTGGAACCAAATACCATTTTGTGTAATGCATGTTTCAAGCCCTTTTTGACCTCTAGAATATCTCCATTCTTGGGTCTTAATATTGTGGAACAGATATCCTTCTGGAAATGCCTGTTTAAGTTACTGGAACAGATGTTGATGGGTCCTCCTGCAACATATAAGTAACCTCTTTCCCAGCAGCTTTTTAAGTGATGGTGTTATGTTAACAAATTTGGGTCTATATAATGCTTAGAAGTCAAAAAATCCAAGGCATTTCTGCAAGTCCTCTTTGTCATTGAGTTTAAGCATCACTTTATTTATTCTTTCATAAGATGTGGGCTTAGCTGGCCAGACGCACATTTATTGCCAACTGCTGCAGTTTAATTAACTCACAGTGCTGTTAGGGAGGAATTTCCTGGATTTTGACCCAGCAAGAGTGAAGGAACAGAGATAAATTTCCACGAGGAGTGGGTGAGTGGCTTGGAGGGTACATCCAGGGAGTGATGTTCTCAACCATCTGCAATCCTTTTCCTTCTAGGTGTTAGTGATCATGGGATTGGAAGGTGGTACCAAGAAGAAGGAAGGTCTTCCAAGGACAAGCCTTGGTGAATTTCTGCTGTCTCATACTCTTTCAATTTTGCTTTGGGCAGGACAGATCAGATCTCAAATAGAACTGAAAACGTTAATCTGGCCCATATTCATCTGGCATTTCTTGCAGTTGAAGACAAAACCATCACAATGAACTGCTGCCATTAGCTGCTATTAGCGAGTATAGATTGTAGTCACAATCTTATTTGGTGTTGCCCATCACTACAAAATCATAGATGATGCATACTCATCCAGGGATGTTTTCTGTAGTTCTGTCCATATGGTGCTGGGACAGATCCTGTCTGATGGATAGGCAAAAGATAGTCTGATGGATAGGCTCTGGAAGCTGTGTCTTCGAAATGGTGTCCTGAAAACAGAGATTTCCTGAGATCTCTCTGCTAATAATTTGTGTTATACATAAAATTGGAGAAAACCATCCTCTTGTGAATTTGGACTTCAATACTTCTGATGCTGGAATCTCTGCGGGTATCACCTTAGAGTGTGATTTAGACATTTTGGGTGGGTTTTCTGGCTGCGCTTGCCCCAAGGCTAAAAACTTGCACCTGAGGACAATGGACCTTTACATGGTCCGCTACATTTGTCTGTCCCACCCACTATGATTCCCGTGTTGGGTGGGATGGGAAAATTCCGCTCCTTGGGTCTTAACATGCCCAGATACGTCACATTTTTTCAGTACGCACATAATGAAACTGCACCAGTTAGTGTGTGATGAATAATATCATTTCACTCCATGTCATCCAACTTATCCTTTATCATAGCTTCTGCTATATACGCACACTGCAAAGGAGGGTCAATTGATCCTTTTCTCTGAGGCTTCGAACAGCACAATCTCTACCATTCCCTTTGGTGTTGAAACTATCTGAGCACATCAGTTACAGATCATGAACTGATCAATGTGATTGTTCTGCTGTGTTTGGATCTTGATGATCTCCCGTCTGGTCACAGTGTTTCATACACACAGGTAACCCTGCCTCTGCTGGTCAGCTCTTGTCCACCAGGTAGAATATTTGTGGTTTTCATACAGATTTGCTGCTGCTACATTTCAATGTCAATGTACCTATGCGTTGAATGGATGGCCCATTGTACACTAACTGTTAGCTATACTGTCATTAGCTTCCGAATATCCAGATACATATTCTTCAGGATTCTGGCTGGAAAGGTACTTAAACTCACTCCTGTGTTGACTTAAGCTGTGAACATTTGTTTACCTTTTTTTTGGGAATGTGGTGTTGATAGTAATAAAAGCTTCAAACTTTTACTTGGAACACAGACAACTTTGTGATGGGGGCAGAAGTACCATACTGTCCACACGACTTGCTTGCTTTCAATATCCTGGCTGCTAATCCAATATTGATCGGTGCATTGAATGATTGCTAGTGTCCAGCTACAGTGGCTTCACATTCTCTGCCATCTTTTTGTAATGTGTCAATGCTTTGATCTTTCTTTTTCTCCAAAAGATCTTTCTAGAAAGCTTCAATGGACAATGCTCTATGATCAATTTGGACAGCTCAGATCTTGAGAAGCTACAGTCTATGCCCTTATCACTACACCTGCTGATGGACTGATCGATTGGTTCTTGTGCCTTTTATCTTTAAGCTTTCAGGTCTAAATGGTACATTCTAAACTTTTAAACGAGGCAGATCCTCCAGAATGTTCCACAGCTTGTGATCATTATGATCCTCCTCAGACAGGCCTGGAGTATTGACCCCGTACGACCCCTCCTTTCCAATGGCTATCATTATTTTCACAAGCTATTTATCTGTTTCTCTGTTGGATAAATCTATAAAGAATAGCTCCATCTTTGTTTAAAAGAGCCTGAATTTGGATTGGGCAGCTGCGTCCTTCCAATTCAATTTAATGATCACTTTCCCGATGCTTTCAGGCTGTTACAAATGTTGTTGGTGTGTAAGGGGTTTGTCTTTGTTCTGCACCCCATGGGGAGATTCAGCAAGGCTGCAGCTGAGTGTCATTTTTTTCTTCTCTCTTTTTTGGCTACGTTTCAGGGTTTCCTCTGTTGTGCGCACTGCCTTCTGCGCAGCATGGTACCCGAGGATGTTGTGATGGCCCTGCAGCTTGTAGTGCCTGCCTCAAAATCGATAACCTGAGTCAACATAGACTGCTCAATTCAACACTGATCTGGCTACCCTGCAAATCATGTACTCACTGCTCTGTGAAACACTGTCTGCAGAGGGACTCTGCCTCCAGGTGCCTTCAATACATATACAGCCTTTGACAGTGCGACATCCTGTCTGTGGCTTTTCCTGTGACCTTCAAATCATAGAAATCCTACAGTGCAGGAGGAGGCCATTGCACCGACCACAATCTCATCCAGGCCCCACCCCGCTATCCCTACATAGTTACCCACTAAGCCCTCTAACCTATGAATCTCACGACCTAAGGGGAAATTTTTAGCATGGCCAATCAACCTAATCCACACATCTTTGGACTGTGGGAGGAAACTGGAGAACCCGGAGGAAACCCACACAGACACGAGGAGAATGTGCAAACTCCATATATTCAGTGACCCAAGGCCAGAATTGAACTCAGGTCCCTGGAGCTGTGAAACAGCAGTGTGCTACCGGGTTGCCCTTCTGCATTTAGTCTAAGTGGAACCACTGTTGCTCACCATGTTGCATTTCTATCTTTGCTTAATACAAAGGTACCAGTTTCGCACAGGACTGGGAAAACAAGCATAGGTTTGGTGAATTTGAAGATATAGGGCAGAAGTTTCTCAGAAATATTCTAAGTATCAAATGGGCGAGAAAATGGGAGGATTTCTTATCCATTTTTTCAGTGAGCTAACTTTGGTGAATTTACAGCACTTTGTACAATAGAGAAGATGTAATTTGATTCTCGCCAAAAGGGGAGTGGAGCCTATTCATGCCGGCTGCAGACTGCTAGGGATGCTATTGTGTATCTCCCTGATCTCCCAGTAAATTATGTACAATTGTACATAGTATACTGGGAGAACTGTCAACCATCCCCCATGGGCGTCACCCCCACGCCCCATGGAATCTCTGATTGCCAGCCCCTCGATAGCCAGCCTCTGATCAATGGCCCCAGCTTCCAATCAATGGCCTAACCCCTGATTGGCAGCCCTGATGCAGCATTCCCTCCTTCCCTCCTTTCCTACCAATCTCCCCACACTCCTGCCGCCCCTGTCTGACTCTGCCCCATTATGCCCTGCCCCCTCAGGCCCTACCCTTTGGCACTGCCGTCTGGACATTGTCAAAGTGCCAGGCTGGCCCTGCCAGGGTCCCAGGCTATGTCCCCGAGCACCTAGGGGGCCTTGATGGCCCTGGTTCCACCAGTGAGGCCATTACATTTGGTCTTCATTGGTGTGGACCATCTGTGATCCCCACTGGTGAGGAATCCACCGGCAAGGTCGAAAAGCTGAGTGAATACGGGCTATTGCGTCCTGGGCTCACTATTTATATTAAAATGATGTTAAAAAGTTGCACATTCTCCAGGTGCTCTGGTTTCCTCCCACAGTCCAAAAGATGTGCTGTTTAGGTGCAGTGACCAAGTTAAAATTCTCCCTCAGCATATCTAAATAAGTGCCGGAATTGACAACTAGGGGATTTTCACATTAACAACATTGCAGTGTCAATGTAAGCCTGCTTGTGGCTAATAATTAAATAAACTTTATTAACAAGATTAATAATAGCAACCTTATTAATAATGGGGCTAGCGTTATCAGGAGAGGTGAGAAATCAGCTGCAAGACTGACTTTTCACCTCTCGCTCATATTTCCCGCTCCACTATGCTACTCGATTAGTGCAGCGGGGTGAAAAAATCCCATCCGTAGTTTAGAATTGCTCAGCAGACAGATTTAGTGTAAAGATTCAACAGCTGTCAGTCACGACACTGCCAGTCCGTTCCTTGATGTGCCCACCATAGCTGAATAAGTGGAGGTATGTGGAAGCTGCAAGAAGTGGGTGTGAGTCTGCCAGTATTGGTACACGTCTGAAAGTGAGTTGGAGCATCTGAACCTTTGGTCCAAGTCCTGATTGCTTCAAATTACTGATGGGTGAGTGAAGAGGTGAATGGACCTGCGAGCAGTGCAAGTGCTTGGTACAGCAGTGAATAGGAGATGTCATGTGAAGTTGGATTCATTGACCTTGATGACCCACATTAGATAATTAAACATTTTTCTGACACTGCCATTATAAAGAACAAAGTAAGTTACAGTACAGGAACAGGCCCTTTGGTCCTCCAATCCTGCACCGAACAAGCTGCCTGAATGAATTAAAAGCACGAAGAACAAAAAAGTTTAAAAAAAATGCTTCAGATGAAGCCTCAGCGTAACCTCATTGACTTCTACCAAGTGCAGGGCAGCAAAACTATATTTGGTCTTAGTCAAAAGGCCGAGAAGTTATGCCTCCAGGTTTGATACAACTTCATCAAGTTTTATTTACTTGATTATGTTTTCTACCTGTGTGTCTTGCAAGGCCAAAATAAGCTTTCTGAAGTAAAATAAAACCTAGTAAACATTTCAGGCTGCTTTTTCACAAATACAGCCACTGATGTCCAAAGAAGATCACCCTTTCAGAACCGCGAATATTTAGCTAGAAACCCAAGGGTCATTAAATACAGCAGGAACTAATTTTCACACCTTAAGGCAGTGCTTCGCCTTGATTCAAAGTTAAAAGTCTGAATAAAATGTAGAAATGAAACTGGTTGCAGCATTGAAACAACCCTACTATGGCAATTCAGCTGACTTAACTGGTGTGAGGTTTATTCACATCAAGAAGCTACAAGAAACAGATACAAGCTGACATCGATTAATGAAGCCAAAGCTTGTCTTCTTTTGGAATGTTAAATCATTCATCGATATTTTTTTCTGGGCTTCCTGGCATCAGGTTAACAAGTTTTTATAATTCACCAAGCAGAGCCATTTAGGAAGTCAGGGACTCTGATTCATTATTTTGATGGTCTGCAATGTTTAACCTAGGAAAACAAATTACTGTTGTGTGTGCTTGTCATGACCTGAAGACATCTTAGCATCTTGTGGGCAACAGAAAAGTATTGAAAAAGTTTCTGGAGGCTTACAGGACGGGATTTTCTGGCCGCACTCACCCCAAAACTAGAAAATCCTGCCAGAAGTCAACGGACCTTTGCATTGTTCAACGTCCCCCGCACCCTCCACCACCTCCCCCCGCCCCCCCACCATCGCCCCCTCCACCACCACCCCCACCCCAGTCCACGACAATTCCCTTGGCAGGCAGGATAGGAAAATTTCACACACGATGTCTGAGGAAATTTAACTTAGATGTTTCAAACGAGGACACCCCTAATTGGACAATATCACAAATTTTGATAGGACAGTATGAGCCTGTCAAGAGAACGTCCTGCCCACTTTGAAAATTAAGGTAATATGATTGATGTAGTTAAATTATGGAAGACCAGCAGGAGGTGGCTGCTTACTTGGTGATCATATTTATAGCTTTTGCAATGTATTTGAGACAAGTGGGTATATTGTATTGCCAACTGGTATTCTTACCAAACCAAATATAGATATCATTCAATTTTGATTTCGTGAATTGCTTCATTATTTTTCATAATTCTGATATCCAAATGGTCATGCAACCAACCAAGGGTGGAAGATTGTATCCTACAGGAACCAGAGTCCAGGAATTGACCAGCCTGGTCAACTGCTCCCATTTCCTTCTGAGAGTATGTCTCCTGGGCCTTTGCAAAATGCATTGTGTGGTCACCTGCCCTCTTCAGGAGGGTCAAGTGACACAATCGGGCCAGAGCTCCCAAATCCTAGAGCTGAGCATGGGTTTTCCCTGCAGTTAGGAATCTAATGTCATGGAGTATGGTAGCCTTTATATCACCCTCTGAACATAGTAATTCTCCTGCTATCCCCAAAACTGAGTTGAATTCCGTCCAAACATACCAACTGCCTGTAGAATAAAGCTGAATTTTTAAATATTCCCTTTAAAAATAAAAATAAAACTTTATTAATATTAATTTCATTACTATCATCACAATCACTGACCACAAACCCCGATTGGGCCTATTTAAGGACGATAAGGCCATTCTTTCAATAGCTTCAGCTCCATTGCCAGCAGACTACAAGTGTGCTTTTCAACATAGATTGCACACACACATTTCAAACACAGATACTTTAAGCTGCCTTCCCCCACCAGAAGACATATTGCCTCCACTGGAAATTGTTCTTGCCCTAAATTTGCTCGAAACATTGCGTGACAGGTCAGGTTTAGGACCCAGAAAGACCTCGCATTATGTAGAGTTAAGAGTTTGGTCCTCCATGGCTGGCATTATGATGCGAGGTCTGAGCAATTCAGGCCCTTTCAGATCAGAAAAGATGAGTTAAGTTTTGTGGACAGTGCATTACTATGGGGAGCAAGTGTTGTCACTCTCACACCCATGAGAAATTTCTTATTCCGAGAATTAAATTGTGGCCATCCTGAGATGACAAAGATGAAGATGTTCACAAGCAGTTATGTGTGGTGGCCCAGGATAGATACTGACATTGACAGTCTGATCAAACAATGTGACCAACGTCAAATGCAGTAGAAATTGCCATCTGTGGACCAAATGCACTCTTCAGAGTGTCCAGGTCGACTATGGGTGTGACTACATATCGCTTTTGCGGGCCCATTCATGGGCTCAATGCATCTACTCATTATAGATATGCACTCCAAGTGTCTGGGCATACACAAAATGAAGTCCACAACGTCATCAGCAATGGTCAAGAAATTGCGAAAGACATTCATCACCCGCCAGTTGCCCGAGATGCTAGTATCCGATAATGGGATTGCTTTTACTAATGAAGAGTTCCAGCATTTCGTAGAACCAGCTGTGTTCTTATTTGAACTGCACCCTACCACCCTGTTTCAAATGGGCTGGCTGAGCGAGTTGTCCAACATTCAAAATTGTCTTGAAGACACAGACATCAGCCTTTCTACAAAGCAAACTGGTCCATTTCCTCATCACCTATAGATCAACACTTCATATCACCAGGGGTGTTACACCTGCTGAGTTACTAATGGGCAGATATATAAGAAATGTTAGATCTCATATTTCCAAATTTGGTGGGAAGGGTGGAGGCAAACCAGAATGCACAGAGAAGCATCATAACCCAACAAAAAAGGGAGAGGCCATTTCAAGGAGATGACTTGGTTTATGTAAAAAATTTGTGGCGCTTGCCCAAATTAGAGCCTTGGAACATTCATGGTCAGAACAGATTCAGTGTCATATGAAATAGCTGTCCAAGGAAAAGGACAAAGAAATACTTGGATCATTTGAGAAGAAGAGAATCACACACGGAACTAGAGGTGCATTCCTGTGGCAACCCTGTCAATGTTTTTGCTTTAAATGAAAGTAATGCAGCAGCAAGCTACCCAGAGGAAGAACGAAGTAATGTTCTAGGAAAAGCTGGAGAGTTATCTGCACAGATGCACCTTTACGAGTCAAGAGTCCAACCCATTGAGGTTCAAACCAGAGTTACCTCTACTGCCAGATCATCTGCTGGTGAATTACAATGCCCCCAAAGGATCAGGAAGTCTTACCTGGTAAGGGAATGTGTTTGTGTTCTATTTGTTGTGTAATATTGTAAATAGTTCAATTGTTATTGAAACGTATTAATTAGAAACTTAAAGGAGAGATGTGATAGCATGTCCCCTTTTCGTCATGGGACAATTCTCTCAGCCGCTGCACTTCAGCTCTGCGTTGACCTTCGATCTGACAGATTGGAGCATGCGCAGTGGCCCACCCAGTGTTCTGTCATCAGCGTCTTCAGCTGGAATAGTCCCCACCCCCAGATGTTCAGTGTAAATTGCTCCGAGACACTCTGCCGTGCTCAGAGTGTGGGAGATTCATTTCAAAAATCTTGCTAAAAAAATCAGCAGGAATTGCCCCAGTTTTTACACAAATTGACACTCAGAATTTTTTTGGGAGAATTGCCCCAGTATATTTTTCAACCTTCCAAATGGGAATTTGTATTTTTTTGCTTGAAATACTGATACAATTATTTATTGGTTGTCCCCTCTTCTCCTCCTAGAAACCGTATCTCTAATATTTCTAAAATTATCAGTTGTATTCTTTTTATTTTCTCTCTCGCACATTCTCAGGTTCCTTTGGCCAGTGGTGCACCTGTATTTCAAATTTTATTTTCATTCTAAACAGACCATATTGAGTAAAGAGCATATTTTAATTCTTAATCTAATTATAGTTCGAATGATGCAAACAACATGTGACATTCAGCTGGCCACGTTGCTCGATTCTAGATACACAGAGGCTGAGGATGTTCTCCAGGGCCCCATCCGATTAACTACATGCCACTTTGCGTCAATGTCACCTGAAACAAGATGTTCCTTCCCTACATATTCCAGGATCAGCCAGATCTATTTTTGTTCCTCTTCCACCAATTTCTTAAGTGTGATTTTTTAGGGAAAGAAATTGGGAAAAGCCAATTTTTAATTATTTTTTTCCTTGGGTGAGAGCATCACTGCTGGGCCAGAATTTATTGCCCATCTCCGTTTACCCTTCAATAGGTGGTGGTGCGCTGCCTCTTTGAACTGCTGCATTCCATGTGGTGTATGCGCATGTTCTAGGCACCAGCTGGAGAGTGGAGAACCTGTCTTACCATACGGTTGTGTTCGGCTCTTATGCAACCTCGTATGAGGATGTTGTCCGCATGTGTTTGCCCTCAGGGATTGTTGACATGGTGTATTGGAATTGGTACAAGGGCCTCCCTGCCTTAGTCATCCTTCCCCAAAGGAAAATCTGTTCACATTGGTGTGAGGTTAGACTAGTGTGAAGTACGACATCTCCCATGGCACCTAGTCCATCCCTCAGGGAGACAGGGTCATTGCTGGGCACTACCTGGGCATTACCATGCCAAGTTCACTCTGTGCCAGGCAAGAGGGAGTTGCATGAAGATGTGAAGCAAGGGCTGAGTGTTCCATGTGAACTTTTGTACACTGGGATGGTTTTTAAAAACGGTGTCTCAATTTTTACAAACGAAGCTGTTGGTGGAGCGTGCTCAATCAGAGCCAGTGTCATCTTGTGCCACCCGCTTCTCGCTGTTTTCCTTTCAATGTTTTGAATGATGTGATGGAGAAATCCACTGCTCGTGGACTCAATGCCGCTTTTCCCACCCCCTATCAGCCTTTTCAACATTTGAGAAAATGCAGGAGGTGACCATTGATCTTGGGAACAATGAGTAGAGTGGAATGCTGGTGATTTGGCTGTGTGACTGGTGAAATAATGGCCCTGTGTAACATGTGGTCAATTTTTTCCTTAACCTTTGGCAGTGGTGTGTGTGGTGCTCTCCTAAGGGTGAACTGGCACACTGACATGGTGTCTGGAATAAGGAAATATGCAGTTTTCAGCTTCTCCAGCCTTTGGAGAAGTTGTGGAAATTCTTGAAGGAATGTGACCCTGGTGTGGGATGCAAGAATCTTATTGATTTATAGTATGATACCAAACTGCACAGCCACATTCCCGCTAAGTAGGGAAATGCTTTGGTTGGGATTGTAAGAAGTCTCACAACACCAGTCCAACAGGTTTACTTGGAATCACAAGCTTTCGGAGTGCTGCTCCTTTGATTTGGTTTGATTTGATTTATTATTGTCACAGGTATTAGCATATGGTGAAAAGTATTGTTTCTTGGGCACTATGCAGAAAAAGCATACTGTTCATACAGAAGGAAATGAGAGAGTGCAGAAGGTAGTGTTACAGCCATAGCTAGGGTGTAGAGAAAGATCAACGTAATGCAAGGCAAATCCATTCAAAAGTCTGACAGCAGCAGGGAAGAAGCTGTTCTTGAGTCGGTTGGTATGTGACTTCAGGCTTTTGTATCTTTTTCCCGATGGAAGAAGGTGGAAAAGAGAATGTTTGGAATGCGTGAGATCCTTAATTATGCTGGCTGCTTTGCCAAGTGTAGACAGAGTCAATGGATCCTATTTTACCATTTTCATTCTAAGTGCTAGCTAGGCTTGAAACTGGGAGTATTTCAGTTCTGACGTTTAGCCCCGTTCTGAGGCACTGCTGTAAGCACTCTGCCTGACAAAATAGCAGCGATTCTGAATCATGCTGCACAAGCCTGTGGGTGAGGCTTAATGCACCCGAAACCCTGTAGCTCTGATCAGCACCTCCAACTCTGCATGCGCAGAAAAAATAGATAGAAAAACTTTCCTCTGCCACATCGCTGCTGGGCTAGATAATGCTCCTCCCTGACTGCCCCAGTCCCACAACATTAATGACTCCCTTATCCCAATCCCATCCCGCTACCCAGATTGATCGCAGGCCCCTGCCATCCCTTACCGCCCATCGATTACACACAGAGTGGCTGTGGTCCCCCCTTCCCCAACACCAATCACGTGCAAAGTGGCAGTGGACCTCTCCTTCCCTCTCACTGAGCAGAGGCAGAGCGGCAGCGGACACCTCCCTGCTTCTCCTCCCGCCCTGCCCACATCGATCTGAATGGAGCCATTTGACCCACCTCCCTTCCCTCTCCGCCAATCTGGCAGCAGAACCCCACTGCCCCCACCCCACTCACTGAGCAGAGGCAGGGTGGCAGCAGACCTACTCTGCTCCCCCCTGTCCCACTCCAGGCCCCCACCAATCTGAGTGGAGCCATCTGACCCACCTCCGCACTTCCCCCACCCTCCCCACCACCAGTGTGATGCAGAGATCCGTCCAACACTTGGAACTTGCTCTTCAGAAGTTGGGGTGCTTAAATCGGACCTTTACGGACCACCTCTGTTTTGCACCAAATCTGGATGGACGAACATTGTGGTAAAGGGGATAGTGCCGGTAAGGTTGGGATGCAGCCCATGAAATCAATTTAAATGCATACAAGCCTGTTTTGGGCAAGGTCCTGATGGCAGCCATTTTCGGCCCGTGGTAAAGGGGGAACCGACATGGAGGTGGGCGCGGATCATGCTATGTGCTTCACAACCAACTTTACCAAGTTTTCCGTACCTGAAATGAGCACAACATGATATTAAAATTGGGCGCAATGGGTGGAAGGCTGGTTTGCATGATGGATTGGGCTACATTCATGACTTTTTGCAGCCTTAGACAGAGCAGAAGCCATACCAAGCTGTGATACAATCAAAAAGAATGCATTCTATCATGCATCTGTAACAGTTGCTGAGAGTCATAACTGACATGCCAAATTTCCTCAGTCTTCTGAGAAAGTAGAGGTGTTGGTGGGCTTTCTTATAGTGTCGGCATGGGTGAATCAGGACAGGTTGTTGATGACCTAGACACCTAAAATTTGAAGCTCTTGACCCTTTCTTGTAGACAAGGGCATGTTCTCCTCTACACTTCTGAAGCCGATGACAATCTCTTTCGTTTTGTTGACATTGAGGGAGAGATTATTGTCATATGGTAAGTGGAGGTGAGTGGAGGCATGGTTTATCTTTTAATCCCCTTTACCTCAAGTGATATATTCAACCCATTCTTGAAAACATTCAATGTTTTGGCCTCAACTGTGTTCTGTGGTCGTGAATTCCACAGGCTGAGCACTCTCTGGGTGAATAAATTTCTTCTTATCTCTGTCCTAAACAGACTACTCTGTGTCCTCAGACTGTGACCTGCACACATTGGGAACATCCTTCTTGCATCTATCCTGTCTCGTCCTGTTAGAATTTTATAGGTTTTGATGAGATTCCCTCTCATTCTTTTGAACTCCAGCGAATACAATCCTAACCAACTCAATCTCTGACATCAGTCCTGCCATCCCAGAATCAATCTAATAAACCTTCTTTGCACTCCCTCTAGAGCAAGAACATCCTTCCTCAGAAAGGGAGACCAAAGCCGCACACAATATTCCAGGTGTGGCCTCACCAAGACATTGCACCAAGACATCCCTGCTCCTGTACTCAAATCCTCTCGTGAAGGACGCCAACATACCATTCGCATTTTTCATTGCCTACTGCACCAACATGCTTACTTTCAGTGATTGTTGTATGAGGATACCCGGGAATCCTCGTTGCACATTCCCCTCTCCTAATTTATGGTCATTCAGGTAGTAACCTGCCCTTCCATTTTTGCTACTGAAGCAGATAACCTCACATTTATCCAAATTATACTGTATCTGCCATTTATTTGCCCTTTTAACTCAACTTGTTCAAATGACATTAATGGGTCTCTGCATTCTCTTTCCAGCTCACCCTCCCATCCAGCTTTGTGTCACCTGCAAATGTGGAGATATTACATTTAATTCCCCCATCTAAATCATTAATATATATGCAGTGAACAGTTGGAGTCCCAGCACTGATCCCTGCCGTACCTACTAGTCATTGCCTGTCATTTGGGAAAAGGTCTATTTATTCCTACTTTTTGTTTCCTATCCGCCAATCAGTTTTCTATCTATCTCAATATGTTATCCCCCCTGCTCCCCCCAATCCCATGTGCTTCAATTTTACACACTAATCTCTTATGAGGAACATTGTTGAAAGCCTTCTGAAAGTCCAAATAACTCACATCCACTGGCTCTCCCTCATCAACTCTCCCAGTTATATCCATGAAGAATTCCAGTGGAAACATAGAAACAAGCAGGATTAGGCCATTTGGTCCTTCAAGCCTGCTCTGCCATTCATTTTGATCATAGCTGATCGTTGAATTCGATATCCTGTTTCCCCCTTCCTCTCATATCCCTTGATCCCTTTAGCCCCAAGAGCTATATCTAATTTCTTCTTGAAATCAGACAACACCTTGCTCTTAACTACATTTGGTGTTAGTGAATTCCACAAATTCACCTCTCTCTGGGTGGAGAAATTTCTCCTCACCTCAGTTCTACAATGTTTACCCTTTATCCTTAAACTATGACTCCTAGTTCTGGACCCCCCCACCACTGGGAACATTTTTTTCTGAATCTACTCTATCTAACCTTGTTAGAATTTTATAAAGTAAAAGAAAAGTTTATTTATTAGTCACAAGTAAGGCTTGCATGAACACTGCAATGAAGTTACTGTGAAGTTCCTCAGGTTGCCAGACTCCGGTGCCTGTTCAGGTCAATGCACCTAACCAGCACATCTTTCAGACAGTGGGAGGAAACTGGAGCTCCCGGAGGAAACTCACACAAACATGGGGAGAATGCGCAAACTCCATGCAGACAATGACCCAAATCAAACCCGGGTCCCTGGCGCTGTGAAGCAGCAGTGCTAATCACATACCAGCATGCTACCCAATTCTATGAGAAACCCTCTCACTCTTCTGAACTCCAGTGAATATAATCCTACCCGACTTAATCTCTCCTCATATGACAGACCTGCCATCCCAGGAATCAGCCTGGTAAACCTTCGCTATAGTCCCTCTATAGCAAGGACATCCTTCCTCAGATAAGGGCACCAAAACTGTACACAGTGGGCCCTATTTTACAATTTTAATTCTAAGTTCTGGGCAGACTTCAAACTGGGGATGTTTCAGATCAGATTTTTAGACCCATTCTCAGCCACCCCCATATGCACTCTGCCTGAAAAAATAGCAGTGATTCTGAATCGTTCTTCAGAAGCCTGTGGGTGATGCTTATCGTGCCTGAAGTGCTGCAGCTCTGATGATAGAGAAAAGCTCCCTTGCCACATCGTTCCTGGGCCAGATAATGCCTACCCTTGCCCCCCACGGACATTTCCTCATCCCACAACATAACTGACCCACTTAACATCTCCCCCCCCCAACCCCTTCACCACCAAACCAATCACGGACCCCTCCCCCTTCCCTCCCACCGATCACATGCATAGTGGCAGTGGACCCTCCCTGTCCCCACTGCTGATCCCCTGATCTGAGTCAGAGAGCCATCTGATCCACCTCCCTCTCCTGCTCACCAGAGAGCCATCTGACTCACCTCCCTCCCCCCTGCCCACCAGACAGCCATCTGACCTGTCCCCCTGCCCCCCTACCAGACAGCCATCTGAGCTGCCTTCCTCCCTCACCCCACCACCGATCTGAGTCAGAGAGCTGCCTGAAGCTCAGAATTTATCTCCTCAGAAGCTGGAGTGCCCAAATTGGACCATTGCGGACCATGTCTGCTTTGCACCAAATCTAGACGGGTGAACACAGTTATAAAAGGGGGAAGTGCCGGTAAGTTTGGGCGTGTAGTCCATTAAATTAATTTAAGTACATGCAAATGCATCTAAAGTGATGTTGCGCTGGTTTTGGTACGGTCCCAAAAGCGGCCATTTTTGGCCCTTGGTAAAGGGGGAACCAGCACGGAGGTGGGCACGGATCACGCTACTTGCCTCACATCCAACTTTTCCAAGTTTACATGCGCGAAAACAGGTGCAACTTGATGGTAAAATTGGGCCCAATACTCCAGGTGTGGCCTCACCAACGTCCTGTACAATTGCAACAAACATCCCTATCACTGTACTGAAATCCTCTCGCTATGAAGGCCAACATACCATTTGCCTCCTTTATGCCTGTGCTTACTTTCAGTGACTGAGGCACGAGGACTTCAAGGTCTCGTTGAGTATCCATACCTCTCAATATACACCCATTCAAGTAATAATCTACCTTCCTATTATTGCTACCAAAGTGAATAACCTCACATTTATCCACATTATATTGCATCTGTCATGCAGATGTCCACACAATCAGCCTGTCAAAACCATGCTGAAGCATCTCTGCAACCTCTTTGCGGCTCACCTTCCCACCCAACTTTGTATCATCTGCAAATTTAGAGATAATACATTCAGTTCCCTCTTCCAAATCATGAAAACATAATGTGAACAGTTGTGTTCCTAGCACAGATCGCTGCGGAAGCCCACTAGTCACTGACTGTCAGTCAGGAAAAGATCTATTTTGCCAACATCTTGCTTCCTATCTGCTAACCAGTTTTCTATCCATCTCAAGACATTACCGGCAATTCCGTATGCTTTAACTTTACATGGTAGTCTGTTACATGAGACCCGGTCAAAAGCCTTTTGAAAGTCTAAATAAACCATGTCCACTGGTTCTCCTCAGTCACCTCTGCTGATTACATCTTCAAAAAATTCCAATAGAAATAGTCAAGCATGACTTCCCTTCTGTAAATCCATGCTGGCTTTATCTGATTATATCACAGCCTTCTAATTGCTGAGTTATGAAATCCTTGACAATAGACTCTAGCAACTTCCCCAATACTGACGTTAATCTCACAGGTCTATAGTTCCCTGTTTTCTCTCTACTTCTCTTTTTGAATAGCAGGTTTATTTTAACCAACCTCCAATCTGTGGGAACTAATCCAGAGTCCAAATGATTTTGAAAAATAACCACCATTGGATCTACTATTTCCCAGACGACTTTCTAAAGTACTCTGGGATGAAGATTATCAGGACCTGGAGATTTATCCATCTTCAATCCCATCAGTTTCCCAACACCATTCCTCTACTAATGCTGATTTCCTTCAGCTCCTCACTAAAACTTGTTTCCCTCAGCACTTCTGGTACATTATTCATGTCTTCCTTTGTGAAGACTGAAGCAAAGTGCAAATCTAATTCCTCAGCCATTTCTTTATCCCCTGTTATGAATTCTCCCACTTCGAACAGCAAGGGGCCTACATTCATTTTGTCAATCTTTTCATCTTTTCTTAACAATAGAAACTTTTATAATCAGATTTTATGTTCCCTGCTAACTTACTTTCATACTCCGTTTTTCCCTTCTTAGTCAATCCCTTGGTCCACCTTTGTTGAATTTTAAACTGCTCCCAATCCTCAGGCCTATTGCTTCTTCCTTGAATTTGATACAATCTATAAATTCCCTTACCACTCTTGTGCCAAACAGGAATAAACAACTCCTGGAGTTCACCGATTTATTCTTTAATTGCCTGTCATTGCCTGTCCACTGTCTTTCCTTTCAATAATATTTCTTAGGCCGTTATGGCCAATTCCTGCCTCATACCATCATAGTTACCTTCATTGAGATTCAGGACCCTGGTCCCAGAATCAACTACATGATTATCTACCTTGACAAAGAATTCTACCATATTATGCTCACTCATCCCCAAGGGTTCTCTCACAAATAGATTGCCAACTGATCCTTTCTGATTACACAACACCCAGTCCAATATGGCCTGAACCCTTACTGATTCCTCAATGTATTGCTCCAGAAAACAATCCCGTGTGCACTCCTTAAATTCCTGCTCTATTGTACTTTGACTCTCCCAATCAATATGCAGATTAAAGTCACCATAATCACAGATGTTCCTTTAACATATGCATCTCTGATTTCCTGTCTAATGCTTTTCCCAGTAGATTTGTCAAGCATGATTTCCCTTGCATAAATCCATGCTGATTCTATTCAATCCTGCCACTGTTTTCCGAATGTTTTGCTATAAGATTTTTGAGGACGGATTCTAGAACTTTCCCCATTACCAACATCAGGCTTACTGGTCAATAATTTTCTGTTTTCACTCTACCTCCCTTTTTAAGTAGCGGTGTTACATTAGCTACTCTTTGTTATGGTTCAGGTCAGAAACTCTATAGTGTTTTATGAAGTCTACCTGGATCATAAGTTTTGCACCTTGAATTTGGCTAGGATAAGCATGACATGGGTTCACCTCAGTTATGATTCAAATGACCTACTAGGGAGCTTTTACCAAACAAAGTTTATTTATGAATATAGTTAACATGCATGGAAATAAAACTAGCAATACCTTTTATCAATTACAAACACAAACAAAACAACTACAATAATCTATAATCCTTAACAAATATACCTAAGATGTTCTAATCAAAACCACAACTTCCTTTAGTCAAAACCCTTAATACAGCAAAGACAATTCTCATGTGATACTGGAGCTGGGTCCCTTGGATAAATGCTGCAGCTCTCTTGAAACACTCAGAAAAATCTGAAGTCAGAATAGCTTCCCAGAACACCAGGGAGCCTCTCTGGTTAAGCCACCAACAACAGATTTTCTAATCCAGGAAGGCTTTCTTCTAAATAGCAGAATTTTCCAAAACCAGGGATAGAGAGAGATACTCTTCTTCCCAGCTTGATGCACCTTCTAAAAAACTAAAACCTGCAACTCAGAACTGAAAATGAAAGAGTTCCAGTCACCTGACTTGCAAACATTCTCCTTCCTGATAATGCAGGGTCATAAAATTAATTCCTGAAGTAAAACTAAACAACCCCAGTTTAAAATCACTGAGGAAACAATAAAAGGACTCCTTGTAGACAGCTCAGCAACAATGACATCAGATAAGGCTGTGAGCATGATTTAAAAATAATCTCTTGAAGGTACATTAACATCACACCTTCAATTTGTAGGAACTGTTCCAAAGTCTATAGACCCTTGGAAGATGACCACCAATGCATCCATTATTTCTAGGGCCACTTCCTTAAGTACTCTGGGGTGTAGATTATTGGGCCCTGGGAATTTGTCAGCCTTCAATACCATCAGTTCCTGCAACACCATTTCTCTACAAACACTGATCTCATTGAGCTCCTTCCTCTCACTAAACCCTATGTTCTTCAATATTTCTGATATTTGATTGTGTCTTCCTTTGTGAAGACATAAAAAAAAGTATGTATTCAATCGATCAATCGTTTCTTTGTTCCCCATTATAAATTTCCCCATTTTTGACCTTAAGGTCACCTGTGTTCACCAGTCTTTTTCTCCTCACATACCTGCAGGAATGTTTACAGTCTGTTTTTATGTTCCCTGCAAGGTTACTCTCATTCTCTATTTTCTCCTTCTTAATCAGTCCCTTGGTCCTCCTTTGCTGAACTCTGAACTGTGCCCAGTACTCAAGTCTGTTGTTTTACTTGATCAATTTTTATGCCTGTCGCTTGAATCTAATGCTATCTTTAATTTCCCTTGTAAGGCATGGCTTGAGCACTTTCACACCTGCATTGAGGAGGAGGCCCTGGAGCAGGCAACTAATGAATGGAGCCAAACCATTGGGCAAGGTGAGGTTGGAAGAAGACCCAGAGGTGGTAAGATTTCAAGGGTGCCCATGTCTCTCCTGTAAACAGCTTTGAAGGGATTGGACAGTGTATTAGAAACTTGAAAAGCTGGCAGGAATGTGGCGTGTAGGCAATATTGGTGACTTTTGATTTTGATTTTGGCAAGTTTAAAGTGTGCCTCAATACTGAAGGGTCTAAGTTCAAACACTGACCACCATCTCTCAATGGTGTCAGTGTGGGATTTGTTGAAAAGTGTCTGTCTGAGCACACCTCAAATGATGATGATGCCCCTCAGTCTCCTTGTTTTTATTTCACCCCACGGGACAAATCTGAGTAAATATTGATAACGCCCAGTGGTGAGTGGAGCCTCAGAGGGTGCAGTATCACACCCTTGCTCTATATGTAGCATCAGCACAGATAGGTGGTTATGTGTGACTCCACTGTGACATACTGCGTTTTGAAAATGTGATACGCAGGACAGACTTTGGTTAAAATTGAACATCTCCACATGCCTTGCACTGTACCTATCATCTGAAGGCTGAATCCAGAGAGTCATCATTTCACCTGGGGCTTGGCATTTTGGTCACCTCCAGCACTCTGACTGCCAGAGTCTTGCTGTCTTATGAAATGAACTGAGCTTTATTAATGGCGTGTGATCTTTTCCATCACTGCTTCTTCTCTCCCTGCTTCCTGCGCAAGGTCCATTACATCATTTCCTATGCTTACCTTAATTTAGCAGAGCCAAATACAACACAGAACATGAGAGATCTCCACAATGGGGAGAGTACATTACAATCACAAGAGAGTAGGACTCTGGCAGTCAGAGTGCTGGAGATGACCAAGGTGCCAAGCCCCAGGGGAAATGATGAGCCTCTGGATTCATCCTTCGGATGGCAGGTACAGTGCAAGGCATGTGGAGTTGTGGCAGAGATTCCAGAGGGGTTGTGTGTACTGGAATAGATAGTAGATGAGTTCTTCTAGGGCATGAGTTCTGCCATGTTGTACTCCTCAGAATGCAAGTGTTCCTTCATTGAGAGATTGGCAACTGCCAGGAAAGTCAAAGTCAACAGTTCAATGGTGGGATACTGGGGATGCATTCTAATTTGGGTTCTGTAGGCTTGTTTCTGAGCTCTCTTGCCCAGAATCAGGGAGAAGAGGTGCCAGGACTCAGAGAGCCAAATCCTGATTCTGCTGAGGAAAAACAGAGAGGGCCATGTGGACCTTAGAGCAGCAGATAAGCAGCTGCTATTGGGTGGTATCTCTCTGGGTGTTTCTGATGAGGCAGCCTTCACCCGTCTACCATTGACACAAATGTTTCCCTGTGCCAGGGTGACAAATGAGACTCCTGCCAGTGTACAGGAGCACCCCCCCCTCCCCCACCGGCCCTCACCACCACAGCAAGGCTTCCAGTCGACAAGGGGATGTGCACCAAAATCATCTGGGAAAAGGGTCATAAAGGACGGAAGTCCATCTCCACCAAAGCTGGCAGCAAGAGGAGAGCACCAGTGCAAGAATAAAAAAGGTACATCAGTTATACATGGCTGCATGTGGGTGATATTTATATATGTGAATTAGGAAAAATGTTGATTAATGCTGTAATAAATAGTTGTTCTTTTTGCACATGAAGCTCCAGCTACATTTGTGTGTGGTTTCCAATTGGACAGGTCATATGCTATTAAGGGGGTTTGTGTTCATGTGGATTCCTCTGCTCCACATTATTTAGTGGCTCACTTTGGCCTTTGCAGACACAGCCTTAGTGTTCATAAGAGGAAGAAAGCAGGAAATGGTGACTATGGCTAAGATGGTGTTGTTGAGCTGGACACTCATTGCCACTGGAATCGTCAAAGTGTGAGAGAACCAGGGACAGTCTCAGAATTAGGGACAGTTCATCTAGGGTTGTGATGAGGAGGAATTTCTTCATTCAGAGGATGAAGAATCTTTGTAATTCTTTGCCCCGAGTGTTGTGAAGATTGTCATTGAGTATGTTCAAGACTAAGACTGATAGAATTCTACGTACTAAAAACATCAAGAGATACATGGATAGTGCAGTAAAATGGCATTGAAGCTGAAGATCAATGATTATTTCAATGAATGGTGGAGTAGGCTTGAGGGGCTGAATGGCCCATTGCTGCTCCTTTTACTTATTCTGGCATGACTCGAGCAGGCACACATTGCAGAGCACGACCTTGCTCTGTCCAAACATCTAAAGTGCATTTTGAGGAGACAAATGAGTGGCATGGTAGCATAGTAATTAGCACTGCTGCCTCACAGGGTTCGATTCCAGACTCGGATGACCGTATGGCATTTGCACATTCCCTGTGTCTACATGCATTTCCTCCCACACTCGAAAGATGTGTGGGTTAGATGGATTTGCCATGCAAAATTGGCCTTAGTGTCAGGGAAATTAGCAGGGTAAATACATTGGGTTACAAGGATGGGACCTGGTTGGGATTGTTGTCAGTGCAGGCTCGATAGGCTGAAATGCCTCCTTCTGCATGGTAGGGATTTTATGATTCTATGGTGGATATCTGGCTATCATTATATACGACAACTGGTTCCTTTACTGGTAACATCAGTTATCTTCATTCGGTGGGTATTCTTTATCACTGAGCCAGTTATCCAAAGATTCTGGGCCAATGAATATCCCCAGTGACTGTCTCCCTGGTGAGGCGGGGAACCTTGAGGCACGTGACCCTGTAAACTCAGTTGGCATGGTTGTGCCTTTGACTATCTCTACCTGCTTGATGTTGTTACCTGCCCTCTCAGCCCCTTGTTCTGTGGCAGGTTACCCACCTGGCTGGACCTTATGGTCCACATGTCCCTGGCCAGCTGTCCTCCTCCTGCTCCTCCTGGCTGGAGAAGGTGCTTCCAACAGAATGTACAATTCCCACAGGGGACAATGATGTACAGCACAAATGCTGCATTGATCACTGTTGATTAGAGCATTTTCATTTTGCCCCCTTCCCTAAAGAAATGCCCTAATGCAGGTTGAAATATAATGAAATTCAGAACTAACAGTAGCAAAGTCTCCCAGCCTCAGCAGAAGACTCTCCCACTCAAGTTGGCCATAGCCCTACTTTGCAGTTACCTCTAAAACACTTCTGAATAAGAAAGGCAAACTCTCTTTGAAAAGCTTTCTCATTCACCTATTGCATAATGACATGGGTAACGTCTTGTTTGGATGCAATGGCTTGTTTACAAGTTTAATAGCTTGCTAATTGCTTTTTTTTGAATGATGGGTGGGTTGCTGACTTTAGGAGGTCACCAGGTTAGAATTTGTGCATATCACAATTTTGGAACATACTATTCAGTCGAAGGTTTCTGTTTTTCAACTCTCTGCCTCTGCTAATAAACCCGATGCATGGTTTGCCTTTAATGGCCTTATTTTAATCTCAAGTACCGTATTTAATGATTTATGAATCTGTACCCCAAGATTCATTGCTCCTCTTCCATTTAGTCTCTCATTTTTCAGGGATAATGTGATGTCCTTTTTCATCCAACTTTACAGCTATCTGATTTAAAATTTATTTGCCATTAACACAACCATTCATGAAGTTTATAAATATCATCTTGTATTCGGTAGCAGTGCCCTTCCAGATCAACTGTACCTTCATTTGAGATTATCTGCAAATTTTGAGCTTGTACTTCCATTTCCCAAGAACAGATTTTTCTCAGTTAATGAAAGGGCATTGGGGAGAGTTACAGAACAAAGAGATTTAGGAGTACAGGTTAATAGCTCCTTGAAAGTGGAGTCATAGGTGGACAGAGTGGTGAAGGAAGCATTCAGCATGCATGGTTTCATTGGTCCGAACATTGAATACAAGAGTTGAGACGTCTTGTTGAAGTTGTACAAGACATTGATAAGCCACACTCGGAATACTGTGTACAGATCTGGTCACCTTATTATGGAAAGGATCTTATTAAACTAGAATAAGTGCAGAAAAGATTTTCAAGGATGCTACTGGGACTTGATGTTTTGAATTATAAGCAGAGGCTGGAAAGACTGGGACTTTTTCTCTGGAGCATAGGAGGCTAAGGGGTGATCTTATAGAGGCCTATAAAATAATGAGGGGCATAGATCAGTCAATATCTTTTCCCAAAGATAGGGGAGTCTAAAACTAGAGGGCACAGGTTTAAGGTGATAGGGGAGAGATACAAAAAGGTTCAGAGGGGCAATTTTTTCACACAGAGGGTGGTGAGTGTCTGGAACAAGCTGCCAGAGGTGGTAGTAGAGGCAGGTACAATTTTGTCTTTTAAAAAGCATTTAGACAGTTACATGGAACAAATGCGGACAGTCGGGATTAGCCTTGGGCTTTAAAAAACAGGTAGCATGGACAAGTTGGGCCGAAGGGCCTGTTTCCCAGATGTAAACCTCTATGACTCTATGATTCTATATATGGCAATGTTAAATAATAATTGGTGTTGGCACAGTGGTGCCAACATTTTCTGTTTTGTCGCCAGCTTCTTATCTACATACCCTGAACTTAGCCAGAGAACTCACTTAAGGCACGGTGGCACAGTGGTTAGCACTGCTGTCTCACAGTGCCAGCGACCGAGGTTTGATTCCCGGCTAGGGTCACTGTCTGTGTGGAGTTTGCACATTTTCCCCATGTCTGTGTGTGTTTCCTATGGGTGCTCGTTTCCTCGTACAGTCTGAAAGAGGTGCTGCTTAGGTGTATTGGCCATGCTAAATTCTCCCTCAGTATACCTGAACAGGCGTCTGAGTGTGGCAACTAGGTGATTTTCACAGTAACTTCATTGCAGGGTCAATGTCAGCCTACTTGCGATTAGTCAATTAAAACTTCAAAAATCCAAATGTATTATGGGTTGGATTTTCTGGTCGTGCACACCCAAAGACAGAAAATCCCTGCCCGTCAGCAATGGACCTTTACAAGATCCATTGAATTTCCTGCCCCCCAGCAACAATTCCAGTAGTGGATGGTAAGGGAAATTTCCAGCCTATATCACTTGCAAGACCCTTGCCGATTATCTTTCTATTTCTTCCTCAAATCGGTCAGTAAGGTTGGTCAAGTATAATCATAGAAGCATAGAATCCCTACAGTGCAGGAGGCCATTTGGCCCATCGAGTCTGCACCACACACAATCTCACCCAGGCCCTATTCCCATACCCCACATATTTACCCTGCTAATCCCCCTGATACTAGGATCAATTTTTGCATGGCCAATTAACCTAATCCATACATCTTTGGAGTGTGGGACGAACCGAAGCACCTGGAGGAAATATACACAGACATGGGGAGAATGTGCAAACTCCACACAAACAGTCACCCCAGTCACCATTTTGGAAACTGTGCAGACAACTCTTTGCCTTATGTTTTGCTTGCATCATTAAGTGAAGATTCCATTGTCTCTCCTACTACTGATGTTAAGCAAGCTTGTTTACTGTTTCCTGAACTCATTGTTTTTTTTTAATAATAAGAATTATACTACACTGATGACCTTTTACATACTCATTGACTTGAGCCCCTTCCTCTGCATTAGTTCAGGCACTTTCTTCTTCTTCAACGCTTTGCCCAGCTCTGCCCCAGTTGTACTGTCACTAAAATGTGGACATGTAGTTTTACCTGCTTGTGATTTGACTTATATAATGGCTCCCTTGGCTTGTACTAGTCCTCTATGAGTAACAATGTGCCAAAACACTGCTGTCTGTATCCTTGCCTGCACTAAATTTCACACTGTCATTGGTTCCATTCTCTTTGATCATCACTGAATCCCCACGGTCAAGTGTATTAATTTTCAAGTTTCTCCAAGATCATCGCCCACTCTACCTCGGTGATAACTTGCTAATGTTCTCACTCTACACACTCCATTTTTTCCCTTTCTATACTTATTAATCACTGAATGTCTCTGCTCCAAGATGCCTTTATTTATATGAGTAGAGCCTGTAAATGTAAGTTGTTGTGCTGTGCCAGCCTACACATGTAATGTATGACACACAATATATTTCATTTATATAGACACAATATAACTCCTCGGTGTCTGTTGGTAATTTGCTAGCATCTGCCTGTCTGTTTAGTAGACTTCCTATTGCTGAGCATCCTATCAGACCACTTTCCCTTGGAGAATGGATGTCACATAATCAGAAAGAATGCATAAGACAAGTGAAGTTGCTGATAAGAAGGACTACAGTGTGGCAGGCTGTGAATATCACCTTTTAACTGAGTATGTAAATGCATTTGCAAAGACATCATTCTATAAAGGTCCAGGCAGCTGAAATCTATCAGCCTACTCACTGTCATTGTATCGTAATGGGATTCTTGCAAGGGCGACGAACCACTCACTGTTACTTCATTATTTGAGCACATGATCACGCCCACAGGAAAACGTTTGTTTGTCAACCCTTGCCCAGAACACTTGGGAACAGCACAGAAAACATTTACTCCTGTTATTTATTTACGAGTCTATCTTGGCACTGTTCTAATAACTGCCCCAGAGTTCTGTAGAACATTCTCTTTTATTTTGCTGTCTTCACTGTTCTTCTGAGGGTTTCTGATGCTTTTTTTAAAAAAAAAAATTCTTTCACAGGATGTGGGCATCACTGGCTAAGCCAGCATTTGTTACCCATCCTCAGTTGACCTTGACAAGGTGAAGGTGAGTTGCTCTCTCAAACCATTGCAGTCCATCTGATTTTTGTGTGCTGTTAGCGAGTCATTATGTTTGCCCCTGTGGAGTAAGGGGCATAAAAAACACAAGATAGATTTCAGTACTTCAATACCAGGAGCTACTTATTGATTCACATTGATTCCTGCTCATTCACAGTCATGTCGAAAACTGCCCAACCCGATCCCATGCTGGCTGGAGCTACGAAACCAGAGGTCATGTGACCTGTATTCTTAAAGGGGCAGTCCTCACCTCAAACCTCAATATTCCTATATATATGTATACATCACACAAGGGAGGTCCAGGAGTTTCTACCAGTGAAGTATCAGCGATATAGTTCCAAGTCAGGATGGTGTGTTGCTTGGAGGCAATCTTGCAGGTGATAGCCTTTCCAAGTATCTGTTGCCCCTATCCTTCTCTAGGTTGTAAATATGGCACTTTTGGAAGATGCTGGCAAAGGATCCTTGATGAATTGCTTTTAATGACTATAGGTATTCACTTGACTGTCAGTCACAACTGCCTCTGCTATAACTCACCCAACCAGCTGGGGCAGTGACTCTCAATACAATATTCAACTATAGGAGGCATCACATCCAAGTCTCCTCTTGCCCTCACCAGCCAATTATAGCGGCTCAAGAAGGGGCCACTGTTTAGTGATTGGGATCAGAGAAGCCAGTTGCAGCATTACCTTTAAAATTGGTAACTCAATGCAGACTAGAGATTGAACCTGGCCTCTTTCTCTCTCCCTCCTCCTCCCTCATTCGGCTTTCCCTGGGTGCCCCTGTTCATTGTCACTATGAATTGATGGCTTGCAACATTGGAAAAGATAAGCCTCAGAAACCCGTTCATTTCCGACATTCATATTTAAAGACATGCTCTAGCATTTGACAAGTGGGTGTAGCTTTTCAATTCTGTCTCAGGAACCCGGCCACCAGTCCATTTCCGGGACCCAGCTCCACCTTGTGTCCACCTCACTGCCATGACTTCATTTTTCAATCGACATGGCCTGACTGGACGTTGGCTCGAAGGTGGGTTCAATCAGCAATTCCCGATGTAATATCAGGGTCTGGCACATACAGGGTTAATAGGGTACTGGGTACAGTGCCATCCACTCAATGATGCAAGACGGCACATGACCCAGTCCCAGAAGTCAGTGTTAGGAAATACCTACTTTCTATCTCCAGTTACCGAACTGCCTGTGGTTTCTGCAGGAGAGCTTGAAGCCAGAAACCTGACTCCAACTACCCACCCCTATGCCACCCCCCTCATCCCCGTGCTCAAGACCTTAACTTTGCAATGCTGAGAAGCACATGCCTCTCAGCAGCAACTGTGTGGCACTGTTTGAGCAGCTGACTGTGACTTTCTATCTTTTATATGAGTTTCCCAGAGCCTCCATGAGTTGTGAGCATGCCAGGTTCACCCTGTGCCGCAGATACTGCCTCTTCCCTGTTTCTGCGGATTGAGAGTTGAAAACTGGCCCAGTGAGGCTTTTAGTTAGCACCACATGTACATTAACAAGCACTTAATTGCTGGCACGGTGGTTCCAGACCCCACCCACCTACTTATTGATAATTCAGTTGCATTCGGAGTCTGCGTGCCACCCTCCAGGAATGTAATTTTCAAATCACTCCCTGTACCCGTTCTTGTTCCCACCCGCAATTAAAATCCAGCTGGTATTTGTTGCTTAAGGTAAAAACATTATGAGACTTACAGGGATGGGAGATGGTAATAACAGAGGGAAGAATAGCCTTGTGTGATTATTGGGGACAATTATCTTTACCATTGCTTTCCCAAGCATTTTTTCTTAACCCATATCTATTTCTGATCCTCAGTGCTGTCCGTCGTATTTATCAGAGTAAAGGGGCCCCATCAGATTCTCTTCGCTGCAGCCTTCTGTACGTCATGAAACAAGATTCAATCCATTCCTCCTTGCTGTTGTCTCTCTGCCTCAAGAATTTACAGTAATTCAGCTGACCATAATAGTTTTTAGTCAGCACTGTTGTCAAAGATCTGAGACACCCCGCATCACCACTAAAGCATCTTCCCCACGGCTTCAGTATAGGACAAAGATAGAGTCTTGGGGCATCATTTTATATGACCATAATACATCACCTACATTTTCAAATTGCTCACTTTGCTTTCACACTGACTGTCTTTCATGTCACAGCAAGCCGGGATTACTACAATAACAAAACAGATTATATGCTCGTGGGGACCCTTAGCAGATTCTTGGGAGGATCAGGATGTGATGTGCCATAATGTTCATTCAATGTCCATGTCAGTTTTCTTTTTCTAATAGCAATGGTGGTTAGCACTACTTCCCACAGCACCAAGGACCCCGGTTTGATTCCGGCCTTGGGTGACTGTGTGGAGTTTGCACGTTCACCCAGTGCCTGCGTGGCTTTTTTCCGAGTTCTCCAGTTCCCCCTCCCCACAGTCCAAAGATGTGCAGGTGAGGTGGATTGGCCGTGTTCAACTGCTCCTTAGCGTCCCAAGATGTGTAAGTTGGATGGATTAGCCATAGGAATTGTGTGAGGTTACAGGGATAGGTTGGGGGAGAGGGACTGGGTAAGATATTCTGTCAGACAGTCGGTGCAGGCCTGATGGGCTGAATGGCTTCTTCTGCACTTGTAGGGATTCTATATTCTATTCAATGATTCATGTGAGATTGGAAAATATTTGGAACTGCCATGAGAGTGGCAGAGCTCAGCCATACTCTTCAGAAACATGTCCTTCTGATTGACTGGTTGACTGCACATTGTTCATTCCAAGCCAATATTCATCAATCAGAATATGAGCTAAACAGGATTAAATTATGACAAAAGGTTGCACTACACTTGTATTCACTTGAGTATAGAAAATCAAATGGTAATCTAAATGGGGTAATTGGAAAGATTAAAGAAATTTATCGGGTCAGTGGAGAAAAGACTATTCCTGTTGGGAATGAATCCAGAATAAAAGGCATCAGCTTAAAATTCCAGTTAAGCCATTCAGGGCTGACATCAGGAAGCACTTCTTCCGACAAACCTGAGGGTGGGATTTTCTACCTGAGGTCATCGGATCTTTGCCTTGTCTGTTATATTTACTATCCCACCCACAAGGATTCCCCATGGTGGGTAGGAATGGAAGGTTTTGACCCTGGAATTCCCTTCCCCAAAAAGCTTCTGAGGTTCAGTCAGTTGAAAAGTTTAAAAGTGAGATTGGCAGATTTTTTTTTCAGGTACGGTTTTTAGAACTAGGCTGGGGATAAGATATTGTCAGACATGGTTTAACTCAATAGTGGAACAGGAAGGTCTGAACGACACAATTCTCCTGATCTGTTCCAGGCTTCTTTTGGAATTTTGTCCTTATGACACGCTTACAATAAGTCAGAGCCCCGAAAGAAAAAACAGTAAAACGGGGAAATAGGAATACTGGCCCAAACTGATCTTGTATATTTTAAAGTGAAACACCAGTAAAAGAGGAAAATAAGAATGCTGGTCTGAACTCATAGAATCATAGAATCTACAATGCAGAAGGAGGTCATGAGGCCCATTGAGCGTACACTGACGACAATCTCACCCAGGTCCTATCCCTGTAACTCCCCCTGACACCAGGGTCAATTTAACACAGCCAGTCCACCTAACCTGCTGATCCTTGGAGTGGGAGGAAACTGGAGCGCCCGGAGGAAACCCACATAGACACGGGGAGAATGTGCCAGAAATGAACCCGGGTCTCTGGTGTTGTGATGCAGCAGTGCTAACCACTGTGCCACTGTGCTGTCCCAACTGGCCTTGTATACTTCAAAATAGAATACCAGTAAAACAGGAAAATAGGTATGTGGTCCAAACAGTTTTTCCCTTCTGGGAGAGTTTAACACTGAGATAAACATGTTCCTTCCTCAGGCAACATCCTCTCCCCATCTATTTATCCTCCTGAATGTTCCGTAAAATGCTCCCTGATTCCCAATGACAACAAAATAAAAGCAGAGAATATTATTTGTCCTCACATCTCTGTGGTTGAAACCTGTTCTCCACAACAGATATTGCCCCCTCTTTCCCGGGGGTTCTCATGCATCTGATAATCTGTTCTTAGAAATAGGCAGATTGCCCCATTCAGGGTAATGAGGCAGATAAAATGTTGTAGTTTGCCAGTGTCATTTCTCACAAACAGCTCAGGATCATAGACATGCCGCAATTCAAATACAACCACTGTTTGCCCATGGTTATGCTGCAAGAAATTAACTGAAGGAAGAATTAACAGCAGTACTTCCTCAGGGTAGTGCTTTTGGCACAAACACCTTCTGATGCTTCAACAATGAGCTGTCTTAAGGTCAGAAATGAGACTGTTTGCTGATGATCGCACAATGTTCAGTACCTGTTGCCACTCCTCAGATACTGAAACAATCCGAGTCCATTTCGATCAAGAATGGGACAACATTCAGGCTTGAGTTGCTATGTGGTCTGTAGCATTTGCACCACACAAGTGTCAGGCAATGACCAACTTCAATGAAGGAGAAACTAACCATTGCTCCTTGACATTTTATGGCCATTATAATTGCTAAATCCCCCATGATCAACATCCCTGGCATTACCATTGACCAGATACTCAACTTGACTAGCTAGATAAATATTGAGGCTGCAAGAGCAGGTCATGGGCTGGGAATTATGTAGAGAATAACTCCTGACTCCCAAAAGCCTGTCCACCATTAATAAGGCCGATGTCAGGAGTATTTTCCACTTCCCTGGATGACTGCAGCTCAACAACATTCAAGGCACTGGACATCATCCAAGACAAAGTCACCCACTTGATTAGCATCCCATCCATCAGCTTCAATATTCACTCTCTCTCACTGACACCCAGCAGAGGCAGTGTGTACTACATATGCAATAGACTGCAGTAACTCATCAAGGCTCATTTGACAGAGTCTTCCAGACCCACAGCTGCTATCACCAAGGGTCACACCCATGGGAAATGTCTCTGCATTGGATCACGCAAAGTCACTGAACTGGTGCATAAGGCAGCGACTTGATGTCAGAGGGGAGAAACATTTGAGTGGTTTACTCCAAAGTATAGTAACACTATAATGTCAGCAGAGGAACTGGGTCTCAGTGGATGTGGAGCAGTCTGAAGGGATAAACATAAATTGAAGGAATTGGTATTGTCCTGCAGGTATGATATACTAACCACTTGTGCAGATAAGGAAATGGGCCGTGGGGCAGATTGTCAGAATGTTAACCAAGACACCATAGAACAGGAGACACTTCAAGAAGGCGAACAGACCAACTTTTATCTTGGTGGTTTAGCGCAATGTGTGTTATCTACATTGTGCAGGGCTACTCTCAATGGCTAGAAAGAGATTTAGTTGTCATTTTCAACATCAGAACCAACAACATCAGGAAAAAGAGGGAGAAGGATCTTTCAAGCTGGGTGACAAATTGAAATATAGGGCTTCTGGATTCATAGAATCCCTACAGTGCAGAAGGAGACCTTTTGGCCCATCGAGCCTGCATCAACAACAATCCCACCCAAGTCCGATCCATGTAACCCCATGAATTTACTCTGCTAATTCCTCTGACACTATGGGTTAATTTAGCATGACCAATCAATCTAACAAGCGCATCTTTGGACTGGAAGGAAACCGGAACACACGGAGTAAACCCACACAGACACAGGGAGAACCCCGCACAGACAGAGACCCAAGGTCAGAATTGAACCCAGGTCCCTGGTACTGTGAGGCAGCAGTGCTAACCACTGTGCCACCATGCTGCCGGTGGCTCCAGGGTGGTATTGTCTGGATTACGCAAGCCATGTGCAAATTAACAGAGGAATTAATAGACTAGGGAAGTGCAAGGGTGAGAAGAAAGTTTATTAAATTAGAAATCAAGAGCCATATTCAAATGGGTAAGGTGAAAAGAAAGGAGATGCCAACCAATACTAAATAATACCAAAACATCTGGGTCCAGATGAAGTCGATTCGCAGGTAAAAGAACTGAGAAGCTATCAGAGGCATTAATATCAATATATTCACTCAGTCAAAGTTAATAGAATCAGAGGGTAGAAAAACAGAAAATGTTATTCATTTCTTTGAAAGGAAAGATCGAACTAATTTGGTTAGCTTAACATCAGTGATATGAAAGATACTAGAATCTTTGCTCAAAGATCAAATGACAAGACATCTGGTGATGGAGAATAAAATAAAAAACAGCATTGATTTCTATTAGGAAGGTTATGTGTAACCAATTGAACTCTTCGAAGAAGTAACAAGAGGCATAGACTGCGGAGAATGCGGTGCACATAGATTTTCAGAAGGTCATTTCATAAAGTGCCAGGAAGCAGACTCATGGCAAAAATTAAGTGTGTGTGGATCAGGGTCCAAGCAGCAGAATGACTACAAAACATAGAATCCCTACAGTGCAAAAGGAGGACATTCAGCCCATTAAGACAGCACTGACAACAATCCCACCCCAGCCCTGTAATCCCATGTATTTATCCTGCTCTCCCCCTGACATTAAGGGGCAATTTAGCATGACCAGTCAACTGAACCTGCACATCTTTGGAGTGTGGGAGGAAACTGGAGCATCCAGAGGAAACCCATGCAAACATGGGGAGAGTGCGCAATCACCGTGCAGACAGTCACCCAAGACTGGAATCAAGCCGTGTCCCTGGCACTGTGAGGCAGCAGTGCTAACCACTGTGACACCGTGCCACCAAACCGCATGAGGGTCAGAGCTAATTTAATTTCTTACAGTAGGAAGGAAGTGATATCAAACAGATATCCACGTTGAGAGTGTTGCTGTTCATCATGTACATAAATTGGACTCCAACATTGCTGAGTACGTGGGTCTCAATAACTGGTGACCAGAAGTTAACCACAATAGAGGTTTACTGGTGATACAGAACAGCTCTTACACCAGTGTGTCAGCCAGTACTCAGGACAGAACTCCTGTGCTCCTGATGTGACCCCGTTTTGTATCCAGGTCATCCCAGTGTCCATGTGATCACCGGTCTACATGTGGTATTAAAATTTGCAAATGATACAAAATTGGAGGAATAGCTAATCTGAATGATTACAATTAAATGCAGGAAAACAGGTTCCCAGACTGTGCACATCTCAAGCCCAAAGTGTGAGATGGTTCATTCTGCAGTGAGCAATAAGGGGGTTACGTATTCCTTTACAGAAAAAAAACAGGCTCAAAGAACCGAATGGCCTTCTTCGGTTCCTAGTGTCTATATTTCCCCTTCAATAGATCAACGCTTTTCATCTCAACTATTCCTTATGTTCATCAGTTCCACATTCTAAACAGTTTCTGGAGTAAAGAGGTTTCTCCTGAGTTCTCTGTCAAATTTGTGAGCAACCATCTTAGGTGGTATGTTGGCACAGTGGTTAGCACAGCTGCCTCACAGTGCCAGGGACTCGGGTTCACTTCCAGCCTCGGGGGACTGTGTGGAGTTTATACGTTTTCCTGTGTCTGCGTGGGTTTCCTCCAATTGCTCCAGTTTCCTCTCACAGTCCAAAGATGTGCAGATTCAGCTGATTGAGCATGCTAAATTGCCCCTTAGCATCAGAGAGATTAGCAGGGTAAATATGTGGGGTTATGGGGACACAGCATAGGTGGGGTTGTTGTCAGTGCAGGCTTGATGGGCCAAATGGCCTCCTGCTGCACTGTTGGGATTCTGTGATTTGCTGCCCTTCGATCTGGTCGCTCCTGCAAGTGGAAACATCTAGCCAGAAAATCCAGTCCCAGGATTGGCAATGTATGAAACTAATGCCAATTGTGCGTACTGGAAATCTGAGGAAGTCCTGAGCCATGAATGTGCACTGTAATAGTTTGGGAAGTTTAATGTTTTGACGAGCTGAGCTGTGCTACGATCTTTGGCGATTGTCTCTTACGCTAATCTCAGTATCTGAGACTTGGGCTAGCTACATCCTACCTACCCAGATACCTCTGTTAGAATTATTATAATGTTTTTACACCCTGCCACCTTGATTAAGCTACAGGAAGTCTTGGCTGGATGGGTGTGAGAAGGTAAGCGTACAATGAACACCGCAGTCAGCAGTGATACCGCTGATCGGAAGATCTGGACCAACCTTTTCACATCTATCCTATCAAACCATTTCAAAATCTTATAAGCCTTGAACAGGTCACCCCAGAGGCTTCTTTTTCTGGAGAGTAGAGACCCAGCCTGTGCAACCTTTCAGTTCTGGTATCATTCTGAATGCCTATTTATACCTTTTAATCTGTTTTTGTATCCTCTTTAGAATATGGAGACCACAGCTATTAACACATCTTTGATTGTGGACCAACCAAGGTTTTATGGAAGTTTCACATAATTTCGCTGCTTTTTCATGTCATCCCCTAGAAACAAAACTGAAACCTCTGGGATTTTCTGACAGCACTCACCCCAAAACAGGAAAATCCCACCCAGGGCCATTAGACCTTTCCATGGTCCGTCCCTCGCCCACTACGATTCTCGTAGCAAGCAGAACGGGACAATTTGCCCCCTTGTGATCTTTGGCTTCGGTTACATACATTGTGGCTTTTAGTTGATTTGTTTATTTGTATCCTGAAGATCGCTCTGCTTTATTACCCTATTGAGATACTTATTTTCCAAGTACCATGTGGTCTTCTTATTTTACTACCATGGAGTATCACCTCACCCTGGACCATTTGCTAACTCCATGGCCATTCTGCAGGTTTATCTGCATCTTCCTGCACTCCATAGCTTTCCTCTGCATTAAGTACACATCAACAGCACCACAACCTCACACAAACCCTCACACACACAGCCCACCACTCCTCAAACTCCCACAGCCCCACCAAACTTGAGGTGAGCTGCAAATTTTGAAATTGTACTTCTGAATCTAAATAAGGATATTGAATTGGTCCCAGGATCAATCCAACGGGACACCTTTTGCCAGATCAGCTAAATATCTTCAAACAACTGCTCTTGTTTTCTGTTTTGTAACCAGTTTCCATTTCATTTTCTAGAAGAAAAGAATATAAAGAGCAGAGAGGTAATATTAAATTCATATTGAATCTTAGAATACAGTGGGCATTTTTAATCTCCCATACAAAGCACTGGAACATTTGCAGAAAATACTTACAAAGGATGTTACCAGAATCAAAAGAATGCATACGTTAGGGAATTTAAGCAGGTTGTGCTCTATTCTGTGGGAAAAACACAAAGACGAAAGTTTGTACACCTATGAAAACGTTTATACGCCTTTGTGAAGTTTGTCCTCAACCACATCCTCTCTCGATTATTAAGTTAAGCATTTCTCACATTTCCTCATATCTCACTCCCATATTTAGGATCATTCATTTTCTCAGCCTTAGCAACTACATCAATGTGCATGTATCTCTTTGTGAAAGAGAATACTTGCAATCAAAGGGCCCAAGATTGGCCTAGCTTGATCAGCATTCCCTCACTGGTTATGTATTCTCATAACCTTTATTTATGTCTTGGTCACTTCTCCAAATTTTCTTGGTAGTTTAAAATGATGGTGGGGCAGCACAGTGGCACTGTGGTTAGCACTGCTGCCTCAAAGTACCCGGGTTCAATTCTGGCCTTTGGTGACTGTCTGTGTGGAGTTTGCACCTTTTCTCCACATGTTTGCATGTGTTTCCTCCGAAAGCTCCAGTTTCCTCCCACAGCCCAAAGATGTGCATGTTAGGTTGATTGGCCATGTTAAATTGCCCCTTAGTATCAGGGAGACTAGTGGGGTAAATACATAGAGTTACAGGGATAGGTCCTGAGTGGGATTGTTGTTGGGTGCAGGCTCGATGGGCCGAATGACCTTCTTCTGTATTGTAGTCATTCTATGTAATCCTCTGTCTCTTTTACATCTGCTGCTCACAGTACATTCTTTCCCTTTTCATTACATGTCTATACTGCTTCTTCTCTCAGTCTACACTCTATATTTAGTTTCCTACTTGCCTGTCCAAATTCTCCTGCAATTCGTTAACTGTAGTTTCCTGATCTCTCTATTTAAGGTGATTCCATCCATGAGTTTAGGCTTTGTGTTGAAGACAGACTCCAGAAGCTGCAAAATTCTGTGCCTGCAATGATCTGTATCACATCGACCATCGTCATAGAATCATTGCATCTTTGGAGTGTGGGAGGAAACTGGAGTATCCAGAGGGAACCCATGCAGACACGGGGGAATGTACAAACTCCACACAGGCAATCACCCAAGCTGGGAATTAAACCCAGGTCCCTGGCGCTGTGAGGCAACAGTGCTAACCATTGTGCCAGTGTGCCGCGCACGTGTTCGAACGTTAACTTAAATACAGCACATGTTCAACTGGAGATTAGTTCTATCTATTATCTTCACCTCAAAGTGGCAATTTAAAATGACAACATGAATGGAGAGGTTTCGGGAAAAGAGAATGTTTCCTTGCATCAATTTTTTTCCAGGCATTTGACCGTGAGTAGCATAGTTTGGAGTGAATCACTTCACGTGTCTACTTGCTGGCTTGTCTATCACATCAACGTGATTAAAGCATTTCCTATATTTCCAGCAGAAACACACGGGAGTGGTGATGACGACAAGAGTGAACGACATAAGCAGCTAGACTGCTGCTGCAGGATCTCTCGGGTCTAATTGGAGAAATCAGGCTGTGGCTCAATCAGACTTGTGATAAAACAAAGCACCTTTCCCTTCAAACGTACAATTGAGTGCAGCGACATTGCCCAAAAGGCTGAAGGATGCATCAATATTATGAGGCTACGCTGCCTTAGGAGACAAGGAGAAGATGAGTGGAATGTGCTGTACTGGCGAGAGGCTACTAATTTCTGAAATGATTAAATTTGAGCTTATAAATGTAGCCTGAAGCGCATTTGTTCTCTCACGAAGTGCAGAACATATCTCGAGTTTGAAGATTGCTGTCTCATTCCAGTTCTTCAATTAGACCCTGCAGCAGCAGCCTTGGCTATTGCCTTTTGTTTTATTTCCCACAGCCAGCGAATGGATAATTAGTCCCCTTGTTTCAGCATCATCAAGCACTGTTTAAAGTAATGTATTTTGTGAGACTGAGATTGCCATGTTCAGTCACGAAACTGTACTGAATTGACCTGAACCCAGCCGCTGCTGCAAGTGGACTCAAAGGACAGAAGCAATTAACAAGTGCTCTCCAGTGACCTCTTGCTTAAAGAGTACACATGTTATTATCAAGTGAGACTTGCAAGTGATGCCTGCCAGAATCAAACAGCCCCTTCATATGGTGTAGGTTTATGTGCATCAAAAGCTGCTTCAGCTGATGGTAAAATTGGACAGTGGAAAGAGATTGATATGATTTGATTTGATCTAATTTATTATTGTCACATGTATTAGAATACAGTGAAAAGGATTGTTTCTTATGTGCTATACAGGCAAAGCAGACCACTCACAGAGTACATAGGAGAAAAATAAAGGAGAGAGTGCAGAATATAATGTTACAGGGTGTAGAGAAAGGAGGAAGATCAACTCAACATAAGGTAGGTCCATTCAAAAGTCTGATGGCAGCAGGGAAGAAGCTGTTCTTGAATTGGTTGGAACAAGATGGAAGAGAGTATGGGTGGGATTTTATGACCTCGCTCGGGTGAGATCGTAAAGTTCCGCCCGTGGCCAATGGAGATTTCCGTTCTGGAAACCTCGTCTGCCCGATTCCAGGTTGGGTGAGCTGGTATAGATTTAGTCAATGTCCGGGGAGCGTGGGGTCCTTGATTATACTGGCTGCTTTTCTGAAGAAGCGAGAAGTGGAGACAGTGTGAATGGATGGGCGGTTGGTTGGTTAGAAGGAAAGGTTATGTTAATTAGGCTTGGTCTCTGGGGAAGAGAGATGATTGAAATGTGATAGGATGTAAATTTTAGGACTCTAAAAGGGTAGGGTAATATTGAACCTGACAAGTCATTTCACCTTGTCAAGGACACGGCTTGTATTTGAAGGACAGCAAATTCAAGATTGCGCTATGGAAACATTGAATGGGAAAGGTGAGGTTCAAGTGTGATGTGGGAAACCTGGAAATAAGTTCAACTTACCTATTGATGACTTTTTAACCCACCTCTTTCTAGTTTTCCTTCCATGTTAACCTTACATTCAGCATCAGCGAGCATGATGAAGACCCACATGACACAATCTCAACTCTATTATCTAAAGGATCAAACCACAGGTCCTATCTGAATGAGTTGGAGTTGAGCAAATTCACCAGTGGATTGAAAACACTTAAAGCAGGCTTATCCAACCTTTTCACATGTGAAGTAGGGAGGCACAATTCAAAGCCTTTCTCACTCAAGGGGCCTATGAGCAAATTTCAGAAAGGTAAATTTCGGCACAGCATGAATTTCAGTTAAAAAATTGAGATACGCAAAGAAACCATGCACTGAGCAAAAAAAGTCAGTGATAAATAAAGCTGAGCGTTAGATTATCACACTCAACAACCACAAACTGTTTCTCTCACTCAAAAGTCTATCAGCAGTAAATATGGGAACGAAAGGACCTCTGATTTCAGGAGCAGCTCCATGCAGATTCTTCCATTCAAACTTACCTATTTGACTGGCATTTTGAAAACTGGCTCCGAGAGCCACATAAAGGGGCTTTAATGGCTGCCCAACACTGCACATTGGACAAACCTGGTTTAGTGGCTGTGCCCCACTTCACTAATGCCTCTCTTGATGTACTGCTCAGAGGCATGTGGAACCGGAGGGATATGCTATTCTTCAGTAACAGGAGGGGAAAACCTATGGCAGAAATGAAGAATGTGTGGCTAGAGGTGGCCCAGGATGTGCTGATAACTCTTCTGGAAAGTATTTGAATTGCCTAACTGGGCCAGAAAAGGTGAGGACAGATGCACACTTACTGACATCCTCCAGTGCATCTCACTCCAGCTGCCTCTTCTCAAATCTGTTCTGTCACACCACTCTTCACACACACACACACACACACACACACACACACACTTTCCTTCTTTAAATATCACAGAATCCCTGTGTATGGTGGCATAGTGGTATAGTCATTAGATTAGTAATCCAGAGACCTAGATCTGGGGACTCATTTTCAAATCCCATCCTTGGCAGATGGTGAAATTTGAATTTAATAAAAATCTAGAATTAAAATTTGTCTGTGAAAACATTTTTGATTGTTGTTAAAAAAAAATCTCGTTTGATTTGCTATCTGCCATCCTTACCAGGTCTGGCCTACATGTGACTCCTGATCCATAGCAATGTGGTTGACACTCGAATGCTCTCTGAAATGGAGGGCAGTTAGGGATGGGCAATAAATGCTGGCCCAGCAGTACCCACATCCTGTAAATGATTTTTTTAATAAATATCATTACACTCCTGAATGTTTTAGTTTCTTTTCTTCTTAAGAGAAGTCAAAACTGAACATAAGGAGACAACTAGAAGTGTTCCCTTCAAACTGACAATAACTGACAATCTCAGAGATCTGATGTGTCTGGCTATTAGAAGTGGGGAGTTTCCCCTGACGCAATCAAATATTAGCAAGCTACATATTGTACAACAATCAATATTCTTGGCTTGATTTTAACAGTAAGCAAAGTACCATCTTCATAATAACATGAAAAGATTATTACCTTGTCAAGGCTCATTCATTCATTTATCCCCAAGAGGCCTTCATACATTCAGCAGAAGTCGGTAAAGGTTGTTGCTGCTGATTTTGCAGGAATCAAATCCTTCAGAGGATGAGGACTCATTCATATCATGCACCAGCTCAGATCCTGATGTTTGGGTGGAACCTCATCCGCAGATGGTGGGGTTTCACCAGGTGGCTCATACTTCACAAGTGAGCAAAAACAGACAGTGGTGAGAATGAGAGACATGGAGGGCACAGAACACATCAAATGCTACTCAGCTGGGCATGGATGTACCCAAAGGACCATCCATTCACCCACTGTCAGAGAGAGCAAGTACTGACAGGCCTTCCAAGCAGAATCACCATGATTGTATAGAGTGGATGAGTCCATCTTCAGTATGCATGGCTTAATCAGAGGTTATTACACTGATATCTTCTTGCATGGATGGAGAGGCTGGCACAGCAGAGCTGCAAACACAGAGTCCATGGTTAGACAGACTCTGGATGATCCTGTTTCGGGTGAGGGATATATTAACTTTAGCCTTACTATGCACCAACACACTGATTACACGGTGATAGAGATGAAATGAGGCAGAGCCAATGGAGGGACAATAACGAAAAAGGACATGGAAGTGGGAACTCCACTCCAAGTGCTCTCATTTCTCTTTCCTATTACTCCCACTTTGCCGCTGCCCTCAGTCATTACTCGACGTACTGCCTGGTTTTTTGTGGCTGTGTCTGCCCTTGCTTCATGATCTCCAAAACTCAAAGGTCACCAGCCAAGGGCACCAGAGCAGGGACCTGAGCAGCCTGTCTCTGCCTCTCTGCAAGCCAAAGGAATTATATTACATAGGAGTCACAAGGGTGGGATTTTCCAACTGTGCTCACCCCAAGACCAGAAAATCCTGCCCAAAGTCAACCAACCTTTGCATGGTCCATGTCCTGCCCACTACAATTCCTGTGGTGAGTGGGATAGGAAAATTCCGTTCATTTAGTCTTTATGTTTACACATTTCTATGCTCTTGGGTGTATTGTTAAATTCTTGTGGGTTGTTTAGGTTATCTAAGTGTTACTATTTTGAATCTCATCCTTATTTTGTTCATTCTTAGTGTTGGGTGATAAGTCACTTTTTTGATGATCAATGGAGAGGGATGTTTGAAGGATGGTTGGTTGTTTGCAGGACTGTTTTGTGTCAGTGCATTGTGTGATGGGGCTGGAAACTGGTCATTGCATTTATTTATGACAAGGATCGATCGACTGCAACCAAAAAGGAACAACTCATTAAGAAGGGCGCTCTGGACATCTTGGGGGTGCAATGCACCTATCCGCTCCTTGCCCTCTGAATTGCCTGAGTTTTAACCTTGTTTCTCTTATGGTTCTGATCCTCATTTCAGCACAAATTTGTTTGGGTGTTCATGAATCAATTGGAGTGCTGCAGGATCAGGGCTGCTCCCGGGAACTGGAAATAGCTGATGGCATGTATATCAGCTGTACATTGCTGGAGTGAATGTCCTTAGTTGACCTAGAGGGCTGCTCAGATCGCCACATCTATGCATTTTTTTCATTCATTCATGGGACATGGGCATTGCTGGCTGGCCAGTATTATTGCCCATCCCTAGTTGCCTGACGGCAGTTGAGAGTCAACCACATTGCTGAGACTTGGGAATCACGTGTAGGCCAGACCACTTAAGGTCCTTCCCTAACAGACATACATGAACCAGATAGGTTTTTCGACAATCGACAATGGTTTCATGGCCATCAATAGATTTTTAACTCCAGATTTATTTTTATTGAATTCAAATTCCACCAACTGCCCTGGAGGTATTTGAACCCAGGTCCCCAGAACCGTAGCTGAGTTTCTGGGTTAATAGTCCAGCAATAATACTACCAGGCTATTGCCTTTCCATAGATAACACCTTGCATGGTTGTGAAGTTGCTTCTTTTCTACCCTATTACCATATTCATAGCAGCTTAGATTTTGTGCTCAAGTCTCTGAAGTGAAAGTTAAACCAATAATGTTCTGACTCTGAGGCCAAGGTTCTCCTATTGAGGGAGATAAGAACTTGAAACAAAACCACAGCTTGAAGCATGTATCTTCTGGAATGATAAATGTTGCATGGGATGGACCTGGGTCTTTTTCTGTCTTGGAATTCCTATTGATTCATTCTGTACAATGGTGAGCGTGCCAAAATTCAATCAATATTAACAAGGCCCTTTGACCCTTCTCTGCCATTCAATAAGATCGTGACTGATTTGATTATCATCTGCCACCTACCTCCAGTAATTCTTCATCTTCTTGTTTGTCAGAAATCCATTTACCCCTGCCTTGAAAACATTCAAAGACTCTACTTTCATCCTGTTGTAAGATTCCATACCGGATGTTGATCATTCTTCATTCTGTGGGTTGGTACTGTGGCAGAGTGGTTAGCAGAGTGGTGCTTCATAGCACCAGGGATCTGGGTTCAATTCCGGCCTCAGGTCACAATCTGTGTGGAGTTTGCACATTCTCCCTGTGTCTGTGTGGGTTTCCTCTGGGGGCTCTGGTTCCCCCCATCCCCCCATAGTCCAAAGATGCGCAGGTTGGGTTGATTGGCTGTGCTAAATTGCTGTTAGTGTTGGGGACTAACAGGATAAATATGTGTGGTTATGGAGATAGGGCTTGGGTGGGATTATTGTCAGTGCAGTGCCAAATAGCCTCCTTCTGCACTGTAGGGATTCTGTAATTCTATGCCAATGCTGAAAGCTGTGATAATCCCGTATTGAGCACTATGGCAATTATTAACCAGTAGTATGATACTGCCTTTAATTCCCAATCCCTTTGTACACATCAGATAACAACAGCTATGACTTATATTTACATAGTGACTTCAATGTAACAAAATGGCCCCGGGCACTTAATAATAAATGTTTGACACCAAGCCACAGAAGGAGATTTCAGGCCAGATGGCAAAAAGCTTTGATAAAATGGTGAGTTATAATGAGTATCATTAAGATCATTAAGGAGTGTGGAGTGGGTTGGTGTGGGGGGGTGGGGGGGGGGGGTAGCGGAGGTGAGGGGGTTAAAGAGGTGTAGAGGTCTGGGCAGGGAATTTCTGAGCTCAGGACTAAGGTCGCTGAAAGCAAGTCTGCCAGTTTGGAATGATTAGAATCACCATTGCCCAAAAGTCCAACATTGAAAAATCCCAAAGACCTCAAAAGACTTTTAGGAGTGGAGATGGGACAACAAAAGGGGGAGGCAGGTCCATGAAACAACTTGAAAATAAAGATGAGCATTTCAAAATCGAGGTAATGGCAGTACAGGATCCAGCATAGGCCAGCAAGCACAAAGGAGGATTATGTGGTCCATATGGTGTTAAAGGCTGCAGACGGATCAAAAAGGATGCAAGAAGTTTACCATAGTCACAGTCCTATAGAGTGTCATTTCATTACAGTACTATCACATGGCTGAAAACCTCATTGGAAGCTTTCAACAATGGAACTGAAAGAAAGATGGGCATGCGTTTGAAAAGCGATAGCACATTCAAGAACTTTGGAGAGGAAAGAGAAGTTGGAGGTGGGTGATACTTTGTAAGGGCTTTGCAAGTGTTTGAGTGTTTTTTAAAAGACATGTGTGGTGATGGCAGAGCTAAATGAGACAGGACAGCATAATCAGGGAGTGAATAATTAACAATGCCAGCTAAGATGGAGCCCAGGTAGAGGATCTAGACAGTCAGTAATTCAGTTGAGATAAGGATGAGGCAACAGAAGGTAGGTTTCATGCAGAAAATTATCTTGGAGAGAGCAAAGTAGGAGGTAAGATCAAAAGTAGTGATAGCTAGGAGTTCAGTGCCAAGGTAAGCAGGAAACAGTGGATGAAATGTGGCCAGATGTGGCCAGGGGGATGGGAGGGACATGGCAGAGGCAGCTGAATTGATGGTCTCTTAGTGAAAATAATGTTCATGAGAGTCTCATACATGTTGTTGGAGACCAGTGTGCAGAGGACACTACAAAGGGATATAGATAGTCGAAGTGAGCGGGTAAGAGTCTGGCAGATAGAGTACAATGTTGGTAAATGTGAGGTCATCCATTTTGGTAGGAATAACAGCAAAATGGACTATTATTTAAATGGTAAAAAATTGCAGCATGCTGCTGTGCAGAGGGATTTGGGAATCACAAAAACTTGGTTTTCTGGTGCAGCAGGTAATTAAGAAGGCAAATGGGATTTTGTCCTTCGTTGCTAGAGGGATGGAGTTTAAAGACAGGGAAGTTTTGTTGCAGCTGTACAAAGTGCTGGTGAAGCCAGGCTTGGAGTACTGTGTACAGATTTGGTCTCCTTACTTGAGAAAGGATATACTGGCACTGGAGGGGGTGCAGAGGAGATTCACTAATTTCCAAATTGAGAAGGTTGGCTTTTCAGGACAGACTGAGTAGACTGGAAGATACTCATTGGAATTCAGAAGAATGAAGGGAGATTTTATAGAAGCCTTTAAGATTATGAAGGGAATAGATAAGATAGAAGTAGGGAGGTTTTTTCCCACTGGCAGGTGAAACTAGAATGAGGGAGCATGACCTCAAAATAAGAGGGAGCACATTTAGGACTGATTTTTGGAGGAATTTCTTCACCCTAAGGGTTCTGAATCTGAGGAATTCCCTGTCCAGTGAAGCAGTTGAGACTACCTCATTGAATGTCTTTAAGGAAAGAACAGACATTCACCTGACGAAGGGACTAACCCGAAAGCTTGTGCGTTTACTATCAAATAAGTCGGTTGGACTAAAACCTGGTGTTGTCAGACTTTTTACTTTGTTTACCCCAGTCCAACGCCGGCACATCCACATCATGACTTATTGAATGGCACAGCAGGCTCGAGGGGCAGATGGCCTACTCCTGCTCCTAGTTCCTATGTTCTTATGTCCTTGTGAGTGCAGAGGAGGCAGTGAAAGGTAGCTTTAGATGATGGCCTGTGGTAGAGAAGAGAGAAGCTGAGTGTTACCTTTGCACTCCTGGATGATCTTTAAATAATGAACAATTTTAGCAATGGAGAGCGGGACCTGATAATATTTTATGTATTCCAGCCAGATAACCAGTGAACTACTGCAGCACCGAGATGGCTGAGCAGCTAAGTGCATTTCAAAACTTCGACTTGTAACTGCTAAAAGACTTATTTTATGGATGTCTACTGCCTCAGCTCTTCCACAAAATGGCAAAATTAATGAGAAGACGTGGAGCACTGAGTAATAATCAAATAGCTGCTTTTAAGAAGCCATTATCGTCATATGCTTGCAATAACTGTGGCATTTTGAAAGAGACATGACAGTTCTCTGCATATAGCACTGGAATAAATAAGATTTTTACTCTGTGTTCTCACTCTCCCATTAATAGATTTGGAGTTTGGGGATGCAATTGAATTAAGCACAATTTAAACAGAAGTGCAATCCACATCTGTAATGTCATTACTGTAGGAGAGTTAAGCTGCTTGTTTTAGTCACTGTGCTGCTTACGTATATAATACACGGCTAGGTACAGTTTGATATAAATTAAACCAGCTATCCATTGAGAAAGCTGCAGCATGTAATAAGTCAAACATTTAATCCTGCTCATTGTGGTGAGTTTGTGTGGATTCAGATGATTCTACTGCTTGCACTCAAACTAAAAGCTTGATAATATTCATTTGCCTTTGTTTCATTTTCCTGTGCGGAACAAATAATGTGAATTCAATTTTACTGAATAGCCTTTCAGATGTTCCTTATCTGCATTGGTGCCAAGCGTTTATGGAGGAAATAAAGATCAGAAGCAACACAGGAAAGACGTGTCGATGCTTGTGGACACATGGTCGAACAGTGTAAGTTTGACATAACAATAACCTGCATTTTTAAAGCACCTTTTATTACATATACCCCTACGAACTAAGGGTGCATAAAGAATCACGGTAATTTAAACAGTGGAGCTCTTTCTTTCAGCTGTGCACTGATTCACAGTCAGGTCTAAGACTGCCCAACATGGTCTCATTCTAAGAGGAGCTACTTACCCAGGGGTCACCTGATCTGCACTCTTAAAGGGGCAGTCCACACCCAAATGCCCAACATACAATAGATACACATATATCACATCTTTAGAATAGCTAAATGGCTCAAATGGTTTCACTGTTACAATCAGAATTTGAGGCCAAGCAGATAAAAGGCTACTATTAGGCCCAAAAGCCAGGTCATAAGACTCAACTTTAAGGAGGGTCAACACAACACTGTAATGTCTTCACAGTTTAACAGTGTGGTAGTCGGTTTAGAAATTGGATCAGTTGTCATTTGTGACACGGTGCTGTTGCTGTGCAGGCTTCATGTGCCCTCCAAAGAAGAACAGTGACAGGACATTTGGCAGTGGGTGTGTAAGTTTATTTATTGTTGGTGAGCTTCAGGTTCCTGCTTCAGGTGTGTGCTCTGGATACTGGACCAGGAGCACTTACCAAAATGGTGGTGGGGTGGGGGGGGGCAGTTCCTGTGAATTTGGTCACAACAAAAGGGTGTTAGGCAAAAAACACTACTGTCTGCATGAATCAGACTGAATGTTTTTATGCAATAGGCTTTAACATGCATTGACAAAGATGTGTGGGTTAGGGGCACTGGCCATGCTAAATTGTTCCTTAGAACTGGGGGGGACTAGCTAGGGTAAATGCATGGGGTTCTGGGGATAGGGTCTGAGTGGGATTGAGGTTGGTGCAGACTTGATGGGCTGAATGGCTTTCTTCTGCACTGTAAGATTCTACGATTCTATGGCTAATATCTATGGCCTGGATCTATCGAGTAGTGGCAATGATGGTCAGATCAATCTTGAGATCGAAAATCCCCCCACCCTGACACTGCTATCAGTTCTGTTGTGGTCTCCTGACCCCAGCTTTCACAAAAATTTACAATATCCATCGGAGAATTCCGCCAGCATGGAGTAGAATTGGGAGAAAATATGACATGACCCCTTTTTCCGTACTAGCTTCTGTATGGCAAATATAAAGGACCAGTTTGAATGCTGGTGAATGGATGAGTGAATGATTGGGCAAGTGCTGGGTTATTGCGTAGGATGGTGATTGGGTTTGGTGGATAAGTCCATGGGGGTAAGTGAGCTAGTGGAAGAGGTGAGTAAGTGGGTGAGGTGGGGAAGTATGTGAGATGAATAGATGGGTTGAGTGGAAAGGTGAGTTTTTGAGTAGGTGGGTGAGTGAGTAGTCAAACCAGGGGCCAGCCAGGTCAGGGCTTAGTCTTGGTGGGGAAGGGCAGGTAGCCTGGTCATGGTATAGTCAGTTTGGTGAGTCACCAGATATGGGGGTGATGGGGAATGTAGTCAGGTACGGTTAGGTAGTCAGAAGGGTAGTTGAGCCAAATTGATGGAGTGGTCAGTAGCAGGTCGGGTGCTCAGGAATGGTAGTTGGGTTAGGGTGGGGGTTAGTTGAGTGGTCAGTGGGTCATTGCATCTGTTTAGTAGGGGAGGGGATCATGGATATCAGTAAGGCCAGAGTGGTAGCCAGGTAGGTGGAAGTTAATGCGGGGGTTTAGTGATTGAGAGGTCAGTTGTGTAGTAACCCAAATGTTAAAATACACTTTAATCCATCTAATTTTCCCAGGGTAGCTATCCGGGTAAATTCAATGGAATCACCAACGTTGGCAGAGGGTTCCAGGGAGGAAGGAAATTGCCCATTGCAAGATGAAACTTCCCAAGAAACTCCTACATAAGTCAGCACATCAGGACTCCCACATGTTCTACACATGCATCTTCAGCCATGTGTCCAGTCACTAATGATTTGGAGACCTGAAGATTTGGTCAGTTGTTTTTATACCCAATTATTTTATACCATCACTTTAAACTTCGAGCTATTAGTATAACCTATTTTCTTCATGAAGTCACCAAGCAACTCAGCAAGCCTCTCCAACAACACTTTACAATCCCACAAACGCCACAGCGAGAGAAACAAGGGCAGCAAGTGCATAGGAACACCACCACTTGTTATTAATTCACATGCCAATTATGACTGGGATGGTGGCACTGTGGTTGGCACTGCTGCCTCATAGCTCCAGGAAATTGGGAACTGGGTTCAATTCCAGCCTCAGTTGAAAGTCCACGTGGAGTTTGCGCATTCTCTGTGTGTCTGCGTGAGTTTCTTCCGGGTACTCTGGTTTCCTCCCACAATCCAAAGCTGTGCAGGTTAGATTGATTGGCCATGATAAATTAGTGCCGGGGGATTAGTACAGTTAATAGTGGGGTTACTGGGACAGGGTCTGTATGGCATTGTTGTTGGCGCAGGCTCGATGGGCTGAATGGCTTCCTTCTGCACTGGAGGGATTGTATGATTCGAACTATATTGCCATTCCTTCCCTGTCGCTGGGTCAAAATTGCGGAACTTCCAACTTCACAACTCTATGGGTGCACCTACACCACGTGGACTGTAGCAGCTTAAGGAGGTGAAACAACATCATGGCAATTAGGAATGGACAATAAATGCTGGCATTGCCATGAAGTTTAGAGGCCATAATTGATTTAAATAAAAAACAAGTCAGATACCATCCAGCACTCCTGCTCAATAATATTTTTCGATAGATAAGAGCAACAGTCAGCTAAACGAACAATGACTAACATTCTGGTACGGTTACCATGGAAACACTGCAAAGTCCTGTACACTATTAAATCTGATGTACATGCCTTTGCTGACACCATAATAAAACTCCAAAAGTGAAACATTTCTCTGATTGCTAAAATGGACAACATCCTGTATCTAAGGTGTACCACCCTCTTGCTAACCTTGTTTCCATGCTCTGCCATATTCTAATGTTAACCTTTCTTTTCCTTTTCTTTGACTACCAACTATTGGCTATTACAGAATTCCAAGTGCTGTGACGTTCGATAGTCTCAGTTGCACTCTGAGAAACTAAATAATAATTCTCGCTGATATTTGCCACATAAATTAGCATTTATGTGGCAAATATCAGCTGGAAATATTATTTAGTTTCCATTGTTAGCAAGGAAGAAGCTGAGTTGGTGCTGTGTAAAACAAGTTGGCAAGATGTAACGAGTAAAGTGCCACGGGGATCAGAGCTGGGGCATCAACCAATTACAATCTATATTCATGGCTTGATGGACAGAGACCAAATGTGTGCTTGCTAAGTTTGCTGATAGGAAAGGTAGGAAAGTGAATTGAGAAGATGGCATTCAAAATCTGCAAAAGGGATATGGATAAGTTGAGTGGACAGCAACTTGGCAGATGGAGTATAATATGGGAAAATGTGAATGTATCCACTTTGGAAGGAAGATTTAAAAAGCGTCTATTTCAATGTAGGGATCTTAGATCACTGAAATAGAGGGATCTGGGGATCCTGGTTCATGAATTACAAAAGGTTTGTACACAGATACAGGAAATGATTGGAAAAGCAATTGAAATCCTGTTGTTTATTGCAAGGGGAGTGGAATATAACATTCAGAATGTTTTGCTGCAGGTGTACAGGGTAATGGTGAGATCACATCTAAAGTACTGTGAACTTTAGATCTCCTCCTTAAAGGAAGGCACAATTGCATGAGAAACAGTTCAGAGAAGGTCACTCAACTGATTCGTGGGATGAAAGGCTCATATTCTGAAGAAAGGTTGAACAGGTTGCACCTTTATCGATTGGACGGCAGAAGAATGAGAAGTAATTTCATTGAAACATGTAAGATGCTGAGGGGGCCTGACAGGGTGGATGGTGAAACAATGGTTTCCCCTTGCCAGAGAGAATAGAACTAGGGGAGGTAGTTTAAAAATAAAGTGTCTCCCTTTTAATGAAGAGATGAAGAGATATTTTTGCCTCTCAGAGGGTCGTGAATCTATGAAACTCTCTCAGAGAGTAGTGGAGGCAGAGTTATTGAATATTCTTGAGGCTGAGTTAGATAGATTCTTGATTGACAAGGGAGTCAAATGGTATTGGGGGTAGGAAGCAAAGTGGAGTTAAGGTAACAATCAGATCAGCCATGAACATATTGGAGCAGGCTTGAGGGGCTGAATGGCCTAATCTTGCACCTAATTCATTTGTTTGTTTATTGAATAAAAAGATGTAACCTTCTACCCCTGATAGGTTACTTCACTGATTGGATATAGGAATGATGAGAAATATTGTGACAACGCTCAAAGCTGATGGCTGGAATCTTATCACCGATCACATTGATGGGATTTTCCTATCTCGCTGCAGTGAATGGAGATTTGGCTGGCCACCAAAATCTCCAGCCTTGCTGCAGTAGGAGTGTGGCATGAATGACAGGTAAGATTGTGCCTGACATCTCTACAAGGATTAAACTATACTGTAAACCGACTTTATTACCCACCCATGAAAATACACAGTCTAGTAATACACTTATCAATATAAACATGCTGCAAGGCTTCATGCATATGATCACCATATGAACCTCTTGATGATTGTATCTTAAGTCTACCTGATGGAAGCATTAAATCATCCTTTGCAATGATTTTTACACCTTTCTTTACAAGGTGGATAGGATGATACATTGATAAGAACGTACTGTCCTACGAAAATCCACCTTAAGCCACAATTGTCCAAAGAGTTGTTTCATTGTTCAAACTAAAATATTAGAGATGTGTGTGACAACGTTTATCAATTTCAACGTCCTTATGGCTTAAAAATCTGTATCAATATAGCAGCAGCTTTTTTTCCTGGTCACACATTCATCTTACAATGCAGGTCAATGAAACAATCAATCTCTTAAGTTACCGACTCCTATAAATGTTGTTTGGAGAATTAAAGGCAGAGTTTATCTGATAAAGCATGTTTAAAAAAATGACTTTTGGTTTCCCTGCAAAAGGAGGCAAACTCTGATATAATCCATCACATCAGTTTGTGTCATTCTCTTTGCGGTCACTTCTGAACACTTTCAACCATTTTAAGCAACTAAAGTTTTAAAAATATATTTGGTTAAGTTAGTTCCTTGCTTTAGTGTTTCCAGATATCATGACCTCATATCATTGTGTACATAAACCTTCTCTGAAGTTCAACTTGGCATCAAATTGGAACAAAGTTCCATTTATTGTTTCCAATACAATTTTTACAATTTTATCACTTTTTATACCACCCCATTGTTTTAAGTGTTACAGATCAATGCCTCTGCTTATTGGGAATGGGAAAAACATCTTGTGGTTGTATACAGCCGTTGCATGCTGTATTTCATTTAACCTATTCCTTCCCATCACCTCACCCATGGTTGAATAGCTTCCATATATGTCAACCACAAATTTTCCTTAAAAATATGATTCGGTCAGTCAAAAATATTGCAGTTTCTTACGGCTGTCAAACCTTTGCAATATTATCCTGATCATTATTGTGTGCTCTAATAGAGGCATTGTTAAAACAAATCTATACAGAAATTAGACAATCACTGCCTTGCCTAACCTCTTCTTGATGAAAGTGGAACCCCCCATGTGAATGCACGTTGAGATGGCCCACAATATGAGGGATGTGCTTGGTCAATCATATGGATGTTTCTTCAACGTTCTCCCTGTCCCTTCTGATGGATGGCTCTCCAATGTAATGCATGTGAGATCCATTCTCCAAAGAAGGTGGCATGGCTTAACTGGGAACATGACTTGATAAAACATGACAGCTGGATTCGATCCTATCTACATCTGAACACATCTTGCTGCAGGGATCGCTCTATTGCGATCAGTCGAAACCTCCACTGATTTTTAATTCTCTCCATCCCTTTCCCCTGATTGCTGTGAGAATCTGGCCCTTCATCGCCCTAAAACAATGGAGCAGCTTTGGTGCACTTTAATATAAAGAAAAAGTGAAGGATTTGAATTTGAACTGCTGTTGATCTTTCTACTCAATAATTGCCCAGCGGAAAATAGTAGCATAAGTGGGAAGTATAGATTCAATAGCATTTCTGTCACTCCGCATATTCATGTATGAGTTTAACACAGTGGTTAAAGCACCAATTTAGCCATGTTTCACAGAAACCAATTACATTGCTATCAGGTAATCTGCTGTTTGTCATTAGTTGAATGGAATACACCATCATCTTATCATCCATGAGTTTTTATTATTACCAATTCTCTCACCACATCACTTTTACTTTAATTGTTCATAATTTAGGATGGATTTTTCAAAATGTGGTTTAAAGCCCCAGCAGTAAATGATGCTTCATTATGAAGCAATCCAATTGCTTTATTCCAGCAATATAGTGCAACAATGCAAGTGATGGATTAACCCGGCCACAACTTCCATAAAAGCAAATTACTGTGGATGCTGGAACCTGAAACCAAAAGAGAAAGTGTTGGAAAATTTCAGCAGATCTGGCTGGCAGCATCTGTAAGGAGAGAAACGAGCTGACGTTTTGAGTTCAGATGGCCCTTTGTCAAAGCTTGCTCACACAGCTCTCATTGTGTGAAAGGCACTGTCCGATTGCCACTCTATTGCTTTTTTGCTTACTCAGTTTGGGGGCTGCACGCTTCTCGCCCAATCTTCTGCTCTGTGTCTAGTGAGAAATGTGCACTGCAGCAGCTCTGGAGACTTTTCTATGCAGGGCATTGCCATACAATAGAATCCCTACTGTGTAGAAGGTAGCCAGGGGTGGGGGGGGGGGGGGGGGGGGGGGCGGGGGGTGTGGGGGGGTGGGGGGGGCGGTGGGGGGAAATAAAGTCACATCTCTTTTTCACAGCAATAGCTAACCATAAAATGGTCAATTTAAAGTCCTAGCCACTCTGACAGGAAAGAATGTAAATATGCAAGGTAAGTGGACGAGGGAATAGAGTGCTCGGTAGAGGAAGGGGGGAGTGGAGGAGGCAGAGGTAAAGCCGGAGTTGTGTGGTCAGGTGAGGTGGAGGGTGGTCATGGGAGGAGTTGAGGGGGCTAGGATAGTGGGGAAGGATAGTCAGGGGATTGGGGGGAGTCAGGCAGTCAGGAGATGGTGGATGTTGGGAGAATGATGGGGCAGATGGAAGGATAGTTGGTTCGGGAGAGTGGTCAGCCGGTGGCTGGGGGTACACGGGAGGGTGGTATGGGGTCTGGGAGGTGGATGCTAGAAGGATAAGGTGTATTTGGGGTCAGAAAGATGGTCAGGATTGAGGGGTATTGAGACCGTTAGTCAGTAGGTAGAGGGGCAGGAGGGGAGGGCGGGTAATGAGGAGGCTGGTCGAGGGCTGAGGGTGCAGGAGGGTAATCAGAGGATTGGGAGGGTAGGAGCGGAGAAGGTGGAGACAGTTCAGCAGTTTGGGTCACGGGATAGTGAGAGAATAGTTGGGGCTCAGAAGGGTAGTTGAGGGTTCGGGGGACAATCAGAGCATACCACTTGGAGAGTCAGGGGTTTTTCAGAAGGTCCAATGGTTGGGGGGGTGGGGGGGATATTGGGGGGGTGGGTGTGGAGGCGCAAGGAGTGGTGGGGGAGGTGTGTGTCGGGATGGGCCAGTACCATGATAACTCAGGGGATAAAAGTATTCTTAATCCTTCTAATTTTTCTGGGTAACTGTTTTACTAAGAGAATCAGAAGCATCCAAAGTCTGTGATTTAACCTGGAATTTGGATTGATGCCAGTGCAGGGTAATTTCCTATCAGAGGTTTAATCATCATGGACCATTCCTGTGCTGTCCTTGCCAGGGAATTGCATCCACACTTCTCCCACACCTGCCTGGAGGGCAGACATTCTGAACCCTTATAACCCCGTGATGCTCTGAAATTGCAGCTGACATTTCTCCTGGGATTTGTGCTGGTTGCTTCCTGTTTTTATTTCTGCATAATGGCATCTTTCCAGTTGTAGCACACCGACAATTTCAAGTCTTCTTGCTAATCCTGCCTTGGGTGCTCAGGATTAGCAAGGAGACTTGGAATTGTCAGTGCGCTACAACTTATCCTGGAGTTGCAAATGATCCACTTCAAAGTGTCCAGCTTGTGCAAGATGGTATTCTTGGGTAAGTTGTCCTAGATCCAACCGTCATCAGCTGCTTCATCAAGGTTAGAAGTAGGTATTTTGTTGCAGTTGATTTCACAATGTTCACCATCATTTGCAACTTCCTAGATACTGAAGCAGTCCATGTCCAAATGCAGCAAGACATGGACAACATCCCAGCCACAGAAGTGCCAGGCAATGACCATTCCAAAACAGAGAATTTAATCATTGCCCCTTGACATTGAATAGCATTACCATTGCTGAGACACCACTATCAACATTCTGAGGGTTACCATTGACCAGAAATTGAATGGGACCAGCCATATAAATACTGTAGCTACAAGAGTTCTGATGTGGAGATGCCGGCGTTGGACTGGGGTAAACATAGTAAGAAATCTCACAACACCAGGTTGAAGTACAACAGGTTTATTTGGTAGCAAAAGCCACTAGCTTTTGGAGCGCTGGCTGCCCCTTCGTCAGGTGAGTGGGAGATCTGTTCACAAACAGGGCATATAAAAACACAAACTCAATTTACAGACTAATGATTGGAATGCAATTCTTTATAGCTAATCAAGTCTTAAAGGTACAGACAATGTGAGTGGAGAAAGCATTAAGTTTGGGTTAAAGAAATGTGCATTGTCTCCAGACAGGACAATTAGTGAGATTTTGCAAGTCCAGGCAAGTTGTGGGGGTTACAGATAGTGTGACATGAACCCAAGATCCTGGTTGAGGCTGTCCTCAAGTGTGCAGAACTTGGCTATCAGTCTCTGCTCAGCGACTCTGCGCTGTTGTGTGTTGTGAAATCGGGATCTTGGGTTCATGTCACACTATCTGTTAGCCCCACAACTTGCCTGAACTTGTAAAATCTCACTAACTGTCAAGTCTGGAGACAGTACACACCTCCTTAACCTGTGCTTAATGCTCTCTCCACTCACATTGTCTGTACCTTTAAGACTTGATTAGCGGTAAAGAATCACATTCCAATCATTAGTCTATAAATTGGGTTTGTGTCTTTATATGCCCTGTTTGTGATTAGAACTCCCACTCACCTGACGAAGGGGCAGCCAGCGCTCCAAAAGATACTGGCTTTTGATATCAAATAATCCTGTTGGACTTTAACCTGGTGCTACAAGAGTTGGTCAGAGGCTAGAAATCCTGTCACTTCCTGACTCCCGAAAGCCTGTTCACCAGCTACAAGGCGTTAGCTAGGCATGTGATGGAGTACTCTCCACTTGCCTGGATGAGTGCAGCTCCAACAACACTCAAGAGGCTCATCACCATCCAGGACAAAACAGCCTATCCCTTCCACAAACATTCACTTCCACCACCACTGATGGCAGCAGACTGCACCATCTGCAACATGCACTGCAGGAACTCACCAAGCTTCCTAAGGCAGCACTTTCCAAATGCACAGCCACTTTCGTCTAGAAGGACAAGGCCAGCAAACACATGGGAACATGGGAAGTTTCCCTCCAAACCACTCACCATCTGGACTTGGAAATACATCACTGTTCTTTCACTGACATTGGGTCAAAATGCTGGAATTCCCTCCTTAACAGCATTGGTGTATCTACACCACGCTGACTGAAGCAGGCTTACGACGATAGCTCACCACCACCTTCTCAATGGCAATTAGGATGGGCAATAAATGCCGACCTCGCTAAAGATGTCCACATTCTATAAATAGTGACAAAATTCATATCTCTCTATTCCTAATGCTTTTTAAATTTATTTCTGAAACCTTCTAAGGTTTACACAATTTTCAAAGACAATTTCAATTTTTCTGAGAGGTTTTGAAGCTCAAGGGTCCTGTAGAAGATCACAGTCTGGGCAAAATAACATATGGTGCTGTTTACAGAATCATAGATCCTACAGTGCGGAAGGAGGCCAATCAGCCCATTGAGTCTGCACCGACCACAATCCCACCCAGGCACTATCCCCATAACCCCGTGCATTTACCCTAGCTAGTCCCCCTGACACTGAGAGACAAATTAGCATGGCCAATCCACCTAATCTGCTCATCTTTGGACTATGGAAGGAAACCGGAACCCCCGAAGGAAATCCACACAGATATGAGGAGAATATGCAAACTCCACACTGACAGTGACCGAAGCTAGGAATTAAACCTGAGCCCCGGCGCTGTGAGGAAACCATTGTGCCACCGTGCCAAGGTTTGCATCGATTTTCTTCATTGGATTCAGGAGATTACCAGGGCCCCAGAGCTTTGAACAATTTCTTTGTTGCTTTCTCAGCATGTGGCTATGCAAATTAATAATATGGCCGCTCTGTTCTACCAACTGTGCCGAGCACTGTCAATACATCTGCTTGCACCCATTATCTTCTGACCTCCCGACTACCGTACTTTATCGTAATCAGTCCATCATTACAGGAATTGGACCCTCCTCCAAATGCTGACATGAAAACTCTATTATCCATATTCTTTAATCCATGCAAATTTTCACAAATGATTCCTTCCATAGGACATCACCTCATTGCACTAATTTTGTTGTTAATATTCCATTTCCTTATATTGGTGCATAAGATTAATATTCATTTTACTATTCATCTATTATTTCTCTTTAATGCTATTTCCAATGCACCTCTTTATAAAAAAAATCCAAGAGACACTACGTAGGAAATGATTGTCCCTCCGCTGTCCTTTATAATAGTGACTCCTCTGTGAGTCTGCAAAGACTTCATTGAGATTTTTCACACTACCTGTGATACTCACATAAAGTAGTTTTACTTGACACAGACACAAATTCGTTACATTGTAAATTAGGAAGACAAGTAGGCCAGTCTGCTCTCAATCTTGTTCCACATCAGTTAGATCATAGCTGGATCAGTGTATTCAGGAAATGCTCAGCCTTTGAGTATGTCCAAGATCGAGATCAATAAATTTTTCTGTACGTAGAGCATTAAGGGAGATAGGGATAGAGTGGAGAAATGGAGATGAGGTAGAAAATCAGTCATGATTTTATTGAATGGCAGACCAGGCTCAAGGCATCATATTGGCCAAACCTGCTCCTATTTCTGATGAACTTATGTTCAGAATTCTATTCAGACTAACACTGCAATTGTACTTTAATAGGAAGATGCCGGCATTGGATGGGGGCGGGCAAAGTAAGAAGTCTCACAACACCAGATTAAAGCCCATCAGGTTTATTTGGTATCACAAGCTTTCGGAGCACTGCTCCTCACTCACCTGATGAAGGAGCAGCACTCCAAAAGCTCGTGATTTCAAATAAACCTGTTGGATTGTAACCCAATGTTGTGAGACTACTTATTGTATTTTAATGTAAAGGTTACAAAGGATGAAGTAGGCCCTTGGGGTGGTATTTCCTGACCTTTTCTGCTGGGGGAACCTTCGCTGCTGCCGAAGGTGAAGCACACCCCCCCACTACCTCATACTTTCTTTGAGGCCTACATGTGACTCCAGAGCTGGCAGCAAATGGGCACACTGGTGGGAGAACGTGAAAATCCCACCCTCAGACTGTTCATGAACAGGAGATATTTTATCAAACCTTTTCAGGAGAGAGAAAACAAATGGTTAGTTTTCCGATTCCATCTGCTGCAGCTAATTATAGACAAGGAACACACAGCAGTGAATTTGTAAGATTGCGCCAAAATGTTATGCACAAACATATTATAGATATATTATGATTAATGATTCTAATCAATGGTAAAATTAAACACCAGGACCTGAAGAGTGCAAGGACATATTATTAACTCTTATCCACAATATTGAAGATTGTAATCCACTTTTTCTGTCATACTGTGTATATTTGGGGGTGGTGGTTATTGCTAGACTACTAATCCAGAAACTCAGTTAATGTTTTGGGGATCCAGGATCAAATGCTGCCATAGTAGATGGTGGAAAATAATTTTAAAAATCTGGAATTAAGAATCAACTGATGATCATGAAGCCATTATTGTTTGTCAGAAAAGCCCATCAGGTTCATTAATATCCTTCAGGGAAGGAAATCTGTCATCCTTATTTGGCCTGGCCTACATGTGACTCCAGAGCCACAGCAATGTGGTTGTTTCTCAACTGCCCTCGGGCAACTAGGGATGGGCAATAAATGCTGGCCAGCCAGCGATGGCCAGGTCCCACAAATAAAAATAAATAAATAATTTTCTTCCTTGACTTTTGCATCATGTCATGCTTGAAGTAATGAATCTTTCTCCTCGATGACCCAGTAATTTCAAAACATCATCCTTGTTCACTCTGCAGCCCGATAATAGACTGTTGCTGGTCTCCAGCATGTGAACCACTTGGGGTAAGCTCGAGTGAGAATTATAAGGTGCAGCAGTTGACAGCACCAGTTGAGATGAGCATTTCAAAAGGAATTTCAAGCTGAAGTGTGTGGAGTATTTCAATAGCCATTGCTACATCTGAGGATCACCTTTCGCAGCCTTGTTGTTAATTCCCATTGTGAGACCATAGGGTAACTGGGCATTCCTGATTCACAGTCAGAACTGTTCAGGAGCAGGTATGGCATCCCCTCTGGCCATACCATATACCAGAAACACTGAGAGACTTTGATCACATTCAAGCCAACCAAGGACTGCCAATCCATGATGATCATCAGAACTTACCCAGTATGTGACTCCAAACAAGTAACCCTTTCTGGAGTTTGGTGAATGCGTTTGACAGAAAGGACAAATAGTGCAACTGCCAAGCTGACACCAATGTCAGCAACAAAGACCTGGTGAACAATCTGATGGTTGAGCTCCGAGCTTTTGATCTTCCTTGAAAACAGTGGTCCACACCCAGGAAGGCCCACAATGTCTATTCAAGAATGTCCCACTTCCTCCACAAATGGAATTTCCAAGGGCAGTCCCAGCATGCAGCTTTGTGAGCCCACTTCAGACTCATCATCACATTGTGATTGAATGGGACCGACAAAGATTTGCTGCAGGATTCAAGACAATCCATCTAACAGTGCTGTGACATGACTGTCCAACTTGGGCTGAGACTTGGAAAGCAGCACAAGGTCAGGCATACAAAAACCCTTGGGTATCAATATTATGGAAGAAAAGGGGGATGAAGACAGGGTGGAGGACAAGATTTCAGGAAAATGTACCCCAAAATATATTGGCCACTTCCAATACAATATACAGGTAACAACAGGTCACTGGGAGTGAGGGGCGTTTATTAGAAGAATGTGTTACACCAAAGAGGCAATAGGATGATCCAACTGCACATGAATAACCCTGTGCCTGTGTGTCTGTCCATGAATGATAAAGTGCAGGAAAAAGTTATAAGATGCTGTATATTAGTAATAAGGTTTATGTTATGACCCAGGCCAGAAACTCCAAGGGGGGGAAAGGCTATAATAACAATTAAATTCAAATTTAAATATGTTAATTAGCTTTGCATTGATTTCTGGCTCAGAGCTGACAATGCCAGAAATTTGAAGGGCAAACCCCGAAAGCTTGTGAGTTTACTAGCAAATAAATTGGTTGGGCTTAAACCTGGTGTTGTCAGGCTTCTTACTGTGTTTACCCCAGTCCAACGCTGGTATCTCCACATCATGAAATTTTGCGGCCAAAGATGATTATATGGCCTCCGCTTATGTCTCCTGGCCAGTACTGGGAGAATTACATCCCCCCCACCCCCCCTGCCCCCGCCACCACCCCCCCTCCCCCACCCGCCCACATATTTGCAAAGTGGATTTTTCTTTTAAAATGTGGGAACACATTTCATTATCTGGATATTTGGATGTTGAGCAAGCATTTTTATAGAGAAAGTTATAAGTTCAACTTTGAACTGCCTACAAGCATGTCTTTTCGAAGAAATCACCTGACCAGCATAGAACTTGAGAGGAAAGAATTGTTTGTTTGTTTTGAACCATAATCACCTTAATTGATGAGGAATAAACTGGTATCAGCTAACGATTTACTGGAAATCACATAACATTGAAAAGCTTTACTTTTTGAACCTGTTGGCTTGAAATCAATGTGTTTGGGGAACAAGCTGAAAAGAAAGGCTGCCGTAACTCGCTTTGCCTCTGCCATGCCTGAAATTCTGTGTGTGGTTGTTAACCTGCAGCGAGAGCATAATTTGTCCGTGTTTGGAAATCTGAAAAGTTGAAATGAGAAAAATTAATCCAGCTCTATATTCTCCTCAGTGCTGAAGCTCTATTGCTGAGAACCACCTGACATTTATTGGATCCAGTAGCCCTGTGTTCACATGAGGGAGCTCCAGATCAACAGCATCAAAACCATGTTAAATTTATCCTTTATGTTATAAAACCCTATCCTCCAAAGTCTATCCTTGCAGAAACCTTACCTGTTTATATTTTGTTGGTATGTGTGTGTGTGTGTGTGTGTGTGTGTGTGTGTGTGCGCGTGTGTGTGTTGGAACATTTCTAAAAATGGAATGCTTAATTATACTCCCATTATACAATTATGTGTGTACCAGTTCTTGCAATTAGTTTTAAAAAAAAAGTTTTGTTTATAATAAATCAATTACTCTAAGTTTATTGAAGGAAGGCTCGCTAAAGTTTCTTTTATTCTGGATCTAACAGCAGTGAAAGTAAATAATTGGCCACTTTGGGGACTGAATTAAACTTTTTAAACTCACTGGACAACCTGTGGAGTAGTGGGGCTAGTCAAACTGCGTACTCCTGCGTACGACCTGAAACGTTAGACGGGATTCTCCGGCCACGCTCACTTGAAAACGTAAGAACATAAGAAGAAAAACCGGAGATTCACACCCAAATTCAATGGACCTTTACATGGTCCACACCCCCGCCCACTAGAATTCCAGTGGCAGGCAGGATGGAAGAACTGACTCTGTTTTTCTCTCCACAGACACTGCTGTTGAGCAGTTGCCCCCACTATTTTTTTATTTCAGATTTCCCACATCTGCAGTATTTATGTTTTGTTGAAGGTCTGCTGCGTAATATAAAAGCTTCAGCAATGCTTGTTCATGAATGCAAGAGGCATTCAACTCCTTTCCTCTCACACTTGGATGCTGAACACATAGTTTAAAGCAGAAAAAGTGTTTTTTGCATTAGTAGATATATAATAAACAGATTAATGCAGTGCCTGATCAATTTTACCTTCACTTGTGAAAAAACCCACATTACTCACTGAGAAGGCAGCAATCAATTGTCTTCTGATATCTGATCTATGCTTTTCTGCTATGTTCGGTTCACTCTGTAAAGGGAAGGCAGGGAAATGGGACCAACATACACAACTGTTAGAATAATAATTCTAGGAAAAAATTGAGAAAGACAATGCCAAGACTTCACTCAAAAAGATTCTTTCTTCAGTTACAGAATAACATAGCTCTCTGCATCTTTATGAGTGACAGGAACAAAGGGTATACAAAAATGGCTCATGAATCTATTAGCAGGCTAGTTTTGATTCACAAACAAAGACTTGTGCATGAGGTCTTCAAATTTTTCCCTGCACTTCGTAGACCATAACCTTTGAATAATAATGTTTCAAAATCTTCCTGCGAACAGTGATAAACAGTTTTCGTACCCACCAAACTAATCTTAAGTACAATTTAGGTAGCTACAGGACTTAACATCCAGATTTCATTAATCATTTGATGTATTAAATGGCTAATATAATGTTTTTGTTTGTCCATTTATACTGGTTAGGAATTTATCATTAGGTTTTTTTCAAAAAAAAGAAGTGTTAGCATCAATCACACTTGTGTGAAGTACTGCACATGTTAAGAACATAAGAACATAAGAAATAGGAGCAGGAGTAGGCCATCCGGCCCTTCGAGCCTGCCCCGCCATTCAATAAGATCATGGCTGATCTGTCGTGGCTCAGTTCCACATTCCCGCCCTCTCCCCATAACCCTTAATCCCCTCACTTATCAAAAACCCATCAACCCGCGTCTTAAAAATATTTAGCGAGGCAGCCTCCATCACTTCAACGGGCAGAGAATTCTAGAGATTCACCACCCTTTGAGTGAAGAAGTTCTTCCTCGACTCCGTTCTAAACCGCCCCCCCTTTATCTTGAGGCTGTGCCCCCTAGTCCTACTGTCCTTTCTGAGCGGGAAGAGTCTCTCCACCTCTATCCTATCCATCCCATTCATCATCTTATACGTCTCGATGAGATCCCCCCTCATTCTTCTAAACTCTAACGAGTACAAGCCTAGTTTATTCAGCCTCTCCTCAAAGGGATGCTCTACATTGTTCCACCAAGCACTGTCAAGTTAACCACAAAAAGATCCAAATGCAGGAAAAAGGTCCCTCTAGCTTGGCTATCAAGTACTTACAGACCAGGAAGAACATAAGATGGATGGAGGGAAAAGTTTTCTCTATTCTGCCATCTGGAAATGCCAGGTCAGGTATCAAAGTGAAGTAATCTCCACCCTAAACTGCTTCAACAATTATTGTTATGATAATTTCAGAAACTATTTATTGTCAAGTTTTGGCATTTCTATTTTCCACACCAGGCACTCCAATATCTCCTCTGAGTGAGATTTTCACTTTCGTACCAATTTGCCAGTATCAGAGAATCATACTGTCTCGACCACCACAGGAATTGGAGACGGCCAGGGACAGACTATGGAAAAGTCTGTTGACCTCGGGTAGGATTTTCCCGTTTTGGGGTGAGTGCGGCTGGAAAGTTCTGCCCATAGACTCATACAGGTCAGAAGAGACCCCTCAGCCCATCGACCCTACACCAACACATTACAAACACCTGAACTCCTAATTCCATCTTCCAGCACTTGGCCCTGAACATTATGATGTGCCAAGATCTCATCCAGGTACTTTTTAAAGGATATAAGGCAACCCGCCTCTACCACCCTCCCAGGCAGTGCATTCCAGACTGTCACCACCCTCTGGATAAAAACGTTTTCCTCATATCCCACTTAAATCTCCTGCCCCTCACCTTGAACTTATGACCCCCCGTGACTTACCCTTCAACTAAGGGTCCTTATCCATCCTTGTCCATGTCCTTCATAATCTTGTGCACCTCAATCAGGTCAGTGCTCAGTCTTCTCTGCTCCAATGAAACCAACCCAAGCCTGCCCAACCTCTCTTCATAACTTAAATATCCCATTCCAGACAGCATCCTGATAAATCTCCTCTGCACTCCGTCCAGTGCAATCACATCATTCCTATAATATGGTGACCAGAACTGCACACAGTATTCCAGCTGTGGCCTTGCTAAAGTTCTATACAGATTCAACATGACTTCCCTGCTTTTGTAATCCATGCTGCGATTGATAAAGGCAAGCGTATTTTTCACCACTCTGCTAACATGCCCTTCTGCCTTAAGAGACCTGTTGACAACATATCAAGATCCCTTTGTTCCACAGAACTTCCTAGTGTCTGCCATTCAACGAATACTTCCTTGCCAAATTACTCTTTTCAAAGTGTATCTCCTCACACTTTTCAAGGTTAAATTCCATCTGCCACTTATCTGCCCATTTGACCATTCTGTCAAAACCTTCTTGAAGCCCAAGACACTCCATCTCACTTTTAACCACCTGCCAATCTTTGTGTCATCCACAAACTTACTAATCCTACCCTCTGCATAGTCATCAATGTCATTTGTACAAATGATGAATAATAGGGAACTCAACACAGATCGTTGTGGTTTTCTTCCAGTCACTAAAGTAACCTTCCGTCATCACCCTCCACCTCCAGCTGAGTCAATTTTGAATCCATTTTATCAAATTACTCTGTATCCCACGTGCATTTACCTTTTTTAACAAGTGTCCCATGTTGGACCTTTCAAAGGCTTTGCTGAAATCCATATAACCTACACTGGCTGCAAATCTGTATAAATTAAACTGACTGCACTACCCTCATCTACACACCTGATCACCTCCTTAAAAAATTCAATCAAATTTGGTAGGCATGACCTCCCTCTGACATAGCCATACTGACTATCTCTGATCAAGCCTTGCCCATCCAAGTAGAGATAGATGCTCTCGTTCAGAAGTTTCTCTAATAGTTTCTCTACCACTGATTGTGACTCACTGGTCTATAATTCCCTGGTTTAACTCTACAAACCTTTTTAAATAGCAGAACCATGTTAGTGTTCTCCAGTCATCTGGCAATCCCCACCTTCTGGCCAGAGAGGAATTGAAAATTTGGGTCAGAGCCCCTGCAATCTCCTCCCTTGCCTCCCACAGCAGCCTAGGGCACAGTTCTTCCAGACCTGGAAATTTATTTACTTTTAAGGTTGCCAACACCTCCAAACTTACTCAAAAATCTTATAGTTCCCTCCCTAAATTCCATACCATCATCCCCATTCTCTTGGGTGAAGGCAGGTGGGAAGTATTCATTCAACACTCTACCAATGTCCTCTGGCTCCACCCACAGATTGCCCCTTGGACCCCTAATAGGCCCTACTCTGTTCCTAGTTGTCCTCTTCCCATTGACATACTTAAAAGAATATCTTGGGGTTTTCCATACTTTTGTCAGCCAGAGCTTTATCATATCCTCTCCTTGTTTTCCTAATTGCTTTCTAAAGGTCCACCCCGCACTTTCTCTACCTCACTAGAGCGTCCACTGATTTGCTTCCCTCGTACTTTTTAAGGGCCTTTCTTTTCTCTGATGTGAAGATGCCGGCATTGAACTGTGGTGGGCAAAGTAAGAAGTCTCCCAACACCAGGTTAAAGCCCAATAGGTTTATCTGGAATCATGAGCTTTCGGATCACTGCTCCTTCATCAGATGACTGGACACATTCCTTTTCTTCCAATTGTGATGAATAGGGTTTGAAATAATAGCATGAAATAAAAGAATGGTGCATTTAGGCAAAGTGAAGTAAAGTTTATTTATTAGTCAGAAGTAGGCTTATAATCACACTGCAATTAAGTTACTGTGAAAATCCCCCAGTTGTCATACTCCGGCTCCTGTTTGGGTACACTGAGGGCGAATTTAGCATGGCCAATACACCTAACCTGCACATCTTTGGACTGTGGAAGGAAAGCAGAGCTCCCAGAGGAAACCCACACAGACATGGGGAGAATGAGCAAACTCCATCGAGCCCAGGTCCCTGGCACTGTAAGATAGCAGTACTGACCACTGCGCCATCAGCTGAGCTTTTGATCCTTTAAATAATAATAATTGTCAGATAATAAAGTGGCGAATGATTTATTAAATCAAACACTGGTCTGTTCAGCTATTAGCAAAAGTGCATCACTTTAAACCCATCCCCGAACAATGTTTTGATTTGTTGTGTGTCCATCATCTAAAGCTACAACATTGGAAAATTTCGCTTATATGTCCTGTACTCAAAAATCAGGACATATCCAACCCCAGCCATTTACCCCCCTATCAGCTCCCTCTCAATCATCAGTAAAGTGATGGAAGATGTCCTCAAAAGTGATATTGGCAATAAACTATTTGCTGATGCACAGTTTGGGTTTTGCCAGGGCCACTCAGTTCCTGATGTTATTCCTGCCTTAATCCAAACATGGACAAAAGTGCTGAAATCAGGTGAGGTGAGAATTACTGTCCTTGACTTCAATGCAGCATTTGACTGAATGTGGCACTAAAGAGTCCTAGCAAAACTGCAGTGAAGGGTAATCGGGGGAATTGTCCATCTGTTGGAGTCATAGCTACATAAAAGAAGATGATTGTGCTTGTTGGAAGTCAATCATCTCGGTCCAAAGTCTTCACTGTAGGAATTCCTCAGAGTAGATTCCTAGGCTCAATCATCTTGGCTGCTCCATCAATGACCTTCCCTCCATCATGAGGTTAGAAGTGGGGATGATTCTCTGATGATTACACAATGTTCAGTGTCATTCACGACTCCTCAGAAAGTTAATACGCAACAAGATCATACAACGATCCGGCTTGTGTTGATTAGTAGGAAGTGACATTCACCATAGACAAATGGCAGACCATCTCCACCAAGAGAGAAACTAACCACCTAGCCTTGGCATTGAATGGCATTACCGTCGCTGATTTCCTCACTATCAATATTGTGGGGGTTACCATTGACCAGAAACTTAACTCAACAATTAAATACTGTGGCTACAAAATCACGTTAGAGGCTAGGAATCCTGTGGTGAGTAACTCACCTTCTAACTCACCTGTCCACCATCTACAGGGCACAAGTCAGGAGTGTTATGGAGTACTCTCCACTTGTCTGGATGAGTGCAGCTCCAACAATACTCAACACCGTCCAGGACAAAGCAACCTGTTTGGTTTGCATCTTAAAGATTCACTGTTTCCACGAACAATGCACAGTGACAGCATTGTGTATCATTTACAAGATGTACTGCTTCTTCAACATCACCTTCAAATCCATGACCACTACCAGCTAGAATGACAAGGATAGCACCTCCATGGGAACAGGCTGACTTGCAAGTTTGACTTGAAACTATATCACTGTTCCTTCACTACCGCAGGGTCAAAATCCTGGAACTCCCTTCATAATTGCGCTATGGACTACAGGAATTCAAGAAGGCAGCTCACCACCATCTTCTCAAGGACAACTGGGGATGGGAACCAAATGCTGGTCTAGCCAGCAACACCAATACCCTGTGAAAGAATGAAGAATGTGGACAATGAGGATAGAGTTGTTGATTAGCCCTGGATCCAGTTGCCATTCTGATTTCAGCAATGCCAATCTACCCTGGGAAACATTGATTGAACCCACATTAACCCTAACTCCAATCTCCTTCAAATCTGGCCTCTTACTCATTCCAACTTTCTTCCCTCCACAACTGTTGGTTGCACTTTAAGCTATGTATGTACTAAACTCTGAAATTCTGTCCTCAAACCTCTTTGCTCCCTTGTTTTCCTCCTTGAAACTGCTCTGTAAAATCACCCTTTTTGACCAACGTTTTGGTTACCAGTCCTACTGGAGTTAGGCGTCAACTTTATTTTTTGATAATCCTTCTGTTAAGGCCTCTGAGGACATTTTCCAATATTAAAGGAGCTACATAATGACATGTGTTGTTGAATTTAGTATGTTTTAATGAACGGCTGCCAAATCGACCCAGATCCCACAATATTGCCCATCTTACAATAAAATAGTGTCGCACTTCTTACGCCTGCTAATGCTTTTCCTTCACCTCTTGTTATTTTTGTTTGATTTTTGTACTGTAGCTTGTACTCAAGTTCAGCATGTGTCACACTCCCGCAAGTGGACCTCACAATCTTCAGTGTGGCTTTACTTTTACAAGTATAACTGTCAAAGTACAGGGAATCCAACTCATATGATACATTGGCTTACTGGATCATTCTACCTTTCCTGGGCTCCGGTAATTGAATCGACACACTATGGGAATGAGGGCTGCTTTATAAACATGTGTTTTAATCAAAGAGGTAAATCAATTGTATTCAGGAGGGAACATTTACAATAGGTTACGCCCTTTCTCAGCTTTATCAAATATTGAACAAAGAAGCTGCTTCTCTGAGCTATATTTGAACAAAAATAGATTGCTGAGAATGACTGCTTACTTCTTAGATGGTGAGATTATACCAAGCTTTCAAAGTAGGCCAGACCCTATGCTAGCTGTAAAGTCTGGTGTCATTCGCTGGGGTTCAGACAACTCCAGGCAAACAAGTAATCAGAGCCTTGTGGCCACAAAGCTGTCTGTCAAAACACTGGAATCACGCTAGCCTCTGATGGTTTTAAAATCCAGATTTCTTTCCGGAAACTGAATCGCAGAACTGAACTGTCTCACTGCTGGGACGGACTGCTTGAAATGATGTTCAGGTTGTTAATCACGTGCAAGAAACTCAGGAGTTTAACCTTTAGCTGATGTGTTCCCAAAATGAAAAGAGACTAAAATAGCATTAGAGCTGATAGGATGAAAGACTCCACTGCCCTAATGACAAAACCTGCAGAACTGAACAAGGAGAGGTGTTACGATTGAGAGGATCAGCAGCAAGAATTTACAGGATTACTGTGCCCAGTTTCTGCCCCCACAAGCCCGTTCAATCAGAATCAATTTTACTCTGGTTACAAAGGGCACCAGAAAGCACTCCAAGGAAAAATAAAAGCACAATGCCTAGAATATAAATAGCACGGTGCGCTTAAGGGTGTTTGTACAGCACAGGGTAGAATATATAAATACAGATTGATAGTAAGCCAAAGGGACAGAGAGGTTCACAGATTGCAAGACGAAGAAAAAACTTGAATTAATAAAGTGCTTTTCACATCCGCAAGATATCCCAACGTGCCTCACAGCCCATGGATGTCTGCCAAAGCTGCAACTCCTGATGACTGCCTCCTGCTGGAATACCACACACATGGATGCCAAGCTCAAATATAATACCCCTTACCTCTCAACTACCTAGCTCAGTGACACGCACTGCCCAAGAGTCAGACATGAAGGATAGGTACACGAGGATTCTGGCCATTCATTAAATATTCATTCAACAATCACTTCTGGACTAGGGATGGGTTAAAATGAGGGGAAAAAAGGAAAAAAAGTTGACAGGCTAATGTAAAGACTTCAATGAGGCCCATTAGGTTGGCCCCTTGGAGTATGAGCTTCCTGGGTGAGCCCATAATTGCCTGCCCAATCAGGGAGACCCATCGATAGATAAATATGGAAGTATCAGGTCCACTGGCATTTGTGATTCTAATTCTACCTGAAGGACTCTAGGAATGGAATAGAGTTTGTAGATAAAGGAAAATATGGTGAAGGGACACCAGCCTCTGAAGAGTTATTTTAGTTATATTTGCTTTGTCCCAGCAGTTTCGTTTCTCAATGAAAGTAGCAATTTCTGTACCTCACCTGCAGCTTGGAATGGAGGGCTGTGATTACTGCAGCAGCTCAACACAGCACCAAACCTCTTGTCAACATTCCCCAGTCGAACGTGACTGAAGAATTACGTTCAACTCAAAACATTAACTCTGTTTTCCTCTCTGTCCACAGATGCTGCCAACCTTGATGAATATTTCTGTTTTTATTTCAGATTTCCAGACCCGCAGTACTTTCCTTTTACTTTAGCCAGTCCACAGCTACGGGTTAATCTCCAGCCACAATCTAGCCTATTGGTAGAGGAATGGAGTGGGGGTGTATTGGTGGGAGTTAGTGAGTTTGCTGATGACAGTAAGAAGTTGGCTTTTCTTTCGAACACTGCTCAGACCCTGCCAGCTGTAGTAAGAGGACAGGATGTTGATTAATTGCTCAGCAATCATGAGAGAGGGTTAAATCTGATTTCAAAAGTGCAGAGGGACCAAGTCACTGTTGGAGTTGAAAGTGATCTCCTGGAGCCTAAGGGCTTCACAAACTTTCCATGTCAAATTTAATTGGAATTATTTGACTGTGAACAAACACCACAGAGCTCCCTGAATGTCATAAATGTTTGCATTAAAGTATTATGTATCTTTAAAATCAAATGTAATGTAGAAAATGGACAGGTCAGCTAAACTGCATTGAAATAAAACAGGTTTTAAAATCTCGCTGTAGTTAAAACAATTTGACCTGTTGCTGTCTTGGAACAAAGCCACACTGTACAGTGTTCATCTTTCCTGCACCTACTTCTCATCTCAATGGTGCATAGATGAGCTCATCAACACTTGGCTCCTGCTTAATTAACAAATAACAAGTAAACTGCAATTAGAAGTGCCCAGAGGCAATGAGTATTAATGGCACTCTGTTTCTCTCTGTGCTGTTTTATCTTTCCTCTTTTAATTAAATACACTCTGCATGTTAAGCACATTAGAATCAAACAGAACAGAGAAGTGCAAACCCTCGATACAGGAAAGAATTTGTCAGAATAGCTCAGAGAATGAGCTGTTCCGTCAAATTCCTTCCTTTATCGAGGGTTTAACTATACCTGTTGCATTGATATGGTAAAAAGTCTGACAACACCATGAAAGGAGAGAACTCTCCTTTCACCTGACGAAGAGGCAGTCCCCTCGAAAGCTTGAGAGTATATCATCAAATAAATAGGTTGGACTAAAACCTGGTGTTGTCAGACTTTTTACTGCGTTTACGCCAGTCCAACGCCGGCATACCCACAGCATTGATATGGGTCAGTCAATGAAGGAAGCGATTTACAGCGAGCGAGTTCATGGGATTAGCCAGCAAAACCCCAAATATATGGAACAGCTAATCAGCACTGACAAGGCACTTTTCCACAAAAAAGGGACAGCTGTACAAAGCAATCTCAGACTAAATGTTTTATTTCTCATTAAACGTTTCACAGAAAGAAAAACATTTTGCTGATTGATTTTGGGGTTTTCTGATTTAGTCTTTCATTCTTTAACTGGACTCCTTCGAAACAGAAGAGGGCGCAGTGACACATTGAGTGGAAAAATGGCATCATTGCCACTTTTTGTTTTGGTAATACATGAACCTCTCCATTTCTGCAATAGGTCTGTGTGTAGCTGAAACATTTCAAGAAACAAGCTGCCTGATCTATGCTTCTTTTTGTCAGGGGCAAAGTGGCAAAGACATGTGACAAATTGGATTTTTGCTTGAATTGATTTTTTAACATAATACTGTCCCTGCGATGCTGGATTCAACATTTGACTTCCATTTTTTTATTCACTCATACGACATGGATATCACTAGCTGGTCAGCATTTATTGCCTATCCCTAGTTGCCCGAGGGCAGTTAAGAGTCAACCACATTGTTGTGGCTCAAGAGTCTCATGTAGGCTAGGCCAGGTAAGGACGGCAGATTTCCTTCCCGAAAGGACATTAGTGAACCGGGTGGGTTTTTTGACAGTGGTTTCACAGTCATCAGTAGATTCTTAATCCCAGATTTGTCTATTGAATTCAGATTCCCCCATCTGTCATGGCGGGATTTGAACCCAGATCCCCAGCACATTAGCTGCGTTTCTGGATTAATAGTTCAGTGACCACGAGGCCATCACTGTCCCTGTGGTGTTCAATTATTCTGATAAAATCAGAATAAAATCAGTAAGAAGTCTTACAATATCAGGTTAAAGTCCAACAGGTTTATTTGGCAGCAAAACCCGCTAGTTTTCGGAGTGCTGCCCCTTCATCAGGTATGCGGGAGTTCAGTTCACAAATAGGGCATATAAAGACACAAACTCAATTTACAAGATAATGGTTGGAATGTGAGTCTTTACAGGTAATCAAGTCTTAAAGGTACAGACAATGTGAGTGGAGAAAGGGTTAAGCTCAGGTTAAAGAGATGTGTATTGTCTCCAGCCAGGACAGTTAGTAAGATTTTGCAAGTCGTGGGGATTACAGATAGTGTGACATGAACCCAAGATCCTGGTTGAGGCCATCCTCATGTGTGCGGAACTTGGCTATTAATCTCTGCTCAGCAACTTTGCATTGCTGTGTGTCGTGAAGGCTGCCTTGGAGAACGGTTACCCAAAAATCATAGGCCGAATGCCCGTGACCACCGAAGCGTTCCCCAACAGGAAAAGAACACACCTGCCTGGTGATTGTCGAGCAGTGTTCATTCATCCGTTGTTGTGGCGTCTGCATGGTCTCCTTAATGTACCATGCCTCGGGACATCCCCACGCTTGCAAAATCTCAGTAACTGTCCTGTCTGGAGACAATACACACCTCTTCAACCTGTGCTAGCCCTCTCTCCACTCATATTGTCTGTACCTTTTAAGACTTGATTACCTGTAAAGACTCACATTCCAACCATTATTTTGCAAATTGAGTTTGTGTCTTTATATGCCCTGTTTGTGAACAGAACTCCCACTCACCTGATGAAAGGTCAACACTCTGAAAGCTAGTGGCTTTTGCTACCAAATAAACCTGTTGGACTTTAACCTGGTGTTGTGAGACTTCTTACTGTGTTTACCCCAGTACAACACTGGCATCTCCACATCAGGCTCAAATCAGTTACATACTTAAAAATTAGTATCATCTGTGCATAACTGTAAAATATAAAATATGCAACAAAGTAACAACATGAGTGATGGAGAAAGTTAAATTCACTGACCTTTGCTCTGTTTCGTCCTTTTAACCACTCATGCCATGGGCTTGATGGATTTTGAGGGTTCAAAACTTACTTGCTCACTACAGGATGTAGCAATGATTCCCAACTAGGCAATAACTGTACATTGCCTCAGAGGAGATAGTCAGTGGATATTCAAATGGCTCACACAAGCCAATGTTTAAAACGGCAGTAAGTGACTCAAATACTTCAGACCAAGAAAAAATATGATGATCAAACAAAATACATTCCACAACAAATGACCGGGAAATTGTGAGCCCATTAAAATAAAATATAGCTGCATCGCAAAACTTTTATTAAATTTGATTTATTGTTGTCACATGTATTGGGATACATTGAAAGGTATTATTTCTTGTGTGTTATACAGCCAAAACATACTGTTCATAAAGTACGTAGGGCAGAAGGAAAGAAGAGGGTGCAGAATATGGTGTGACAGACACAGTTGGGATGTAGAGAAATATCAACTTAATGTATGGTAGATCCATTCAAAAGTCTGATGGCGGCACTGTGACATTAGTATACGTTTAAAAAATGTCTCTTTTTAAATCATGTTCTCTGCAGATATGACAATTTCAGTTTTTTTCATTGTTGCTGGGCTGTCTGCTAGAAGTTCTTTTATTGCTTCTTAAATGGGGCTTTGTTTATTTTTACTCTGGGCCTCAGGTACTTTCTGGGATTTTTTTTATAACCTTGCATTGTGAAGGAAAATCTAAGGATTCATTTTCAGTTTGAGTTTAGAAAGGGTGTGGGCATCAGATTGAAAAGCAATGTTTCTCTCTCTCTCTCTCTCTGGTATTGAAAATCCTGCTGTCTAGCTGGAAGCAGGTCTTCCAGCTTGGCCTTGGAGGGAGTGCAGAGGAGGTTCACTAGGCTGATACCGGAGTTGAGGGGGTTGAACTATGAGGAGAGGCTGAATAAACTAGGCTCGTACTCGTTAGAGTTCAGAAGAATGAGGGGAGATCTCATTGAGACATATAAGATGATGAATGGGATGGATAGGATAGAGGTGGAGAGACTCTTCCTGCTCAGAAAGGACAGTAGGACTAGGGGGCACAACCTCAAGATAAAGGGGGGGGCAGTTTAGAACGGAGTTGAGGAGGAACTTCTTCACTCAAAGGGTGGTGAATCTTGGAATTCTCTGCCCGTTGAAGTGGTGGAGGCTGCCTCGCTAAATATATTTAAAACGCGGGTAGATAGGTTTTTGATAGGCAAGGGGATTAAGGGTTATGGGGAGAAGGCAGGAAAGTGGAACTGAGCCACTTCAGATCAGCCACGATCTTATTGAATGGCGGGGCAGGCTCGAAGGGCTAGATGGTCTACTCCTGCTTCTATTTCTTATGTTCTTATGTTCTTCCTGGACTGGAAATTCTGCTGTTGGTGGGTTGCTAGTGAGATCTAGAGCCTTCTCTCTCTCCTGGTGTTTTTGGAAGCTGCTCTGACTCCAAGCTTTTCTGTTTGCGCATCAACAGAGATGCAGCATTAAACTAAAGAACTAAGTTGGAGAATCTGGTGAACTGGTGTGGTGACAATAATCTCTCTGTCAATGTCAACAAAAAGAAGAAGCTTGTCATCGACTTCAGGAAACACAAAGGAGAACAGGCCCCTATCTACATAAATGGGGTTGATGTGGAAATGATCAAGAGCTTCAAGTTTTTAGGTTTCTAGATCACCAGCAACCTGTCCTGGTGCGCCCCCACCCTCATACTGACACTGTAGTTAAGAAAGCCCACCAGCACTTCTACTTTCTCAGAAGATTAAGGAAATTTGGCATGGCAGCTACAACTCTTTCCAACTTTTACAGATGCACCATAGAAAGCATTCTTTCTGGTTGGATCACAGCTTGGTATGGCCCCTGCTCTGCCTAAGACCGCAAGAAACTATAAAAGGTCGTGAATGAAGCCCAAACCATCATGCAAACCAGCCTCCCATCCATTTACTCTGTCTACACTTTCCGCTGCCTCAGCAAAGCAGCCAGCATAATTAAGGACCCCACACACCTTGGACATTTTCTCTTCCACCATTTTCAGAGAGGGGAAGAAGTTCCAAAAGTCTGAAGTCACATAGAGAACTGTTTCTTCTCTGCTGCTAACAATGAATGGACTACCTCACTTTCAGTTGATCTTTCTTTACACCCTAGCTATAGCTGTAACAGTACATTCTGCACTGTCTTGTTTCCTTCTCTAGGAATGGTATGCTTTGTCTGTACGGCGTGCAAGAAACAAAACTTTTCACTATGCTCATACATACGACAATAATAAGTCAAATCAAAAGGGTGAGATGCCGGGGAAAGAACTGGGCTGCAAAATTGCACGTGGTTTGTAGCTAAAACTGGTCAGGGAGCAGGAAAACCACGTACAGGTTGGAAAGGTGATAATGGCCCCTTCTGCTCCACTCAATTCCTGGCAGGTAAGTGGAGGCAAAAGCAAAGCCACAAGAATATTGCCGTTCTCTAATTGTCTGCTATCTGCACAACAGTTGCCTCCCTTGCCCCATTCACATTGAGGTGCAAATTCTGATTGCACCACTTGGTGGTGCAGCCGTTGGCAAATACCAGTAAACTGAACCGCCCAAGATTCAAGCCTTTGGTTTCCAAATAATGGGCATTTCTTTATGTTTAATTATCTAGAATGGCTCAACACAATACCTGAAGATTACATGGAGAGAATGGTTAAGCCATGCGTTCACTGTCCATTCTGAGAGCCCAAACTCTGCAGGGTCCCTGCTCTCCAGTAATAACCTCTCTGTCTCCTGCTGTTCGATCCTTGACCTGATTATCTTCCTACCTTCAGGGGTTATTTTCATTCTGTTGGTTTCACCTTTAACAAAGCTGAAATCGCTCTGCACTGCAACTGAAACCAAATTGAAGCTATAGCATATCATCCACGCCTTGCTCACAAGCAAAATGAGAGAGAGAGATGGAGTACAGGAGATCGAGTGAGATCGTAAAAGTATACAGTACATGATCAACTGGAACAGATAGACTGACAAACAAGTGCATGAATGAATGCAGAGTTATTTGATCCAGAAGGGCAAGGGGGAATTGATTAGGGAAAAAAGGACTAAGAGCAAGAAATGATAAGACAGGAGGGAGAATGAGCAGTGATAATGGATAGAGAGTGAGAGATAGACACTAAAAGATAGGTGCAGAGAGAAAGATAACAGAGTGAGAAGCAGAGACTGAAAGACGGAAGCAGTCAATGGAAAAGCAAGAGAGAAATATAGCACTGAGACTCATGAAGTCAATATAGAGGATTAGATGAAGATTGAGACTATAAAAGCCAGCATGTGAAAGGGTGAGAAACAAATACAGGAGATTGAGAGGGACAAAAGCACAGCAGTTAACAGTGAGAGGCAGATACATGAAATAAAATAATGCCCAATATCTGTTGCCACCTTTATATTTGGAAGAATCGCAGATACTCAGTGACTGTTGTATCTCGTCAGTTCACCACCTTACTTCCTCTGAGAAAGCAATGAATCTTTTACCCTTTGCAATTAACACAGCAGTCCCAGATTTTTCTCCTTAAAGCTATGGGAGACTGCTGGAAGCAGTGAGAAAATGCCAGGCATCTGTCTGTGCTGGGTCATCGCTTGTTTCTGGCAAGTGAGGGCAGACATTTTGTTTCCAACGCCTACGAAGCACATTTCATGAAGGGGCCAGACTAAGGACAAGGGCCCTCCTGCAGAGGGGGTTTTCCACCTCTCCAGCAATTTGCACTCATCATAGTACTGCCAGTCTGGAAAGCCAATGAGACAAGGTTAACCAGCCTCCTAATCGGTGAAAGTGGACTTCATTAAGGATTCCAGATCAGGCAAATGGCAGCAACCAGAGTGTCAGTGTAAGCATCGGGTACCACTTCAGAGTGTAATGACTGTTTATACAGCAATGTGAGAATTTTAATCAATCGTGGATTCTCACACTAACCTTTGTCACTAGTTAGTTATTCTCACTATCTGGAACTGCTGCTTATTTCTGTGCTGGTTTTCACCAATGCTAGGTAAGAAATGCGCTGCATCCTTAGTCAGGTCAATGAACAGAACTGGCTGTCGATTGGGTGCCCAGTCCTACTAGATGCTTCTTCACTTACATGATGATACAAGCAGCACAGTGGCACTGCTGCCTCAGTGCCAGCAACCCAGGTTCGATTCCCAGCTTGGGTCACTGCCTGTGTGGAGTCTGCATGTCCTCCCCGTGTCTGTGTGGGTTTCCTCCAGTTTCCCACAGTTTGAAAGACTGCTTAGGTACATTGGCCATGCTAAATTCTCCCTCAGTGCACCCAAACAGCTGCCGGAGTGTGGCGACAGTAACTTCATTGCAGTGTTAATGTAAACCTATTTGTAACTAATAAATACATTTTAAGAAAAGTCAAAAAAGCTTTCTTTTCAGAAAAGTTTCCTGGCATGGCAACAGCAAGGTAGGAGGCTGGAGCTTGGCAGATATTTCTTCCTCAGTGCCATGCTCAATCTCTCCCCAGTCATGAAAATTTCAATAAATGTTAGATTCAGAGGCACGTACTTATTATTGCAAACAACCCTACTCCACATCTGATGGATATTCAAGAAACTGGAGGCTTGAAGCAAAGAACAGGTCAGATAGAGAGGGAGATGGATAACAGATGAGGTAGAGAGAGAAAGAAAGATCAATAAAGTGGTCAATTAAAAAGTTGCAGGGTAGATGTGGAAACAGAACAAGGGACCAGAGAGATTCAGACAAGCAATATTTTATATATACATAAAATGATAGATACATATATATGAAAGCTTATTAAAGTGGCTACACAAGTCGATAAGATGACCAAGAAGGTGTGTTGCATGCTTGCCTTCATTGGTCAGAGGGGGGAGAGGGCGGGAATGTGGAACTGAGCCACAACAGATCAGCCATGATCTTATTGAATAGCGGGGCAGGCTTGAAGGGCTAGATGGCCTACTCCTGCTCCTATTTCTTATGTTCTTATGAAGTATAAAAATTGGCAAGTCATGTTGCAGCTGTGTAGAACTTTAGTTAGGCCACATTTGGAATATCATGTACAGTTCTAATCACCACACTAACAGAAGGCTTTGGAGAGGGTACAGAAAAGGTTTGCCAGGACTATGCCTGGTGTGGAAGCTGTTAGCTATGAGGAGAGATTGGAGAAACTTGGTTTGTTTTCACTTGAACATTGGAGGCTGAGGGACGACCTGATAGAAGTTTACAAAATTGAGAAGCATAGATAGTCGGTGTAGGGGATTTTCACAGTAACTTCATTACAGTGTTAATGTAAGCCTACTTGTGATACGAATAAAAAAACTTTAAAATTGTTTTCCCAGGATAGAAATGTCAATTTCGAGGGGATACTGCTTTACAGTAAAAGGATGAAAGTTAAAAGGAGATGTGAGAGGCGAGTTTTTTACACAGAGGGTGGTAAGTGCCTGGACTGCGCTGCTAGAGGAGGGGTAGAAGCAGATACAATAGCAAGAGGCATCTTGATGGATATGTGAATAGGTGGGGAACAGAGGGGTACGGATCGCTAAGTTTAGAAAGGCGTCATGAGTCGGTGCAGGCTTGGGCTGAAGGGCCTGTTTCTGTGGTGTACTATTCTTTGTTCTTCGTACACAGCATCAAGTCATTGTTCAGTTGGAGCATTCTTATCTCTGCGTTTCCTGGTTCAGGTATCACTTTGGAGCTTGATTACAAAACAAACATGGCTGACTCTCCAGTGCAGTATTGAGGAAGTGCTGCACAATCAGAAGTGTGGTCTTTTGGATTGGCAATGAGTCTGAGGCCTCCTCTGCTCACTCAGGTGTCAGTGAAAGATCCTATGGCACCATTTTGAAGAAGAACCCAGAATTTATCTCCGTTGTCCTGGCCACTGGCTATCCCTCAATCAATATCACAAAGGCAGATTACCTGAGCATGAACAGAATGCTCTTTGTGAGAGTATTTTGAACGCATAACTGGCTGCTGCATTTCCTACATTACAACAGTGACAACCCTTCAAAAGCTGTTCACTGGCTGTAAAGCACTTTGAAACATTCAGTGGTCAGGGTAGGTGCTATATCAATGCAAGCCTTTCATTTTTCTCTTTATCGCTCATACGTGCGCTGCAAGATAACCCCTGTGTTAAACCGGCTGGTGGATTCACTCGTCAAAGCACTTGTCAAAGCTCAGAATAAACAGAAGGATTTGAGGGATTTTCTTTCCTAAAACTTGTTTAAGTCAAACATAAGTAAGGGCTTTAAATCTTCCTTCACTAGGCTCACCAATGGCAAAAGCCTCCCTGGCCCAGCTTACAGGCATCCTTGTCTAGCTCACCAGAGAACAGGCTTGCTGGGAAATCACCAGTGGATCTAACTGCTTGATGCATAGACAGAGCGGATAGTCAGAAACTTTTTCCGAGGCGGAAGTGTCAATTACAAGGGGGTGCAAGTTCATGGTGAGAGGGGAAAAATTTAAGGAAGATGTGCGGGGGTAGTTTTTCATGCAGGGAGCGCTGGGTGCCTGGAATGCACTGTCAGAAGAGGTGGTGGAAGCAGGTACATTAGCAATGTTTAAGAGGCATCTGGATGGGTACAAGAATAGGGAGGGAATAAAAGGATGTGGAGCAAGCGAGGGGAGAAGGTATTTTTCAGTTAATCTACGGCATCATGATCGGCACAGGCTTAGGGGGTCCAAGGGGCTGTTCCTGTGCTGTACTTATCTTAGTTCTTTGAAGTACCTCAGTCAGAGTAAATACTTTTGTAAGCAATCAAACCATTTCCATTGCCCCTGGTGTGCACAGTGCTGCTGACTCCAGTCTAGAAGTAAGAACAGTTGAGTGAGTTTGCCACAGGATTCCTATTACATGAGACCTAAATGAAAGCCCTTAATGAAGAAACTCCAAAGGGCCACGAATGAAGCCCAGTCCATCACACAAACAGTCTCCCATTCATTGACTCTGTTTAGACTTCCCACTGCCTTGGAAAAGCAGCCAGCATAATCAAGGACGTCAAGCGCTCCGGACATTCTCTCTTCCACCTTCTTCTGTCAGGAAAAAGATACAGAAGTCTGTGATCACATACCAACCAACTCAAACACCTCTTCCCTGCTGCCATCAGACATTTGATCTTTTTCTACACCCTAGCCATGCATGTAACATTGCATTATGCACCCACTCCTTTCCTTCTCTACGTACAATATGATTTGTCTGTATAGCATGCAGAAAACAATGCACTTCATTACATATTAGCACATGTGACAATAATAAAACACATGAACCACAGAGGGAATTGCTGGCTATATTTCTAAGATGTCTGACAATTCAAAGATGTGATCGAAGAAAAGCACACAAGAAAGGAAAATAAAAGATAGACTGAGTTTATGTAACTGTTACAGTGGTGAGACATCAGTATAGCAAGTGTCCAACTTATGGCCTATTCTCACTTCACCCTTACTGACCTCCTGCCTGTGCCTCACATACATCAGTGTAAGTTACTGCCTCAAGGTGCCTCAACCCTTTAAATTGTGGCATCAAAAATTGAAAGCACCACTGCTGAGAATTGTCATGGAGCCCTAAGCAGCATGGGTCAGCCCTGTAAAGAGTTATAGCAATGGGTAGGCAGGAATAACACAAATAGAGAGGAGAGTGATAGGCCAGTGTCATGGTTGAGTGAGGTGGGGGTCACACTGAGTGAAGGATGGATAGATGGAGGACAAGCGATGTAGTGGGAATCAGTGTCAGCATAACCCAGGAGGGCTAGGTGTTGGAGTGTAAAGCTATAATGGGTGAAGGGGGAATCTGGTAATATTGATAATGAGAAATGGGTTTTGCCTGATACTGTACGTGAATTTCACACGCTTATTATTTGAAAACGCGTTGTGTTTTTACTCCTGGTTGTAGTATCGATTGCGTGGCACTGAGTGTGCTGATGACATGATCTTAACTTCATAAAGGGCCAATCCAGAGATGGAATTTGGAGAAGATGGAAGGATTTGTTCAGCCACGATGCGAGACAGATTCAATATACTCAAAGGAAGCATCCCACTTTAACAATGCCCCTTAGTATCCCTCTGGAGAGACAGGGACCTTCCTCGGAAAGAAAGCTGATACAAATAAGGGTGGATTGACATTGCGCAAGAGGTCAACAATAATGTGGGTAGCATGGTGGCACAGTGGTTAGCACTGCTGCCTCATAGCTCTGGAGCTTGGCTTCAATTCCAGCCTTGGGTAACTGTGTGGAGTTTGCACATTCTCCCTGTGCCTGCGTGGGTTTGCTCCAGATGCTCTGGGTTCCTCCCATGCTCCAAAGATGTATGGGTTAGGTTGATTGATATTGCTCAATTGTACATTAGTGTTAGCAGATAAATATATGGGGTTTTGGGGATAGGACCTGGGTGCAGGCTTAATGGACTGAATGGCCTCTTCCTGCAATGTAGGAATTCTATGATTCTTTGAATAAGAATATAGAATTGCACTCATGGATGCAGTGAAAATTCTTATGAAATGTCATTGACTAGATTCACTCTGTTTCTGTCTTCACAGATGCTGCCAGGCCAGCACTTCTTGTATTTATTTGAGGAGTTGTTTTAATCACCTAACCACTTCAGAAAGTATGTGCACACTTGCATGTTCACCTACCTCCCATAGCTGAGAAGTAGCCTAGTTGGCCATAAATCAATTGTGAGGTGTCAAGAAGAATACTTCTTTCTCTAAGCATGGAGGTCCCCTCCCCACACTCACTCTGCCTTGTTAAGCTTATTCGACCAGATCACTGCTCACACTCATTTCCCTTGCACGTATACACAACATTCTCCTTCGCTACTTTTCCTTATAACCTCATTTATCCGCCCATCGCTATCACTCATCCTAATGTAATCTGATGCCTTTCCCTGATGGCCACTCTCATCAAATGATCCTCAGCTATCTGGTAAACACGGACCATTACGGTCATCCCCATTGGGCTGTTTTTCACCCCCAGTGCAGCTGGGAGCATAGTCCTCAACTGAGAGAGAGAGAGAGAGAGAGCAGGGTAGTACTCCAGTCTAAAAGTTGACAACTGTAGAGACAAAAAGGACGGAGATCAGTGACATTCCCAGCCATTAGAGAAGGAGAGATAGGCATCTGGTGATAGAATAAAACATCATTGATTTGTATGTCATACAATACTCAGTCATGTTAACTGGATTTCAGCAGCAAGTGAAATGTATTCATGTTTATGATGATAAATGGCAATTTATTCTTACCTTTGCAGCTCAAATTGATATTCTTTCTTTTTTCGATGGCATTCCTTTATACAGCAGCAGTCAGTGGACCTCATGGATGATGAATCCTTGGAGGAACTGATTCTTTCAAAGGCTTTAAGGTCACAGAACTCCTGCTTACTTTTGGTCAGGTCAGATATGCACATTCCAGTCAATCCATTTAGACAGTTGGGTTTGCAGCTGGTGATTAAGTTCACAAGTGAGCTTCAGCAGACAGAGAGGGAAAGGACAACAGTCGGAGAATCCATGCTGGAGGGCATAGCCGTCTCTAAGCTCTGCCCAGCTGGGCTTAGATGCTGAATATTGGAGATCAATGGGGTGCAAAACTCCAGAGGTGAACCCAATTGTAGGGAGAATGAAGAAGTTCAACTCAACCAAAGGTTGGTTGATACAGAACCTTGCGACAGTACATTGTCTCCATGGAGAGGGTGGCCAATTCCTCAAAATGTCAATCACAACAATCAGCAAACTTGACCACCTCCATGTGCAATCTGGACACCAAGATGTCTTTAATCTGATTATGGCTACCATAATTTTGGCTTTACAGTGCATCACTACTCTCCACCAGTGATACCTGATAGAGATCTACAAAGTTATGAGAGGTGTAGACAGGCTTTTTCCCATGGGGGACATGTTCAAGGTGAGAGGGGGAAAGTTTAAGGGAGATGTATGGGGAGTGCTGGGTGCCTGGAATGTATTGCCAGAGTAGGTGATAGAAGCAGGCACATTAATAACATTAACATTAGCAATTAAGGAGCGGCACGGTGGTACTGTGGCACTGCTGCCTCACAGGACCAGGAACCCGGGTTCGATTCCTGCTTTAGGTTACTTTCCGTGTGGAATTTGCACGTTCCCACCACGTCTACATGTTTTTCCTCCAGCTGCTCCAGTTTCCTCCTACAGTCCAAAGATGTGCAGGTTAGGTGGATTGGCCATGCTAAATTGCCCCTTAGTGTCCCAATATATATAGGTTAAGGGGATTAGTGGGGTAAATATATGGGGTTAGGAGGATAGGGCCTGAGTGAGATGCTCTGTCAGAGAGTTGATGCAGACTCGATAGGCTGAATGGCCTCCTTCTGCACTGTATAGTTTCTATGATGATTTAAGAGGCATCAGGATGGGTGTATGAATAGGGAGGGAATAGAGAGATTTGGACCGAGTAAGGGCAGAAGGCTTTATTTTAGTTTAGTTAGGGCATCATGATCAACACAGGTTTGCTGTTCCCCTGCTGTACTTTTCTTCGTTCTTTGTATAGTCCCGTCCTTATCACCAGATGTAATGAAGCACTTTCACAGGCTTCAACAGAAACACAAGAGAGAAAGAGAAAGCTGTATAGAGACCAACAGACCACACGGCTGCCTTAGTCCCCTACTTGTCTTCTGCACAAGAGAGGACTCCACACACCAGCCCCACCTCCCCCCACTGTCCCCCCCCGCTCCCCACTCACCCACCCAACCCCAGAGTGATTACCCACTCTCACCCAATTGCTCCCCTAAGCCAGGTGACCCTTACTGCTTAAAGGGACGATAACCACAATAATGTAATTATATAGTAATCTGTTTAAGACCTCCCTGCTTTGAGAAAGAAGTATTCTTCTGACACCTCACAATTGATTTATGACCAACTAGGCTACTTCTCAACTGTGAGTTTTTTTCCTAACTCCTTACATAAACATCATGGGTAATAGATGCTTACTTTTTATATGGATACTATCGGGATCACCCATACAAAACTTTGGCATGCCACTACAAATAAATGTGAAAACATTTTCAGTACAACATGATAGCCATTGACTTAGATTGGTCCTCACTTGCAAATCATCTCAAAAAATTCTAAATTATTGGCTCATCATAAATACTGTGGTTCGAACAAAGTTCGTACGTGGACTTTAAAGATTCTCTCGCTCTCTATTCACCTGCATCCAGGATACTTGTGGATATTTTGATAAATCCAAATTGATTCAAAAGATCAATGGTTGTAAAAACCATTATACTTACCGTCCAAGGAGCAAAATACTCATTCCAGGTTAAGCAGCTTTTCACTTGCACCTCTTTCAATTTGGTGTATTGGATTCGCTGCTCCCAATGTGGTCTCCTCTGTATCGGAGAAACCAAGCATAGGCTGGGTGATTGCTTTGCTGACTACCTACGGTCTATGCGCAATCAGGAGTCTGACCTTCCAGTTCTATGCCATTTTAACACACAATCCTGCTCCCACGCTCACATGTCTGTCCTTGGTCTGCTGCGACGTTCCAGTGAAGCTCAACCAAAACTGAAGGAACAGCATTTCATCTTCCAGTTAGGCATTTTACAGCCTTCCGGTCTCAACATCGAATTCAACAAATTCAGATGATTTGCTCTATCCCACCTCGACCCCTTTGTTTTCATTCTAGTTTATCTAATTTTTTACTGTTATCTACCTTTTATTTCTTTATTGTCTTTTTTCATTTTTCTTGCCCCCCTCCCCCTACTTTTTCCCCTTCCCTTACCTTTTCTCCCCCTTTGCTTCCCCTTTTCTAAATTTTACCTCTGTCCCATCCATCCCCCCCCCCACCCCTCCGCCCCAACATTTTCATCTGTCACAGCTTACCCTCTCATCATAGCTTCTCTGCTATTTGGCCATTCACGTCCTTTATCTTCTCTGTGGACTGCCATTAGCAGTCTCTTCCCCTGGTTTCTGTGGCGATGTCTCATCTTTCATTCCCTCAGTGTGAATATCTCTGACTTTCGATGCCTTTTAACTTCGCCAAAGGGTCATCTGGACTCGATAAGTCAGATTGATTCAAAGGATCAATGGTTGTAAAAACCATTATGTTTAGCATCTAAGGTCCAAAACATTCATTTCAGGCTAAACAGCGTTTCACTTGCATCTCTTAAATTTGGTGTATTGCATTCGCCAGACTTGCTGAGATTTTCCAGCATTTTCTCTTTTGGTTGTAAAATCTCACCTGGTTTACTGATACCCTTTAAGGAAGGAAATCTGCCATCTTTACCTGGCCTGGCCTACATGTGACTCCAGAACCATAGCAATGTGACTAATTGCACTCTAAAATGTTCAAGCAAGACACTCAGTTCAAAGGCACTTAGGGAGGGCCATTAAATGTTGGCTTTAGCAGCAATTCTCACAAAGAGATAAAGAAAACAAAATACCCTATCATCATAAACCTCTCAATTAGATCACTCAAACTTAGAATCTGAATTCTGTCCTGACAATTTATCCTTTGTAGTCTTCATCGAATCAAAGAATCATAGAGTCCCTACAGTGCAGAAGGAGGCCATTCAGCCCATCGAGCCTGCACCGACTCTTACCCAATATCCCCTCGGGGTACATATGTATCTTGCGATAACAAGAGGAAGTCTAGCATTACAGTGTGGAAGGAGGCCATTTGGCCCATGGAGCCAGCACCAACAACAATCCCATACAGACCCTATCCCTTTAACCCCATGTGTTTACCCTGCTAATGCTCAGGACGCTAAAAGACAAGTTAGAATGGGCTATCAACCTAATCTCCACATTTTTGGACTGTGGGAGAAAACCAGAGCACCCAGAGGAAACCTCACAGACAGGGGGAAATCTGCAAATTGAAATTTCAATTTATTTGTACACAATACCGATTTTATTACAACTGGAAATAATACATTAAGCTATGCATATATATATATTAATTGGCAATGATTTAACAATCAGATCATCACCCTACACCATATTGATTTTCATGCTCCATCCAAAAGTCTTTTCAGAAATCACCTGAACAGCTAAATCTTATACCTCATGTCCTCTGACTTGTGGGCAGCATGGTGGCACAGTGGTTAGCACTGCTGCCTCACCACACCAAGGACCCAGATTCCATTTCCACTTCGGGTCACTATCCGTGCAGAGTCTGCATGTTCTCACCGTGTCTGTGTGGGTTTCCTCCAAGTGCCCTGATTTCCTCCCACAGTCCAAAACACACGCTGGTTCGATGCATTGGCCACAGTAAGAGCTCCCTCAGTGTACCCAAACAGGTGCTGCAGTGTTGCAACCTGGGGATTTAACATTATTGCAGTGTTAATGCATGCCTACTTGTGGCATGAATAAATAAACTTTAAACTGACATAAAGAACAGTGGATGGCAGGCCATCTGTTTTTGTGAAACATAACCTGTGTAATTTGTAGTCAAGGAACATCTTTCCATACAGAGAAAGCCACACGCCACGGAATCTAAAAAATGGATTACTGCATCAGATAAATTACACATGTTGTGAATTTTCTGATTAACTGTAATGCGGACTCAAAGGGGAATGCAGTGCACTTTTATTCATGAAACAAAGGCCTGGGTTTCGATGCTTGGGTTCTATAAAATGCTTCAGTAACCTAAACCATCGCATGTTTCAAAGATAGCAGCAATCACCTGAGGATCAATTATTCGCTTCCTTGAAAAATAGAGCTGTTTTGATTTAGTTTTGGGAGCTGTTCCATTGAGGAGTTTCAAAGTTGCAGGTTTCAAGGTGCAGTCCACAAGATTTACAATCAATGGTTACTGACCAGAAGTTGGGTAAAAGTTCAGAATCACTTAAAATAGTAACAGTATCTTCCAATTGGTATTTGAAAAAAAACCCAACACCTCAGATTATAATTCTGAAGACTTGGGATATGCTGGGTGACATGAATGTAACAGAAATTTACATTTTATAGGCCAAAATAAATGAGGAATTTGAAAGGAAAAGAAAAAGAATCAAATATGATCTCTTTCTATTCCTGGCAGTTACTTTTTACCCTCTGGTGTTGTACATCCAGTGCTTTAATGCCATCATGTCTGTATCCATTCACACCAGGCCAATTCTGTGTGGACATTCAACTGATGGATTGTGCCTTTGGCCAATGGAAAGTCAAAACCTCACTTCAGTTGAGCGTAGCCTCCCCTTCTCTCTCTGCAGTGATCTGCCTCTCATACCTGCTTGTCATGGAATCACAGAATTGGTATGCTGCAGAAGGAGGCCATTTGGCCCATTGTGCTTGTACTGGCTTTCCAAACAAGCACCATTCCTCTGCCTTTTCCACATGCCCCTGAACATTGTTTCTATTCAAGTAATCATCCGATGCCCTCTTGAATGCCTTGATGGAACCTACCTCCACCGTGCTTCCAGGCAGCCCATTCCAGAGCCGAATCACTCACTGTGTGGGAAAGTCTTTTTTTCTCACATCAGATATCACTTCCACTCTGTGCCCTCTGGTTTTTGATTCTTTTACGAACTATATAGGAAATAATTTGAAGGTGGTAGGAAGAATTGGTTTATTGGTGAAGTGGTTAACAAATGATGTAAGGCATCTGCTTTTTATATAGTAAAGGAAGACTTTAGCCCAAGTCCACTAACACATGGGCCCCAGTGTTTTGCACTTTATGCAGCAACGCCCCCTCCCCACTGAATCCTAAATACCACTAGTCACACACTGCCAATTTGGCATACATGCCCATTATCACTTTTCCTTGTTTTCTATGTCCCAACTAGTTTCTTATCCATGACAATGGGTTGCCTTCAATTCCACGTACTTTCACTGCTGCTAACAGGACAGACTCCTGACAGGACAGTTAAAGTACCTCTATTTCATCAGAAGCTACAAATATGGCAACATGGCAGAGTGGCACAGTGGTCAGCACTGCTGCCTCACATTGCCAGGGACCCGGGTTCGATTCCTGTCTTGGCTTACTGTCTGTGTGGAGTGTGCTTTTTCTCCCTGTTTCTGCGTGGGTTTCCTCCAGGTGCTTCCATGTCCTCCCACAGTCTAAAGATGTGCAAGTTAGGTTGATTGGCCATGCTAAATTGACCCTAGCATCAGGGGGACGGGCAAGGTAAATGTGTCGTGTTACAGGATTAGGGCTAGGTGGGATTGTGGTCAGTACAGACTTGATGGGCTGAATGGTCTCCTCCTGTGCTGTAGGGATTCTATGATTCTGTAATAATTACATTAGTTAATTTAACAGAACTGTGGTGAAGTGTGTAGGAGAGCATGCTTGAAGCAACACCACGCCTTCCTAAAAATAAAGTCTATCTCAGCCCAGTGAAGCTACAATACAGGATTACTTGCACGTGGGCCAAAACTTCTGATGAGTGACAATCAAATGAATTGCTACATGGTTGCTTATTACTTACACTGAAAATGGGGCAGCACATTTCTTACTTGACCTTCTGACTCAGGCCGGGAAGAACAGTGCAGTGCAGCACATTCCTGAGGCCTTCATTTGAGAGCAGTGGCATCAGAAAAATTAAGACCACCCCCTCCATAGCTTCTATAAAGCGAGTAACCTTCAAGGTCCCAGCCACACTGAGAAGCCAGGGAGAGAGGGCAGGATGTACAAGGTAAATGGATACGAGAAGTGGTGGTGGGGGTTGGGGGGTGTGCAAGATGATGAGTACAATGCATCCAGGGGGTGTACAATGAGTCGGGAGGGAGTGTAGGGTAGTTGGGATGAGGGGAGGTGAGGTCAGAAGGTAGTCTGAGTAGGGTGTTTGGGGAGGGTATTGACTGGGGGAGACTAGGAGGTTTTCCAGGTTGTGGAACCCACCTGAAACATTAACTTTGTTTCTCGCTCGACAGATGTTATCTGATCTTAAGAACATAAGAACATAAGAAATAGGAGCAGGAGTAGGCCAACTAGCCCTTCGAGCCTGCCCTGCCATTCAATAAGATCATGGCTGATCTGTCGTGGCTCAGTTCCACATTCCCGCCCTCTCCCCATAACCCTTAATCCCCTCTCTTATCAAAAACCCATCAACCCGCGTCTTAAAAATATTTAGCAAGGTAGCCTCCACCACTTCAACGGGCAGAGAATTCCAGAGATTCACCACCCTTTGAGTGAAGAAGTTCCTCCTCCACTCTGTTCTAAACCGCCCCCCCTTTATCTTGAGGCTGTGCCCCCTAGTCCTGCTATCCTTTCTGAGCGGGAAGAGTCTCTCCACCTCTATCCTATCCATCCCATTCATCATCTTATACGTCTCAATGAGATCTCCCCTCATTCCTCTAAACTCTAACGAGTACAAGCCTAATTTAGTCAGCTTCTCCTCATAGCTCAACCCCCTCAACTCTGGCATCAGCCTAGTAAACCTCCTCTGCACTCCCTCCAAGGCCAAAACATCCTTGCGTAAGTACGGCGCCCAAAACTGCACACAGTACTCCAGCTGCGGCCTCACCAATGCCCCATACAGCTGCAGCAAGACCTCCCTACTTTTATATTCAATCCCCCTCGCGATGAAGGCCAGCATCCCATTCGCCTTCCTGACCACCTGCTGCACCTGCAAGCTGGGTTTTTGCGACTCATGCACAAGGACCCCTGAGTAACTTGCAGCATTTTCTGTCTTGAGTGAAGATATGAAAGAACTTGATCAATGTGGGAGAGATGTAGATGTATCAAAACCCATATGAAATGTTATAAATAGCAGTCAGCAGTTGGGGGTGGATTGTGGGAGTAGGAGAGTGGTTGGTGATTGGCTGGAGGTAAGGGGTAGTTGGGAATTGGGGTTCGTGTGTTAGTCAGGACTGTTGGAAGGGTAGTGGTAGTGGAGGTAGTTAGGAGAGGTGGGGCACATAGATAGGGATTGCGGGGTGGGGGGGGGTTGGTCTGATTTTTGGGAAGGTAGTCAGGAGTGAATGTTGTGCTCCTGAACTAGTAGCACCACTAACCAAACTGTTCCAGTATCGTCACATCACTGGCATCTATGGAATATGGAATATGCAATATGGAAAATTGCCCAGGTACGTCCTGCCACAGAAAAGCAGGACAAATCCAACCCAGTCAATTATTGCCGCATCAGTGTACTCTCGATTAACAGTGAAGTGATGCAAGGTGTCATTAACTGTGCTATCAAGCGACACCTACACAGCAATAACCTGCTCATAGCGGCTATGATGATGTGGCACAGGGACAGTAGAAAAGGCTGGTCACTGGAACTATATCTGAGGGTAGCAGCAGATTCTGGTCAGTTAGGTGGCAGTGTCTATATCATTTTTAAACTCAGTTTTTAGTTTTTTACAATAAGAAAAGAGAGATTCAGCGAGCAAAAGGCCCTTATATTTGGAGCCATAATTAAATTTCTTTGCACGTCTTAGCTACCGCAAGATGTCTGGGCCGCTGTAATTGGCCACCTTCCCTCAAGACAACTAATGGCCATCTGACTATTAACTCAATGATTTGAGATGGTGGGTGTCGGCGGGGTGGGAGGGGGTGTGTGTGGAGAATGAATGGACCACTCAGCATCCATTTGACATTTCCAGTCCGAGGTGTTTGTACACATTAACAGCGGGAAAAGGGACTAGCTTCCCCAATAGAGCTTTTATAGTAATTATGGAACAGCGATTGGATCCAGACTTTAGGATGGATTATCAGTACAATGGCTGACAAAAAGGCCCTTGGCACAGCAGTCACAGATATTAAAAGGCTGCCCCAGGCATCCCACCGGACTCTTAGAGAATCCAAAGGAGGCCTGACTGATGGCATCCATTAGCCATGCAAGGGTGGGTAGCAGGTGCTGGCTTAGTATAGTCAGCAGATTGATGAGACCTGCCTGGCTAACTATGTCCAGCCAACTAGCAAATATGCTGCAAGGACGTAAAGTCTTTGTACATTTGGTCAGCGTACAAATGTGTTAGCATGAGAAATATTTGCAGAGCCCCGAGACACACACGGATCCTCCTTGCCTTCTGTTTTTACACGTGAAGCCAACAGTGGGCTGGACCGTGCCAGTGGGGAGCTGAACAGAGGGTTCTTTGAAGCCAGACCACATGCAGTGAAAAAACCTAACACAAAAGCAAAACAGTGCCGATGTTGCAAATCTGAAAGACAAACAGAAAAATAATTAACTGGGGGCGGGATTCTCCCGTCCCGCTGCAGTGAACAGAGATTTGGCCAAGTGCCAAATTTTCTATCGCTCTCTGGCAGCCGCGGTGGGGCGCGAACAGCCGGAGAGTTCCGGCCTAGGTTGATCCACATTTTTTGAGAAGGAAATGGTGCTAATGTTTTGAGGTCGATGACCTTTCGTGGCAATTGGATTCACAGAAGGTCACCCACCTGAAACATTAACTTTGTTTTTCTCTCTACAGGAGATGTTACCTGATCATCTGAGTAACTTGCAGCATTTTCTGTCTTTAGTGAAGATATGAAATAACTTGATCAATGTGGGAGAGATGTAGATGTATCAAAATCTATATGGAATGTTATAAATAGAAAATGTAAATGGACAACTTCCACTCGGTATACACTTAAATATGATAACTGAGATCAGATAAACACTTTGTTTCAGACAGGGTCAGGAGAGAACCGAAAACCTTGTATTTTTGTCCATACTGTTGTCAGGAAAGTTTTAAATAGAGCATTGTTAAGATGATAAATGCAAGGTTATCCCAAAATCAGGGAGGGTCAATTTTAATATAGTATTCTGTGAGACAAGATGTGCAAACCAGGGAACAGCCCTGTTGTTTTGTGACCAATTGTTAAAGCATATTGATTAACTTAAAAGAAAGCACACGACAAGAAGGACTGTAATATGCTATAACAGTGCACCTTGTCTGGAGCTGGAAAAATGTATCAATTTTGCTTCCAATTTGTACCCTTCTAACACCTTGACATGGTCCATCTCTGACACTCCTCTCGCCTTCCTTGACCTCTTTGTCTTCATTTCGGGTGACAGACTGTCCACTAGTATCCATTACAAGTCCACCGACTCCCAGGGCTACCGTGACTACAACTCTTCACACCCCACCTCCTGTAAGGACTCCATCCCATTCTCTCAGTCCCTTCGCTTCCACTACATCTGTTCTGATGATGCCGCTTTCTAAAATGGTGCTGCCAATATGTCTTCCTTTTTCTTAAATCGTGATTTTCGGGCCTTGCTTGTCCCAAAATTGTAAAATCTTGCCTGAGGTCAACAGACCTTTCCATTGTCTGCCCTTCCCTCGCCCTCCAATTCCCACGGCAGGTAGGGCAGTAAAATTCTGACTTACATTTGTATTTATGGATATTTGAATTAGGGTATAGTTTTGAGCAAGTTTAATTTTGTGTAAATAAGGTTTAAAACTTTTGTTGGATTCATGTTAAACAAAAGGTGCTTGTCAGTAAGCATGTGGGGTTTGCTTTCATTTTAAATTGCAATTAGAGGATTTTCCAACTTGAAAACAGGCAAGTGTTAAAAAAAGACTAGGCTGTTGGTTTGCAACCGGTCCTTTGTTTTAGGTTAGAATAAATTTTTCAGCAAAGCTTTAAGCTGGATCCAGTAGCTGTTGGAACTAGGTTGTTAGAAAGGAAGCAGTTCTCACAGACACTGCCAGAAGAGAAGCTGGACAATGGAGTAAGGGCAGGAAAGCAAGTCCCAGAAGCTAACAGTTCTGGAATCCAGGGAATGAAAAGAGAATTCCCAGGAAGACTGAATTCAAAGGGACAAAAGGAATGGGAAATTGAACAAGGTGCTGTTCACTGAAATTAAAGAAAAGGGGCAGAATGAGAGCTGTAAAGTGCAGACCCAATGAAGTTGGCTAGAAGGAAGCCAGATATCTGTATTAATCTTATGGTTGGTGATGCCTGAATACAAGCCATGAAGCAATGGTGTTCGATTGGCATGGCTGGGTACCTGAGAGATTGCATGGAAACTTGAATACATGACAATTCAAGACAGAGGAAAACTGAAAGAATAGAATTAAATCCTGGAAGTGAATTCATGGTGAAGGCACCTGAAAGAAGATTCCACGGTGTGTCTTTTTCAGAATGGAATTTGAAAACAGTTGTGTGGAAGCCAGAGTTCCAGTGGGACCACTTGGCTCACCGTATAATAAACATCTGGAGGGATTTGTTGTGAAATCTACAGAAGTTGTATGGAGTGGCATCTGCCTGCCATTTGATTTCCGAGTGGTGTGTGTCTGACAGGGAGTATTGTATTATAGTCAATCTTTTGATGTTTAATAAATATTTTATTATTTTGCTAAAAAATAATTGGCAGTCCTGTGACTATGTTCATCGACACTTCCAAAAAAGTAAAGGTTATAGTCTACTGAGCCAGGATTTCATTCTGGAACCTTCCTATTTAGTAGTAACATCAAATCAGATCAGATCAACTCAAATCAATTCAGCTCAAGTTGGAATAGGAAGGAAAATGTTTGTGGTTTTTTGCCCCCTGAACTATGCAGCCAATTGAAATAACAGGAGCACTTATTGTTATTCACACATTCACCCTGAAAATCCAGATAGTCTGTCAATCACTTCACACAATCAATTCACATGCACACACACACAGACATACACACACACACACACACACACACACACACACACACACACACACATACATATATATGATTAAAAATACAGTTAAAGAGAAAAGAGCACTTTTAAAAGCTGGAAACAAAATAATAGTTCATAGTTCATACTTTGGCTCATTGTTAAAAAATAGTCACTGGTAAAGCAACAAGTCTTTTTCACTCTTGAATTGTAGTTTAGTTGAGTTCAAGTGGCTGGAATTTAGTGTCTAGATTATTGCAAGAATTCCTCGGAGAGATGGTTTTACAAGTTTAGCTCGTGGACATTTTTGAGGGGAAAGGAGTCAGCCTGAAAGGCTTTAAAGATTTTCACAGCCTCCAGGTTCTTAATAGCAAAGACATACTGCCCTTTTGCTGCTGCAATGGTCGGTGTTCTTTGTAAATAACTGTAAATGCTTTCTTTAAGGGTGACCAGCATGGCTGCCTACCATGTGTTTCATCATAACTTTCTTCCAAAAATGGTGTTGGTTTTGGTTAGTTGCTATGACTAGGGTCTTTGTGTTTGCAAGTATTCTCTCTGGGTTTGAGATGATCAACATTTTGGTCTCAAAATACTTGCATGTCTGGTAGGTATGTTGGTTGTAATGCAATTCAACAGTAGTATCCATTGTTCCAAAATATGTCTGTTAAGATTGGCCAACAGTTTTGAAGCTAGAGAGAAAGAGGGAGAAGACTGTTTGCCTTCTGTCTGCTGTTTTGTCTGCACTCTGCATTTTGTTCATTCATTGATTTTTCACTGATTAGTAAATAGTGAAAAGTACGTTGTCCTCCTTTTGAATTATGCATATAAAACAACCAGTGTAAAATCTGTAAATTGAGCATGAAATTCTCCATCAGTTAGGAAAGAGGTTCCTCAGTACTCTTGAGGCAAAAATAAAATACTGTTTTACCAATTTCGTGGGAACATTTTTTGACCCTGTTTCACTATTTGATTAGATCATGGCTAATCTGGATTTCAATCGAATTTGTCAATTTGTGTCCCACATCCCCTAATGCCATTATCAAACAAAAATCTAGGTATAGTGGTCTTGAAAGTTCAAATTCACTATTTAATGCCACACATTGGCTGTGATTCTCCAGCTGCACTCGCCCAAAACCAGGGTTCTTCTGCATGGTCTGCCCGCTATGATTCCCATGATGGGCAGGATGGAAGAGCTCCACTCCCCCATTCCCCACTCCCTCCCTCTCCTCCTTATCTTTCTCATCCATGGCTGCTTTACAAATTTATATGTATCACTACAATTTTATCTTTTGGTTGAAGTTGAAGTGTAGGGAATCGAAGGCAAAGTCTACAGCTGATAAGGATATTGACTGAACGGTTGGAGATGGAAACTGGGGATAATGGGCAGGTACTCTAATTAGCATAATGTAACTTGTGACATCCCACTATTCACTTAATTTGTTAACAACTTAGATGATGGGATAGAGAGACAATGGGCGGGATTTTCTGGCCACACTTGCCCCAGGGTCGGAAAATCCCACTGGAGGTCAATAGACCTTTGTGTTGTCCGTATCCCACCTATTGCAATTCCTGTGATGAATGGTGAAATTCCGTACAATGTTTGTCGCCGGGACAATGATAACGGAACATTGTAAACACTGTAGATGAAAGAGATATTACTAGATTCAGTGAATGGGTAAAATTGTGGCAAACAGATTTCAATACAGGCAAATGTGAGGTCACCCAGTTGACAATGACAATTGTAGGTCAGAATACCTTCTAAATGGTAAAAAACCAGAAGTACCGGAGGTTTAAAAAGATTGGTGCCAATGTACATGGATCATTAAAATGTCTTGGGTAGATCTAAAAAAATTCAATGGCTAATGGAATGCTGACCATTATACCTAGAAGGCTAGAACACAAGGGATTAAAGTCATGCTACAGCTATACAAAGCCATATTTAAATCCTACACCTGGAGTACTGTGAGCCATTCAGGGCACTACACGTTATGAAGCCTTGGAATGAATGCAGTATAGATTAATCAAAATGCTATACGGAGGAAAAGGAAGAAGCAAGATAAACACAAATTATGCTGTATTCCCAGGTATATAGAAGATTAAAGGGCAGTATTACTGAATTTTTGACTCTATTAAGGGAAACGGATAATGTTGTTAGAGAAAAACTATCTCTGCAGATTGGGGAATCAAGGATCTGAGAACATAGTTGAAAAGTTAAAGACAGGCCCCATATAAATCAAGTTAGGAAACACTTCCATCTGCAGAAGATAGTAGAGATTATGAACTCGTCTCTGGCTATTGTTGTTGGATCAATGGTCAATTTAAATCTGAGATTGATTGATTTTTGTTGACTAAGTTATGAAGGATTGTGGGGGAAAAGTGAGTTTCTAGAGTCAGGTGACAAATCAGCCACAATCTCATTTCATGATGGAATATAGGCTTGAGGGTCTAAATGGCCCCCTCCTGTTCCTATGTTCATATATTGCTGACCCTGGGAAAAATTTCACTCAATTCACATTTCCATTGCTGGCTGAATTCTGTCTGCTCTATTCACTGCCTCTGAATTCTTCATTCGAGATTGGACAGCAGCTGCTGTGTAGGTGTTTGCACTAACATTGGATTTCCGAAGGCTTCCTTACTCAATAACTGCATCTTGCAAACATGGCGGGCGGAATTCTCCAGCTGTGTTTGTCTAAAAGCTGGAGATTCCCACCCAACTGTCAATAGGGTTTTGCATTGTCCGTAACCTGCCCCTAAAATTCTAGTAGTGGGCGGGATGGGAGAATTCCAGACAGCATGTCTGGCATTCCCAAAATTTATTTATTCCATCCCAATTATTTTCATCAGTAATCAAATGAGTCAGAATCTACAAACAGGAGGCTATATCTTGGAGGAGGCAGAAGATAGCTTTTAAGTCTAAGTATACCTGAGAATTGGTTGGATCCGGACACCCAATGTGGAAACATAGACCTGACTGTGGAATAGAGGGCACACCTATGACTTGTGAAGATCTAATTAAGTGAATCAAACTGTTTGGGTTTTGAATAGAAAGCTGTCCCTAGAAGACAATTCATTATCCTTCAGGGTTGTCAGAGATGGATTGGATGAAATCAGTTGGACTTAAACCTGGTGTTGTCAGACTTTTTACAGAGATGGATCGGACAGGATAAAATGATTTCCCTTGGTGGAGAATTCTAGAACCAGGAAGATAAATGGCAGTAGGTGTAGAGAGATATGAGGAAGAGTTTTTTAACGCAAAGACTGATGGGTGTCTGGAATTCACTGGCAAGTTGTTGGAGGAGGCAGAGACATTAAACACTTTTTAAAACATACCTGGATCTGCAACTTAAGTATGGTAAGCTACAGGGCTACGGGCCGGGAGGTGGGATTAAAAACGGCACCTGGGCGTCCACGGGCTGGCATGGACAAGATGGGCTGATTGGCCTATTTCTGTGGTGTAATGTTACTACGGTTCTATGAATAATCAATATCCTGTTAAATTGAGTTCCAACAACCTTGTGTAAGCCTATCCTTTGCTCTTTACTATTTCTTCTCTTTTATTATGCCCAAATGAAACTCAAACAGTTTTAGGAATGATCGCTTTGGCGACAATTAATCCCCTCCTGTCTATCCTCGTGCTCTATTCAGTTAAAACTCTCTCCCATTTCCAGATCCTTCCCTCAAATCCCTATAATACTTTTCTTCATTAAGCTCGCTTGTGGTTTGGTGATTAGGAATCCAGCAAAATAGGCAAGCCATATGCAATGCAATGAGGAATAAAGTCAGGTCAACTGGGACTTGGACTAAAACCTTATCAAATCTAAATGCAAATTAAAAAGAGTCAGTGATTTATTATTAAATGAACATCAGATTCCATTTAAGCACCAACTTCAGTTGAAATTCATTACACATGTAGTGTGTAAATATATATATAATTTATGCAGTCTAATATTTTACTGCATTTCATCTTGCACATTCAGTGATTCACAAACACTTAAAAACATGATACAACAGCCCACAGCAATTTTAACAATCTCAAACCCAAGGATGCCAGGATATAAATATCTGCGTTACTGGATAATAGTTCAAACAATCTCCCTCAGACATATTCTTGATGAGAATCAGGAGCAACAAGAACAAAGGGATAAGATTTGTTTTGGGTGAAAGAGTCAGTGAGGTGGAAATAGCATTGGCATTTTCTGTTATAGGGACCAGTGGGGGTGGGTAGGCTGGGGTCATTCTGGAGTGCTTGGCAGGCTGTCTCTGCTGAATGGCAAATTATGTTGTTGTCTGTCCTTTCAAACTCTTGGAGGGGAACAGAAAGAAAGCAAAACAAGAGGGAATATTTGTGAATGAGCTTTGTGTCCCAGGAAATTCTACATTGCTTTACTAAATGAATAACAGCAACCTGAATTTATATTGTGCATTTAATGTAAAAAAATGCTCCTTGATTAAATCCCACCTGAAGTTTACAGACTAAACTAGAGTTGTAGTCAGCCACCTGCCCACTATTCTCTTCTTTGATGATGATTTACACCTTCAGGATACTCACTGCGAGGGGAAGAAGACTTTACCCTGTGTGTTCTTTACAAAATATACATAGAGGCATGCTCATTGCTATCTCTAAAAATGTTAAACTGGACAAAGGCCTTAAAATGCTTGAATCTAAACATGAACATTACCTATGAGCTTTCAGGTACTATTGTGGAAATGTGCACCTCAGTATCTCCTTGTATGCTCCACAGGCCAAATTCAAAGAGGGCTACACAAAGGTCATCTGAATTTCATAACCCAGGCTAGCAACCAGAGTCTACATGTCTGCTAGGACAAAGAACCTTTCAACCGTCCTTTCAATTCTTCATGTTTGAGACATTCAACAATCTTGAGGATCCAGGTGAGAGACACAAATCCTTTGTCAAAGATAGTGTGAAGAGGTCATGAGATGTAGACCTTTACTTGAGGAGCCTGTAATATTGTCTTGTGGATCTGCAAAGTCAGTTTGCTATTAACCAACTTACAAGCTTGAAATGTAAATGTGACATTGGCTAAGATCAACATGCTGCACTTGGTCGAAGTCATGGGGTTACATTTCAGCTTCATTTGAAGCAATTTTCTGAAGTGCCATCTCGGTCTTTTGTCTAAGATGCAAATAAGATCAAGTCTTGGAGGAGGAGCTACACCTACTCCAATCAGCTTGGATTATGTAGATTGAGCCCAAGACAGGAGGTGAGAGCCCTGTCTTGTCAGCTTGGATCAGGAATGTCCCAACTTGTTGGGACTCTGACTTGGCTTTAATTTGACTTGATTGGGTTGAAATAAAGTTTAAAAAAAACTTTCAAGCAGACTCACGGAAAAGGAGCCTTGCCCAGGTTGAACCCTCGGCCCTATTTATACTGCTTTTGCTGGGACTTCCATATTCTCACCTACAATGATTCATCTCAGTAAATCTCTCTTATTGTGTAAAGTCAACACCTCTGGAAAGGTGGGTGATACTACTTTGGTTTTCAGCCCACAGACATCTGTGACTCATTGGGCTTTTGTTCTGGACTCTGGTATTCACAATGAAACAACATTTTCTTTTTCTGTGGTCTCTACCCAACAAACCTTTCTCTCCCCTATCCTTCTTATACTGTATAATGCATATTTTGACAGTGTACAAATAAACTAACTCTTTGTGTTTATCCTCAACTTTGCCTTGGGGTTATTAATCAAAGTTGGTTCACACCAAAACTGAGGGGTTCAGAAATATGCCACCACTTAAAAAGAAGAAGCAACACCTCTCTATTTATGGATGGGTGGTGAGAGAGAGGGCTGTTTAAATTAAGCCTCATATAACCTATTGTCATCTTCCTTTGCATTGCCCTACCAACCCTTTTGTCACTTATTTGTCCATTTTCTTTCTGTCCCTCTCATCTGCTCCTTCCCCATTCTCTGTATTTGCTTAGAAGTTGTTCATCTCTAACATCTTCCGGTTCTGATGAAAAGCCAATGTTGAGAAGTGATTCTTGGAAAATTTGTAAATCAGAGTTTTTTAGACTTAACAGCAAATAAATTCATAGTTGCTTTTATAATCATAAACTGATATCATAAATAATATAAATAGCCCCTAGTGTTTAAGTTATTTTTCATATCAAACATTACCTCATAAAACATTCAAAGCTTATATTAAAGACAATTTCAACATGGGGTTGCTGTGGTATGGTAATTACCAAATCTGGGCAGTAAGTAATTAGTGTTTCCCTTAGCAACTGTAACTTTATAAACAATATTGATATTTGAGAATTCCACAATGGAACTGAGGATAAGGCTTGGATTTTTTCCATGTCGGAATGACTCAAGAGGCATTTAGAAATGGCAGCTGGGACCTGAATCAGGGATATCCAACCCCATTCCTGGGCTTTCCGATTTTCACCAGGACATTTTAAGATTGTGGCCTAGTCCGGGACAAAAGCCCACACCCTGCACTGCTGACCTGGTTTGCAGAGATAGGCATGTCCTACTCTTGAACATTTTTCGAGTCAGACCAGATACTCAATGAGTCATGATTCGTGGTATCTCAGAGGGTCATGAACCACAGTCTGCATGAGGGAAGCTTTTAAAGGTAAATTTAAAAGGCTCCTCCTTGTGCCGCTATACACCTCCACCTACCAATCCCATTCCATGACCTTTCACACCTTCTATTACAAGCTATGGCACTTCTGTATACATTGAACCACCATACACAGTACAGAAACAATGTGAAATTAGTCGACCTATAAGGGAAACAGTAGAATATTTATTTACTGGAATATGTGAATAGTTTTGTTCCCCTTATCTAAGGGAAGATATACTGACATTGGAAGTGTTCCAGAGAAGATTCACTAGATTGATCCCAGGTATGGAGGGATTTCCTTATGAATAGACGTTGAGTAGGTCAGGCTTGTACTCACTGGAGTTTATAAGAATGAGAGGCGACTTTAATGAGATAATTGGGATTCTCAGGGGGCTTGAACCAATGAGCCTTTTAATGACAATTTGATGTATGACAAAAGCTTTAAGAAAGTCAATATTCATACCTATCCACTATGTTAAAAAAGTCATTTTATAATAAGTGTCAATCATCCTGATCCTTTAATATTTCAATAGCCATTCGGTCTATCGATTCTGCTTCACCATTCAATGAAATTATGACTGATTGGATGTGATAATCCTCAACTCCACTCTCCCACTTTTATCCCCATAACCCTTGAATACTTTACTGATTAGAAATCTGTCTATCTCAGTCTTAAACATACTTAATAACCCAGCCTTACAACCTCTGTGGTAAAGAATTCCACAAATTTATTATGCTCTGAGAGAAGAAATTTCATTTCGTCCATGTTTGAGGTTATGGTCTTTGGTTCGAGACTCTCCCACAAGGAGAAACAACTTCTCAGCATCTACCCTGTCAAGTCCCCTGAGAATTCTATATATCTCAATAAGTTTGCCTCTCTTTCTTCTAAACTCCAATGAGTACAGGTCCAATCTACTCAATCATTCATCATCAGAAAATCCCTCCATACCTGGGGCCAAGCTAGTGATCTTTTGCTGGACTGTTTCCAATGCCAGTCTATCTTTCCTTAGATAAGCGGACAAAAACTGTTCATGATTTTCCAGAGAAAAATTATCCTACTACGTCCCTTGTAGGCCAACTAATTTTTCATCCCATTCATTGCACTAAAATTTAAATTGTAGTGGTTGTTTTGGATAATTACAGAGTACTTATGCAGCGAGAGTACAGTGTTATATGCAGAAGCTTTGAGCTTCCATCTACATTTCAATTACAATGTGGAATTTTTAACAGTTTGATCAGCAAAGCATGCTCTCACCAAATAGCTTGCATTGCCGAAGTCGCTCATGAACATATTCCTTTGCAAGAATACTTCATATTGTTTATAAAGCTTCAAACTATTGATGGAAAAAAAAATCACCAGGCAGAGGTTTTCTATTTGAGATTGCGAGTAGTTTTTTTCTAACTCAGTATTACAAATTCCAGATGCCCCATCTTTTCAACCCATATAATTTATGTTTAACAGCTGCTCCAACATTTCACAATAATTCTGACCTCTGTTGATCAGGTGAGGGCTTGTTTCTGCTCATTGTTATTTCCCAAAGACTGTTTCAGCTCTTTCCTTTTGCATGTACAGTATGTGATTCACCAGCCTCCAGTTTTACCAACTGCTTTTTCCTGTCTTAATAAGCTCTCCTATTAGTATCCTTTCTTGATATCACTGAATTGACCCTCTCCTTGTTTATCCTCTCACTTTAAATGATTTCCTCACTTAATTGTCTCTCTCTTTTGACCTCTGCGCAAATCTTCTTTCAATGGAGGCATGCAAAGGGATTTTCTGTCAAGCAACTTTCTTTTGTTTAACGTTCTTCCCATGCTTTATTTTAGAGACATGCATTTTAGATCTTGCTTCTTTTTGCTTGATGGGCGTAGCAAAAATTAATGAATGTCAACTTATAATTGTGCTGCCAATCTTACATCCTCATAGGCTGTATGGCTTCAAATGAATAAAACTGAAAAGAAAGAGCAAGAGTGGGTCAACGTCTTGTGGTGAAAATCTCCCCTAACTGTTGGAATTCCATCAGCGGGTAGGTTACCACCTCCACATACAGTTTCAAACTCTGGCACTAATACACAATCTCAATTGCAAAGACTTAATTGCCTTTAACGCATAGGGTGCTGATTTGGGAAGATAAGCTTAGTGAATTTTATTGTGAAAATGTGCAGAACATCTAACTGGGAAACGCCTGAGACCGATAGTGGATGCCTAAATGTGAAGGTATTTACTTTGATGAGACTATGATAGAGACTAACATATAAATTTTTCCTATCAATCTTGGCTAAAACAGCTCTTTAGCCATTCACACAACCTTAACCTAGAATGTTATGCCTTGCAAACTCTATACTGGCCAACTAAGGCCTGTTGCTAAATTATTGCATCAAGGGTACCAACCAGTATTACATATTGCTGTAACTGATGAAGTGGTTGTGCTTGTCAGTTTGGATGTTTTCAGAAAATATTGATGAGTTTTCAATTATTAATGGTTAAACGATAATGTTTGACTTCTAACAATTCCATTCTAACCTCTCGCTATGGCCTATTAGTCCTTCATGGGCAATCAAAACTCTCATTGTGTTTAACATTCTATGCTTGTTGTGCATTTTAGTATTCAGCTATCATATCAATGGTTGCAGTGAAACTTGCTCTTCTTCTGTACACATCCACTTTAAATTGACTCTAATGATTGGGAAAACCTCATTTATTTTGTGTCTGTGTGTAATCTCTTTGCAACAAGCTCACTTTATACACAGTTTTCTTCCCAGTGGAACCAAGCAACCCACTCTGTGATCTACCTTCTACATTTCTCAGGTCTCCAAGCCTGTAGGAATGCCTTGAAGTCTTCAGGAATTAAAAGAATAAACTTCCTTGGAAATAAATAATAAGGGTATCAAAAAATTCTGGAGTATAGGCAAGATGTGATGGCACTAAAATGGGTGCAAAGGAGATTCACCGGGATGTTGCCTGGGCTGGAGTGTTTCATCTATGGAGAGAAGCTGGCTAGGTTAGAGTTGTTCTCCTTAGCGCAGAGAAGGCTGACTGAGGTGTACAAAATTATGAGGGACATAGATAGGGTAGGTCAGAAGAAACATTTTCCCCTTAGTAGTGGGGTCAATAACCAGGGGACATAGATTGAAGGTAAGGGACAGAAGATTTAGAGGGGATGTAGTAAATTCAAGGATTGGCGACCACCAATTAGTATAACTGTAATGGTTTACTTACAAGTTGATAACTATGCACAGAGTACTTTTATGATGTTAACACTTCCAGCTCTAGCGCCTGTTTTGGCTGCAAAAGCTCACGCTCTGCTCTGAGGTCCCTGCATTTGTTCCCCATTGGGCAATCAGTTCACATGCTCCTAATGTCCGCCCCTTAAAGGGGCCAGCTACCACACCCCTTCCCCTAAATGTCCCTTGTTACACAACACATAGATAACTTATACAATTTCTGAAACGATAGCAGTAATGAGTATTTTAACAGTCTATCAAAAACTCAGTCCATCAGGGGACTTCCTTTTCTTCTAGGGGTGATATAGCTCAACTGGTTGAGGTTTGACTGTTGAGATAATTTCAGTTGGATTGGCTTTATTAGGATACTCCTTTGGAATCTGTGCCTCATCTTTCTCAGCTTCATTGGAAGCAGCACTTTGGCTGATCAACCATTTCATCCATTGAACAAACAACACCTCTTGCTGGCACGATAGGATCAGGCAGTAGCATTGACTCTTGGGATGGCTCCTGACTACTCAAATGATATATGGGTTTGTTCACTAACTTTTTCTGCACTTTCACCTCATAAGACAGTGGCCATGTCCTAGCCACCACAACTCCTGAGACCCAATTTGGTCCACTCCTAAAATTCTTCACAAAGACTGGATCATCTATCTCGAATCCTCTTTCTACTTTTGATGAATCATGGTTCCTTCTCTGACAAATCTGCCTTGTCTCCACCTGCCCCGCTCAATTCAGGCTCAACCAAGTCCTTGAACAGTGACCCATTAGCAGCTCAACTGGAGCTATTTCAGTCGTAGTATGCGTGGTGGTTTTATAAACTAGCAGAAAACGTACCACTTTAGTTTCCAATGAAGCAGGTGTTTACTTCTTCATTCCGGCCAAGAATGTTTGCACTGCGCTTTCAGCCAGCCCATTTGATAAGGTGCCCATTCAGAAATCTTTTACTCCATTGAAGGCCATGAACTTTTGTAACTTGGCATTGTGACAAGTACTTCTGGTATCACGTGGATGGCGAAAAATTGGTGCAGCTTCTCAAGTGTGAAGTTGTGGATCTCATTATCAATACCTCTGTCCATTTTGAATGAGCATCCACTAATAAAAGGAACAGTCTGCTCATTCAATGGGCCAGGGTAGCTGATAGTTTTTTGCTGGAACTGGCACTGGTCATACTGTTTGTCAACCATTTCTATCTCAGCATCAGTGCAGGGCCACCAGATATAGCTTCTCACTAACATTATCATCTTCAAACTCGGTCCTTGGCCTGACTCCACAATCAGTGGTAGGTGTGCTGACCGCTGGGTGTAGCTCACAGGGGGTTGTAGTTGCTCTTACTATCTTTACGGTTTCTCCGGTATATGTAGCTCAGCTTGCTTCAGTGTTCATCAACTTCAAGGGTTGAACTCCTTCTTTAAGACACCATCAGAGCTGTTCACTCACAGATGCCCCCGTGTCTACCTCCATCTTCAGTGGCCAGCTGTTCACTGTCAACACTACTGTAAGAGGAGCGCGGGGCTATTTTGTCATTGTTTACTGATATAACATTTTTTTTCCCCCACTGGACAATTCTCCATATTATTTTCTGGGGCTGGATTACTTACTGTGCTTATGCTGGGCTGGTCCTGCTTGCTTCTATATTTATGCCTGAATTGACATTTTTTTCAGCGCATGAAGTACTCTGCTCTTCTAAACGTACTTCTGGAGAGTGGCTTTCCTCACATCAGAAGCACTTTGTGGTACTTCTAGGCTACTTAAATCTTTGGTACTTAAGGATTCTTCCTGCTTCCACATTCAACTCACTGCTTGAGATTGATCTTGGGTGCTCTTCTCAGTGCTCTCTATAGCTGTCACCGTTTCCATTGCTTTCTTGAAAGTCAAATCAGGCTCAGCCAGCAGTTTCCTTTGTATAGATGTATTATTTATATCGCATACCAAACAACCTCTTAACATGTTGTTTAAAGTGCCTTTTAGGAGGGCCAGTGTACAATTTCTCCTCTGCATCTAACATCAGGTCCAATATGGATCATAGCCCACAATCAAATTCCCCGGGATGTTAACTCTCATTAAGCACATTTTAGCATTGAGCCAACTAGTGAAACACCATAACATTACCAGAAAGGGTTTCCAGTGAACCTTCATTCCCTTTCCTCTGAGTTTATTTTGTTTTATTCATTCGTGAGACATGGGTGTCAATGGCTAGGCCAGCATTCATTGAACTATGCGGCTTGCTAGGCCATTTCAGAGAACACTTAAGGGTCAACCACTTTGCTGTGAATCTGGAGTATTAGGCCTGACAGGTAAAGGACATTAGTGAACCAGATGAGTATTTGCAACAATCTAAAGTGACCATTAGACTTTTAGTTCCAGCTTTTCTTATTCAATCATATTTCACCATCTGCCATGATGGGATTCAAACCTAGGCTCCAGATCATTACCCTAGGTCTTTGGATTACTAATCCAGGAATAGTGCCAGTAAGTACCAATGTACTTCAGCCTCACCTTAAAATGCACAAAGAATATCCTCAAAGAACAACTCTTTTTTGCAGCCTTCAATTTAACATAATAGTTCTGTGGTTTCATTGTTTTCTTCCTGGTAACCTATCGATCATGTATTGGCATCTTCAAGCTGCAAATGGCAAACCTCTGCATCCAGTTCTCGTGCAAACCTAAACTGGCAGTCTAACAATGTGACAATCATCTGTCTTCATTTTATATATATACCTATTATAGCTTTTTATCCAGGGACTTCATGGAGAAGCTGTGGTGTTCATTCCTCAGGTAATGCATTCCCTGATGATCTGACAGGTTTCTTGTCTTTAAAAGTATGAGCATCCACTAATAAAAGGAACAGTCTGCTCATTCAATTGGCCAGGGTAGCTGATAGTTTTTTGCTGGAACTGGCACTGGTCATACTGTTTGTCAACCATTTCTATCTCAGCATCAATGCAGGGCCACCAGATATAGCTTCTCACTAACATTATCATCTTCAAAAGTATGTGAATGTGGTTTCCCGTAATTCTTCCATCAAACCATTAGAAGCTTCCCTTTTTGCTCCAAAGATGACAAGATAGGCTGAGGTGAAGAAGTTTACCCACACAGCCCATTTAATCTGTCCACAATTATACCTTGGTCAGGACTCTACACCACCCTCCCTCATCCTGCTCCACCACACTGGTTGGTTCCAAGGTAGTGGTGGTGGTGAGGGTGGGGGGAGAGTAAAATTGCATGAAAGGGATTCTCTTTGCGATTCTGACATTCCCAAATTGGTTACGCTTTTACACCAGGACAGGAAGGGACTTAGACAGGAAGCCCACCCTTGTATCAGTTAAGGCTCTTGAGTGTCACCTATCCTCCAAGATCCTCCTCCCCTACCCTGCACCCACCTTGAACTGTTGAAATCTGGGGATTTTTCAAAATGCCGTTGAGACTGGAGGTCAATTGAACATTTCAAAATATTGTATTGATTGATTCTTGTTATGTAAGGACAATCAGGTCTCTAGAATGAAGCCTCGTTTTTGGTTTTATAACGGCTGAGAGAAAACTACCATACAAACCCAAGCCTAAGTATGGTGCCATGTGGTTCCGATGGCACTTATCCCACTGACCAGAATAATGGAATTCTGCGCCAGGTTCTGCACCTGTAACCTCATTCATTATGCACAGTTGAATTGCCCTCTCACTCTCCTGATGGGCCAGCAGCTAATTTCAACACCTAAAAGGTTCAAAGTTCCTGGCAGCATATTTAAACACTGGTCCAGCTCATTCATATTATTCTTTCCATCCCACCTGTCTTCACCAGGCCATCCAGGATGTCAGCAATCCAGATGGAAATGGCTAGCAGCCTCAAGAGGAAGCCTTTTCCATGACTTAGCCACCTCCCCGCTAAGCCCATCACCATGAGACATCCATGCACCTTTATCCACTGTCTCTGGAGTCTTCATCCATCCTCTTCCAGTAAATGAAACGGTGCCACTTTGCACCCCCCCACCCTGGTTTCTGAAATTTTCAAGCAGCCTTATTTTGGGCCAGCTTCCCTCATCTCGGTCTGCTCCCTGCCTTCTCTTGTTCATCTTCTTCACCTACCTCTTGCCCCTCTGACCTCACCCTGCTCCATTCACCGCCTTGCAACAGCCCTCCTGCCACTTTGCCCCCCCGCCCAACTTATCTTAGGATAGCAGTCACGTCAAACCCCCTGCCTCACCTCGCATTGCACCCCCAGTTGAACTTTAGATATGTGTTGTGTTGGCTGCTGAATCCCCCAGCAGAGTACTGACCAGGTATGCAGTGGAGTGTGGCATCAAGGGGTAAGAGACCCCCGTCCTCAATGCTGGAGAAGGACAACATATTAATGCAAAAAATGAGGTTGAAGAATTTGCCACCAGTGTTAACCAGAAGTGCTGAGTGGAGGATCCACCTGGAGGTCCCCAGCATCGCAGATGTCAGTCTTTAGCCAATTTGAAATTATTTACATGATATCAAGAAACGGCTGAAGATATTGGATATGGCTGGCCACATAAACACTATGGTTACAAGAGACGGTCAGAAGTTGGGAATTCTATGCTGTGTAATTCACATGCTGACTCCCCAAAGCCATCTACAAGGCATAAGTTGGGAATATGATGAAATACTCTCCACTTGCCTGGATGGGTGCAGCTCCAACACTCCAGAGACTTGGAACCATCCAGGACAAAGCAGTCTGGTTGACTGCCACTCCATCCACAAACATTCAATCACTCCACCTCCAACACACAGTGTCAGCAATGTGCACTGTCTACAAGACGCACTGCAGGAACTCACCAAGGTTCTTTAGGCATCGCCTTCGAAACCCGTGCCTATACTATCCATAAAAACAAGAGAAGCAGATACAAGGGAACAACAATAACCACATCCCTTGAATGAATGAAAAAAGCAAGACAAAGCAGCCCAGCTTGATTGACACCCATCACTGTGTTCAATATTCACTCTCTTTGCTACTGAAGCATGGTAGGAGCAGTGTATACAATATATAAGATGCATTGCAGCAATTCATCAAGTCTCATAGAATCATGGAAACCCTATAATGCAGAAAGAGGCCATTTGGCCCATCGAGTCTGCACTGACCACAATCCCACCCACGACCTACCCCCATATCCTGACACATTTACCTGCTAATCCCCCTAACCTATGCATCTCAGGATACTAAGGGGCAATTTTGGCATGGCCAACCAACCTAATCCGCACATCTTTGGACTGTGGGAGGAAACCGGAGCGCCCGGAGGAAACCCATGCAGACACGAGGAGAATGTGCAAACTCCATACAGACAGTGACCCAAGGCAGGAATCGAGCCCAGGTCGCTGGAGCTGTGAAGCAGCAGTGCTAATCACTGTGCTACTGTGCCACCCTAACCACTGTGCTACCATGCTGCCTTGTCTCATTGGACAGCATCTCCCAAACCTGTTCCTTCCACCACCAAGAAGGTCAAGGGCAGCAGATACATGGGAACACCACCACCTGCACGCTTCTCTCCAAACCATTCACCATTCTGACTTGTAACCGTATCGTTTGAACTTGAACTTGAACATACATTGCCATTCCTTCACTGTCGCTGAGTCAAAATCTTGATACTCCGTACATAGCACCACTGTGGGTGTACCAACACTACAGCGACAGCAGTGATTTAAGAAGGCAGCTCACCAACACCTTCTGAAAGGCAGTATGGGATTCACAATTTGGTCTAGCCAATGGCGCCCCCATCCAGTGTATGAATAAAAATATTCTTCAATCTTCCTTAATTCTTCAGTATTCTCCATACTGTCAATCATACAATCATACAGTGCAGGAGGAGGCCATTCGGCCCATAAAGTCTGCACTGACCAAAATCCCACCCAGGCCCTACTGCCATATCCCTACATATTTTACCTGCTAATCCCTCTAACCTATGCATCTCAGGACATTAAGCGGCATTTTAGCATGGCCAATCAACCTAACCCACACATCTTTGGACGGTGAGAGGAAACCAGAGTACCTGGAGGAAACCCACATAGACACGAGGAGAATGTGCAAATTCCACACAGACAGTGATCTGAGTCGGGAATCGAACCCAGGTCCTTGGAGCTGTGAAGCATCAGTGCTAACCACTGTGCTACTTTGCCACCCTGTTTTTCTATCTTTGAATCTTCCTCAAATCTTCAATTTTCACCACATTGGCATCCTTCATTCCAGGTAAAATGATGGATTAGCAGCAAATCCATTGGGGATGGGATAGTTTTAAATAGTGCATTTGTGTTGATGGCTGAAGAGACCAATTCTGGAAGGCAGTTTCTGCTAAGAAGACTGCATTTAAAGTGATTGTCAGTTTTTATTGTGGGGCACTCTTTTCCCACCTTCATTCTATCCTAATCCTCACTCTTGATTAATCCCTCCACCATCCAGACTACTGTAAAATCTCTGAGCTATGGGACCTGTGCCACGTATATTGAGCAATCCTTTGCCAGATAGAGTAAGCTGCAACATATTGTTTTGTCCACCTGTGTGTGGAGGTATATATATATTGTTAGTTTCACCATGGTGACAGTCTATTTTCTTAAATCTAAAGGTATATTTTCCAATTTCAGCCTCCGGCATAATGGTTCTGCCCTCAGTGCTAGTGCACGGTTCAATCGACAGCCTTAGCTGTTTAAGTTTCTGGATTTTTTTTGTTCTGCTGTTTTACTGAGTGTCCCTCTAGGCCTCTGAATTGCAAGGAGATCCCTAGTGTTGGACTGCCCGAGGCCTTAATGGATTGACACATGATCACATGCCTCCATGTCTCGAGAGGACCATGTTCCATCGATATCGCGTATGCCTCAATCAATTCTGAATGCATCATTTAAACCAATTGGCAGAGTGTGCTTGCAGCCACTGAGATCACAATTATAAATATTCAGCCACAAAATACTTCAGTCAGGACAATAAGCAAGCACTGAGCCTGGAGATCAGTACAGCCGTAATTTGTGAGGGCTGAAGTGCCAATCATATTACATTTTACTTTCTTCCAATGGTTCTGTGGGATGATGATCCTGAAAGATCAATAAACAGCGGAGGGACCAGTATCAAATCATTCAACCAAAGAGGTAAGAACAGTTCATGCTTACTTTCTGACAGCATTCTGTTTCTTTCCTTTTCTATCTTCAGCTGAAGATGGTGTCTCAGTTGATGTACGGTCCTCCACAACTATGCAAATGGCTGGTCTATTTGCCTGAGCCCAGGCATTGGGCTTTGATGGGATATGTAATAATCGGGCCATCACTGCCGTATCTGATCTAGTTCTCATCCAATATCTACTTATGGACACAAGATACTCACACACACACATGGGCACACACACTTGCCCACAACCACACACACAAGCACCCATGTACATTCACACGTGCTCTCACACATGCATTCAGCAAGTTACAAAAACACACTCATAGTCATGGTGACACACACAAGCATACACAACTGATTTCAGTTGGCTTTCTCTGGAGTGCATCCAGGAGCAGGATTCCTGGTTGATTTCCCTCATCCATCAACATGTTACCAAGCTTCAAGACTAGCAATACTGAAGCTGATCGTAAAGTTTCTGGCTGGAATCTTACAGCCGTTAACACCACTGGGATTTTCCAGATTCGCTGCAACCAACTGAGATTTGGCTGAGTGCTAAATTCTACACCCTCATTGCAATGGCAATAGGCCTAAATGGCCAGTGAGATCACACCCTCTACTTTTATCCATTTAGAATTGATTGAGGCTGGGGCCACCGGGAAACCTGTTTCTCTCAATCACAGGATCTCAGAATCACTATTGCGCAGGAAATGATTTGGCTCATCGTGTCTGCAGTAGCTCTCCAAATGAGCATTATGAATTGGTGCTATTCTCCTGCCTTTTCCCTTAACCCTGCACATTGCTTGTATTCACATAATCACGCAATGCCCGCTTGAATGTCTCGAATGAATCAATCTCCACCATACTTCCCAGCAGTGCATTCCAGACCTGCTGTGCGAAGAAGTTATTCTCTCACATCATATTTGCTTCTTTCGCAAATCATTTTAAGGGCGGGATTTCCTGCACGACTCTCACTGTGTGTCTCGCAGATGCAGAGGTGACCTGCCATTGGCCAGCAGTGGAATCTTCCAGTCCTGTTGTTTGCACACATGCCACTGGGGAACCTGTGTGGGAGGTCACCGTTGGCGTGACCAAAAGATCCTGCCTGTGGGAGTGGCCAGAAAATCACAGCTTAAATCTGCACTCTTTCATTCGCGATCCTTTTACCCACGAGAATAGTTTCTCCCTATCTACTCTGCTCAGTCCCCTCATGGTTTTGAACATTTCTATCCAGCCTTCTCTTAAGCCTTCTTTCCTCCAAGGAGAACAGTCCCAAACACACCTTATAACTGAGGTTCCTCATCCCTGACATCCCTGGAACCATTCTTGTAAACCTCTTCTGCACTTTCTCCAATGTGTTCACATCCTTCCTACATCGTGGCACCCAGAACTGTACACGATGCCCCAACAGAGGTCTAGTTGTTCTGTTATACATGTTCAGCATAATCTCCTTACTCTTGTAGTCTGTGATACTATCAATAAAGCCAAGGATATTGACATATGTTTGTAAGTCAGTGGTTCAAGGTGCTGAATATGTAGAATCATAGAATAGAATCATTGAATCGCCAAAGTGCAGATAGAGGCCATTCAGCCCATTGAGACAGCACTGACTCTCAGAAAGAGCATCTTACCCAGGCCCACTCTGTAACTCCACACATTTACAATAGCTAATCCTCTTAACTCACATATTAAGGAGAAAATTTAGCATGGTCAATCCACCTAAACTGCACACCTATGGACTTTGGGAGAAAACGGGAGCATCTGGAGGAAACCCACACAGACACAGGGAGAATGTGCAAACTCCACAGAGATAGTCAGCCAAGGCCAGAATTGAACCCGGGTCCCTGGCACTGTGAGGCAGCAGCACTAATTACTGCGCCACCACACCACCCCTCACTGACATTTCAATCTCATTTAAAGTCCTGCAGATACTTATCAAATATGCGTTCGAGCAATTTGAGATTATTATCTTGCCGGTTGATATTCTGAAGAAAACAGCTTGTGCTGGTCAGGGCTGTCATCCATATAGGGTGTCCTGAACTTAGTACAGAGCTGCCTATTCCAAGGGCATTGTCACAGGTGGTAGCTCCTCAATGGATGTTGTCTGGTGCATTCTCACATGCTGCTGTTTGAATGGATTGTAGTTACACTAGAAAGAGTCTTTTATTCAGGAAGTTACAGGGCTGCATTTCTCATGAAGGCGTACCTGCAATCTTTAACACATGCATTTCACTAGCATTTGAACAATTATGATTGCACAGGTTTGCATTGTCCTGATTCTTGCAGTGCAAGGATTCTGAGACCAGGGATGCATTTGGAAAATGGACATCCATCACTATTATTTATAACATCATCCTGAAGTAGCATCTGAATGAGTTTGTTGATGAGTTGTCTATTACATTAGTAAAATGTGACAGGCCTTTCTTGCCCTTTCAGTCACTGTCAATCTGTGTACAGTATGGCATTGTGTTGAAAAGATTTTTGCTGTCGACTTTTATGTTTATTGTGGAATTTGTCTTGAACTTCTCTGTGTAATCTTCCGATTATCAATCCATAGGAGCTCTTGTTGTGGGGCCATTCGTTAAATACACCACAGACAACTCTTCTGGGGCATTTACTTCAGGCTGTGACATTGAGGGAGCATGCCATCCCAAAAATCCTATTATCTCCCGCTGCCTCCTTCTGAATGTACCTAGAGTCATTGGCATGCAAAGTATTTTTGAATAAAAAAGAGTTTAAGATGAATGAATAAAAAAGATTGATGTTTATAGGCATCATGCTTATGTAACTGAAATATTAATAGAGTATTATGCTTTGTCATCAGAGATTTAAGAGATTCTGTCCAATTTTACAACTTAATCAGTGCCAACCAGACATTCTCTGTGATTGTGGCAATGTCATACAATCTCACTTCATTCTTATTCCAGCCGACAACATCAGTCTCCTTCAGTAGCTTAACTCAGTTGTTGGTGGGACCGCTCTCTGTTGCTTCCATTCTTCCATGCAGTCAGATGAACTCCACCCCTTTAGGGGGTGATCTTTTACAGGCCACATGATCAAGCCGGAGCCATGGAGCATGAGCACGCGGGGCTAATCGGGAGCAGTTCCAGGGCTGGAGGACTTCTGTTGGAGTCAGGGCATGGTTAAGAGTAGCCCTGGATAAAATGGGCTGTTGAACCCTTTACATATATAGTTATTCTTATCAATAAACCCTTCAGTTAATTGCTTGCCACATCGAGATGCCTCAACTTGTTACAGCCTCTGACCTCTGTTCCCACACAGGCTCCATCACTCTGAGAGTTGCACAGGCCTTGCTCCTTCCCCTTCCATCTCTAGCCTTCTCCTTCGGCATTATTATCTGCGGGTACATCATCACTTCACCACCTCTCTCAGCATCTCCATCGGCCCTGTGCTAAATTAATATTTGCTTCTTGGAAGAGTTGCAATTTCCGACCATTGAACTTTAGCAGGACCAAAGCCAAGGTTTGTGGGTTCAAACTTCACTGTACACACGTAGTTTAGAAGAATCATAGAATCACTACAGTGCAGAAGGATGCCATTCTGCCCATTGAGTCTGCACTGATACAATCCCACCCTGTCTCCAGCATATTTTCTCTGCTAATCCCTCTAACCTATGCATCCCAGAGCATTAAGAGGCAATTTAGCATGGCTAATCAACCTAAATGCACATCTTTGGACTGTGGGTGGAAACCAGAACACCCAGAACAAACCCATGCAAACACGGGGAGAATGTGCAAACTCTGCACAGACTGTGACCCGAGCCGGGAATCGAACACAGGTCCCTGGAGCTGTGAGGCACATGTGCTAACCACTGTGCCACCTTGCCACTCTGTGTGTGTGTGTGTGTGTGTGTGTGTGTGTGTGTGTGTGTGTGTGTGTGTGTGTGTGTGTGTGTGTGTGTGTGTGTGTGTGTGTGTGTGTGTGTGTGAAACAGAGTATGTGTCAGAGAGAGAGTGTGTGGGAGAGAGAAAGTTTCAAAGCTTTCATTACAGAAGTACTCCATTGTTGGGGATGCCATTTCTTAAGTGGATGTAGCAGTCTTCCAGCACACTTAAAGAAGGGCAGAATAGTGTTCTCACTTCAGTGTCTTGGCCAGTATTTCTCCCTCAAGAACATCACTAACAGCACTACTGCCTCACAGCAACAGGGACCTGTGTTCAATTCTGGCCTTGAATCACTGTGGAGTTTGTACTTTCTCCTTGTGTCTGCGTAGGTTTCCTCCCACACTCCAAAGATGTGTGAGTTAGGTTGACTAGCCATGCTAAATTGACCCTAGTTTCAAGGGGATTAGAAGGATAAATGTGTGGGGGTTACTGGAATAGGGCCTGGGTGGGATTATGATTGGTACAGACTCAATGGGCCAAATAGCCTCCTTCTGCATTGTAGGAATCCTATGATTCTATGATTATCTGGTTGTTATCACTTTGTTCTCTCTGGCATCTTGCTGTGCCTGAATTAACTGATGCATTTCCTACAAGATGGCATTTCAAAAGTGTTCATTTGGCTGTAAGTTGCTTTGTGAAACACTGAACCTATGAAAGATGGTTTATAAATGCATCTTTTTTTTCTTTCTAGGTAATGAGTGCTTCCTAATTAACCTCAATGGTTTTAAATTTTCCCAGCTCTGTCAGTGTTCTGCCCTGCGGGCTTTTGCCCTTCACCTGCATTTGCCGATTAATACTTTGTCATCTTCAGTCACTGAATCATGTTCAGTGCTGTCACTTCCCTTTAGTCACTCTTCTGCCCGTTTTAACAATGGCAGGACAAGTCATGCTCTATTTGCATAAATCAATTGACCTCTACACTATTAAGCCAGTTATTCAGATCATTTGAACAATCCTTGCTCATTCTTAAAAACCAATGAACTTCCTCACTTTCTGAAATCCATCCATCCTCTGTCAACCTTCAGAGTCTTAATTTGATGTCACCTAATCTGTACTTCCTTATGCAACTGGCATTAAATGGATGAGAAAATAGAAGTTCTCAAAGTTTTTTTAGGTTTATTTATTAATGGCGCGCGTAGGCTTACACAAACATTGCAATTCAGTAACTTGGAGGTGAACTGAGCCAAGTTAATTAACGTCTGCCATAATTAATGCAGCAAAAAGCACAGGCTTGGATGACAATGGCCCCAGTATTTATGGTGAGGTGAGGAGGGAGAAGTGAGTTGCTAGGGGAGGGAGGTGGGATGGCATTTAGGAAAACTCGGGTGAACGGAGGCTGTAAGAGGGAGTGGGGGAAGGCAGATAGTTTGGAGACCAGTGTTGGTGGAGACGGGAAACTGATGTAGGTGTGAGGAGATCAGAAAAGTCTGAGGGGTTCGGGAGGAAGATTGAAGGTTGTGGTCAGAGTGTAAGGGTCAGTGAGGGAGGGGTTTTGGCACGTGGGAGGTCACACTCGAGGAACACAAAAGAAAGTAGAGGGGATCAGAAAGGCAGGGGAATGGGCGAATGAAGCGTCTGAAAGGTTAGGTGGGGAGGGCATAATGTGGCTTTGGGGAGGGATAGATTTGTGAGGGGAGTCTGTTGCGAGGAGGGAAGCAGATTAACTTGGTCGGTTGAGAGGGAAACAATCCCATCTGTCCCCACCAGCAGCATTGTGCTAACTTGCTAAATCCAGCAGTTCTTACCCTCTTTTGGCCACCCGATTTCCAAGGTTCAGTACAAAATAGAGAAAATATCTGGGACGTGCAGTCTCGTTAACTTCACCCTGATTTAATGATAAGACTAGGGACGAGATAACAGGATTCAACACTATTTTAGGATAAATCAGACAGCAGGATGGAAAAATTCCACCCTAGGTTTACCATTCCTGTGTTATTGTACATTTAAGGGGTAGCAGCATGCCATCGCTAAAAAGGAAGTGTGTGATCAAGTCTTGGTTTCTCTTTGCTCTGTGAGCAGAACACAGCACGCACAGCTCTTCTTTCAAAGTCTTCAAGCTTTGAATTCATGTATATATGCCCTCAAGGGCCAAGATTTAATAAATGAATCCATAGTATATTTATCCAATCCTTTATGAGTGATTAGTTCCTTTACATCATTTTAAAAATGCAACATGGTGTTCAGCAGGGATAAAACAGTATAGTAGTAAGATCAGATACGGGTATGTCATGGTGAACAGCCTTAGATCATGACATTTTGTGAGAGGACCTTCGATCTTTTAGTCAGACCACAATGAAACTGCAGCATCAGAGAATATTGTAATTGTAGCATAGTGAAAAACTTTGAAGGTACAGAGGTGCCATAATGCTCAACAAAAGATGCGTAAACTGATGGACCCTTTGTAGTGAGATTGCAGCATATAATCTATCAGTTCAATGAGTGGAATAGCACATTAAGAGGACCAGCAGTGGATTCGCTCAGTCAGTAAAGTGGATGGGCCGGGATTCAGGCTGGATTGATAGTGTCATAAAACAACAAAAAAGGCCTACCAGAAAAATAGGCCAGTTAAAACTGTAACTGCAAAGTTTCAGAAAATCACATGTAAGTCACTATACCAACACTCATCCAAAGTATTGTAGAAGAAGGAATGTCAAATGGATGTGCCAAAATGTTCACACAATTTCCAAACCTGAATTGGGACGTATCTGACTGATTATCCAAATTCAAAATGTTTAAACATTGTGCAAAGCTTTGGTTTGTTGATTCGGGTGTGGCTGAACCAAATAAACAAACCATAAAAATTCACCTAACAATTAGGAACAAAGGACTACAAAGGCTGAAAGTTCAGGATTAATAGCAAAAGAGCTGAAGGATCCCCAAAAGATATGCACTACATTTGAAGACCTAAACTTCAATACTCATTGACTAGCCTTCATGTTATTTTGACAACAATCTACAGAATCTAACTTGGTCAGCTGATGCAGAGAAAAGGGTACACACTATGATTTTTCATACATAGAGCTGGCAAATATTATTGTCAAGGTGATTGCATCCACTCCTCTAGAAGCTTTCCAAAAAGATTTGCTGGACAAGTCTATAACATATGGTATTGAAGAACGATTCAAGGATGAATATAAGAGTGAAGCAATTTTTCATGTTGACAAAGCTTACAATTTCTACCTACTACCCAAACTGTTGACGCACCCACTAAAACATCCAAACCTAGCAAAACAAATGGAAGATGTGGTCGTCTAGATGCACTGAGGAAATGTCCAGATTTTCTACAATTCTGCCAGGTAAGTGGCAGAACGGGGCAATAGCTACAGGAGTTCACAAGAGCAAAGTCTAATCCAGTTACAAAGAACTGTTCACTGATCCAAACACATTACATCCAACAGGTACCTTTAAACACAACAAATTACCATTTGCTACCTCGAAATTAGATGGTGACATAGGGCCTGATTTTACCATTTTAATTCTAAGTGCTGGATGGACTTGAATCTGGGAGTGTTTCAGATCCGACTTTTAGGCTCGTTCTCAGGTGCATTTTACAGAAGCCTGTGGGCAGGGCATAACATGCCTGAAATGCTGCAGCTCCAGTCAGAGCCTTGAAATGTGTGTGCACAGAAAAAAAAATCAAAAAAACATCCCCCTGCCAGGGCTGGATAATGCCTCCCCCTGGACCCCATGGACATTGTCCCACCCTCACAACATAACTGACCCTCTTATTCCTCCATCCCCCTGTCACCCAGACCGATCGTGACTCCCTGCCTCCTCCGCCCCCTCCCCCCCCCCACCAGATGTCCATTACCACATGGAGAATGTCAGCAGACTCCCCCTCCAATCATTCACAGAGTGGCAGCGGACCCCCCTCCCACTTCCCCTCCCCACCGATCACACACAGAGTAGCAGCGAATCCCTCCCTCCTCCCCATCGATCACCAGCAGAGTGACAACAGACTCTCTTTTACCCCCACCAATCACATGCAGAGTGGCAGCAAACCCCCCCCCCCTTTGCCCCCACCAATCAGATGCAGAGTGACAGCGGACTCTCCCTTCACATACAGAGTGGCAGCGGAACCCCCCCACCCCTACCCCCAGCCCCCCCTCAACTGGAGAGCCATCTTACCCTCCCTTTCTCCCCCCCACCAGAAAGCCACCTGACCATTTTGGGCACAGTCCCAACAATGGCCATTTGTGGCCATTGGTAAAGGGGAAACGGGCACAGAGGTAGGAGCGGATCACGCTACTCGCCACACACCTGACTTTACCAATGGTAAACTTGGGCCCAAAGTGTATGATGAGATGAAGAGTGATGAAGACATGTTTCACACTGTCAATCTCATGGAAAGCATAAATACGTTCAACCCCTTTCATGTCCACAGCACTGACTTCATCATCATCATTGTCAACGACTTTACAAAGTGCCCAATTTTTTTGACAATTGCATAAAATGTCAAGCACAACTGTCATGCACACTGTAAGTGATATTTTCAGTTTATTTGGTCTGCCTATAGAGATCACCATGGAGAACAGTCCACAATTTCTTGGTAAGGCATTTCACAATATGTGTGAGAATTGGGATGTCAATCACACTGCTTTTTCCCTCATTATCCAGAATCTAATGGCCAGCTGAACGAATGATTTGCAGAGTTAAATCACTAATTCTCAAATATAGACTGACCAAGTAAGATCTTTACATTTTAATGGTACATCCCCTTTAAGTGCAGCTGCTCTATCACTGGCAGAGCTCATGTTCGACAGAGCAGTGCATACCAATCTATCTATTATTAGCCATTCTAATCTTCCAGAAGCTATCGAATCACTTTTAGAACTGCAAGAAAATGTGACCAATATGCATGATAAAAATGTGGATACAAAATTGTCATGTTTACTGCTGGCTGGCAATCAGCCAAGCTGACAAGTTCAGAATCAAGGCCTTATGAAGCCATTACACACAAAGACGCAATGGTGCTGTGTAACCAGGGGCTCAGCCAGTGTGCAATCCTATAACATTGAGGACAAGATCATAAATGGAATCAAGACCAACATCAAAGAATGAGAATCCCACAGATCACTGCGAACAATTAAAGACACCTCCAGACAAGGCAACCATTATAAGATCTGAATGTACCAATGTATTAACTCTATGCTTTAAAAACATATAGATTCATCAGTTTTATATGCATATGTAATAGTACATGTATTGTAAATAATTATACTTCACTGGAAAGGCGGAAGTGCCTGTAAAAAGAAAGGGGGATGTTGTAATATGCCTTAAAGGGAAAGAAGCATGACATCACTGGAAAGGAAGTATGTCATTTGATCCAGTCTCAGTTTCACTTTGGCTTGTGGGCAGAAAACAACACACTCAGCTCTGTTGTTTTCAAGCCATATATGTCTGTTGCCATGTGCTTGGTATTAAGAAATGAAGCCACAATATGTTTACCCAATCCCCTATGATTGGTTGATGTCTTTATATCATTATAATAATGCAATAGTTCCAGCATTGTAGTTGGGGTTGATTTCGCTCAGTTAGCTGGGCAGCTAGTTGGTGATGTAGAGCAAAGCCAACAGCATGGGTTCAGTTCCTGTACTGACTAATGTTATTCATGAAGTCCTGGCTTCTCAACTTCACCCCTCCCTGAGGTATAATGGTCCTCAGGATACATCACCACAAATCAACTCTCTCCCTCAAAGGGAAAGCAGCCTATGGTCATCTAGGACTATGGTGACTGTACAGGAGTGCTACCCTGGGTGGAGGTACTATCATCAGATGAGCCATTAAATTAAAACATTGTCTAGACTCTCAGGTGGATACAAAGATCCAATACCACTCCCTGACATGATGCAGGGGTGGTTCTCCAGGGATTCCAATATTTGGTACTCAGGCAACATCACTCAAAAATGATTTGCTTGTTAGTGCATTGCTGTGTGTGGGATTCTATGCGTAAATTAGTTGTCAAATTTTCTATATTACAACAGTGAGTACATTTCAACAAAGTAATTAATTGATTGAAACTAATTAATTGATTGTTCAGCACCTTGTGGCACCCTGAGGATGCAAATGCGATTATATAAATGCAACTTTTGCTTTTCACATCATGCAATGCTCTGTGGCACAATACAGCAAAGTAATAAAGACACCATTTTCAATTTTTGTATGATAAGAGTGGAACAATAGTTAAAGTCAGGGACATTTAATGCTACATTAGACTTTAAATGAATATAAGTGCTGCATAATGTTATCTAAAATTGTGCCACACTAACTGTACGATATTAGTTCGCTGGTGGAACATTGCCTGATCCTGTGAAGGGATGTGAATTATCACGTAAAGCTATAACCCTGTTTAATAAGATGTAACTATTTAATGCTCTGCAGCCACTTGCTGCTATTAGTGATCTCCATTTACTCAGGATAATGTGGATGGTTCACTAGTTTATAAGGGCAGAGTTGTATGCATAATAAATGCTTTTGGAGTGAGGATCTGTTTTATTTTGCCCATCCTCTGAAATCAGCAAGCCGATCAGATGGGCGGCACAGTGCCCAATGGTTAGCACGGCTGCCTCACAGCGCCAGGGGCCTGGATTCAATTCCCAGCTTGAGTCACTGTCTGTGCGGAGTCTGCATGCTCTCCCCTTGTCTGCATGTATTTCCTCTGGGTGCTCCCATTTCCTCCCGTAGTCCGAAAGATGTGCTGATTAGGTGCATCGGCCATGCTGAATTATCCCTCAGTGTGCTGGAACAGGTGCCGGAGTGTGGCAACTTGGGGATTTTCACAGTAGCTTCATTGCAGTGTTAATGTAAGCTTACTTGTGACTAATAAATAAACTTGAAACTTAAAATGTATGTGTGACAGATATGGTAGATACAAGGCTTGTGTGCATGGAGATTCGGTAATCTGTGTAAGACAGTCACACAATGCACAACAGTATTTTATGCAGCATGTCCAATGATAGAATTTATATATCATGCGAATGATTGAACCAGGCAAAGATCTACTAAGTACTAGGACATTTGGTGCTCTCAGGACTGGGATTGGTAGATGTTATTAGGTAAAGGTATGGAACATAGCAGATAAATAGAATTAAGATGCAGGTCAGCCATGATCTAATTGAATGATAAAGCATGTTCAGAGGGCTGATTTTTTTTTTATTTTCATTCATGAGATGTTGGACCAGCATTTATTGCTAAGCCCTAATTGTCCTTGAACTAAGAGGCAGACTAGGCCATTTCAGAGGGCATTTAAGAACCAACAATATTGCAATGAATCTGGAGTCACACATAAGCCAGACCAGGCAAGGATGACAGATTTCCTTCACTAGAGGACATTAGTGAACGAGATAGGTTTTTATGACAGAGCTTTCATGGTCATTGTTAAGATTTTTAATCCCAGACTTTTGCTCCTACAACGAACACTATGTAATTGTTAAGCTTCCCACTTGAATTGTTCATAAGAAACATTGGCTAACTTGGCCTCAATTATGGCCAAAATAGGTGGAAAAAAATATCTGGCCAGCTTCAGACAAGATGTGGAGATGCTGGCGTTGGACTGGGATAAACACAGTAAGAAATCTCACAACACCAGGTTAAAGTCCAACAGATTTATTTGATAGTAAATGCCACAAGCTTTCGGAACGCCGTTCCTTTGTCAGGTGAGTGGAGGCTTCTGATCAGAAACAAGGCATATAAAGGCGCACACAATTTACAGAATATTGATTAGAAAGTAAGTCTTTACAGCTGATCTGTTATTCAAGTCTTAAAGGTGCAGACAATGTGAGTGGAGATAGCATTAAGCATAGGCTAAAAAAGATGTGTATTGTCTCCAGACAGGACAGTAAGTGAGATGTTGCAAGTTTAGGCAAGTCATAGGGGTTACAGATAGTATGACATGAACCCAAGATCTAGGCTGAGGCCGTCCTCATGTGTGCGGAATTTGGCTATCAGTTTCTGCTCAGCAACTCTGCACTGTCATATGTTGTGATAATAATAACCTTTAACCAAGCTCACCAATTCATTAAAGATTTTGGAGTCAGGGCACCCGGGTACATAAGGCTTTTGTGTACACTGAAATTTGGGATCAGTCAAGCCTTCAACTTGCTGCTTCTTGTCCCCCTCAACATTGTTGGCCCCAAAAATGTAATGTTCTGCATATTGGGCCCAGTCTTCTATGCATGCATCGTAGGTTTCAAGTTTCTGAAAAGAGGCATGTTTCTTATTGGAGGATTACTTGCCTTGATAGGAAAGCTGATCCATAGGGAAGAAAAAAATCGCTCAATGTAATAATCTTACTGAGGCCAATCTTGCATCACCAATCACCCTTTAGTTACCATGATACCTGAATGCCTTTAAATGGCTACAGAGTGCAGATTGGTGCTGAGTCAATCGACTGCTGACTTGAATGGAGCCAACAAGTTTTAAACTGCCCACTGCTCCTCCTCTATTGGGCTAATCTTCACTCACCTAATAGGAGAACTCAAATTCAAAAAGACCCATGAGAAGATCTATTGATGATTCCCCATTGCCATCATAAACAAGTAAACAGACTAGTGCTGTACACAATACTCCAGATGCGATCTCACCAATGTCCTGTACAACTGAAGCATAACCTCTCTACTTTTGCAATCAATTCTCCTCACAATAAACAAGATCATTCTATTAGCTTTCCTAATTATTTGTTGTACCTGTATACTAGCCCCTTGCAATTCATGTGTTAGGGCAGCCAGATCCCTCTGCATCTCAGAGCTCTACGATCTTTCATAATTTGGATAATAAGCTTATTTTTCTTAATCTTCCTGCCAAAATGGACAATTTTGTATTTGCACAATCTCACAACAACTCACTGATCATTTTACATATCCCTGCATAAGTTTATTTTTCAAGCATAAATTTACTACTTTTTTGAATGTTACTGTTGAATCTACTTTCACCACGCTTTGAGTCAATGCAATCCAGGTTAGAACAATTCACTGAGTGGAAGAAAATTCCCCTCAGGTCCCTGTTGACTTTATTGCCAATTACCTTAAATCTCTATCTTTTGATTATTGGTAGTCTTTTCATTGGAAATAAGTGTCCCTATTTGTTCTGTTAAAGCCCCTCATAATTTTGAACATTCCTATCAAATCTCCCCTTAATCATCTTTGTTCGATCTCAGCTTTCCTGATCTCTCCATACTACTGAAATCTTTCATACCTGGTAAACAAAAATCCACTCAATGTCTTCTGCAGCTCCTTCAATTCTTGCCATTCATTCTAAACTTTGCTGCCATATTTTAACACAATGGGAGCGGGTCTGACGGCATCTGTGGAGAGAGAACAAAGCTAACGTTTCAAATCTGGATGACTCTTTGCCAGAGCTTCATCAGACTCACCCAGACTTGAGACATTGGCTCGATTCTCTCTCCACAGATGCTGTCAGACCTGCTGAGATTTTCCAGCATTTTCTGTTTTTGTTTCAGATTCTGGCAGCAGCAGCAGCAATTTGTTTTTATATTACATTGAATATAATGATGTTTGAGCAGTAATTTATAATTTCGTTCTTTTGTATAATGTCACATTTGTTTCCTGTAACAATGTTCCCTCATGCTTATTTTCCAGCCAGTTATGAGTGATACCTATCCTATTCTTATCAATATTTATAATATATTTATCCTTCATTGAGTATCCCAGCTCCTGTGTCCAGTGCAATAACACTGTCCTCAACCTGTTTCAGATTTCCTGAAATGCCATCTCCCTCTTCAGCCCCCATCCATCTACTTACAGCACCCCTTCCCACCCACTTCTCTTCTCAACTTTGCCATTGCTCAAGGCCCTGCTGCTTCAACTCTCTCCAACCCTCAAGCTCCATCATAGAACATAGGAATGGGAGGGAGTCATTTGACACTTTGCAACCTGTTTACAAATCCCAAACCCAAAGTAAAGGGGAGCTTCATTTCCAATTTTATTGCAAGTTAGCTTCAAACTGTCTCAATGTTTTTAGCATCTATACAAGATAAAAATATGTATGCATACAACACTCGTAATGGGGTAAGGACGCTCGCAAAATGTTTTACAGCCAATGACTACATGGCAATTGGGAAAAAAGTGTTCAGCTGCATCAAAACCAATTTCTACTCATGTCGAAAATATAGTTTCTCTTTACTGTATGACAGGGATTCTTTAAGTAGCTTTTCTAATTCAAGGTGGAAGGTCTATATGAATGAAATACCAATTTAAATGAGGGAATTGGCAGCAAGGTGTGGTGATATGTTTTGCTTTTCATTTATAAGTTTACTTATTAGTCACAAGTACGCTTACATTAACACTGCAATGAAATTGCTGTGAAAATGCCCCAGCAGCCACACTCCAGCACCTGTTCTGGTACACTGAGGAAGAATTTAGCATGGCCAAAGCATCTAACCAGCACAGCTTTCGGACTGTAGGAGGAAATCAGAGCACCCGGAGGAAACCCACATAGACACAGGGAGAGCGTGCAGACCCCGCACACTCACCCACTGAGCAGAGCCTGCACCCGGTTTCCTCTGGGTGCTCTGGGACTTTACAGCCTTGCTTGCCCCGAAACCATAAAATCCCACCCGAGGTCGACAGACATTATCATGGTCCGTCTCTTGCCCACTCTGATTCCCGTGGCGGACGGGGGCAGTAAAATTCCAATCTAAGAGTCAATTTAGCATGTCCAATCCACCTCACCTGCACATCTTTGGATTGTGGGAGGAAACTGGAGGAGCCAAAGGAAACCCATGCAGTCACGGGGAGAATGTGCAGACTCCACACAGACAGTCATCCAAGGTCAGAGTTGAACCTGGGTCCCTAGCACTGTGAGGCAGCAGTGCTAACCACTGTGCCACCACGGTCTTTCAGATATCGTATGCCGTGTGCTCCTTATACGATGTGTTTTCTTTGCAGAACTAACTCTCTGCTTGCTCCTCCTTCGTCAGTTTATTTCCTGCCACATTTAATCTGTCAGCTTTTTGTGGCACATGTTTTAATTGACTCAAAGTGAAACATCAGCAAGTCTGAACTAGAGGAGTCAGGAACATTTGAAAAGTACCACTGAGAAACTGCTGAAGTCTAACAAAATCTTCCTATTCCAAATGATCAGTCAGAAGAAACTATTATGAATAGAAGCAAGTGAAAGGCAAACTGATCAATATATTCAAGACTTGGAAATGGGCCGCCACTCTTCTCTGAAATTGCTAGTATATAAAATAAGGTTGCAAGTAAAATAAGAACAATTATTTGTCATATCAGTCAATAGCATGATTAAATTTGCCCGCAGGGGTTTTTTGTATCTTTGAATACCTTCTTTCTTTCATGCTTTAATTCTTAAGCTTTTCTGAAAAGAATTTTATAATGTCCCCACACTTATCATTGTCAGAAGGCACATTTACTTTGTCCCACTTGCCAAGCGATCAAAAAGAAATGACTGAACTGTCAGAAAACCTGAAGCTGCTCTGAATTGTGGACATATACATTTGTTTTTAAATAGTGTAGCACAACTCCACTAACTCCACTCGCTCCCCAAACCCCCACCCCCTATTCCCCTCCCACACCTTAAGACTTAACCTCAAATTGATTTGGTTTAGATTCTCGATGCTGCCCAGCATGTGCATATTCCAACATTTCCCCAGTAGAGATCGAATGATTCTCTCGATATGCAACGACTTGACACAAATCTCTTGGGATCTAACAAGATTTCCAACGGCTTTAAGTTGCATTCCCTTGCGTAAAAGGAAATGACTTGTATCCGTGGTAGCATAATAAGACGTTCCCGAGCACTAATAACATAGTTCTGAAGTGTAGTCATGAATGTAACTTTGGAACTGTGACAGTCAGTTGGCCTGACAGAGGTGGCATGGTAGCACAGTAGTTAGCAGTGCTGCTTCACCATGTCAAGGACCCTGGTTCAATTCCCAGCATGGGCCACTATCTGTGTCGAATTTGCATGTTTTCCCCATGTCAGCATGGGTGCTCCAGTTTCCTCCCACAGTCCAAAGATGTGTGGGTTGGCCATGCTAAATTACCCCTTAGTGTCAGGGGGACTACCTAGAGCAAATGCCTGGGGTTATGGGAATAGGGCGTGGGTAGGAATAGTGGTCAATGTAGACTCGATGGGCCAAATGGCCTCTTTCTGCACTGTAGATTTTATGATAGCAAATCCCACAAACAGCAATCTCTTTTTATTTTATGATGTTGATTGTAGACCTAAATGTTACCCAGGAACATCTCTTTTCATCTTTGAATCAAGTCATGGGATCTTTCACCTGAAAGGGCAGGGATTAACATATCATCCAAGAGATGGCACCTCCAAGAGTGTAGCACTCCCTCGGAGTGGAAATGAAATCTCAGCTTGAATTGGATGTTCAAATATATATATTTTGGTTTTATATATGCATTCTGATGACTTAAGAGTGGTACTAAATGAGCCATAACTGACACTTAATTTAGAACAGATGCCTGGAAAAATCAGATGAAATCACCACCAGTCAGCTCTCTCTCTCAAAATGGGGGAGAGCAACATATGGTCCTCTGGGTTGCTGACTTTAGATTCTTTTTTTTTCTAGCACAGCTCAAGGTGTGTTGCGCCTCTGGCAAATCTGGACTCGTGGCAGTCAACTTCAGTTACTTTGGCTCCTGTCCATCTTGTAGCAAGCAGTTCAAAACATCGAATTTGTGTGAGATGTATCAAATAAAGCTCTCTGTAAGTGGAGCAGTTTTCCTTTGGCAGCTCAGGAGAGAACATGATGTTGAATCAAAGCTCTGAGATCAGAGCGGGGATGGTGTCACAGTGTCAACTGTAGAGCTGGAGAGGACAGAGAGTTGAAGACAGGGAGGGAAGTGGATTGTGGATTGGGCAAGGCTCGCTGGTACAACTTGAGTTTTGACAGAGCCAATCAAACCACTTAAAGCATCAGAGAAGGGAATTCTGTGCCATCAAGTCTCTTGTGACCCAAATGAGTGAGGGACTGTAGAGCTCTGCCTTGTCAGTGTTAAGCATGCCAGGGAACTTTGGATAGAATTTGGCCACTGGTGAATGCAACACAAGGGCTGAAAGAATTGAATGGGGAGTGAGAGGTCCTACATAATGGAAGCCAAGTTGGGAAGACTATAAGACTGCATGTGCTAATACATGTCATAGAATCACAGAAACCCTACAGTGCAGAAAGAGGCCAGCTAGTCCATCGAGTCTGCACCAACCACAATCCCACCCAGGCTCTACCCTATCCCCACCCATTTACCCACCAATCCCTCTAACCTAGGCATCTCAGGACATTAAGGGCAATTTTAGCATGGCCAATCAACCTAACCCGCACATCTTTGGACTATGGGAGGAAACAGGAGCACCTGGAGGAAACCCACGCAGACATGAGGAGAATGTGCAAACGCAGCACAGGCAGATCCCTGGAGCTGTGCAGTAGCGCTAACCACTGTGCTACCATGCCGCCCCATTTGTGCAGGCAGTAATGCAAGTGTTTGTAACCACCTGAGGCATATCTTTGTTGTATTGACTATTTAAAGTGAAGTTTACCTTTTTATTTGAAAAGCTTTCAGTTGCTCTGCAATGTTTGAAGTAAGTTGATTTTTGCTTGTTTGGCAGAGTAAAAGTTTTAAAAAGTGAAAACTTGACTAGCGGTTTGCTTTTCATTGGGATTGTGGGGATTCCTTTCTTTTAAAAAAATCCCATTGATTTCTCTGAGGCTCAGGAGTGAATAGTTTCACACTTCGCCACATTTAACAACTTATGCTACCTTGTTGCCCAGTCATTTACTCTTTATCACTCTACAGGCTCTCTGTGTCCTCCTTGCATCTTGCAATACTACTTAGCTTTGTATCGTCAGCAAAGTTATATGCATTACTCAGTGCTTGACTGTCTGTTCATCTGAGTTGTTAATATGGATGGTAAATAGCTAAAGACCCAGCACTAATCCTTCCAGCACAACTTGCTAAATTGAAAACTTTTCCGTTATCTACATGTTTTGTTAATATTTATTCTTTCATGGAATGTGAAATCACTGGAAAATCCAGCATTTGTTGTCCATTTCTAATTTCCCTTGAACTGTGTGGCTTGCTTGGCCATTTCAGAGGGCAGTTAAGGGTCAACCACTTTACCATGGGTCCGAAGTCACATGTAGGCCAGAGTGGGTAAGGATGGCAGATACTGCCAGGCTGTTAAGAGAGGCACAAGAGGAGCTATCAGGGACACTGGCAACAATTTTCAAATCCTCTGGCCATAGGTGAGGTACAAAGAATTGGAGCACTGCTAACATTATCCCATTATTTAAAGAAGTCAAATAAGGATAAACCAGGAAGTTCTAGGCCAATGTCAGTCCAATCTCAGTGGTGGTGAAGATATTAAAAAGAATTCTGAGGAACAGAATATAACTGTATTTGGATAGACGGTGATTAATTAGGGATAATCAGCATGGGTTTGTCAATGGAATGTCATGTCTGACAAACTTAATCAAACCTTTGAGGAGGTAATCAGGAGTGTTAGTAAGGGAAATGCATTTTATGTGGTCTATATTGATTTTAGCAAGGCTTTTGATAAGATTCCTTATAGCAAACTGTCAAAAAAATAAGGGCCCATGGGATCCAAGGCAAAATGGCACATTGGATCCAAAATTGACTAAGAGATAGAAAGCAGAGGGTGATGTTAGAGAGATGATTCTGTGACTGGAAGCTTGTTTCCAGTGGGTTCCACAGGGTTCAGTGCTAGGGTCCATGCTGTTTATGGTGTATGTTCATGATTTGGATTTAAATATAGAAGGTATGTTCAAGAAGTCCATGGATGACATGAAAATTTGTAGGGTGGTAAATACTGAAGAAGAAAGCTGTACATTGCAGGACTTGTCAGGTGGTCAAAACTGTGACCAAATGGAACTTAACCTGGAAAATGTGAGGTAATGCACTTGGTGGGGGCTAACAAGGCAAAGTGTGATGGTTGTCCCTGTTAGGGCAATACAGCAGAAGAGGGTCACCTGGCTTTGGAGATCAATTGGGACTGAGAGCGTATAATCACTCCATGGAGTGGAGTCCTCTCTTGGGCAGAAGACAGCTTGAAGACATGCAGAAGTCACGTAGTGGACATATAAGGACTGGGGCAGCAGGTGGGCTGCTCCAGGGCAGTTGGGGGGCTGCCAGCCTCAGTATAGCATTTCTTTGTTAGTAAATGCCTTTTGCTCTCTTGACAAAGACTGTGAGCGTGCAACCTTACATTGGCAATGAGAAGGGATGGGTTATGAGAACACTGCCTGTGGCCTGACATGTCTGAATATCCTGTTTTAATCGAAGTCTGGAGGAAAAAGATACTTGCCCAAATGCCTGTCTTTGGATGAATAGACACAGGGCCCGATTTTACCATTTTCATTCTAAGTGCTGAATCTAGGCACAATTCAGATCCGACTTGGAATTCTGTTCTCAGGCACCTCCATACACACTTAGCCTGGAAAGAAAAATCACGACTCTGAATTGCGCTGTGGGCGGGGCTTATTGTACCTGAAACGATCAGAGCTCTAAACTGTGCATGTGCAATGAGAAAATATATTTGAAAATTGCACCCCTATCACATTGCCCTTGGGCCACTAAAAGCAGATAAAGCGGCCTGGGAGCGAAAAGTGGGATCAATGGCTCCCACAGACATAATCTCACTCTTAGAACATAATTACCCCCTTTATCCACCCACACCCCAGCTACCCAGACCGATTGCAACCTTCTGCCTCCATTGCCCTCCACACCACCCCCCACCGATTGTCTGCAGAGTGGCAGTGGACACCCCTTGTCCCCGCCCCCTCCCCCCCAACCCCCACAGATGTGAGTCAGAGAGCCGTTGGAAACTCTGAACTTACCTCTTCAGAAGCTGGAGCGCTCGAAACAGACCCTTGCCGTGCAAGCGTCACACGTAGATAGGGTCGTAAAGAGTGCTTTTGGTTCATTGGCCTTTATAAATCAAAGCATTGAGTATAAGAGTTGGAATGTTATGATGAGGTTGTATAAGACATTGGTGAGGCTGAATTTAGAGTATTATGTGCAATTTTGGTCACCTAATTACAGGAAGGATATTAATAAGGTTGAAAGTGTACAAAGAAGGTTTACAAGGATGTTGCTGGGACTTGAGAAACTGAGTTACAGAGAAGGGCTGAATAGGTTAGGAGTTTATTCCCTGGAGTGTAGAAGAATGACGGGAGATTTGATAGAGGTGTGTAAAATTATGATGGATATAGATAGAGTGAATGCAAGCAGGCTTTTTCCACTGAGGCTAGGGAAGGAACAAACTAGAGGACATGGGTTAAAGGTGAAGGGGGAAAAGTTTAAAGGAAGTATTAGTGGGGGCTTCTTCACACAGAGAGTGGTGGGAGTGTGGATGAGCTGTCAGATGAAGTGGTGGAATGCGGGCTCACTTTTAACATTTAAGAAAAACTTGGACATGTACATAGATGAGAGGGGTGTGAAGGGACATGGTTCAGGTGCAGATCAGTGGGACTAGGCAGAAAAATGGTTCGGCACAGCCAAGAAGGGCCAAAAGGCCTGTTTCTGTGTTGTAATGCTCTATGGCTCTAAGTCTGTTTCACGTCACATCCAGATGGGCGAACATGGTGGTAAAGGGGGAAATGCCGGTAAAGTTGAGCGGGCAACCAATAATTCAATTTAAATGCATGCAAATACATTTAAATCACTATTGCGCCCATTTCGGGCACAATTTGGATCATGGCCATTTTCAGGCCTTGGTAAAGTAGGCATCTGCATGAACACGGGTGCAGATCACATTAATGGCCTCATGCCCGACTTTACCACATTTTCATGCCCGAAAACAGGCGCGACACAGTGGTAAAATCGGGCCCACGGTGAGATGTTGAGATATGGCCAGGCCCTAAGGGAAAGATATGGAATGTGAGATAAGCCTGAATTGGCCATTAAAAGTTTAGAAACGATTGACAGAAAATAAGAGCTGTGGCTTTGGGATTGGCAAAGGAATCAAACTTAAAACAAAATAAAGATTTTCTGCAAAGTTTTTTTGAAGTAATGAAGAGAGAGAACACAGAATCATAGGATCTACAGTGCAGAACGAGGCCATTCGGCCCATAGAGTCTGCACTGACAACATTCCCAACCAGACCCTATTTAATCCGCTAATCCCTCTAATTTATGCATCCCGGGACATCAAGGGGCAATTTAGTATGGCGAATACACCTAATGCGCATGTCTTTGGACTGTGGGATGAAACCAGAGCACCCGGAGGAAACCCACGCAGAGACAGGGAGAATGTGCAAACTCCTCACAGGCAGAAAAAGTGCTGGCAAGTGGGATTAGGTGGGCAGGTCTGGGCATTTCATGCACTGGTGCAGACTTGATAGGCTGAAGGGTCTCTTTTTGCACTGTAGTATTCTGTGACAGGAACCCAAGCTGGGAATTTAACCCAGGTCCCTGGAGCTGTGAGGCAGCAGTGCTAACCACTGTGCCCTCCATGTTTAAAGTAAAAAGGGGAAAATGCCCGAAGGATCTACAGTGAGTTATTAAGAAGCGCAGGAAACTGAAGAGGTTGAGGTTGCAGGTTCCCCATCACAGCAGAATTTACAAGGCTCTGGGTACTGATCCCTGTGTTGAGCAATTGCAGGCAGCAAAGTTCTGAAGTTTAGAAAGAAAAGTCCCCCATCTGTTTTTGAGAAGATGTTTAAAAAATGTTAAAAAAATCCTTGAATAGAACATGCCGGATCTCCCATTGAAACTGACAAGGTGAACCAGCAACTTGGGGAGGGAGAGTTGGCTGACTCTACATCCAACCAAAGGGGAAATAAAAAGCTGCAGCGATCACTCAAAGATCTTTGCAATAGTAAAAGAGAAATTTAAAAGCTCTAAAAAAAAGGTTCAAAAAGGAGCAGTCAGGATTTGAGCCAAGACTTCAAAAATGTGAAAAAAACACACAACCAGTACAACTGACTGTAACTTTTTTTAAAAAATTGACTGTCTTAAAGAAGTAATTCATTTAATGTGATAATGCATTTAAAGGAGCAACCATAAGAAGAAGCAGAGGACAATGGACAGGAAGATTGGAGAGGACCCCAGAAAGAGGGGAAATCTCACAAAAAAATCCATAAGTGATAAAGACCTCAGGGAAGAGGCAACAGACGTCCTCAAAGAGGAGGCAATAGAAAGACACTAGATGGAGGGTACTGAAATACCCCAGAAAGAGGGTTCTGAAAGATCCCATAAGAAAGAAACTGAAAGACCCAAAAGGACAGCAATGAAATACCCCAGAAAGAGGGCAACAAAAGGCACCAAGTAAATGACCAAATGAAGAGCAATGAAAGAGTTGCAGAACTTCATTCAACAAAGACCCAACCAATTGTGAAACCAAAAAAGGGTTTAGCTGAAGTTAAAATAAGTAGAAATGAATATTTCATTTTGTGAAATGTATGTCTAATAAGAACATGATGGATTTCCCTCGGAAGAAATGTAGAAATTAAAGACTTCAAAAGAAACTGAGTTTACATGCCAGAACAAGATTGCTGAAATGGTCACATTAATAGAAAAGTACAAGAATTGATAAAATAAAACGATTGGTAAAAAAATGCCAAATTGAAATGCTGGGAACAGTAGAAACTTCATCACATAATCTAAGTGTCAGAAACAGAGTACCATAACCATTCCTTCGCACATGACAGACCAAGATTGGGAAAGAACTGACAAGACTTTGTTGTATTATGATGCTGTGTGCCTGCATGCATTATAATGTCAAGTGCTTGACAGAGTAGGACTGGAGAGTGGCACTGCCCACAGAGTGATGAATGCTGTCACATAATCAGAGAACAATCAAGGGCAGAACTTGGTAAGCAGCAAGCCTGCATGGAAGAGTTACATGCAAGACAATACATGGAACTGCACACACTTATGTGCATACCCATAGAAGTGTTTATGTTTAAACACATAAGCCTGAAAATCTCATCAATGAGCCATCACCACTGCAACAATAAAACACAAAAATGTTTTCAAATCTGTAAGCACCAAAGTATCTGATTGACCTGTTAGAGACGTAACTGATGTCTCTGTGACAGCAAATAGTAATGAACTGCCTGGGCAAGAAGAGATACTCATTATTTGCAGTTCCTGTTAATATCGATCTGGTGGAAGCATCTCAGACTACAGAATTACACCATTCTATAAAAAACAGAAAAATCCCTCAAAGACCCGATATATAATTGTCCAACTCACGTGCATAATGTTTAATTAGAGATTGGACTGAGTAACTTAGTTATTGAAAATCATAGAAAGGGGTTACAAGGGGAGGGATGTGAAGGTTATTTTTCCTTTAAGAGAAACATAGCAGAAGAGGGTCACATGGCTTGAGGGACAAATTGGGACTGAGAGTGGGTAGTCATCCTAGGGAGTGAAGTCCTTTCTTGGGCAGAAGGTATGTAGGGACAAATGCAGCCAGCAACCTACTAGTCTCTGTGCAATCTTTTCATATTAAGTATCTTCTGTATTCCTGACAAACTCTATGAATATGCATCAATATATAGAGGATTGCAGTATGAATTGTAGGACCCTGGAAAGTACTAAAGATCAGAGAGAACATAAAGTGTGTATCCACAGATCACTGACGGGGATAGGGCAGGAAGGTAAGGTGGTTAAGAAGGCATATTGGATATATCCCAGTGTGTGCGTAAGTTTCCTCTGAGCGCTCTCCAAAGATGTGCGGGTTAGGTTGATTGGCCATGCTAAATTGTTAGGAGGATTATCAGAGTAAATGCATGAGATTATGGGAATAGGGCCTGGGTGAGACTGTTGTCGGTGTGTGCTCGATAAGCCAAATGGCCTCCTTCTGCACTGTAGGGATCCTATGATTAGCTGAGCAAAAGTACAAGAGCAGTACAGTAATGCTGGAATTGTATAAAACCCTGATTAGACCACAACTGGAGTATTGTGTGCAGTTCTGGTCACAACCTTAAAGGAAGGTAGTGGTTGCATTGGAGAGGGTGCAGAGGAGATTTACCAGGATGTTGCCTGGGCTAGAGGGTCTGGGTGATGAGGAAAGATTGGATAGGCAGGGGCTGTCAATCTTGGAGCATTGAAGATTGGAAGGGGGACCTTATAGAAGGGTATAAGTTTATAAGGGGCATAATTGAGTGGATATGAAGGCACTTTTTCCATTAGTAGTGAGGCAGGGGGCATAGATACAAAGTAGAGCGCTAAATGATGCACTGAGGAGAACCTTCTCCATCCAGAAATTGGTGAGAATCTGGAAATCACTGCCGGAAAGGGTGGTTGAGTCAGAAACCCCCATAACATTTAAGAAGTATTCACTTGCCCTACCATAACTTCCACAGCTATGGGTCAAATGCTGGAAATTAGGATTGTATAATCAGACATTTGTAGACCTGCGTGGGCATGATGGGTCGAATAGTCTCCTCTGTGCTGTGAATATCTGTGAATCTATGTCCTTCCCTCGGGAACCAGATGGTATTCACTACAACCTACAACAGTTTCATGATTACTATTACTAAGATTAGATTTTGTTCTAGATTTTAAAAAAAAATTCAATTTGAATTCCACCATTTGAGCCCATTTCCCCAGAAGATTAGTCTGGGCCTCTGGATTACTAGCCCATTGAAATTACCACTGCTGCACTATCTCCCCATTCTCCATCTGCTCCTCAGCCTTGCACCAGTGTTGCTCCACTGATCCACTGGATCGGTCATGAAATGCTGAATTGAACACCTCTCCTGTAACCCAGCTCCTGCAGTTTCATTATAAAAACAGAAAATGCAGCATCCCTGGAGAGAGAGAAATGGACTTCATGGTTCAAGTCCGTGTGCCTGAAGGGTCTTTAGCCTCTTTAGCGGCTAAATCCATTCAGTCAAAATCAGCACTGATGACTAAATTCTGCTTACTCCATCAGACTGGCTCCCACTAGTGAGGAGAGCTGTGTAGATGCTGCTGCATAATGCCAGTAATGAGATGCAACACAGATCTCACTGCAAGCTATGATGGCCTGCAGACTCATAGAAGTAAGGGATTTTTTTCCCTGGAATGTAAGAGGTTTAGGGGTGATCTTACAGAGGTCAACAAAATAATGAGGGACAAAGACAACATCTTTTCCCAAAAGTAGGGGGTCTAAAACTAGACAGCATAGGTTTAAGGTGAGAGGGGAGAGATACAAAAAGGTTCAGAGGGCAATTTTTTCACTCAGAGGGTGGTGAGTGTCTGGAACGAGCTGCCAGAACCAGTAGTAGCGGCGGGTACAATTTTATCTTTTAAAAAGCATTTTAGACAGATACATGGGTAAGATGGATATATAAGGATATGGATTAAATGCTGGCAAATGGGGCTAGCTTCGTGGTAAAAACTGGGCAGCATGGACAAGTTGGGCTGAAGGGCCTGTTTCCATGCTATAAACTTCTATGACTTTATAATACCAGAACTTCTTTGGTTTGTGGCAATATTTCAGGTCAGGCACACTTGCTTTTGTAAATGATTTGAAAGCCAGCTGGAGAATGAATTTCAACAGCTTTGTGATAGGAGAGTTTCATTTTTTAACAAATATGATGGAGACACGGCCAATGTGTTGGTATTTGTTCATCTGGGAGCTCTGTTCCCGTGTTGTATTGGGCAACAGCCTGAAGTCATTAAATTTGTTTTGGTTTCACAATCCTGATCATTCAAAATACATTTACATTTCTCAGGATGAATCTCAAGACCTTGGGCAGGATTTTCTGGCCACAATTGTCCCAAGGTTGGGAAATCTTGCCTGAGTCAGTAGACTTTTGCATATTCCATGTCCTGCCCACTTCGATTCCCGTGGCGGGTGGGTCAGGAAAATTCGGCCCCTTACGTTTTTCAGTTTATTCCAAATTATATCTTTTTTTTGAAAGAGAAAGAACCTGGCATTTATTTAACACCTTTCATAAGCTCAAGACGTTCCAAAGCGCTTTGCAGGCGATGAAGATTGAGTCATTCTTAGGAAACACAGCAGCCAATTTGTGTACAGTAAGGTCCTAAACTGCTAATGAGATGATAATATAAACAAAGAATGATGGAAATATTCAACAAGTCAGGCAGCATTTGTGGAGGAAAGGGGGAAACACCACTAATGTTTCAGATAGGTGGCATACCTTCAGACTCTACTGTTCATTTTCAAAGAAGTACAATAGGGTCCTTTACATTGACCTGAGAAGGACATCTGTTGAACACGCAATCATTTTAGGAAATTTGACTTAATACTCACATTGGAAAGTCAGAACCTCTGAGCGTGGCACCAGAGAGTCAGCCTGGATCATGTGCTCAAAATCTCTGGATTAAGCTTTAAACCACAGACTTAATCAGGGCAGGAGTGCAACCACTGAGGCATGCTTCACAATGATCAACTTAGTGTTCATGACAGAAAGGGAAAGGAACAATGTCCCTGGGGTTCTGCCACTCAGCTTGTCGGTGGAAGCTCTGGAAAGCAGATTATGCATTTAAATTTCTCCTGAGGCCTTCTAGTTGTTCTGCTGAAGTTATGGATTTGAGGGGGTATGGGGAGAGATTGGTGAGGGTGGGTGTGCCACAAAGGGACAATCCAATGAAATGTATTCCAATCTAAAAGCTGGGGGAAACTCACAGAAAGTAACATTTGGGCCCAGATCTTCACCACGACAGAGACCATCTCCACTGGGGGCAGAAGTGACAGAACTTGACAAATATCCTAAATTTTGCCATCTGGCAAACCTTTAACCTTCAGCTAACGCCAGTAGATCAAATTATCTGCTCCTTATCACGTTGCTGTTAGTGGGAGCTGGCTGTGTGAAAATTAGCTACTGTGTTTCCTCCATTACAACACTTCACTTGACAAGTACACCATTGGCTTTGAAACCAGGTTTGCGAAGACGTAAGCCTTTTTCTCTTTTGCGAAACTTGCTCAAAACATGTGACAGATGTCTGTCTCCAGCCTGGCATGCCCCATCTGCTAGTTTTCTGTGTATCCTGATTGCGACAAAATGTGGTAAATGAATGCAAATGTAAGGGAACATAATATATTACGACCAACTATTGTAAATGAAGTGGAACAGGCAACAATGCTATGGTTGATACACTGTGATTACAAAACATTGATCATTGCCAGGACTTCCATTAATCTCTACACAGATCCATTGTGAGATATAGTTAGCTATACTTTTAAAATATGTATTTTAGAAATTTCTCTCTGCAACATGGTAACCTAGTAACAGTTCTGATGTCCAACACTGCATAACAAAAATATAATAGGCTTAGACACACTGAACCATGTTATAGATTCATTCGTATCAGTGATGTCTGTTTATTGTCACCTTCTCTGTCCCCTAGTGACTTCTTCTCTCTGTCTTGGCACGCAATTAAGTCAAAAGATTGAAAACAAAAGGAAATCAAAGCAACCACCAGCAAGTTTGGACGCTTAACTAAGTATATAAAAAATCCTGACAAAGAAACAGGCAGAATAACAGCTTGCCTTTACATCAATGTTTTTAATTGAAATATTGCTGAGCAGCTATTGCACCTGGAATTGATTATGCAGTGTTACATTTGGAAAGGGGATTAAAATAGATCCTTACATTTCTGAATGTCCCTGTGCATTTTCCACTTACTCTTCCCCCAAGTTAATGAAATGCTCTGAGTCGCTGACAGTGCTTATAAATGTTATCTCTCTCTCTCTCCCCGTGAGTCTGTTCAGAGTACCAGAACTCCAGCATAAATCAACAACTGATCCTTGATACATGCTTCTCAGGCCAAAAGAAAAATAGTGACTTCACTGCTAGTGGTTAGGATTTATAATTGTGTTCACTTGGTCAAGATTAACATTGGACTAGGAGTTATAAAAACTCAGCCAGGATAAGTCAGCAATCTAGGCAAGTCACTAATTAAGTTTGTCAGGAGTGATTGGGATGAGGAATTAAAATCTCCTGGATTGGTGTGATATGTCCCGAACTGGGAGTGGGGGTGGGGGAGAGGTGACGGAGTGGAGGGGAGATAGAAGAAATTCAGAGTAACTTATATTTATAAAGTGCCTTTAAATGACCCAGGCACTTCACAGGAGTATTATAAATAAAAGCATGACACTGAGGCACATACAACCACAAGACCATTAGACGTAAGAGCAGAAGTAGGCCATTTGGCCCATCGAGTCTTTTCTGCCATTCAATAAGATCATGACTGATCTGATATGATAATCTTCAACTCCACTTTCCTGTTTTATCTCCACAATCCTTGATTCCCTTATGATTAAAAATCTGTCTATCTCAGCTTTGAACATACTTAACAACCCAGCCTCCACAACTTTCTGCAGTAAAAAATGCCACAGATTCATTACCCTCTGAGAGAAGAAATTCCTCCTCATCTCCATTTTAAATGGGTGACCCCTTACACTGGGATCATACACTCTAGTCCTAGGCTCTCCCAAAAGGGGAAATAACCTCTCAGCATCTACGCTGTCAAGTCCCCTGAGAATCCATATGTCTCAATAAACTCCAGTGAGTACAGGCCCAATCTACTCAACTGCTCCTCATAAGAAAATCCCTCCATACCCAGGGTCAACCTGGGGCTGTTGCCAATGCCAGTTTATTTTTTTCGGATAGGGGGACCAAAACAGTTCATAGTATTCCTAAAGTGAATATATTCAGGTGATATTAGGTCAGATGATCAAAAGCCTGGTCAGAGAGACTGATTTTATGAGTGAATGAAAGAAGCAAAAATGATGTAGAGAGCTGGAGAGGTACATGGAGGGAATTCCAGAGCTTAGGGCCCAGACAACTAAATGCACAGCTACCAGTGGTGGATCAATTCAAACTGACAATGCTCAAGAGGCCAGAATTAGAGGAGCACAGATATCTTAGAGGGGTGTGAGGCTGAGAGAAACTACAGAGTTAAGGAAGGGAAAGTTATGGAATAAAAAACAAGATACATTGTCACAATGCGGAACTGAATTTACCCTTAATCCCCTCCTGGGATTGACTGATAGACAAGCTACAGCCAATTTTATCCTGAATTTGACCTGTGTGGCATCACACCATGAGCAATTCACAAAACCACTGGCATATTAAACTGGACCCCTCGGTTGAAACTAAAGATCTCACAATGCTGTTCAAATCAGAACAGGGGAGTTCTCCTTTTGCCCTGCCCAACATTCATCCCTCTAATGACATGATCCGAATCTGATTTCTGTATCTCATTGCTCCGTGCCCTTGTTGTGTGCTAATCAGTTGCCATCTTTACCTATTTTGCACCTGTGGTCACACTTGAAAAATGCAGCAGTGACTGTGAAGTGCTGAGGTCTTGAGTGACTCTTATCAAAATTCAAATTCATTCTTCCTTTGCTTCTGCTCTGCCACTCAGCTGTGCTTCATTGAAACCTGACAGTGAGCAATGCAGTGGGAGTTTTACCCTTCATTTAACCTGTGCATAACCATGAGGCCTGGCAGTGTTAAATGGAGCGGTACAAAGTGGCTTTCATACTGCTTCTAATGTATGATTTAATAAACGTGCTTGATGCACAATATAGGGGGAGATTCACTCCATCTCATGTTTGATTTACCAGATCTGGCAGTAATTTGTCACCTTGCAGGTGTATTTTTACCTTGCACATTGACCAGGAAGCACTTATGACTTTTCTGCAGAAGAAGAATGCCAAACAAAGTAACGACTTGCAGCAATGAACTCCAAGGGGCCAATCTTGTGAAAAATACTCCAAGGCCGTGATCTTATAAAGAAATCTGAAGTGCGGAACAAGTGAGAAAATGGATGTGCTTCAGACCTGTTTTTTGGGAGAGCTTCACAAACTTTTATATACAGCAGTGCAATTCTCGCTAGCTTGGCGCGGAGTGGGTGAGGGGTAATGGTGGGGCGGGAGGGAGTTGAAGGGAATCTAACCTCATTGGTGAAGTCGGCTGAAGACTGCTGGGGGCACCATTGCAATGAACTGGAGGCCTCCTGCCACCCTGATGAGTCCTCTGCCACAACCTCCGCCCCCTCACGGCCCAATCCTTCCACAGCCCCGCAGCACACCCCTACTTTGCTGATCATCCCCCCTGCTGATCATGCCCCTGTGCGCATCCCCATTTGCCAATCACCCCCACCATCTGCAGAGCCCCCCTATCTGCCAATCACCTCCCATCTGCCAATCACCTCCCTGCAGAGCTTCGCCCCCTGCAGAACATCCTCCGTCAGCTGATCAGCCCCACTGCAGAACTCCACCCCCCCCCCGTCACCCCCATTGCCTCCCCAGTTGTAGCCTTACCCCACTCAGGCTCCATCCCCACTTAGGCCCCACCGTTTGGCACTGCCCTTCACACCATTTTTCTGCAGTGGGCAGTGCCAAGATGCCCAGTGGGCAGTGACAGGATGCCAGGTGGGTATTGCCAGGCCAGCACTGCCCAATGGTTATTGTCCAGCCATTACCCTGACCAATGACTTCTGATACACTGGCATGGTCGCCAGCTGTGATTCGAGTGTGAGCTACAACTGGCAAGGTGTTAAGTGTGGGTGAGGCTGTAAAAGGCTGTGCCAAATGCACTAATGTTGTGCTAAACATGACATTAATATGATAATTGGCTTTGCTCCCTTTTTGGATGCAAAACCGAACCCATCAGCAAAACAATGGTGGTTACATTGTGCGGGGCATAAAAATTGGCACAAGCCTGATTTTACGCTTCACGTGCATCTTACCACTGCACCAATCAACAGGCAGGACAAGGTTGTAAAATCGCAATTTTTGGGAACAAGTGCCTTAATAATGGAAAATAAGTTCAAGTTAGTAAAGGTGCAAGTATCACCGCCTTCCATTTCATGTTCAGAAAGAAACAATTTGCAAAGGAGCAGTGAACAGAAATTAAAATATTTCCATAAAATATCACAAAAAACATCTCAGATACAGGCCATTAAACAGTTAGTAATCATAAAGGACAGCTGTAATAACTAAGCAGCTGTCACATTACAATGAGGCCAGTCACTGAAAGCATCTAAAAGACTATAATTTCATCCTGACTGCATTGACAGATTAGCAAAAATGCCAGGAAATATCCAGAAGATTTAATTCCTTACCCGTGTTTGACAACTGATTGCAGGATCTCAATGTGAATGTGAATCACATTTGTCCTTTTAACCCATTCTGGTACAACATTTATCTGAATGGGGAATCTAACCAGTTCCAAAGAAGAATCATGGGAGAGACAAAGGAATCCACCATGGGAATTGCAGTCTGCCAGATACATGACCATTGACCTCGGGCGGGATTTTCTGCTCTTGGGGTGAGCACGCTCAGAAAATCCTACCCAAAATGTAGGCCACAATTCGCCCATCATGACCTTCAACCTTTCCAGCGGGTCACAATGGGAGATGCGCGTCAGCGGCCTTGAACTGGGATTTGAGCATCTCCCGGAACAGGCGAACAGTTGCCAGTCAGACCACTCTGGAAACCGGTGGGAAGGCACATAAATAACTTAAATCTTTTTAAAATGTATTTTAAATATTTTTATCCGTTCATTATTGGGAACTTCAGGTCTTGACTGAATCTCTCATCCTGCCAAGAATACTTCATTCCGGGGTGGGGGGGCGGGGTTCAGACTAGCTCCCCGCAATGGGGGACTAATGGGAGACCCCGCCAGAATGAAGGAGGGGCAACTGGGGGAGGGGGCGGTGGGGGAGGGGATGGTCTGACCCGGGGTGTGGATTAGTGGTGGGGGGCAGTCTGCCAGGCTGAGAGGCGTGGGGAGATCTCCACTGCTCAGAGGGGGGTTGTGGGCTCTACATCGGGGCACTCCCTGACTGGTGGGGGTGGTGGGGGGGCGTGCAGGGCTGGCCTGGGAATTGTTGTGGGGGCTGTCATTGGGCCATGGGGGGCTGGGGGGGGCAGCATTGCGGGGGGTCCTGGGCTGGCCAGCGATTAGGCTGGCCAGCAAACAGGGAGTCTGACAGATCGGGACCACTGCACATGCACAGAGTTTCAGAACTGTTAGACTCTGGTGCAAATAAGTCCCACCCCCTGCGTTCTTAATAAGATTCACGACTGGGACCTCTGCATTGGGAACTCCTAGCCACCTGATGAAGGGACGGGCTCTCCTGAAAGCTTGCGGCGTTTGCTACAAATAAACCTGTTTGGACTTTAAACTGGTGTTGTGAGGTTTCTTTGTGTTTTACCTCAGTCCAACGCCGGCATAGCCATATCATCACCTCTGCATTGCACAGAGTGCTGAGATTCAGGTGGGAACCTGAACTGTCAGAACAGTTGGGATTTAAAAGAGTTTTCCCACCAATTCAACACTTTTGGGAGAATCACCCCTGTTACTGAGATCCTCGAAATGGAAGCCCAGAAACATAGTCAGGCTGTCATGGTGGGACATGATGATTCAATGTCCATGTATGTTATATTTTTAAGAAGGCATTTAAACAATGAAATAAGTAATTCATTGAAATGAAAGATGCATTGAAGGCAGAAAGGTGCTCTATTATTATTTGTTCCCAGAACTGGAACTGGTGCTAGAATTTCTTGCTGTCCTGTTCAAGGTTTCAAAGTCAATATAATGCAACTTAATTATATGAAGTGGCACGGACTGAGTGCATGTGCTTTCTAACCTCCTGTGATCAGTATGTTTTATATGCTAAGAGGTATAATTTCTTACCTCTTGGACTGTGTATTTCCATTAAATAATTTCAGCAGCAGGCTCTGGTGAGATTGAATAAAGAAAGTGGGCAACATGGTAGCACAGTGATTAGCATTGTTGCCTCACAGCTCCAGGGACCGGGTTTGATTCAGACCTCAGGTGACTGTGTGAAGTTTGCATGTTCTCTTTGTATCAGCATGGGTCTCTTCCAGACTCACTGGTTTCCTCCCCCAGTCCAAAAATATGCAGGTTCAGTGGATTAGCCATTGCCTTTTGATGTTCATAGATATGTAGGTTAGTTGGATTAGCCATGACAAATGCATGGCTTTACAGATGTAGAGTGGAGGGGACAGCCTGGGTTGGATGCTCTTTCAGAGAGTCCATGAAGAATCAATGAGTTGAATGGCCTCTTTCAGCACTATGGGGAATCTATGGTTCCAAGGTTCTAATGGTTATTTTCTCTCACACATTTAGACTGAATGGATATCTCAGACACTCAAATAACACACACACACACGCATACACACATACAGACACACACATGCACACACACACACACACACACACACACGCACACACAAAGGTTAAATTTCGATAAAGTTCGAACACTTCTACGGATCACATTTAACTCAGTCTCTGGTTTACAATCCCTGGTCTCCCTTGTGACAGGCTTATTGTCTTTGAATGCATTTGATCATTTGAAATTGAAATTACAGTCTTATCAAATGAAGAGTTCACAGCATGTTCTGAAGTTTCATGTAGTCAAGTAGCTGCGGTATTGTTCCTCAGATGAATTTTAAACTGTAACAGTCTATATGTGTTCTGGCTGCCTGATGTCTCACAACTTTTGTCCCCCAAGTCTAGGTACTGATGGTTTGATGACGTTGGGGGAACAAACTGCAAACAGCTCCCATTTGATCTTTAAACAGGAAAAGGTAACATTGATGTCCCAAGTTCAAAGTCTCTTTCCAAATAAAGCTAATTGGAGTGGCACAGTGACATAGTGGTTAGCGCTGCTGCTTCACAGCGCCAGGAACCTCTGTTCAATTCCAGTCTTGGGTGACTGTCTGTGAGGAGTTTGTCAGTCTCCCCATTTCTCCTCTGGATGCTCCAAGGGGCCCCCCCCCCCCACCTTGCCCAGACATCCTCAAAGGCCTTTGGTTCTAACGGTGAGGTATACACGACTATTCCCTGTTCAGCGCAGCGAGGCCATAAAGCCGAGTGAACCCGAACATTTCAGCGCTGGGTTTGCTAATGCCAGGTAAATCACCATTAAAATAAATTTAAATGACTTATTCAGCCTCTTGCCGGAAATGGGCGAAAAGCTGACCTCACCAGAAAGCCGGCTCCTGTAGGATTGCGAGAGCCAAGAAGTCGGGCATGATTCTGATTTTTTAGCTCTCGCGCAATTTTACCAGCTCGCTCTGCCCGTCGATGGGTGGGGCATACCCGTAAAATTCCACCCAGAGAATCAGAAAATCAGAAATTCCATAGCCCTTTTGTGTTGGCCCCTCATTAAACAAAAAGATGCGCAAATTCCCCGAATGGCTATGACTGGCTATATTTAGTTGGACATTGGTCCAAGACTTGATGGTGGCAGGAGCTTAAATGCCAAAGATCACATTATTTGCAGCAGCTATTTTAATAGTAATGTCTTTTTTTTTAATAATAATATCTTGTTTTTAAGTTTTTTATCATTTTATTAATAAATGTCACAAGTAGGTTCACATTAACATTGCAATGAAGTTACTGTGAAAATCCCCTAGCTGCCACACTCTGGCACCGATTCAGTTACACTGAGGGAGAATTTAGCATGTCCAATGCACCTGACCAGCACGTCTTTTGGACTGGAAGGAAACAGGAGCACCCGGAAGAAAACCATGCAGACACAGGGAAAACCTGCAGATTCTGCACGGACCCAATCCGAGAATTGAATCTGGGTCCCTGGTGCTGTGAGACAGCAGAGCTATCCATGCTGCCACCTTGCTGTGCCCAAGGGTTGGAGAATCCAAGGAGCAGGGAGCACCCAGCTTGAAACAGACAAAGCATATTTAACTGTATAAATGAATATTTAAATATGCTATAATGGTTCTCGCACTTACTGGGCATTGAGACGTGGGGGAGGATCCCAAAGAGGGTTTATGCCTGTGCTAAATGCACCTCACAATTCTCCAACTCCACACATCCCCAAGATGATCTCCACATGAGTGCGCGCAGCTAATATATTGCCCTCAAAATTCCTTCCAACAACTTCAATTTGTGTCTCATTATTATACCATGTTTTTACATATGCAGCAGCAACAACTTATATCATGCCTTTGATGTAATGAAACTTGCCAAGATGCTTCACAGGAGCACTATAAAACAAAGCTTGACATAGCTACATAAGGAGATATTAGGTTAGGTGACCAGAAACCTGGCTTTAAAGAGTGCCATGAAGGAGGAAAGTGAGACGAAAACAGAAGTGGCAATTCCAGAGACTGTGGCCAAGATAACTGGAGAAGCAACCACCAATAGTGGAGAAATTATAATTGGGAGCGCCCCACAGGCCAATATTAGAGGCGTACAGATTTTTGGAATGGTTTGGGGCTGGAAGAGATAGCAGAGACTAGGAGAAGAAATGCCATAGAGGGATTTGAAAATCAAGAGTGAGAATTCCAAAGTCAAGGCTTCGCTCGACTGGGAGCCAATGTAAGTCACCCGGCGCAGGGTTAACAGGGGAACTGGACTTGCTGCCAATTAAAAGACAGATGGCAGAATTTCTGATGAAAGTTTATGAAGGGCAAACCAGCCAACAGTGCATTGGAATATAATCCAGTTTAAAGGTAATAAAGGATAAGTCAGGTGAATTTACAGAGGTGGAAATCAGTCTACGATTCAGAAAAGTAAAAAATGGATCATTTAGCAGATTTCTTGCTTTCATTAACATGATATTTTAATAGTTACCATGAATGCAAAATCCATCTAATTGTTACATTTGTTGAAAATCGAATCTTAGCTACCCATGACATAAGCAATTACACAGTTCATGGCCTCATGTTGGACTCAGTATGACAATGGGCAGGTGCATGATGTGCAGTTGCGCTATTAACACGTAGGGAAGTTTTATGTTCTGAATTAAGTGAGGTCAATTGATTAGATTAACTGTTGGTTAAAGGGCAGGGAGATGGTAACCCTAACAGTTAATAACAGTTCCTCGCTATATTGAATTTGGTACTTAATAGACATTGTCAAGAATTTTTGCATGCAGTTTGACTACTACGAATCCCCTGCACAATACCAAACATCCTTCATAATCAGCTAATGTTGCACTCCACTTATTTAACAAGATATAACATCACATTGATTAGAAGTCACTTGATTGGTAATGATGTGGTAATGACGTGGAGATGCCGATGTTGAACTGGGGTAAACACAGTAAGAAGCTTCACAACACCAAGTTAAAGTCCAACAGGTTTATTTGGTAGCAAAAGCCACTAGCTTTCGGAGCGCTGCCCCTTTGTCAGGTGAGTGGGAGTTCTGTTCACAAACAGGGCATATAAAGACACAAACTCAGTTTACAAAATAATGATTGGATTGCGAGTCTTTACAGGTAATCAAGTCTTAAAGGTACAGACAATGTGAGTGGAGAGAGCGTTAAGCACAGGTTAAAGGGATGTGTATTGCCGCCAGACAGGACAGTTAGTGAGACTTTGCACATCCAGGCAAGTTGTGGGAGTTACAGATAGTGTGACATGAACCCAAGATCCCGGTTGAAGCCATCCTCATGTGTGCAGAACTTGGCTATCAGTCTCTGCTCAGCGACTCTGCGCTGTCGTGTGTTGTGAAGGTCAATTGTTCTAAAGAACCATTTGGTTCAGTAATACATTCAGGGAACAAAATCTACCTTCCTTACGCAGTCTGGCCTACATGTGACTCCAGACCCAAAGCAATGTGGTTAACTCTTAACTGCCCTCTGCAATGGCTCAGCAGGCCATCCAGTTAGGGGTGGATAACACCTGCTGGACTTGCAGGGATGCCCATGTGGTAATGGGAGTTGTTGCCACCCACCCTCACCCTCCTGCCAATTAACTGGTTGGCAGTGCTGTGTTCCAGGTAGATGACAATGAACCTGCAACTGTTTCAATGTGTGTTTCTAGTAAAGTTTACATTTATTTACAACAAATGTAATTTAGGGAGGCAATGACTTGGTGGCATTATTACTGGACTATTAATCTAGAAACTCAGCTAATGTTCTGGGGTTCGAATCCTGCCATGGCAGATGGTGGAATTTGAATTCAATAAAAAATATCTGGAATTATGAATCTACTGATGACCATGAAACTGTTGTCGATTGTCAGAAAAAACCCATCTGGTTCACTAATTTCCGTTAGAGAAGGAAATCTGCCATCTTTATCTGGTGTGGCCTACATGTGACTCCAGAACCACAGCAAAGTAGTTGACTCTCAACTACCCTCGGGCAACTAGAGATGGGCCATAAATGCTGGCCAGCCAGTGATGTCCATGTCCCACGAATGAATAAAAAAAATTAACTCCTGCCTCAAGTTATCACACTTGTGATGAAGATGAATGTGGATGATGTTGTATGTTTGTCCATAATTGCTGGGAGTACCATAAAATTCAAAGAAGATTGGCAGGCTGGCACGGGATTCCAGAAAAAGCACAACAAAAAGAGTTAAACACAGAGAGAGACCTGCAGCTTTGCAGGGAACGGAACAAAGAATTACCCTGAACACCAAACATTGATGTAGAGATCCTGGAGAGAGTGCAGAGGAGATTTACCAGGATGTTGCCTGGTATGGAAGGGCTGTCTTACGAGGAAAGATTGAATGAACTTGGGCTGTTTTCCCTTGAGAGACGTCGGCTGAGGGGGCATCTAATAGAGGTTTATAAGATTATGAAGGGGATAGATAGAGTAAATGGTGGTAAGCTTTCTCCGCTATTAGAAATGGATAGAACGAGGGGTCACGGGCTTAGGGTGAGGGGGGCTAGGTATAAGACAAATATTAGAGGGCAGTTTTTCACGCAAAGGGTAGTGGGGGTGTGGAATGCACTGCCGAGTAAGGTGGTGGAAGCAGGCACGCTAGGGTTGTTTAAGAGTCACTTAGACAGCCACATGAGTGGGCTACATATAGGGGGATATAGTAGGCCTTACTAAACATTGTAGGCTTGGGAATACGTTTTGCCTCAGGGATGTTAGTCTTTGCCTGTTTAATAATGAATTTTTTTGTCTCCACAGGCATTTAAGTCCAGCAAGGGGCATGCATGCGGCAGGTTGTAGTGGGCTGCTCTTGGACGTTGCTTCGGGAGTTGCCTATTGCTTCATGTCGTTAGTGTGCTTAAACTGGACCATCTCAAGGGCAACATGACAGCTCAGAGACTATCTCTGTTACTGTGCAGACACATGGATTTGGGCCTGTGTCTGTGGGAGTTTGCACGTTCTCCCCGTGGTTGCGTGGGTTTCCTCCGGGTGCTCCGGTTTCCTCCCACATCCCCAAAGATGTGCTTTTAGGCTGATTGATTGGGTACTAAATTGTCCCTAAATTGGACCTCCCTGATCCTCGCACATTAGGCGTAGACTAAAATCATGAATAGGTCACTGAGACAGTGGGATGGCGGCGTGGGCTCGTTGGGCCGAAGGGCCTGTTTCCGGTGCTGTGTTGTTCTTTATTACTGCAGTCAGGAGACAGTTTAAAACAGGACACAGTTTCCAAAGTTTGGCAAAGAATCGCATGGCTGCAAAGCTGACAGCAACCTTAGATAAAAGCACGCCTGCTGAGACTCCAAAAGCGCGGGAAGATCAAAGGCTGAAAGAGCTGACAGAAGTCAACACAAACTGGACCTGCAGAGAGAGCAAAGCAAATAAGTGTCCTAGCCTTAGAAATTTGCCGAGGAAGGCTCACAGTCACTGGGGAGCCTAAGTCAGAAAAGGACGGGAAAGCATAAAGGCACAACTGACAAGCTGCTTGAAGTAAAATATCAGCGACAACTCTTAAAGCGGCAGTGCGCTTAAAACAGTAAACACATACAAAAAAGAACACAGCCAGCACCTGCAGAAGCAATTAGGACAAAGAAGACTTATAGATCATGCTGGTGTTTGGGAAGATTGAACCGTACGATGCAGATGCTGAGGATTGGAGTGAATATATCAAGATGATCAATTTTCTATTCCATGGATAATGAAATTACTGACAAAGGTAGGTATAAATAAACTGCTGATGATGTGTGGAAGTGAAATGTATGACCTTATCAGGAACTTTACTGCCCTGGGCGCACCCAGTACTGATTCGTGTAATGAGTTGGCTTATGACGTCCCATTTTCAGCCCAAGCTGCCTGTAATTTTGCAATGCTTTAAGTTCAACATGAGAGTTTGTGTTTCAAGAGAATGCTACTTTTGTGGAGAGCCGAAAACAGCCCACTGAGGACTGTCAGTTTGGGGATGTGTGCAATGATCTGCTGTGGGACAGGCTGGTATATGAGGTGAATGACTGCACCAGATTCCATGGACTAAATGATATCAGGAAACCTACTTACAGTGTGTCATCTGACAGTGTATGCATTTGTTATAGGTGTGGAGAGAATCATGGAGTGGATGCATGCAGATTTAGAGAGGCAGAGTGCTACTAGTCCTACAGGAAGAGACACCTACCGAGGCAGTGCAGGACAAAAGGTTGAGAGGGCAAATCTGATTTTGTCAACTGACACTGTGGAAGCTGCCATTGCGGCATGCTCTCTGGAGGCGACTTTACCTTCTCACCCTGCCAGTCAATGAGAGCCAGAATATCGGGTTTGCGCTTGATTTTTCACCTCTCACGATCTTACCAAGACCAGATATCTGGTGAGATCAGCCTTGTGTCAGAAAAGGGCACAAGGCTAATTGTAATATTAGGATTTAAATATTACAAACAAGCCTGGGACACTATCACCTGGGCTCACTTACCTTTATGGCCTTATTGGTGAAGGTCCTCACCAGCAAGGATCACATCTGGTCCCCATCAATGGGGACCTGTCATGATGACCTTTTCGGTAGGACCGGAGCCAATGGAGGCCAACTAAAGCTGGGGGCAATGGGAGGTTGGGGGCAGGGATGGTGATTGACAGATCTCCCTGTTACAGAAAGTCCTGGGCAATTGTGCCCTCTGCTGCATTCTGCTGGTTTTAGGTGAGCTCCCTCCCCCTGCTGGCGAGAAACAGATTTTGCTTCATTCATATTTTTCCTCAGTCTGGTAAGATTAGATTCTAAACTTGCCCAACAATAAACAATGCAATTCTCTCCTGTTTTCACGCTCGTTTGGCACTTAAAATTTCTTTGATAAGATCATCCCCTCTGTATCAGCTGACTGCTGTTAAATCTTTACCCATTGCAAAGATAGTGCAGGTGAATGGCAAGCAACTGCAGATGGAGGTGGATACTGCTGCTTCAGCTACCGTTGTTGAGGTGCACATGTTCAAGTACCTCAGTGAAGGGAATAAGGCATCGACATTGGAGTACATGTCTACCTATCTGAGAACCTACACTGGAGAGCCCATTCATATCAAGAGCATTGCCGCTGTTCCTGTTTGCTACAAACAGTAGATAGCCCAACTTCCTGTGATGGTCATAGATAGCTAGGGGCCCAGCTTTTTGTGTTGAGATTGACTGTAAAAAAGAAAACTAGACTGGTCAGGAACATCCTATTTGATGCCCAGTGGAATTCCAGAGCTTTTAAACAAAAATGACACTTTTTCAGGATGGATTGGGAAAACCGAAGGGCTTTCAATCCCCAGGAAACACCATACTTCTTTAAGGCCAGGCTGATGCCTCACTCACTCAGCGAAAAAAGTGGAAGCTGATTTATCTAGGTTGGAAAACCTGGGAATAATTCAGTCTGCCCGGTTTTCGAGGTGGGTCACATCCATCTTCCCAGAGCACAAACAAGAGTAGACCATACATCCACGTGGTGACTACATTCAGAGAAGCAAAGCTTGACAAGTGCCCCATTTCCAAAATTGATATGTTGTAGGCCAAGTTAGAGAGACGGTAAGTCAGTCATCAAGCGAGACGAGAGTCAAATGGGATTTAAATAGACAGGTGCTTGATGGCCATTCCAGACATGACAGGCAAAATGAGCTTCTTTCTGTGCTGTAAAACTCCATAACACTATGCCTCTATCTTATCAGCTGTTGGAATTGAATAGAACATCAAAGGCATATGCGACAATCAGCACTCACCGATTCACTCAGTTGCCTTTTGGAATTTCAGTGCACGTGCCATTTTTCAGCGAACAATGGAGACTCTGCTGCATGGACTTCCATGTGTGGCCACAACTTAGCTGATGTCCTCGTCACTGGGCCTACTGAAGTCGAACATTGAACCAAATTTGAGGAACAGCTGAAAAGATTTGTGGAAGCAGTATTGCATTTGAAGTGAGAGAAATGTACATTTCAGACATCTGAGGTAACCCACCTGGACCACAGACTAGATGCTGTGGGGTTGCATCTTCTTGAAGACAAAGTTCAAGCCATTGAAGATGCACCATCACCCTGGAATGTGACAGAACTTAAGTCATTCTGAGGGATGATAAATAACCTAAACTGTCCACTGTGCTTGCACCACTCCATCTGTTACTGAGGAAGAACCACTGGTCGTGGGGTTCTCAGCAAAAAAATGAGGACTAACTGCTTAAGTCGTTGTATTTGGTGGTATCTTATGACCCAATTAAAGAGCTACTGTTGACATGTGATACTTCTCCCTATGGCATAGGAGCCTTCCTGTCTCATCAAATGGAAACATGTCAGAAAAACATGTCATCAGCTACATTTCGAGAACACTCTCTCAGACTGGAAAGGACTACTACCAGCTGCAGAAAGAAGCAGGGTTTGTTGTGTCTGGTGTCAAGACGTTTCACCAATACCTGCACATTTTACAATGTGTCCGACCATAAGCCTCTGACAGGTTTGTTCAGTGAAGACACAGCTATTCCATGTAGATTCAACAGGAATCCTGACGCTGTCAGCTTCTGAGTATACAATCATAAATCGTCCTGGCTTATATATAGCCAATCCAGACGCACTTCGTTGTCTTCCATTACAGACAGTCCTGCCAACACACGCTGTTCCTCAAGAGTTAATGTTAACTTGCTCAGATCCACCACTTATATGCGCTAACCAGATCAGGAATTGGATGGGCAGAGATGCAGCACTGTTAAAAATGAAAGACATTGTTTTAGAAGGCTGGACAGGTACCATTGTATCAGATATTCTGTTCCCCTTTTACTCCAAAAGCACTGAACTGAGTCATCAGTTACCAGGATTGAATCTTGTTGAGGGGGCTGCAGTTTCATGGTCCTTTCCAGAGCTAAGGCATACTTGGCAGAGCTCCACAGCGCACACCAAGACACATCAAGTTTGAGAACATTGGCAGTAGTTACGCATGGTGGTCAGGATTATACAGTGACATTCAGGACAGGCTTAAAAACTGTTCCCTTTTGCCAGCAACACTTGAAGCAGCCTCCTTCAGCTCCTCTTCACCCAGGGCAAAGGCCTGACTGTCTTTGAATACTGACAATGTGGGATCATTTCCAAGCACCATGCTCCTGTTACCCATTGATGCACATTCAAACTGACTTGATATCTATGAGATAAAGATATTAACTTTGGCTGCAACTATTGACAGGCTACGTAACTCCTTCAATCTACATGGGTTGCCTGCGATCACTGTCTCTGACAATGGGACAGTTTTCACCAACACAGAATTTCAGATCTTCACAGATCTGAATGGCATCCATCACACGAAGACCGCTCCTGGCATCATTTGTCATGCAGTCTCACCAAAAGAGCAGACTTTTAAAGCCGATGTACCCAATGAGCCATCAAGGGCAGTGGCACCTAGTTCCAGTAGTGCAACATTTTCTGTGGCTCAAGACCCCATGATTCTTGTTCCGAAACTCCCTGGAAGAGGAGTGTCACTCTCATCATTTCCGCAGAGCACCTCAAAGACATTGGACAAGATTCTCAGACCTTCCAGCCATGTGTTTCCTCCTGGCGGGAAGTGGCGTGTTTGCAGTGAGACATAGACAGGATGCAAGACTGGGCAGAGAAGTGGCAGATGGACTTCAACGCAGATAAATGTGTAGTGGTTCATTTTGGCAGGTCCAATGGGATGAAGGAGTACAATATCAAGGGTAGGACTCTTAGCAGTGTTGAGGAGCGGAAGGACCTTGGGGCCCGTGTCCATAGGACTCTTAAATCGGCCTCGCAGGTGGAGGATGTGGTCAAGAAGGCGTATGGTGTACTAGCATTCATTAATCGAGGGACTGAGTTTAGGATTCGGGAGGTAATGCTGCAACTTTCTAAGACCCTTGTCAGACCCCACTTGGAGTACTGTGCGCAGTTCTGGTCGCCTCACTACAAGAAGGATGTGGAAGCTATTGAGAGGGTGCAGAGGAGGTTTACAAGGATGTTGCCTGGATTGGGTGGCATGCCTTATGAAGATAGGTTGAGGGAGCTAGGTCCCTTCTCCCTGGAGAGACGAAGTTTGAGAGGCGACCTAATAGAGGTGTATAAAATGTTGAGAGGAATAGATAGGGTGGATTCTCGGAGGTTATTTCCCAGGGCTGAAATGGTCGCCACGAGAGGACACACGTTTAAGGTGCTGGGGAGCAGGTACAGAGGAGATGTCAGGGGTAAGTTTTTCACTCAGAGGGTGGTGAGTGAGTGGAATCGGCTGCTGTCAGTGGTGGTAGAGGCAAACTTGCTGGGGTCTTTTAAAAGACTTCTGGATGAATATATGGGATTTAATGGGATTGAGAGTTAAAGATAGGCCTGGTAGGTATGGATATGATCGGCACAACCTGTGGGCCGAAGGGCCTGTTTGTGCTGTAGTGTTCTATGTTCTATGTTCTATGTTCCTCGTGGCAGAATTCTCTGGTCCTGCCACTTTCAATGGGAATTTCCACTGATGTCACCCCACACTGGCGGGAAACCCAAGGGCAGGAGTGCGCTGCCGGTGGGAGCAGAGAATCCTGCCAGCATGAACGGCCTTGATTTGTAGAAGAGGAGAGGTTAAATCTGAGAGGCATTGCTAATGTTGTCTATTTTTTATGAAGAACTTAAGGAAATGGGAGTATTTGCCCCTTCCTCCTGCCAATCAACCAATGGGTGCACCAGTTCTCTACCCCTAGTAAGATGGCGGCAGGCCTGTAAATATCTCAATGTGGGTTACCAATAAAGTTTACATTTGCTTGCAACCAACTGGCTCCAGTGTCAAACTATCGCAGCCCACATCCCATGCAAGAATTAAAAAAAAACCTCGCACCAAAGAACATAAGAACATAAGAAATAGGAGCAGGAGTAGGCCATCTGGCCCTTCGAGCCTGCCCCGCCATTCAATAAGATCATGGCTGATCTGTCGTGGCTCAGTTCCACTTTCCCGCCCTCTCCCCATAACCCTTAATCCCCTCTCTTATCAAAAACCCATCAACCCGCTTCTTAAAAATATTTAGCGAGGCAGCCTCCACCACTTCAACGGGCAGAGAATTCCAGAGATTCACCACCCTTTGAGTGAAGAAGTTCCTCCTCAACTCCGTTCTGAACCGCCCCCCCTTTATCTTGAGGCTGTGCCCCCTAGTCCTACTGTCTTTTTTGAGCGGGAAGAGTCTTTCCACCTCTATCCTATCCATCCCATTCATCATCTTATACGTCTCAATGAGATCTCCCCTCATTCTTCTAAACTCTAACGAGTACAAGCCTAGTTTATTCAGCCTCTCCTCATAGCTCAACCCCCTCAACTCCGGTATCAGCCTAGTAAACCTCCTCTGCACTCCCTCCAGGGCCAAAATATCCTTGCGCAGGTGCGGCGCCCAAAACTGCACACAGTACTCCAGCTGCGGCCTCACCAATGCCCTATACAGCTGCAGCAAGACCTCCCTACTTTTATATTCAATCCCCCTCGCTATGAAGGCCAGCATCCCATTCGCCTTCCTGACCACCTGCTGCACTTGCAGGCTGGGTTTTTGCGACTCATGCACAAGGACCCCGAGGTCCCTCTGCACCGTCGCCTGCTGCAGTTTTTCGCCACGTAAGTAATAGTCCTTCCTACCATTCTTCCTACCAAAGTGGACCACCTCACACTTGCCAACATTAAATTCCATTTGCCATTTCCTGGCCCATTCGCCCAGCCTATCTAGATCCTTCTGCAGACTCTCCACACCCTCCGCACAATTTGCCTTTCCCCCAATCTTGGTGTCATCAGCAAATTTCGACACCCTACACTCGGTTCCCTCCTCCAGATCATCTATATAAATGGTAAATAGCTGAGGCCCCAGCACCGACCCCTGGGGCACCCCACTAGTCACCAACCGCCAATCCGAATAGCACCCATTGACCCCCACTCTCTGCCTCCTATTTGACAACCAATCCTCTATCCACGCTAACACCCTACCCCCAACTCCATGTCCTCTGACCTTCTGCAGTAACCTCTTGTGAGGTACCTTATCAAACGCCTTCTGAAAATCCAGAAAGACCACATCCACCGGCTCTCCTCTATCCACCGCCCTAGACACATCCTCATAGAACTCCAGTAAATTTGTCAGACACGACTTCCCTTTAATGAAACCGTGTTGCGTCTGCCCTATCAAGCAATTCCCTTCAAGATGCCTCGCAATTTCCTCCTTAATGACGGATTCTAACATTTTACCTACCACAGACGTTAAACTAACCGGCCTGTAATTCCCCGCCTTTTGCCTGGCACCCTTCTTAAACAACGGCGTAACATTAGCCGTTTTCCAATCCTCCGGCACTTCCCCGGAATCCAGCGACGTCTGGAAAATAACCACCAAGGCATCCACTATCACCTCCGCCATTTCTTTCAGAACCCTCGGATGCATTCCATCCGGTCCTGGGGACTTGTCCACAATCAGCCCCTCCAGTCTGTCGCGCACCACCTCTCTAGTAACAGTAATGTCATTAAGACCCTCCAGTCCTACCACCTTTCCATCGCTAACACCCGGCAAATTATTCACGTCCTCCTCCGTGAAGACAGAAACAAAAAAGTTATTCAAGACCTTAGCCATATCCCCATCCCCTACCACTAGGTCCCCTTTCTCATCCGCTAAGGGACCAACGTTCACCCTAGCCAGCCTCTTCCTTTTTATATATTTATAAAAACTCTTGCTATCCTTTTTTATATTAAGCGCTAGCCCAGCTTCATAGCTTCTTCTACCCTCCTTTATCAACTTTTTTGTCAATCTTTGTTGACATTTAAACCTTTCCCAATCCTCTTCTCGCCCACTGCTCTTAGCTACTCTAAATTCCTCCGCTTTTAATTTAACACTTTCCTTCACCTCCTTCGTTATCCACGGCTTATTACCTCTCTTCCTACTGTCCTTTTTAACCATCGGAATAAATTTCTGCTGAGCACCAAGAAAGATCTCCTTAAAGATCCTCCACTGCTCCTCAGCAGACCTACCTTCCAACGCGCTCCCCCAGTCCACATTCGCCAATTCTTCTCTCATCCTACCATACTCCCCTCTATTCAAACAAAGGACACGTGTCCGGGAACCCACTTTCTCCTCCTCCATCTGCAACAGAAACTCCACCATACAATGATCACTCTCTCCAAGAGGATCCTTCACCTCAAGGTCCCTAATTCTACCCGCCTCATTACATAGCACCAGATCCAAGATAGCTCGCTCCCTCGTCGGCTCCAACACACACTGTTCCAGGAAACTATCCCGGCAGCATTCCAAGAACTCCTCCTCGAGCCCACCTCGTCCAACATGGGTCGACCAATCAATATGCAGATTGAAATCCCCCATAACTACTGCCGTCCCATTCCTGCACGCCGCACTTATTTGCGCGTTAACAGCCCGCCCCACCTCCAGATCATTATTCGGGGGCCTATAGACGACACCCACCAGCGTCTTCCTCCCTTTGCTGTTCCTAATCTCCACCCACAACGATTCCACTTTCTGCTCTTTGGCTCCGATATCATCCCTTGCTACCACCTTGATGCTGTCCTTAATCAGCAGAGCTACGCCACCCCCTCTTTCCTCCTGCCTATCCTTCCTAAACACTTGATAGCCCTGTACATTCATCTCCCAGTCCCTGTCACCTTGCAGCCACGTCTCTGTAATGGCCACCAGATCGTATCCATTTGTGTCGATCTGCGCCACCAGCTCATCCACTTTATTCCGAATGCTTCGTGCATTCAGATAAAGCGCTTTCATCCCAGCCTTCTTCTGGACCCTATTTGTCGTAACACCACCACTTGGGACATCCTCAGCCTCTTCCCTTACCTGTACCCTATCCTTAACTGTAGACCTCCTAACATCACCTACCCTCGCACCCTCCCCCCCCCTAATTAGTTTAAAGCCCTGTCTACAGTCCTCTTTACTCGATTCGCCAGCACTCTGGTCCCAGCACGATTCAGACCAACCCCATCCCGCCCGAACAAGTCCCACCTACCCCAATACTGGTGCCAATGCCCCATAAATTCGATCCCATTCCTCCCACACCAATCTCTGAGCCACCCATTCACTTCCTTTATCCTGTCAACCCTACGCCCGTCTGCACTCGGTTCAGGCAGTAGCCCAGAGAAGACCACCTTGTCGGTTCTACTTTTTAATTCCATTCCCAGCTTCTCATACTCCCTCCCCAGATCCTCAGTCCGCACTTTGCCTACGTCGCTGGCACCCACATGTACCACCACAACTGGGTTCTCACCCTCCCACTCCAGATTCCTCTGCAGCCCAGCTGCGACATCCTGTACCCGAGCACCAGGCAGACAACACACCCTTCTGTGCACTTTGTCATTGTGACAAAGGACAGTGTCAATACCCTTCACCCCAATATCTCCAATCACTACTACGTTCCTTTTCCCCTTCTCTTTGCCTATGTCCTGCTGCATCACTGTACCGTGTGCAGTTTGCTCACCAACCTCACCTGCCTCGTCCTCTTCCAGAGTGGAAGCAAGAACCTCAAACCTGTTATGCAGATTAAGAGGCTGAGGCCTCCGCTCCTCACCCCCCTTCCTCCTCCCAGCAGCCCCCTTTTGTTCCTGACCCTTAGATTTAGACAGTCTAGAGGGGGTGGATGTCACTTGCACCCCATTGACAATGGCACCCTCTCTCCCCCTGATGAGCCTCAGCGTCTGTAGCTCAGAGGCCAGCTCATCCACCTTGAGCTGGAGCTCCTCCAGCAACCTGCACTTACTGCAGACATGGTCACTGGGAAGGACCCTGGGGTCCACCAGTTCCCACATCATACAGGAACCGCACATCACATGCCCCTCCATTATTCAATATAATTTGTTGTGGGAAAAAATTTTTTCCTTGTTTTTTGCTGTAGTAGTTTTGAAAAAAAATTTTTTTTTTTTCCTTGTTCTTTCCACCTGGCCTTTTTACCTTCCAGCCCTTTTTGATATTAAGCCCTAATAGCTCACTCTGCTTCCCTCTCACTCCGCTGCCCGCTCCGACGCTGCCCGCTATCTACACCAGGCCTCCTTTTAAACTTGGCGCTGATTTAAAGCTGATGGGCCACAACTGCCTGATAATCACTCCCTCACAATTCTTAAAGCAGTAAATACAATAAGTAAATGCTTTAAACAGTTCTACAAAGAACAAAGTGCTTTAAACTTATTTTAAACAGGTTTTTAACAGGTAAAGTCTTAGCTTTCTCTCTGATGCTCCTTCCTCGTCTGCTCCAGGCACATATATAAATCATCATCATCTCTGTCTGCGAGTGAAGGCAAAGACGGAATGCTTTCCAATCTTGCAAACTTGAAAGCAATTGTGGTTTTAGGAATATCTAGTATCAATTTCCTGATTTCCTGAAAATATAATTGATCCTGTAGGATTTTTAAAAACTTTTTCTGTTTAGTAATTCTTTTAATGAAAGGCCTGAGTTGTGGGAGAAACCTGGTCGAAGGAATTAATGTTTAAACTGCAGCATAAACTTCGGATTCTGCACTGGCCGATTTGCTCCCTAGCAGACTTTGTGCCAAGTAATACCTGTTCTAATTCAAACAGAATTAATTCCAATGTTACTTGTAGGCAGTCAGCCCAGATACTTGCAGTGCAGTTCTCTGCCGCCTTAGAGAATGGCTCACCAAGGCCATCAGCTAAGGCGTGGGAAGACATTGATTCACAAGACAATTTCCTCTTTTTAATGCAAGAGTGTTTATGTGGTTTTGCTGGAACTAGTCTTTCTATTCCTATCCTCAGTAATGGTGAACAAGTCACAGCTTGCCTTAATTGGAACTGCAAGCATGGGCCTTTATTGAAGATTTCTCCAACAAGTTACATCAAGTTGAAATCACAAAGTAGAATAAAGGGAGCAAAAAGCAGGGCATGCCAACAATTCCAAAATGCAATGCAGACTATAATTATAAAGGCATCTAGCACAACAGAAAACCTGAGAAAAAGACACAGTTGGAGAGATCTTTCATTGTCAGAATGCAAAGTGTTTATCTCACCTTGGTTAGACACAATGAATAGAAGCTCTAATTATTTTTTTTTCCCTGATGGATGAATCTGTTCTATAAATTTCCATCATCATATCGCCAGAAACCTGGTCAATGAGGATTTAGCTGCAATAATGTTCACTCTGTGTCTCTCAGGTAGTTAACCATGAAGCAATGACCACGGAGAACAGGAAATCACATGACATTAAGTGGGGCAGCAAGTTTCATGACCTAATTCACCAGCGCTGATGTTTCTGGATGTTAAAAGCTCACTTTGAAGTGAAACAGGTCTGACTCACTTACTCCTATGTATGTACACAGCCACAAGTTCAAAAATAAGAAGAAATGTAAAAACAATGTAGGTGTTCAAAATTGTCATCGCCTTGTCTAGATTGCACGGAAGATTGATTCTTATACAGTAAATACTTGGCCTTCCTTGTATTTATAATGATTAATTTTAATCATTGAATCATTGAATGATACAGCAATAGAAGGAGGCTATTTGGCCATCATACCTATGCATGTTCTTTGGAAGTCCCATCCAATTGTCGCACTTTTCTCCCGTTATCCTTCCTGTTTCTCACCTTCAGTTACTCATCCAATTCCATTTTTAAAATTATTGGGGCAAGTTTGCCCATTCCACCCGCCACGGGAATCATAGTGGTTGAGGGGTGGACCATGGAAAGGTCAATTGATCTCGGGGTGGGATTTTCTGGTTTTGGGGTGAGTGCAACTAGAAAATCCCACCCATTGAGTGGGACATCGCCCCCCCCCCCCCCTCCCCCCAGCCCCCCACCATCCTCGGCCGTCTTCCCCTGCTGTCTTCCCCCGCGGTGTTTTTGCAGAGGTGGAGGCAGCCCACCACTGAGCAGCAACAGTATCTTCTGACCTCACCAATGTCTATAGGGTTTTAATTTGTTTGTCGTTTATGTTAAATGAGAGCTGAACACATTTCTGGCTATGGCAGAGATCACTTTATACAAAGTTATGCATTGCACATACCCCACCTCCTTGTCCTGACCTTGCTTTACCTCTCTTCATTTCCTCGCCAGGACAACCATACAGCATCCATTCATTGCCTGTTTTAAGAAAATGCTGGTGGGGAGACAGGACCCATGTTCCCCTCACATGGGGAAATGGACTGAGCACCACAATGGGATTGGAAGTTAAGGTGGGCAGATGTGGCACCCCATCACTACCATGTTGAGATACATGGAAAATCAGTAAACAGAAATGTTTCTAGTGCAGGAACCTGAATCTGAGTAAGTGTTCTCCATCTGCACACAACACTGCATTCATAAACTGATGCCTGTGGATTAATTGTAATACTGTGATGTTTTGCTAATGGCGAAAGAAACAGGTTTACAGTAAAAGATCTGTTTATCAAATAAGCAGTGATTCTGAAAAATTTGTAATGACTCATTGACTCACGCATGGAATTATTCATGAATAAAACAGCTTATGGCTTTTTTTAACATAACCCTGCACATCCTCCCATCAGCCTCATTCAGTTCTTCACCTGATTCAGAACATTTTTGCTTAATTCTCACAGTATATCAACAAGACTGCAAACTCTCCAGCTTTGAACTGAACAAACATGATTTTGAGTTGGCGGTGAACATTGCTTCTGCACCTGGAATAATAAAAGCTTTTGGTAATGTTTATGCATCATCACGCAGTTGGCACTTCTGTCTCCCTCTTCCTCTTTCAAAGGAGTATAGGAACAGGAGTAGGCCATTCAGCCCATTGAGCCTGCTCATGGCTGATCAGACACTTCAATGCCTTTTACACCCACTATCCTCATAACCCTTTATGTTATTGTTAATCAGAAACCTATCAGTCGCTGCTTTAACCATGCAAATGACTGAGCTGCCACAGTGAAATTCCTATACCTATAGCCACCATAACATTCACGTCCCATATTGTTAGCTAAATGAGGATCAAAGGAGTCCATGTTTCATTGTTCATTGTTGAGCGCTATCAAAAGAGTGTATTTGAAAGTGGTGAGATGTCGCTGTCTTTTATTGGCTCCATATTAAAAAGAGGCATTTTTTAAGGCTCTGCTCCTTAATTGTACAATGCATTTGTCAAAAGCATTGTGTTTCCACATTCTGGTACAACATGTGGCTCATTGTGTTGCAAAGTTCCCCAATGAAAGCAGCACCTGGAATCGATTTCCAGCTAATTCCAGCAGCAGCAGGCTCACTGGGAATAAGGCTGCGCTACCCATACAGGAAAGCAAATATGACAGATTAAAATCTAATTACATTCAAATAATCATTTAAAATATTTATATTCCCCACACAAGCAATTATGTTGGTTGGTGGACAGTGGAATGAATTATTTAATGAAACATTTATTATGCATATGGTTGTATTTTTTTCTTCCTTCCCCAAGTAATTGATTTTTACTAGGCTTCACCCAAAGGCCTACTCATTATCTTCAAGCCTAGACAACCAAAGGCATAATACAATGATAGAAGTTTACACACAGGAAACTCTTCTCACCAGTCCCATTCTCCTGCCTTCTCCCCAAAGTCTCGTGCCACTTGCTCCTTCAAAGGGTTTCCCATTGCTCCAAAAATGATACAACTGCCTCAGTGACTTCTGTAACAATCATTCTACATTCTAACAACTACTAATCCTCACTCCTCACTCTCTTAGCGATAGTGTCCTCTTAGCACACCCACTAAAACACCCCATAAATACCTGCCTGTGCTAACCATTACGGATATAACCTGATTAAAATGGATTACTGTAGCACAGTCAGGGAGGTTTCCAAGCCTAGAAGTCATACCCAAAAATATACGGCGACCATGGAGAAAGCAGTCAAGTCCAGAGTCACTATACACTTTGCGCAGAAGTATGCAGCTTCCAGCAGACATCACAAGCAGGGAGTCTGGCTGCATCCCACAGACACTGATGCTAACTGTCATGCCACAACAGATATCAGCAACCCCCCTACTAGTTTCCTAAAGTTTTGCTTGCCTGCCCAGAACTGAATCTGCCAGCACATCTCAAACACAGTGATGATACTCATCACCTATTAACATCAATTAATTGAGCCAGGGCTCCTGCCCAGGATGCCTGCTGGAAGCTGCACCTGGGTATGGTGAGCAGAGTGTGTGGGCAGGATTGAACAGGTGGTGAAGTCGCCCAGGCTGCCATTACATTGATTGGTTGTTGCCAGATGGTCCACTCTCTTGTCCTTTGCAGTTCATTGAAGCAGGCGACTGGAATTTCCTTTGATGAGGTAACAGTGAAATTGATGGCAAAGGAATTCATCTCACATTATGCAGGTCTAGCCATCAGGTCATTATTTTTCTTATTCGTTTATGGAACGTGTCGGTACATTCATGGTGCTCTTAGGAGGGGAGATATAGGAATTTGCTCTTTTTCCGTGTTTGAACCAATGTTGTAATGAGGTCAGGAGCTGAGTGGCCCCCATCAAAACTTAACCTGAGCGTCAGTGATCTCGGCACCATCCAAAGCTATGGCCTCAGATTTATCAACAACTCTCGGGAGTTGGAAATTTCACCCTGGGGTTGCCTTTCACATGGCAGACAAGTTAAGTGCATTGGGTCTCAGTGTCTTGGAAGGGAGACATCAGGCTGAATTTACTGGTGAATTATGGATGTGTGCAATTGGGTAGGGGACCCAGATTGCTGGGATTAAATGCTGCCTGACAAAGCCCAGATTTAACTAATTCCCATCAACCTGGGGGGAATGGGCACATCTGAAAAGTACGATTTTGCACATTGAAATGTTGCCATTGTTTAATGTTGAGATATTTTGTAAAGTGCTATGAACAGCTTTATTTATCTTGTCTGTGTCGCTGAATGAGGATATTAGTATTTAAAGGCAAAAGAATTAATACAAGAATGGAAATAATTGTGAAAGCTGTTTAGAGGGAATTTCTCAATAAAAGTCTTGAATTCAAGCATGGGCCTTTTAAAGAAGAAACAATTAGTGCCAAAGTAAAGGTATTCAACCAAGAAAGAGAAGCCCGAATTCATCACATAAATGCTATGGCTGTAACTGTGAAAAATAATATAATCTCAATAGAAGAAAAAAATGCAGTGCCTTTCAAAATCATTTTACAGCCAGTGAGTTTGAAGTGTTGTCCTGGTTGTAATGTAGGAAGTGCAGATTTGAGCAAGGTCCCACAAACAGCAATGTGACAGTAACCAGATAATCTGACGGGACAGTCAGTCCAATTAATCTCAAAGGTAAGGAATTGCTATAATGATTCCTCGAAGAAGGCTGTTGGAGGGAAACATAATTTGGACATGAAAATGCCGCACCTCATAAATCTGCTCATGAAAGGTATATTGAACAGCCTGTATTGCAGGAGGTCAGTATGTGACGTAGTGTTAGAAACCAATGTGATTCATCATTGATTAAAACAATATACTGCAACATGGTTCACGTGTTTCTGTTTTACACAATGCGAGTCATGTAAATGTTGAATGTGATTGGAGTAATTCTACAAAACCATGCTCCAGGTATGAGCCTCACCCAGTTGACAATGTATGTCAGAGAATGAGCATTGGTACTGGCATGATTTTTAGACACTTAACTTTCATGGATAACTGGCATGGTGGCACAGTGGTTAGCCCTGCTGCCTCACAAGTGCCAGGGACCCGTGTTCTATTCCCGAATTGAGTGGCTGTCTGTATGTGGAGTTTATATATTCTTCCTGTGTCATCATGGGTTTCCTCCTGGTGCTCCAGTTTCCCCCCACTGGTGCGCGAAAGGTGTGCAAGTTAGATGGATTAGCCATGCTAAATGTGTGAGGTTATGGGGATAGGGTGGAGGAGGGGGCATGGGTGGGATGCTGTTTCAGAATGTCAATGCAGACTCCATGAGCCAAATGGCCTCCTTCTTCTGGGAAGCAAGGTAATGAATTCATTGCTGACAGGCATGTCTCACACGTGAAGGACTATTTCATAAACTGCTTTTCGTAGCTGTATGTAATAAAGCTTTTAATACTATACCTACTAATAAACTTGCAGTACATTACCTGCATTTTCCATATTTGTCTGATCTTTAGCATTCACAGTTTCTCTTCACTCCTCTCTAGTTTCCTCATGAGCTGTCACCGGATAACAATTCTCACCCTTGCAGGAACAAAATGCATAAATGCCAATGATCTAATCAGCACACATTTATCAGCCAATGAATTTGCATGGGATTATCAGCAAATTATTCAGTCATTATGTATTAATGCGTCTCAGTGCACAATTAGCAACATTAATCCATTGTATTTTTAAACCTTTTCCTGCATGGTAATTAAAGTTCACAGCTTTAAAAACAATACATGCCTGCAGCTCTGCGAGTGACGAATCTTCAGCTTTTTCGACAAGTGTTTGCTATTCACTACAAGCCAACTGTTGGTCTCCATTTGTTGGGTAATCTTTCAGCTCTGACACTTTCCATTTGTATTGACAGGGTTGGATCACTTCACGGCAACTTCTTCCACTAGGAGGGCCGACAGAAAATCACTCCACCGTTCGATAAAACCTACTGACCCAGCAGATTATTTGGACCTTATGAAAACAAAGGTCAAGGGTTAAATCACACATGGGTCGGAGGTAAATGGTTACAGTGTGATAAGACCACGTAAGTTCAGACTGACAGTGGGAATTCTTCACATGAATTTGGTAAAAGATCAACTAATTCTACATTGGGGAAAATTGAAATTTCTCTCTATCAAAGGACTTACCAAATGGATATGTTTTTTTTTATTAATTCATAGGACATGGACATCACTGGATGGGCCAACATTTGTTGCCCATCTCTTAGAGCATTTAAGAGTCAACCCATTACTGTGGCTCCGGAGTCACATACAGCTCAGACCAGGTAAAGATGACAGATTTCCTTCTCTAAAGGACATTAGTGAACCAGATGGATTTTTACAACAATGGACAATGATTTCATGGTCATTCTTAGACTTCTATTCCGAAATTTTTTTGTATTGAATTCAAATTTGCTTTGGTGGGATTTGAACCTGGGTTGTCAGAGCAGTATCCTGGATGTCTGGATTACTAGTCTGGTGACAATATTGCTATGACACTGTCTCCCCTATTTAATTTGTAAATTAATTCCAATTTGATAAGTGTGCAGCTATTAGTTAGATCTTAAGTTCTTCCTCATTTGTATTTAGTTTTAATTCACAAATATTGGATAATAGAGAATCTGACACAATACTAATCTCTTCCTCATAGCTTATTCGTCTAACATTCTCATGCCAGTATTAAGTGGGGATTGTCCAGTGTTCAGTTCCATTTGCGACTCTTCAGATAATGAAGCAGTCTTTGGCCATGAGACCTAAACAGTGTTCAGGCTTGTGTTGGTAAAGGACAAGTAGTGTAGGTATCACGCAAGTGTTAGTCAATGACCATCTCCAATGAGGGAGAGCTTAATATATTTCCCCTTGATATCCAAAGGCATGGTCTTCATCAAATTCCCCACCATCAACAACTTGATGGTTACTATTGATCAGAAATGTAATTAATAGATGCTAGCACCCATGCCTTGCACATACATAATACGTGCCTTGTTAGGTGCACTGAAGCACCAAATATAGCATTCCTCATACCGTGTATTAAGGGTTAAAATAAAGCCAATCACAAGTAAGTTCAAGCAGTAGTACCATGATTCCAAAAACAAAAAACAAAATAATGAAGATGGTCAGAATCTGAAATAAAATTCAGGAAATACACAACGAGTGGCATTTTCCAGCTGTTCCCATCACTGGGATTGTCCAGTCCCATTGACAGCGAGCCCCTGCCACAGGTTCCCCCACTGGCAGAGGGTGTGAACAGTGGGAAAGCCTGTTGATAATGGTGGGACCAGTAGACCGCTCCACTGGCCAAAGGTAGGCCATCTCCAGGTTGCCAGGGGAGTGGAGGGGGGGTAGAAACTTGTAGTCAGGCAGTATCTGTGGTGAGAAACATAGTTCAGAGGTGGAATCTTCCAGTCCTGCCAGCAGTGGGAAGCAAGGCAGTCTTAATTTGATGTGAGGCCAAAAGTCAGTTTTCCGATGATCGGATAATCTTAAGGAGTTAAGTTCTTGAGACTTTAAAGGCAGGTTGAGCTTCCCTACCTCATTGGAATTAAGTTCCTCCTCCAAATGAAGTTTCTGTCAATGAGAAATTAAAGGCTTCACTTTTACAAGGATACATATATGGAGTGCATCTGGCCATCTTCCATGACTAATGGTGAGCTGTCGCTGCATGGTTCTCGTTGGGGAGTGTCTGTAAATGCCAGTCTTATGGTTGAGACCAGTTGGTTGTTGTGCATGTTGTGTGGAGGGTGACCAAGGAAGGGTTAGGGAGGAAGGTTGGAATAGTGACCAGACAAAGGTGGAAGGGCTAGTACAGACTATCCTAGGTGTTCTTTAAATATTTGATCCCAGGAGGTAAGGGCAGGGATTGCGAATTCCTGCCTGCCCATGCTGAGACAATTTGCTACCTTTCTAAACTAAAGGCTTTTTCTGTCTATACAGTCAATATCCCTCTATTCTCTGCCTATTCATGTATCTGTCAAAATGCCTCTTAAACTTTGCTATTGTATCTGCTTATACAACCTCCTCTGGCAGTGGATTCCAGATACTTATTACCCTCTATGTTAAAAATCTTGCCTCTTACACCTCTTTTAAACTTTCCCCCTTTTATCTTACACTCATGTCCCCTGATGATTGACATTTCTATCCTGGGAAAGAGTCCAACTATCCATTCTATCCATCTGTCTCATAATTTTGTAAACTTTTATTAGGTTGCATTTCAGCATCCAGCAGTCAAGTGAAAACAAACCAAATATGTCCAATTGCTCCTCATAAAGGCACAGTGGCATGGTGGCACAGTGGTTAGTACTACTGCCTTGCAGCACCAGGGACCCAAGTTCAATTCTAGCCTGCGTCCACAGCACAGAAGCAAACTGTCTGTGTGGAGTTTTCATATTCTCTCTGTGTCTGCATGGATTTCCTCTGAGTACTCCAGTTGCCTCCCACAATCCAAAAACGTTGTGGATTAGGTTAATTAGCCCTGCTCAATTGCCCCTTGGTGTCATGGAAATTAGCAGAAAAATACGTAGGGTTACAGGGATAAGCCCTGGGTGGGATCATGGTTGGTGCAGGTTCAATGGGCTGAATGGCCTCCTTCTGCGCTGTAGGGATTCTATGATTTGAGCTGCAATCCTCCAAACCTGGTAAACCTTTTCTGTACCTTCTCCAAAGTCTTCTGGTAGTGTGGTGACCAGAACTATATGCAATATTCCAAATGTGGCTTAACTAAAGTTCTATATAGCTGCAAATAACTTGTCAATTTTTATTCTCTATGCCCTGATTGATGAAGGCAAGCATGCCATATTCCTCTTGACCACATTATCCACTTGTGCTGCCACTGTCAGAGAGCCTGTCTCTTCCAGCCACGGAAATTGTAGCGAGTGAAGGGCAGACCATGGAAAGGTTTGTTGACCTCAGATGGGATTTTCTGGTTTCGGGGTGAGCGCGGCTGGAAAATCCCACCCTATATCTAAAGAGGGACTGGAAGATTATGGCCAGTGCCTCCAAAATTTCCCTCAATGTGCTCAAATGTGTCTGATCTGGTGCTGGTGACTTATCAACTTTGAGTTAACTTGTCTAACATCTCCTCTTTATCAATTTACAACTGATCCAATTATCTCCATTTCTGCAAGAGACTAGTAGCACCTTCCTCTTTGGTGAAGACAGTTACCAAGTGCTCCTTTAGCCATGCCCCCTGCCTACATGCTTAAATCTCATTTCACTATTCGTATGCCATAGAAGACTTTTGATTTCCTTTTATGTTTTCTGACAGTCTCTTCTCATGCCATTTTTCTTTGCTTCTCTTAAACTTTTCTCACCTCCCCATGACAACCCCCCCACTAATGTCAGTGATTTCTGCCTTTGAATTGGATGTGCAATTTATAGCATTGTTCCATTCAAAAGAACTGGGAGTTCATGTGTAATAAATGGTAGAGCCTTGCCCTGTTATAGTGCAGTTCCTGGTGATGGACTTGAAGCCAATGTCCATGAAGACATGGTTCCGTTTTGCAGAAATCTCCTTTTCAAAGCAGGACCCAAGAAACCTGGATCAACTCTGCTGGTTTGAGGAACACTGGAGCATTAAGCTGTAATTGCCATGTTTTCTTGTCCCAAACACTTGCCCTTCTTAATTTGCAGCCTGTTTCTCAGCCTGTAATGACTCCCTACTGTCTCTAACTTCCTTCTGATGTCATCATGAATCACCAGGCACTCGTGGTTACAGGATGGGGACATATGGTGCTGTTCAGCTTTGACTTCTTTCCTCACGGAAATGTCTCCAGAATAAGTTCTTGCTGTTCTATAATTTTAAAAAAAGCACAACTTGCGTGAGATTTCATTGTGTTTTATTCCCTCAACATCAATAATGTGTTATGGCAGTGACAGAATAGTGAGGGTTTGTCACTTTTATTATTAAGACTTTTATGAACTATGGTACCAAATTAGGCTTGCGGCCATCATGGACCAGATCTTTGATTTCTGAATTCCTTCCGTTTGTTCAAGGTTCCTAATGCCTAGGTTAGTGTCACTGAACATTACTGAAGACTACTTTGTGCTCGAAAAAGAATGGCATACTTTACAACGCACAATACTTTATGAAGTATTTAATCTAATGGAGCAACTTCATCTTAATTCATTTATGGGATGTTCATGTCCCTGGCTGGCCCAGCATCTATTGTCTACCCTCCAGTTCAGAGGTCAGCATGAAGTTCTGAGGATTAACTAAGTTCTGGTGCTTAGCATCAATTTCTAAAGAGCTGGGAATGTCACATAGGCTGGGAGTTAGGGGTTTGCGAGCACACTAAGGGCCAGAGGTGGAATGGAATTTATTGCCTGTGGAGTTTAATTGTGTTGATCGGAAGGCTGCATTTGAGAATTCATTATAGGACTGACAGCAAAACTTGCTGTTTCCAGAGTGTGTCATCCTGCCCATCCCTTACTGTATTACAAAACTGCTGATGAAAGATTATGGAACTGAAACCTTGTTTCTCTCCCCACAGATGCTGCCTGAACCATAGAATCATAGAATCCCTACAGTGCAGAAGGAGGCCATTCGGCCCATCAAGTCGGCACTGAGCACAATACTATTCAGGCCTTATCCCTATAACCCCATGCATTTACCCCGCTAACCCCCCTGACACTCAGGGGCAATTTACATGGCCAATCTACCTCACCCGCACACCTTTCTCACTGTGGAAGGGAACTGGGGTAGCTGGAGGAAACCCATGAAAATACAGGGAGAATGTAGAAACACCACACTGACAGTCACCCAAGCTAGGAATCAAACCCAGGTCCCTGGTGCTGTGAGGCAATAGTGCTAACCATTGTGCCATGCTGCCCCCTGAACCACTGAGTATTTCCAGTGTTTCTTCTTTTCATTCTGGACCACGTCCTGTTCATTCTTCATTTCCATTCACTGTTGTGGGATATCTTTCATTAAGGAACAATAATACTAACTGTACTCACAATATGTCCGATTCCCCTTGCCACTGTTTATGAAATGAAGTTTGACCCTTGTGCATTCATCCACCTCAATGATTTGATATTTGCATGCTGTCTCCCCATGATGCTTCAAGTCCTTCACCTCATACTAGGATCCACTGAATGTGTGATTTTGTTTGAGAGCACTCCTGTGAAGCACCTTCGTGCGTTGTACAGCCTTGAAGGCTCTATATAAATGCAAATTAGTGGCCCCGCGCAATAGATTTAATTTGAAAAGTGATTTAAAAAGGTATCAGTCATGTTACAGCCACTTGTCTGATCTAGGATCTAGATCTATTGCATGTGTTCAGGAGCAATTTGAAATTTTGCACATCTTGACTTAGACTTCTTCATTCTGTAGTGAATAAACTAAGAACTAAGGCTTTAATTGAGTCTATATGCACACAAAGAATTTCATCATTGGACCAATGTTTCTTAGCCTTTCATGTGCAATCTTTAACCATCAACTTCAGTTTTCGCCAAACTGCCAAATTCAAACATCTGTCACAAATATTTTGATTCTGACGTATATTGCTCTGGGTCCCCTCTTGAGCCACACACACTTGAACTAAATGTATAGTTTCACATGAGACATTAACCCTGAGTTGCAGTACATTTCAAAACACTCTGTCAGTGAGGCAACCTTGTCCTTTCATTAGTGAGAGTTTGTGTGCATGTATTCTTACAAATTGCATGCAGACATCACAAACTCTACTTTCAACCTTTGTTGCCCACTGTGCCTGAGACAATTGTATATGATAAAAATTCCTGTTGTTTTTATCCGCATCAATCTTCATTGAACTATCCTTTGGGCTCAGATGCTTCAGCACTTCAGTTTTTATCCTTCTCCGGTTTAATATGCATATATTGTTTTGTAGCCCTGTTTCTGCTCAGAGGTGAATGCAATCTTCTTCCTTGCTGCATTTTGTCAAACTTTTTGCAACCTTTTATGTTCCTGACACCATGGGGGGCATTTAAACATGGCCCACATGAGTTTAAGTGTATATGCGAGAGGTTAAAGCTAGCAAAAGTGGGAGTGTGTCAGGAAGCCAGTTCCAACCTGCTGATTTCTGCATTCAACTTGAGAATGTTAAGTTGTCACTCAGGGGAGGTGTGTTGCCTGTTAACATATGGCAGTCGCACAATTTGAGCTATATTTTAACGCACTTCTCATTTTCCTGGGCTTCTTGACTCTCGCTATTGAAGGTAAGATGAGAACACAATGGCAATTGAGGAGTGTTGACTAAAACATAAGATCATAGGAAATAGGAACAGGAGTTGGCCATTTGGCCCATCGAGCTTGTTGCACCATTCAATAAGAACATGACTGATCTGATTGTGGCCTAAGCTTTATTTTCCTGCCTGTCTTCTTGTTCATTGTTTCTCAAACTTTTATGTGTTGTGGTATATCTCTATATAAAAAAATGTTGAGACATACCTATTTTCTCTGTCTTCTTACTTTAGTAGAAACTTTGGCCATGGTTCTCCCAAAAGTGCTGAAATGCGGGAAAAGTGTTCTAAATCCCATAAGAACATAAGAAATAGGAACAGGAGTAGGCCATCCAGCTCTTCAAGCCTGCCCTGCCATTCAATAAGATCATGGCGATCTGAAGTGGATCAGTTCCACTTTCCTGCTTTCTCCCCATAACCCTTAATTCCCTTGTCTATCAGAAACCTACCTACCCGTGACTTAAATATATTTAGCGAGGTAGCCTCCACCACTTCAACGGGCAGAGAATTCCAGAGATTCCTTCGAGTGAAGAAGTTCCTCCTCAACTCTGATCCCGACTGTTCTCTCAGTTCAGCTTCTCATCCGAATCTCCGCACTTTGTGCACTGCAGAGGTCCCAGTCTCAAATCTCATTAAAAACCTTCCCCCAGCAGTGATGATTTCCCCACCCCCCACACCCTGGCAGACCCCCCGCCCCCCAATAACTCCCCCTGAGGTCAGACCCCTGCCCCCCGCCACCCGCCCCCACCACCAACCCGGCAGTCCACACCTCTCTCCTCCCAGCCCGCTCCAATCGCTGCGCTCTCTCTCCATCCCAGACTGATCACCATGCAGAGTGGCATCAGGGTCCCTACACCCTACCGATCACCCCTAGACCCTGCCCACAGTAGGATCCAACTCCTCAGCACCGCCCAGTGCCAGGTGGACAGTGTCAAGGTGCCCCCTGGTCATGGGCACTTTGTCCCTTGGGCAATACCAGGGGGCAGAGGCTGACACTGCCAGTGTGTTCATGCTTAGTGGGCACCACCTCCCACCACCGGACCCACTGCCCCCCACATCCCTCCAGGGGCTCCAATTGCACCCCCTCCCCACTTCATTCTGGCAGGATCTCCTGCTCATTGCCCAAACATGGGGAGTTGGTGTAAATCCCGTTGGAATTAAGTACTCCTGGCAGGGTGGGAGATTCAATCAGGACTGACAAGTTCCCTATAACGAAATGTAAAACATATTTAAAATACATTTTAAAAAAATTGAAATAACTTACCTGTCTTCCCGTCAGTTTCCAGCGTGATCTAGTCTCCGACTGTTCTCCTGCCCTGGGAGATGAGCATGCGTTCCTGGCACCAGCACAAATCCCGGAACAAGGCAGGCAATGCGCATCTCCAAGCCCAACCCGCCAGAAATGTTGTGGGTCACGATGGGAGAATTGCCCCCTTCATTGCAATGTTAATGCAAGCCGACTTGTGAAACTAATAAATAAAAGTAAACTTAAACTATGGGTCTGACCAGCATAAGAAGTTTAAATCAGGCATGTGTGGCTCTTTCCCAGCAGACGCATACGCAGGAGGCCCAAGATTCATCAGGTCTTGGATATGCCAACCACAGAGCTGAAGACAACAGTTAGTTTTAGTTTAATTATATGAATTTTGGACCCTTTTCCGTGGCACACTTGGGGAATTTTCATGGCAGACCAATGTACTGTAGCACACTGGTATATATTCAATGACCCAGTCTTCACTGCTTTCAAGGGAAGAATTCCAAAGACCAACCACCCTCTGAGTATAGAAATTGTTCCTCATTTCTATATTAAATGATAAGTCCTTTAATTTCAAACTGTGCCCCCAGGTTCCAGATTCACTCATGAACAAAGCCATCCTCTCACCATCTATGCTGTCAAGCTCTCTCAGAATCATACGTATTATTAATAGCAGCATTGTGAAGTTCTTGGACAGAAACAGTAAAATTCAGTAAGAAGCAGAACTGCTACTCATGGTGTTAAAACATGGACTCCTTTATTCTCTGTATAGGTTCCCTCCACTGGTAAATGTGTATGGTAGTCGAAAGTATACAAAATGCACAATGTAATTTTCTATATACTACTTCTCTCCTGTTCTTTGTAATTGAGAGCCAAAGCTTTTGTCCCGAAGTAAATACAAATAAACATAATGGAAAACTTCAGTTTTCACCAGCAACACTGTGACATGTTTTAACTTTTTGCTTAAGTTATTCATGCACCCAGTCATACACAATGAGATGAAATATTTGTACACCAGCCCAAAAATGGTTGATTTTATAATCAGTTAAGTATGATGGACGTTTCCCTCATGAGTAGGATAATGCCTAACATTTGTTGTGGTCTCAATGAATTCTTCTTCATTTGAGATATCAAAATGTGAATCAGATTCAATGGTCTTGAATGGTGTTGAATGGTGTTTTAAAGAATGACATATTTTGTGCAATGACCTGCAGTCCACACTTAGCTGTGTTGACTAATTTTTTTGCTCTGATTGCAACAAGTGGCTCAATATCATTGGAGATTGTTTGCTTTCCAACATGTCAATCACATTTTATAGCAGCATAGAAAAGTTACAGCTCAAAAAGAGGCCATTCAGTCCTTTGCGTCTAAAAAATAAACTAGCCGCCTATTCTAATACCACCTTCCAGCACCACCTGGTTCTAGCAGAGCAGCTTCAAATTTCACACTTCAGTCTGCATTTGTCTTCATTCAGTCCTTCTGCCTTCAATCAGTTTGATCATTATCTCCATGGGGTCGCCCATGTGAACATGTGCACAGAAGAATGTGTCTGAAATCACAAACTCTTGCTTCCATAATCTGCTCTCAGTTGTAGCTGTATGTATCACTTTTATCAAGGTATGCACAATTCTCTCAACAACGCCATCAGGTCTTGGGCGATAGGCTGCGACCTTTCAATGAATGAAACCTAGATTGTTTGCAAATTTATTGAACTTATCACGGTTGTTGAATGGGGACCCATTGTCACTTCTCGTCATTGGAGCAACTCCAAACAAAACAAAAATCTGGTCATGCTGTGGGATGAAGTGGATATAACCACTTTTATGGGTGGGAATCTGCTGTAGATGTCATTGACAACAAGCTGATGTTTTACTTTTACAAAATAACTGCTAACTTAAATCCATGGTCCTGGAGATCATTCAGGTATCTTGAAAGGATTGTAAAGATTTGACATTGTGATTGCTTAACATTGAGGGAGGCAGTGGCATAGTGGTATTGTCATTGGACTGGTATTCCACAGATCCAGGGCAGTGCTCTGGGGGCACAATGTTGAAACCCAGCATGGCAGATGGTGAAATTTGAATTCAATAAAAATCCAGAATTAAAAGACAAATGATGACCATGAAACCATTGTTGTAAAAACCCATCTGGTTCATTAATGTCCATCTGGAAAAAAAATCTGCCTTCCTTACCTAATCTAATCTACATGTGACTTCAGATCCACAGCAATATGAATGGTCTTAAAAAAGCAACTCAGCTGAAGGACAATTAGGGATGGGCAATAAATGCTGGCAGAGCCCATGAAGAAATAAAATCTTTTTAAAAAAATGATAAATCCTGATTGATTTGTGCTCTACCACACGGTCAATTCCATATGATCTCTGATACTTTTAAGGATATTTCTCCAAAGTTGCCTATGAACTATAGATCTCTTTGTGACTGTATACATTTTGCCCATGGAACAAGTAATTTGATTTAAAATAACCCAGCAGCTAAATAAATGACTAAAGAATTTGGTTCTATTTTCAATTATGAGGCACTTGTGTTTGTAGAAGGTGAGATTATATACCCTAAGGCATTATAGGCATGCATACAGGTGTGTCTGAAATTCACTTTGTGGAATGTCATTGCTGATGTTCAGCATGCCTTCAAGTACTTGCAGTTCAGACTGAAATACTACGGCTGTTAAATGAATGCCAAGGCTGAGCCTCCTGTATTGAAAATTCTGACCTGAGTGGAGAGTACTGTGAGATACCTTGATTCTTCAGCAAACCGAATTTAATGACAATTTTTGAAAGAGGCTTTTTCCAAAGCCGTCAGAACCTTTAATAGCTTGTTGCCATTGTAAGAAAATTTTTCCATACAGTCATATGCCATAGATTTCTACAACACAGCAAGTGGCCCTTCAGCCCATTGAGTCTGTGCCAGTCATCAAACACCTATCTAAGGTATTCCATTTTCCAACACCTGATCCATAGCCTTGTACGCTATGGTGTTTGATGTGCTTGTCTAAATGCTTCCTAAATCTTCTGAGAGTTCCTGCCTCCACCACCCAATCAGACAGTGAGTTTCAGATTCCCTTATCCTCTGGATGAGAAAGATTTTTCTCTAATCCCCTCTATATCTCCTGCCCCTTATTGTAAATCCATGTCCCCAAGTTATTAACCCCTCTTCTAAGGGGAAAAGTTTATTCCTATCTACCCTATCTGTGTCCGTCATAATGTTGTCCACTTCAATCAGGTCCCACCTCAGACTTCTCTGCTCCAAGGAAAACAACCCCAGCCTGACCAAGGACACCTTCATAGCCGAAATGCTCCAGCCCAGGCATCATCCTGATCTTCTGTACCCTTTCTAGTGTAATCACATCCATCCTATAGTGTGCCAACCAGGACTGCATACAGTACTCTAGCAGTGGCTGAACAAGTGCTTTATGTAGTTCCATCATAACTTCCCTGCTCCTATAATCAATGCTTCAGCAAATAAAAGCAAGAATCCTAAATCCCTTTATAACCACCTTATTTATCAGTCCTGCTGCATTCATGGATCTTTGGACATGCAGTTAAAGGTCCCTCTATACTTCCTAGCATTCTACTGTTCATTGTTAGTCCTCCCAAAATGCATCACCTCACTCTTTTCAGGATTAAATTCCATTTGCCACTGTTCTGCCCATCTGACCAGTCAATCTATTTTGTCCTGTAATCTAAGGCTTTTCTCCTCATTACTTAACAATCCACCAATTTCGAGTCATCAGCAAACTTACTGATCATACCTCCCACATTTACATCTAGGCCATTATATTACACTACAAACAGCAAGGAACCCAGCACTGACCCTTGTGGTACAGCCCTAGACACAGGCTTCCAGTCACAAAAACAACCTTTGAGCATCGTCCCCTGCGACTTGCCACTGAGCCAATTTTGGATCTGATTTGTCAAACTGTCCTGGCAATTTGGAAGATTGGTAAGTCTTCCATGCGGGGCCTTGTCAAAAGGTTTACAGAAGTGCATGTAGACTACATCAACTGCATTGTGCCCATCTACACAGCTAATGAACTTCTCAAAAAATTCAACCAAATTTGTTAGATGTGATCTCCCCCTGACAAAGCTATGCTGACTAGCCTTGATTAATCCTTGCTTCCCCACCACCCCCCTCCCTCCACCGCCCTCTGCAAGTGTAGATTACTTCTGTACCTCAGAAATTGTTTCAGTTGTTTTTGTACCACTGATATTAAGTTTATTGGCCTGTAATTGCCTGGTTTTTCCCTACTTCCATTCTTGAATAATGGTATCATGTTAGCTATCTTCCAGTCCTCTGGCATCTTTCCTGTAGCTAGAGAGAATTTGAACATAAGCTTCAGAGCCCTGGCAATCTCTTCCCTTACCTCAAGTAGTCTAGGATACATTTCACCTGGGTCTGGGAGTTTATCCACGTTTATGCCCACTAAAACTTCTAATACCTCTTCTCTTTGATGATAATCTGTTCAATTCTACCCCAGTCCACTTCCCTTCTATATTTACATTGAACTTTAGTTCTTAATAAATCTTATGCTTTCCACTGTTGCCTTAATATACTAATAAACACCTTGGGATTTTCCTTTATCATGCCCGACTATGTTTATTCATGACTCCTCTTCACTCTCCTAATTTATTTTTTAATACCCACCTCCACTTGCTTTACTCTTCTAGGGCACCCACTGTTTCAGTTCTCTGTGTCTGTCATAAGCCTTCTTTTCTCCTTATCCAATCCTGTACATCCTTTGAAATCCAGGGTTCTTTGGATGTTTTGGTCCCACCCTTTACCATTATGGGAACATGCTGGCCCTGTACTCTTTCTGTTCTTTGTTGAATGCCTCTCGCTGCTCTGATGTGGACTTTTCTTCAAGCAACTGGTCCCAGTCCAGATCTTGTCCTTTTGTATTAAAATCAGCCTTCCCCCAATTCAGAACCTTTAACTCCAGTCCATCTTTATCCTTTTCCATAAATACCTTATATCTTACCGAGTGTTGTGGTGGACATCTTCCAGCTAACCATAGGAGTGGTTTATTCATGATTCAACTACCCCAGAGAAACCTCTGGAGAAGCACCCTCCTCTGATAGAGCTCTCACAGCTCAGACACTGCAATCACAGAGAGGACATTCTAATACAACTCTTTTCTCTAAGTCCCAAGTGCAGATTACTTTTCCAGTTATTCAGTAAACAGAACATTGTTTTAAAATTCCAATGCTGCCTATGCAGGTTTATTATTAATCTTTCACTCAAGAAGATTTGTTTGTAATCTTCTAGCTCGGAACTGTCTACTTTTCTAACATGGGAAGGCAATAGAATAGTAATATTGTCACTGGACTAGTAATCCAGAGACCAAGGGTAATTCTCTGGGGACCCAAGTTTGAATCCTATTACGGCCGATGTTGAAATTTGAATTCAATTAATGTATGGAATTAGAAGTCTAATGGTGACCATGAAACCATTGCTTATTGTTGTAAAAATACATCTGCTTCACTGATGTCCTTTAGGGAAGGAAATCTGCCATCCTTACTTGGCCTGGAGAATATGTGACTCCAGATCCATAGCAATATGGTTGTCTCTTAAATGCTCTCTGAAATGGCTTAGAGAGCCATTCAGGATTATTAGGGATAGGCAAACAATTATTGGCTCAGCATAAATGGATAAAATCAAAGTAAACAACCTTGCTGCTGAATTCTGTTGATAAGATGATCTGGCAAGTGATTTTACACTCATAGAAGGGTGTTTGATCTATTGCCCTTTTAACTAAATCTATTAATTCACGCTCATACCAAGTTATGATCACTATCGCCAAAATGCTCCCCACTGACATCTCTGACACTTGCCCAGCTTCATTCTCTAAAATTAGGTCCAGTACTGCCACCTCACTTAAGAATTTTCTATGTGTTGGCTCAAAAACTCTCCTGGATGTAATTTAAGAATTCTGTCCCTTCTAAGCCTTTCATACTTTGTCTATCCCAATTAATATTGGGGCAGTTGAAATCCTGTTACTATTTGTCCCCCTTGACATTGAGCAGATATTCTAGGATATATGAAAATATTGACTTCTAAGCTGCAAGTGGTCACTGTCACCCATGGCTGGTTGCTGTGCCTGAGAGCACAAAAATATATATGACGTCATCAATCAATCCCTTGGCTGCACTCTTTCGCCCTTTTCTCACGGTACATGTATATGGTACCAGTCTGGTGATATTGTAGTTGAATTTGCTAATGAGCATGAAAATGTGAGTGAGGGTGGTTGTTTTTCCCACTGCTTGACATTGTCTGCCAGCTACAGGACATCCTGTCTGGTGGGGGTAAACACTCCCACACTGGAAATATTCTTTAGACAAGTCATAGCTCTTTTTGTGATACTGCTATTGTTGCTTTGTAGCTCGTTCCCAGGTTTGGAACTATGATCGTTGCTAACAGGAGTTGAACTTGGAGCATGGTCATTACTGTTGGCAGCCTCAACTTCAGTATCCCAGGACACAGCCATTCTCTTTCTAACTCCAGCAGCTCTGAAATACTTCTGTCTTTGTCAAGTGTGTAGTAGACTAGAGAGGCAACCTTTGATTACATGTGTTTTCACTTCCTCTTCAACATCACCAATGCTACATTTGTTGACTAGTTGACTCAATCTTTAATATTGATCAATTGTCTTGTTTGCTTCTTGCTTCTTACATCAAAAGGCAATTATTTCATCAATTTGTTTTGTTTTCTTGGGTGTAAAATAGGCAGTTAGTGTATTTTGTGCTGAGTTGTGTTTGTATTGTGCAGACATAGCTGTTTCAAAGATATCTTCCAGTTCTTCGTCTCTGTTGTGTACTTGGAGCCATAACACTCAGAAACATTTGGTAAAAACGAATGGAACTATATTCATGGTGTTTGTTCACTCTCCTGCCTGCTGCGTCTCTGTTTCCTGCTCTACATCTCATTACAACGGCCACCCACGCATGCCAACAGGGACTTCCTTGCATACATTATCACAACAGGGCTCCACAGTAAGCCAAAAAGACAAACAGATAACAGTCTATATGATGGGAGAATAAGGTTTTTTTTGTCTTTTGTCATCTATGAAACCAGTCATTGTGTCATCAAAATTTCTCAACCACTTTGCCGATGTTGAAATAGAGGTGATGCCTCTGAATAGACATCATCATTGGACACATTGGGAACAGGAGTTTCGAGGTGATCGTATTAAAAAATTGTGTTGTGCGTTTTGTCCACTAAAGCTGATGTTATCTTGATCAGCGGTGCAGTGATAGTGAATGATCAAGGATCCTTTGAAAGAAATCTTCCTGCAATGATCAGTGCTTTTGTTTTCCATTTGGATGGTTAATTTGATGTGATCAGTGTGTGTGTATATATGCTGTGCTTACTTAATTTAGTGATCCTGACCTGAATTATCCCTTGTGTATTTAATCTGCTACAGCTTCAATGTGGGCCTTCCTAAATCTCCAATTTGAAATGCTGTCTGATATTAGAAAGAAACTCTTCCAAATGTTTCATACCTGAAAGCAACGCATCCTATTTCTCACCATCCTCATTGCTACTGTGAAGTTCTTGGGAAGAAACAGTGACATTCATAAAGAGTATATAAGAAGTAGAACAGCTGTGAGGGCTGTTAAATCACAGCCTTTAATTTTTAACGTATTGATCTTGATGTGCACAGCGGTTCTGATCTCATGTAAATTCGTGCAATAAGATGTTGGGGGTTTGGGGGGGTGGGTGCAGGCAGATTCAATCAAAGCATTCAAAAGGGAATTAGATTGTTATCTGAAAGGAAGTAATGTACAGAGTTACTGGGAGAAGGGTGGGGGAGGTGGTGTGGAATGACACAAAATTAATTGGTCTTTCAGGGAGCCAATACAGATATGATGGGCTGAATGGCCTCCATTTGCACGTAACAATTCTGTGATTTGCAGCATTGCACATTTCTTCTTTCAATTTGATGCCATGTTCATCTTCCTTAGTTAGCTATAGATGATGTATCCTTCTCGTTGAGTCTTTCTTTCTCAGTGGGATGTATCTTTGTTGAAAATTATAGAATATCTCCTTATATGTCTGTCACTGCTTCGCCACCTATTGTCCCATCCCACTTTAGCTAAATCTGTCATCATACTCTTGCAAATGTCTTAATTCAATTTTAAGACTCTAGATTCAGACTACCATTTCTCACCCTCAATATGAAATTCTATCATGCTATATATCAATGGATCATATGGATATTCAGTATTCACAGTTTTTTTTACTTAACAGCAAGAAAGCATATTTCTTGTATATTTTTCATTGTATTTTTCCTTGAAGTTTGCTTCCTATACTTTGGAGGTTTTCTGAATCACATCAAGATTGGTTGCACCCTGTCCATCGTTAGTGCATTTGTTTGCCTCCAAAGGGGCAATCCTAAACAATACTCTGGGAAAGCCCTGCAAGGATTCAGGGGCAAAGCAGACAAGGCTAGAAGACAACCATTCAGGATTGTCAGGGTAAGCAGGTCACCTAGTGAAAGGATGAATGTGTCTGTATCACAGCTGACATGACGTGCTCAATTTCCTGAAGTCTCTACACACTAGCTATGACTGTAACACTACATTCTGCACTCTCTAGTTCCCTTCTCTAAGAGCGGTATATTTTGTCTGTATAGTGCGCAAAAAACAACAGTTTTCACTGTGTGTTAATACATGTGACAATGATAAAATAAAGTCTTCTTTGGAGCAGGTCTCAGATAGATGTGCATTATGGCCAGATCAGTGCGATTTTGAGAGACCTGTGGCTGGATATCAGAGAAGGGATTAAGTAGAAATGTATAGCTCACACAAGACACTATTCACACCGTAGGCTGCCTGGGCAGAACTGGACATGACAGAACAGCAGTACAGCAGGAAATTGAGCATGTTATTATCAGCTGGTGGAGCAGACACATTCATCCTTTCACAAGCTGACCTGCTGAATGGCAGTCTTCTGCTCTTGTCTACTTTGCCTCTAAATCCTTGCAGGCCTTTTCCAGAGCATTGTTCAGGATTGCCCCGTTGGAGGCAAACAAATGCACAAGCCCAGTGATGGATGGATTGTTCGCTAGGAATGGAAACTTTGACACTGATGATGCCAGTCAAAATAAACAGGCATTCGAGGTTTATGGTTCCCACTGTCGCAGGGCATCATGTGTGTGTGAATCTGGGTGCCCCTAGATCACTCAGGAGTCTTCACTAACCGCCAGGTTTTCCACTCCAACAGACTACAGACTGTGTACAAGATCCCTGGGGGGCTGCTGCGATGATTCCGTCCCGGGACGGACCAGGGTCCCTGGCTTCTTTGGGCCTGAAAATAAACTATGGCTTGGTTGCTAGGAGACACCCATTCCTGGCTGGCAACATCCATCTGCAATCAAAAACATACGTTAATTAACAAACCGTCAGCCAACTAAAAATGTTGTTCCCCCTCACTAATGTAGCAAGAGAATAAAGAGCATTTTTAGATATTAATGGAATGTTTCTTTATGAGGGAACATTGCACACTGGCTCATGATGATTAATGTTTGTGCTCAGCCTGTGCTGTGAATGATTTTCTACTTGAGATAATGATTTGCGCTGACTGCATCAGCTTCGACATTCAACATAGCACAGTGGGCAGCAGGTACGGAAATAGAGAAATGGAATTAGGCATTTGTGTATGTGGGGGGTTGGGGCGAGGGGAAGGATGTTCCGGCGGATGGGAATTGCAAGAGAATTAGCAACACAGTTTGCCCGCTTCGGACCTCCTCCCACAGACCGCTTTTAGGATTACACACAGAAAACTTCCTCCATCCTTTTTTTTGCTGCATTATTGAAAACAGTCCGCACCGAGGGAGTTGTTAAACTTGTTGTTTGTGTTCAGGATCAATCCCGGTTCCCAGATACCCAATTTACATTCTTTCCTTCATCATTACTCCAGCCAGACTAAACCCAAAAATACAGCAGATAATGGAAATCTGAAACCAGAATAGAAATGATTTGATTTGATTTATTATCATCACATATGTTAGCGTACAGCGAAAAGCATTGTTTCTTGCACACCAAACAAACAGAGCATACCATTCATAGGGAAGGAAACATGAGAGTGTTACAGTCATGCTGGAAACAAAGGTGAAGTGTGCGGGGGGGTGGTTTAAATTGACAAATGTGAGTTTGGGTTTGGGGGTGGGGAAGGGGTGGTATAGAGGGAAATTCCAAGCATATTGGGAACGTGATTCTAACCTGCACTGCAGTGAGTGAGATTGCCTGTGAGTTGCCCACATGGGAGCAGTCGGTTTTCAATTTCCATATGTTAACCACTCGAATAACACAATATTGACAAGGTTTTATAATCTTATTTGGGGCCCATGGGTTTTCCGAGTGTTCTGGAGGTCCCCAGTGAAGACACAGTGGGAACATAGTGGTAAGTGAGGGGAATGAAGACACAATGGGGAAATCTTGTCAATAAGCACTCAACATTTTTAGCTGCTAACCTGCCTGAAGTTGAAAGAGAAGATTGTAGTAATGCTCAGCAGCTCTGACAGCGTCTGGAGAGCAAGAGGAACAGAGTTGACATTCCAAGTGGAATATGACTCCTCTTCAGAACTGAAGGAAGGCAGAAACGTGGCGGGTTTCATGCTGTCAAAAGTGGGCGAGGATGGTGAAGAGCACAAGTAAAGGTCTGCGGGAAGTAGAGGTTGGGAGAGATTAAATAGTACAGACATCATGGAACAAAAGGCAAAGGGACTGGTCATCATTCTAGTAAAGAGACAAGGATTTGTCCAGACTGTAATGAGCAGTCTGTACAAAAGGAAAATGAATGAGAAATAAGGTTCAAACTAGCAGATGGCAAGAACAATAAATAGAATCAAAATTGAGTTCATGGACTGAAATTGTTGAACTCAGTGATGAGTCCAGAAGACTACAAAAGGCATAATCATGTCCCTTTACCTCCAACCATCTCATCCAAGACCCCAAAAATTCCTTCCAGGTGAAGCAGTCATTTACTTGTACTTTTAATTCAGATTTCCGGATTCACTACTCATAATGTCGTCTCCTCTACACTGGGGAGACCAAACAAGATTGGGCGATCTCTATGAGGAACATCTCCACTCAGTCTGGAAACGTGGCCCTGAGTTTCCTGTTGCTTACCATTTTAATTCATGTCTTGACTATCTCTGTCCTCAGCCTGATGTGTCTTCCAGTGAAACTCAACCCAAGCTCAACGAATAACGGCCTCATCTTCTCTATGAGGCACTTTGCAGCCTTCTGGACTCAACATTGAGTTCAAAGATTTCAGACCATGAGCACTACCCTTCATTTTGATTCTGTTTTTTACTTCTTTGAATGCCATTTTTTGTATTTTTGCTTTTCACAGAGCTATTCATTCTTCCGCCATTCTCACTCACTCTGCACAAATGCTTCATTTCTTCACTACAAGCATTACCATTCCTTTTTCCCTTTGTTTTATGACATCTTTATTTTCTCTCCTGTCTTCTATCCAATTCCAGACTTATCCTTTTGTTTTTCCTATTCTCCCCTTTTCAACAGCATAAAAACTATTGGGGCAAATTTCCCATTTAGATTTGAGGAGGAGAGAGGGAAAGAGGTAGAACCATTTATTGAGCTGACTGCTAAAGGCACACATTTGAATGGACTGACTTCTCACACGTTTGCCATAGCTGGGCTGTTTTGTTGTGGCTACCCGTGGCAAATGAAGATGGAAGGTTAGGTTTGGGTGCTTCGATTGTTGAGCAGATGGGCAGGCAATTGTAATTCGAGTTGAGTTCGGGATTTGTCTGGATCTAACTGTGCTTATGTTAGAAAGCAAGGTAGAAAGGTAAGCTGTGAGGACACAAAGAGGTTGCAGAGACACATTTGGACAACTGAATGGACAATAAAGTGGCAGATGGGATAAAATGTAGGGTAATGTGAAGCTCTTTCCATTGGTTGTTAAGACTAGAAAAAGCAGAATATTTTTAGAAGGTGTGCGACTTGCAAATGTTGATGTTCAGAAGGACATGTATGTCTTCTGTTTCTTAGGCAGCTCCTCAGGATCAAGGACAACTTTCTTCCTGCTCTGGATCAGCAATTCCTGAAATGGCTGATAGATCCAAAGCATCATCCACAAACTCTGCCACTTGGAGAGGAGGTGCTGCTTGGAAGGTTGGGTAAATGGATTGTTTGGAGATCTGTGAACTTCCTTCAACATCTAAGCTTCACCTCTGCACATTCCCTGTAAAATCTGTCAATGTACCTGGTATCTTCCCAAACCACATCCACCATTTTGGTCAGTCACAAGCCAGTGTTTCCCTTGAGTTTGAGGGGATGTTTGATCCCTTGAGGAATGTTTTAAGGACATTCCTAAAGAATTTTCACTGGCCACCTGCCACGACTGAGTTCCAAGTGGAGCAGTTGTCTCAAAAGCTTGGAGTCAGGCATATGTACAGCATGTCCCACTTAGCAGAGCTAATTTTGAGTGATTAGCATCTCAATGCTGGGTTTGGAAGAGGGCATTGCTGTCGGACAACCTTTTTGTCACTGGATTTGGATTATCTTACAAAGACATTGTTGTTGATGCCCCTCCAGTGCTTTGAGGTGCCTGAGGCAGGTTGTTCAAATCTCCAAAGTATAAAGGCTTGCAGGAATTACTGCTACTCATGTGTACTCAAAACATAAAGTTAGCATGCAGCTAACAATTAGAAAGAAAAACGGTATGTTGGCCTTTACTGCTAAGAGATTACAATGCATGATTAAGAGACCTTGCTACAACTGTTCAGGACTTCTGGTGTGCCCACATCTGCAGCACAGTGCACAATTTTGCTCTCCATTTCTACTCACACGGGAGATGGTACAATGAAGGTACACAAGGTTGGTTTCAGGGATGACAGGGTTGCCATGTATGACAGGCTAAGTAAATATGGTCTATACATGCTGGAGTTTAGAATGAGCAGCGATCTCAATAAAACATATACGACTCTGAAGAGGGTTGACGCAGAAGACACTGGGAAGATTTTTCCCTCAGATGGAGGATCTAAAGCACAGGGATTTAGTCAGAAGATAAGGGGCTGATCATTTAAGACTGAGATGATGAGAGCTCTCTTCACTCAAATGGTTGGGATCTTTGGAATTCTCTGCCCCAGAGGCTATAGTTGTGGAAACATGAAAAACAGGAGTAGGCCATTCAGTCCTTAGAGCATTCCCTGCCTTTGAATGACTGATCCTTTATTTCAATGCCACACTCCTGTGCTCTTCCTTATAGATGCCATATATTTCCTTCATTATCTATTGTGGGTGTTTTATCATTAAAGATAATTCAGGCTGCAATCAACAGATTTTTAGTCTCTCAAGGAATTAAGAGATATGGGGAGCAGGTGGGAAAGTGGAGTTGAAGCCAGACATCATCCGTGATTGTATTGAATGACAGATCAGGCTTGATGGCCCATGTGATCCATCCCTGTTCCGACTTCATATGTTGTTTCTTCAGGGCACTGACTGCAATTCTCACAGAAATATAAGCAGCAAACAAATAAAAAGACAACAGCTGCTGTTCTCACCAAATCACTGCTTCGGATACTTTGGAAAACTTTCCTGTCTGTAATATGTTTATTTTAATTCAAGGTGGTTCATAGCTTTCGCAGGGGTCCACCACATGTTTTTGAGCTCTGAATGTTGAGCTTCTACTTATTAATAGGATCTTCACTACGCGTGAGTGAAGATGGTAGATTCAAGTGTGATCACTGGCTTTACTGATTCTTTTTCTCTCATTCGCATCAGAATAAATCACAGCTTGAGTTTACCCACCTGACAAACCATTGCCGACGAATGATTGAAATGCTTCAAATTAAACGTCTTTACTTCTGCACGCTAAGTGTGTTTCAAGTTGAGATTTGCCTCAACTTCAGCATTTTACTAGGAAATGTTGCCCATACATCAGACGCCAGTCAGCACCATAGAAGATATTACAGTGCTAAATTGCTCCTTCTTCCCAGAAGCCCTCATGGCGCATGCGCGCACACACACACACACACACACACACACACACACACACACACACACACACACACACACACACACAGATGATCAGATGATAGCATTCACAGAGGCATTTACATAGACATACACACACGTGCACACGCATATACAAGTACATACATGCACACACACACACACACATGCAAGGCAATAATATCCATATAGTTGTGCACACACACACACGCACAGGCATGCACACAGACATGTATACACAAATTGATACACAAGCATGCACACAGGCACAGAGGCACACACACACAGACATATTCACAGACACACATGCAGACATATACACAGGCATACACATACACACAGTCACATACACACAGGCATGAACATACAGACTAACACAAAGACTAACACATGTATACAGGTATACACATGGACAAATGGACACAGACACAAGCATGCACACACAGGTGCAGAGACATTAACATACACATGCATGAACAATCTCATCACCTTTAGTACCATATATTTGAAATGTAGAACAGCTTATTCCTATCTTTGCAGCTGTGTTCCTGTCTCTAGCCCATAAATTCCTATCACTGCCTGTACAGTGCTCCTGTCTCTAACCCACACGTTCCTATTGCTGCCTGTACTGTTCCTGTCTCTAACTCACAAATTCCTATTGCTGCCTGTAGAATTCCTATCTCTAACCCACACATTCCTCTCACTCCCTGCACAGTGTTTCTGTCTCTAACCCACACATTCCTCTCACTGCCTGTTCAGTGCTCCTGTCTCTATCTCACACATTCCTACCACTATCTGCAGTGTCCTTTTCTTTATCTCACCCATTCTGATCTCAGCCCGTAATGTTGTGTTCCTATCTCTACCCTGTATTTCACTATTATTGCCCATTTTGCACATACTTAACTTTAATTGCATAATGTATTGCAGTTTGTATTTAAGTGAGGCTGCAGCGTTGTGGTTTTCGAGGTGAGTAATGAAGATAACTTGAACAAGTCACACAAGAGGTGTGAGTAAAATCTGAGAGCAATAGAATTCTGCCTGTGAAGATCAAGAAGAAACAGTCTGGATTTTTTGTTCAGGTAATTATAATTCATGATTTTGAAAGTGACAAGAATGTTTGATTGTAAAGAGATTGAAGTAGACAACAATCGCTCTCAAGAGCCTCGGAAACTAGATGAATGTTTCTATGATAAAAATGGTCCAGAGGACAACTAACATGGAAGTTCATGATCATCAATGCTCTCTTAGGACATGGTACCTGAAGATAGAGAGAAGAAAATAGAGGGAGATGTTTGTAATAACACCATTGATTTGGACAGGATGAAAGATAAATAAGGTAATAATGGCTAAGTGGCACTAAGCTTGGATCGAGAAACCTTCTCAAGCTGCTTTTTCTTAGTGTAATCCTCATTAATGTGCCTGTAATATTGTATTTCTTGAGGTTAGCCCTAAACATCAAAGGGATTGATGAGCTGAAGAGGATGTTTGAGGAGGGATAGTCGATAATTGTTTAAGAAAGAGGCCCAGTTAGATTAAAGGTGATGCATTAGGACTTTCAAACGAAAGAACAGAGGAGCTAAGGCCAAAATAGTGCAGGAAAATGAAAGGAAAGTTTGTGGAAAAGGTAGGTGGGAATTTGAAGCTGAGAAAGAGACAGTCTTCTTCTCAGAATATGACAGCACCCTGACTGTAGTGCTGAGGACTTGAGCTCTGGAATTAGCTAACCTCTTAGCTAAGCTGCTCTCGTGCAGTGCCAACACTGACATCTACCAGCTATGTGGAAAATTGCCCAAGTATGTCCTATCCACAAAGTCAGGCAAATCCATGTCGATGCTGGAAATTGGGGCCCTGGAGACCTGTGGAGACTGTGGTGGCTAAGCAGCCTCCGCTGATGTCTCCCAGCCCACTGCCCTGCTCTAGCTACTCAGCGGCTGGAAGGATCTCCCCCTATAACTTTCCCCAGTACTGACATCAGTCTGACTCGTCTATAGTTCCCTGTTATCTCTTTATCTCACTTTTTAAATAGGGGTTACATTAGCTCCATTCCAATCTGTAGGATCCGTTTCAGAGCTTATAGAATCTTGGAAGATGATCACCAATGCAGCCACTATTTCTACTTTCTAAAGTACTCTGGGATATAGATTATCAGGCCATATGGATTTATCAGCCTTCAATCCCATCCATTTCCCCAACACCATTTCTCGACTAATACTGATTTCCTTCTCACTAAACTCTGTATATCCCCAACATTTCTGATATGTTATTTGTGTCCTTCTTCGTGAATGTAGAGCCAAAGTATATATTTAGTTGGTCAGCCATTTCTTTGTTCCCCATTATAAATTCCCCTGTTACTGACTGTAAAAGACTTGCATTTGTCTCCACCAGTTTTTCCCTTTTCACATTCCTATGGAAACTTTTGCAGTCAGTTTTTATGTTCCCCACGAGCTTACACTTATGCTCTATTTTCCTCTTCTTAATCTATCCCTTGGTCCTCTTTTGTTGAATTCTAAACTGCTCCCCGTGGGGAGTAGTGCATTGGAGAGAGTTATAGAGCAAGGAGACCTAGGTACAGGTTCATCGCTCCTTGAAAGTGGAGTCACAGATGGGCAAGGTGGTAAAGAAGGCATTCAGCATGCTTGCTCTCATTGGTCAGAACATTGAATACAGGAGTTGGAACTTGGACAAGACATTGGTAAGACCACACTTGGAATACTGTGAACAGTTCTGGTCATCCTAATATAGAAAGGATATTATTAAACTAGAAAGAATGAAGAGAAGATTTACTCGCATATTACCAGGACTTGATTGTTTGAGTTATAAGGAGAGGCTGGACAGACTGGATCCTTTTTCCCTGGAGCGTAGGAGGCATAGGGGTGATCTTATAATGGTCTAGAAAATAATGAGGGGCATTAATGAGGTCGATAGGCAACATCTTTTCCCAAAATTAGGGGAGTCCAAAACTGGAGGGCAAAGGTTTAAGGTGAAAGGGGAGAGGTACAAAAGGGTCCAGAGGGACAATTCTTTCACACAGTGGATTATGAGTGTCTGGAACAAATTGCCAGAGGTAGCAGTAGGGGCAGGTACAATTTTGTCTTTTACAAAGCATTTAGAAAATTACGTGAGTAAGATTGGTACAGAGGGATACAGACCAAATGTGAGTAATTGGAACTAGCTTAATGGTAAAAACTGGCAGCATGGACAAGTTGAGCTGAAGGCCTGTTTCCATGCTGTAAACGTCTATGACTCTTTGCTCCCAGTCCTCAGGTCTATCATTTTTTTCTGGCCAATTTGTATACCTCATCTTTAGATCTAATACTATTTCTAAATTCCTTTGTAAGCCATGGTTTGGCCATCTTCCCTGTTTTACCTTTGTGCCAAACAGGAACAAAGGCTGTTTCAGTTCATCAGTGCAGTCTTTGAATGATTGCCATTGCCTGTCTACAATTGTCCCTTTGAGTAATGTTCCCCAATGCATCATAACCAATTTGGGTTTCATACCATCATAGTTTATTTTATTAAAATTCAGGATCCTAGTTTCAGCATCATCTACATCTCTCTCTCTCTCCATCTTGATGAAGGAGTCTATCATATTATGATCACTCCCTAATAGAACTGCATCCACACACAGACTGCAGCAGTTCCAGCAGATGACTCACCATCAACCCCTCAAGAACAATTAGAGATGGGCAAGAAATGCGGACCTGAAACACTCACAGGGTAAGAACAAATAAGAAAAACAGATTCTAGCTTACTTGCCTTTGCCACCTTAAAAGGTTCCTTAACCTTTTTATTTCAGGCTGCATACATAGCAAAAAACCATTAACATTGATGTTACAAGCCTCCCCTGATTTATATTCTGACTGCAAATATTTCAATTCAGACAATTCTCTCAAACAAATATTTTCAATTTTGAGAAAGGCAAATATGAAATATTTAGATAATTCTCATTTTAAATATTAAACACAACACAGAATAAGGAATTATAAATCAAAATGCACATTAAAGAAGTTACTGAGACATCATTGGAACGGAACTGACAGTTGCATAATTTTTCAACTTAGAGAGGGCTGAATGTTTTCCACATCAGTTTGTTCAGGTGTTCAGGTTTTGATATCCAGCTGCGCAATTCCAATATTTATATTTTGTTTCAAACACTAGCTCTCAACTGGTAGATTTGAAGTATAATGTTTGCTGCTAGTTTTAGTTGCTGACAAAAGGATTATAAAGGGCTCCCTAAGCCCCTTGTAATCCCTGCTCATATTTTAGGGGCTGCGGAGCAGACAGCCCTAAAATGGGGGCAGGGATTGTGAGGAATCAGTTTCTGCTAACTGAAATGTAGTAAAAAGTCTGACAACACCAGGTTTTAGTCCAACCTATTTATTTGATAATATTCTCACTAGCTTTCGAGGGGACAGCCTCTTCGTCAGGTGAATGGAGAGTTCTCCATTCACTCTCCATTCACCTGACGAAGAGGCTGTCCCCTCGAAAGCTAGTGAGAATATTATCAAATAAATAGGTTGGACTAAAACCTGGTGTTGTCAGACTTTTTACTGTGTTTACGCCAGTCCAACGCCGGCATACCCACATCACAACTGAAATGTAGCCAGCACTAACCCATGACTGGGGAAGTAGGAGCTAATCAAAAGGGGGATGGGCACACCAGCGCATCCTAACCCCCATGGAGTACTTGATGTTGACCTACAACAGCCTCTGCCAAAACCATGGCCAGAACTGGGACTCTAACCATATGGAGATGATGGTATTCTCATACCTAACCCTCCTTCTAACATCCTGACTCTGTGCTGACTTAGATAGTGTATGCATGGACTTTTTACTTCCCTGCTGAACTCTTCCCCTCACCAAAAGCTTACCCGTGTGTCTTTCTCCTTTCAGAGAACATCAATCAGCACAGATGGTGGGACTTACCAAGAAAACAGTGAGGGAACATCACTTGGATTCAGCCTCACAGACAGATACTGACACAAGTTGAATTCTACTGTCCAGTCTGCCATAGAAATCAGGGTGGGTGAGGGGCAGACCATGGAAAGGTCTGTTGCCTTTGGGCAGCATTTTCCAATTTCGGGGTTTGCGTGGCCAAAAAATCCCACCCTTTGTGTATCTTATAGGATAGCTCAGAGGAGGAATCCACATGTGGACCATTGGCCACAAGTGTGTTGCAGTTGAAGCAAAGGAAATGTACTGCACAGGTGTCCTCTCACCTGAGAACAAAATTGTGCACCAATTGTACAGTAGGAGACTCCAATGAATATTTTGGAGTAGTCCAAAAGAAGAACTCTGCCTGGTGCATTTAGAAATTTGTCAAAAAGTCTTCAATCAAGGTCAAGGAGCATGAAGCTGCCTGGGCTCAGCATGGTACTGAACATGGCCTTTGCTTACTCTCTCTCTCGTGCTCAGTGCTAAGAGGAAGACCACTGGGCTACCCTTATCTGGTAACAACTGATTTGTGCAGAAGGCTGGAAGTCAGCAAAAGCTTGGTCCTCCAGTTCCTGCCATAACCACTCAGTGTAGATGTTTGCAACCCGAAACAGCATTGGAAAACATCAAACACTTTTAGGATTGTGTCAGAAGTCACTAGAACTCAGCCAGCAACTAACATGTAAGTGGTTGACGATTCCTGTAAGTAGCACTGATGATGGTGTTGAGGTGTCCTTTATACAGTTTAATGTGTGTTCAGCCATGCATGGTTAAGAAGTGCTATCCACTGGAGTGCAGAGCTCTGACAGCATGGTCTCCCTGTCATCTAGGAGACATTAGTTATGTTCACTGATGCTTTTCCCAAAATAGCATCCAGCTGATTCACAGCAGAGGTGAGAATCCACACCATGGATGCCACAAACAATGGGCATTACCAAGTCCAATTTCATTCCTTACAAATCTGAATCCCAATACTGCTTGATAAGGGCTTACATTCTTCCCCTAGCCCATTTCAGTCAGGACTCTAAATGAGGAATTGTGAAATGAGAGGTTAAAGCCCCACAAAACAGCAACTGAACTGAGTGACCAGCTAACTTCTCATGATGGCGTTCATTGAGGGAGGATGTTGGATCCTGACAGAGGGAGGATCCCTTCATGTCTAGCAATGCAAGCGAATGTTGCATATCCAACTGAACAATAACTGGGGCTTTAATTGTAGTTCTGATCTAAAATATGACACCTCTGACAATGCAGCACTCTCTTGGTCCTGCACAAAGCTGTCAACCTAGATAATCCAATCAAGACCCAAGGATGGGGCTTGAACCATCAATCGTCTGACAGAGGAGTGAGAGTGGTACTCGCTTGCAGCTCCCAATCAGAGCGTTCTACATCATGGGCCTGGCACTTGCAAGGTGTTAACAGAGCTCCAGACAGTTGCTTGATGGGAATAAGCACATTAACTTGTATTCTGAGACCTCTGTTATATTTCTTTGGCAGAATATTCCAGAGGGTCTGGAAATAAAAGCAGCTTATTATTTGCACAAGCATGTATTCAGACTCTAAAGTAAGTGTTGTAACTGGAGCGTCTAGATATGACTCCAACAACAAAGGGTTTATTAACTACTATAACTAGATATAAGATACAGGTCTGACACACCACATGCGCAGGTCTACTCTTTTCTCCTCCCTGACTCCAACTGAAGCTCCTCCCCATTTCAGGACATGCACCCTCACTCCCGATTGGCCTAGATTCCCGCACTGCTGTTCTGTAGGGTCCAATCCCATCACATAGCCTGCAAAGGATCCCCTCTTTAAGAGGCTACCTTGCCACAGTAAATTGGAAGCTTTTGGTATCAAATACAAAAGAAGTTTAAAGGGAGGATTTCCCCAATAAACTCTTACCTCTGCCTTTTCCCCTTCCTCCACCCTATTGGTTCCAGCATCATTTCACTTAAGTGGCCTTTCTTGAGGTGTGAGGCTACACAATAAGAGTTGGGGGGCGGTCTTTCGGGTAAACACAGTAAGAGTTGGAAGCTATTCAAATGTGTATCCCATCTCAACCACTGTCACCAACCCTTGACCCCACCCCAAATCTCTTCACCCCTGAGAAGTCCACCTTTTAGCAAAAGTAATTGGGTGGTATGAATATTTTTTTTACTTGGAATTGTTTATTTTTTGACTTTCTGGTTATGACCATTTCTACCTGAGAGAGGTTGGAGGCCTAGGGAAGGGGAAAGATTTGTTTAACACTTGTTGTGAGGTAATTTGAGCTGGCCAATTATGTTTTAACTGAAAGAATGCAAAACTCACAAGGCAAGTAGCTCGGCATGAAGATGTAGCATTTATTTTAAATAAAAACACAGGTAGTTGTTCAGAGATCACCAAAAGGATTTAGCAGCTCTGGAATAGACTGGCAGAACGTCTTTGATGATTCCGGCCTATACAATCAAAAACTGATCAATTATAGATTTTCTTATTGATCATTCCTGCCTTATGCTAGTTTAAAATCAATTACATTAAGTATATATAAATCAATAATAATCCTGGCGTATCGCTCTGCCAATTGCATTTCACCATTCAGCACAATAATATTTAATTTGTCCATTCAACCACTCCCATCTCGACTGAGCTCACTACCCTGTGGCTAAGTAACTATAGATGCTCATCATAGAGGTCAAAGTGAACACTCCCACCGGTTCATTTCCAAGTGGAATAAACATATGATTCTGTGAACAGGTACGTATCTATTCTATGTCTGGGCAATGAATGTCCCTATTCATAAAGTTGCAAAATGCATTCCCTCAATAGGAATTTTCTGACATGAATTTTGTTAACTGCTAGAGTTCTGAACTCTTCATATTTATCATCATCCCTTACTGCAACCTGCTCTTGGCTGAAGTGAACAATGATTCATACAATAGTTAAAATACATTTTAAAATATCAATAATAGTTTGAACTCTCCAATTACCTGCTTGATTCTCTTGCTGCATTTATACATGGATAAACCATTTATTTCATTAGTTTATTAACTTTATTTCAAGAACCATTTAGGGATTCTGTCTAAGACCTTAGTAGCTGATTAATAACTTTCCCCTTCACCACTGGCATCGAAAATACCAGAATTTATCCCTGACACATGTTTTGTGAGGACTCACCACCCAACCTCTATTCCCAGACAAAGAACAAAGAACAAAAACAGCCCGGGAAACAGGCCCTTCGGCCCAACAAGCCCGTGCCGCCATTTTAACATTATGAGTCCCCTCTCCACCCATGACCCTTGTCTATGCTTATGGCATTCCACATTGAGAGAAGACTAATTTAGGAACAATTTGTTACACAAATCAGCCTAACAGCACATCTTTGGGGTGTGGGAGGAAACCGGAACACCCGTAGAAAACCCACGCAAGCACAGGGAGAATGCGCAAACTCCCACAGACACAGGCCCAAATCCATGTATCTGCACAGCATACAGTGGTAGTCACTGAGCTGTCATGTTGCCCAGCATCTGGTCCAGTTTAAGCGTACACTAACGACGTGAAGTACTAGACTATTCTCGAAACAACCATCGTACGACCCATCGCGTATATGCCCGTTGTTGGACAACAAGGTGGAACGAAGCACCTGTGGATTAAAAGAGAAAAACATCAGTATCATCCACATCCTTATACATTCCCAGGGACATCCCAAGGCTCCTGAACCTTATTTAAAACAGTCTCCTATATCCCTCCATCTCCATCCCGCTCATGTGCCTGTCTAAGTAACTCTTAAACAACTCCAGCTTGCCTGCCTCCACCATCTTGCTTGGCAGAGCTTTCCATACCCCCAGTACCCTCTGTGTGAAAAACCTCCCTCTAACATCAGTGTTATACCTCGCCCCCCTCACCTTAAGCCCGTGGCCCCTCATAATGTGCATTTCCAACCTAGGAAAAAGCTTACCACTGTTTACTCTATCTATACCCTTCATAATCTTATATACTTCTATTAGATCTCCCCTCAGTCACCGTCTTTCAAGGGAAAACAGCCTCAATTTGCTCAACCTTTCCTCATAACCCAGTCCTTCCATATCCGGCAGCATCCTGGTAAACCTCCTCTGCACTCTCTCCAGAGTCTCCACGTCTTTCCAGTAGTAAGGCGACCAGAACTGGATGCAGTACTCCAAATGTGGCCTAACCAACATTCCATACAACTGCAACATTAGACTCCAACTCTTATACTCTATACCCCTTCCTATAAAGGCTAACATACCAAAAGCTTTCTTCACAACCTTCTCCACTTGTACTGCCACCTTTAAAGATTTGTGCACTTGCACCCCCAGTTCCCGTTGCATTTCTATACTCTTTATAGGTCTACCCTTCATCATATAACTCCCCCCAACATTATTTCTGCCAAAATGCATCTTTTGCAATGTCATTCAGGATGCTGAACACCACCCCCCCCTCCCCCGGCGCTTTCCCTCTCCTTGCTGCTGTGGTTACTCTTGATGTTATGAGTTCATTCTAAGTAGGACAGTTAGTGAGATTTTGCAAGCTCAGGCACGTTGTGGGGGTTACCAATAGTGTGACATAATATGTGTGCAGATTGTGTAACATAGTGTGTGCAGATGTCAAACTATCTGTAACCCCCATGACTTGCCTGTGCTTGCAAAATCTCACTAACTGTCCTAGCTGGAGACAATACACATCTCTTTAACCTGTGCTTAACACTCTCTCCACTCAAATTGTCTGTACCTTTAAGACTTGATTACCTGTAAAGACTCACATTCCAACCATTATTTTATAAATTGAGTTTGTGCCTTTATATGCCCTGTTTGTGAACCAAAATCCCACTCACTTGATGAAGGAGCAGCGCTCCAAAAGCTAGTGGCTTTTGCTACCAAATAAACCTGTTGGACTTTAACCTGGTGTTGTGAGACTTCTTGCTGTGTTTACCCCAGTCCAAAGCTGGCATCTCCACATCAAAGCTGCTTAAGAACAGACTCCGGCAGCACATGAGGCAAATATTGTCCTGGTCTCTGAAGGCAGCTTAATTTTAAGATACACAACCACTACCTCTATCACTGCCAAGCTCTCCCCTTCATTAAAGTATTCAGCAATCCCCTGTGACTGTTAGAATGATAAAGTAAGTATGATGGATCTTGTCTTCAACCTGTCATACAGTATTGGAGTATCTGAGTATGGAGTCCAGCTTTTCCTTGACAATAAAATTCCATTAGTCCAAAAAAAACTTGAGGAAATAGCTGTGCCTGACAGCCTGACGAGACATTTAAATACATTCTCAAAATCAGCTCACACACGCAGCCCTCAGACATATCAGCTGTCAGTCCTTGAATTGCTGACCCAATCGATTACCCTTCCAAAAAAAAAGTCTCCATCTAACTTAACTGGCAAGTCTGAATTTATTGGGGAGCTCCAGTCCTTTTCTGAGTTGAAATATTTATTAAGTTCGCAATAGCAGTACAGTGGAGAGCTATTTCTTTTCACCTACGAATGTTTCTCCAACATCATAAAGTCCTTGGATTTTTAAGTTTTTTTTTACTAACAGATGAAGCAAGGTGGCAGTGGAAAACAGGCCCTGCAATGATCTGAATCTAGAAGATTGTGTAGTCATTGTGGCTCAAGTTTCCCCGTGGGCCCAATTGAGAAATTACACTCAAAATATGCTTGAAATTGTGCTTTTTGTGCTTTCAGTTCCACTGAAATTTATTTGCATAATCAAAAACTTAAAACCTTCCATGAAATAGTTTACTTGGGCAGTTCAATGAATTTATTTTCCATTAATAAGTATACCCAATCCTCATTTAAGAGCTGAGGTTTTTATTAATTCAGATCAAAATGGGTTGAACTCCGAAAATAACCATTTTTAAACTGTGTCCAATTTTCCACCTGTTAGATTTAAAATCATGGAAAATAATTTGATGAAACTCAACAATTTAACAGTTTAATTGGCCTATGCTAATCAGTTTCTTAATAACTGGTATATTTTTTGATGTGAAAAGCTTTAAAGGTATGCTAACTAAATAACAGTGTACCGAAGAAAATGGCAGTTCTGTTTTTCACAAACTATTTCGTTGGTTCAAGGTTCAGTTTGCCTGAATTAAGCCCCCACACAAAACCAGCCTTACTTGATCCCAAGGCTATGTTGTGAAATTCTGGTGGTTCAGGAAGGTCCTTCTAAATGATGTTCATTTTCTTAGATGCACAATCATTAGTTGGCATGTTTTAAAAGCTTTACAGATCAAAACAAAAATTATTAAGAAGCTAATTAGCCTATGTAAATCAAACTATTAAATGGGTTTGGTTCTACTAAATTACTTTCAGTCATTTTAAATCTACCAGGTGGAGAACTGCACACACTTTTTATTTACTTTTGGTGGGAAATCCATTTTCAGCTGAATTAATGAAACTGCCTCTGTTAAGGAAAAAATGGGGATATGACCTGATGCTAAAACAACACACATGTTCCATTTAGCTTCCCCATTGAGCTGATTCATGAAGATTTTAAGTTTTTGATGATGCAAATAGTAAGGGTCAGAAATTAATGAGGTGGGTCCATCACTGCTTGCAAGAGAAAGCACGGGTTGATGTTTGAAATTGATGTCCCTTCATATGAACTCTCCTCATTCTGCCCAGAACATTAACCTGCCTCTTCTCCCTTCAGACTGTGATGGATCTGGTGTGCGTCCTCTTCAAGATTTCTATTTTTACTGAACAAATTCGTGTTTGAGCCAGCTAAGAAGCTCCCGCTGCAGTCTCATCCACCGATTGTGTCTAGAATTATGCAATTGGACAGAACAGCGTAAGGCCAATTGGCCCATTGAGTCTCCTTTGATGAATAGTTGATAAATAGAACATTCTCCCATCACTCTTCCATATCCCTGGACTTATTCGCCCTCAATGATTTACTCAATTCCTTTTCGGGGACTACTATTGAATTTATTTCCACTTCTCTCTCCAGAAGTGCACTCTGATTCCCAACCACCCATAATAAGGTATTAAATTACTATATTGGACAAAAAAATATTCATCTCATTATGCTGCCTTTTGTTAGCCCTTAACTTTATTCTCTTTTTCAAATGCTGTGGTCGACTTAAAGAAACATTTCAGTATCCAGAAGCTCCACTAGTATGTGCCAGTTAAAGACAACAGTCATGGTCAACACCAAATTCACCGTGTTTAGAATATATGAGTCTCTATATGTAGAAGGGAACCAACTGTGCAGTCAGCACACTTAAAAGCCAGTTACATGCTGGATAGGATGTGAGGCATTTCTGAAAATTGTTCTGTTACAAGCTATTAGATCAGAATTGAGTTAAAGTTATGGTGATTGGATTCAGCAGTCCTCTCTCACTAGCTTTGATTTAGAAGGGACGGCAGGAGCATCAGATGGGATTAGGGTTCACCAATCATTATGAATCTCTTCAGTTCCAGGATCAGTTTATAAAGCAATGATTGAGGAGAATTGCTTTTACAGGTTCAGCAGGGAAGCAAGTATCATTGTAAATGCACTTGCAGACAATGTCACCCACTGGGATGACACAGTCAAAGTCAGCACTGTCCTCTAAGTTCTTTCTTTGGCTCCGTCAGACACCTACAGGGAAGATCTCCAGCAAAAATTAATGCCAAATGCAGCATTCTGGTCATCGAATGCATTATTCAGCATGATCAATGCAGTTATGGTGTTCCCCACTGCGCAGGCACAATCACAGGACAGGGATTTCCAACTTTATGGGTGGAATTTCCCTGTCTCACTTGTCCCACAAATGGGCCTCACTACCACAGTCCTTCCCTCCTAACTCCCCAGTTCACTTATGAATGAAACAAAAGGAACATCATTAAACATAGGGCAAGATTTTCCGACTGCGCTCACCCCAAAACTGGAAAATTCTGTCCGGGATCAACGGATCATTCCATGGTACGCTCCTTACCCACTGCAATTCCCATGGTGAGTGGAATAGGAAAATTCACCCCATAGGCATAAATGGCACAACAATACATGAGGGAGACCCAAGGGAAAAACGTGTCACTAATTCAGTCGATCTAGAGACTTTCGGACTCTGAAGGAACATCTCACATCTCAACTCAGGACTAGGTCTTTCAGTGCATAAAGAATCAGGGTGGGCAGACGCAAAAGACAAACCCATCAATCCGGGGTCGACAGCCTTCTCATAGCTACTATCTCCTTGGTTTCAGAAACCAAGGGTTGCCTCCGCATTAACAACAGGAATCTCTGGATTAATAACCAACAAACATGAATCCATCACAGGATGAACCTGTAGGTCCCCTGTTACAGACCCAATTCTCTTCCTCAAATGATTTGCATGCTTTTTTACACAACGATTTTGTACACAGTAGGATACTGGTCTTATTCTTTCCATAGTTTTGCCGGCCACCCATATTGGTCCAGCTGCAAAATTCCTGGACATGTCTAAAACATCGGCTGGAAAAACTCTGTCCCGTTTTCCTCAATCACGATTTTCTTTCTGGGAAACTTGCCGAGCTTCCACACTCCCTGCCAAGTTTGGAAATACCAAATCCCAACAGGTTCACAAGAGTCGCCCCATCAGTAATTCAGCTGGCGTAAACCTTGTGGCCACTTTTGGTGTGGTATTGTGTGACAACAAGGCCAAATGTAAAGGCAGTGGCCTGTGAACTTGCTTTTTCATTGACAATGTGAACGTTTGTACTGCTTGTTCTGCTAACCCATTTGAAACTGGGTGGTAAGAGGCAGACTGAATGTGGCAAATACAGTTTGACTTAACAAATTTCCAAAATTCCTCCTCTGTGAATGATGTGCCATTGTCTAAGTCCTCTGGGACACTAAGACCTCTGGGATTCCCTGCGTGGCAAAAATCTGCCTCAACTTGTGAATGGTGGTTGTGACGATTTTGCATGTCATCAATTGGGTATTCAACATTTAGAATGTGCATCAATTAGGATGTGTGCATGGGCAGCACGGTGGCACAGTGGGCAGCACTGTTGCCTTACAGTGCCACGGACCCAGGTTCAATTCTGGCCTTGGGTCACTGTCTGTGTGGAGTTTGCACATTCTCCTCTTGTCTGCGTGCGTTTCCTTCGGGTGCTCCAGTTTCCTGCCACAATCCAAAGATGTCCAGGTTAGGTTGATTGGCCATGTTAAATTGATCCTTAGTGTCAGAGGGATTAGCGGGGTAAATATGTGGGGTTATGGGGGATATTGTGGTTAGTACAGACATGATGGGCTGAATGGCCTTCTTCTGCACTGTAGGGTTTTGATGATTCTAACTAAGATGAGAAACATGTGTCCCATGAACGGTCCTGCAAAGTCAATGTGTAGCCTTGATCATGGCCGACCGATGGATGCATACTTGCTGAGCTTCACAACTCGAGCAATGGATGACCATTCTTTCAATTTATTTATTGATGGTCGGCCATCAAACATAACTTTGGGGAAGCACTTTCTCCTGGATGTGCATTGTGCAATTCCTGAAATAAAAGTCATCACCCCCAATGTGGCACTATAACACTGCCGTCCACAATGACACACCATCTTCACAGTTATTCCCATCTTCTGCTGCTGGTAAGGTCTAATTTGCTCTGACTTGTCATATCAACATTCTTGTATCACCATCCTCTTAATCTTTGACAACATTGGGTCCCTTTCGGTCCAAGTTTTTACATGTAGCTGAGACTGACGAAGTTTCTGTCAGGTGTAGTGCCAATGCTGTTTCTTGTGATACAGGTGGTGATGGCACAGTCGATGGCAGAGAGATGGCTGAGTGTATCCACATTCAATATTTACATCCCTAGCCTCTTCTGGAAAGCGTAGCTGTACACAGCTAACAAAAAAAGTTCATCTCTGCATGGCTGCAGAGGCAATTGGTGGCACTGTTTTAGCTCTCGGAATAAACCCAACAACAGCTTGTGATCTGATACTGTGGTGAAATGTCTACCATATGTATAGATGAAACTCCTTTACTGTATAAATTACCACCAGCTGTTCTTTGTCAATTTGAGAATACTTTTTAACCTGCATCTGATGAGTTTCTTGACTCCAATGCAATTGGCCTCTCGACTCTACCTGACATCTTGTGGGAGAAGACTGCTCCCACTCCATATGTCAGCGTGTCACAGGTAACTACCAATGGTTTGATTAGATCAAAATGTACAGAAGTACCGACGGCTGTAAGGCTTGTTTTACTTTTGAAATGTCTCCTTTGCGCTTCTTCCCATTTCCATTGCTGATGCTCCTTCAAAAGCTGGTGAAGTGGGGCTAATATTGCAGACACGTTTTGTAAGAATCTGCTGTAATAATTCAGCATTCATAGGAACCATTTTTACTCCACTTCTACCTTATAAGGCATAAGGCACAGGGCGGGTCCCAAAAAATGTTGGCATTGCCTCAGGGTTCAAATAACTTTTGACTTTAACCCCTTTTTTGTTTTCCCAGTGCCTTTTGTAAGATGTCAAAGTATCTGAACAGTAGCTCTTGAAAACCTCCAACCTGAATTTGTAATATTTCCAACCAGTCTAATTTTATCTCCTTCCACCTATCTTGACCTTGAGACAAGGGCTGTAACCCTCAATCACTAGAACAGGTAGTTGTGCGCTTTGGTTTCTGTAGGGTACTGTAACTGTAGCTGACATTACTGACTTCAACCTCTGCTGTATTCATAGACAAAATAGATGCTGAATTACTCAATCTCAATGGTTGCAGTCGTTTATGAAGGCATCAGAGTGTGTACTCCCCTAGGACTGTGGCTGCAGCCCTTGTGTCGATCTCTATTTTAAGAAATATGCTGTTGACCATCAAGGCTATTTCTGTAGAAGGCACCTTACTGAGTTGGACCTGGTTTAAAATATTCAATTTAGATCCTTTGTTAGGCTCTTCACTGAACTTATTTAACTGAGTTAACTAGTTTTTATGTGCATTCTTTCCTGACTACTCCATTCAGCACCATGCTTGTAAATCACCCTTCCTTTTACAATGGAAACATATGTAATTTATGCACCAGCAAGTTTCTTGGGAGTGCATTTCCCCACATCAGTAACAAGCTTCCACTCATGGTGTTTCACCACCTTTCTCAGGCACTGCTGCACCTCATTCAGCTGTTCGTCACAGCAGCCATTCCCCGCCTCAAATGGTTTATCTTGATGGGAATACCTTGTTTGAGCCCCACTCAGTGCATTCAGTCACCTAAGCCACCCCTGCAGCTTTTTTCTGCAGAAATTTTAGTCTCTGCCAGCAACCTTTTCTGTATTATGAGGCTGCTGATTCCGCAGACCAAATAGTCTCTTAACATCTCCTTAAAAGATGCACTGAATTCACAGTACTCTGCTAACCCTCTCAATCTGGCCATGAAACCACAGATGGTCTCCCCCTTGGTTCCTGGACAGAATGAAATTTATACTTCAACATGATGACTGAAGGTTAAAACAATCCTTGATAATTTTGACTATCTGGTCAAAAGACTTTGAGTGGAATCTTAAAGCTGTTCATGTCAGTATGATTTCCCACTGCAGTGAACGGTTGGCTGAGTGCCAAATTCTGTGTCCTCATTGCAGCAGCAGTGGGGCATGAACCAGTAATGTTGCTCCCTTTGTGCCTGGACCATCAGGCAATGTTAGCCTCCTCACTAGGTATAAGTTTGTGGGCCACAGACTTTCATTTTTCTTCCATTGTGATCTCATTGGCCGCAAAGGAATAATGCAGCCTTTTGACATATTGCCCCCAGTTTACCACTTCTGGGTCAAATGGCTCAATCTTTATGAATAAAGGCATTTTCATATAGCATATGTACCTGTCTCTTCATAGCTCACTCTCCTTCCCCTCAAACTGCACACTACGTCCTCTCACCCCTTCACAGAGATTTTCGTTGTTGCCAGTGTAGTAAGTTCAAGGGTGATTCATTGCATCGTCAAACAATAGTTGATTTATTTGCAACAATATACCTATACATAAATAAGGGTGTGACATAACTGCAATACATGTCTACTCTCTTCTCCTTCCTAGCTCCAGCTAAGATGCCTCTTTGCCTCAAGATACACAACCTTGTTCCTGATTGGCTTGGTATCCTGTGTGGCTTCTCCATAGAATCTGGCCTGATCACATGGCCCTCAAAGGATTGCCCCCTCAAAGGGCCCACCTAATCACTGTTCAAATCTCACTCCTGGGCTTAAAACTAAAAACCCGACCTGACACTTCAGTGGCAGTGGCGGGTAGGTCGTGCCTTACTAACCTTATTGAGTTTTTTGAGAAAGTGACCAAAGAGGTGGATGGGGGTAAGGCAGTGGACGTGGTGTATATGGATTTTAGTAAGGCGTTTGATAAGGTTCACCATGGTAGGCTTCTGCAGAAAATGCAGATGTATGGGATTGGGGGTGACCTAGGGAATTGGATCAGGAATTGGCTAGCGGATAGGAGACAGAGGGTGGTGGTTGATGGTAAATATTCATCATGGAGTTCGGTTTCGAGTGGTGTGCCTCAGGGATCTGTTTTGGGGCCACTGCTGTTTGTAATTTTTATTAATGATCTGGATGAGGGTATAGTTGGGTGGATTAGTAAGTTTGCTGATGACACCAAAGTCGGAGGTGTGGTAGATAGTGATGAAGGGTGTCATAGTTTGCAGGAAGACTTAGACAGGTTGCAGAGCTGGGCCGAGAGGTGGCGGATGGAGTTTAATGCGGAGAAGTGTGAGGTAATTCACTTTGGTAGGAATAACAGATGTGTCGAGTATAGGGCTAACGGGAGGACTTTGAATAGTGTGGATGAGCAGAGGGATCTAGGTGTATGTGTACATAGATCCCTGAAAGTTGGGAGTCAAGTAGATAAGGTTGTTAAGAAGGCATACGGTGTCTTGGCGTTTATTGGTAGGGGGATTGAATTTAGGAGTCGCAGCGTCATGTTGCAACTGTACACAACTCTGGTGCGGCCGCACTTGGAGTACTGTGTGCAGTTCTGGTCCCCACATTACAGGAAGGATGTGGAGGCTTTGGAGAGGGTGCAGAGGAGGTTTACCAGGATGTTGCCTGGTATGGAGGGGAGGTCCTATGAGGAGAGGCTGAGGGATTTGGGGTTGTTTTCGCTGGAAAGAAGGCGGCTAAGAGGGGATCTTATTGAAACATATAAGATGATTAGAGGTTTAGATAGGGTGGATAGTAATAGCCTTTTTCCTCTGATGGAGAAATCTAGCACGAGGGGGCATGGCTTTAAATTAAGGGGTGGTAGTTATAGGACGGATGTCAGGGGTAGGTTCTTTACCCAGAGGGTGGTGAGGGATTGGAATGCCCTGCCTGCTGCAGTTGTAAATGCGCCTAGTTTGGGGGCGTTTAAGAGATCCGTGGATAGGTTTATGGACGAGAAGGGATTGGTTTAGGTTAGTGGGTCATTGTTTTGTAACTGGTCGGCGCAACATCGTGGGCCGAAGGGCCTGTTCTGCGCTGTAATGTTCTATGTTCTATGTTCTATGTTCTAAGACGCAGTGCAATAACTTATGCTTCTTCAGCGGCACCTCCAAATCCACATTCCTATCCCATTTAGAAAGACAAGCACAGAAAATGCAGCCTCAAGTTTCCCTCCAAGTTGCGCACCATCCTGTCTTGGAGACCATTCCTTTACTTCACTGGGTTGAAATCCTGCAACTCCCCAAGAGCACTGTGGGCGTGGCCCATACACTGCAGCTGTACAAGAAAATAACTCACAATCATCTTCTCAATGGCAACAAGGGATGGACAGAAAATGTTGCCCTTGACAGCACTCCATGAATGAATAATAGAACAAAATAATAATTTTGTTTTCTATAGAGGCTCGGTCATGGAAGAGGAGAAACATGCCAGCTAATTAAAGGCAGATGAAGATGCAGACACTGACTGAGGAACTCCCTGCAGAGCCAGGAGTGCAAGGAGGAAGAATCTTGTGAGGGATAATCATATGAAATACTTTTAGCTAAGTGCCGGGCTTACCGTTTAATGAGGCCTCCTATGTACGTGTACTTAATGAACTGGTGCAAAACATTTCTCCACGTTGTCTTGCTATTAACTGAGCGTCTTTCCCTGCCTAGCTTTTGCTGAACTTCTTGATTAATTGGCATTTCGGCTCAACAGTAGCACTTGCTTCTGAGCACATAATCTCGGCTGACATTTTAGTACTGTGTAGAAGGACTGCCACATTGTCACAGGGGGCATCTTTCAGATGCTAAGTTAAATGGAAAGTTCATTTGTTGGCTCAGGTGGATGCAAAAGATCCTGTTTCTCGGACCGTGGGGAAATTGTCCTGGTTACCTAACAAAATAGGTTATGGTTTATTGATCTCATTGCTGTACGTGTCTGACTGCCAAAGTTGTTTGCAGACTGCGCCTCCACTTCAACAAGTAATATCCTAGGCGAAATTTTACTGCTTCGCTCTGGCGAGACTGGAAAATCCCACAGGAGGTCAACGGGGATTTCCATTGTTGTACCCTGGCCCACACTGATTCCCTCTCTACAAAGTAATTTGAAATGTCACAGTGATATAAAAGGAGATAAATGTGGGTTTTTTTCATTCTGCCGTACTTGAAGTCAACAGATCCGGCAAATTGATACTAACTTCTAAATCTTGTTTCGGTACGTATGGTGAGATTTATGGGGTTGATTTTTGCCTCAGCGCTCTCCCTTTGAGCTGGTAAACCATCTGTACCTTTTAAATTTACCTGGCTCCTCAGTGTAAAGATATGATTGGGTGCTGGGTGTTGGGCTAACACTTTGAGGTTTAGTTGGCTCTGCAATTCCTTGTACAGGATGGTCAGATGACTCTGCCATTCATGTATGATCATTCGGGTGGTTATATACAAGCAGGGTAGCCTAAGAAATTAACTATTGTACCCATGATGATTCTAGCCATGTCCGCACCATTGCAGCATACCCAATAGTGGACTTTATGTTTTTGGAAGAATATAAAGGCGCCAACCACTTGAATCATAGAATCCCCACAGTGCAGAAAGAGGCCATTCAGTGCACCGCATCTGCACCAACAACCTCCTAGCCAGGTCCTATCCCCATAACCCAATATATTTACCCTGCTAATCCCCATGATACTAAGGGGCAATATAGCATCTTTGGAGTGTGAAAGGGAACCGGAGCACCCGGAGGAAGCCTGCACCAGTTTAAACTCCACACAGACCCATGGCCAGATTTGAACCTGCGTCCCTGGCACTGTGAGGCAGCAACGTTAACCACTGTGTCAGTGTGCCGCCCAATGATAGGGGATTGGGTAAACATTTATTTCAGCGAGGCACATAAGAACATATGTACATGGATAGAAAGCTCAAAGGCATCAACAGCAAGGCTGTGTGTATAATGTCCTGCTCCAGACCTAAGTGAACACATGATATACTTCCCTTCTGGTGCTTCCACCAGCCAATCCCTCCCAATAGAAGTGGACTACCAGGCAGCAATAAATTTCATTGAGGCACCCACTGCTCTGCATAAAGCAAGGCAAGATAATTTCCTCTATCTTGGAATACCGGAATGGGATTTTCCAGCCGTGCTCACTCCAAGACAGGAAAATCCCATCTGAAGTCTTTAAAAGGCAAGTCTGAGCTTTTATGATAAGCCCATTCTAACAGTATCCTGCTGGTTAACTTTGGAACTATCACTCAGGAGGCAGGTCCAACATTAAGAAGTCCCTGTGCTGGTTGCTCCCATAGGTCTGCCTCAGCCAGGAGAAGTCAGCATGCTGCTTGAGCCAAGTAATTGGCAGCCTCCAGATGTCCATTAGGGAGTTCTAACCCCCGGGAAGAAATAATAATAAATAATAACTTAAAAGCTTTCTTGATCACCTGCTGCACCTGCAGACTGGGTTTTTGCGACTCGTGCACAAGGACCCCCAGGTCCCTCTGCACCAACCAGAACTGAATGCAGTACTCCAAATGTAAGCCTACTTGTCACTAATAAATTCACTATAAAGTATAATCTTATTGACTGGTGGAGCAGGCTCAAGGAGTTGATTGGCCTTCTCCTGCTCCCATTTTTTATGTTGTTATTATGTAAGATCTCCCTCCTCCCAAACTCCAGCAATTGGCTAACCAACATGTCATCAACAAATGTTATCAAGCAGTACCTGCTGAGCAATAACCTACACAGTGACACCCAGTTTGGCTTTCGTCAGGGTACTCAGCTCCTGACCTCATTACATCCTTAGTTCAAACATGGACAAAGGGAGCTGAATTCCAGAGGTGAGGTGAGAGTGACAGCCCTTGACATCAAGGCTGCATTCGACTGAGCGTGGCATCAAGGAGCCTTAGTGAAACTGGAATCAATGGATATCAGGGGGCAAACACTCCGCTGGTTGGAGTCATACCTGGTACACAGGAAGATGATTGTGGTTCTGGAGGGTCAGTCATCTCAGCTCCAGGACATCTCTGCTAATTAAAACATAATTAGTTCTCTCCCACTGATTCCATCTGGGTTTACCATGGTTGGTACTGGTGGACACAGTACCAGGATAATGATTGCAAAATCAAAGTAAAATACTGTGGATGCTGGAAATCTAAAAAAAAATCAGAAAATGCTGGACAAAGTCAGTAGGTCTGACAACATCTGTGGAGAGAGAAATAGGGTTTTGAGTCCAAATATAATTCTTCTTTGGGAAGAGCCGTATTGGATTTGAAATGTTAAATTCTGTTTCTCTCTCCACACGCGCTGCCAAACTTGCTGAGTTTGTCCAGTATTTTCTGATTTTATGATGACTGGGGACTATTGGCCCATACAAACTGAGCCTAGCACCAGGTTCTCACTGTGAGATTCTGTAAATGCTACCAAAGGAGCCGAAGGCCCTCTATGAATAATGGTGCCTCAAAGGGACCAATTTAGTTAGTGCATTGTTCCATATCTCTCACTGCTTTGTCCTGCTCACCTCAGCTTCCTCCGTTACTGCCAGCATCCAAAAAAAGAGACAATTAGTTCAGGAATGTCAAACATTTGCAAAAAGTATCTATGCTTGTAATAGTTTATGAAAAATATACTTGGCAAGATGGAAAATCTATTTTCATAACTCGTAGTGATTTATTAAAAATAAATCCAATTAACTTGTCAAGAAATTGCAATTATTTTTATTACACTGTTGGTATTTAAGAATCCTCATATGGTTCAATTTTCCATTAATATTTGCAGTAACTTTGGTCTCCACCACATCTCATCCCTCTTCTCTCTCAAAGTTCCTCCTGGCAACATAGAAATGTCCGAGCATTTGGTTAATCTCTCTTCCTTTGATTCAGCATTCATTTCTCCTCACCCTACAGACATGGCTCTGGACACTTTTCTCCTGTAAAGGTGCTTCATTAACAAAACTCACAAATCATATGGCACAAACTCACAAGCCAGTCCATTCCATGTTTGAATAAGGACTTCTTGGTGATGCCAAGACAAAAGAGTTGGATTTCACAGGTGAAGTGGAAGTGATTGCCCTTGACATCAAAGCACAGGGAAGATGGTTGTGGTTGTTAGAGACCAATCACTTCAGCTCTAGTACATCACTGCAGGAATTCCTAGTGTCCTAGGCCAGCCATCTTCAGTTGCCTCATCAATGACCTTCCCTCTATTACAAGGCCTGAGATAGAGATGTGGACTGATGATTGTACAGTGGTCAGTTGCGTTTGCAGCTCCTCATGATGAAACAGTCTGTGCCTGCATGCAACAAGACCTGGATAGCATTCAGGATTAGGCTAATAAATGGCAAGGAAGATTCATGCCGCATATTGCACAATAAAAAATCTAATCAACCCTCCTTAACATTCAATGGCATTGCCATCATTATAACTCCCATCATCAACATTCTGTGGTTTGCCATTGAGCAGACACTAAACTAGACCAGCCATAAAATATAAATATAAATTCCGTGCCTCCAAGAGCAAGTCAGAAGCTGGGAGTTCTATTCTAATTAACTCACCTCCTGACTCACCAAAGCCAGTCCACCATCTGCAAGGCACAAGTTAGGAGAGTAATGGATTACTCTCCGATTGTCTGTGTGTGTGTGTGTGTGTGTGTGTGGCGTTGCCTGAGACTCCCACATTACATGAATAAATAAAGCATGCCTAAATATGACTTTTCAAACAGATCTTTCTAACCAAATGGTCTATGCCGGTTTTTGTATTTCACAGAGGCCACCACCCTAGGTATTTTATTTATTCCTATCAGAATATCTTTCCATTCCTCTCTGCTTTATGTACTTCCCATTCCTTTTAAATGTATCTGCGCTATTTGCTTCAGCTCCTCTTTATGATAGTGAGTCTCATGTTCGAAACATAGAAACACAGGAACTAGAAGCAGGAGTGGGCATTAGGCATTTTGACCCTGATCCACCATTCATTATGACCATGGCTGACATTCAAATTCAATATCATGATTCTGTCCACCCCCGCCAACCGCCCCCCCCCCACCCACCACCACCACCACCACCCCCCCACCCCCTCACCATCCTCTCCCATATCCCTTGATCTCCTTTAGCCCCAAGAGCTATATCAAATCTCTTCTTGAAATCACACAGTGTTTTGGCCTCAACTACTTTCTGTGGTAGTGAATTCCACACATTCACCACTCTCTGGGTTAAGAAATTTCTCCTCACCTCAGTCCTAAGAGATTTTACCCTTATCTTCAAACTATGACCCGTAGTTCTGGACTCACCTACCACTGAGAACATTCTTTCTGAATCTACCCTGTCTTACCTTGTTCAAATTCTATAACTTTCCACGAGGTCCCCTCTCACTCTTCCAAACTCCAGTTAATATACATCCAAACCAAATTAGTCTCTCCTCATTTGATAGACTTGCCATCCTAGGAAACATTGTACTCTCCTTGTATTAAGGACATCCTTCCTCAGATGAGAACAGCAAGACTGCACACAATACTCCAGAGTGTGTAAAGATATTTCTCATAAATTCTTTATTAGATTGATTTACTTCAGTCCTTTTTCTTTTGTCGGACAATTTAATTTGCAGTGTTTTTCTGGATTTACCTTCCTTTTATTGTTTACTCTTTGTGCATCCCCAAACAGCTTCCTGTGTCTCTCCAAGCTTTCTTGACAACTTCAAAGAAAGTGGTACTGCCTCTTGAGGCTCTAGTTGTGCCAATATGCTGCAAATAGTCACACCATTCTGTAAGACTGAAAAAAAAATTGGTGCAGTTTCCAGTTTCAAACACCATCAGTTAACAGGAAGTTATTAAGGGAGAAAAAGCTATGAAGCCCCAAATTTAAAATATACATAACCAAAGCCAAGTGTTATCAATCTCCAGTGAAACCAGTTGGCAATACCTGATGGCATGGTGCCCTCTGCTCTAGCAGCTTTCCCTTTAGAATTGTATTTGTTAATTGAGATTTATAGATGCAAGAGTTGTGAGTTGGCATGGTTACCAATGTACTTCAGAGCACCAAACTGGGAGATAGTCAGGGCCAGGAAGGAAGTAGATAGGATACAGGCATGGTTTCTTATAAGTTCATAAGTTATAGAAGCAGAATTGGGCCATTCAGCCCATCGAGTCTGCTCCACCATTTGATCACAGCTGATATGTTTCTCATTCCCTTTTTCCTGCCTTCTCCCCATAACCCTTCAACTCATTACCAATTAAAAATCTATCTTACTCCTCCTTATATTTACTCATTGTCCCTGCATCTATGGCATTTTGGAGTAGCAAATTCCACAGATTCATAATCCTTTGGGAGAAGTAGTTTCTCCCCAACTCTCTTTTAAATTTGCTCCCCTCTATCCTAAGACAATGACCTCACATCCTAGAATGCCCCACAAGAGGAAGTATCTGCTCCAAATCTACTTTATCCACACCTTTGATCATATTGTAGATCTCAATTTGATCTCTCCTCGTTCTTCTAAATTCCAGAGAGTAAACTGTTCAATCTCTCTTTATACGACAAATCTCCAGAATCAATGATGGACTGCACAGATGCTTGTGTAATAACACTATGGGTATACCTCCACCAAATGGACTAAAGCGGTTCAAAAAGGCAGCTCATCACCAACTTTGCAAGGGCAAGTGGGATGGGCTATAAGTACTGGCCTAGTCAGTGATGCCCACATTCCAAAATAAATAAAAATCCAACAGTGGGCTTCACCCAAATCAGATGAACTGCGAATTGTGCCAATGGTAGTAGGCATCAAGTAAGGAGTTCCAGTACTAAAAGCATGGCAGGAAAAGGTTCATTTCTCAACCTGTGCCATTCACTGGCCACTAGAAAGACACACACAACCGGGTCAGTATGAAATGCTCCCCGAAACCACTCTGCCTCTCCACTTCACTCTCCTCCATTCAAATGTCCCTTAAAAATTGACCTCTGACCAAGCTTTTGACCATCTAACCTAACATCTCCTGGTATGTCTCGGTGTCATACTCAGAGTCTCATCTTGGGAAGCTTTACTACATTAAAGAAACTATGTAACTGCAAGCTGTTGTTGTTGATATCATATACTTTGAAGATATCCTTCGAGCTATATTTACTTTGTATCAAATTGAATACCTATGCTTAATGCCTCCAAAATATATGCTATATTGGAGGCTCTTTCAAATGAAACCTACTTCCCAGTAATTAACTTAATTGCTGCAGTATTCTATTTTTGCCATGTTTAATCCCATGTGGAACAAGCAGCTTGACAGTAATTGTATTAAATTACCACAAGACATCATGCCATCTGAAGTTAGCGGACATTAACAATAAGTGCCAATAGCCTCAGCAGCCTTTTATCATTCAGACATAATCATTTCATTCTTTGACTTCAAAGATACAGAATAGCACTCACATATACTGTAGTAAGTCCTCCAGTTCATCACAACCCTCAGAAACCAGTGGGATACATTTGCAGCTGGATTATCGGTTCAATCCCAGGGTAAGTATTTGCTTAACTGACGTTTCTCAAAATCAAAAAGGCAGAAAGGTGTGGACACTGAGAAGACAAAATAAAAAACAGAAAATGCTGAACATAGTCAGCAGGTCAGATAGCGTCTGTGAAGAGAGAAAAACAAAGTTAACTGGCAGAATTTTTCCCAAAAAATTACTAAAGACTAAATCTTACCAAAAAAAGTATTATTTCTGGCGAGTAAACCAGTATGTTTCTCTCCAGAGGAACAGATCAGTTTTCTACCACACTCTACCGTAAAAAGCAAGGGGACGTGATTCACGCCATCGTGCAGGGAGGTGGAGTCTCAACATGCCAGCAAATCCCGGCTGCATAGAGAATGGTGCGCCATCTTTAAAGGACGTTCTGATCAAAACCTGAGTAAACCTACCCTTCCCCAAACCTTCCACCTACATTAAGGTCTCAGGGGCTCCCCTCCTTCATTCAATCGGAGTTGACACTTCTCGACCCGCCCCGTCCCCCCAAATATTGGTCCCTTCTGTTGGCACGATGTCAATATATGGCGGGGTTTCAACATCTGGCAGGAAGGAAGATCAGTAACATTGAAATGCATTCAAATTCATGTAAACCAAGTTCACACCTTTTACGAGTGTGACCTTGATGTTATCACTGGCGAGGAGCAGGGTTCTCCAAAATCGTGAACTCACCGGCAAGAATTGCGATTTCTGGATCTTGAGTCCCTGCCAGCTTCCACACAGATGGCAAGTGTGGGCTCAAGATCACCCCCAATGGGCAAATGTTTACCAAAAAGATGGCAGAGTGTTGGTTCTGGAGTGATTATTGCTGACAAGGCTAACATGTTTTCAGGTTGAATCTTCTGCTTCATTTGTAATCATTTTTATACCCATGTCCAACGATATGTGGGTTAGGTTGATTGGCCATGCTAAAATTGCCCCTGAGTGTCCTGAGATGTATAGGTTAGAGGGATTAGCGGGTAAATATGTAGGGATAAGGGAGTAGGGCCTGGGTGGGATTGTGGTTGGTGCAGACTCGACGGGCCAAATGGCGTCTTTCTGCACTGTAGGGTTTCTTTGATAGTTTCTATTATTCTATGAGTTTCACACCATTGCTGCAACATATTCCCTCTGATTCACTCACCCCTGCAGCAACTTAATTGCTGCAAGTTCTGGGGAGTTCCAAATAAACAGCTCCCAGCACTTGTTCCACAACAACTGCAGGAGATGGCAGGCAAGAAGGCAGCACAGTGCTTTTCAGAAGGGGCCCTCACCAGGATAGAGTGGAACTGAGGTAGGATACACTCTACCCCCACTCCAGAAGACCCCACCTCAGATGCAGCAGCAGCACAGGTCAGTGCGATCCCACTCTAGAAGCAGACGGGGCAGCAGTGTTGGGAGAAGATGAATGATTTTCCTCGCTCAGCCAGGATAAGTGTACCACATCTAGTCTCCTTCTGGGCTGCCTCACATACCCCTTCATATCTCTAATTCTTTTTCTCACGCAGGCACCATGTTCCTCCCTCCCTCACATAATCACCATGTTCCCCTAGTAGCTGTTATGCTCCTCACACTCCAGCTCCCACCTAAGCCATTGACGTGCTGCACCTCATCATGTCTGAACTATCAACACTTCCACCTCTCTATCAGCATCATTGCAGGACAAACCCAACCATGACAGGCATCAGCAGGCGCAGCCAGCTGGAGTCATGCCCAAGCTGACAACCAACACACATTTTGAGGAGTGATCCCTTGACCTGGCTAGGGAGCAAGAATTGTGTGCCTACCTCCATTTCATGACCCAACCCTTCAGGACCCCCACTTGCCTTCTTGGCTCTGCCAGGGTGCCAGGTTGTCCAGTTATGTCCTCGACCATCCAGGGCTTCAGCAGCCTCCGATCCCTCTGGCTTGGCCATCGCGCCTGGTCTCCATTTGTGGAGACCAGTTGTGATTTTCATCAGTTCTCGTTGCACACCAGAGCTGGAGGATCCCGGGAATGGGGAGAGTCCAACTCGAAGTTGCACACAGAATGAGAAAATTGTCTTCAGAGTTTCAAATCAGCGACCTTTCATCAGAACTGAGAAAAGTTTGAGATATAAGTGGTTTTGAGTGAGGATTGGGTGGGACAAGGACAAAAGGAAGATTCATAAGAGGCTGAAAGACAGGGGATATAGAATGATGGAAGAGTTACTCTTGCAAGGTCAAGGGGAATGGAAATGGGGCAAGAAGGGGAACAAAGAACATAGCCTAGGGGAGCTGCATGGCTGACTGAAAGCAAAAATGAGAGAACATAAAAATACAAAGAAAAGGAAACAAAATGAGGCAGGGGACACACAAAATGACAGAACATATTGGTTAGGTACAGCTCTGTACTTTTCATTTTGTATTCTACTGTCACTCAGCACTTTTACAATCTAACTCTATTGGTTGAGGTTGAGAAAATCACATTTTCATAATTGCCTCAACGTTTGTGCTGATTTTCACCACAGAATTCCTTTAATACATGAATTGGAGGAAATAAGCTTTTGCAAGCCACTATTAAAGCTGCAGTCTTGATGTCTATTTGAGCAATAATGGCAATCCATCGCTTTGATGCTTATTATGTATTCGCTAAGGTTTCTCCCTGAATAGTTATTAGCCCAATTAGTCCAATATTGTGCCACATCATTTTAGATTGATTTCTTAGTGATATTTTGATACCATTAAAATTAGGTTGGAATGTAATGCTTTCTGCATATTTTCCCTCATTTTTCTCACTTTCATCTTTTCTTCATCAGGCTTAACTCCTGTGGCTGCCCCGTGGTCTTATGCAACCAATTTCTTGCACTTTACTCTTTAAAGTTTATTTATTAGTGTCACAAGTAAGCTGACATTCACACTACAATGAAGTTACTGTGAAAATCCCCGAGTCACCACACTCCAGTGCCTGTTTGGGTACACTGAGGAAGAAATTATTATTGCCAATGTACCTAACCGGCACGTCTTTTGGACTGTGGAAAGAAATCGGAACACTTGGAGTAAACCCACGCAGATACAGGAAGAACGTATAGATTCTGCACAGACAGTCACCTGTGGTTAGAATTGAACCTGTGCCCCTGGTGATGTGAGGCAGCAGTGCTAATCACTGTGCCTTTGTGCTGACCCTCCTTCATGCATTTATTTCTTTTTAGTTTCACATTTTGTCCACTTATTAATATACACCTTTTCCAACCTATCACATCACCATTTGTTCTCTCCTCAAGTTAGGATATTGGCTCGCTATTTGACGTTATGATTTCAGCCAGCATGAAACTGAATTAGTCCCAAAAGACATTCTGCAGTGAACACAAACCTACAAAAGTTTGGTTCAGTATGTTCAATTTCGATGCGTTTTCAGTCGCTTTACTGCCATCTGTCATAGTTTGTCTTGACTATTTTAGCATCAAGTATGCAAACTGCTTTCACCAGTTCGATTGCCACCTGGAATGGGAAGGGTCCCCAATGAGGAAAGATTAAGCAGAAGGGGCTCATGTTCTGTGGCGATCGGAAGAATGAGGGATAACCTCATTGAAATTCTCAGAGTGCTTGATACTGGGATTCCTGAGATGTTGGGAGATTTCCTTACCCTGTGGCATGTTTTTTGGCAAGGGAAGCATTTCTTCATTGGTCACAGGTGGGACCTTCCAGTCCCACCGATGTTGATGGCATTTTGTGTGGCTTGCCCATCCTGTCGCTGGGGTGGGGGAAGGTCACCTTCATCAGAACTGGCAGATCCCACTGGAGAAAGTGTCAGAAATTCCATCCATTTTTGTTTCCTGGCTGGAGAGTGTAGAAGTGGAGATCTCAGTCTCAGGACAATGGGCTGGCTATTAAGATGGCAATGAGCAATACCTTTTCACTCAAATGTTAGAAAATCTTCGGAAGGTTCTTTTCCTGAGAGCTGTGGAGACTCACTAATTGAACATAATCAAGAATGATAGATTTTTTGTGGCAGAGTGGCGTGCGGGGGATGCATTAAGAGCCTTATGGAATGTAACAAAAGGGCAACAAAGTTAAATCGATGTAAAAGTTCAGCCATGATCACATTGAATAAAAGAGCAAAGCTGAAGGGCTAAGTAATCTCCTGCCTCTATTTCTTATGCTCTGATTTTCTTTGACAAACATGACACTATTTTCACTTTAGAATAAATTGGATTGTGTTTCCTCTCAGAACTATTTATTTGAATCCTTTAGGGCTACAGCATTTTCACAATCATTTAATTATTAGACATCACTACCCTGCTGGCACATTGGCTTAATGCCAATAGGGCGACACAGTGGCACAGTGTTTAGCACTGCTGCCTCACAGCTCCTGGGTTCCAGGTTTGATTCCCAGCTTGGGTCAGTGTCTGTGTGGAGACTGAATGTTCTCCCCATGTTTGCATAGGTTTCCTTCAAGAGCTCTGGTTTCCTCCCACAGTCTAAAAGACTTGTTGATTAGCTGCATTGGCCATCCTAAGTTCTCCTTCAGTGCTCACAGTAAGTTCATTGCAGTGGTAATGTAAGCTTATTTGTGACATAAATAAATAAAATTTAAACATTAATGCTGATCAATATTGAATCAAATTCATTAAAGCAGGATTCTCTCTGACTGCTTTTTCATTTGTCTTTGAATCAAAATCATTAAAGCAGGATTCTCTTTGGTTGCTTTTTCATTTGTCTACTAACAATAGCTGCATAGAGTCATTGAGGACATAAAGGCTTACAGCATGGAAACAAGTCCTTTGGCCCAACTTGCCACCTTTTTTATAAAAGCCCTAAGCTAGTCCCAATTGCATGTTTTGGCCCACACCCCTCCATAGCCATCTTACCCATGTAACTGTCTAAATGTTTTTTAAACAACAAAATTGTACCTGTCTCTACTACTACCTCTGACAGTTTGTTTCAGACATGCGCCACCCTCTGTGTGAAGAAATTTCCCCTCTGGACCCTTTTGTATCTCTCCCCTCTCACCTTAAACCTATGCCCTCTAGTTTTAGACTCCCCTATCTTTGTGAAAAGATATTGACTATCTAGCAGATCTATGCCCCTCATTATTTTATAGACACCTAGAAGATCATCCCTTAGCCTTCTACACTCCAGAGAAAATAATCCCAGTCTATCCAACCTTTCCTTATAACTCAAACCATCTAGTCTCAATAGCATCCTAGCGAATCTTTTCTGCACTCTTTCTAGTTTAATAATATCCTTTCTATGATAGGGTGACCAGAACTGTACACAGTATTCCAAGTGTGGCCTTACCAATGTTTTGTACAACTTCAACACGACATCCCAACTCCCGTATTCAAAGTTCTGACCGATGAAACCAAGCATGCTGAATGCCTTCTTCGCCACTCCTGAATTCACAACTGTGACTCCACTTTCAAGGAGTTATGAACCTGTACTTCTAGATCTCTTTGTTCTATAACATTCCTCAACACCCTACCATTAACTGAGTAAGTCCTGCCCTGGTTCAATCTCCCAAAATACATCACATCGCATTTATCTAAGTTAAACTCCATCTGCCATTTGTCAGCCCACTGGCCCAATTGATGAAGATTCCATTGTAATCGGAGATAACTTTCTTCACAATCTTGGTGTCATCTCCAGACTTACTGCCCATGCCTCCTACATTCTCATCCAAATCATTAATATAAATGACAAATAACAGTGGACCCATCACTGATCCCTGAGGCATACCACTGGCCACAGGCCTTTCACAGTTTGAGAAACAGCCCTCTACAACCACCTCTGGTTTCTGTCATCAAGCCAAATTTGTATGCATTTAACTACCTCACCCTGGATCTAATGAGATTTAACCTTATACAACAACCCACCATGTGGTACCTTGTCAAAGGCCTTGCTAAAGTCCATGTAGGCAACGTCAACTGTACTGCCTCATCTATCTTCTTGGTTACCCCTTCAAAAAATTCAATCAAATTTGTGACACATGATTTTTCACTCACAAAGCCATGCTGACTGTCCCTAATCAGTGGTTGCGTCTCTAAATGCCTGTCGATTCTGTGTCTCAAAATATCTTCCAATAACTTACCCACCACAGATGTAAGGCTCAGTGGCCTGTAGTTCCCAAACTTTGCCCTGCTGTCCTTTTTAAACAAAAACATAACATTTGCCACCCACCAATCTTCAGGCACATCACCTGTGACTATCGATAATTCAAATATCTTAGCTAGGTGACTGACAATTTTCTCCCTAGCCTCCCACAATGTTCTGGTTCATCAGGTCCCGGGAATTTATCTACCTTGATGTACTTCAAGACTTGCAACACATCTGTAATACATACACTCCTCAAGACATCACTATTTTTTTCCCAAAGTTCCCTAACATTCATGCTTTTCTCAACAATGTATACTGATGAGACGTATTTCTTGAGGTTGTGAATTTTACTTTTAAGACCACAGGACTGTTTGACCACATTCTGGACACTTTTATCTCAAACCATTCACTGCAACACTCACAATCCATGTAAAGCTACTGACCAAATTCAAGAGTTTCTCCTTCCCACTGAATGAGATGACACCCCATGCACTGAAGAATCTTGTTAAAACCAAACTCAAAGTTAGCTTCCTAACAGCTCTCTGCCCAATAACTTGGAAATTCTTCTGTAAAGTACTTCAGATTTGTCCTGCTAAAGGTGCAAAAGCACAGAATCTCCCCAGTGCAGAGGGAGGCCAATCAGCCCACTGAGCTTGCACCGACAACAATCTCACCCATCGATAGGTGGAGCGAGCCATAAAATGGCTCGGGAGCCAAGAAATCAGGATCATACCCATTTTCTCTGCTCTCGTGATCTTAGGAGAACCGGATTACCAGCAAGGTCAGCCTCTTGCCAATTTTGATAAATTATGGTAATATATTTTGATGTTGATTTGCATGTCTTTAGTGAGCCCAGTGCTCAATCATTTGGGCTTGCTTGCCTTAATAACCTCACTGGGAGAGGTTTCTCTGGCAAAGTTAACACCTGCTCCCTGTGAACAGGGAACAGTTGTGTTAACTTTGCCAGTAGAACCAGAGGCCATTGAGGCCCCCCTGGGCAGCTTAAGCACAAGGGGGGCTGCCCCATGGGTAGCACCTTGGCACTACCAGTCTGTCACTTTGGCACTACCAACTTGGCACATTGGCAACTGCCAACCAAGAAGCAACAGGAGCAGAGCCCAATGGAAGGCAGGTCCTTTGAGGGGCAGAGCCTATGGAAATGGGACCTATTGGGGTGGGGCCGACAGGGAGTGATGAATGAGGTGGGGCCAATGGGTGACAAGGCCTATGAGGGGGAGACAAATGAGAGGTGTGGCTTGTATGCAGTAGGGACTAAAGAGGCAGGGCCTGAAGGGGGTGGGGCCTAAAGTGACAGCCCGATCGAGGGTTGTACTGTGTACACTGCAGGCAATCATCTCGGCCGGGGAGAATGTCCCATTGCTGCTCTACATTGCAAATGGTGGGTGGTAAGGAGACACGATCAGTCTGAGTGGTGGGGGGAGGGTGCAGTAGGGATTGCATTTTTGGGTGGTGTGGGACTTATGACCGGCCGTGAGCCCTACGATTGCCAGGGGAGAGATTGTTCAGAATGCCTGCAGCAGCAGGGGCCTGACAGCCTTCTCTCTGTCTGTCAGACTCCTTCTGTTGGAATTGTACATGTGCAGAATCATAGGTCTGCACATGTGCAATTGCTCCCTCTGCTGTTGCTATTGTGCATGTGCAGAAACAGAGGTCTGTGCATGTGTGATAACTCCCCCTGCAGGCTGGCTGGTGAACTAAGCCCAGCCTACTTCCTGCAACAACAAGAAATTGTCTAGCTCATATTTTCAATGCCTAAGTCCATAAGATTTGGAGTGAAAACTCACCTGCAAATTAGATCAGGGACTCTCCCATTTTCATTCCACCTGGACATCTAGAATCATTCTTGTAAAATTCCACCCCGTGTATTTACGCTGCTAATCCCTCTGACATTCAGGGGCAATTTAGTGTGGCCAATCCACACATTTTTGGACTGTGGGAGGAAACTGGATCACTCTGAGGAAACCCACGCAGACATGGGGGTAATGTGCAAACTCCACACAGAACTGGCATCTGAGGCTGGAATTGGACCAGGGTCCCTGACATTGTGGGGCAGCAGTGCTAACCACTGAGGAATATCTGTATGTTCAAGTTCTTATTTTCGCTTGTCTTGTCCCTGCTCACATACAGTAAGAATAACTAAGTTAATGATAATTGTTGGTGTTGTGCAGATGGATTTTCAAAGACATTTGAGAAGATGCTACATATTAGATTTGTCAGCAGAATTAAAACCCATGGAATTAATAGGATGGTGACAGCTATGGAACAGAAAGCAGGGTTGAATGTTGATTGTTTTTCAGGTTGGAGTAAAATGCACTGTTCTGCTGCCATGTATTGGTGTTAGAGCTACTTCCTTTTTGATATATATATTCATGAAACTTGACTATACAGGCAGAATTTCAAAGCTTGTAGAAGACAGAACACTTGGAAAAGTAATAATCAATTGGAAGGATAATGGTAGACTTCAGGAGGACAGAGACAGATTGGAAACACACATGGCAGATGGAGTTCAATGCAGAGGATTATAAAGTGATACATTAAGGTATGAAGAATACAGAAATTGTACTATTTTAAAGGGATGCAGAAACAGGAAGACCCAGTGGTGTATTTCCTCACATCCTCGAATGTAGGGCAAGTTATAAAACTGTGAAGAAAAGTCATCGAGGGGGGTAATTTTCCACCTCTCCCTCCATGGGAATTGTAGTGGTCGGTGGTGGACCATGCTAAGGTCCATTGATCTTGAGTAGGATTTTATGGGTTTGGGGCAGTCATGGCTGAAAAATCAAGTCCATAGTGTACAAATTAGAGAGTGATCTGAACCTTCAATAAGTCAATGGTTAGGCTTGAGTTTGGGCATTGTATTCAATTCTGGACTCCACACTTTAGACAGGGTATCAAGTTCTTTGAGGTGGTACAGAAAAGGTTTACTGAAGCGGATCAGAGGTGAAGGATTTCAGTCATGTTTGGATGTGAGGGATGCTGGGGTTGTTGTCCTTCAAACAGAGCACATTAACAGGAGATTTACTGGAGGTGTTCAGAATCAGCATTGGGAGAATAAATAAGCTGTAGCTAGTGGCAGAAGAGTCAATCACCAGACAACACAGACTAAGGGTGATTGGCAAAAAGAGATGACGACAAAACATTTTTATTTTAAGCAGCACGTTATGATAATCTGCAGTGCATTGCCTTAAAGGAAGCAGGTTCAATTGTAACTTTCAAGAAGTAATTTGATAAAAGCTTGAAAAAGAAGTAGCAGCGCTGTGGGAAAGGATAGGTGAGTGAGGCAAATTGGAAAGTTCTTGCAAAGAGACTGCTTTTTCACAATGGTTGAATGGTGTGAGATTATGTTCTGTAAAGTTCCATGATATTATTGTCTTGTGTTTTAGTGACATGAAGTACAACCATGTGTTCACAGTTTTGTTTCTTTTTTTACTCTTTCTGCCAAAATAAATTTCACCATTGCCCATGTAATACTTAGTTTGCAAATTTTGCCCACTCACTTAATCTATCCCTTTGTCCTTATGTCCTCTTCAGAATTTAGAGAAGTTGATAAAGGACGTACTATCTAAATAGTGAGAGATTTCAGACCCCTGAGAGGCCCAGAATCTTTCTGGATGTCCGAGTGCATAAATCATTAATGACCAGTGTACACGTACAGCATTTAATTAGGAAAGTTAATAGAATGTTCTCAGTAATTGTGAGAGGAATTGATTATAAAAGATGTAGCTGTCCCATAAAAATTGAAACGCGATTTCAATTTTCTCTTTGAATCACAGAATCCCTATAGTGTAGAAGGAGGTCATTCGACCCATTGAGTCTGCACTGACAACAATCCCACCCAGGTCCTATTCCCGTAACCCCACACATTTACACGCTAATCCCCCTGACACTAAGGGTCAATTTAGCATGGTCAATCCACCTAACCCGTACATCTTTGGACTGTGTGAGGAAACTGAAGCACCCGGAGGAAACCCATGCAGACATGGGGAGAAAGTACAAATTCCACACAGGCAGTGACCCGAGGTCGGAATTGAACCTGATTCTTGGCGCTTTGAGGCAACAGTGCTAATCACCGTGCCACCCTTAACATGTTGTTTCCACACCATGTTCTTGCCGTTTCAAACAAGCCGGGGTTTTAAAATCTTTAATTTCCATTGCTATACTGAAGACATGTAAATGTTATAGTCATTTTAACAACACTCATGAGATTGTCAGTCACATGGTTCCAGCTTTGCTTGAAATATGTGATCCTGTCTCAGAACATTCAGTGCTTTTTAATATATCAGTCACATCTCAAATCACCAAATGATTTTCTTTCTAGCTTTATTCACGCCATTACAATGAAACTTCTCAATCTTAATCATTATGCATAGCATCACGGCAGCTGACAAAGAAAGGAAAGATTCATCTTCTCAGTGGAGGCTAGATTTGAATGTCTTCTCCATTCTTTACATTGCACGTGGAATTGTTCTGATAGAGAGACGTCTCTGTGCTTTAATTGGTTTCAAATACTTATGGGTACCCTAATTTTTATTAACTGCCTCAGGATTTGTGATTTAAATGATGGGAAACTCAGCATCGGTGTGCATCCCTTAATAAAACTGACACTAAAACTGAAATCCAGAAATTGCTGCTCGTAATACTGAGCTTCTTCACAGGGTGAGCTGTTACAGCCTCAAACATTGAAAACAATTAGAAATCACTGAGCTGCTGTGAGTTTCCAATTTTTGTTTTTTTTACTGTAAAAACCTTCAACTTGCTCCCCCACAAAAAAATTGACCCAATGGTCCTTAGTTTCCAGTCAGGCAAAACAGCCTCTCAGCATCTATCCCCAAGGAATTTTATAGATTTCAATGAGATTGCCTCTTAAGTTTCTGAACGGTCAAGAATATAGGCCCGTCCTGTACAATCTCTTTTCCTATGACAGCCCCTACATTCCTGGATTCAATCTGGTGAACTTCTATACACCCCATCCAAGGCAAATACATCCTTTCTGAGGTCAAATCTGTACACAGGACTGTACTCATACTGTGGTCTCAGCGAAACTCTCTATAGCCTTAGCAAGACTTTTTTCCTTTTATACTGCAACTCTCTTGTGTTGAAGGCTAACATATCATTTGATACCTTAATTGCTTGTTGTACATACATGTCAACCTTTTGTAATTTCTGTGAAAGAACCTCCAAATCCCTTCAACAATCAATGTTTATTAATCTCTCACCTTTGAAAAGTAGTCTGCTTTTACATTCTTCCTCCTATGTTGGATAATTTCACACTTACCTGCATTAAGCTCCATCTGCCATCTTCTTTCATGGCCATTTAACCAGTCCATCTCCCTTTAAAGCCTCTCCTCACTATTTGTTTTCGTACTTAGTTTTGTACAGCAGCAAACATCTTATGCCCGGTACCTTCAGTCAGTCATTAATATAAATGTGCAGGGCGGCACGGTGGCACAGTTGTTAACACTGCTGCCTCACAGCGCCAGAGATCCAGGTTTGATTCCCAGCTTGGGTCACTATCTGCACATTCTTCCCGTGTCTGCATGGGTTCCCTCTGGGTGCTCAAGCTCCTTCCCACAGTCCAAAGATGTGTGGGTTAGGTAGATGGCCATGTTAAGTTGCCTCTTAGTGTCAGGAGGACGAGCTCGGATAGATGCATGTGGTTAGGGGATAGGGCATGGGTGGGATTGTGGTCAGTGCAGACTTGATGGGCCAAATGGCCTTCTTTTGCACTGTAGGTTTCTATGATTCGATGATTCTAAATAGCTGAGGTCCAAAAGACTGAGCCTTGTGACACTCCACTACAACCTGTCAAGACAAAAATGACCCACTTATATCTCCGCTCTGTTTTCTGTCTGTTAAACTATCCTCAGCCCATGCTGATACATTACATCCAGTTGCACAAGTCTTGAACTTGTGTATTAATAATCTCCTGGATGGCACCTGATCAAATGTCTCCTGAAAACCCAAATGAACTATTTCTGTGGTATTCCCTTTAACTACCTTATCCTTATACCCTTATAGATCAGTAAAACCCATTTTGAATGGATTTTATCTGGTATGAACTGTTAATTTTCAAAATAAATATACCAGAATGTCACATAAAAATATCCATATTATTGCAAATAAGTCAGGAAACCAAAACGATAAAATGGGTGCATTAAAAAAATCATTCTGATGTAAATTGTTTCACCATGTAGCCATAGCTACGTTCTTGGGAGAAAATAACTATGTAACGTATTTATTCTTTCAATAGGTGGAAAAAAGTGTTGAAACTAATATGTAAAACTGTAGCTACCAATCTCTGGTGCACTGACCTAACTTCTACATTTATATTGTACTAATAGTTGATTAGACATGATGCGGGGAGGTTTAATTATATGGGGATATCCACAAAGTTTAAGCTCTCAATCCTTGTATTTCAATGTGAATGCAATAAGATGAATAGCTGTTACCATGGCTACAATGCAGCTTTAATAGGAGTTGGATAAGGATGGAAAAATCTGTAAATGCTTCAATTCGGAATTAAAATGAGAATGTGGTGGAAGTAACACAACAGAATCATCACCCTTGAAAAAGAAAGGGGCCTGTATTTTAGGTAGAAATCCTTCAGCGAAAACCTGTTCAACTTCAAGATGGCACCCGAGCGAGGCGACTTTTTGCAATCTGTCCCCAGCATACCCTCAAATTCTATCTTTTACTCTCATTCTATGCTCTTAAAACTGAACTCTAATTCTTTTCCATCAGCCTTTTAAATGGATTCACTACATAATGAAGTTGATCTTTCTCTACAGCCTTGCTATGACTGTAACACTACACTCTGAACCCTCTCTTTTCCTTCTCCCCTATGTACTCTATGAGTATTCATAGACTCTATGAGTAATCATAGAGTCATAGAGGTTTTACAGCATGGAAACAGGCCCTTCAGCCCAACTTGTCCATGCCGCCTTTTTTTAAAACCCCGAAGCTAATCCCAATTGCCCACACTTGGTCCATATCCCCCTATACCTATCATACGCATGTAACTATCAAAATGCTTTTTAAAAGATAAAATTGTACCCATCTCTACTACTACCTCTGGCAGCTTGTTCCAGACATTCACCACCCTCTGTGTGAAAAAATTGCCCCTCTTGACACTTCTGTATCTCTCCCCTCTCACATTAAACTTATGCCCTCTAGTTTTAATCTCCCCTAACTTTGGGAAAAGGTATTGACTATCTAGCTGATCTGCGCCCCTCATTATTTTATAGACCTCTATAAGGTCATCCCTTAGCCTCCTACATTCCAGAGAAAAAAGTCCCAGTCTATCCAACCTCTTCTTATAACTCAATCCATCAAGTCCCGGATACATCCTACTAAATCTTTTCTGCACTCTTTCGAGATTAATAATATCTTTTCTATAATAGGGTGACCAGAATTGCACACAGTATTCCAAGTGTGTATTCCAATGTATTGTACAACGTTAATAAGGTGTCCCAATGTTAACAAGACACCTTATCTGCCAAAACAATTTCGTAGCATGTTTTGTCTGTATAGTGCACAAGAAACAATACTTTTCTCTTTTCACTGTATCCCAATACATGAGACAATAATATAGCAAATCAAATCAAATCTTCTTTCAGTTCAAAGTTCTCAAAGAGTCACCTGTGTACTATTCAACAGTAATTATCAGCAGTACACTTGTAGATGGAACTAAGAGCAGCACAAGACCAAATCTGAGTTCATAAGAAGATAAGGCCCTTTAATCTGAAACAGTGCCCCCTAACTCAAGATTCCCCCAGTGAGGGAAACAGCATCTCTCAGCATCTACCCTATCAAGCCCCTTCAGAATTTTATATATTTCAATAAAATCACCTCTCATTCTTCTGAATTTCAATGAGTATTGGCCCAATCCACTCAACCTTTCTTCATAAAACAACCCTTTCACCATTGCAATCAGCCTAGTGAATCTTCTCTGATCTGCCTCCAATGAAAACTTTACCAACCGGAATTCTCTAGTCAGAATTCCTGATGTTCCCTGAAAACAACCATCACTTTATCAACTGGCCAAGTTATCAGGAATCTGCACTTGTACATTTTATTATTGAATGTTTTAATTTATATTGTAATGTACTGTTGAAGATTGGAAATGTTATGAACAGGTGAGAAGCGGCTGAATGGACTCCCCTCTATTTAGCTTCCTCGGTTGGTCACTGCACAAGTTTAATTTTCTTTTTCACAAAGAATGAGAAATTCATTTCAAATCTGATTGCATTTTACAATTTGAGCTCTGAGCAATGAAGAGCCGATTAAACAAAGCTTCCTTAAGTGAAAGAAAGAGCAAATTTATTAACCACAAAATGCAAAAAAAAACGTCAAACTTTCAACCCTCGCAAAATCATTTGGGCTCACGCAAACTGAAACACGCACATGCATGCACGCACACACATACACACGCACACACATACATGTACATATACACAAACGCACATACATGCACACACTCACACATACATGCGCACAGATACACACTCACACACATATGCGTGCACATGCATACACACACATATACCCTCACACATGCATGTATTCGCACACAATGGGTCCTATTTTACCATTGCCTCGCACCCGTTTTCGGGCATGAAAATGTGGTAAAGTTGGGTGAGAGGCCATTATTGTGATCCGCACCCGCATCTGCACGGATTGCCACTTTACTGAAACCCAGGAATGGTGGCGATTCGATTCACGCACAAAATAGATGCAACGGCGATTTAAGTGCATTTACATGTATTTAAATTGAATTAATGAACTGCCCACCCAACTTTATCAGCATTTCCCCCTACACCACTGCGTTTGCCAATCTGGAGCCACGCCATAATGGACATGCTGAATAAAAGTCTGAATCAGGCGCTTCATCAGTGAGGGTTGGCGAGGAGGTAAGCACATAATGTCCAACGGCTCTCCGCTACTCAGGGGTGAGCTGTTGTTGTGGCCGTTTCGCTGTCCCAGGTCGGTGGCTGTTCTGCGAGTGTGTGGGGGGGAGGGGGGTTGTTGCGGTGCACGATCTCCGATGTTCGTTCCACAGCACGGACTCGGGTCTCAGCGCTGATATCGGATCTTGCAATGCTGCTGGGTCCTAATACCGCAGCTCACTTCAGGCTGAAGGATGTGCACAAAACCCTTGCAGCTAGCATTGCTGTAGTCCCCCAACTTTACCGAGGGCTATGATTGTGTGGAGCGTGTGGTTGGGGGGATTGGGGGGCCCTGCGATTGTCAATGTGCACCCCCCCAGACTTTCAGAGTGACGAGATGGCGTTTGAAATGCAACCAATCGATCTTGCCGTTCTTTTGGTTGCTGCTGGAGCTGAGGAGGAGGACATGGAGGATGAATTGTGGGCCCAGGAGGCACGGGCCGTACCACCTGCAAGACCAGAGGGAGATGACCACCAGAGGCAGGAGGTGGCCGCCATTCTCCCAGAGCAGGGGCGTAGGAGAAGGAGGGAGCAGAGACCCCGGCAGATCCGTGCACGAGCATCCTTCGAGGACATGTCGGACACCGTGTGCTACCGATGTATCTGACTCCGATAGGATACTGTGCCATAACTGTGCAACCTGTTGCAGGACCTGGTGCCTAGGGGCACGGGGGAGGCGGTGGGGGGGGGCGGTGTGTGGTGTGCGGGGGGCACCCACTCTCAGTGGCTATCAGATTGATGGCAGTCAGGTGTCTGAACTTCTATGCAACTGGCACCTTCCAGAGCCCGACCGGAGATGACTGTAACATCTTCCAGTCTTCAGTCCACACCTAAGTCAAGCACCCATGTCGCCCCCAGGGCCCCCCTACAGAATCTATGACAATTTGTTGATAGGAAGGGGTTCCACTCCGTGAATGTGCAAATCGCGTGTGGCCACAATATGAGCATGCACGCCTGCGCCAGACATCCAGGCAGCATGCATGATAGCTTCATTATAAGGAGTCGGATATCCCACAAGCATTTGAGGAGGAGCCGAGGCTGCAGGGGTGGCCCCTGGGTGATAGGGGTTACCCGCTTCGGACATGGCTGATGAGGCCTGTGCCGAGGCCTGTGACTGAGGCGAAGACCCACTATAATGAGGCCCATGAAGACACCCACGCAATAGTAGAGAGGTGCATTGGGCTCCTCAAGATGTGATTCTGGTGCCTGGACTGATCTGGAGGGGCCCTCCAGGATAGCCCCCTGATTCCCTTCCGCATAGTGGCTGTGTGGCACAATCTGGCTCTGCAGCGAGGTGACCTCTTGGAGGAGGAAGAGGAAGTGGAGGATGACCGGCTGGACGTCACTGGAGAGGATGACCAGCAGGAGGAGGACGAGGAGGAGGAGGATGAGAATACCTTGGAATACCAGCCAGGTGGTGGACAGCTGGCATCTCAGCTGAGGCATGTGAGAGTGGCTAGGGGGGGTCTCTGATAACCAGGCAATTCAGTCACTAGGGGATGGTGATTGTGGGTTCCATTCCCCAACGCCCCCCCGCAGCCCCCGAAAAATGTCTTCCATTTATCTGGTGGGTAAGGGATCTGAAACCACTGCACAGGGCCCTGGGGTGGGTGGGTTGGGGGACGGGAGGTCATCACTCGTGGAGTATGAGAAACCAATGGCTTCCTTTTCTCAGTGACACTGCATTGAGGGGCCATCACCATAAGGCATCCATCAAGTGGTCGTCAATGGATTCTATTTAAAACAACCTATTCTCAGGTGGTTGTGAAGAAAAAACATTTATTTACAATAAAGGTGTTCAGATAAGCTGTGAAATACAGAAACTTGTGAAAATAAAACATTAAGGTGCCTACAGTCCTTTCTAACTAGTGCAGCCATTCACCTGTGCCATCCCAGTTCAACTACAATTTCCTAACCTTACGCTGCCTCACACTACGTCTCAGTGACTCCCCAAAATGTATATAAGAGATGGAGAGAGCCAGCTGCCCACCTCGCCCCGTGGCCTGTGATGCGCATGGTGGGCGTCCTATGGAGGCCCTGGACCTTGAGGGCCCTGGCCTGCTCCCAGGTGTCTGGGATGTTTCCATGACACCCTCTTCATCCCGCTGCCCCTGAGATACCCTAGTGTCAGGGAGGGGGGGAGTTGGAAGGTGTTGCCATAGCCACAGTCTCCTGGCTGGAAGGCCCCGGCATGGGCTTGTACCCTTCCTCCTCCCTTGGAGTCACTCCATGGGACACTGGTGCTTCTGCAGTGAGCTCCAGAAGCTCCAGCATCACCTGGCACTGCCAGTCCTAGAGGACCACCTGCGGCCTACCCATAGTGGTCGACCTTTCCGCGATGGCCACTTGAGTCATGGGCCATCTCTCATTGGCCACAGCAAGTGCCCACTGAGACTGGGCCATGCTCTGCAAGCCCTCAGCCGTGGTCCTCTGAAACTGGGCCACCTTCTCAAGGGTTGCTGCCATTGCCCACTGTGTCTCAGCGCTGTCCCTCTGGATCCCCTACAAGCTCTTGAGCCTCTCAGCCATGGGCCACAGAATCTCGAGAAGCCTGCTCAGTCCCTCAGCTGTGGCTTGCTGTGACTCAGCCATTGCGTGGAGCCTGCCACCCACGGTAAGGGTACCCTGCCCCAGGCTTTCCACTGCTGACGCTACCTTTGCAGTGTTGGCATTGGAAGCACGCATGACTGAAATTACTGGTCCGTCTGAAAACCTTGGGACTCCTCGCAGTTGGTCCAGTGTGGCCGTCAGCATCTCCTGCATTCCCTGGCTCTGTTGCTGCATCTCCAGCAGCTGAGGGAGAAGTGATCTCAGGGGACCAACATGTAGCCTGGGGCCAGCTGAGTCCTTGCCTCCAGCAAGCCCCTGCACGCCAGAGGCCTCGGACGTTTCCTCCTCCACCCAATGTACAGCAGCAAATGTGTCATGGTCATCAGAGAGTGACCCAGAAGCCTCAAAACTAACTGGACCCACCGACATGTCTGTTTCTGAGATGGTGATTTGTGAGGTAGAAGCTGATGGATAAACGGTGCCACCCTTGGAGGTCCCTTCACCCATATCCTCCGAGGACTTGTCTGAGCTATCGTTCCCAGGATGGATGGGAGCTGCAGCTGGGGCCTGCGGTCCAGAAGACCCTGGGGCGTCAGGATCTGTCCCTGAAACACAAGGTAAAGTGCAAGGGAGGGAGAGGAATCTGGGATGCCAAACACATGAATCACAGGGCTCCCTTGAACACAGAACACTGAACCCAGACAATTACATCAGGACAGGCCCTTCAGCTCTCCAACCCTGTAGCGACCAGGCTGATTTGTCTGCCCCTACCCTTCTGGGGGCCATATGCATCTATTCCCATCCCATTCAGATCGATGGAGAGACGCCCCTTAAATGTCCCTATAGTTTCTGCTTCCACAACCTCCCCGGGCACTGAGTTCCAGGCACCCACTATATTCTCTCAACACAAATAAAATGCCTCATACATCTCCTTTACACCTTGCCCCTTGCACCTGAAACTCGTGCCCCCAAGAAGTTGCCTCAATAAGAGTGAAGGAATGACAGGTGCTCACATCTGGACAGCAAACCAACCATACTGTCGCTGACAGCCCATGTCTCCCCTTCTCTGGTGGACTCCAGCGCCTGTTCCTTGGACGGGGTGAGGACCTGGAGGTCTGGCTCACCATCTCTTGTCTTCGCCCTCTCATGAGTGTTATGCTCGGTCTTCTTCTGTGGAGACAGAAGGAACCATGAGATAAATGGTGGTGTGACTCATGCAGAGAATCAGGTGGTGACCCTGAGAGGGCAAACACAGTGGGGCTTATTGGGGGGCAAGGAAGGAGGTGCTTGGGGACGAGGGTGCTGGGAATAGGAGGATCTGGGGGAGATATGGAAAAGCTGAATCGGGTTCAGCACTCACCCTTGCTGCACGGATGAGGTCACTGATTAGTTTCCGGCATTGCCTCGCGGTTCAGGGGGCCAGTGCCCTGGCACTGACTAAGGCAGTGACTGCCTCCCAGGCCACATGGCCATCAGCACGCCGGGTCTGCGCCCTCCTGGGGGCAAGAGGGTGGCTCGCCTCGCCTCAGCTACATCTAGCAGCCTTCCCAAGTCGTCCTCAGAAAATCAGGGGGGGCGCTGGTCGTGCGCACATTGTCCTTGTACTGCCTGTCTGTCCATTCTGGGGTGTCTTATGGAGCTACCCTTCATTAGGGCAGATCAGCTGCAGGCAGTTTGGCAGAGCAAGTTCCACGCAGTTTGCCTGTTAGCATTGGGGGAAAGCAAGTGAGCACTCGCAGGTGTGCTGCTGGGGAGCGAGGGGCAGTGGTGGTGGATGAATGCCTCAATGATTAGCGACAAGGGAGAGAGGGGGAGGTGTCACACAGCCATCGGACTGTAGGTAGCATAGGGCCTTGTGTGGGAGGGTCTGGGCTGGGAGTGAGGGGGATCACTCTGCCTGATATCTATAAGGTGGAGGGGGTATCTCTCTGCCTGAGATCTAGAGGGAAGGGGGAGGGTCCGCTGCCACCGTGCCGGAGATCGGTGGGGGGAAAGGGGGGGAGGGATTCAAAATTATTCTGGGCTGTGGAGGGTGGAGGGATAGGTGGGTCTGTAATGCTGTGGGGGTGGTGCAATGTCTATGGGGGCTAGGGGAAGGCATTATCCAACCCGGGAGTGATGTGACAGGTGCGCTTTTTCAACTTTTTTTCTAACTGCGCAGGTGTAGTTCAGAGCTCCGATCGTTTTGGTCGTGCTATGCCCCGCCCACATCGCGAATAAGAATAAGATGGCTGAGAGCATGTGGTGGTGCCTGAAAGTGGATTTCTAAGTCGGATCTGTGCTGCGCCCAGAATCGGCACTTAGAATGAAAATGGTTAAATCAGACCCAGTGTCAGGAAAACGTGAGAGGTAATTATCAACTTCAGGAAGCATAGAGGAGAACATGCCCCTGTCTACATCAATGGGGACGAAGTAGAAATGGTCAAGAGCTTCAAGCTTTTCGGTGCCCAGATCATCATTAGCCTGTTCTGATCCCTCCAAGCTGATACTATTGCTAAGGAAGCCCACCAATGCCTCTAGTTTCTCAGAAGACTAAGGAAATTTGGTATGTCCGCTATGACTCTTACCAGTTTCTACAGATGCACCATAGAAAACACCCTTTCTGGTTGTATCACAGCTTGGTGTGGTCCTGCTCTGCCCATGACCACAAGAAACTACAAAAGGTCATGAACAAAGCCCAATCCAGCATTCAAACCAATCTCCCACCATTGACTCTTTGTAAACTGCTTCGGAAAAGCAGCCAGCATAATTAAGGATCCCACGCGTCTGGACATACTCTCTTTCATCATCTTCTGTTCGGAAGAAGTTACAAAAGTCTGAGGGCACGTACCAATTTACTCAAGAACAGTTTTTTCCCTGCTGCCATCAGACTTTACAATGGATATACCTTGTATTAAGTTGATCGCTCTCTACACCCTAGCTATTACTGTAACATCACATTTTGCACCGTCCTTTCCTTCTCTAGGTATGGCCTGCTTTGTCTGTATAGCGTCCAAGAAACAATACTTTTCACTGTAATACATGTGACAATAATAAATCAAATCAAATCACTGCCTGTATCACTTGCAATATCTCCCTAACGCTTAGCAGATTTGCTTTAAAATACTTTGCCCATTGTTTGCTTCTAAGAGGTTTTGAGTGTGTCTGTCATGGGCAGCCAACATTGCAATCTTCAGCACTGAATGTCTCTTCCTTGGACAGTTATGAGTGTTGATAGCAGTCTCGATTTTCAAAAATGTCTCTCTCTTCATATTCCCCTGAGGATGATTTATTGGTTTCTGACCCTCACCTTGGAATATGATCTTGCATTTTAAGCAATTTGCCCTGCCTTAGTTCAAATCTCAAAATCTCCAGTCAGTTGAAAGGTCAAAAAAAAATCATGGGTGCAATTTTCCTGTCCCTCCCATCATGGGAATCGTAACAAGTGGACAGAAAATTTGGCAGACCAAGTAAAGATCCATTGACCTCGGGTGGGAAGTTTTGGTTTTGGGGCACATATGGCCAAAAAATCCTGCCCAACATTTTCAAAACAAAAGGGCATAGCCTCATAACAGAAGAGAAAAGAATACACTTCCTTACTTCCTGACTACTTGCATATTAGGTCATACTACAAGTATTGCTGCATTTTCCATTAGTAAATGTAACTGTTAGTTAACCAATATTTTTGCTTTACCAGCACCACCCATGCACTCTGGGTAAAAGATTTTACTGTCTTTCCCTCCTTAAATAAGAAGAACAAAACAGTACAAAATACTCCAGGTGCAATCTCACCAATGCCCTGTACAATTGCAGCCGGATCTCCTTACTATTATATTCCATCCGACTTGCAATAAATGCTGGCATTCCACTTACCTTCCTAATTACCTGCTGAACCTGCACACTAATATTTTATCATACATGTACAAGGACAACCAGATCCCTCTGTAGTGCAGCAGTCTGCCATCTCCTCCATTTATATTACATTCTCTGAAGTCAGGTCATATAAAAATGTTGGAACAAAAACACAAACCAGTGTAAGTTATTGGTTCATGGATGACTCACAAGAGCATTTCAAAGGTTAGTCCCATCCTTTGCTGCCCATTGATGGTTCGGTCTACTCAGTGCAATGATACAAGTGTACCTTTCAATGACCAGGTTCCAGTTTAGTATCTTTAAGAGGACCACCTGAAGATCTTTGATCCTATTTCCATCAGGATATTTCCTAAAAATTGACCTACAAGGACTTTAGTTATTGCTTTCTTTCCAGTTTTGACCTCATCCCTTCCTCCTATGCCATGTCCTCCCTGGAGTGTAATTATTTTCTCTTTAAATTTGTTGTACTTTCTGGAAGAAAGATGAACCACAGTTCAGTCAATGTAGACACGGATGGGTCAATGGGAAAATGATAGGAATCACTTAATTAAGATGCCATTTAAGCCACCCGAAAAGGACAACTTAGGTCAAACTCAACTGCAGGATATAGAGTTAAAGGACAAAATAGATTACAGAAGAGAGCAATACCAAAGGAAACAGGTGCAGCTATTTCCCTGATGACAGTTGAAGTCATAAGAACGTGATTAAGTTAATTGTTATCTATTCATAGAATGTGGACGTTGTTGGCTGGACCAGCATTTGTTGCCCATCTCTAATTGCCCTTGAACTGAGGTCATGTCAAAGGATATTTAAGAGTCAACCCCATTGCTGTGGATCTGGAGTCACATGTAGGCCGGAGCAGGTAAGGAAATCAGATTTCCTTCCCTAAAGGACATTAGTAAACGAGGTGTATTTTTACAACAATCATGGTCATCATTTGACTTTTAATACCAGATTCTTATTGAATGCAAATTTTACCACTTGTGGTGGTGGTACTTAAATCCAGGTTCCAAGAGTGTTACCCTGGGCCTCTGGATTATTAGTCCAGTCATAATATCAGTACGCCTCCCTCGGGTAAATCCATCAACAGACGTATCTTAGGCAAGACTACTGAGGACGATGGAACAGGGTGATTAAACAGAATTAATATGCAGATGAGTTATGATTTAATGGAATGGCAGAACAGGCTCAATGGGCTGAATGTTCCTATGTTTCCATGTGCTTGGCAGATTGGTAGATCTGAGCAGGCTGTTGCACATTCACTGAATCGAGACAAAGCGAGAGAGAAAGACAGAGGGCTGGAAGGAATCTAATCTAAAGTGAGCAGTGAGGATGGAGGTGAATAAATGGAGGTGATTATGTATTGAATTAGGCATAATGTCAATCGAAATAAATTAAGGCCACAGAAGGGCTTGCTTGAATAGCTTAGTATATTTATCCTGAATCAATCCTGTAACCTGCTGGTACTGCAACACTTTGGAAAGGTAATCAAATGTGTTAAGAAGAACCAGAGCAGACTGTAAAAGGAAACGTGGAAAGATACAGGCAACAAATGTTGGTGACTGCCATTCTCCTTCTTAATGCCAGTCAATTCATGATGTTCCACACCAGCAAAATTTTACATTCAGGTGAGATTTGCAAAATACCTTCAACATACACTGGCAACAGCACAAAACGATTCCTCACTCAACGTTTATTGTTCTTTTGGCAGAAGGTGATCTCTTTCAGCCAAAGGCACTAAAACAAACTGACACCCAGCGCAGTACATCAACTCTGATCAGCTTCAAATATACAACAGTCGGAATTGTTGGCTGGAAAGCCATCTGTAACATTGGGTAATGAGGAAAGTTAGTGTTATGCATTAAGGGAATGGGTCATATGACCCGGGGTGCTGGGTGAGCTTGTTGGGAACCATCCTGAGTGGGCAGTCATTGTTTGAATTGTGGAATAAGTAATCTGAATAAAGATTTGTGTTCCCTGATGCCAGGCTGTGGAGGATTTAACAGTGGAGAAAATGAAACACAGCGGGCTGGATTTTCCGGTTGCGCCCACTCCGGGATTGAAAATTCCTGCCCAAGTTCAGTGGACTTTTAAATTATTTGTCAGATTTTCTGTCCCACCTGCAACGATTCCCACGGTAGGCGGGACCAGAGAATTTACCCCTCTGTCCATTCCCTACTTGAAGAAAATGGTTTAGCTGGTGTATACTATTGTTCACTGAAAGATGCTACTCAGTCAATGAATATTGTGCTTGTCTGGCCCAGTTCAATGGTAACATTCCAATCTCTGACTCAGAGGATTATAGGCTCAGGTCTTACTTAGAGTGTCCAGTCAAGTTCAATGTTAATGGAGTAACCTGTACGCATCAGTCTATGTGAAATGCGCTTTATTTAAAAAATTATTTCATGGGATGTGGGTATCACTGGCAAGCATTTGTTTCCCTTCCTTAGTTGCCCTTGAACTGGGTGGCTATTTCAGAGGGTTCAAAAGTGCTGTGGGTCTGGAGTCACATGTAGGCCAGACCAGATAAGAACAGTAGATTTCCTTCCCTAGTTAGTGAACCAGATGGGTTACTATGACAATCATTAGCCCCTTAATTCCAGATTTTTTTTTGGTTGAATTCAAATTTCACTATCTGCCAAGATCCCGGATCCTCAGATCACTAGTCCAGTAACAATACCATTGCACCACCATGACCGCTGACTCTGAACCCATGTGTAACCCACAGTCATCGATTTATCACTTGGGCACTATCTTTCACTACTCATTCTTTGCAGTTGAATATAGCTATCATTGAACACAAATGTTTCATAGAATCCCTACAATGCAGAAGGAGGCCATTCAGCCCATCAAGCCTGCACTGACAACAATCCCAACTGGGCACCATCCTTGCAAACCCATATATTTACCTTGTTACTCCCCTGACACTAAGGGGCAATTTAGCTTCTTTGGACTGTGGGAGGAAACTGGAGCACCTGGAGGAAACCCATGCAGACACAGGGAGAATGTACAAACTCCACGCAGATAGTGAAGCGAGGCTGGAATTGAGCTTGGGTCCCTGGTGCTACGAGGCTAACCGCTGTGCCACCCTATTTGTTTCTTTAAGTTTAACTACCATATGCTCCATATAATTTCAGCATAAGCAGTCAGAAATGGTTAGGTTCAGACCCAATTCCGTCTACAAGATGGACTGCCCGCTGTTTATACTTGAGTTATTTGTGCAAAGTGGGCTGGGGGCCAGGCGTAATTGAAGTAGCCTATTCACCTTTAAAATTGTGTTTAAGCTGCTTAATAAACCTAGGAAAAAAATTGGCTCAGTGTATGTTAACTTTTGTGAAAGTAATTACTCCCTAAAGAATTTTTAAAGCAGAGAGCAAAAATGCAAGTGCTCTTATCTCTACTTATGCATTCCTTCCTCCAACATACCAGACTCTTATCCTTGCCCCTTGCCCTTGTTGCTTGAGGCTTTGAAACAGGAAATTGGACAAAATATATTAAATAGATATTTCAATCACCAGCCAATGATCAGCAGCAGGTAGAATCCAATTAAAATAAGGTGCTGCACAAAGCATCTATAAGCTGAAGAGGAGCAGACATTGGGAGGATATCTGGACAGAAGATAGGAAATAGTCTCATTGAGCTGAACACTGTGGGGAAGGTTGGACTGAGCCCACAGTTTTGGCCACCTTCTCATTTTAACCAGGCATTTTAATTCCACTTGCTTGCGCTCTCAGGTGCCACCAGCTTGTGCACCTACTGCCCGTGTGTCAAATCGTGCACAGGATGGCAATTTCACTGGGCAAGTAGCTGGGTAAGAAGTCTCACAACACCAGGTTAAAGTCCAACAGGTTTATTTGGGAGGACAAGTCACTAGATTTCGGAACCCTGCCCTTTCATCAGGTAAGTGGGAGTTCTGTTCACAAACAGGGCATATAAAGACACAAACTCAATTGACATGAATAATGGTTGGAATACGAGTCTTTACAAGGTAATCAGGTCTTAAAGGTACCGACAATGTGAGTGGAGAGAGGGTTAAGCACAGGTTAAAGAGCCAGTTGTCTCCAGCCATGGCAGTTAGTGAGATTTTGCAAACCCAGGCAAGTCATGGGGGTTTAGATAGTGTGACATGAACCCAATATCCCAGTTGAGGCCGTCCTCATCTGTGCGGAATTTGGCTCTGCATTAGGGTTGTTGTGAAGGTCACCTTGGAGAACGCTTACCCGAAGATCAGAAGCCGAATGCCCGTGACTGTTGAAGTGTTCCCCAACAGGAAGGGAACAATCTTACCTGGTGATTGTCGAGCGATGTTCATTCATCCATTGTCGTAGCATCTGCATGGTCTCCCCAGTGTACCATGCCGCGGGACATCATTTTCAACAACGTTGGCCGAGTTGCAAGTGTACGTACCGTGTACCTGGTGGATGATGTTCTCACGTGAGATGACGGCATCTATATCGATGATCCAGCACGTCTTGCAGAGGTTGCTGTGGCAGGGTTGTGTGGTGTTGTGGTCACTGTTCTCCTGAAGGCTGGATAGTTTGCTGCGGACAATGGTCTGTTTGAGGTTGTCCGATTGTTTGAAGGCAAGAAGTGAGGGTGTGGGGATGGCCCTGGTGAGATGATCGTCTTCACCAATGACATGTTAAAGGCTCCAGAGAAGGTGTCACAGCTTCTCTGCTCCGGGGAAGGGTACTCTGTCCATCGTGTCCCGTGTTTCTCTTTTGAGGAGGTTGGTGCGGTTTCTCACTGTGGCACGTTGGAACTGTCGATCGATGAGTCAAACACCATATCTTGTTCTTATGAGGGCATCTTTCAGCATCTGGAGGTGCCTGTTGCGATCCTCCTCATCTGAGCAAATCCTACATATATGGAGGGCTTGTCTGTAGGGGATGGCTTCTTTAACGTGTTTAGGGTGGAGGCTGGAGAAGTGGAACATCGTGAGGTTATCTGTTGGCTTGTGGTACGGTGAGGTGCTGAGGCAACTGTCCTTGGTGGAGATGCATGTGTCTAAGAATGCAACCGATCCAGAGAGTAGTCCACGGTGTGTCTGAAGGTGGGATGGAACTTGTTGATGTCATCATATAGTTGTTTTAGTGATTGTTCACCATGAGTCCAAAGGAAGAAAATGTCATCTATGTATCTAGTGTATAGCATCGGTTGAAGGTCCTGTGCAGTGAAGAAATCATGTCCGAACCTGTGCATGAAGATGCTAGCATATTTAGGTGTGAATTTGGTCCCCATGGCTGTTCCGTGTATCTGGATGAAGAACTGGCTGTTGAAGGTGAAGACATTGTGGTCCAGGATGAAGCGGATGAGTTGTAAAATTGCATCTGGAAACTGGCAGTTGTTAGCATTGAGTGCTGAGGCAGTTGCAACAATGCTATCATCGTAGAGGATGTTGGTGTAGAGCGCTGAGACATCCATTGTGATGAGGAGTGCTCCTGGTCCAACTGCTCCACGTGTGCTGAGTTTCTGCAGGAAGTCCGTAGTGTTACGACAAAAGCCGTGGTTTCTTTGTACAGTGGATTCCAGGATGCTCTCAATGTAGCCGGAGAGGTTCTTGCACAGGATCCCATTGCTTGGTACGATGGGATGGCCGAGTGCGTTTGCCTTGTGTATCTTCAAGAGACAGTAGACTGACTCCCGACATACAACAACGCAGAATCGCTGAGCAGAGACTGATAGCCAAGTTCCGCACACATGAGGATGACCACAACTGGGATCTTGTGTTCATGTCACACTAACTGTAACCTCCGTGACTTGCCTGGGCTTGCAAAATCTCATTAACTGTTCTGGCTGGAGACAATATACATTTCCTTAACCCGTACTTAAACCTCTCTCCACTCAAATTGTCTGTATCTTTAAGACGTAATTACCTGTAAAGACTCGCATTTCAACCATTATTTTATAAATTGAATTTGTGTCTTTATATGCCTTGTTTGTGAACAGAACTCCCACTCACCTGATGAAGGGCTGGGCTCCGAAAGCTAGTGGCTTGTGCTACCAAATAAACCTGTTGGACTTTAACCTGGTGTTGTGAGACTTCTTACTGTGTTTACCCCAGTCTAACGCTGGCATCTCCGCATCAAGTAGCTGGGAGCAGGAAGCTCCCTCCTAATTCCCAAATGCTGAATGGTCAATTTAAATGGCTGTTCAGAAGATTCATTTTCTCAGCTTCAGGGTTCTTTGCTGGGACCTTTCTCACATGAACCTTCATGAGAAGACAGTGTTGTCGTTGTATTGCCAGTGTACTAGTGACCCAGCTTTCGAATTTCACCACAGCAGATGGTGAAATTTGAATCAACTGAAATCTGAAAAATAAAAGTCTAATAATGACCTGTTGCTGATTGTCATAAAAGCCCATCTGGTTTACCAATGCCCTTGAGGGAAGGAAATCTGCCCTCCTTACTGTTCAGTAATGTAGTTGGCTCTTAACTGCCCTCTGAAATGGCATAGCAAGCCACTCAGTTCAAGGGCAATTAGGGATTGCAATAAATTCTATCCCATCCAGTGATGTCCACAAATTAATTTTTGAAATGTTGTGTCTTTTTTTTGTTGCCTCCAATAACATTCATATTAATATTTGTCTCATTGGTAATTGCCCCCTGTTTGATCTGGTTGGAAAAGATGAAGGCATACTTGGTAAAACAGTTTGTACTCTGCGCCCAGTTGTCTGCTTGCATTGCTGGAGGAGACCATACACTATTTAATGGGTGCATTCAAGAGTGTTAAACTCTAAACGCGGATCAAAACAGCAGGCCTGACACATTGAGACATGGTGCTCTGCCTGACATGTGTACTGGAAAGTGAAAGCAACTAGAGCTACTGCGCTGTGACTTGTGAATTTTGGGGTACTTATTCATAGATCCCTGAAGGCAGCAGAACTGGTGAATAGGATAATTTAGAAGGCATATGGGACGTGTGCTTTTATCAGTTCAGGCATAGATATAAGAGCAAGGAGATTATATTGTGACTGTGCAGAAATTGGACCACAACTGGGTTGTGTGCAGTTCTGGTCACCTCACGATAGGGAGGATGTGATTTCACTAGACGGGGTACAGAGGAGATTCACCAGGATGTTGCCTGGGATGGAGCATTTGAGTTATAAGGACAGACTGGTCAGGATTTGATTGCTTTCTCTAGAACTGAGAAGGCTGAGTGGGGATATGATTGAGGTGTATAAGATTATGACAAGTTTGGACAGAGTGAACAGGAAGCAACTGTTCCCATTGCTTCAAAGGTCAAACAAGAAGGGATATAGTTTCAGGGTAAATGGCAGGAGATCCAGGAGGGATTAGAAAAAATGGGGTGAACTTTCCCATCCAGCCCACTATGGGAATTATAGCAAACAGGGGGTGGACCATGCAAAGGTCCGTTAACCTTGGGTAGGATTTTCCGGCTGTGGGGTGAGCTTGGCTGGAAAATCCCGCTCGACATTTTTTCATCCAAAGGGTGGTGGGTATCTGAAATGTTCTGCCTGTGCAAGTAGTGGAGGCAGGAAATCTTACAATCTTTGAAAAGTATTTGGATGAGCAATTGAAGCAAGATAAAATTTAAGGATATGGGACAAGTGCTGGAAAATGGGTAGAGTATGACTTCAGCAGTAGTTATTGTCAGTGTAGACTCAATTGGTTGAAGGACCTTTTCTGCGCTGTCGACTCTATGACTATGATTGGTAAATATGCCACAACAAATTGGGTCAAAACTGAAGCTTGAATATCATACCGGGTTGAGATTCAGACTCTCGACTTACTGGGTTAAAATCCTTTTGTACCATCCCCTGGGTGCTTTGTTAAGTATAGCTGCTAACTTAATATTGTCTGGTTTCTGGACTAATTTAGTCGAGAATAGAATTGCATTTGTTGCAACAAAGCTATTGCTGCATTGTTGGCATGAAATACAAGAACAGGATCAATGGATACAAAGTAAGAAGTACTTTATTATTCATCTTCAAATTTGTTGCTTTGGACTGAAGAAAAAGCTGCAAAGGAATATCGTCACATCATCAATTCTAAATTTAAGCTGACTACTATTTCTAAATTGTGCCAATTCACCTCCATAACTCTCTCTCCACTTAACATGTTTCTTAAAACTTTCCTCTTTGACTAAGCTTTTGGTCACTTTTTCTTTGGCTTAGTGCTGACTTCTTGTCTGATTGTGCTCTTTTGAAGGATTTTATGCTTTTCTGGAGGGCGTGTTTCCCCGGGTTAGATTCCTTGGTGACTGCATGGAGTTTGCACATTTTTCCCGTGCCTGCATGGGTTTCCTCCAGGTGCTCCAGTTTCCTCCCACGGTTCAAAGATGTGCAGGTCAGGTTGGTTGGCCATGCTAAATTGCTCCTTGGTGTCAGGGGGATTAGTAAGGTAAATACGTGCAACTAGGGGATAGAAGTTGGTTGGGATCGTGGTCGATGCAGACTTGATGGACTGAATAGCCTCCATCTGCACTGAAGGGGTTCTATGATGATGCTCAGTTGATAAAGATGCTCATAGAGCAGGTTATTGTTGGTTCTTCAAAAGAACACCCGAGTCACAGCACGCAATTAGATGCAGAGTACTTTGGGACATTCTGAGGTTGTGAAAAGTGAGACACTATATAAATACAAGTTATTTCTTTAATAAACTAATGCATTTATAATTGTATTTCTCCTTTCTCTTCTATTGTACGCATGATTATCTTTCATGAACAGTGACCCAAACAGGTTAAATTATCATAGAATTCCCACAAAGCAGAAGGAGGCCATTCAGCCCATTGAGTCTGCACCGACCACAATCCCACCCAGCGCCTATCCCCGTAGCCCCACATGTTTATCCTTCTAGTTCCTCTGACACTAAGTGGCAATTTAACATGGCCAATTAATCTAACACACACACCTTTGGACCATGGGAGGAAACCGGAGCATCTGGAGGAAACCTACGCAGACACAGGGAGAAAGTGCAAAGTCCACACAGACAGTAACCGAAGCCAAGAATTGAACCTGAGTTCCTGGCACTGTGAGGCAGCAGTGTGAACCATTGTGCCCATACTGCCCAAGTGGAGTGAGCTTGCTTGATGAAAATGACATTCTTGCTTGAATTTTAAATGTGCAGCGCTGTATCAGACACTGCAACAAAGCAAAAAAGTTAATCTGAGGCATTTGTTCCTGTTTGAACGGAGCACTGTAGAAATCAAAATGTGAAAACCTTCAGTTCTGCAGAGGCAGACAAGGAACACTGCAAATAAATACCAACCGACATCAGTGGTACAAACAAACCAGTTTGTTGCCAAGAGCTGGCAGTGCCCAATGTGTCTACAGTGCTGCAATTTCAATGTGTTCTGTAACATTACCCATGTAGAACGTGGGCTGAATCGCAAAGCAATTGGCGTCTCAGGAAATTCTGTTAAACACTGACTGTGAGCAAGCTGTCAGCAGTCACTGTCACAACATCTGATGGGGTAACGTATGTCTCCTTTGAAGTTGCCTCAAACACAGAATTTTACTGAGGTAAACTATAAAAATTCAAGCAGCAGCCCAGACACACTTTGACCCCGTACTAATAGATCTGCTTTGGAATGAATAAAATGCCTTTCATTGTGTTAAAGATGGAAAGAGCTATGAGGGGTTCATGCTCATTCTTAATATATAAACTATTGGTATTAGGTATAATTAGCACAATACAGTCAAAAAATGTAATCCCTGATGGATTAAGAGATGATTTCTTTGTGTTGTGACAGTGTGCTAAATTGCTGAACATAATATGCCAGCATTATCTTCACTCCAAAGGAGAGTATGAAGTGCAAAGGCATGTGCTGAACCTAAAATCCTATGGTTTTCTTTGTTCCTGTGGCAACCTGGCAATGGGATTCCCTTGGGGGAGAGGGAAATGGCCAGGTCAGTGTCCTTGCAGTTGCTCCCTGCCAACCTTGCAATGCCAACCTGTGCCAGGGTGCAGATCCTATGGGGAACCTAATCACGAGGTTACTCATTTATTTGCAGTGGTGGCTGGGGGTCAGGCATGGATCTGTGGGGATGCCAGTGATGGCTATTTCACAGGGGAAGGGGTCTTGGAGATAGAAGGGGTGGTGTGTTGCTGACACTGATTGTTTGGCAGTGGGGAGGGGGAGAAGGTCCAACGCTGGTGATGATCATTTTGAGGTGGAGGAGAAGGAAGGGGTCTGATGCTGGCAATGACTGTTGGGTAAGGGGTGGAGAGAGGGAATAATGCCAGTGTTGATTGTGGTGGGGGGATGGGGGGGGGGAGTGCGAGGAATGAGGGGAGGGCGAGGGTACCGGTCTCAGTGTAGCCAGGCTTTGTCAGCATGTTTAGGCCCCATCCCTCATGACAGCATGAAACACCTGTCTTATTTTGACAAAGTGCCATTAGATCTGGAGATAATACCATCCTGTTTCCTGGAGAGAAACACACTAGTTTTCCAGCAGTCCCTGAAATGTTTTTGGTAATATTTCACCCATTAACTCTGTGTCCTCTGACCCTTTTGCCAATGGGAACAATTTCTTCTTACCGATTCTGCGTAGATCTTCATGATTTTAGGTACCTCTCTCAAATCTCCAGTCACCTTTTTTTTCACTCAGTAAAACAGTCCCAACTACAATTCTTCATCCCTGATGTCATTGTTAATCTTTTGTGCACACTCACTAATACTTTCACGTTCTTATTAAAGTGCAGTGCTAAGAACTGAACGAAATACTCCAGTTAAAATTTTTAAAGCTTATTTATGAGTGTTACAAGAAGGCTTACATTAAGAATGCAAATGAAGTTACTGTGAAAATCCCCGAAGACCATACCTGCATTTGATAAAGGTTCATTCCTTGCTTTAGTGCTCCATGCCTTAGGGGGTTTTCACAGTAACTTCATTGCAATGTGAATGTAAGCCAACTAACAAATAAACCTTTTATTTATAAAGTCCAGGATCTCATATACCTTTTTCAACCATTTTCTTGACCTGCTCTCACTGCCATCTTCAGCCTACAGGCCTCTTTGCTCCTGTACCCGCTTTAGAATTGTACCCCTCATTGTGCAGATGTTTGGGCGCCACACTATAGGAAGGATGTGAATGTATTGGAGAGAGTGCGGAAGAGGTTTACAAGAATGGTTCCAGGGATGAGAAAGTTCAGTTATGAAATTAGACTGGAGAGGTTGGGATTGTCCTCCTTGCAGAGAACAATCCCAACTGTTGAAGAAGGCTAAGAGCAGATTTGATAGAGATGTTCAAAATCATGAGCGGGTTTGACAGAGTAGATAGGGAGAAACTGTTCCTGCCTGCAAAAGGGTGCTGAACAAGAAGGCACTGATTTAAAATAGTTTGCACAAGAAGAAAATGTGATATGAAAAAAGGCTTTTTCACACAGTGAGTGATTCCGGGTAGTGTGTCTGGAAGTGAGGCGGAGGCAGGTTCAATCGGGACATTCAAGAGAGCATTGGATGATTATTTGAAAGAAACAATGTGCAGGAGTATAGGGAAATTGCAGGGAAATGGCACAAAGCATGATGTTCATTTGTGAACAAGTGCAGATACAATGAGCCAAATTGCCTCCTTCTGCACTGTAACAATTCCGTGATTCTGTGATATTTTTATTGTCTCTCCTCATTCTTCCCACCAATGTATGTCATTTCACACTTCCCAGTAGTAAATGTTATTTATATAAAGTTTTGTGTCACAAATAGGCTTACATTACCACTGCAATGAAGTTACTGCGAAAATCTCCGAGTTGCCACACCCTGGTGCCTATTCGGGTAAACGGAGCGAGAATTTAGCATGGCCAATCAGCATGTCTTTCAGATGGTGGGAGGGAACCAGAGCACCAGGAGGAAACCCACACGTACACCGGGAGAACATGCAAATTCTGCACACACTGTGACCCAAAATCAAACCCGGGTACTTGGTGCTCAGAGGCAGCAGTGCTTACCACTGTGCTACAGTGCCACACCTAGTGTCATGTGTCTGCCTATTCCACCAGCCAGTATATGTCTTCTTGAAGTCTAACATATTTTTCCTCTCAGTTTGCAATACTTCCAAGTTTTGTATCATCTGCAATTTTTGAAATTGTGCCTGCACACCCAAATCTTGGTTATGAATAAATGAGAAAAATAGTGTTCTTAATACCAATTCCTGGGAAACCCCATATATATTCCTCCATTCTGAAAAGTAACTATTCACTTCCCTGTTTCCTGTCACTCAGCCAGCTTTGTATTCATGCTGCCACTTTGCCTTTTATTCTATGAGCTTCATTTCCAATTATGATGTAAGTATCAGTCAGTAAAAGTATGCTATGGAATAATTGGATGCGCTTACCCTAAATCAGTGTTCCATAAAAATAATAACATCTGCTGTAGACACTACCACTGAGGTTCTCTGCTTATGTGTTTGCCAGCCTGTGATCCGCCCACAATCATTTCCAAAGTGAGAAAGATCACAGGTAGGTGAGTACACAGCAGAAAACCAGTTTGTGCGTGCTGATTTTGTGAATGTGTTTGCAAAGACGTCTTCTGCTGTTTTATCTAATAAAGTTATGAACAGAATATGCAACTGGTAATGGAGCCTTAAAGATATTCAGTTCTCTGCGGAGGTCTATTTCATTCATAACCATTAACCGCGTGCATTCTACTGCTGTCAGCTATCAATTCATCCACTGGGTGGTCTGTGAGCATGAATTGGGTCTGATTGAAGCTGTGAGTGTGTGTTAGTTTGAGGTCCTATGCACTATTAAGCAATGCAATAGTGCCCCGATACGGGGCCATTAGGGCATTGCGTTGTGTGCTCTTTAGTTGGATAAACAGAGCAATTGTTCATGTTGTTGCTTGAGATGGAGCATAAGATGAATATCATTACCAGGTTTCTCTTCTGCCAGTTTCCACCAGATGACGACAGGAAATAAAATCAGCAGCAGTTTGGTTTTGATCGGCAGACACATCAGTCAACTAAAGTAGGCAGATGGACTTTGAATTTGACCTCCTTTTAAAGGCATGTCTTGAGTTCACTTAGGCTTGGCCAACTATGTGTTGATACTTAAGCCTCCTGAAGTAGTGATACAGTTATTTACTTATTTGCGTCAGAAGTGGGCTTACATTAACACTGCAATGGCGTTACTGTGAAAATCCCCGAATCGCCATACTCCATCGCCTGTTCCGGTACACTGAAAAACACACAGCTAACAGATCACCTATCAATCTCTCTGGATGCATCGTACCAAAGGATCACTTGTCAAGAACCACTATTCTGATTTTGCACTGCACGTCAAAATAATCACTCCTTCTTTTTGGATGTTGGGGATCAGCAGCATCATAAATTGGCTCTCCAATAACACTCAATGCAATGACTTCTTATTCCAGTCACAATCAATAGTAATTCAGAAGGAAAAGCAGTAAAATATTTACCGTTTGCAGATTGCCACGGGGCTGCAGAAAACACATTAGTGAGTTCAAAAGAGTTAGCTAGAAGGAAGACTGGCCATGTTAGCTGAAAGGCTCAGAACACATCATCAAGGTTAAGTTTCACAGTAAAACACAGTAACAGGGATGGCAAAAATGAAATCAAAGCCTATCCCCAGGGGTGAAACATGAATTATAAAGTTCCAGGAACCTGGAAAATAATCTCCCATTGCAGAAAAGAATTAGCTCGAAAGACTGTGCATGAGATTTGCCCCAAACTGTATGCAAGTATGAGTTTGTCTTCACATCCAAAGCTATTAATATAAATCATTCCAAGGTCAATTTGACCTGTACGGAGCATGCAGGAATCTTTCTCATTTCCAGTACGCCCTCACACATTGCAATATACCAAGTCCTGTCTGTTTGTCTTCACTTAGCTCCACTGCATCATCTATGTAGCTCAGTAGTAGGCAACCTGCAGCCTGGGGGAGCCATGTACGGTCCACCTGGCTTGTGAATGCGGCCCACAAGACATTTTGTTGACCGCTGCCCATGTGTGGGGTTGTCACATTCTCCTGATTTCTGTCTACATAGCATTTTTCCTACTAGTATGATACACACGTAAAGCAAGGGCAAGTGAAGGGAAAACAAAAAAATGCTGGAAAATCTCAGCACGTCTGACATCTGTGGAGAGAGAAAAGAGCCAACATTTCAAGTTTAGATGATTCCTCATCAGAGCTGGAGGGATGGAAGTTCATTTGGAATCTACATGGGGTGAGTCAGAGACAGAGACAGTCACTGAGGAAGGAAGTATGGCTGTGAAAGCGAGTTTTGGTAAACACCTTGTCATACACCAGGAGGGAAATGGAGATGGTGCACAGGGTGAAACAGACAAACAGAGAAGAGCAGTATTCCTTCAGGGAAAGCATTCCTAGGAGAGAAGTGGCAGTGAGTTAAAGATGAATGTAAAATACGCGGATGCTGGAGTCTGAAACAAAAACAGAGAAATGATGGAAAATCTCAGCAGGTCTGACAGCATCTGTGGCAAGAGAATAGAGCCAACATTTCAAGTCTCGAAGACTTTTCATCAGGGCTTCTCCAAGTGAAGTGAGGAGTGTGCTGATTGTACATTGACTGTGAGAGCTATGCATTCCCTCTGTGTCCAAAGTGTAAAAACTTCTTTTGCTTTTACCATTTGAAGTTCATAGTTCTATTAAGATGTAAATGATTAAACACTTTCTATAACTTGTCATGAAATTTTCAGCATGTATTAAATGTATTTAATCTTATTCATGAGACCATGATTAGCGAATATGCCAAATTTCAACTTTGCAGCCCATTGAGGTGAAGGAGGACCATTCATATGGCCCACCCACTAGCCTAGGTTACCCATCACTAGTATAGGTGTAATGATGTTGCTGGGCTGTAATGAAACACAAGAGTGCATGGAATCCATTGAAAGGCTCTTTATGCTGAAGAGAGGGAAGCTGGTATTGATATTCACCTTATCCTTTCCAAGCAACACATGTAAAATATAACCAAAATGTATGGCAATTATTTTGTTTATCCAACTGCAAAGCATACAATGCTACATCATAATGGTCCAATATAGGGATCATGCTGCTTTGCTAAATAAAGATGGAAAGTCTCCACAAAAAGCTTTCACTTTGGCCTAAGTTTCCTCTGATATCAGGAAAGAGTGATGCTGGGAGGAAAAGCGACATGGAGCCCATTGGTGGCAATGGCATCAGCTTTTCATGTCAAATATTGCAGCACTGTGTTGATTGTCCCTTTAAGGAGAACAGCAGAGTAAAGGCCACCTAGACCAGGTGACCCTTACTCCCTTCATTTCCACTTGTCTTAAGTTCAGCCAAACCCTTTTGGCTTCATTGTTGGCCAGGTCTGCCTCTGGTGAAGTATTGACTTGTTTCAATTCTGCAATTCTCTCTGGTGTTCTCCCTCTGAGGGGTCACTTATTGCCTGTTACTTGGTGCATTATTTTGCCCTAATTTTGAGGTATTTTGTTGTGCCCCTTCTGGGGTCTTTCATTTGCCTTCTTTATGAGGTCTTCTCTTGCCTCCTCTTTGAGGTCTTTGCCACCTTTAGACCTTTTTTGAGAGTTGCCCATTATCTGGGGCCTTTCTCTAATTTTTCTGCCCATAGCCATTTGTTTCTTCATGTGGTTGCCAGTTTAAGAGTGCTACTTTTTTAAGGGTACCACCGCTTTTGTGATAATCTTTTTTCCCCACTCAGACTGTAGTTAGAAAAGGGTTGGCTGATGGTGAGGTTGGCGGTGATAAACTAAGTGAGGATCTAGCACTGCATTATCTACCAGACATCAATGTTCTGAGTCATGTCTCCTGTTTCTAAAAGCCCCTGCCATGCATGACTTCTTTTTTTGGAGGCACATCTGAGAAGCAGTCTAAGGAATCTACCAGCCCTGGGAGCAGCTCACAGAACCCAAAGTGGAAGAACCATCACAGTGCTCACTCACACTCTTGATCAGTGCCAAGGCACTCAACTCTATGGGAATTTGTTTCCGAGCAGCCTCGAGGTCACAATCTGGTGAGTGCATTACATTGTCAAATTGACAGTAGTGGAGACAGGGTCAAGGACATCCGAGATTGCTGGCACTCGCAGGATTGCTGGATGTTAGGAATCTGCTGGGTCCCAGTCAGATATTGAACTTTGGACTCGGTCATGCCTTAGTTACTGGAGCTCCAAAAAAATTCAGAAAGAGACAAACTTAGGTTGAAAAGCTGCATGAAAAGGTCCACCTTATTTCTGAGATGGTTTTGCTAACACTGCAATGTAACAAGGTGATGGTCCCTGTGGAGATCTTGTCTCACGACTTTAGTGGCATGAACAGCCGAAGGTGCCGTATATCATTATTGCTGAAATACTTTGCACTAAAAATTATACTAATCAGCAGGTAAACACTGTGATATTAGGCTATATTACTCAGCTGAAAAGTAAAAGTCAAATTTGTGTTCATTAGGATCAAAAAACAATGAACTGCAAAAATAGAAAGAAAACGCCCAAGGATCTTTATCAGTTCTTAAGCATTTAAAAACAGCTTCTTCAGGATATTATTTCTTACCAATTCAATTAAGTAACTGCATGACCTTCTGGTGTGATATTTGCAGATGGTCAAATTTAATGTTCTGCTTTTCCTCTGAAGCACAGACTTTGGATGCAAATTAAACTATATCATGTGTACCCAACCTATGGTTTCTATTGTGCTTTCAGCTGCGTATACCATCAGCTCCAGTTAAGTGCAAGCTTACACATTCTTCAGTCAGAGAGGTCTTTTGACGTCAAAATTGCCAGTCAAACGAGATCAAAGACACGTCCCAAACATAGAACCACTTGATCATCATTGATCTTCAACTCCAGTTTTAAATAATCAGAATAACATATCGATGAAATGTAACTGGATAAAGCCTAAGTGTATTTCCAATACATCCTGACTGTTTTGTGAATCTAAGCATCTGGCCTGCACGATATAAAGAACAACACTTAGTTTGATTGCTCAATCATGAACAAGAAGGCATGAGGATGGTCCTGCTGACCCATTCTTCAAAATGGCAGAGACATGTAGTTTAGAAATGTGGGCAGATTGCCCATATAACCATGACCTTTAACTGAGTTGGATTAGATCCATTACAATCAGCCTGCTTGTGCCAATTGACACAATGGCGGGATTTTACAGTCTGACCCGAGACTGGAAAATTTCACCTGAGGTCAATGGACATTTCCATTGTCCACTCCTTGCCTGCTCTGATTGCATGGTGGGCAGAGTGGTAGAATTCCAGCAAATGACATAACCCCCGAGCTCCAAGGTAGATTGAGGAGTGCAGGGTACTCCAAAGATTCATTGTAGAGACGTTTCAATGGCACCACCACCCTGACTGCAAACCCCCAGCCCCGATCGTACCCCCACCCCTCATTCCAGATTGCATCCTTACCCCCAACCACTCCTCACCCCTAATTTCACCCCACACCCGACCACACCCCCATGCTAGGCCACGACCCTACCTCCTACCTCACTGCTACCCTACCGCTGATTACAGCCCCCACCAACTGCACTCACCCCAACTTCACCCACCCCACTGCCCACCTGACCCTATCCCTGACATGGTGACACAGTAATTAGCACTGCTGCCTCACAGTGCCAGGGATACGGGTTCAATTCCCAACTTGGGTCACTCCCTGTGTGGAGTTTGTATGTTCTCCTTGTGTCTGCATGGGTTTCCTCTGGGTGCTCTGATTTCCTTCCACAGTCTGAAAGACATGCTAAATTCTCTCTCAGTGTAACCGAACAGGCGCCGGAGTGTGGTGGCTAGGGGATTTTCGCAGTAACTTCATTGCAATGTTAGTGTAAGCCTATTTGTGACACTAATAAGTAAACTTTAAAGTTTGACAATCCTTATCTCCCATCACTAAACAGCTGCCTAACTGAACACAAAGCCCCACTAGCCATGGGAAACCCCTACCCATTTTGGGTTAATCCCCCGACACTGACCCAATCCAAGCTACATGCCTCACAAACCTGTTTTTGCTCTGGCTTGGAAGTGTCTGAACCTTGAAACAGGCCCCGTTTACAGTAGCTAGTGCCATGACAAAGATACATCACCCCCAATCCTGCCTTACTTCCAACTCTCCAGCCTTTGACTGAAAGCTTCAGCTGGAACGTGCTGCCAAAAATCTAGTCCGAATCAAAAGGTGATACGAGGAAAGAAATGCCTGAATTTTAAGGTAGGAATCTAGGAGCAGAGCTGCAAACTGACTTTGATTGTCGATCTGTAGAAGAGTTCAGGCCAACTGGCTGCAGAGCAAACCTTCAGAAGGGAAAAGCAGACATGTTCAATTTGACTGACTCAAGAACAGCTTCTTCCCTGCTGCGGTTAGACTTTTGAATCGGTTAACCTTGCATTAAGTTGATCTTTCTCTACACCCTAGTTATGACAGTAAAATTACATTCTGTACTCTCTCATTTCCTTCTCAATGAATGGTATGTATAGCGTGCAAGAAACAATACTTTTCACTGTATGTTAATACATGTGACAATAATAAATCAAATAATAAATCAAATAAATGAATTTGAGTTGCTAATTGTATGCAGTTTTAAAGCTTGCCCATTCAACATGAATTGATTGAATCTATATGACCTTCCTCTACAAAAATAGATCGATTGCCTTTTAAAGTGTCTTTAAGTGTAGAGGCTTTTTCTGTCATATCAACATTGCACAGTCTTTGTGATACATCAAGAGATCATTTGGCCCCTGGTGTCCATATGGTTTACTGTAGAGCAATCCTGTCAGTCCCATTCCTTTGCTGTATCGAGTATCCCTGCAAATTTATATCCCTCTTTGAAATCATTCGTTGGTTCTGCTTGCATCACCCTGAGAGGCAGTAAATTCCATGCCATTACCATTTGCTGTGTAAGAAATTTCTTCCTCACATCACCCAGTCCTGACCTAAACCTTAAACTTTTATCCCCTAGTTCTTGTGCCAATACCCAATAGGAACAGGTTTTCTTTTTCTATCTTATTTGTGTTTTACAGATGATTGTATATTCAGCGAATTAGGCAGCAGAAGACACCCTGAAGGTTCACAACTGTTTTACTGTGATACGACAATTCAGCACAAACACTGATTTTCATCCTATCATTTTGCTCCTCTCCCAGTCCAGAAGCAAGCCTCACCTGGGGGAAAAACTCAGTTCTTAAGTTAAATTCAAACTTCAATGAGCATCATTTGGTCTCAAGTCACTCTGAAGTAAGACCTGGCTTACTCTTAAAGGGATCTTCATTTCTAACACTGTCGATCTAAACCTATTGTCATCTTGTACATCATTATTGTATCTTGTACATCGCTTGTACATTGCATTAGACTTCTTTTTGCACACAAACATGCATATGCATGCACAATGCTCGCATGCATATGCATACACTCATGCACACACAAACATCATCAACATACTGAAATTCAGTGGTTGAATTTGGAGTGACTTCCATTTTTGGATTGAAGGTGGTGCAGGTTGAACATTTTACCATCTGTTCTGGTGATTAAACACCATTGCTGCAAGGAGAACAACCCCAGCTTCTCCAGTCTAATCTCATAAGTGACCACCTTATCCTGGAACCACTCTGGTTAATCTCCTCTGAACCATTTTGAAGACCCTCATCATCTTTCCTCAAGTATGTAGACACATAATTAGATCTTGTCCACCATCCTCCAGTCTGGAAAACAGTCATTTACCATGACTCTGAAATAAAAGCAGAAAATGCAGCTGGCAATTTTCCCATCCCAACACCCTAATTTTTAGCCAATTCGCAGGATGTGCAGATGCTTTCCCGATGTGCGCGCATCTCCAAGCATCAGATATGCGGCGCAGTCGGGACATTTCAATGAAAGACTGATCCAAGAAAGAAGCATTGATCTTTGGAGTTTCTGGAATCAGGAGAGAAGAACTAAGGGCTTCCTGAAGAACTAATTGCTACCTCAAAGTGCACTGGGATAGACCTTCAGGAGAGGAAGGATCTTCAACTCCTAGAAGACTATCCCAGCTGTGTTACCCACTGCTGCATTGAAGACTGAAAAGACATTGAAGACCAATGAACTTAGACAACTAAGGAAAAGAAGTAGAAATGATTTCCAAATGATACTTCTAGAGGACTGTTTATTTTCTGTACGCAGTAGTGAGAGAGCCACATTTCTCTCTGTGTCTGGTTACTTTGCAAGGGCAATGGAAAGAATTGCTGAGGATATGGAGACAAGATAGCCTCATCTTCTGAAATGAGATGAACTCCCTGTAGATGATTAACTCAGGGATAAGATTACCATACAAGGGTTACAGATTCTGCCACTGTTTTTGTGCTGACCTCCAGTTCTGGAGAGAAGAAGACATTCAGCTGGGGTGGAAGTCCATGTACCAATTGACTTTCAATCCCTGGAAGCTACCAGCTCTTTGGCACTGGGATCCTCAATGGCCTCAGGCAGGACTCTCTGGAAGATTCTTCATGGGCATTGAGACAAAGGGTAGGCAATACATTGGTCGGTTCAATGGATCAGAGATCCGAATACTACTCAGCCACTAGAAACACAGCTGACTCCTGTCAATGAACAAAATGACAGAGAGTTCATATGGTGCATCCATCAATTGGAAAATTAAATTATCTTCTAGAACTTCACCCTCCAACATTTCACTCTGTGCTGCCAAGGATTCCTCCTCATTACTCTCTTAGCAAAATATAATTTGGATCCAGCAGATCTTCATGAGAATGGTCACAATCTGCTGCAGTATCTTCTGTATCTTCCACTTCTAGCCTAACTTCATGAAGAACTGAGAGGTTCATAACTTCCATCTCTGCCTGGGCAGGTGGAAGGTGTCAAGTGGAAAGTGTTTCAGCGAAAGAAACAAACTTGCTGCTGATTGTATAAACTTCGTCAACTTCTGAAGCCTGAAACTCCACTGGTTGCAAATAAAAAGATGAAAGTCTTTGCATAAAAAAAAGTCATTGAAATAGTGGGCAGCATCTGCATTTTCTAGGATATCTATGAATGTGCCTATATTGCTGCTCAATATATATACCAATTGTGAATAACATAGAGAGAAACAACAACCCTTTCCCAAAAAGCAGCAATACTCCTATCTTTAATTGCTGCCTCAACCTTGTAATTTGATGCTGATAGACAAACGATCATTGGCTGAAGTCAGTCAATATCATCTGATATTATGTCAACAGCAGCTCCAGGATCAATCAAAGCCTTGAGGTTGCATGCAACTGACTAATAATCTGGACTATGGCTATCAACCTCCCAGATGAAATCTATAATTGCATTTTTATCTTGATTTTCCATATTTTGAATAGAGTGTGCTGTGTATAATATTTCTTTGTCTTCAAATTCACTTAAAATTGGTGGATTTGCAGAAATGCTTAAAATGTTTGGTTTTGCTGTGCTGGAAAGATTCCACACTCATAAGAACATAAGAAATAGGAGCAGGAGTAGGCCATCTAACCCTTCGAGCCTGCCCCACCATTCAATAAGATCATGGCTGATCAGTTCTACTTACCCGCCTGCTCCCCATAACCCTTAATTCCCTTATCGATCAGAAATCTATCTACCCATGACTTAAACATATTCAATGAGGTAGCCTCCGCCACTTCAATGGGCAGAGAATTCCAGAGATTCACCACCCTCTGAGAGAAGAAGTTCCTCCTCAACTCTGTTCTAAACTGCTCCCCCAGCCCCTTATTTTGAGGCTGTGCCCTCTAGTCCTGGTTTCCTTTCTATGTGGATAGAATCTCTCTACCTCTACCCTATCTAGCACCTTCATTATCTTGTAAGTCTCTATAAGATCCCCCCTCAGCCTTCTAAACTCCAACGAGTACAGGCCCAGTCTATTTAATCTCTCCTCATAGGTTAACCCTCTCATCTCCGGTATCAGCTGGGCAGTCCTGATGTCTATGTTAATTTTCCCTTCCTGCATTTTTTCTTATGTGGTGGTGGGGAGGGATGTGCTACCGGTGGGCCTACCCTGTCAACTGAGTCACGTGAAGCTTTGCAGTTGAATTGGAGTCTTGCTCAATTCAATGTTCTCAGTTCAGTCCGTGTCACATGATTAACTGCTTGCTCAATAACAGGGTCCTGTGGCAACTAAAAGATGTGTCAAAGGCTTTGACAGTGATCTCAAAGTCCATGGGGAACTCCTGAAACCCCCACCCTAGGAGAATGCCATTTGCTATTTGGACTTACACCATAAAATAAGGAATTTATTGTTTTCTTGAAGACCTGACACTGCTTGGAGCTGGAGAAAAGGATATTAGTTAATCCCCACTGCTGCTATCTCTAGGGGCTCTTGAGACAGTCAAACAGGTAAGGTAAGAGAAGGGATAGCTCACCAGAGACAGCCATCATTGTGTATAGTGTGCTTCCTTCCATCGCTTATTTTATGATCTGCTATCAAGGTATTCTTCACTCCATGGTGCTTTCAAAATCACTAATGTATTTTTTACTTCAGTGTCTCCACAGCTAGCATCATATTCTGAAATGGTTCTTCCATCTGGAGTCTGGGCATGGCATTTGGTTCTTAGTCAAAATATAGACATACTCTGGTATCTACTTAACAGTTGCTTATTAGTGCTACTTCTGAACAGGTTACAGAGGAAGCATGTTGCTCCTAGACTCCTAGGTGTTCCAACCTCTCCCTTGTGACATCATGGCTGACTGATATCAATAATTACATCTACCCCATAGATTAACTGCTAATGATTAGAATATTCCATCTGTTAAACCTTTATACTACACTTGCTACAACAGAAGACATTTAGGGTGTGACGTTACGAGGTCTAAAGTTAAGGAGAGGGTACAGGTAAGAGAAGAGGCCGAGGATGTCCCAATAATAAAGGGAGTAGGGGGCGTGAGTATGGTTGGTGGCGTTGCGGCAAATAGGGTCCAGGTGAAGGCTGGGATGAAAGCACTTTATCTGAATGCACAAAGCATTCGGAATAAAGTGGATGAGCTGGAATTCTCTGCCCGTTGAAGTGGTGGAGGCTGCCTCGCTAAATATTTTTAAGACGCGGGTTGATGGGTTTTTGATAGGAGAGGGGATTAAGGATTATGGGGAGAGGGCGGGAAAGTGGAACTGAGCAGCGACAGATCAGCCATGATCTTATTGAATGGCGGGGCAGGCTCAAAGGGCTAGATGGCCTACTCCTGCTCCTATTTCTTATGTTCTTAAATCACATTTCTGCTGTCTGGACAGGTCAGGGACACTTCACCATATTCTCCTGTTAAACAATTGAAGTTAGTTGTTCTTTGCACGCAGGAGGGACTGACACTCAACTCCAGAGATGTGACTGCACCAGAGATCCATGAAACGGAAGATTCTGACATGGACTTTGTGGAGTCATGCTGGAGCATGTGAGAAAGTTCCAGCTGGAGCTGGCAGGATCCCAGAGAGCGGTAGGTATCTAATTTGGACATTGAGAGTTGCAAAAAGAAATCTATCTCCCTCCCACAAAGAAATCAGGCGGAAGAACAGTGTAGCTAGAAAGTGAAACAAGTGACATTTTATTTTAGCAGCAGAGATTCGCTGCAAGGCAGTTGAGGCATTTATCACTGAACAATGACAATGTCAGCTATTTAGTGCAGGGCTCGTAACACAATTTGTGTAAATTCAACACTCTTTCCCCTTTTAAATTGTTGCATCGCGCAAATGTTTCATGCCACTGAAATTATTTTGAACTGTTTAGAATGACTGCAGACTAATGTGTAAAAAAAACACATTCAAATGGGAAAACAAATTGTAAATGATAATTATAACATCTCCAATGTTAAGAGATACAAAGCACAATGAAGCACGCCAAGATAGAGATCAGTGATAATGTGACCCTTGATTTATTCTCAGCATAAATGTTCATCAGAGCAATGGTCAGATTGTTCGATTTTGTCAGCTACCTGATTTTGTCATTGCCTCATATAAATTTCACTCACAGCTGAAACGGAGCACAAATCATCTCTGCAGTTTTAAATATGTAACCCCATAATTTTGGCTCATGACAAAAGGTGCTGAAATAAGCTTCATTTTTTTACATCCATTCAGTCATATTAGTTGTAACGATGAATTTTGATCATGATTTGCATGCTACTAGTGTGAGATGGGCTCTGAATTCATTTGCAGAAATGCAGTTTGTAATTTTGCAGTACTGATCTACAAGTGTGAAGCAGATATCAGAATATGGCTACTATCACTCTGCCTACTTTCTTATCCTCTTTTCTCTTGAGGGATATAAGGCCGCTACAAGCTTGTGCCACCTCTTTCTCTATCTTTCGCCACATTTTCTGCTTTGTTCCATGAAAGTCCCATCTCACTCAGCTTAGCCATTACCGTTCTATGCCAAGTTCTCTTTGGCATGCCTGGCTTCCTCATGCCTGGTGATGTCCATCTCAGGCCCACTTTGGCAATTCACTCAAATGGCACTCTGAATATATGGAGTTGACTGTATGGAGTTGGCAGCACTTGATCTCACTTATAATGCTCCAAAAGTTATTTTTTTTCATTAAAGTCTCAGCTGGAGATCTTCTTTGTCCAGGAGATGCTGCAGACTTTCCTTAGACATCCATCGTGGAAACCCTCTACTTTGCGGCTACCTGACTTTGTGACTCACCAGCACTCTGATCTATACAACCGCAATCATAGTGCTTCATATGTTAATGATGTTTGAGTGTGCACTCACTCAGGGACTGAGCTCCAAGTCTTTGTTGACTCCTTCTCCGAAGCATTAAAGAAAATGGGCCTTTCACTAAACACCCAAAAAACTGAGCCCTTTTGCAACCCAACTCTCACAGCAAAATACCATTAATTAAAATTCAATGGCAAGACCCGGGAAATCGTAGCCCACTTTTTGTGTCCTTGGACCCCTCAGTTTGCCAGCTCGGGATGGATACATTCTGGAAGACATCGGTGGAATTGACATCCACACACACAATCCCAATGGTGTGGCTGAAGTGGCTGAATCCACCTGAGGTGGAGATGGGGACAGAGATGGGGCACAAAGTCCAAAGCTTTGCAATCTGTCGGGAAAGGATGGGTTTGTTTGATGTACATGAATGAACAAAGCAGTTTGTGTAACTACTCTTGTTTAAATTGGCTTTTTCAGACACCGCTGCCATTGTAATCAGGCAGCACCTCTTGAAAGTAGGCATTGCTAAATATGTTTTAAAAATTCATTTACAAGATGTGGACATCACTGGCTAAGCCAGTATTTATTGACCATCCCAAATTGCCTTTGAAAATCTGGTAGTGATCTGCTATCTTGAACCACTACAGTCCATGTGGTGACTTGAAGGGAAGCTTATAGGTGGAGGTGTTCCAATGTGTGCCCTTGTCCTTCTAGATGGCAGAGGTTGTGAGTTTCGAACATGCTGCCTAAGGAGTCTTGGTGAGTTCCTGCAGTGCATCTTGTAGTGATGGAGACACACACACACACACACACACACACACACACACACTTCGCTGTCATTCATGTATAATCTTCTCTGCAATTATACATGAGAGCTTAGCCTTTAGCCTTTTTGGGGAAAAAGAAAAGGGCAATGCTTATGTACGCGGTGTATGTCTGCAACCCTTGTCAGCGCTAGTTTATATCCTCTATCATCACACTGCCAAATATGTCAACAGTGCACCATTTTACAATGAATAATAAGCTTCTGTACATGACGTTTGCCCATCTTAATTTATTTCCTTAAAATTGCATTTAGAAATCTTCCAGATTGCTTTCAACGGCCACCACAAGATTGATGCCATTTGCAGGAGACTCCCAGCCATACCACAAGGGGTCAGAACCAGAGGGAACCTCCTCTCAACAAAGACAGACACAGGTGACAAAATGTACCATCACCTCCAATGTGCCAGCTCGGCATTCAGCAGACTGAGGAAAAGAGTATTCAAACACCAGGACCTCAAAACTGAGAACAGTTCATAGATTACTGAGCAGCAGTGATCCCCATGCTTCTGTATGTACCGGAGAATTGGGCAACCCACAAAAGGCACTTCAAAGGTCTAGAAATTAGTACCACAAGCAGTAGTTTTGTAATATCATCAAAATTCAATCTGAAGGCAGGCAGTCCAATAGCAGCATCCTCTCCAGGCCAACTTGCCCAACATTGTGGTGAGGGGGATGCTAAACCAACTCTGTTGTGCATGCATATGTCAGACACCAGACTCCCAAAGTAACTACCCTGCTTGCAACTAGGTCGTAACAGGAGACTCCCAGAAAGACATTCTTTAAGGATGTCCCCAAAGCATCCTTGAAAGGCAAAGTCGAGGTGTTTGGAGGAGCACAGGCCTCCAAACAACCATCCACCCAACCTTTCAAGCACTACTTCCTTGAAGGATGGCGGAGTCTGCAGATTGTGCATTGGGCGTATCAACTATTTCAGAGCATGTCGAACTGAAGCAGAAACAACACTTCCCTACTGAGGGACAGCCTAAGTAGGGGAGCCGCACTACAGGGATATTCACATCTGTCAGCACGGTCAGAATGGAATGCAGTTACTTTACTGCCGACTCCAAAATCATTGAATTCTCGGCACCATCAGACCAAGTAATCTCCTTGGAGAAGTTCTAAAACTAAAATGAAACAGGTTCATTAAAAGAAGAAAAGATAGAAAATTACTCCTTAACCACCTTAGGCGATCAAAACGAATCTAGTAAATGACATTGGCCCTGATATATATTACAAGATCCTACTTCTTATACAAGGCGATTTCCACTCTACTCAGCTTCAGTTCTTGCTTGAAGGAATACAAATGAACAATATTCACAGCACCAGCCTGCAACCAATTTCACAGAAAAAAAACTACCTAATATCCAACCAGTTGTTGTTCTTACATAGTTCTAGTCCTCCTTAAGCTACTCAATCAAAAAATGATCAACATAAACACTATTCTGTCTCTACATTATTTTGTAATCAATTTATTCCTAAGCTTTCACTAGTGTAGAGACACATAGATGATTAAACCTACCTGAGGAACTTCATATATATGAAACTGGGAATTCTGGTGTTCTCTGCAACCATTCCAAAGCCTCAATATCCCTATTTATATAATGAATACAATATTTTGATTGAGACTTGCAAGGACAAGATGATATATTCCGTTTCATGGTGTACTGTCGTGTGAACAAACTCCGGAATAATGTTCACTGGAAATGAGCAATGGATCGGCACGGTGGCACAATGGTTAGCGCTGCTGCCTCACGGTGCCTGAGAGCTTGGTTCGATTCCTGGCTTGAGTCACTGTCTGTGCAGAGTCTGCATGTTCTCTCCATGTCTGCATGGATTTCGTCTGGGCGTTCCAGTTCCCTCCCACACTCCGAAAGACGTAGTGGTTAGGTGCACTGGCCATGCTAAGTTTTCCCTCAGTGTACCCAGATAGGTGCCAAAGTGTGGTGACTAGGTGATTTAAGTAACTTAATTGCAGTGTTAATGTAGGCCTACTTGTGACATTAACAAATAAACTTTAAACTTTAAAACACTTTGGAGGTGGCTTCACTGCATTGGTCATGGTCCTTTGGAAATTGATATGCAATAAAATGGAACTCATAGGAGGATAGGGATCACTGCTGCCTCGTAAACCATGATCTTTATCTCGAGTTTGAGATCCTATTCCTTAAATACTCTTGCTCAGTGGGCCAAAGACTGAGTTGGTACTTCAGAGCCAATGCTGGAGATTTGGACTCATCCAAAAAACAGATCAGAAGCTCTCCCATTTTGATGCTCATTCTAGACTTAGAATCTTTTTCATAAGATTGCCCCCCCATCCCACCTTATAGTCTCCCAGTGAACACTGTATGTGTATAGTAATGAATGAAATCACTTGATTGTTTTACCAATCCTTATCATCTGATTGCTACATTTATGTTAAAGATGGTGGCAGCAAAATGTTTAAAGATTTGACTGAGAAGGAAACAACTCTTTCACAGGAAAAAAATTGACATGGAAGTGCAACAGCTATCAAGCCTCATTATATATAAGTGAGTCATAGCTCTGCAGGAATACCACACTCTGCCTTCGTTCTGGGACATTGTCACACCTTGCAGCCAGCAGGTACCAGGTCCTAATAAGAATTGGGAAGGCTTAGCTAGTCTAAGTCTACCTGTGTAAAAGTTTAAGCAGGAACAGAAATTTAACCACCGAAATCTAATTTAGTAGAATTCAGAGACAGGAGAGACTCCGTTTATGCTACTTAACATCTTTAATGGAGGCCACGAGAAGCTAAAATACTGCAGACTGGACCGAGAAGAAGAATGCAATAGTAATAGCTCCCAACAGTCAGGCCCTTCGAGCCTGCTCCACCATTCATTCCGATCAAAGCTGATCACAAAATTCAATGTCCTGATTCTGCCTTCCCTCTATATCCCTTGATCCCTCTGGTCCCAAGAGTTTTATCTAATTTCTTCTTGAAATCACACATTTTTTTTTAATGCACAAGCAACATATCTGAAGTAATGTTGAAGCCGCCAAAGGCAATGGCAGCTTTTTCCACCATGTAGTCTGGGACTTAGAAAAAAATCTTCAGGAGACAGGTCCCACAATGCATCGCTGATGGGGAGACATCTGATTCACCCAACACACCAACAACTTAGAAGAACAAGGATCAGGGCACTAGTTGTAAAGACCCTCCTACATGCAGCGAGTAAACCAGTTCACCTGGGGACCATGGGACAGCAACTCCTGACACCCCATGGCACCCCCGCGACACTACCTGAGAAGTGCCAAAATGGAGTACCAGGGTAGTGTCTGGACAGTTGTCAGGTAGTAGCTGGGCAGTACCTGGGCATGAACCTCTCTCTCCTGAGTGTTGCACTTACTTGAGGTCTGCTAAGTGCATTCTTGGAGACCAGTTGTGTTTCAGATTGCTCTGCCCTTACACCGCCATGGATGGATATTTTGACAGGCAGTGGGGGTGGGGATGATTCCAATGTATGGGCTGAATAATTGTTTTTCTTTATCCTTTCATGGGATGTGGATGTCGCTTGCAAGGCCAACATTTATTGGCCATCTATCCCTTGAACAGAGTGGCTGGCTTGGCCATTTCAGAGAATGGTTGACAGTCAACAACATTGCTGTGGGTCTGGGGTCACATGTAGGCCAGACCAAGTAAGGATGGCAGATTTCCTTCCCTAAAGGCCATTGGCAAACCAGATGGGTTTTTCTGACAATCAACAATGATTTCCTTGTCATTATTAGATTCTTAATTCCAGACTTTTTTATGTTGAATTCAGATTTCATCGTCTTCCATGGTGGGATTCAAACCCATTACTGGGTAATTTGGGCCCCCTGAACGTTACACTGGGTCTTAGTAGTCCAGTGATAATACCATTATGTAATCGCCTCCCTGTAATGATATGTAAATGTATTCAAATGCATCAAAAGTATTCCCACAGGTCTCACCGCAATCCAGCAAAGTAGGATTCAGAGAGGCCATATCTCCCTTTTTAACTGCAGTAGCTGCTGTAAAGCAAGTAAGTTTGAAGATCCCAGTGAAACTGACAGGCCAGGAAGGAGGTAGATGGATGGGATTTGAGTGATTGGTAGGGTGAAGAATAAGGGTGTGGGATGGTTGGATGTCAAGTGGGCTGGAGGTTGCAGGGACCCCTATGTGACTGGTGATTAGACTGGAGATGGGAGGTGTGGGGGGAGGAAGGTAGGGGAATGCCATTGGTGGGTGGGTAGTCAGGGGGTTGTGGAGTTCCCTTAGTGGTCGCAAGTGTGAAGGAGTCCAATTGAGAATCAGTCAGGGTGCTTAAAATAGCTACGTCTAATTTAGAAGTGCTTTTACTTCTTCTAACTCTTTGAGAGTAACTAATAGTGTAAAACTGGCAGGACCATCAGAAATAAGTGATTTAAGTCGCTTTGTTGGATCGTTCCCATCACAGGGCAATTGTCCAGGGGAAGTTAGCCATTCTAAACAATTGCTGGGTAAATTCTTACCTGGAAAGTTCTGACAGGGGTTTCCCAGCACGTCTTTGGTGTCCCCCTGCCCCCCCCACAAATCCAACGTTGGGGCACTGGGAAGTTACGGGCCGAGGTTATCTTCCTTTTTTGTCATGTAAAGGGTTCAATTCTTTAGGAGTAAACTGTTAGTTTCGGAAAAAAAGAATGATGTGAAATGAGGTACATGTACCTTTAAGCATGTGTACCTCAAACTGCTGTCAGTCAGTACCATATCCAGGGGATGTGATGTTTGTCTGATCAATGACTCACAGTCAGTCTGCAAACAGCAGCAGTAGGAATTCAATGTGTGACACGTAGGCAACCAATTAGCACTCTTTGTGCATTGTCTTATCACATTATTATTTCATCAATGCTTGTTTTATGATTGGTACACTTAAGTCAATTAGAAAAATGTAACAAAACCCATCAAATCAGAGTCATTCTTGATCCCCAGGGCCTGTTTAAGAAGACAATAACATACCCAGATATCTTTCACTAATCGCTCATTTTAATTGTTCTCCTTGTAAGATGTATGCATAATTGGCATTTGATCTACGCCTGACACAGTATTGTTTTAAAGTTAAACATCGTTTGTCAAATAAGTCTTCAATCCCTAAGGAACTGAGGTACAAGAGGGTGATAGGGAAAGCCAGAAACAACATAATTTTGAAAGCAAAGTACCGAACCCAATACAACTCAGGAGACTTGTGATGGGAGAAAGTGAGGTTCAAGAGTCAACTGCTACAGCGAGTCAGCACAAGTGTTGCTGTAAGTTGCAGGAGTCAGAAAGCCTGACGCTACCCAGAAGACGGTGCAATTGCAAGGAGTTTGATGAATACTGAGAAGTAACTGTATTGGAGAGGACAGCTGAAGTATAGTGTGGGTAACCAAGAATTACAAAACCATTCTGCTGTATAATTAAATCGCCTGAATGGGAGAAGCAAAGGAGATATGCCTGCAAGAAGTCTGACAGAAAGACTGGAAAAGTTATTCCGCTGACAGAGCTGGCTGTGTGAACCGAACAGAGAGATTGTTCAATTCTGTTTCAACAGATCCTCATTGGAACTGACAGTGGAATAATGTAACGGCTGCTAATGATCTGACTGCACCTGCACACTGTGTGTGTCACCTGTGTCAAACGCCCCAGGAGAGGCAGGGCAGCTTGGAGACAGGAAAAGCCTACAACTGTGCAAGACAAGCTCTCAAATGACTCAAGGGCGCTCCTTTTGCACCTCAAAGCGATGCAAAGTAAGGTTGCTGGTTTTGCAGTGTGGTGAGGAGGTTAGCCCACAAGTACAGTCTAATTAGTATAATATTATGTACCCTGGTTGCATTCTTGTACATTTAAGTCGTCCCAGTTTCTGCAGCAGCACTGAACATCAGCACTGGCCTCCAGAAGCAGAAACCGAGCTTCTTTGATGCAATCTCAGTTCAGCCTGTCTTTAAGCTACAATATTTCTGTGTCATATTTTTTTAATGAAATTTTCAGCTCAGTCAATTAACTGTGAATTTTAAAGTGACGGTCGGAACTCCCAAGGAAGTTTATCTGTAGCTGGGAGAGTAGAGCCTGGATAAAACCCTAGTTCCCTTTGAATGCCAGTAAACCAGCTCATGAAGCATTGAAGAGAAAGAGTTAATAAAAGTGGAAAGTCAAAGTGCTCAGCAAGTCAGGCAGGATCAGTGGAAAGTGCCCTGTACCAGAGAGTTGAATATTAATAACACTTCACTTTTCAGACTGGACTCAATTAGTTAGAACTGTCTTGTAGCTGAGGTGTGCATTGAGCCCACAGTCTGGTTGTAGGAGTAATAGAATATTGGCAGACACTCATTGCCATCATGCTCACTTGCACCCCAGCTAACTGTAACCTGTCCTGCATCAAGGTGATTGCTTACAGGACGGACTTCTGATCCAGGAGCTGACAGGGAAGCAAACATTTCCCTGCTTGGCTCGCTCTAATGCCAATCATGGGGAGAAGGAATATAATCACTTGCTCCTGATGGCAGGATGGGTGAATGGGACTGTGAGACTTTGATGTATACCACTCAGTAAGAATGACACTCAAGGGAGATCACAGGCTGGAATTTCTATGAACCTCAAAATGAGATTTGAAGGGCGGAATTTTACCAGCATGTCTGCCCAAGGTTCGTTCGATCTCGCCTGGCCAATGGAGAATGCTGTGCTCCGAGCTTTGCCTGCCCCCGGAATCGGGAAGAGCATGCCGGTAAAATTCCGGCCGACACATTTAATGTCAGTCAGAGAGAGAAGTAATTACTGGTATTTAGTAAGTGAGAAAGCAAGGCCCTTCGGAAGCCAGGTCACGCACAGGCTCAGGATGACAAGGACCCTGCAGGTCAGCACTGGGAGTCCAGCATTGCCAGAGACATCCATCATGATAAAAGCATTAATATCCAGGAATCTTGTTTAACCATTTGTGTAAATTTTCTTTCAATGGGAACCAGAGAGGTGATGAGGAAATTTGTTCTTGCTCATTAAATTGTTATAATTTAGATTTCACTGTCCAAAGAGTGTTGTAAATGGACTTAATGGCACCTTCCGAAGGTGTAAGGGGCAGGTCTTCTGTTCACTTCTCCGTGTCTCGCTCTCTTGTGCTTTTCTCTTCAGTTTCTGGTAGAAGCTTCCATATTTTGAATTTCAAGTTGTTTAACTCAAAATTTAAAATTCTCTTTCAGCCTCTTCATCCACATCTCTCAAATTGTATGCATCTTAGGGCCATGCCCCTTTAAGAGAATGGGTCAAATGACCTGGCACTCAAGCTCCACCCTGAGTGGAGTTTGCCTGGGCAGTCTTCTACTGACTGTGCTGGGATAAAGATCTGTTAATAAACTGTTCCCAGTTAGTCTACTACCACTGACCTCATGGTTTATTATTAGGCTCAATAACAGACCACATATGTAACACTAATCTCTTTCAATTAATTCAGCAAGTTCTCATGCCTTAGGATATGGCCGATCCAACCCTTATTCCTTTTTCTTGAAGATATTCACTAACAATGCCACTTACGTGGAATCCAACGGATTCACCCCAGCCTTCTCCAGAGCCACATTTCACAGCTTCATCATGTTTAGCTTTTCTCAAGGTTCATGTTTTAGCCCTGCACAAGACAATCCAAATCATAATTCTTTTCTCAAGATCTTTGCTCATTCTTCAGCTGAGCACTTCTTTATCCTTGGAGATTGTATTTGTTTGTCTTTCAAATGGAATTGAAAGCTTAAAGGGAAAATATGCCAGGACAATGGGGAAGAGCGGAGGAATGGAATTAATAAAATAACTCTTTCAAAGAGTCAGTACTGGCACAATGGGCCTGATTTTACCCTTTTCATTCTAAATGCTGAATCTGGGCATAATTCAGATCCGACTTAGGAGTCTGCTTTCAGGCGTCCCCGTACACACTCAACCTGAAAATAAAATCACAAGTCCCATCCGCACTGTGGGTGGGGCTTAGCACAGCCGAAACGATTGGAGCTCTAAACTGCGCATGCGCAATTGGGAAAAAATTTGAAAAAGCGCACCCGTGTCAGATCGCTCCCAGGCTGCAAAAAAGTGAAGAAAGTGGGCCGGGAGCGAAAAGCGGGAATGGTGGCCCCCACAGACATCACTGTCCCCCTTATACACCCACAGCACCACTGCCCAGACCGATTGTAATCCCCTTCCCCCTTAACACCCACCGATCACCTGCAGAGTGGCAGCGGACACCCTTGCCCCCCCCCCTCCCCACACACACCAGAGATCCATCTGCCCCCCTTCCCCACCAGTGAACGATCGAACCTTCCCCACCGCCGCCCCCGCAACTAGAGATACATTTACCCGCCTTCCTCCCTCCCCGGCTCCAAGCCAGAGAACGATCTGGCTTTACTCACCACCCCCCTCGCAGAGCGACCTGGCCTCATTTCCCCCCCCCTCCTCCCCCTCAGAGGAACAGCTGACTCACCTCCGTCCTCCCCCCCACCACCAATCTGAGTCATCTGAACTTGCCTCTTCAGCAGCTGGGGTGCCCGATTCAGACTTTTATTCAGCAGATTCCAGATCGGCGAACGTGGCAGTAAAGGAGGAAATGCTGATAAAGTTGGGCGGTCAGTTCATTAATTCAATTGAAATGCATGCAAATGCATTTAAATCGCCATTGCACCCATTTCGGGCGTGAATCGGATCGCCGCCACTCCTGGGTTTCGGTAAAGTGGCCATCTGCGTGGATGCGGGCACGGATCGCGTTAATGGCCTCATACCCGACTTTACCACGCTTTCATGCCCGAAAACAGGCATGATCCTGAGGTTCACCACTATTTTAATGAAGGTGTTTATTTTAAATAAGTTAACATCACTATTAAAATAATTATCAACAAATTATGTACAGATGTCAAGCTAGCAAGCACTGCTATTGGAAGAGTTAGAGTTCAATGCAGAAGGCCGTTCAAAGAGCATTGGTGGATGACTTTCTTTTTATTCATTCATGAGATGTGAGTGTCGCTGGCAAGGCCAGCGTTTATTGCCAATCCCGAATTGCCCTTGTTCAGAGGGCACTTAAGAGTCAACCACATTGCTGTCGGTTTGGAGTCACAGCACCAGGTAAAAGCAGCAGATTTCCTTCCCTGAAGGACATTAGTGAACTGGTTTTTATGACAATTGACAATGATTCCATGGTCTTCACTGTTTTTTTTAATTCCAGATTCCTTGTAATTTGCTTCAAGTTTAACCATCTGCCATGGTGGGATTTGAATGGCAGTTTCCAGAGCATTGCCCTGGGTCTCTGCATTACTAGTCCAGCGATAATATGACGACATCACCACCTTCCCTGCCCCTAAACCTTTTACTGGTTTTAGATTTTGATTGGAACTGCGCTGCCTACCATCATTTGTGGCGTGAACCATCCCGCATTCTGGACAGCGATTGTAGAAACTGGTCGCCAGGCCACAGGAAGTAACTTGCGTGTGAACTCCTGATGAAAGCCACCAACCAAGGAAGACCTGCAGCAATAAAAAACATGAAAAATTCTCCCCATTACTTATGGGTAATGCAACAAAATTTCAAGATACAATTGTATGTCCCACAGTGCTCAGTCCTGAGCAGTTCTATTCTGCATCCATTTGTCTCAGTTGCTCAATAACCAGTGTGTTTTTGCAGAGCATTCAATCACCCGTGCCTGTTCCAACCCGTAAAGATTTCATTTCCATTCTTAGCCAGGTACGTACCCAGCTATTTTTACTGGAGTTGATTGACACAGAAACTAACTGGCCATTCCTGCCGCAATGGCACAACTCTGCAGAGGAAAAGCTGTTTCAATCTCTGATCTCATTTTCGAGGCTTGTTCCTTTCATACCCATGTCCCCTTGTTCCACAAGCACAGCTCAACTTAAATAATTCACATCTACATGTCTGTCATTATAAATATTGCATCATGACCCTGCTCAATCTTGTTTCTAATTAAAACTCGTTAGAGAATGGATAAATGGTATGTTTTCACATGGAAATCCGGTTTGACGGATAATATATGTATTGTTATGCTGTGTGCATTATCCTTATCGAGTTGAAAGTATGGAGGTCATACAGCTTTTATAGCATTAATAATTATAGAATAGATATGGATGTATACATATTATAAATAGGATCATTTTTCCTGAGTCTTAAGTATGAGTTCTATCTTGATGTTTGGCATAATTATACAGTTTGGATTGACACTGTGCCCATTGCATTAATATTGTATAGAGACAGGACAAGTTTACAAAATGAATGTTTTTCATATTTGATATAATATTTCCAGGGATCTTCTTGCTGCTCTATTGACAGGAAACCTTGCCTGATTAAAGAATAATTTGTAAGAAGTTGCCTTTGTCTGTAGGGTCAGAGGAGATGCAGGTAGATGATGAGGACTTAAGACAGAAATGGGAACTCTCCTCTCCCACCTGCCACAGGAATCGTAGCGGGCAAGACATGGACCATGCAAAGGTCTATTGACCTCAGGAGGAATTTTCCAGAATTGGGGTAAGCACGGTCGGAAAATCCCACCAAGAGACATCAAAAGGTAAAAAATGTTTACCAATAGCCAAATGTATAATAAGCTTGTATTCAATTTATAAAAGTCTGAGGACATGTATCAACCAACTCAAAAACAGTTCTTCCCTTCTGCCATCAGACATTTGAATGGATCTACCTTGTAACAAGCTGATCTTTCCCTACATTCTAGCTATGACTGTAATATTACATTCTGCACTCACTCCTTTCCTTCCCTATGTACGGAATGCTTTGTCTGTATTGTGTGCAAGAAACAATACTTTTTATTGTATACTAAAATATGTGATAATAATAAATCAAATCAAATCAAATCAAAAAGCATAAAGAAATTCCACTTTGAGGAACTGTGTGTGTGAATAATCCTCTAATCTGGCAGGAGTGAAACGTAGTTGAGTTGCCCAAGGCCTGAACCACCAGACTGCAGAATCATTGTATGTTCGCCCACATATAATGCTGCTTGCAAACCAAAGTTAACAAACAAATTCTCATCAGAATCTGATCAATCAGAACCAACTTTTATGGATTTATAAGAGAACTGAACGGCTCTAGTCTTGTAACACAGTGTCTTTGGAGATGAGTGCAGCAATAAAACACTTAATCCTTTTCCTGCTGAATAAACAGCACCGTTGTTGAATAAACCACAGCCTGTTTTGTTTTCCTTTATTAATCATTAACACTTTCACTTCTGATCTCCTGAAGACCATCCTATTTGATCCAGTTGCACAGATCTCCACAGTCCCGGCCAAGAGCCCAGTATAGTGGTATGACATTGAGAAACTGCACAAATACAAAAGCAACAGATGGTTCAGAGAGGGGAATGGAAAGAGGAGGAAGGCAATGGGAATAGAATTAGAGAAAAATACATTAATGCAATTAGAGGTGAATATGAAGGGCTAAGCTTTCCACTTGTAAGGACTCTTAAGACATTAACAGAAGGTTCACATATAAATATGTGTGAAAATCCAATAGTTATTGGATACCTGCTTGACGTTGACTGTTCTGGAATTCTCCATTTTGTTCACCATGAATTTATTAAATTAGTCTCAGTTCCCTTATCCTGCTTAATATACATTAATAAAATTCTCTATGGTTATGACTTGTCTTCCTTAATCTCTTTACAAGTGTTTAACAACAGCTGTTTCTGTAGTGTAGTGGTTATCATGGTTGACTAACATGCAAAATGTCCTGGGTTCAAAACCAGCAGGAACATTCCTAAAGTATTTTCATGTAGAGTGGGAAAAATCTCTATGATTTCAGTTCATTGCTCTAAATTATCTGAATCTCGATATCAGAGCCATATTACTAGGTGGCAAGGTAGCACAATGGTTAGCACTGCTGCTTCACAGCTCCAGGGACCTGGGTTCAATTCCTGTCTTGGGTCACTGCCTGTGTGGAACTTGCACTTTCTCCCTATGTCTGCGTGGGTTTCCTCCGGGTGCTCTGGTTTCCTCCCACAGTCTAAAGATGTGTGGGTTAGGTTGATTGGCCATGCTAAATTGCCCCTTAGTCTCCTGGGATGCATGCGTAGGTTAGAGGGATTCGTAAATATGTAGGGATGCGAAGAAAGGGTCTGGGTGGGATTGTGCTCGGTGCAGACTCAATGGGCTGAATGGCCTCTTTCTGCACTGTAGGGGGTTTCTTTGATTCTATGAACTGTTGTTCTCTTGCAGGATCTCACCTCCAGGGGCTGGCTTTGAGTGGCTCCATTCCCAACTGGCATAGCCCAGCAAAGGCTTCAAATTTCATGCACTGTCACCTCCAGAGATCCCAGGAATCCAGTTTTGACATCAGCCTTTTTCCACATTCTGTTCCTTCATGATAATAATCCACAGGTATGTGGTCAACTACCTATGTGGACGCTGACATTGCTAAATTCTGCCTCTTACCCCATGAGCCTCTCCATTCTGTTAAACATGACTTGTCATAATTTCTTCAGCTGACCATCAGAATAGTGGACACCACTATTCCAACTGTTACCAGAAACTGTATCACTTTCCGATCCAACTCCATTCCTCCTCTCTTAATTTGCTCATATTTAGCCAGATTGTACCGGATCTCAGCTTCAGCTGGGTTCCCATCCCCACAACGTTTCTCCCCCTAAGTCCTACCTGCTGCCTTTCCTCAGCTGCCCCACAACCATTCAAAAATGGTACACTTATGGTGTCCTCACTGGTCACTCCTTGTTCATTCTTTATAACTCCAACTTGCTCAAAGCACTGTACCTTTATTCAAACCTGTACAAAGTTCAATTCTTCCATCGATTCCATCTTCCCTGGGTCACAACGCATTCAATTAAAGTTGCTCTCTTCCCATTTCAAGTTGCACCATGGTCCCACCTCATGCTTGCTCTCCTGCAAATTGACTTCCACTCCCACACCTTTCACCTGAAGGAATGCTATTGTGTTGTCCCCTTCTCTTCACGTCACCATTGACACCAGCACTTTGAACCACTGAGTCCGTATTATCTGAAACTCCCTCGCTGAACGTCTCCGAAACAATCTCCTTCTCATAAAAACCTGCTGCAACACCTTCCCTTAAACAGTTTCCAAAGGCCTGGTGACCCCCATTCTTTCATGATTACTCTGTAAATTGCCTCAGATCATTTTGTAGGTTGAAGACACTGCGAAAACAAGTTGTCATTAAAATGATACCTTTACTACCCTTATCCATCTCCCTTTACAAAACCATACTCAGCTCTGCGGCTAGTGGATTTGACAGTCATGCAAGCACTTGGCGCAGAGATTTTATTTGTAATTTGCTGCTGATCGGCTTACCTTGAATTCTAACATTACATAGTCTACCAGGAGAAGGGAGAGCCTTTCCCTATCAGTTCTCATCATTGTTCGAAGCAGCACAATCTCATAACACTTTAACAAACCTCAGCTCCAGGGAATGTGCCCAAGTAATCAGGGTGCAGTAAATCCATCCTCGCTGCTGATGTGCTATATAACTGAGACTGAATGAATCACATTATTCAAGCTTGCTGCAAAACAAAAGAGGTCCCAGAAGATCACTGGGTAGCTCAGCTAATTGTGTTTTTTTTTGGAGCTACAAGTGCCAAGGCCTGCAGTACATCATGCTTAATCCTGATGCAACTAATGTCAAATGCTTCACTTGACTGAACACGAATCGGGTTCTGCTATGTTGCACATGAGACTCTATAACAAGCGAGACACAACTCACCCCTCCAGTGACCATATGCTGATAGAAATGATGGTGTGTTATTTGTTTTTGACAAGACATATGAAGGCAATGTTGCCCTAAGGATCTGCTTATTAAAGGTCTCTGCAGTCCCTGATGGTTCGAAATGTGGAGTATGACATTCGAACCTGCAATACTTGTATTCGACCCACAGCATCATTAAGTTCAGTGATGCAGTCTCAAACAAAGCACATAATTAAAGGTATTGCCATGTTTCTCACCTGATGATCTATAACTGCTGTTGGCATTCTCGCTAACCACCTGAGAGTCGCAGCTTGGTTCCAATGATTATTATTTTTCTTCTGAAGATATTGAATCACATTGGAGTCCAACTATCAGTGCTGTGAATCTTATATGGGACAATTCATCACCTATGAGACTGGACTATGAATGTTAGCCAAAGATTTGATGTGCAATTGCTTCTCAGCCAAGCCCATTTCAATTGTGCACCCAAGCTGCAGACGTGCACACTTTGTCGCAGTGGTCACTAGTGTGATGTTAGTGTACCTTTAAGAAAGGTTGTTTTTAAACATGATTTCTACAGCTCACAACTTCAGTCATTTCTTAGCTGACAGCTTCAGTGATGGCATTCATACCGGCTTGAATGGAAATGTCCTTTTATTTCCTCTTAAGTAGCTTCAATGGGGTTGTTTATATTTACTCTGGGATCAGTTTTACAATCCTGCATTGTTTGGAGGAAGGTCCTGTGTTTTTAGACAGTTTTATTTTATTTTCAGTTTGGAGCTGCAGGCCTGAGTTTTAGTTTTAGAAGGGGCAGTAAGCGAAAAATAAATGTTTCCCCTCTCTCCTTTTTTTTCTCTCTTTGGAAATTCTCTTGCTTTCCTGAGGGGTGAAAATCTGCTGTTGTTGGGGCTGGGCTAGAGTCTGTCTGGTGTTTTGGGAAGCTGCCTTGTCTTCAAACTCTTTCAAGTGAATCCAGAGAACTGCAGAGTTCAACCAAATGACTCAATGTCCATTATCACATGAGCAGTAGACTTTGCTGTATTGAACCTTTTTAAAGGGTTTTGGCTATGGGAAGGGTTTTCGTTTGATTGGAACACATTAGGTGGGTTAAGGGTTATACATTATAATGGTTGTTTAGTTTTTGTTTGTAGTTATTGCTAATTTTCTTTTCATATCTGTTAATTATATTCTTAAATAAACTTTGTTTAATAAAAGCTCCCAAGTGGATCTTTTGAATCACGCCTGAAGTGAGACATCTCATGCTCATCTAGCCAAATTCAAGATGTAAAACTTATGATTCAGGCGGGCTTCACAATCACTTTGGAGGTTATAACCTGAACCATAAAATCAGATAGGAATCAGACCTGAGAACATGGGCTCCCTCTTCCCCAGATCAGTAACCCTATTGCTGCCTCAGCTGAAACTAACAGTAGAAACCATTCGCTGACCTCGCCACACCTGGTACACTCCTGGCGCTGATCCCATGTGTGGGCCTATAAATCAGTTTCACTCCTGGCACCAACCAGATCATGCCCAGAAAGGGTACGAGGCTGATTAGCTTATTTAAAGTAGCATTTAAATATGCATAGACCATTGGAGTCCCAACATCTGGAATTCTCCGGCCTTTGATCACGGCGCAAGAATGGCAAGAATCACTACTGCTCTCCACTAGTGGAGGAGACCTGGCTTGATGCGGGGGGCTCCGAAGCCATTGAAACCCAATGACATGCCTAGCCAGTGCTCATCAAACACTCCAGCAGTGGCCACCAGGAACCCCATTAGTACCTATCGGACAGCCTGACAGTGAACAAAGAACAAAGAACAACACAGCACGGGAAACAGGCCCTTCAGCCCAACGAGCCCGCACCGCCATTTTAACATTATGAGCCCCCTCTCCACCCATGACCCTTGTCTATGCTTATGGCATTCCACATTGAGGGAAGACTAAGTTAGGGACAATTTGTTACACCACCAGTGGCCACCAGAAGGCCTGGAGGTGCCAGTTGGAAACTGCCAGTGTGCCAAGGGCAGTGCTGAAGGGGTGAAGCATGACTGGGGGCCATAATAAGTGGGGGGCTCTGTAAAACGGTGGATGGTCTGATGGGAGGGGAGGTGTCATGCAGGGGTGGATCATGCATGCAAGGAAAATGGGGGAGCATGTCCGAAGTCTTGATGGGGAGTGTACTGGGGGTCAGGGAGAGGGACCCATTGGGAGGGCCCTGGTGCCCCAAAGCTGGCAACCCATATTGGGGAGAGGAAGGGGCAACATGCCATAGATGAGGGGGAGTCCAAATGTGCGTAGGAGTTTCCCAGTGCACTGTGAGATCAGGGCACACTTGCAAAATGGCACTTGAGCACTCTGAAACCAAACTCACTGACATGTTTAGACCTTAGCCCCTCCAGTACCAGTGTCAAACTCCTAACTCACCAAAACAGTGAGTGTGGGAGGATTGTGTCACGCGCCTGAGAGACCAGCATGAATTACTCCTGTCTTGACACTTAGAAACGTTTTGGGAGGATCAAAGCTCAGATATTCCTGACCTCTCGAGTTTCTTCCTGGATGAGGCAATAATGATCGTTTTGACAACAATATCCCTTCTGATCCATAATACAGTCATTCTATATCTGAAAAGAAAGAATCATTTTATTTATAGTTATTTTTTCATGGCATTCAGGCTAACATTATGAACTAACTTACTTTAAAAAAATACATGGAAACAAACCCAGCACAATATTGCAAATAATCTATTTAATTCTCAACATAATTCTAATCATCATGACATTAAAATTGATTTTTCTAACATTAAGATAACACAGATGAGTTAAGTTATTCTATTAAAGGATATAACATTGTTCATTAATTGTACTTATAACTCAACTGTATAAAATTAATTAAAGATCTTGCCAAATTTTATCATTTTTTTATGTTCAAACTCAGGATGTGACTGAATTAAAAGCTGTCAATTGAGAACCATAAAAATGACAGAGAGTAAATAATCTCCATAGCCCACAAGCATAATGGCTGGGGCATGAAGTAAAGCTGGGCAAGGAGCTTGATGCCTATCATGAAGCTCACTCAGTTTGTGACAATTTATCTCTAAACATTAGAGGAAAGATTTCTGCTCATGTTGCAGGAGATTGCTTAGTAACCTGCTAATTGGCAGTGACACTATTGGACTGAATGTTCAACAAGCCCAGAGGCAAGTTGAGGCAGACAGCACATAAACTTGGTGTTGGCTTGTTCATCAGCATTGTTGCAATGCACAACTCGATGCTGAATGACTGAGTATTCAGTAAGTAACCCAAATGCCCATATGAGTGGCATGAGATAGAAAGCCTGAGCTTCTTAAAGACAACCTGCACCTTTTGCCTCCTGACTCACTGAAATATGTCAAGTTTCTACAAGGCATAGGCCAGGGGTGTGACGGAATACTCACCACTTGCCTTGATGAGTGCAGCTCCAAACTCAAGCTCAAAAACATCCAGTACAAAGCAGCCCACTTGATTTGTATCACCTCAAACATTTTACTCCCTGCACTACCAATGTACAGCAGCAGCAAGCTGGATCATCTACCAGAAGCACTGCAGTAGCTCTCCAAGCCTCCTTCAACAGCTCCATCCACATCTGCAACCTCTACTATCTAAAAAGATACGGCCGTCTGAAGGACAGGAACATCACTAGCTCCAAACCACACACCATCCTGACTTGGAACTGTATAGCCATTACTTCAATGTCGCTGTGTCAAATTCCTGGAACTTTTTCCCTAACAGCACAGTGGGTGTATCTACACCATATGGACAGCAGCAGTTCAAGAAGCCAGCTCACCTTCACCTTCTCTAGGGTAATTAAGGATTAGCAATAAAAATTGGCCTCATCAGCAATGCCCACATCCACAAATGGAATATAAAATTCTAGACTACAATAGCTGTTGTCACTGTTTGTGGAAATATTGCAGGAAAAGAATATTATTACTAATAGAGTAGCAGGCCAGAGAAGGGGCTACCGGGCTCTCTGATGTGGCACATAATACCTTAGTCCATGAAGTGGAAATGAGGATTAGTGTGATGTGTCTGCCAGGGGCCAGGTAGTCCTCCAGGATAGCACTGCAAAAAATGGCAGCAGATAGCCATGGAGTCAATTCAAGGAGTTTTATCCCCAAGGAACACCTCCTTAATGAATTGTAGCCATTTCAGACCACTCACTGTTCCTGCTCAAGGTAGAGGTAGCAGATTTGTTTTCTGAAAACTCTGGGTTCCAGCTTCTTTCTCAAGTCCCCTATAATCCTCCGTCCATCCTTGGCTTCCCCTCCTTGCTGCCTGTGTTGGTGCTTAAGATGAAGTACAACTACAACCCCCATGATTGTCAGGCCTTCACACTCACAGAATCATAGAATTGTTACAACACAGGAGAAGGTCATTTAGCCCACCGTGTCCTCACCAACTCTCCAACTGGTCTTCATGGAAAAGCTCAGCAGCACTCCCTTCTGACTACAAGCACCTTTCCAGAACTCCTCCAACAACACTGATAGCAGTGGTCCCACTCACACAGCAGTAAAAGGAAGTCAAAAAGAACCTCACTTGAAAGCCCCAAGCCGATGTGTTAAATAGTGTCAGTACAGAGGAACTGAACACATGGGAGATTGTCAACGGGAGCTGCGAGACCCAGAATGCCAGGCCGAGTATCAAGTCCATTGGCGGCACAGTGGCACAGTTGTTAGCACTGCTACCAGAGACCTGGGTTCAATTCCCAGCTTGGGTCACTGCCTATGCAAAGTCTGCTTGTTCTTCTCATGCCTGTGTGGGTTTCCTCTGGGTCTCCAGTTTCTTCCCGCTGGCTAGGTGGATTGTCCGTGCTAAATTCTCCCTCAGTGTACCCGAACAGGTGCCAGAGTATGGCGACGAGGGGATTTTCACAATAACTTCACTGCAGTGTTAATGTAAGCCTACTTGTGACATTAATAAATAAATTTAAAACTTTAAATGCTGAATGACACAAAAACTGCCCGCTCTCCTGGCGCCCACATGATATACCCTCCTTCAAATCCTAACAGTGCAGCTCCCACAGCACCAACACCAGTGCTGCTGTGGAACCAGATTCTGCTGCCTCAGTACCTGTGCTAGTAGGCCACGTCATGCCTCTGGTGCCAGTACTTTGGAAGCTCTGAGGTAAGCGATTGGTGGGCACCATGTCTCTGGACACTTCCGATGTGAAAGCTCATGTTGGGAAGGACATTGCCCTGGCATGCCGTGTGCGTGCCAGTCCAGAAGCTGGAGGGTGCTCCGATTGTAACATCAATCAGCCAGTCCGGTTTGAAAACTTGAACCATGCAGATTCACTGCACGCCTGTGCTGTTCACCCTCAGCCACACAAACACCTAACTAGCATTATACAAACAAAGAGGCACCCAACTTCCAGCTGAGGGGCTTCGATTAGCTTCTGCGATGGTGAAGTTAGTGGGAGTCCAGTGGTGTGTTTTTGGAGGTGTTGTGGTAAGTTACTGCATCTGCGCAGGGGGTTAGTCAACTGCCTGGACGGGGGGGTGGAGGTCAGTTAACTCAGTTGGCTGGAGGGCTGGTTCGTGATGCAGAGTGATGTCAATAGCACAGCTTTAATTCCTATACTGGCTGAGGTTATTCCTGCCTTCTCAACCTTGCCACTCACCTGATTTGTGGTGATCCTCAAATTAAATCACCACCAGCCAGCTCTGCACTTCAAAGGGGACAACCGCCTATGGTCATCTGGGCGTATGGTGACTTTATCTTTACCTAATCAGCTGTCCCCACCAAGACTGCAACGGGTAAGGGGACTGTTATTGCTAGACCTCTGGGTGTGTGACATGACAGGCAAATGGATTTGAGGCTGCAGAGATGGTACACTGCAGAGAGCTGAACAGGAAGGGCCTCCAGATCGTGAGATAACTTCTGTTACTTAAAGGAAACACCTCAAGGTGTCTCGCAGGAGTGCCAGAAAGCAAATTTGACATTTTGAAGGCCATGTTAGGACACATAGCCCTAAAATGCCAAGTCAAAGAGGTAGCATCTTAAAGCAGGAAAGCACTGGGGAGAGGCAGAGTTGTTCAGGCATGGAATTCCAGAGTGTTGGGCCCAGAAAACAGAAGGCTCACTCACAATTGGTGGAACAATTGAAATCAGGGACATTGGAGAGATTGGGATTCATTGAGTTCAGATAACATGGAGAGTTGTGAAGTGGAGCAATTATAGGGATAGGAGGAATGAGGCCTTGAAGATTCCATCACTTGCAGGGCACCAAGCTCCACTTGGACCTTTATCAACCACATCTGGAGTCTTCATCCATTCCCTTCCACTAACAATGTGGCATCCCTTTGACCCCATTTTGGACAGAAAAACAGAATGTTGGAGTATTATTTAAATGGCGATGGATTGTTGTTGGGTCCATTCATTTGTTTGAAGTGACAAGAGGACAGCATTTGTATGAGTTTTAAAATGGTTTACTTTAATTTGAAAGAACTTAAGGAATTAACATGACAGAAGCAGAAAAACAAACTTAGAGATTGGCTTCTCATCCAGACCCTAATCTAAGAACTGAACTGTACTGAACTTGAACTTGAACTGAACACACACAGTCTGAAACCAAAATATGCCTCAATCCTTATCTCATTATTGAAAGAATCCTTCACATGCTGCCTCTGTCTAGAAAAGCAATCCTTGCAGCTGCTGTCACAGGAAACTGTTGTTTGCCTGCATCGTGTACCCTTCAGGAATGCAGTTAATTTTTTTAGCTAACCTGTCATGCCTTCTGATTCCACATGTAGTCAAGCCAGCTGCAATTGGTCAGCTTCGCAGAGTTAGCTAATTCCTGGAGTCTCACATTTCAATATAATTGTGCATAGGCAGAAATATCTTAAATGAAGTCTTTGCAAAGAATGAAGCAAACAGGGCTATACATGCATGGGATCCCTTAATTGTGAAATGCTGATGTACAAAGGGATTTGGGTGTTCTTGTACACCATCATTGAAAGCAAGCATGCAAGTGCAGCAAACAGTTAGGACGGTGTGTGATTATGTTGGCTTTCATTGAAAGAGAATTTGAGTACAGGAGCAAGGATGTCTTACTGCAGTTGTACAGGGCCTTGGTCTTCTTACCAAAGAAAACATATACATTCCATAGAGCGAGCGCAGTGAAGGTTCACCAGGCTGATTCCTGGGTTAACAGGATTGCCATATGAGGAGAGGTTGGGCCTCCAAGCCTGTATTCACTGGAGCTTAATGGAACCTATTTCAGTCAGTACCACTCTTACCCTCCCTATACATCCAGCTGCTTCTTAAAGTTTGAGCTGTAGAACATTACTTCAATTGTGGTTTCTGTGCATCCCAAACTTAAATGGCTTGGTCGATGAAGGCCATCCTTTTAGCTGCCTGAGCTCGAGAATCCTCTCCTGCAACCTCTCAGCCTGGCTTCCTCCCTCTCCTCTAAGATGCTCCTTAAAATCTACTTTTCTCGCTAAGCATTTAGTCACATCGAACCATAGAATCTCTGCAGTGCAGAAGGAGAGCATTCGACACATGGAGCCTGCACTAACAACAATCCCACCAGGTACTGTCCCCATAACTCCACATATTTACCCTTCTAATTCCCCCGACACTAAGGGGCAATTTAGCATGGTCAATCCTCTTAACCTGCACAGCTTTGGAGTGTCAAGGAAACCGGAGTATCCGGAGGAAACCCACGTAGACACGGGGAAAACGCGCAAATTTCATACGTCACCTGTCCCAATGTCCCCTTATGGTGTTTTATTGAACTCCTGTGAAGTGCCTTGAGATATTTTACGTTTTGAGGTGCCATATATATCTAAATTGTTGTCCAATTTCAGCTCTCTCTCTGATTCATCAATGCCTGGAAAACCTAGAAAGGGTGCACAGAAGATGCATTCGAATGTTGCCTGGGTTGGAGCATTTCAGATATGAAGAGAGGCTGGATAGATAGGAGTTGTCTTCCTTGGGGCAGAGAAGGCTGAGGTGGGACCTGATTGAGGTGTACAAAAGTATGTGGGACAAATATATGGTAAATAGGAAGGAGCTTTTCCCCCTAATAAGGGGTCAATAACCAGGTGGCATAGAACTACAGCACAAACAGGCCCTCCAGCCCACAAGTTGTGCTGATTATATCCCTACCTACTAGGCCAACCTATAACCCTCAATCCTATTAAATCCCATGTACTCATCCAGAAGTCTCTTAAAAGACCCTAACGAATTCACCTCCACCACCACCGACGGCAGCCGATTCCACTCACCCACCACCCTCTGAGATTTAAGGTAAGGGGTACAGATTTAGAGGGGATTTGAAGAAAAACCTTTGCACCAAGAGCTTGGTGGGAACCTGGAACTCATTGCTTGAAAGGAACCCTGATGTCATTTAAGAAGCGTTTGGATGAGCACTTTGAATGCCACAGCATGCAAGGCTACAGATCAAGTGCTGGAATATGGGATTAGGATAGATGGGTACTTGATGGCCAGTGCAGGCATGATGGACCGTACAGTGCTGTATAAACAGAGGTTGAGCACAGTGATGTGCACATACTGTCAAAGATGGAAGGTATTGCAGAATGATTGAAAGGAACTCACAGGGTGGATTTAACTGGGCATCTTAATCCTGCAATCCTGCCTGTGTGCACTGCAGAATACCTTTCCTGTGAATGTGTTAGTGAACCTGGTGGCATTTAAATTTGCCACACTCAGATGCATAAGTGAGAATAATGATAACTTGCTGCAGAGGTTACTTACTTACTGTATTCAAACTTTAAATACAAATGGATGCCAGTATTATTTTTATCTGGTTGAGCTGATTTGATTCTTTCAGTATTTTCTGGGCAGCTCATGCAAGGGTAAGCGTCAGTGAAGCAAATGAGGTGAGATAATTACTTAGAATCAGCACATTTCTTCTTTAAGAATAAATTGGTTTTGCAGTCATTTAGCAAAGTTATCAATGATTGTAACACTTTTATGAACGTTTTATGATTACTTAAACTGGCACACCGTACCTAATGGTCTTTGTGAGGCTGCAGTCATGTAGTACCCACCATGCCAACCTCCCCATAGCTGTGCTGTCTTTTCCCCTCCGAGCATCAAAAGCATGTACAGACTTGAAATCTCTTTCAGTCGCTTTGATTTCAACATCATGAATGTAGACACGGTGGTTGGAATTTTATCACCTCGCCCACCATAGAAATTGGAGCTGGTGAGGGGTGGATCACGGGAAGGTCCATTGACCTCAGGAGGGATTTTATGGGTTCGCGACGTGCAACGTCTTAAAACCCCGAACAACTTTCAATTCACAATTTGCAGTTTGCTCCATGTTTGGTTTGAGAGGAATAAGAGCAATTCTGTGGGCAATCTCATACAAAAAGATTAGAAATAGAGACTGGTCAAAAGACATTTGGCGTGATTCTACGGACTCCTTGACAGTGTGGTGGCGAATCTTCCTTAAAATTGTTGCAAGAAGCTTAATAAAGCTGTGACCAAGCTGCCTGAGCAAACCCAGGCACTGACCAAATGTTTTGTAGTTTATCTGTCCCCTAATGCTTTTAAATTCAAAATTATGAACATTGTGTCTATTAACCTGAAACCTTAAACTGTACTACTATATTATTCATTCCTTTTTGTGGTCAGCAAAGTGGAGAATGTCCACGTCAGGAATAGAAGTATGTTCACTCTAAGCCCCCATTATCAGAGGAAGGTTGTCTAGAATAACACTCCCTAAACAATGTTCTGTCAAGACTTCCCAACACAGATATAGCTGAGGCACAGAGTAAAGTTCCCCATTCTGCCTCAAAACTTCTCCTTGTCAGGTTTAGCACACTCCCGGTTCAGTTTTGACTGTGAAATGTGGTTCAGTAGATAGGAACTCTTTGGAAGTGGCATTTTCTGGTCTCCTGGTCTCTAGACTGTGATAATCAAACACCAAAGGACAGGAAAATCCAAGTTTTCACGTGTAAAATGCTGTGAATTAGAGAAGCTCTCCTTTCTTTATTGAGCCCAGATTGCACTTTCAGGCATGGGTTTTCAATTATGTTGGGATAAGAAAGCTCATTCATTCTTCTGACTACAGCCTGGATGGAATACAACTCAATCCTGGTTTAATTCACTCGATGGAAGTAGCTTCCCCTGACTCTCTGTCACTCGTTTTCTCTCTCTCTACTCCTCCATCCATTGCTTTTTTCAAAGAGGATTTATTTCCTCTTTGAAGTTTCTTTTTGACTAAACTCATTAAGGGTATTAACAGTGCATCCTCCAGCAAAGAAAGACAACTGTAGCAAAGTCCACCCATGTCTCTCCTAAGGCATTTTATGCATATGTAAGAAAGAGGGGGGTAGCTAAGGACTCAAGGACAGTGAAGGGAGTTTGTGTATGGAGCCACATGAGGTGGGTGAGGTCCTTAATGAGTGTTTTGAATCAATATTCACATAGGAGAAGGATGTGGTGGATGGTGAGTATAGAACTCCGACATATTGAGATAAAAAGGAAGGAGATATTGGAGATTTTGAAAAACCTTAAGGTGGACAAGTCCATAGGGCCAGATACAGTCTATCCCAAAATACTGAGAGGTGAGGGAAGAAATTGCTGAGGCCTTAGCCAAAATCTTTGTATTCTCTTTAGCCACAGCTGAGGTACCAGAGGATTGGAAAGTAGCTAACATTTGTTACTCTGTTTAAGAAGAGCAGAAGAGATTATCTGCACCTTGCACTCTCTTGTTTGCTTCTCTATGAGCTGTATGCTTTGTCCGTGTAGTGAGCAAGAATCAATATTTTTCACTGTATGCTGATACATGTGACAATAATGAATCAAATCAAATCAAATCAAACTATCTGGGAAATTTTAGGCCTGTGAGACTAACATCAGTGGTGGGGAAATCATTGAAGATGATTCTTAGGGGCAGGACACCTGGAAGAGAATAGGCTTATTAGCAATAAGCAGAATATTTTTGTGAAGGGGAGGTCGTGTCTCACAAACTTGATTGAGTTCTTTGAGGCAATGACAAAAAAAAGACCAAGGCACAGCAGTGGATGTTGTACATAAGAACATAAGAACATAAGAACATAAGAAATAGGAGCAGGAGTAGGCCATCTAGCCCTTCGAGCCTGCCCCGCCATTCAATAAGATCATGGCTGATCTGTCGTGGCTCAGTTCCACTTTCCCGCCCTCTCCCCATAACCCTTAATCCCCTCTCTTATCAAAAACCCATCAACCCGCGTCTTAAATATATTTAGCGAGGTAGCCTCCACCACCTCAACGGGCAGAGAATTCCAGAGATTCACCACCCTTTGAGTGAAGAAGTTCCTCCTCAACTCCGTTCTAAACCGCCCCCCCTTTATCTTGAGGCTGTGCCCCCTAGTCCTACTGTCTTTTTTGAGCGGGAAGAGTCTCTCCACCTCTATCCTATCCATCCCATTCGTCATCTTATACGTCTCAATGAGATCTCCCCTAAACTCTAATGAGTACAAGCCTAGTTTATTCAGCTTCTCCTCATAGCTCAACCCCCTCAACTCCGGCATCAGCCTAGTAAACCTCCTCTGCACTCCCTCCAAGGCCAAAATATCTTTGCGCGGGTGCGGCGCCCAAAACTGCACACAGTACTCCAGCTGCGGCCTCACCAATGCCCTATACAGCTGCAGCAAGACCTCCCTACTTTTATATTCAATCCCCCTCGCTATGAAGGCCAGCATCCCATTCGCCTTCCTGCTGCACCTGCAAGCTGGGTTTTTGCGACTCATGCACAAGAACCCGAGGTCCCTCTGCACCGTCGCCTGCTGCAGTTTTTCGCCACATAAGTAATAGTCCTTCCTACCATTATTGAACTTTAGTAAACCTTTCAATAAGGTTCCTCATGGCAGGCTGATACAGAAGGTGAAGCCACATGGGATCCAAGGTGAGCTGGCAAGATGGATACAAAACCGGCTTGGGCATAGAAAGCAGAGAGTAGCAGTGGAAGGGTAGTTTTCCAACTGGAGGTCTGTGAAAAGTGATGTTCCACAAAGATCAATGCTGGGGCCTCTATATATATATAAATGATTTGGAAGAAAATGTAGGTGGTCTAATCAGTACAATTGGGGGAGTAGCGAACAGTGAAAAGGATTGTCAGAGGATACAGCAAGATGTAAATCAGCTGGAGACCTAGGCCCAAAGATGGAATTTGACCCAGATAAATATGACGTTGTGCAATTTGGAAGCTCTATTACAGAAGGAAAGTATCCAGTAAATGGTAGAGCCTTGGAAATATTAGCATGTGTCATGTTTAAGTCTTATAATTGGTCAAAGTTATGCTAATTCTTTTTGTTATATTCTAACTGTGTTCTTTATTTGACAAAAGCTTCCTAGTGGGTTACCTGAATCATACCGGGAGTGAAACACCTTATGCTCACCCTAATGTCAAAATCAAATGTAAACTCTAGGGTCTAGGCTAACTCCACAAAACACTTTGGAATCTTTGGTTTGAATCTTAACACCCCTCTCTTTTCAAGACTTGCAGCTCAGACTGGTCTAGGTATGTGGGATTGAGGTTACAATCAGATTGGCCACGAATTTATTGAATGGTGGAGCACGCTTGAGGGGCCAAGTGGTCTATTCCTGCTTTTCATTTGCATGTTCAAATGTTCTCGGTGCGTACTCTGTTACTCTTTGACCACATCTGCATTTTCTGTTTCTCTTCTATTATCAGTCCACTGTCCTTACTGTCAATCGTTCTTTCCAATCTTTCCACCTTTGTTTACTTGCTTCCTCACTTAAAATTTGTTTTTTCCCCTTTTCAATTTATACTGAGCCTGATCACATCATGGCTGCTATTTTCTAGATATTGCCTGTGTCTGTGATGACATGCTTGCCCCACTTCATTTTCTAAGAATCAGATCCAGTACTGCTCCTTCGCCTTGATCTTGTAAGCAGCCCTGGGGCCGTTGTATAAATCCGTCCCCTTCTTTGCCACCCCCATGACTTTAATTCTAGTCTATAGTCAGATCATTAAAGTCAAGCATTATTATAGCCCTATTATTTCTGCATATTTAATCTTTATTTTGTCTCCATATCTCTTTCCATGTCTCCTATCCACTGTCTGGCAGTCTATAATAAAATCCCAATGGACTAACACTTTGCTTCTAACTCCTTAACACTAACCAAGCTGATTCAGCTTATGCACCATTCCGTATATCATCTCGACAGTCCACTGCCACAAGTGAATGTTTGATGAATAACACCATGCCCTCCTTACTGTTCCTTCCTCAGTATGTTTGCGAGCAAAATTGTTTGGCTGCTATACCACGTCCCTACTATTAGTACATTATCACAAAATGCTGTTCGTAACTACTTGTGCTCCCAGCTCACTAATGTGACTCAGATTACCATTCATATCTTCCTCTTGCTGTTTAATAATGTAATCTTTTTAAATTCTTCCTCCTTCTCTATTATTTTTCTACATTTCCCCCTTATCATTTTAACATTCGATAGGTGGGATTTTCCACCAACTCCCCCCCACTGCCCGCACCCCGCCCCCCCCCCCCCCCACCCGCCCCCAGCCCCCAACTCCCACAGCATATTTTCCAGTGGTGGAGATGGTCTGCCATTAGTCAGTAGTTGATCGACCGGTTCCACTGATGTCGATGGGGTTTTGCTTGTTCAATACCCTCCATCACCAGGGAACGCACTGCCATATTCCAGGCCAAAAGATCCTCCCAGTGGGAAGGCCTGGAATATTTCAGCACATGCCAATTTTGCTATCCTCTCCCCTTCTTCATCTCCTTTTCTTCCTGCCACGTGTTGTTACTAGTTTTAAGCTCTTTACCACACCTCCTAATTACTGTCCCAGTGAGGATATTTGCCTCAGCTTCTTTCTGATGAAGCTTACCCAGTGCAGACCACTTCCGTCCCAGCAGATCCTGACCCCTTCCTTCCTACACCAATTCACCGGCCACACATATATAACTGAGATACCTACCCATGAGTTTGTGTTTTTTAACCTGCCTTCAAATCCCTGAAACGCACAATGCAGGACCTCAATTCTATTCTTCCCTCATCAGTTACTATTACTTCTAGTTGTTCCCTTCCTTACTCCAAAATCTAGTACTTCTTCCATAATGTTCCTCCTCTTAACAGCATTAAGCCCCTCTGGATTGCTGTCACTGCATCCATTACCTGATTGTCAAATTATTAATTATTGAGGATCCTTGCAATGGTTCTTGACTCCTCTTAGTGCCTTGATGGATGGGCATTGCTTCCTCACTAACTCCTTATGGAGCTATTAGACAAACGGTTAACTTCCACCGAGACTAATAGCACATTCTATCTCTCCTTTGCACTTCAGTGATCATTCGTTGTGCAAGAATACACCCATTAGTAAACTCAGATTAGTTTTCTCCCATGTTACCTGTCGCCCAATAGTCACAGGAGAAAAGTAAGTCTGTTGAAGCACAGCCAATCACCAATTAGCAACGCAAGAACAAATAAACATAAACAGTCATAGAATTCTTCTGCATAGAAACAATCATTCGGAATAACTGGGATTTATGCTCCACACAAACCTGCTTCCACTCCTTTTCATCTAACCTTATCAGAAAGTCCTTCTATTCATTTCTCCTTCCTGCATTAATAGGCCAGAATTTTACTGTCCCAGCCACCCTGGGGATCAGAGGAGGTGAGGGGCAGACCATGGAAAGGTCTATTGACCTCAGCGGGATTTTCTGGTTTTGCGGCAAGCGAGGCTGGAAAATCCCGCCCATATAGTCTTCCCTCAAAGACATCAATGCAACTCTTACAAATATTCAAGTTCCTCATTCTTATCACTTTCTGAATAAAGATGTTTTTCCTGACTATCCCCTTGAGTTTTACTGGTGACTAGATCATATTGATGGCCCCTAGTTTTAGACTCCCTAAAAATGGAAACACCCTTGTTGTGCTTACCCAATTGGATTCTTCCACAATTCAAAAGAATTCCAGCAAGTTAAATCTGGGAATTCTCCATTTACCAGAGAAAAGAGCTAGAGAACTTTAAATCTGCACTGATAGTCATAATCCCCAGTATATCATTTAATCACAGAATCCCTACAGTGCAGAAGTCTGCACCGATCACAATCCCACCCAGGCCCTTTTCCTGCAACCCTGCATATTTACTTTGCTAATTCCCCTGATGCGAGGATCAATTTAGCACGGCCAATCAACCTAACGCACACATCTTCGGACTGTGGGAGGGAACCGGAGCACTTTGGAAGAAACACAAGCAGATATGGGGAGTACATGCAAATTCCACGCAGACAGTGGCCTGAAGTTGGAATTGAACACGGGTCCTTTGCACTGTGGGGCAGCAGTGCTAACTGTTGTGCCATCGTGCTGCCTCATTCCATCCTTGTAAATCTTATGTGCACTTGCACCACTACTTCTATAATATGGAGTCCAAAACAATGCACAGTTAACTAATTCCCAGCTGAGTAGTTTAATGGCAGAATGAAGTAAATACAAATCAAACTAACCACTAAAGAGGCCATTTGTTCTAATCTATCCACTGAGTTTAAGCAGCACACACTGTTGGCTGTGACCATCTCACTGACCTCTCATCATTCAAGATTGATCAATTCTGGATGCACTTTTCTAAAATTCTTGAATGCAATGTGAGCGTGACCCTCAAAGCCGATATGTGTGTGGCCCATTCTTGTAGCAACTATTGTTGCAATCTCTCGCAGCTACACTTTTAATATCCAACACATTCTCCCTCTCTTTAGTTCTGATGAAGAGCTTAAAGGACCCCTCAAAACATTGACACTGCTCTCTCTCTCTCTCTCTCTCTCCTTACAGCTGTGTTGCCCAACCTTTTGATTTGATTTGATTTATTATTGTCATATGTATTAGAATACAGTAAAAAGTATTATTTCTTGCACTCTTTACAGACAAAGCATACCGTTCATAGGGAAGGAAAGGAGAGAGTGCAGAATGTGGTGTTCCAGTCATAGTGAAAAATCAACTTAATAACAGGTAGGTCCATTCAAAGTCTGATGCAGCAGGGAAGAAGCTGTTTTTGAGTTGGTTAGTACGTGTTCTCAGACTTCTGAATCTTTTTCTCGACAGAAAAAGGTGGAAGAGAGAATGTCCAGGGTGTGTGGGGTCTTTGATTATGCTGGTTGCTTTTCTGAGGCAGCAGGAAATATAGCCAGTGTCAGTGGATGAGAGGTGGGTTTGAGTAGTGGATTGGGCTTTATAGTTTCTTGAGGTCTTGGGCCGAGTAGGAGTCATACCAAGCTGTGATACAACCAGAAAGAAGGCTTTGTATGGTGCATCTGTAGAGATTGGTAAGAGTTGTAGCAGACATGCGAAATTTCCTTCGTCTCCAGAGAAAGTAGAGGCATTGGTGGGCTTTGTAAACTATATTGTTGGCGTGGGGGGACCAGGACAGGTTGTTGGTGATCTGGACACCTAAAAACTTGAAGCTCTCGAATATTTCTAATTCCTAATGGAGAAGGATGTGGTGAGCCACATCTGGCATGCTGTTAATGTGAGGGAGGAATTTTGACTCAGTGAGGAAAACATTGGAAACTCCATCACGTTGGTCTACTGCCACTGTGCTTTAGCTGTACTCTGAGAAGGGATGAGAGGCCTTTATATCTGATAATGCAGAGGGATATCTTTATTTTTTACACCAGCCTGTCTCATTGCCTCACTCAATGTGGCAGCACAACTATCAGGAATTGCTTTGGTTCAGCTGGCCTTTGGCCAGGATTTTAGGGATCCCCTGCCCAGTGGATATTGCAGCCCACCAAAGTAAACGGCATTTTTTAAAAATTAATTTATGAGGACATCACTCACTGGGCCACCATTAATTACCATCCCTAATTGTCCTTGAACCAGGTGGCTTCCTCAGACATTTGAGGGCATTTAAGAGTCACATGTAAGCCAGAACAGGCAAGGATTTCTTTCCCTAAAGGACATTAGTGAACCCAATGGATTTTTATGACAATCAACAAAGGTTTCATAATCATTATTAGACTTTTAATTCCAGTTTTTATTGGATTCAGATTTCATCATCTGCCATGGTGAGATTCAAACCTGTGCTTTTCCCCAGGTCTATGGATTACCATTCCAGTGACAATACCACTATGCCATTGCCTTGCCTTTAATGGCCTGCTGCATCCTCTGGTGGATAGTCGCCAGATAGACAGAGGATAGGTGGGGCTGTAAATTCCTGGTCTCTGGGTCACATGGTTCTGGGTTCAAGTCCTGCTTCAGGGCTTGGGCACAAAACGTTTTCACTCACTCCAGTGCTGTATTGAGGGAGTGCTGACTTTCTAGAGGCGCTGTCTTTTGGATGAGTTGTCAAACTGAGGCTCCATCTGGCTGATGAGTGGATGTAAAATACTCCATGGCATTTTTCCAAAGAAGAGCTGGAAAGTTCATCCAAGACAATTTTTATCCCTTAACCAACATCACAGAAACATTGGTCTGTCGGAGATTGCTGTGAGCATACTGAAGCTGCTTTTTTGATGTTGCAACAGAAAACACCCTTCAAAAAGTACTATATTGACTGTGAAGTGTTTTGAGGTGCCTGGCAGTTGTGAATAATATGATATAAATGCAAGTCTTTCTTTCTAATTATCAGTGACCTCTGCTCGAAAATGAGTGTGGATTCACATGAGGCTAAGATGGAGTCAGCTGCAATGTCTTTCCAAATGGTAAAGCTTAGCAACAGTTGCAGCCCAAGGTCACATGGCCACTTGGTTGGGGAACCTTGGGAGACTGCTGGGCTAGGGTGTAGATAATATTGCCCATGAGGAGGCAGGGTTGAATGCAGTGAATTGCTTCAGACAATATACTGACCGCACTACCTTGAACTGGCATTCTAATTCCACTCCCAATATCAACAAGGCCATGTGGCACCCCCACTGTGCCATCATTTTCACTTTTTAAATAAATCACCGCCACTTAATTGTACTTATATAGATCACTGGCCCACAGCACTACATAAATAGATCTCCCCTGAAAGGTTTCGAATTGGGTCAGCTCCCCTGTAGTGTAGCTCCAAGTAAATTAGTGTATTCCCCTTAAGTATCAATCAATCTCATGGTTCCCTGTAAATAAAGTAGATCTTTCCCATTGAAATAAATCACTGCTCCTATCTGTATTTAAATGGACTGCTGTAATTACAACTGGGCTGTTAAAATCCATGTAAGGTCACAGCCTCATTGACTAGCTTACATGTTCCTGTAAAGGGATCGGTGGTCTGTAGATCATGTAACCAGATTACCCTCCTTTAACGTGACGTCAAATCAATAGATCACTTTTCCTGAGCTGGAGGTGGAGGGGGTCACTCGTGTACAAATTTACTCTGCTTCTTATTTTTTTCTCTTTCCTTCCTTCTTGAGACTTTCTCTCACATCATCTCCCACATTCTGAACCCCCACAGGTTGATGCTGTGACAGAGATTCAAAGGCCATGATACAGAGCAAGGGTAGACATGTGGAGTTGAGTCACAACTTCTGACAATCTAACTGAATGGCAGAGCAGATCCAAGGAGGTGATTAGCCTCTTCTTGGTCCTATATTTCTACCTCCTTGCATTCAGATGTGAGGCAATGATTGTTGATAGGCAATTTGATCAGATTAAAGGAAGCCGATGTGATATGATGTGCACGCACTCTTAAAGGAGCATATCTTAAGTAACAATCGACCATCATCTATCTTGACAGGATTTTCTATTCATTCGTGGGACATGAGTATCGCTGTCTGGTATTTATTGCCCATCCTTAGCTGCCTTTGATAAGGTGCAGGTGATGTATTAGTCCCATGACTTGAAGACAGTTGGAAAGCATAGAAACATAGAATGTAGGAGAAAGAGTAGGCCAGCTAACCCTTCAAGCCTGCTCCACCATTCATTACGATCATGGCTGATCATCCAACTCAATAGCCTAATCCTGCTTTTTCCCCATAATCTTTGATTCCATTCGCCTAAGATCTATCATTTAGCCACCTCTCGAATACATTCAACGTTTTGGCATCAACTGCTTCTTGTGGTAATGAATTCCACAGGCTCACCCACTCTTTGGTGAAGAAATGTCTCCTCATCTGCATCCTAAATGGTCTATCCATTAACCTTAGACTGTGACTCCTGGTTCTGGATACACTCCCCATCGGGAACATCCTCCCTGCATCTACCCTGTCCAGTTCAATTAGAAGTTTATAAATCTCTGTGAGGTCCCCTCTCACTTGTCTGAACTCCAGCGAAAACAATACGAACCTAGACAATCTTTTGTCATACATCAATCCCGCTATCCCCAGAATCAGCCTAGTAAGCATTTGCTGCACTCCCTCGAGAGCAAGAACATCCTTCCTCAGAAAAAGAGACCAAAACTGTACACAATACTCGAGGTGTGGCCTCACCAAGGCCCCGTATAATCGCAACAACATATCCCTGCTTCTGTACTCGAAACCTCTCACAATGAAGGCCAACATACCATTTGCCTTCTTTACCGCCTACTGCACCCGCTGCTTACCTTCAGTGAAGCAGCAGGGTAAAGATCAAGGCTGGTATTCTCTGGCTGTTCGTGCTGGCGGATTCTCCAGTCCTGCTGGCATCACACCACCGTCCACGGGTTTCCTGCCGGAATGGGGTGACATCAATTGGAATTCCTATTGACAGCAGCCTAACCAGGGAATTCTGCCACTAGCAAACAATGCACTACCTCCGACCGGCAGGAAGCATATGGCTGAGAGGTTGGGGAATCTTGCCCCAAATGTATTATACTTGGCTCCCAACAAACATTACCTATATATTCACATAAAGAACTCACATCATTGTTTCACCAATCTTTGTGTGATTAGTATGTTTCCATTGAACAGAAGAATTTGACAACAGGTAGATGCACACACGGGTGGACACTCTCCAGATGAAGGAGCAAGAACATTCCCACCTTCAACTCAAAGTCAGAGACCAAATGCAGTTGTTAAGATCTGTCAGTTGAAAATCAAGTCAAGATTAAAACTGAGACCCTTCTGACTTCATCTCGCCCCTAGCATTGTGCGTATCGCTGGGTCATCAGATAAACTGGAGTTGCACCATTTTATGTAAAGAGGATTCTATTCCTGCATTATGTTGTTCTTCCATAACCATATTCTAATCAATGTTTTACATCTGAATGAGAAACTTAAATGAAGGACCTATTCACTGCTATGGAGACCAGTGCCATGGCTGAAATGTGTTCACATCAGGGAAATGCCTCGATTTAATAATCGTCATCTTTGTATTCAAATCCATCCATGGCCTCCCTCCTTCATACTTCCCTCTGACTCTAACACTCTCCAATTGTTCTTCAGTTCTGTGGATTCCCAATTTTCTCCACCCCAACAGTGATGACCATACCTTCAACTTCAGAGACCCAAATCGCTGGAATTCCCTCCCTAAACCTCTTTCTCTCCTCATTTCTCTCTCCTTTTTCACCCTTTCCATTCACCATTTGGTTACCTTTGTGAACATTGGCAACTATGAGTCACCTTGCATGCTGAAATTGGATTAAGGTTGGCACTCAGCGTTGTGAAGGAAGGTCAGCCAGCATCGATGGAGAAAGACAGGGTTAATGTTTCAGACTGTGGTTACAATCTAAAGTGTTAACTTTGTCTCTCTCCATGGATGCTGCCTGACGCACTGAGTATTTCCAGCATTCTCTGTTTTTATTTCAAATTTCCAGCATCTGCAGATATTTTTGTTTTAATTTGCTTTTGTTATAGCCATCAAGAAAAGGAGGAGTTACTGAACCCTAGGGTGTGAGAAAGCACAATTAATGTACAGTTGAACCTGGAGCACCTTGTACAGCTGGCTATACCTCTAATGATGTCTGCTTAACTCACTGACAATTATAATCGATATCCTTTCCTGGCCAATTCCCCAACAGCTTCATGAACAGTCATATGTGATGTGAGGAAAAAAACAACCCTTACTAAACGAATCATTTGGGCCTGGAATGCACTGCCTGGAAGTGGAGTGAAGGCAAGTTCCACTGAGACTTTCAAGAGGACATTAGGTAATGACTTGAATAAAAACAATGTGCTGGGACATGAGGAAAAGGCAGGGGGATGGAACAATTCTATAATGCTCGTTTGGAGAGGCAGTGCAGACACAATGGGCTGAATGGCCTCTATCAGTGCTGTACAATTCTGTGAATTATCACTCACAAAACATCTTGAAAGATAGCAAAGGGGAAGTCTTTGATTTTCTTTTCTTCGTAATCATTAGTTTTGTAAAAGGCAAGACTAATATAAAATGTGCCCTGAGGATCAGGGCCATTAGGCTATAAAGCTTGCTCACATCTTGTGATTTTAATACATGGCATTCTGATCAGCATTCTTCAATTGGGTCTATTCTTCTGTGAAAATCAAAAGGCAGTGACCTTGTTTATGATGAGACTCTCCCTATAAAGGATGACCAGCTGCTCTTACTGCTTCACTAGTGTATCGGTGATAGATTAGGTATGTTTTGAGGTACATTTTTCTTTCTCATGTCAGTTCTGCAGGAAATCCAGCTTACCCCTCCTGCTACCAAAGCATCTTTTAATCTCTGTGACACAGACAAATTGCAGTTTCTGGTTCAGAGTCTGACTATGCCCAGCACAATTGCCTTTTAACTACAATATGCTGCAGCAAGCTCGTACATCTTAGCTGCAAGCTGCACAGGTATGTGATTACCATCTCTTTTGCAAAAGCCCGACCGAAAAAGACTGGAGTGAAATGCAGTGCTGAAGAGTAAATTGCTTTTATCACCAGATCTCTGTAGATGAGGCTGGAAGAAGCCGCTGGCTGGGAGTGTGCTCAAGGGTAATGGAGCTGATCGAAGCGAGCTCACAACCATTTACATGCAGTTGATTTGGAATTGTGCGTTTTGGGGGAAAAGGCAAACGTTTGGAAAAGATTTGGGGAAAAAAATACAATATTTAAAGAGATGCCCTGAAAAGCATGAGGGAAAGGAAGGGAGTCACATTGTGGGGCCCACAACAGATTTGTTTCTTTTCAAAGTTTTCTATTATGGCTCAAGGTCAAATTGTCAGCATTTGGTGCCACATTGTGTCATAAAAATGGCACATAGTTAAAGATATTTTTTGTAAGGGAAGTATAAAATACAATGCACAATGCACAATAGGATTGGTCATCTACTTTTATGATGTGGTTAGATTATGTGCATATCGAGGTGAGAATTGGCAGTGGGAAGATTGCAACAGTTTACCACACATGCCACATCAAGTGCTCTGAGGTCCAAAACATTTTGGACACGTGTTACAGAGAGCTCCTGTTTGCAGTGTATTACTGTTAGTGACCCATCCTCACATTGTCAGTGTCCCATCTCTATACTGTCAGTGATACGGCGATGCCGGTATTGGACTTGGGTGAGCACAGTAAGAAGTCTCACAACACCAGGTTAAAGTTCCAACAGGTTTATTTGGAATCACTAGCTTTCGGAACACTGCTCCTTCATCGGGTGAGTGGAGAAGCAGGTTTCACGAATATGGTGTATATAGACTAAGACATAATTGCAAGATAATGGTTGGAATGTGAGTCTTTACAGATAATCAAGTGTTCACAGGTACAGACAGTGCCAGGGGAGGGAAGAATAATCACAGGTTAAAGAGATGTAAATCGTCTCAAGCCAGGACTGTTAGTAGAATTTTGCAAGCCCAAGCCAAATGGTGGGGTTCCATGTGATGTGGCATGAACCCAAGATACTGGTTAAGGCCGTCCTCATGTGTGCGGAACTTGGCTATCAGCTTCTACTCGGCGATTCTGTGTTGTCATGTATCTTGAAGGCTGTCTTGGAGATTGCTTATCTGGAGATCGGACAGTGAATGTCCTTGACTGCTGAACTGTTCCCTAACTGGAAGGGAACACTCCTGCCTGGTGATTGTCACGTGGTGTCTGTTCATCTGTTGTCATAGTGAATGCATGGCCGCGCCATGGGACACATTGGGACATCCTTTCCTGCAGCGTATGAGGTTGACAACTTTGGCCGATTCACATTCAAGAAACACGGCGATGTAGAATCGCTGAGCAGAAGCCGATAATCAAGTTCTGCATACATGAGAATGGACTCAACCGGGATCTTGGGTTCATTTCAGACTACATGCAGCCCCCAACATTTAGCCTGTGCTTGCAAAATCCTACTAACTGCCCTGGCTTGAGTTGATTCACGCTTCTTTAACCTGTGATTATCCCTCTATCCACTTGCACTACCTGTACCTGTAAAAGCTTGATTACCTGAAAAGACTTGCATTCCAACCATTATCTTGCAATTGTGTCTTTGTCTATATATGCTGTGTTTGTAAACTCACCTCTCCACTTACCAGTTAAAAAAGCAGCACTCCGAAAGCTCGTGATTCCAAATAAACCTGTTGGAACTTTAAGCTGATGTTGTGAGACTTCTTACTATACTGTCAGTGACCCATCCTCACAGTGTCAGGGACCCATCTTCACATTGTCACTGATCCAGCCTCACATTGTCTTTTAGTTATTTTATTAGTGTCACAAGTAGACTATACATTAACACTGCAATGAAGTTACTGGAAAAAACCCTCGAGCCACACATTCCAGTGTCTCTTTGGGTACACTGAGGGAGAATTTAGCATGACCAATACACCTAACCAGCATATCTTTTGGATTGTGGAAGGAAACTGGAGCACCCGGAGAAAACACACGCAGACACAGGAGAATGTGTAAACTCCACACAGACAGTGATCCAGTCGTGAATCGAACCCAGGTGCTAACCACTGTGCCACTCTAAGTGACCTAACCTCACACTGTCATAAGCACCAACAACTTGCACTAATATCAGGCTCTTACTATAGAACAAATGACACAGTGCACTTCATGTTAGTTGAAAAAAACTGGATGTGGAGCAAAGAAATAAATTCTTGGAGGGTCGGCAAAAACGCAGTTTTTCAGATGGTCTTAAAATGAGAAGTGAGTAGGTACAAAATATGGGAGTTATGCAGCTGAAGGCACATAACAACAACAGAATTTCACAAGAGGCTACCAGAAAGGTGAGTAGTGCAAGCGTTTTAGGATTGATGGAAGCTGCACAGATAGATAGAGGTGAGGCTATGAGTATTTTTGAACAGATTTGAGCAGAAGGGTGAGAACTTGTGTCTGAGATATTGTCAGACCATGAACTGGTGAGCAGGACTTGGTGTAGAATAGGATATGGCAGCAGAGGTTTTAAGAGCAGAAGTAGAGAGTGGAGGATGGGAAACCCCCAGGAGATCTTTGGATTACTCAACCTTTTAGGGAAGGCGGTGGCATAGTGGTATTGTCACTGGACCAGTAATCCAGTGACCCAGGGTAATTCTCTGGAGACTCAGCTTCGACTTCCACTGTGGCCGATGAATTTGAATTCAATAAAAATGTCTGGAATTATAAGTCGAATAATGACCATGAAACCATTGTTGATTGCCATAAGATCCATCTGGTTCACTAATGTCCTTTAGGGAAGAAAATTTGCCATCCTGGTCTGATCTATATGTGACTCCAGACTCACAGCAATGTGGTAACTCTTAATTGCCTTTGAAATGGCTGAACCAGCCACATAGTTCAAGGGCAATTAGGGATGGGCAACAAATGCTGGCCCAGCTAGTGACAACCACATCCCATGAATGAATAACAAAAGCCTCGAGGGATGGGTGAAGATTCTTAGTTAAGTTGTAGGTAACGTTGCATAATGGAAAAAGGTGGTCACTATGCTGGTTGGGAGTTAGGATTGAATCACTAGTATCGGTCAAGCATAACTCTTGCTGTAACTTGTTTCACCCTGACACGGTGTTGGGATGCTAGGCTGGAATTGGTGGTGAAACTGCAGAGATGGTCACAAGGCAATACTTTTGCTCTTCCTAATGTTTTTTTTTTAACTCATTCACAGGACTTGGGCATCGCTGGCTGGCCAGCATTTATTGCTCATCCCTAGTTGATCATGCTGAGTGGTTTGCAAGGCCACTTCAAAGAGCAGTTGAGAGTCAACCACATTGCATAGCTCTGGAATCACATGGAACATAAGAACGTAAGAACATAAGAAATAGGAGCAGGAGTAGGCCATCTGGCCCCTCGAGCCTGCCCTGCCATTCAATAAGATCATGGCTGATCTGTCGTGGCTCAGTTCCACATTCCCGCCCTCTCCCCATAACCCTTAATCCCCTCTCTTATCAGAAACCCATCAACCCGCGTCTTAAAAATATTTAGCGAGGTAGCCTCCACCACTTCAACGGGCAGAGAATTCCAGAGATTCACCACCCTTTGAGTGAAGAAGTTCCTCCTCAACTCCGTTCTAAACCGCCCCCCCTTTATCTTGAGGCTGTGCCCCCTAGTCCTACTGTCCTTCCTGAGCGGGAAGAGTCTTTCCACCTCTATCCTATCCATCCCATTCATCATCTTATACGTCTCAATGAGATCTCCCCTCATTCTTCTAAACTCTAACGAGTACAAGCCTAGTTTATTCAGCCTCTCCTCATAGATCAACCCCCTCAACTCCGGCATCAGCCTAGTAAACCTCCTCTGCACTCCCTCCAAGGCCAAAATATCCTTGCGTAAGTACGGCAACCAAAACAGCACTCCAGCTGCGGCCTCACCAATGCCCTATACAGCTGCTGCAAGACCTCCCTACTTTTATATTCAATCCCCCTCGCTATGAAGGCCAGCATCCCATTCGCCTTCCTGACCACCTGCTGCACCTGCAAGCTGGGTTTTTGCGACTCATGCACAAGGACCCCGAGGTCCCTCTGCACCGTCGCCTGCTGCAGTTTTTCTCCACGTAAGTAATAATCCTTCTACCATTATTCCTACCAAAGTGGACCATGGAGGCCAGATCAAGTAAGGACAGCAGATTTCCTTCCCTAAGGGGCATTAGTGAACCAGATGGGTTTTTCCACCAATCAACAATAGTTTCATGGTCATCAGTAAATTTTTAATTCCAGATATTTTTTATTGAATTCACATTCTACTATCTTCCATGGCAGGATTCGAACGAAGGTTCCCAGAACATTCTCTGAGTTTCTGGATTAATAGTCTAGCGAGAATACCACTCGGCCATTGCCTCCCCAATAACCAAAAGAAATACTGTCTAATGTTGGACAAGCAGCCTGACGAATGAAAGGCAGTATGGGAGTGGAGAGAGTTAATGAGAGGTAGAGTACGGTGTCAGCGGGGTCTGTAGAGAAATGATCCAAAGTCTAGTGACACAAAGTAAATAAGAAAGGGCAGAGACAGGACCTTGGGGGACTTTACAGATCCATTGCCGGAGATCTTCTGTGTAGGATTGGATATGCAAGAGTGGGACAAGAGAGGCAATTCTGTTGAGCTGGACAAGGAAGAGGAAGCAGTGGAGGAGGATAGTTAAAGAGGATAATGAGGAATAACATACATCATTGACATTTTGAGTCATTGATGAATTTGGCTGAGGCCATTTTGATGCTCTATTAGGGATAGAGTCCTGGGTAGACAAATTGAGACAAGGGAGTGCAAGCAAGATGAGTTGGGAAACTGAGAACATGTTCAAAGATTTTGGACAGATGAGGTAGGATGGAAATATGTTGTAATTTTCAACACTCTGTTAAGAGAGAGTGTCATGATTGAGGAGAGGGGGAGTTTGTGGTGGAAGCTTTGACAGGAAAGGACCAGTATCTGAGGAAAGTACCATTTACAATGTCAGTTGGCATACAGTCAAGGAGGGAAGTTTTGTGGGGATATGATTAAGCAATGAGAAGCTAGGTCTTCTAGATGAATTAAGCTCCGAGAGGGCATGAGACGAGATCGAAGAAATGAGAGAAAAATGTGGGTTCAGGATTTTGTGCAGGAGTGGTGAGGCTGAGGGATAATGGGGCAGGCATGTCTTGATGGGCAAGGGGAAGGTGAAAACAGCAGCAGCTGACGAGATCGTCTCTATTTTCGTGACAAAAAACTCTGTGAATGCTTTGTACCTGCTATTGGATGTGGTGCTGGAAGAGGCAGGAGCTTTACGATGGTTCATTGCTCTTGAGTAGTGACTTGTCTTGATATGAAGAATGAGGCCTCACAGTTCCTGATGTGGTCCAGCCAGATCCAGTGATGGATGGCCAAAGAAATTGTGTTCCAGGGATGCTGAGAATGGTCAAATCTCAACCACTGATTAACCAGCCCTTAATGATGGATGATCTCTCAACTCTGTTGTGCTTAAATTGTTTTGACAATCATTTGTAAACATGTGTTCAAAAAGTGCTTTTAGCAAAACAGCAAGAATGTTTAAACAGCAAAGTTAAACAGATCATTGCGAGCAAAGGGAATGAAAGCAAACAGGGATGTGCAAATTATTGTACTTTTTGCTGTTTATTTTCAAAAGTAAATAGTGTGTTTTGTATAATGAATCTGTGATTGCACTCTGTCTCCCTGTTGTATAACTCAATCTCATTCCTACCTCGCCATCAACATGCTTCTTCTCTTTTCTAGTCCCTTGCTCGATCTGGAGGTGAATCATTATGGCAGAGATCTTGAAATAAAATCGTCATCAAAGAACAAAGAAAATTACACCACAGGAATAGGCCCTTCGGCCTCCCAAGCCTGCACCGACCATGCTGCCTGACTTAGCTAAAACCCCCTACCCTTATGGGGACCTTATCCCTCTACTCCCATTCTATTCATTTGTCAAGACACCCCTTAAAAGTCACTACCCTATCCACTTCCACTACCTCCTCCGCAACGAGTTCCAGGCACCCACTACTCTCTGTGTCCAAAATCTGCCTCGTACATCTCCTTTAAACCTTGCCACTCCACCTTAAACCTGTGCCCCACTAGTAATTGATTCTTCCACCCTGGAAAAAATTTCTGCCTATCCACTCCGTCCATGCAGTTCATAATCTTGTAGACTTCTATCAGGACACTCCCTCAACCTCCGTCATTCCAGTGAGAACAAACCAAGTTTCTCCAACCTCTCCTCATAGCTAATGCCCTCCATACCAGGCAATATCCTGGTAAATCTTTTCTGTACCCTCTCCAAAGCCTCCACATCCTTCTGGTAGTGTGGTGACCAGAATTGAAGACTATATTCCAAGTACGGCCTAACTAAGGTTCTATAAAGCTACAACATGACTTGTCAATTTTTAAACTCTATGCCCCAGCCAATGAAGCATTCCATATGCCTTTTTAACTACCTTCTCCACCTGCATTGCCACTTTCAGTGACCTGTGTACCTGTACATCCAGATCCATTTGCCTGTCAATACTCTTAAGGGTTCTGCCATTTACTGTATATTTCCTATCTGTATTTGACCTTCCAAAATGCATTACCTGACATTTGTCCAGATTAAATTCCATCTGCCATCTCTCCGCCCAAGTTTCCAACTGATCTATATCCTGCTATATCCTCCGATGGTCCTCATCACTATCGGTAAATCCACCAACCTCTTTGTCGTCTGCAAACTTACTAATCGAACCAGTTACATTTTCCTCTAAATCATTTATATGTATTACAAACAGCAAAGGTCCCAGCATTGATCCCTGAGGAACGCCACTTGTCACAGCCCTCCATTCAGAAATGCACCCTTCCACTGCTATCCTCTGCCTTCTTTGACTGATGATGTGGAGATGCCTGCATTGCACTGGGGTGAAACAGTAAGAAGTCTCACAACACCAAGTTAAAATCCAACAGGTTTATTTGATAGCAAAAGCCACTAGACTTTATTTCTTTGACCGAGCCAGTTTTGTATCCACCTTGCCAGCTCACCTTTGATCCTATGCGACTTAATCTTCTGCACCAGTCTGCCATGAGGGACCTTGTCAAAGACCTTACTGAAGTCCATGTAGACAACATCCACTGCCCTGCCCTCATCAATCATCTTCATCACTTCCTCAAAAAACTTGTTCAAGTTTGTGAGACACGACCTCCCCTTCACAAAGGTCATCATCAAAAGATCTGATTGGACTGTGATCAACAGTCATTTCATTAAAAGTAAGCAGTAAGGAATGATATCTTTCCCACTCATTTGCACTATCATTAGATTTGTGTTTTCTGTAAGACTGTGTTAAGATTGCAGCAGGCAACTAATACAAGGAACTAAAGAATGGGTACTTCTGCATTAGCTAACTGATGAAATTGAGATATCCTACAGCCTACTCTGTGTTGCACTTCTGGCATTGCAAGAACAAATCCAAATAAGTCCAAAGCTACTTCGAGCTCTTTAGCCATGCCAAGCCGAGACTTTGAAGACCGTTCACTCAACCCAAGTCTCCCAGGCTCCCAGATCAGCAAGGTCCATCTCAATGACTCCTTGTTCCTCAAATCTCGAAAGGTCACATTGGTCCTGTTACTTTACTTTCAAACAGAAAACCAAGTCTCACAAGCATCCTGCTTGGTTATTAACACAAAATAAGTCTTCTCTGGTCTTTGCAGCTTCCTCCATTAACATAAGAGGGCTGAACTACAAAGTGGAGTTTCCCTTGCAATTAGCTTTCTTCAAACCACCTGAATGCAGCTTTTCGTTTTGAGCACTCAGGAAGGATATATCAGCCTTGGAGGGGTGAATTGCAGATTCACGAGAATTAACCTGGAGCTAAAAGATTTAAGTCATGAGAACTGGTTGTATAGGCATAACTTGTGTTCCCAAGAGTATGAAAGACCAATATAACCGCGTATTTTTGACAGACAGGTTCTTTGTTTAATAACTCATCCAACAGACAACACTTTTGACCGTGACTAGGAAAGTAATCACACATCAGAATTGAAAGTAAATTCAAAAATCTGCCAAACAACATATTAACTGAAAAAATACCAAGTTATTCTGCAATTAGAATACATAGGGAAACACAATATTTGCTCTCTGTATATTACATGCATTCCATGATTCAAATGATATGTTTCTCTTTGTTTAATGTAGAGAAGTCATGAACCGAGGATCATTTAATAAGATCATACATCTTGTTTATGTTTAAGATTCATGAAATATACTGCAATAGTTTAAACTTGAAAGGAAATTATAAAAAGTTGTCTTTGACTTCACCTGAGTTTTCAAATTTAAGTCAAAAATCTAGAATTGATGCTATAGGTGATCAATCCTTATAAGATAGACAACAAAAGGAAATACATCTCTGTTTTTGAATTTGGATGAACATTCTATCATTGGGTTCCAAATTCGAGTTCCATTGCCATCAACTAATGACAGTTCCATTGCTAAATTCCCATCCCGCTTACGAACTAAAGGCCCATTACTGCATTTAGTCTCACTCTACCTGTAGTCCATCGGTGAATTTAGTCCCACTCTCCAACTCCTGATCTATCAGTGAATTTAGTCCCACTCTTTAACTCTTTGTCCTTCAGTGAATTTAGTTCCACTCCTTAACTCTTGGTCTGTCAATAAATTTAGTTCCACTCTGAATCCTGGTCCATCAATGAATTTTGTCCCACTCTCTAGCTCCTGGTGCTTCAGTGAACTCAGTCCCAATCTCTAACTCCTAGTCCATCAGTGAATTTAGTTCCAGTCTGAATCCTGGTCCATCAGTGAATTTTGTCCCATTCTCTAAGTCTTGGCTCACCAATTCATTCTAATCAAAATTTGATCCATGGAGTGACTACAGTTGGGCCAGAATTCTCCCATCCCACCATTACTGGAATTTTAGCAGGTGGTTGGGGGGGGTGGGGTGCAGGGGGGTGGACCATGTAAATGTCCATTCAAGTCAGGTGGAAATCTCTGGTTTTCAGGCAAGTACAGCCAGAGAATTTAACATGGCTGTTTAACATTAGATCCACTGCTGTAGCTCAGATGAGAGTTACAGTTAGCAAATTGGTGGACATTTTTCTTCCCTTGTTCATTCTTCACAAAAGACATTTTTCACTATTCAGTGTTATGAAGGTTGTGAGATAGGCTAACAGCATTATGGAGGGTAAGTCTACTCCTGTTTTCTGCCAATTGCACTCAATTATTTGCATCCATGTTTTGATTCTAATTAACGCATTAAGGAAAATGACCCCTTCATGTTTTATTTAAGTTTATTTTTACTGAATAAATTAAGCATTTATAAACTTCTGGATAGAATAATAAACAGATTAATAATGAATTAGTTGTCCCTTTAATGTTGCAGCGATGTGAGAAATTACAACATTAACTTGTAAGTAATAAATGTTTCATGAGAAAGAACACAACCACTTTTCTATTAAAAAAAACAGGCCAAACTGTGCAACATAGGAAAAGAAGTAAGAAAAAACAATCAGATTAGATTGGGCAGTAGGTTATTCACAGAATGATTGACACTGGGAGTCCCTCCAAGATCTCTCCTGACATTTATCATTAAAATTAAAATTTATGATTCCTTGTGACTGATTCATCAACTATGTGCTACAGAGAGACAGATCAGTTTTCTCTCCAGATCTTATGACACCCTGTCAAAAGAAATCAAAGGAGCATGTTTCATGCCATCAACATACAACAATAAAAGCAGTTGTACAGAGACCATAAGACCATAAGACATAGGAACAGAATTAGACCACTTAGCCCATTGAGTATGTACTGCCATTCAATCATGGCTGATAATTTTCTCATCCCCATTCTCCTGACTTTTCCCCATAATCCCTGATCCCCTTATTAATCAAGAACATATCTATCTCTGTCTTAAAGATACTCAATGACGTGGCCTCCACTGCCTTCTGTGGCAAAGATTTCCACAGATTCACCACTCTCTGTCTGAAGAAATTCTTCCTCATCTCAGTTTTAAAAGATCATCCCTTTAGCCTGAAGTTGTGCCCTCTGGTTCTAGTTTTTCCTACTAGTGGAAACATCCTCTCCACATTCACTCCATCCAGGCCTGGCTGTATCCTGTAACGTTCAATAAAATCCTCCCCTCATCCTTCTGAACTCCAACGAGTGCAGACCCAGAGTCCTCCACAGTTCCTCATATGACAAGCTCTTCCTTCTAGGGATCATTCTTGTGAACCTCCTCTGCACCCTTTCCAAGGCCAGCACATGCTTCCTTAGATATAAGGCCCAAAACTGCTCATAATACTTCAAATTGGGTCTGAACAGAGCCTTATATAGCTTCAGAAGTACATCCCTGCTCTTGTATTTTAGCCCTCTCGATGTGAATGCTAGCATTGCATTTTCCTTCCTAACTGCCAGCTGAGCTTGCATGTTAACCTTAAGAGAATCTTGAATAATGGCTCCCAAGTTCCTTTGTGTTTCTGATTTCCTAAGCATTTCCCCATTTAGAAAATAGTTTATGCCACTATTTCTCCTTCCAAAGTGCAAAATCTCACACTTTTCCACATTGTATTCCATTTGCCACTTCTTTGCCTACTCTCCTAATCTGCCCAAGTCCTTCTGCAGCCCTCCTGCTTCCTCAGTACTACCTGGTCCTCTACATATCTTCATATCATCTGCAAACTTAGCAACAGTACCTTCAGTTCCTTCCTTCAAATTGTTAATGGATATTGTCAAAAGTTCTGGTCCCAGCACTGACCCCAGGGGCACTCCGTTAGTCACCGGTTGCCAACCTGAAGAAGACCCCTTTATCCCCACTCTCTGCCTTCTGCCGGTCAACCAATCCTCTATCCATGCCTGAACACCATCGGCTCTTAATTTCTTTAACAGTCTCCTATGCGGCACCTTGTCAAAGGCGTTCTGGAAATCTAAATCAATCATGTCCACTGGTTCTCCTTTATCAACTTCCTTGTTACCTCCTCAACAAACTCTACCAGATTTGTCAGACACAACCTCCCCTGACAAAGCCATGCTGACCTTATCATGCACTTCCAAATACTCCACGATCTCATCTTTAAAAACAGACCCTAAAATCTTGCCAATGACCAAATTCAGGTTAACTGGCCTATAATTTCCCAAGTGCTGCCTCCCTCCCTTCTTAAACAACAGTGTTATATTAGCTACTTTCCAGTCCTCTGGTATCCCCCCCCACCTCCAGTGATTCCTGAAAGATCACTGCCAATGTCTTCACAACTTCCTCAGCTATCTCTTTTAGGACCCTGGGGTGTAGTCCATCCGGCCCAGGTAATTTATCCACCTTCAGATCTTTCAGTTTCCCAGACCTTCTCCTTACTGATAGCCACTACACTCACCTGTGCCCCCTGACTCTGCTGGAGCTCTGACATCCCACTGGTGTCTTCCACCATGAAAACTGATGCAAAGTAACTATTCAATTCCTCTGCCATTGCTTTGTTTCCTATTATTACTTCTCCAGCTTCATTTTCCAGTGGTCCATTGGCTATTTTTGTCTCCTTGCCTTTTATGTATTGAAAAAGATCCTTCCTATCTTCTTTTATGTTACCAGCCAACTTACACTCATATTTCATCTTCTCTCCTCCTTATTGCTTTTTTAGTTGTCCTCTGCTCGCTTTTAAAGGCTTCCCAATCCTCTGGCTTCCCACTAATCCTTGCCACTTTGTATGCTTTTCTTTTGCTTAGTGTCATCATTGACTTCCCTCAGCAGCCATGGATATCAGAGATCAGGGCACAATCTTCATAAAGCAGAGTTTGTATAAACCTATGCACCCCACCACCCACCCCGTGCACCCCCCCCCCCCCCCGCCCCCGCCTCCATCCACACCCCCCCAGCTCACCCCTGGTGTCTCAGGGGCTACGCTCCCACCCTCAATCGGAGTTGACTCATTCTGACCCCACCTCAGTTTGAGCTGGCACCCACCTCTCCCACCCCCACTCCTCCCCAACAGCCATTGCTGGCTTCCCCAGTTCCACTGTCCACTCCTGGCCACTGCCACATTTAAATCAATCAATCCCTCCCTCACAGAGCTTCTACTGGGGTTCCTGCTCCTGGGTACTGGTTGACACTGCCAGGTTGGCAATGTGCCAACCTGGCAGTGCCAACCTGTGCAAAGGGGCAGTGCCAGAGGGCATTGCCAGGCCCGTACCTGGCCAGTTCCCTCTCCCCCAGGGGCTAAACTTACCTTTGCGCTCCCCTTCTTTGCTTCGGCAGAAATAGTCCCATTACCTCAAGATTTTCCTGCAAATTATAGTTTCCAATTCATGGCAGCACCCAGTAAATTAATCGATACTACATGAACACTGTGGTTTGAATGTCCCTTCTGCAATATGGGCCCAAACTGCGCACAACACTCAAACTGTAAGCAAATCAATATTTTGCATCACGGACAGATGTTATTTGCTTCTGGTTCAACAGCAGATGTGCCGAGGGTGGCCACACCAAGGGACAGGTTACAGCATTGGAACATGCAGCCTGCACTAGAATGTTCTTGTGTGATGTATATGAGTGCAGAAGGAGAGACGGAGCCACTGTGACCTCGCCGATACCTCCATCATTTGAGCTGGCACCTGGTGAGTGTGAGCCAATAATCCGAGATTGAAATGCGACTTGTCACCTGCTGCAGATTTGTATGAAACTGATCTGAATGAAACAGTCAAATTACCAAGTGCCAGGAGTGCTGAATAGGAATGAGATTTCAGCTATTTCTGGAATGTACATCTGGAACTAAACTGGCATCTGTTTTTCCACTTGTTTCTGTTCACGTGAGTGTCATCGTGGATGAACATTGTGACCTGCCATTGGCAGGGCTTGGCTTTAGAGGCCCTATCAACATATAAGAGGATCACAAACGTAATCCTATTTTCCTGGAAGAACTACCACATGACCTCCTGTCCCCAACTCCATTCCCATCTTCCTGTCCATACTCACCATGCATTGGCTTCCAGAGAATGTTTTTTTGTTTGTTCATTCGTGGAACATGGGCATTGTTGGCTGGGCCAACATTTATTGCCCATCCCTCATTGCCCTTGAAACTGAGTGGCTTGCAAGGCTATTAGAGAGGCCAATTGAGAGTCAACTATTTTGCTGTGGCTGTGGTGTCACACGTAGTAAGAAGTCTCACAACACCAGCTTAGGGCAGTCAGGTAAGAATGGCAGATTTCCTTCCCTAAAGAACCTTAGTGAACCAGATTTTTTTTTTGACAATCAACAATGGTTTCCTAGTCATCAGTAGATTTGTAATTCCAGATATTTTTTATTGAATTCAAATTCCACTATCTGCCGTGGTGGCATTCGAACCCAAGTCCCCAGAACATTAGCTGAGTTTCTGGATTAATAGTCTAGCAATAATACCACTAGGCCCTTCGCCTCCTCTGAAAGTGAATCAACTTTAAGACTTGATTGATTGGTTTGCAACCATCAGTCAAATTGCCTTTGGGCAATTTGGGGGCAGCCCGGTAGCACAGTGGTTAGCGCTGCTGCCTCACAGCTCCAGGGACCTGGCTTCGATTCCTGGATTGGGTCACTGTCTGTGTGGAGTTTGCACATTCTCCTCGTGTCTGCGCGGTCTTTCTGCAGATGCTCCGGTTTCCTCCCACAGTCCAAAGATGTGTGGGTTAGCTTGATTAAAATGCTCAAATTGCCCCTTAGTGTCCTAAGATGCATAGGTTAGAGGGATTAGCAGGTAAAATTAGTAGGGAATTGGGGTAGGGCCTGGGTGGGATTGTGGTCAGTGCAGACTTGATGGGCCAAAAGGCCTCTTTCTGCAGTGTTCCTATGACTTTCCCCCTTGTTTGATACTTTTATCTAACTTATGAGAATTTTTAAAAATCTAAACCAAATTATTTAATGCCACGGTGATTTTTATCCTGAGTTTAAATCCTAGAAGAGATCTTGTGGCACAGTAGGTAGTGTCCTTAGATAGAAGCTCCAGGTTTGAGTGCATCTTCAGGACTTGATGACCATGGAAGGTGTGTTCGTAACATGATCAAACAACTATGAACCTGTAAATCCTTCCTAAAAGCCATTAGGAGGCAGTAGGAGTGGAGATGTCTCTTAGCTGGTCAGCACTGTGTAACGTTGACTAGCCTCCCTCAAGCTACAGCCTCTGGCTAGTCCTTTTGATGTGTCGGTGTTTATCAAGTCAAACTGAATCTTGTCATGCAAGATAGAGTCTGTCTAAGCACATTAGGACCAGGATCCATTTCAACTATAATCTTATTCAAAAACATGAAATGCATAATGCAGATATTTGTAACTCAAGCTCAGATAGAACGTCCCAGAATATATGCATATATGGCTAATGGCTCTCTCAGCTGGAAGTGGGAGCTTGACAGAACTTGTGTTTCACTCGTTAACACTGCAGGAGGGAAAATTACCATATTGAAAGGGAAAAGAGTAGCAGTGCGTCAGAACTTCAGAGTCCAAAAGGACGCTCCCAGTGTTAGTGAAGAAATACTCACCAATATACTGTTCCCATTCCTTCTGAGCCCAATTCCCCCATCGCGACGCATGCGTTTTTTGGCATGTCAGGTTGAGAGATGTGCGTGTCGGCTATTTTGCAGGATTTGCGCATGTGTTCCTGCATCTCCCGTCGCCAGAGAGCATGCGTGGCCGAGAGCGTGCTGGAAACCGGCAGGAAGACCAAGTAAATGATTTTAATCTATTTTTCATGTAATTTAATGTGAACTTCCCAGACGTGATAGCATCTCCCATCCCACCACGAGTATTTCACTCCAGTGGGGTTTAGAGTAGCTCCCAATGTTCAAGACATTAATAGGAAACCCCACTGGAGTGATGGTGGGGGGCGCAATTGAAGACCCCTGAATATGGGCATCTTCCCAGCCACCTGACGAAGAGACAGGCTGTCCCGAAAGCTTGTGGCGTTTGCTGCAAATAAACCTGTTTGGACTTTAAACTGATGTTGTGGGATTTCTTTGTGTTTTACCTCAGTCCAACGCCGGCATCGCCACATCATATGGGCATCTTGACAGTGCCAGCTGTGTGCCAAGGGAGCACTATGGCGTTGCCAAGAGAAGGAAGGGCCTATTATGGGTGGGGCTTAGGGGTGATCGGGGGGATGGGGGGGGGGTGGTTCTGCTGCCGCTCTTCATGGGGATCGGTCAGGGCTGGAGGGAGGCCAGTGATCAGGATGGGCTGGGGGGTCTGCCTGTGGGAGGGGAGTCTGCCTGCCAGGGTGTGGTCTGCCTGCTGGGGAGGGGGTTCGCCAGGGAGGAGAGGAGGGATCATTCGTTTCTGGGGTGCAGTGGGGAGGCTGGATGCTGGAGCGCTCCTGGATGGATTGGCCCGGGAATAGTCATGGGGACCACAATCGGACCATGTTAGTGGCAGCACTGCCGGGGTCCCAGGCTGGCCAGCGATCGATCTGGCCAACAAATGAGTGTCAGATCAAGATCAATGTGAATGCACAGAGGCCTGGAACCACCAGATTCCAGTGTGAGTAGGCCCACCCCCCACCCCCGAGCTTTTAATGATATTCCCGATTGTGACTTCTGCATTGCAGAGTGTGGGAGGTTCAAATCTGAACTCCCACTAAAAAATAATTTTCCTGCCAATTCATGACTTAGAATTGTTTTGGGAGAATCGGGCAAAATTAGTTGCCTATTCAGGGCAGGACGTCTTGCCAGAATTGTTGAAGGTTTCCCAAAATCAGCTCTTTATGATGAGATAATTGAAGGGAAACACTTGCATGGAAATTGGAAAACAGAAACTACTCCACATCTGAAGAACTCACTGAAGGGTGTCTTGGAGACATGGGAAAACTTCATACAGGATTGCTCTGTGTGGCTTTACCCAACAGCAACACACTCTCCTATGATCATAATGGGATATCATTAGTCAATTGGAAATGTTTAATCATGTTTCTTTATTAATATCACAAGTAGGCTTACATTAACACTACAATGAAGTTACTGTGAAAATTCCTAGTCGCCAAACTCCAGCACCTGTTCGGGTACACTGAGGGAGAATTTAGCAATGGCCAATGCGCCTAACCAGAACGCCTTTCAGATTGTGCAAGGAAACCGAAGCACCTGGGGGAAACTCACGCAGACACAGGGAGAATGTGCAAACTCCACGCACACAGTGACTTCAGGCCAGAATCGAACCAGGGCTCCTGGCACTGTGAGGCAGCAGTGCTAACCACTATACTGTCCCTATGTGTGCTTCACAAGTCCAGAGCCACAGATGTCATTTCGGCACAAATCATACATGTCTGGTGTGCAACCGACTTTCCATGCTAAAATTGGACTGATCAGTCACCTTCAATACACCACACCTCAAACTTAAATCAATGAATTGTCGTCAATGTCATGGGCCAGAATTTCCAATATTTAGTGCCCCAGCATCAGTTTCTAACTGATAACCAGCATGTAACTTTCCAGCTGCACCTCCCAGTTTTTGGTACAGATACTCAAACACTCTGAAAATAACAATGTATGACTTGGGTTTACTCTGTCAATCTGATGGGGCCAACTCCACAAACAGTGGGGCACTTTTATCAGTGATGAAATAAATTCGCCCCACCCACTCCATGGACACATTAGGACCTATCCTACAGACATCAGGGACTCACCCCCCCCACCCCCCCACTTATCTATGATAACAGCACACATGATGGGGCTCTCCACCCCACACCCCCCCTCCCCCCACCCCCCACCACAGAACCAACATGAGCGCACACTCACCCACAATGCCAACATCAGCACATCACCTCCCCTGAATAATGCTGAAATTGGGACACCGCCACTTACAGCACTAACAGCGAGGCACTGCCTTCCCCCATAATGCCAACCAACATCAAGGCACCCCCACCCACAACACCAACATCATTATACCCTCACTGTGATGCCTATATTAGGGTTAGCCACTTTTCAGGTATCAGAGTGACTCCTTTCAACCGCCCCCCCAACCCCTCTTGCAGGCAATGGGGTGACTGTCATCTCCTCACCATGATAGTCTCAGGGCCACTCTCTCCCTTCATAGGCATCAGCCCTCCCCAACACACAAAATGGGGAAGACTTTCTACGGGGATGCGCAGAAGTACCTAGCACTACACCCTGGTACAATCTGTGTATGACCTCTGACACCTCTGCCTCATGTTCCTCTGTCTAGCTCATCGTTTCCATCATGATATCAATGGGCGAGGCCAGAGGCCCATCGTCTGCCTGGAGCTGATCAGGGGCCTGGTCTTCAGCAGTTCTCTGGGTGTCAGAGACCTTGGCTGTCACTGCCTCTGTGGGCCCGAGTCCGTGATGTACTTGCTGGAGTGTGAACCTGAGTTCAGTCTAAAACACGCACCCACTGAGGTTAACCTCTCTGTGCTGTTGGAAGATGCTAGTGAACACCATAGCAGTGAGACATCCTCCTCAGAGGTGGGGTTGGAGATGGAGCAGTGGCTGGTCTCCATTTTGCACCTCCTACTTTTCTTGCTGGGACCTGGAATAGAGAAACAAAAGATTTATTGGATGCCTAAGTAGGCTCAATAATTGATGCACTATATCACTCTGGGCTCAGTTGACATCTAGAGACTGGAGGCATCCTCACTGCCTTCCACGCCAAGTCTAATTACTCATTTCAGAACAAGTAGAGTTCTGTTCCTCCCCATCCATTGTGGCAGCCTGCTCCTCAAAAGGGGTAGGGACTCGATTGTGTTGAATGCTGTGTCTGGATTTGGCCTGTTTCTTCATATTGTGGGTGTTTTTTGTCCTGTAGATATCAAAAAGATTTAGTGTCATCCCAGTGACTGTGTGAACAATTTTGGAGCGTGCATGCCTGACCTCTACCCAGTAAGTGATTAACAAGCTGGATTTGCTACATCTCGGAGAAGATCGAGAGCATGAAGTAGCTGGCACATATGGTGGCACAGTAGTTGGCACTGCTGCCTCACAGTGCCAGGGACCCAAATTTGATTTCCGGCTTGAATCACTGTCTGTGTGGAATCTGTACATTCTTCCTGTGTCTGCATGGGTTTCTTCCAGTTTCCTCCCACAGTTCGAAAGATATGCTGGTTAGGTGCACTGTCTAACTTCTCCCTCAGTGCATCTCGAGCTGCCCAGAAGTACCTAGAACTACATTCTGGCACAACCTGTGTATGACCTCCGATACCTCTGCCTGATGTTCCTCTGTCTAGCTCATCATTTCCATCATTTTATCAATGGGCGACGCCAGAGGCTCGTTGTCTGCCTGGAGCTGATCAGGGGCCTGGTCTTCAACAGGTCTCTGGGTGTCAGAGACCTTGGCTGTCACTGCCTCTGTGGGCCCGAGTCCGTGATGTACTCGCTGGAGTGTGAACCTGAGTTTAGTCTAGACCACGCACCCACTCAAGTTAACCTCTCTGTGCCATTGGAGGGTGCCAGAGTGAGGTGACTGGGGGTTTTCACAGTAATTTCATTGCAGTGTTAATGTAAGACTACTTGTGACACTAATAAATAAACTTTAAACACATTCAGTACAAATATCCCATCTGCTGCTGAGTTCTGCACCTTTGGACACCTTTAGTGAGCCCCACCAGTGCAAACTCCACTGCCATGTCCACCCAGGCCACCCTTGTCAGACAGATGGATGTCCTGCTGCCATCCTGGGGAAACAGCACCTTCCGCTGCCATTCCTGGACGGCCTATGGGCAGGTCTCTTTGAAACATGGGGCCACACATTGTCTGGTCTTCAATTTCTGAAATTGGCAGATTCCAGAGTTCCTGGCTCAGAGTGAGCGAACAACAATCCGGCTGCCTTTTAAATATGGCAATTGGACCTTTGGCGTCACGAGATAACGGCAGATCAGCAACTTCCAGCCTACCCCCACCATGAGGCATGGTGGCTCCTCGCAGATGCATATTTAATTGGCTAACCAGAGCAAAATCGCACATAGTCAGCTGTTCCACCATCATTCCCCCCACCACCTCCCCAACCCAACCCAGCATAAATCACTCTCACTCCCACAGCTCACTGAACATAGGCTCCAGATTCTGGCCATAGATTTGTGAGAAAGATGGGCATGAGTTTGGGAGATAACATTGGTCACAAGCTGGATGCTGATATGAAAAACGTTCGTCATTCTGCTATGGCAACAATCAATTATCAAGCAGCACTTGCTCAGCAATAACCAGGGTGGCACAGTGGCACATGTGGTTAGCACTGCTGCTTCACAGCACCAGGGATCTGAGTTCAATTCCAGCCTCAGGTCACTATCTGTGTGGAGTCTGCACATTCTCCTCATGTCTGCGCGGGTTTCCTTTGGGTGCCCTGATTTCCTCCCACAGTCCAATGATGTGTGAGTTAGGTGGATTGGCCATGCTAAATTGGCCCTAGTGTCAGGGGTATTAGCAGAGTAAATATATGGGAGTGGGGCCTGCGTGGGATTGTGGTTGGCTGAGACTCGATGGGCTGAATGGCTTCCTTCCACACTGTGGGGATTCTATGATTCTAATCTGCTCACTATTGCACTGTTACTCAGCTTCTGACCTCAACATAGCTTGGTTCAAACACAGACAAAATAGCTGAAATCAAGAGATCTGGTGAAAGTGACTGCCCTTGACATCAAGGCAGCTTTTGACCGAGTATTGCAAAGAAAATTTGGGAATCAGAGATAAAACTTTCCATTGGTTAGAGTCAAGCTTAACTGAAAGAGAGATGCTGTATTTGTGGAAAGCCTAACATCTCAGTGCCAGAATATCACTGCAGGAGGTCCTCAGGATGTTTCCTGACAATACTGCAACGTTTTTTACTATTTACAATCCCTCAAACCCGTGCCTATATGCAAGAAGGCTGGGCTTGGTAATTGATAAATAACTTTCATGCTGCACAAGTGTCAGACAGTGAGAATTTCCAACAAGTGAGAATCTAACCATCTGGCATATAACCGCATTGCCATTGCTGAAACTCTGACTATCAACATCCTGGAGAGTATCATTGACCACAAATTGAATTCACCAGCCATAGCAATACCATGGCTAATAAAGCAATGATGTGGATTTGCCGGCGTTGGACTGGGGAAGGCACAGTGAGTAGTCTCACAACACCAGGTTAAAGTCCAACAGGTTTATTAGGTAGCATGAGCTTTTGGAGGGCTGCCCCCTCATCAAGTGAGTGGAGGATCGAGTTCACAAACAGGGCATATATAGGCACAAACTTAATTAGAAGATAATGGTTGGGATATGAGTTTTAACAAGTTATCAAAGCTTCACAGGTGCAGACAGTGCGAGTGGAGAGAGAGTTAAACACAGGTTAAAGAGATGTGTCTTGTCTCCAGCCAGTACAGTTAGTGAGGTTTTGCAAGCCCAGGTAAGTCGTGCAAGTACATACTCTTGTGACTCAGCCAACATTATCTACCTGATACGCTGCAGGAAAGAATGTCCCGAGGCATGGTACATTGGGGAGACCATGCAGATACTACTATAATGAATGGACAACGCTCGTCAATCACCAGGGAGGAGTGTTCCTTTCATGTTGGGGAACACTTTAGCAATCAAGGGTATTTAGCCTCTGATCTTCGGGTAAACGTTCTCTGAGGTGGCCTTCACAACACATGAGATGCAGAATCGCTGAGCAGAGACTGACAGCCAAGTTCTGCACACATAAGAACAGCCTCAACCGGGATCTTGGCTTCATGTCACAGTATCTGTAATCCCCATGAGGGATTTGTTAGAGGCTGGGAATACTGCGGCAAGTAACACACCTCCCCAAAGTCTATCCACCATCTACATGGCCCAAGCCAGGAGTATGATGGAATATTCTCCATTTGCCTGGATGAGTGCAGCTCCAACAACACTCAAGATAAAACAATCCACTTGATTAACAGCCCATCCACAAGCACTCACTCCCTCCAACACCAATAAACAGTAGCAGCAGGTTGTGTCAGTCACAGGACGCAAAGATGCATCAAGCACTCGGGCACTAGATGTATAGGAACATCACCGCCTACAAATTCCCCTCCTAGTTACACACCATCTGGAATTGCAACTGTATCGCTGTTCTTTCACTGTCACTGAATCAAAATTCTGGGACTCTCCCTAACATGGACATACCTACACCACATGGTCTGTCGCACTTTAAGAAGGCAGCTCATCACCACCTTCTCAAAGGTAATTTGGGATGGGCAAAGAATGACTTGTCAGTGGCACCCATATCCCATAAAAGACTAAAAAATAAATTACCACATTAGAGACAATTACATGCACACACTGCAAAACAATTTCAGACTGGCTCACGTCAGATCCCTGCTGCAGGAAACCTACAGGAACATTTCCAGTAAAATCCAACTGAAGTGTCTCACGAACTTGATCAAGTTTTTCGAGGAAGTGATTAAGATGATTGGTGAGGGTAGGGCAGTGGATGTTGTCTGCATGGACATCAGTAAGGCCTTTTTCAAAGCCCGTCATGGCAGACTGGTGTAGAAGGTGAAGTCACATGGGATCAGAGGTAAGCTGGCAAGGTGGATACAAAACTGACTTGGTCAAAGAAGACAGAGGGTAGCAGTAGAAAGGTGCATTTCTGAATGGAGGGCTATGTTCCTCAGTGGTGTTTGTAATATATATAAATGATTTGGAGGAAAATGTAATTGGATGGATTAGTAAGTTTGCGGACAACGCAAAGGTTGGTGAATTTGCGATAGCAATGAGGACCATTGGAGGATACACAGGGTATAGATCAGTTGGAGACTTGAGTAAAGAGATGGCAGATGGAGTTTAATCCAAACAAATGTGAGGTAATGCATTTTGGAACATCTAATACAGATGGGAAATGGCAAGAACCCTTAAGAATCTTGATAGGCAAAGGGATCTGGGTGTACAGGTACATAGGTCATTGAAAGTGGCAACGCAGGTGGAGAAGGTAGTCAAGAAGGCATATGGCATGTTTGCCTTCACCAGCCAAGGTATTGAGTTTAAAAATTGGCTAGTCATGTTGCAGCTTTATAGAACCTTAGTTAGGCCGCACGAGGATTATGGTGTTCAATTCTGTTCGCCATACTGCCAGAAGGATGTGGAGGCATTGGAGAGGATACAGAAAAGACTTACCAGGATGTTGCTGGTACGAAGGGTAATAGCTATGAGGAGAGGTTGGGGAAACTTGGTTTGTTCTCACTGGAGAGACGGAGGTTGAGGGGAGACTTGATAGAAATCTACAAGATTACGAGAGGCATGGACAGAATGGATAGTCAAAAGCTTTTTCCCAGGGTGGAAGACTCAACTGGGGGGGGGCATAGGTTTAAGGTGCAATGGGCAAGGTTTAAAGGAGATGTACAAGGCAGATTTTTTACATAGAGAGTAGTGGGTGCCTGGAACCTGTTGCTGTGGAGGTAGTGGAAGCGGATACAATAGTGACTTTTAAGGGGCGTCTTGACAAGTACATGAATAGGATGGGAATAAAGGGATATGGTCCCAGAAGGGTAGGGGGTTTTAGTTAAGTCAGGAAGCATGGTCGGTACAGGCTTGGAGGGCTGAAGCGCCTGTTCCTATGCTGTAATGTTCTTTGTTCTATGTTCTAAAGGGTGGGATGTCAAACCTCTTGCTCGACAAGTACTGGAACAGATGTAAACTATTGCGCTGGGAGCTATCTGATTCAGATTCCCTTCATAACAATTATTTGCAAAACTGAAGAGTTTTTCTTTGTAGCCATTTTATGACTGTACAATTAATACTCTAGAGTTTAGTTTCTACTAAAGTGTAGTGAAACTAGTCTCTTGAAATGAGGTTAGGCTGAAGTAAAAAGGAATCCACACTTATTGATAATTGTATTGCTGTTGTGCACCCTTGCCTTGGGCTGGATGTGACACACCATAATGATAGAAGTGTTTTTTTTGCCAGGGAAGCTTGTAGCCGGAGTGAGGTATTTAATGGTCGGCGCTGTGTGTATAATTACAGTTATAAAACCATGCTATGTATATTCTGCATGGTAACATTTGTAATTCATGAACTCTTCTCAAATTTTTGGGTGCAGGCGAGGTGCAAATTGCGAGTGTCATGCTTACAAAATGGCATGGATCAATTTTTAACTCTTAATGTTTTAACTGCATTTTCAGTCTTGGAACTGCACTCTTACGTGCTTTATTGATCACTTACTTTGGTCTGAGGTTTTGATAATATATTTCGATCAGCTCTCCTGATCTTAATATTCAGTTTTTGAAATGCTAATGTTGCTCATAAATTAAGAGAGACAGGATATGTGTCAGATCTCGATTCCAGGAACAACTTTTGCTGATCTACGTGTGTCTCTCTCATAATTGGTCCAGCAATCCTCCTTGGAATCTGAAATACAACTAGGGATGTTCTGCCTAGACCTGCTCCAATGGACATCTCTTCCTGTTCTCTGATAGAGCAGGTTTGTAGTATAGAATCAAATTCTAGAATCCCTACCGTGCAGAAGGAGGCCATTCAGCCCATCAAGCATGCACTTACAACAATCCCATCCAGGCCCTATCCCCAGATGTTATGTGGGACAAAGGTAGGATGGAAGAAATGTTTCCTCTTAGTAGAGGGGTCATTAACCAGGTGGCATACATTTAAGGTAAGGAACAGGGGGATCTGAGGAAAAATTTTCACCCAGAGGGTGGTGGCAATCTGGAACCCACTGAATGAAAGGGTAGAAGAGATGAGAATCCTCACAACATTTAGGAAGTTATTAGATGAACACTTGAAATGCCATAGCATACAAGGCTATGGACTAAATGATGGAAAATTGGATTAGAATAGATAGGTGCTTGATGGCTGGCACAGACACGATGGGCCAAAGGGTCTCTTTCTGTGTGGTAAAATCATGACTCTGTTATTCTACAACATTGCCTTCCCTACAAATATCTGGCTAGCTCATCCATTAAGTGGTCAAATAACATCAAAATCAAAGAAAGAAAAATGATTTATCATTGGAGCCTGGGCCAGACATTTCTGGTCAGAAACAACACAACATGGCCTAAAAGATGAACAGCTCTGATATCCAAAGAACTAACATGCTATCACATTGATATTTACTGAGTGAAACAAGCCATGCTTGCGAAAGGAAGATAGAGGTGGCTACATTATTCTTCTGGAGTGGCAAAGTGGAGAATGAGGGCAAAATATAAGATTTAGGATTCATGATCAGATCATCTTTGATGAAAGTCATGATTACACTTCCTGTCAGGTTCAATGAGCACTTCATAAATTTGAGCTTTTCAGTCCACCCGGTGTATCACATGACCATCATCACTGCCTATACACTGACTCACAGCAGCCCTGAGGACATGAAAGGACAATTATACAAAGATCAATCCATTAAGTCCAATTCTGTCAAAGATAAACTCATAGTCCTGAGAGACTTTGACACCCATGTGGGGAAAGTTAGAGATAACTGGGTAGGATTTCTGAGTAATCACAGGATTGAGGAACCTTAACAGAAATGGCCTGTTAACCAAGAAAATGTGCTGAGATCATTCTTTACGTTGCCAACATTACGTTCAGACAAGCTGTTACTACTTGCTTTTGTCAACAAGGTCAAACAGTGGTACATGATTGACTACATTATTGTGCATCAAAGGACGTTCCAGGAAGTGTGAACCACCTGTGCAATGCGAATCACAGGATGTTGTACAGATCACAGACTAATCATAGCAATTCCCAAGGAAATACTTTCTTAAGTGTAGCGACTGCTGTAATGAAGAAAATATGGCAACTAATTTGCATTCAGCAAACTTCCATAAACATTAACATGCTGGAAAAGCTGTTTTTGTCATGTTGCTCGAGGGATATATGTTAGCAGGGGATAACTTCTCTGTTCTCCCTGACAATGCTGCCATGGGATTTTTCATGTTCACCTGAGGGAGCAGATGTAGACTCAGTTTTGCATTGATTTCAAAGACAGAAGCTCCAACAATGCAGCATTCCCTCAGCACTGCACCAGAGTATCAGCCTAGATTTCTGTGCTCCCCACTGATAGGATTGGAGAGGAGGAGGGGGAAGGGGACGGTACATTAAATCCAGCCTTCGCATCGCCAACCACGCACTCATGACTTGTTTGAAATTTTACAGAACATGGGGTAGAGCTCGAGAGCCTGCTCACCCTTGAGCCTATTGAGGCCCTCAAATGTCTAATTAATAATAAGCACCGGTACCAGCACTGGAATTACACTGGCAGTTGGGGAGGACCATACCATGCATAAGGCCCAGCAGGTTTTTAGTAGTGGGCAAAGTGGGGACTCATCAGGCAGGATTTTACGGCCTTGTTCATCCCAAAATTATAAAATCAAGCCCGAGGTCAACAGACATTTCCATTACCTGCCCCTCACCTGCGCCAATTCCATGGCTGGCGGGATGGTAAAATTCTGGTCATCACTTATGAATCCCTTGGAGGCACCACCCCTCCCCCAACCAAAGCGATAACTCCCTTTAACCTCCCCCTTGGCCTCTTCAACTTAATCTCCCTCATCTGCCTCCCCCTGCCCTCATCAAGATTTCTGACCCCAAATTTACCTGGGATGCCACAGGTAGTGGGACTTCCTGTAGTGGCTATCACTCCTGGCTAGAACTGTAAAGACTAAAGTTGGGTCAGAAGGCTTGTTATAACTGATGTTTCCAGTCGTGCAAGACTGCCTTTGGGATAGTACATAGGCTGCCTCCAAATTTTGAACTGGCGTGGGAATAGGTGGGGGTTACAAGGCTGTGTAAAATTCAACCCATGGACTGGGACCTGAATCAATAACCTGCTGACACAGAGGTGAGGGTGCTAGCTATGTGTTAGGACAGTGTTAGGTATGACACTGTCTGCTTATGCACCATAAGACCATAAGACATAGGAGCAGAATTAGGTCATTTGTCCCATCAATTCTGCTCCGCCATTCAGTCATAACTGGTATTTTTCTCATCCCCATTCTCCTGACTTTTTCCCAGAACCCCTGAAACCCTTATTAATCAAGAACCTATCTATCTCTGTCTCAAAGTTATTCAATGGCCTGGCCTCCACAGCCTTCTGCGGCAAAGAGTTCCACAGATTCACCACAATAGCTGAAGAAATTCCTCCTCATCTCTGTTTTAAAGGATTGTCCCTTCAGCCTGAGGTTGTGCCCTCTGGTTCCAGTTTTTCCTACTAGTGGAAACATCCTCTCCACATCCGCTCTATCCAGGCCTCACAGTATCCTATAAGTTTCAATAAGATCCCCCCCAATCCATCTAAACTCCAACGAGTACAAACCCAGAGTCTTGAACCATCCCTCATACGACATGTTCTTTATTCCAAGGATCATTCTTGTAAACTTCCTCAGGACCCTTTCCATGGCCAGCACATCCTTCCTTAGATATGGGGCCCAAAACTGCTCACAATACTCCAAATTGGGTCTAACCAGAGCCTTAAACAGCTTCAGAAATACATCCCTGCTCTTGTATTCTAGCCATCTTGACATGAATGCTAACATTGCATTCGATTTCCCAATTGCTGACTGAACCTGCACATTAACCTTAAGAAAATCTTACAAGGAGTCCCAAATCCCTTTGTGTTTCTGATTTTCTCAGCATTTCCCCATTTAGAAAATAGTATATGCCTCCATTCCTCCTTCCAAAGCGCATAACCTCACATTTTTCCACATTATATTCCATCTGCCACTTCTTTCCCCACTCTCCTAATCTGTCCAAGTCCTTCTGCAGCCCTCCTGCTTCCTCAACATTACCTGTCCCTCTACATATCTTCGTATCATCTGCAAACTTAGTAGTAGTACCTCCAGTTCCACTGGATGTTGTGCAGGAGCATATGGGACGTATTGCTCTATTCACAGAGGACCATGAGACAATCCAGACAAGTACTATGCAGGGCGTGGAAGCAGACAGTAGCCAATGCCATCTGTGTAGCCCTGAGTACCTAGGTCCAGTACTGTAAGAAGCTCAATTACCTCACAGGATTGACCAAGATGGGTGATTGAATCTTCAAATACCACGGCCGGGATTTTCTGTCCAATCTTACCAGCGAAATTTTCCCATCCCACTGCAATGAATGGAGATTTGACTGGTTGCCAAAATCTCTGTCTTCACTGCAGTGGGAGTATGGCATGAGGGGATGGTAAGATCATGCCCTATATTCTTAGAATTGAATTATTAGCCTCAAATATACCTCCATTCATCACCCCCCACATCCATTAACTATCAGTATCATTACTCATTTACATTGATAGCTTTCTCTCACATTCGCACACTTAACACTGTTGCAAACCTTACACCCATAGTGCCGTGATTTGATTGACAGGCAGAAACTTGAGAAGATGTCACCATGTTCCTACCTAATTCACTTTCCCTATCGCACTGCCTCCTCATCCCACAATCTCATCGGGTTTACAATCTGCAGATGATGTAAGGAAGCAGCCAACATTGCCTCACTTCAAATCCTGTGTCTTTTTCCCTTCTTATAGCCAAGAATTGCATTTTACTCCTACAAGAGTGCTGGGGCAAAAGGTGAAAGAGGAAGGAGAGACTGACAATGAAGAAACGCTGTCAATCGCTCTCATCCCCACAATCATTAGCTCAGAGACTGTTCATTGTATAAAGGGTGGTTTAAGGGTCGCATCTGCACATGGTGAGACACAGGCACTAGATGTGGAAAGAGTTGAGTAGCTGCTATCTCACCAGAGGCCAAGGCCACACACCAGGCTTATATCAGAGAACACAGATGAGGAGTACAATGGTAGGGGGCTGGCCTGGATGAAAATCAGTTGGATGTGCACAATGAAATGCTACAGGCCTCGTCGCAGCTGGAAGCATGGAAGAGTCTAATACCAACCTGACAGACAGCGTTATGCAGAGCTTGGAGCATGTCCCTTGCTGAGCAACTTGACTTGGGATCAATTCTTTTCCAGCCACACTAAAGTAGAGACTGATAGGGTTGCTTCTATAGAACAGTAGAAAGGACAACTTATTTTGCAACTAACATTTTTGTCGCCATTATCATCAACCATGAAAATCAAGTACAGAACTGCATTTGTAGGCTCATGCATGTACCTTGAGCTCCTTTTGCCATCATTTTCACTTATCACTTCTCAGCCCCCGACCCTTTACCCTTTATAAAGGCTGCAAAAGCATGATTGTGATGCTTTTGAGGTCTCTGCATTTGGTGACTATTTCTCTTTGATTGCTCTGGTCTCTTTCTATCATGATTTCTTTTTGCCATATACCCTGGATTCAACTGCAGATGAAGCAATGTTGGTGCTACCTCAGGAAACTGGGTATGAAAAACACAGGAGAAGCCCGTTCAATGACGACGCACTCACTCAACAAAAGTGCAGAAATGCTAGATTTTTAAAACTCCATTACAGGATGTGGGTCATTGCTGCCTTTCACAAACCTAAATACTCCTAACTGAGTGGTTTGCTAGGCCATTTTAGAGCCCAGTCAGCCACATTACTGTGGATCTATAGTCATAGGTAAGCCAGATCAGGTAAGGACCTCAGTAGATTTTATAGAATCCCTACACAGCAGAAGGAGGCCATTCGCTCCATTGAGCCATCACTGACAACAATCCCAGCCAGGCCCTATCCCTGTAGCCTTGCCAGACCCCCAAAAACTAAGGGGCAATTTTGCATGGCCAATCAGCCTAACCCTCACATCTTCGAACAGTGGGAGAAAACCGGAGCACCTGGACTAAACCCACGCAGACACGGGGAGAACATACAGACATCCCAAAGACAGTGACCCGAGGTCAGAATTGAACCCAGATCCCTGGTGCTGTGAGGCAGCAGTGTTAACCACTGTGCCACCATGCTGCCCTGATTTCCTTCCCTAATGAACCAGATAGTCTTTTTTACAATGGTCAAGTATCTACATTGTCATTGTTAATGGAATTGACTTTTTGGCCTATATTTACTTTATTAATCGATTTTAAATTTCCCACTTGTCATGGTGGGGAATATTTTCCTGGTGATTTAGTCTAGCCTTCGGATTGCTTCTTTACCAACATATCAACTAAGCTGTCATTCCTGACAATTTTTTGGTTTTTCCATTGAAGTGACAGCTGATGAGTTGGAGTATCCTCATGGAAATTTACCCTCTATATTCTGACATCAACAGTTACTCTCCCATCAATGCGGACAAGAAGACTTTTCTCAAGAGTCACCTATCTGAGTAACGGTAGTACTGGAAAGTTAAAGTAGGAATTTGCTTAGTCGTTGAGTTTTAGAACCACTGTTTTGATGTGTGCATTGTCTGAGTATAGAAGGATGGAGGTAATCCATTTACTTTCCCAATTCCTTATTCCTATCCCAGTGAATCCCATCAACAAGAGTGCAAACTAAAAGAGTGATTCATTGGATTGAGTGCTCACAATGCTGAAATGTGTGAAAAGGTACCTGAACATGTTACAGTCACTCATCAGCTCCTATTACAAAGGCTTTTCATCATTCCATTCAAAGCTTTAATGGTACCATCAAGCTTTGTCTGGTCTCTGTCAAACCTCAGATACCAAAAGCAAACAAAGACCTGAAAGAGAAAAAAATACAGGAAAAATAATCTGTCATTTTCATGTTCAGGCTGTGACATTTGCAAAGAACAGCATTTAAAGTTAAAACTTAAATCATTTTAATTCATGCAAGCTAGGTTCCAGTCTGAATTCCAAAAGCTACTGAGAGGTTTTTGACACATTAGTCTTTGTCAGATCAGAACTTTTAAGTGTTACCTCAGATTACACTTCACTCAAGTGTCACAGAAATGAGAAAAATGACTTACTTGCGCTTTTAGCTCTGCAAGATTGTTGGAACGATTTACGAAGAGGGAAACTTTCTAAAATTTTCAACCCCTGATGCTCACAGTCTTCATCAAAAAGTAGTCCTCTTAATATCCCTTAGCTAGTTTCTCCATTCCCAGCATTTGGAACTCATTCCCTCAACGGTCATATGGGAGCCCCTTGAAAGACCAAGTCCCATAATTTAGACAGCCCTGATGTTCAGTAGGAGGGAAGACAAGATCACATGGAAAATAATATTAATGAAATTCAAGTTTTGACTTCAAAAATGCTATTTGAGGGAAAGACAGAATAGAGGGTTCCCTCAGTATAAAAATCCTGGAAAAGTATGCTGGATATGAACTTAAGAACAGGTCTCAACTCTTCATCTGGCTCTGGATTTGCTATTTTGAGGATTATGTTGCCTCTTGGCCCTATGGCACTGTTTATTCAGATAGTGCTGTGTTCTCTTACACATCCTCAGCATGAATGTGAGAGCTCATTGTGAGACATAAAGTTGCTGCATGAGTTGGAAACAATGTGTGGAATGGCCCATCAGTTTCTGCATTCTTGTGATTTAGTTAAGTTAGAACTACTGACAATAGATTCCATCAGCTGGTTGTTCATTCAGAGAGTGCCGGATAAGCAATATAAGTATTAGCTGATTGACTTTCTGCAGGGCTCGCAGATAAATTCATCCTGTAAGGGTGTCCTTTCCCCATTTCTCTCAATGCAATTCCCTTCAGAGCCTCCTTACCCATTGATGTGGAGATGCCAACGTTGGGCTGGGGTGGGCACAGTAGGACGTCTTGCAATACCAGATTAAAGTCTTATTTGGAATCACAAGCTTTCAGAGTGCTGCTCCTTCATCAAAGTGGCTGCTTTTAGATGTCAATTGACTGACAACCATTGCCTTGTGCATCATTTATCTAAGAATCTCACTGTATTGCTTTCTCCTGCAGGTCCCCATCCTTGCTGCAGTGGTTGCTATTGAGGTAGCCTTCCTGACCCATCACATTACCTCAGTGCAGTGGGGCATAAAGCTGAGGTTCTTCTACCTTTCTCTTTTGTATTATGATATGGTGCTTTTAGCCACTTCATCTCATACTCATTTTCGTTATCAAGCCTATCATTTTTTGTATGGAGAGGCAGTTTAGTAGAAGAAGGGCTACAGTGATGTGTCACTTTATTATTGCATGATGATCAAGCTACAAATCTACACATTGCCAAATATTATTTTCTTCTAACCTATGCATTGCACAAGAATGACCCCTTGCAACTAAATGACATTCCAGTGACATCAATTGTTAAAACTATTTTCTTAGTAATTTCATTGCAGTATTAATGTAAGCCTCCATGTGACACTAACAAAATTAACTTTAAAATTTTTTAAACTTAAAAATAAGATGTTAATCTTATTGTTGAACTTTCAACACTTTCTTAGCCTTCTGCAGGCTCAGTTACATTCCCTTTGTCTCATCATGGTCAAGTTTCCTTCTATCCTTGATGTGGAAGGAAACTCCACAGAATTTAAGATAGACACAGAGGCAGGAGTTTTAGACTTAACTGACAAAGTAAAATAGCTTAAGCACATTAGACTACACCTTCAATATCAAGTTACAGGTCCACATGGAACTATACTGAAAGTCATAGGCTAACACTTGGCAAAATTGAAGTGCAAAAATAGAGAAATCATTGAACCTCTATATGTTATCCAGAATTGAGAGCTTTGTCTACTAAACAGGAAAATATATGTAAGATAGAAGTTAATCTATAAAGGTAGTGGATTTGCTGATCAGCATTATGACAATACATTCAAGGACGAATTTCCACAATCACTTACAGGCTTGGAAAGACCAAAGGCAAATGCCATTTTACCAGAAGAGCTGATGCTAAACCAATCTGCCTTTTTGCAGCGAGGAAATTCCCTCAGCGATCCTTGGACTAAGTCTGGAGTGAAATTGAGAACATGCTGCAGCCCAGGGTTATCTTTAGGTCAGAATGGTGTGACTTCAAGATGGACCATGGAGCTGCTGTCCTTCCACTTCTAGACAATGGAAGTGGCAGAAGGGGAAACCTTGGTGACTGGCCTCAGTGTTGTTGTTCCTGTGTTGTTAGCTATAGGATAAATATCTGTTTGGGCACAGGCATCCACCTGACAAGCAGACAGGCCCCAGTGGATCAGTTCATCCAAAAGGGTGGCACCTCTCACAGTCACTGCAAACAACTATCAGCTTAGAATCAGTTCAAAGATCTGGAAGTTGAGGTTGAATGATTCTGTGAGCACTGGCCCTAGCAGATAGATACACAGCCACTGAGGAGCAATGTACAAGCAAGTTTAACAATCTATTAAATGTTTTCCGCTGCTGAATTTAAAGCATCAGTTTAGCATATTAATGGGTAAATTGCATTAACGTTAGCCTGCTAGCTTTTGTTACTTTAAGCTGCAAAGGTTCTCAATGATTAGATAAACCAAGTTTATATTACACATGACAGTGCAAAGCCTGTAAATTTTAATTCAATTTCTTTTTACATTTGACATATTTTGAAATATAAATTACTGCTTAAATCTGGATGATGCAGTGAGATTCATCATGGGACAGTCCAAACATATTTTCCATCAAAGATACAATAAACATATTCTCAGGACTCTGGATGGCTGCATTGCATTGAATGGACTTTTGGTGAAAAAAAAATTGCAGTTACAACATTTTTCAATTATATCTTTCAAGAAGCACAAACTTTGCAGAAACCTATTAGTGAAGGCAGGAGTATGTGTGTCACAGGTACTGGCTGATGAGGTTTATCTCCTGCAGAAATGTGAGATGAAGGAAGAGGAAAGGCAGGAAACTTGGAAGGGATGATAAAAGAAACCAGTCAACCAACTTTAATAGGTACCACAGAATCATACAGTACCAAGGAGGTCAGCCAGCCTATCGAACTTGTGTCAGTCCTCTAAAGCAGTAATCTGATTAGTCCCAATCACCATCTCTTCCACCACAATGCTTGACATCCAATTTGACCTTTTAGAGGGCATAGCCAACCATTTTTTGCAAGTCCCTATTCAATTTACCACTAACACCGTGTAAGTATTACAGTCTCAATCGCTGGTAAATTTGTATTAAACTTAGAAATACAACAAGCAGCCGGGGTTTCTCTGTACAGTGTGAAGGTCACAGGAAAGCCACAGACAGGATTTTGCATTGTACAAGGCACAACAGGATGGTGACACAGTGGTTAGCACTGCTACCTCACAGTGCCAAGGTCCCGGGTTCAATTCCAGCCTCGGATGACTGTCTCTGTGGCATCTGCACATTCTCCTGTATCTTTGTGGGTTTTCTCCAGGTGCTCTGGTTTCCTCCCAGGGTCCAAAAATGTATGGGTTAGGTGGATTGGTCATGCTGAATTGCCCCTTGGTATCAGGGAGATCTGCAGGATAGATATATGGGGTTATGGGGATAGGATTTGGGTGGGACTGTTGTCAGTGCAGGTTCAATGGGCTGAATGGCCTCCTTCTGCATTATAAGGATTCTATGATTGTATGACAAAGGCTGTATATGCATTGAAGACACTGGGTAGCATAGACCCTGTACAGACATGCCTGATTGTGGGATACAGGCGGTTCCTGGACATATGACACAATTGGTTTCTGTGAACCCCATTGTAAGTTGAAACGTTGGAAGTTGGAACCAGTTTTCTCATTGGAACAATGTTACAAATGGGGCATTGAGTCCATGAACCAGTTGCAATACCCTAATTCCACTGAATAGTGCATTTGTCAATGATGAAATTGATTTGGTTCAGAGGCTGTTCCCTTTCCATTAATGTGTGGCCATGACACCATGAACAGCAGGGGGTTTTCCTCCCCTCCACGGTGTGTTTGGTTGTAATCGTGGGTGGCGGCAGGATATTTTGTTCCTCTCATTGTGAAAGGGATATCCTGTTGAACACCCTCCTTGCTGCTGGAAAACCCACAGTGGAGGTGCACCATTGGTGGAACTGTAAGATCCCATTGATGTAAACACCAGCTTGCTTGATTGGCGTCACATCCACAGACATTCACTCCCTCCCCCACTGACACACAGTAGCAGCAGTGTGTACTACCTATAAGATGCAGTGTAGAAATTCACCAAAGATCCTTAGACAGCACCTTCCAAACTCATGACCACTCCAACTAGAAGGGCAATGACAGAAGATACACAGGAACTCCACCACCTGCAAACCACTCACCACCCTGACTTGGAAATATATTGCCATTCCTTTGCAGTTGCTGGGTCAAAATTGTGGAATTCCGTCTCTAGCGACAGCATGGAGCAACCCACAGCACATGGACTGAAAACTTTCAAGAAGGCAGCTTATCACCACCTTCTCAAAGGAAACTAGGGATGGGCAATAAATGCTGACCAGCCAGTGATGCCCATGTCCCACGAATGAATAAAAAAGTATTTGGTGATAGAATCACCTCTGATTAATTGTTTTGTAAAGTTACCTCACTCTCTAATGTCCATCAAATGCACTATGCATTTATCAATGAAAGTCATGAAGAGGGTTGTGGTAAAACAATTGGCGCCCATATTCTTTATCACTTCCTGTACATTAGTCACTGAAATTAGATCATCCAGCCAGTAAGTAACCCAAATAGGTACTCAAAGGACTCAAGTGGTAAGCAATCTAAATCTTCTGCAAAACATGCATTCGACCCATCAGTTTCCACCAAGTCAGTTAGTTCTAAACAGGGGCTTTAGTCACAATAAAATTTGTGAGATCAACATAATAAGAAAAGAAACACATAGCTGTTGCATTGCTGAATCTCCTCAGGCAGAGAAGCTACAAATCCCCAACACACTGACAACATTTATAACAGACAGGAAGCATCAGGAAGGTGAGCATTAAATTCCCCAGCATTAAATGGAAATCCGCAGGTGTGCGATCAAAATTCAGGTTTTCTAAACAAAGGATGGAGCTGTCGATATTTACCCATCACAGAATCGGATCAACACATTGTTTAAGTAAGGACAGCCATTGGAAAGGAGGGCTGGCACAGAGTCAACACTGCAGGCTTGTCTGAGGAAGATCAGAAGGATCCTGCCAAGCTGTGGAACAGTCTGAAGATCAGCTTTGTGTAACTATGAACTTCAGAACATATTGTTTAACTCTCTTAGCTCACAGATAAAAGATTCAAGAACCAATCGATCAGTCCATCAGTCGGTGCCGTGATAAGGGCATGGACTGTAGTTTCTCAAAATCTGAGCTGTCCAAATAGATCATGGAGCTGGTTATAGCTTCAATACCTATTGAAACGTTCGAGAAAAATCTTTTTGACATATTTCTAAAAGGTAGCAGAAAATAGGAAATGATTGTAGCTGGACAAACAAACACCCACAATCATCAGCAGATGGCACGGTGGCACAGCGGTTAGCACTGCTGCCTCACAGCGCCAGGGACCTGGGTTCAATTCCAGCCTTGGGGCACTGTGTGTGTGGAATTTGCACATTCTCCCAACATCCGCATGGATTTCCTCCAGATGCTCCGGTTTCCTCCCATAGTGTGGGTTAGATGGATTGACCATGCTAAATTGACCCTTAGCGTCAGGAAGATTAGCAGGGTAAATACGTAGGGTTACAGGGATAGGTACTAGGTCGGATTGTTGTTGGTGTAGGCTCAATGGACCAAATAGCTTTCTTCTGCACTGTAGGGATTCAATGATTAGCTGCAGGTGCCAGTATAGAATCAGCAGCCAGAAATCAAGCAAGTCGCACAACCCTCTGAGAGAAAAATATTTTTCTTACCTCTGTCCTATAAAGGTGAGCCCTTATTTTAAACAGCGTTCCCCAGTTCTAGGCTCACCCACAAGAGAAAATATCATTTCCAAGCCCAGCTTTTCAAGGCCATTCAGGATCTTATATACATCCATCAAGTCATCGCCCAGTCTGCCCAAACGTTCCTCATGAGGTAACCCACTCATTTCAGGTCTCAATCTAGCAAATCTCCTCCAATGCATTTACCTCCTTTTGTAAATGGGGAGACCAAGTCTGCACAAAACGTGAGGGTGAGTTTTCCTGTTCCTCTGGAAATCAGTGCGGGCAAGGGGTGAACCATGGAAAGATCCGTTGACCTCGGTTGAGATTTTAGGGTTTTGGGGCGAGTGCTGCCAGAAAATTCCACCTATGGTCTCACCAATATCCTGTATGACTGAAAGGTAACATCATTACTTTAATGCTTAATTCCTCTCATAATAAAGGATAGCATTCCATTAGCTTTCTTCATTATTTGCTGTACCTGCATACTTGCTTTCTGTGACTCATGAACTAGAATGCTAAAACCCTTCTCTACCTTCAGAAGTCTCACATTCCACAATTGCAACATAACGTCGTCCTACCATTGTTACTTACGTTATTTAGTTAGCTTAGTTCAATTACTCACTTAAGCATGATGGCAGTGCTGTCTTTTGAAGTGACAGTGGGGAAAATGGGTCTGTGTTCACTTGAGTTTCAAAGGATGAGAGGCGATCTCAATGAAACTTAGGAAATACTTAAGGGAATAGACACGGTCGATGCAGGTAAGAAGTTTCTCTTGGTTGGGCAGTCTAAAACTGGGAGACTCAATTTCAGAAAGAGGGGGAAGCCACTTATGATTAGGAGAAATTTCTTTACAGAGAGCATTGGGAATCTTTGGAATTCTCTACCCTAGAGGGCTGTGGAAGCTCAGTCATTGAGTTTGTTTAAGGTAGTGATTGATGGATTTCTGATTAACAAGAATGTAAAGGGTTGTGGGGAACGTGTGGCTAAAAAACATTGGCTCATAAATTCTGGCCAGAATCCTCATTTACAGAGATTGTGCACAACTCAGGACAATACCTAAATCTTGATGCATGGACATGCATGCTGAAAGCACGCCAAATTTAAGCTTATGGTTTTGCCTGCTAAAGCTGTCGGGATTGAACCGCTGTGCTGTAGTCTCTCCCTAACTTTGCTTACTTGCCCAGTAATAGGTAGGTATTTACGCTTGTTTATTGACACATATTTCTTCTGTTCTAACTGCAGTGAGTAGAGGCAGCAAACATTCTTTGGGTGGGTAAGTATTTTTGTAAATGTGCTGAAAAGATATCTAAAATGAATGTAATCTGAAAGAAGTTTTCTATAATTTGTTATTTGGGTGGCACGGTAGCACAGTGGTTAACACTGCTGCTTCAGAGCTCCAGGGACCTGGGTTCAATTCCTGGCTTGGGTCACTGTCTGTGTGGAGTTTGCACATTCTTCTTGTGACTGCATGAGTTTCCTCCGAGCGCTCACGTTTCCTCCCACAGTCTAAAGATGTGCAGATTAGGTTGACTGGTCATGCTTAAATTGCCCCTTAGTATCCTGAGATGTGTAGATTAGCAAGTAAAATATGTACGGATTTGGGGGTAGGGCCTGGATGGTATTGTAGTCGGTGCAGACTCGATGGGCCGAATGGTCTCTCTCTGTACTATAGGGTTTCTATGATTCTATAACTTTGTTATGACATTCTGTTACATCCAGTAAAAAGTAGATTTGCAATGTCCATCACAAGTTTCAGCCAAAGTTCATTTGAATTTTGCTTCGTATTTTAAACAATGTGGTTTATCTCAATTTGAAGATGCAATGTTGATCCTTAGAAGATTCTTAAGATACAGAGCAAAACACATTCTATGTTTACAGTGGGAAGTATGCAACTTAGCTATTTCAAATACTTTAGGAAAATGTAATCCTTAAGGTGATATATGCAGGCCTCCGGTAAGCTGATGTGAGCTTTCCATCTGATAGGTATTGCAGAATTTAGTGCAGATTGAAAATCTAGAATCATGTTCCACTACTGCTGATACATCACACTTTTAGCTTGGCTTCTTAAAATCACTGACATTCTTTAGAGGTTTCGATGCAGCCACAGAGATCATGAATGATGCGTCAGGCTACATGTAAAATGTACAATTAATATGTTCAGACCCTCCCCTTTCTCTCCCTTTCCCTCCCATTCCCCTCCCCTTCCATCCCCTCCTTAACCCTCCTCACATTCATCCCTCCCCTCTGCCCTACTTCCTTGTTTATAGAGGCAATGGAACCATTGTGATAAAAAGAAATTTCATTTATCATTGTGTTAAAGAGAAAAACAAATTAATTGCAAGAAATTTGAAAAGATGAGGCAATTAAACAAAATGCCAGAGTGCAGCTGCTAAAGTAAAATGCTTAGTTAAATGTTAACACAGTATCAAAGTTTTGTATTTACAATATTATTTTTGTTCATAAATGTTTCCCATTAAAATTTACAAAATTCTACTAATGCTTTATTGAAACATTGAAACAAAACATTTAAATATGAACTTATGCAAATGCTTTATTGAAATATCAACACACAACTGTTAAATATGAGGCAATTATAAATGGATAACATAATTGAAGTAAACAAGGCAGAAGAATTCTAATGATAAACACATGATGATGTATATTTTCCACAGCCCAAAATGTGAAGTCTCCTTTGCTCAACCTGTGGAGAGGTAGGTTTCACAAACACGTTCTACCTCCCCACTCACCTGTTGAAAGGGCAGCGTGATCCTAAATAAATCTGTTGGACTTTTAACCTGGCGTTGTGAGACTTCTTACTGTGCTCACCCCAGTCCAACTCTGGCATCTTCACATGCTAATGTATCCAAATCATTATCCGAGTAGTTCTGATCTCTCTTCTTCACATGTCTGTGGATTTCTGCCAGCATGGGATGATGTCAATGGGTATTCCCATTGACAGCAACAGGACCAGGAAATCCCACTGCCAGCAAACAACACACTGCTTCCCGTTGGCAGGAAACACGTGGCTGGAAGGCCGGAGAATCTTTCCCATGATGTTGCTAGCCACTAAGCAGCCATTGCCCCTTCTACAGCTTTCCCAATACATTGAATGTCAACAACAAAGACAGAAATGGGAGCTCTGGAAGAGAGAGTTCAAAAAGTCTTGAATGACTTGGCCATTACAAGGGAAAGCTCATAAACACCAGGTCTATACACCTCTATATCATGTGGGAGACATAACTGATGATGTACTCAACCAGTAAGGCATCCAGGAAGCCTCAGCATCATACAATAAAGTGATGGGGGTTTTTGTGAAATACTTTATCTACAAAAGAATTTTGTTATAGAGAGAGGGAAAGCTAAGCAGAGAACACATTCCTTTATGTATGATTTATAGTGGTTCGCTTCCCTGATGGTGCTCAAACTTTCCCAGAGCAGCTTCCATGCTGGATGGCCATTAATTGATGTCAGTCATGGCTAGGAACACATTTCACATCTGCTTTCAGATTCACCAACTGCACATACTCAATGGCAAAAAAACGTAGGTCTTTAAATCTAAGTTGAACCAAATTACAAGAGGAAATGTAGAGCCGACTAGTTTGTGTGAATGTAAAATGCAGCCCACACTTGAATCTCATCAGCAAGATATCCTGACGCTGAAATTGTCCTTCGGTCAGGGAGTAGAAACCCAAACAACACAATCGGGTTTCTATAGCTGACAAGTCCAATGCAGGAATTCTTTCTAGATCCAGACCTGGAGATTTATTCCACTGTTGGAGCTGGTGTAGTCCAACTTTCCAATGCTGATACCCATCTCATTGCTTATAGCGGAGTAGCCACATGCTGAATTAAAGCTCTCTAACTCCTCCACAGGGATGATTTGCATTTTCTTTTGGTACAGGACCGCATTGCCGTCAATGCCTTCAATGATACATTGCCTGAGTTGTTACAATCAAAAGAGAATCTGACCTGAGAGAAGTCTGAGCGGGTTGTCAGATAGGCTGAGGTGAGATGCCAGATTTAGGGTGTGAGAGTTTGGAGGGGTTGGTCCGCTGTGTAGGTCCAAGTTTGGGAGGTCTACCAACCAAAAGGCCCATAGATAAGCCCATCAAAATAAGCAAGTGGGCCGAGAGAGCTCTCCCATCTGTAGTCAGGCACTCCAGATGCATTGCAAACATAAACACTACAGCGAAGACTGCCTGGCAGAGAGAACTGAACATTCTCTCTGTGGCAGGACTGATTATTTTGTACGATTTTGTAGATCAAGGACATGATTCAATAGCAGAAAATTATAACATATTTCACCTATTCTGAGGTCCATGAAATAGGAGAAATGTCTTTCCAACCAGATGATTCCCTCCGAGACATCAATGAAACAGCTGTGGTCTATGTAGGTTAAAGTATAAGGATGTCAGAATGAAATTTAAGCTCAATATCAGTGCAGGTCTCATCGACTTTTGGACAGATTGGATTGACTTAGAGAACTGACTTAAAGAAATCAAAATTCAACCATGTGATTTTAAGTTACAAAGCCCTGGAGGCACAAACCTCCAAGTAATGCATTTGTTCAATGCTGCCCTTTCCCACAAGGAAAAAGGAATTAATGAAGTCCGCTGAGTTTGATAGAATCCATGAATTTCTCAGCTCTGCAGGTCAGCATGTTTATACATCCAGGAATTTGATGAAATATCAGGTCAGGACAGCAGATTTCCATAAGCAGACATTTCCAACGTTGGCTGAAGGACTGACAGACCGATTCAATAATAGCACGTGTAGTTTGTTCATTACACAGCGAGACATTCTTTATTATAGAAGCACCATCCACTGGAACACCAGAGGAGATTGTAAATTCCTCAATTCATTTCACAGATGGACTAGAAGGTGCAAAAATGACCATGAAGGTGAAGATAACCATGCACTGGTGGAATTTCTAGACCTAGGTTGGCTCCATCCTGACAAAGATCAGGAAATAGAGGCCATTGCAGAAATAGGTGATCGACTGGAGGACAAGTTCCCAGATATGTTTGCACTCTTTGACTTCACTGCCGCGGCATATGAATAATGTGGCCTGTCTGCCTTTACAGTCGGTGGGCAAGAGGGCCATCCGGCCTTTATATTTTAGTTTCAATCTCAATCTAGGGCAGGATGAAGTAATATTAACAAACGTGTCTGGGGACTGAGGTCTGTGTGTGATTGTGCTGCCCAAACATCCGTGGCCAATGCTAACACTGACATTTATTTTCATGGCTCAGCAGCTCGCTCAGACAGCTCAGCAGTGGCTGTCACCCTGAGGGAGCACAGTGGAAAAGCCAGCTCGCATTCTCCCCTTTCTCGCCTCCTCACCTCTTCCCATCTTCCTGATAGTATTCAAACTTTCACAGAGCACCTTCCATGCTGGATTACTTTAACTGGTGTCAATCGTGGCCAGGGACATCCACTTACAGGCTCATCAAGTACGCATGCCTAATGGGCGAAACATTCAATCCCTCAAACCTAAGTTAGGTATAGCTGTTGGGGTTAAAGAGATCAAGGGTTATGGGGGAAGGCGGGATTAGGATATTGATTTTGATGATCAGCCATGATCGTAATGATTGGTGAAGCGGGCCGAGATTGAATGGCCTACTGCTCTGCTTCTAGTTTCTATCTTTCTATTTCACTTCCAGAGGAAGTAGTTGAGGCCAAAAGATTTTGAGATTTCCAACATTGAATCAAACGAATAAAGAAAATGTAGGACCTACTAGTTTGTGTGAATGTGGGATGCAGCCCACATCAACAAGTTATCCTGACTCTTAATTCGCCTTTCAGTGAAGAATCAGAGGCCCAAAATACAATCAGGTTTTGACGAGGCCAGTACAGGAATTCTTTCTAGATCCAGATCTGGAGATTTGTTCCATTGTTGGAGCTGGTGTAGTCCTACCTTTCTATGCTGACACTGTCATCCCATTGCTTACCGTGAAGCAGCTACACGCTGAAGCAAGCATGCCAATGTTACCACTACCCACACAAAGTGTAAATCATCAGTGTGGAGGGGTATCAGTTGCTGCAGTGCATCAATAGCTCAGGTCTTTCCAAATCCTGTTAACCACATAGAATCCCTACAAGACAGAAGGAGGCCATTTGGTCCATTGAGTCTGTACTGACCACAATCTCACTCAGGCCCTATTCCCATAACCCCACACATTTACCCTGCTAGTCCTCCTGACATTCAGGTCAATTCATCATGGCCAATCAACTTAACACCCACATTTTTGATGTGTGGAAAGGAATCAGAGTACCTGTAGGAAACAAACGCAGAAATGGGGAGAAAGTTCAAACTCTGCACAGACAGTGACCAAGGTCGAAATTGAACTGGGTTGCTGGCACTGTGAGGCAGCAGTGCTAATCACTGTGTCACTGTGATGCCCAATTAACCAGATTGAACTGAGACCTTAACTTGCTCCCTGTGTACTGTCTGTACAATGATGCTGTTGTTGTCATTGTCCCTGGAGACTCCATTTCACAATTACATAATGCAAAGGAGCTGCTGGCTTTGCTTTGCTCTTCTCCCTCTGAGGAGTGTGAGATAATTTGAAGACTAACCATCTCACCATCAGTGAGTGGATCGTCCCGTTCTCCCACTTTCTCCTCTGTTAACAAAACAATAGTTTTTGCCTTTTACAATGAGGAGCCTGCGAGCACAGAGGAATCTGAAAGAAGAGGTTTGTTATGAATTACCATATCAAAGGTTTGTTATGAATTATGAATTGCTTGCACATTAGCTGTGGCTGAGCTGGTGACACTCGCTGCTTGGGACCACATGGCTCTGGGTTCAAATCCCACTCCAGGACTTGAGCGCAAAACTCCAGGCTGAGACTCCAGTGAGAGAGTGCTGCACAGTTGGAGGTCCTGGCATACTAAGCCAAGGTCCCACCTGCCTGCTTGGGTAGATGCCAAAGGTCCAATGTCAAAACTTTGAAGAAGAGTAGGGGAGTTGTACTTGGCCCTTTGCGTAATATTGATCCATTGTTGAATATCACAAATAAGTAGGGAAATCTGGTTGTTATCACAGTGCTGTTTGTGGGAGTTTGCTGTGCACAAGTAGACTAACTGCACCATAACATTGATTGTGCTTCAAAAAATACTTCTAGTTCTGAAGAAGAGTCAAAATATTAACTCTGGGTAGGATTCTCCAAAAAAAAATTCGATGTGTTGAATTCACATGGAAACTGGAGTAATTCATGCAGTTTTTTTCAGTGAGGGTTTAGAGAAGAATCTCCCACACTCTGTGTAATGCAGAGGCCATCAGCGTGAATATCATTAAAAATGAGGGGGCTGGACCTATCCCCGCTGGAGAGGCTGAAATCAGTACACTGAGTGGGTTACTGCGCATGCACTAATCTGCCAGTGCTGTAATTGGAGCAGACATCATGGGCCCTGCATTGATGGTCACTCTTTGTTGGCCAGCTTGATCGCTGGGCAGCCCCCTGACCCCACAATGCCAGCTCTCTGCCATCCACGGCCCAATCACTGGCCCCCCCAACCATTCCCAGGCCACCCCGAAACGCCCCCCTCCCCCAGCTTGCCCCGATCTCCAGCCCCCCTCCAATCTCCAATTCCCCACACCAACAGAGCTGACCCTACCCCGCATGCCGATTCTGCTAGGTTGACTGCCCCACCCCCACCCCCCCTCCCCCCGGCTGGCCCCGCCTCCCCAGCCCGCCCCAATCACTAGCCTCCCTCCTTCCCCCACCGATCCCTTTGCAGAATGGCAGTAGGAAGCCCCTCCCCCACCGATCACCCCATAGGCCCTGCCCCCATATGCCCTGCCCCCTTGGCATTGCCCCACGCCTGGTGGACAGTGTCAAAGGTGCCCCCGGACATTGGCACTTTGCCCCTTCGGCAATGCTGGGGTCCCAGGCTGGCAATGCTGGGGTCCCAGGCTGGCACTGCCAGGGGCCCATGCTCAGACAGCACCACCCCTCTGCTGCCTGATGCCTGGAAAGCCCCGATTGCCTCCCCTTCGCTCCAGCAGGATTGAGCCACAGTAATCCCCATTGGAGAGAACCACTCTGACAGGGTTGGAGGAAGTGGAGGTGGGCAGGGCGGGGGCGGGCAGTGCCAGGAAGCTGGAGACTACACTCCTGGGCCCTCGAATTGATTTTCAGCACAGGTGTGACACCACCGGAAATCCAGTGATCGGAGGCACTACTGGGGGGAGAACGCACGCGTGGATTCTGTGAATCGGCCAACGCGGGAATCTCCTGACCCGCTGCAATAAAAAAAATTAGCGCAGTGGGATGGGAGCATCGCGGCCTTTGTTTCCCTTTCCAAAGATGCTACTACAGCCTCGCTGAGTTTTTTCCAGCTTTTTCTGCTATTATTTCAAAATCTACTCATTGGCCGTAAATCGTTTTGAGACGTCTGGGCCAGAATTCTCCGGCCGTTTACACCAGCGGGATTCTCCGGTCCTGCCGGCACTGCTACCCCACCATTCCCATTGACAACAGCGGGACCAGAAAACCCCACTGCTAATAAACAATGTACCACTTCCCGCCAGAGGGAAACACACAGTCGGAGAATTCTGCCTCTGGTGGTCATGAAAAGTGCTATATAAATCTACCTTTCTTCTCTGTTGTCTCAAGCTGTGTTTTTCATGAGCTTGTTTAGAATTAGCAAAATAGTGATTAATTAATCTCCTTCATGTCCAATAACTATACACACAGAGTTAAAATTATTCCTCAGGTTTGCAAAATCTTTTTGAATATTATGGAGGGAGGATCAGTTAGTTTACTAAGCTTGTTAATGGGAAGATTTAAAAACTAATATCCTGAGGAGAATTGCACAAATTGGGGAGGATTTTGCTGCCTTTTGCCCAGGACGTTGGACAAGATTGGTGTCATTTCTTTTGTAGACAGACAGGCCTTAGATGGAGGACCTGTCATTCCGCTTGTCCATCAATAATCCCATTTTATTGTGCATTACATTGAACCGAGCAGCACACTTCACATCATTAATTCCCTCTCCGCAGTTTTTTTACTTTGAAAACCTGATTGCTTCATGTCCGGTATCATTGCCAGAGGCTTCTTTTGGAAGCATTTGGATTTTTTCCACCAAACAAAAATTATAGCTCTCCAATTTCAGTATCTCATCACAGGGTTTGGACCGAGCATCATCTCCTCACTGCCAAAACTTTGCATCATTAAACAGTAGAGTTTCAGAAGGAGTACGGCGGCACAAGTCAGCCATTTTATGTTGACAAAATGGTTGATTTTAATTGGCAGATACAGTACTACAGTATTCAAAAGGTGATTGGGTATATGCACACATATACATAGAACATAATTTTACAATGTTCTTATTTTCAGCTTTAGGATTTACTCTGGGGATTCTAAAACACATCACAGTGATTGGGCAGAGAAAGGCCAGCTGGACAACCACAACTGCTTATACCATCATCAACTAAACACTTTATACCTCCACAAACGTGCCTTGCCACTTCCCCCTACTCCCATCCCTCTCTCTCTCCTATCCCACATCCCTCTCCACTTCTCAAGGACAACAAATTCTCTGGAAAATTCCTGTCCAATGCCCTCAAACGATTGAAAGTGGACCAGTAAAATCCATGAAGTAAGTTTGTATATTCAGGAGCTATGATTGTTGCTTCAGTCAGGATTCAGTCCAGTTACCACCTGTAGGTATACAAATAGTTACACATTGACTTGGGATGGTTTTACATGGAGCTGTTACTTGAACAATCTTGTATCTGTTTGTTGAATTTTGAAAGCTTGCTGCTGAGCTGGATTAACATCAGTTACTGCCAATATTAGTGACCAGCTGAAAGATTCTGAATTGGACAACACAAGAGAATCTGCATGAGTGCTCAGCTAGCAAATTTACTGCTCCTTCAGGGACCAATTAGACACAACTGCTTCAGAGCACAGTATGCCAAATGGCCAATGAGGGGTGGAGCAGAGGGAGTCCATAGCCCCTTTATATCAGTGCCAGATCTTTAATGGATGATTTGAACTAAGCGCATTGCTTTGCTCTCTCCCCTTGATCTGCATAGTCATCTGCTAATGTTCATCCCATTTCCCCAATAAGGATGACAATGGACTTTACCTCAACCACTCTCAGTGCCAAAGCATCGTATGCTCTAATGAGTCTCTGAATAAGGAGATTTCTCCTAACCTTTCAATTTATTCTTTTAATGATGAGTTTAAATCTCCTCAGCCTTCTCTGCTTCAATTCTGGTCAAATTAGCGCAATTTATTTATCATCATTGTTTTCCATCCATGATAATTCATTAGTATTATGGTGAACCTATGCTGCACACACTTCAAGGTTTTTACTGTCCTTTCTGTAATGAGTGACACAACACTTTGTCTTGTAGTAAACCAAACTCGTATTGCTGGTGTACAAATGTCAGGGATCTGTGAGGGATAGGGAAACCTCCAAACTCTGTAGACCAAGTGATCATGTAATGAAGTTGCTATCTAAAGAGTCATGTGACAGAAGTGTGGGAGTTCCTCCTGGAGCGTGAGCAGTGTAGAAGTACGGAAGAGATGCTCAGAGTTCTGAATAAATTACTATTGTTATAAATCCTTGGTCACTAGCCATTGGAACCAAACTCGACAGACACATGTTTTAACTGTAGAAGCCAAAGATCTGATGAATTGAAACAATCACATACAGCAACTTTGAAAACCTCAGCAAACAAATGTGCATTTGGCATATTTACTTCTGATTTAGTCAGGGATCGAATAGTCTGTGGGATCCACAGTGATCTTATGCATAAGAAGCTGCTGCGAGAGAACTACAAATAGCCATAGACTTTCCAACAACTGACCTGCCCTTGCTGCCACAATATTGATATAATTGGTTCTGTTAGATTTCCAGTCATTGATAACGCAGGTTATTGATGGTGAAAAATTTGATGGTGGTATTGCCAATGAAATGTCAGGAAGAAATGGTTAGACTCTTTCTTCTTGGAGGTGGGCATAGTACGCACTGATGCCAATACCAGCATTTCCACATTGTTGGAGGTGGTCACTGTCTAGCACTCCTGGAGAATTAATGTCACTTACGACTTACCAGTACAAACCTGGATATTATCTAGGCCATACTGCATGCAAGCATGAACTGCTTCATTATCTCAGGAATTGCAAATGGAACTGGACACTAGTGACTATCAACATCTCTGACGTTATGCTGGAGAGAAGGTCGTTGATGAAGCAGCTGAAGATGCTTGGGCCTAGGACACTACCCTGAGGGACTCCTGCAGTGATGTCCCGGAGCTAAAATGATTAGCTTTCAACAATCATACCTATCTTCCCTTGTGCTAGCTATGACAGCAATCAGTGGAGAGCTTTTCACCGAATTCCATTAACTTCTAATTTAATAGGCTCCTCGATGCCACACTTGATCAAATGGTAACTTAATGCCAAGGGCAATCATTCTCACCTTAGCAATTACAGAATACATGTCTTCAGTGTTACAGTTGGGACATTGCTGAGTGCCACAGTGCCTGTTGCACTTGGTGCTCTCAACAATTTCTTGATATCATGTGATGTGAATTGAATGCTGTTGAGACCTCAGGATAACGAGGAAGCGGAGATGGATAATAAACTCAGCAATATACTTTGGCACTGCAGCTGGTAAGCATAAGTGGATGGGTTTGATGTATTCATGTTGTAGGCATAAGATTAAATGGATAATTTGGTTTTGTGCCAAATTGACACAAAATCTGCAATATCGTTCAATTCAACAGTTGTGTCAAAGAACATGAGACCTGCATTTGCTATAAGCTTAAGTTTATTTATTATTATCACAAATCAGTTTACATTAACACTGCAATGAAATTATTGTGAAAATCCCCAGTCACATAAGAACATAAGAAATAGGAACAGGATTAAGCCATCTAGCCCTTCGAGCCAGCCCTGCCATTCAATAAGGTCATGGCTGATCTGAAGTGGATCAGTTCCACTTTCCCGCTTTCTCCCCATAACCCTTAATTCCCCTGTCTATCAGAAATCTATCTACCTATGACTTAAACTGTCACCACACTCTAGCACCTGTTCGGGCACACTGAGGAGGAATTTAACATGTTGAATGCACTTAAACAGCACATCTTTCGGACTGTGGGAAGAAACTGGAGCACCCGGAGAAAGCCACGCAGATACAGAGAGAACATGCAGACTCTGCGCAGTCACCCAAGCCGGGAATCAAACCCGGGTCCCTGGCGTTGTGAGGAAGCAATGTCAACCATTGTGCCACCATGCCTCCCTCACTGCAAATTTCCTGGATTGTGCTGAAGTCTCCAGCAATTAAAATCCAAGATGTGGCTTTGTGTCGCTCTGGGGGAGGAAATAATGCATTAAAAATAACCTGAATTTTGCAATGAGTGTAATTGCACTCAACAAAGTTTTCACATAAATTAGATTGCAACTGCACATTCGCAACTAAATGGTGTCCAGGATGGCACATTCCTTCAGAAGCTGCAAGACAGGCTCAGCATCGAAATACATGAAATAGCATGAAGTAATTAACTGAGATATATGCAATAAAAACACTAGAAAAATGAAGGGTTGTCCGATTCGTGTATTTGTCCTTTTGATAGTCTTATAATTCTTAATTGCTGCCAAATAATGGGCAGAAATTTCTTCCAAAAATTCTAAGTATCGTAACGGTGAGAAAACAGGAGTCCTCCATTCTGGTATTTTCAGTGTGATCCAGATTGCGATCTTTTGACAGTCAATCACAATTTTGGGCATCTGGCAGCTTGGCATTGATATGGTGGTGGTGGAGGGATAATGGAAGCTAACATGTCAGTAGCACTGACTTCAAAGCAATTGCGTGCCATTTTACTAGGGTGCCCTGGCCCACCAGTGAATTGGGAAACCTCCTCACGCACTCCAAGGACATCATAACTCCCCCACAGTGACACGGGACATTGGGGCCTTCCCGAAGGGTCCTCGGGCAGTTCACTGGTGTGTCCATCCCCAAATCAGACCACCAACATGTCTCCCCAGCCATGAACCCTTTCATGATCCACTCCCACAATCTCCCTGCATAGGCCCCCTGTCCCCGTGTAAGCATCCACCAACGCTTTCTTTCCCTAATTATTTCTTCCTGTAGCTGATTTGACCCGGACCTCATATTTTAATGAACATTTCCTGTTTCTGACTGTACTGCTCAATGGAGGCAGAGAGTGGGGGTCAATGGGTGCTATTCGGATTGGCAGATGGTGACTAGTGGAGTGCCCCAGGGGTCGGTGCTGGGGCCTCAGCTATTTACCATTTATATAGATGATCTGGAGGAGGGAACCAAGTGTATGGTGTCGAAATTTGCTGATGACACCAAGATTGGTGGAACGGCAAATTGTGCGGAGGGTGTGGAGAGTCTGCAGAAGGATCTAGATAGGCTGGGCGAATGGGCCAGGAACTGGCAAATGGAATTTAATGTTGGCAAGTGTGAGGTGGTCCACTTTGGTAGGAATAATGGTAGGAAGGACTATTACTTACGTGGCAAAAAACTGCAGCAGGCGGCGGTGCAGAGGGACCTCGGGGTCCTTGTGCATGAATCACAAAAACCCAGCTTGCAGGTGCAGCAGGTGGTCAGGAAGGCGAATGGGATGCTGGCCTTCATAGCGAGGGGGATTGAATATAAAAGTAGGGAGGTCTTGCTGCGGCTGTATAGGGCATTGGTGAGGCCGCAGCTGGAGTACTGTGTACAGTTTTGGGTGCCGTACTTACGCAAGGATATTTTGGCCTTGGAGGGAGTGCAGAGGAGGTTTACTAGGCTGATGCCGGAGTTGAGGGGGTTGAGCTACGAGGAGAGGCTGAATAAATTAGGCTTGTACTCGTTAGAGTTTAGAAGAATGAGGGGAGATCTCTGAGACGTATAAGATGATGAATGGGATGGATAGGATAGAGGTGGAGAGACTCTTCCCGCTCAGAAAGGATAGTAGGACGAGGGGGCACAGCCTCAAGATAAAGGGGGGGGGGGCAGTTTAGAACGGAGTTGAGGAGGAACTTCTTCACTCAAAGGGTGGTGAATCTCTGGAATTCTCTGCCCATTGAGGTGGTGGAGGCTACCTCGCTAAATATTTTTCAGAAGCGGGTTGATGGGTTTTTGATAAGAGAGGGGATTAAGGGTTATGGGGAGAGGGCGGGAATGTGGAACTGAGCCACGACAGATCAGCCATGATCTTATTGAATGGCGGGGCAGGCTCGAAGGGCTAGATGGCCTACTCCTGCTCCTATTTCTTATGTTCTTATGTTCTTATTATAATCTCATTGATGAACGTATTGTACAGTGGCTCTCCCTGTTCACACAGGTCCCACGTGCCCTGTGAAAGTTACTGAACTTTTTGGAAGGTTGACTGATAGCAACGCCCAGTGTAAAAAAAAACTGAAAAGATCTTTGGGAATATACAAGTGAAATGAATGGGATTCACTACTGAAATCCAATTCACAGTGTTTTACATAATCATTTGCTTGAAAATTAATCATAAAAATAATTGATAATTAATTAATGGAACAAGGGATTCTTCTTTTTTGTTTGGATGATTCTGCATGGTATGCCAATCAGGTATACAAGAATTTATCTACACTTCTGTTGGTGCGGAAGGCAGTGTACCAAGAGGATGACCAATAGTGGGAGTGTGAAGATGGGGCAGTTGCTGCTAAGAGGTCATGTGGTACGACCTGCAGGGATATGTCTGCCCAGAGTTAACAATCCTAACTGCAGTCCATTGCAATTCAAAGCCATATTTGGAAGTTGCAAAGGCCTAATACTTTTGTAGGTGATGCTATGAAGGGTTGCACAGCATGTTAGTGTGTGTCTGTGAGTGTATGTATCTACATGTGTGCATGTGTGTGTGTCTAAATTTTTGTGTATGTGTGTGTCTGCGTGTGTCTATATATGTGTATATGTGTGTCTATCTATATAAGTGTCTACGTATATTTGTGTGCCTGTACAATTCTGCGTGCATGTATGTGTTTATGTGTCTGCAAGTGTGTGTGTGTCTTCTTAGAAACATGGAAACAGAAACTGGAAGCAGGAGTAGACCCTTTGAGCCTGCTCCGCCATTCATTTTGATCATGGCTGATCATCGAATTCAATATCCTGATAGCCCTTTCCCTCCATATCCCTTGATCCCTTTAGCCCCAAGAGCTATATCTAATTTCTTCTTGAAATCAGACGTTTTGGTCTCAATTACATGCTATGGTAGTGAATTCCACACATTCACCACCTCTGGGTGAAGAAATTTTTTTTCACCACAGTTCTAAAAGGTTTACCCCTTATCCTCACACTATGACCCCTAGTTCTGGACTCTCCTATCATTGGGAACATTTCTTTGAATCTACCCTGTCTAACGCTGTTAGGATTTTATTAGTATCTATGAGATTCCTTCTCTTTTGTCTAAACTCTGGTGGATACAATGCTTTTTATATATGCCTGCCTACGTGTGTGCAAAGGGTGATTTGTTGCTGAAATTTTTGATTTGATTTCTCTGCTGATTTAAATCATCATTGCTGCTTCATGAGGAAGCATTGTACCTTTAATATGTCAAACATAAAACCCAGCAGTGAGTGGAGATTTTCAATTTATTTTCCACTAATGGATCTGGGAAAAAAGCTCGTTTTCTTAATAGGTTTGGACAACTGGTTGTGTTCAGCTAATAATGATATGGCTATTTTTAAAAAAAAATAGTGTATAGATAGATTTCGGAAGAAAATTTCGAGCCAGCATCATTTCCTACCTCGCCAAGAGACTGAATGTGAAGGAATAACAGATCAGTAACAGATGGTTTCTCCATTACATTTAATGTTGTGCTGATTGTCTCCATCCAACACTATATAAACTCACTTTATCTCCAAAAGACCCACTCCTTCAGATACAACACAGCAAGTATCCGGCAGTTCGAACTCACCAGGTAAAGATTGAGGATTCCAAATGGCGTCAAAGATGTATCAACATCTGTTGACTGATATTACATGACATAAATAACAACACATGGAACCTGTGTCACTGGATAGAAGGATAAATGCTGATTTTTGACAGGTCCATAATAAAGGTTTATACAGGGTGGGGGGAGGAGGGGGATGGGCCTTGGAGAAGGGACTCAGCTCCTGCGAGCTGTTAGGTTTTTACCTAATATGTTCGTAGGTACCTTCTCCAAACCTGAAAGCTTGTGTGATATAGCTGCTCATCACACAAATGACCATTTCGAATTATGGGTTAATGAGTGCTCCTGAACTATGGGCATGTGCGAAACACCATACAGAGTTTGATGTACTGCACGAAGGAAACTCAAGGTGCATGTAGCGCTCAGCCTCATTTCATATTGGGTGATGTATGTGACACCCTGCAAGTAACCTTTTCAATGGTCATTGTACCTGGTACTCAGGTTAACTTATTCCTTGTTGGACACTCTACGACTAACCCCTGAACTGGTTATTGTTTAGGAGTAATTTGTTCCTTATCACATATAATATCCTGAGTACTTCAGCTGTTTGCATTGCCAGTCACCGGGTAACTCTTTACTGGACTCTTTACTCGGCAATTTGAAAAACAGAAAATGAAGAAAACTTTACAATTTCACAACTTCAAGACAAAACCCATTATAGCTAAGAAGTACTTTTCAATTGGAGCCACTATTGCAAAGTACACAAAGCAGCCAATATGTGCACAGCAACTTCCCATAAACAGCAATGAGGTAGATGACTAGACATAGGGCTAGATTCTCTGACCTCGTTCGCAGCTGGGGTTCTCCCATCCTGCTGCAGAGAATGGAGATTTGGCTGAGTGCCAAATTCTCTATTGTTGTTGACAGCAGGGTATGAACAGCAGGAGAATTCTGGCCAATCTGTTTTTGATTGAGGTACAAACATTGGCCAGGACACAGTACAATCTCCCCTTCAAAATGGTGCTAAAGGATTTTTCTTTGACCAGGTGATAAGGTTAAACAGGGACTCGGTTTAAATTCTCAACCAATACAAGGTACCCCTGACTGTACATCAGTATGCATTTGAGTGTGAACATAGGTTATGGCTGCAATTTTCCAGCTGCTCCCCTAAGTAGGTTTTTCCAGTCTGACCAATAGTGACCCCTCCTGCTGCAGGTTCCCCAGTGGCGGTGTGTACAAACAACTGGAAAACCCGCTAACAGTGATGGGACTGGAAGATCCCTCTGCCAGTCAATGGTGGACCACTCCACCACCACAAAACACCCCATGGCGGGGAGTGGGAGGCAGTGGTGATGGGGGTTGCAGAAAATCCTGCTCAAGTTTATCACCTAGGCTGATACTTCATTGCCATACTGAGTGAGTGAGTGTTACACTATTAGAAGCTGGCTGAATAAAATGTGCTGCAGGCAAGCTGCCCATTGCTTGTCTGATTTGACCTACACTCCCTTTCTGGGTCTCCTCTCTCAGAGTTACAGGTTGCGGAGCGTATAGAATACTGAACAGCATGAACAGGAACCCAACAGTATGGTGCATTAGGAAGTCAGGCTGATTGGCCAGTCACTGTGCTGTGCAAGACTTGTCCTGAATCCTGCCAATTGGATGTAGGAAACCCTGCTGTGAGAAGCATGAACTGAACCATGAAGAAAAAACATTTGGGTTGTGACTCGCGCATGCCAATTCAATATTCATGCAGATATTTCCTCCAAACGAAATAAAACTTTGCACAGCAACAAACTGTAAAACCTCAGCAGTCTGACCGTGTGAATACTGATGCAAATAATCAGTAAGCCACTGGTCTGAAAAATTGTTCTGCAGCATATTGTCCAGGTTAAGGTTATGAGCTTGTTCAATATGCCAAGAGAGATTTCTACCTGGGACTCCTCCTGTTGTGTTCACGCACTGTTTTTTAAAGTTTAGGTTTATTTATTAGTGTCACAAGTCAGCTTTCATTAACACTGCAAGGAAGTTACTGTGAAAATCCCCTAATTGCCATACTCCAGTGCCCATTCAGGTACACTGAGGGAGAACTTAGCACAGGCAATGCAACTAACCAGCACACGTTTTGGACTGTGGGAGAAAACTGAGCACCCGGAGGAAACCCACACAGACGCGAGGAGAATGTGCCAACTCCACACAGTCACCCAACCTGGGAATCGAACCCCGGTCCCTGGTGCCGTGAGGCAGCAGCACTAACCACTGTGCCACCGTGATCAGGCCCATTCTTTTCATCCACTGTGCTCGATTGCTTTGCCCATGGTTTGTTGACTGTTTGGATAGTTTAATGTTATTATGGAATGTATCATTTGATTCTTGGCTCTTCCCACAAATGACAATTCTGCTGTTTTCTGCAGGTGAACCTGGTTCTTTTCGCTCTCTATCCTTTCAATCAGCCCCAACATCTCTGGGCTGCTACTCTTTTGTGAGCATCCATTTTCCTAACCCTGTCGATTGAACTTCTGTTTTTCTTATCATTTCAAGTTCATGAGTAGCTTTACAGTAGAGCGAAACTATTCTCCTGACTTTTCTTACTATCTTCAGTCATACACACGAACTGAGAAATATCATCAGTGACTGGCATTGCTGAACAAAGAAGAGTACAACACAGGAACAGGCCCTTCGGCCCACTAAGCCTGCGTTGATCATGTTGTCCTACCTAGGGCAACCACCTATACCCCTCTATTCCTCGTCTGTTCATGTGCTTATCCAGATATCTCTTTAATGTGGCTAATGTACCTGCCTCAACCACCTCACTTAGCATTTCAGACCCCCAACACCCTCTGTGTAAAAAGGTTCCCCTGCATATCTCCACCGAACCTTTCCCCCCCTTACCTTGGACTTGTGCTCCCTTGTGATTGTCATTTATGCCCTGGGAAAAAGCTTCAAACTGTTCACCTCATCTATGCTCCTCATAATTTTATAAACTTCTACCAGGTTTCCCCTCAGGCTCTGTCTTTCCATAATCACAGTTTATTCAATCAAAATGAAATCGTTGACAGGTCAGACTACCAGACTGAAGCACGGCATGCAGAAGAAGATGACATTTACTGTCATCCTGTTAGATTCCAGGGTTTCCACTCTGCTTCCCAATCAAAATGCAGACCCTGGGGGTGATTGTCCCAGGCTGCTGTGCTGCTCTAGCAGTGCAATGGGCCAGGAGATGCAAGTGGAGACTGTGCAGCGGGCTTCCCACTGAGTGCCACGTTCTCCATGCGTCTCCGGCCACTGGATTTCCAGTGCCATCAGCTCCACGCCAGAAATCTGCACAGAGCTGAATGGATTATGGCAATGTTGATTTCCACCTCATTCGCTAGTCTGATAAGATTCCACATCTGAGGTTATTGTGAAAGCTCAGGATGTTAGGGGTAACATCTTGGCATGGATAGAAGATTGGCTAACTGACAGGAAACAAAGAGTAGGCATAAATGGGTCATTTTCTGTTTGGCAAACTGTGACGAGTGGTGTATAGGCATCAGTGCTGGGACCTCAGCTCTTTACAGTTTCTATAAATGACTTGGATGAAGGGACTGAAGATGTAGTTGCTAAATTTGCTGATGACACAAAGATAGTTAGGAAATGAAATTGAGAACAGAATGTTAGGAGGCTTTAAAGGGGCATAGATGGATTAAGTGAGTGGGCAAAAATCTGGCAAATGGAATGTAATGTGGGAAAATGTGAAATTGTCCATTTGGTGGGAAGTTTATAGTGAGGGCAATTGAATATATAAAAGGGAAGTTATTCAGTTATATAGAGCATTGGTGAGACCACATCTGGGACTATGTATGGCTTTGGCCTTCTTATTTAAGGAAAGATGTTAATGTGTTGCAAGCAATTCAGGGAAAGTTTATTGGACTTATACTTGGATTGTATTTTGAGGAGAAGTTAGGCATGCAAGACTTGCACCTGCTAGAGTTTAGGTGACTTCATTGAAAAATGTAAGTTTCTGAGGCATCTTAACAGATTGGATGAGGAAGGAAGTGCTTCTTCTTGTAGGAGATGGGTGAATTAGTGATTGTTGTTTAAAACTAAGGGGTTCATCCATTTAAAACAGAGATTATGAGACTTCTTTCCCTCAGAAGGTTATGAGTGTTTGGAATCCTCTTCTTCAAAAGATGGTGGAAAGCAAAGCCTTACACCAAGAATGTTCCCGATGGTGGGGTATCCAGAATCAGGGGTCATAGTCTAAGGATATGGGGTAAACCTTTTAGGACAGAGATGAGCACGCATTTGTATAACCAGAGTGTGGTGAGTCTGTGGAATTCACTACACCAGAAAGCAGGTGAGGACAAAACATTTTACGTTCTCAAGAAGGAGTAAGAAAAAGCTCTTGGAGTGAAGTGGATCAAAGGGTATGGGGGGAGGACGGGATTAGGCTATTGAGTAGCCATGATCATAGAATCATAGATGCACAGAATCCCTACAGTACAGAAGGAGGCCATTTGGCCCATTGAGTCTGCACCAACCACAATCCCACCCACACCCTATTCCCGTAACCCCACATATTTACTCAGCTAATGCCCTGACTAGGGTCAATTTAGCATGGCTAATCCATCTAACTTGCACGTCTTTGGAGTGTGGGTGGAAACCAGAGCATTTGGTGGAAACTTCACACAGGCATTGACCCGAAGCCAGAATTGAACCTGGGTCCCTGGTGCTGTGAGGCAGTGGCTAACCACTGTGCCACCATGCCACCTCATCATAATGAATAGTAGAACAGTCTTGAAAGGCTAAGTATCCTACACCTTTCCTATTTTCTACGTTTCTATATTTCTAAGACTTGCTGGCTCTATCATCATGGATGCAGCAATCCATTCACATCCCCGTTGACTTCAGTGGGACCAGAAACTCCTGCCCTTTGAGTATTTGCAAGATGGAGGTAAATAGATTCTTAATAAGCAAGGGGATTAATGGCTATGGGGAGGAAGGGAGTTGGCAAGAATGGGTGGGCTTGAGGTTACAGTCAGATCAGCTATGATCTTACTGATTGGCTGATTGGGCTCGAGAGGCTGAGTGGTCAACTCCTGCTCGTAGCCCATGTGTTTGTAAATAAGTACACACATACTCCACTGCCATTGTGTCTCATTGGTGAATACTCATAAATTCAGACACAGGAGCACCAAGTAGAGTTTCTGACTGTGCGTATCTCCTTAATAAGAAGTCTCACAACACCAGGTTGAAGTCCAACAAGTTTATTTGATAGTAAACTCACTTCTTTACTTTCTCTTTACCCAATTCTTTACTATCAAATTAAATTGTTGGACTTTAAGCTCGTGCTGTAAGACTTCTTACTGTGTTTACCCCAGTCCAACGCCAGCATCTCCAAATTATATCTCCTTAATACAAGTTCAGGTCAGCCGGTTTAATAAAAACCCTGCAATAATCAGCTTTAAGCATAAAATGAAGACTGGCTAAAGAATAAAAGAAATGAGACTCTTCTAGACAATGGGGCGGGATTTACCACACACGAGAGGTGGTCCACCATTGGCTGGTGGTGGGATCTCTTGATTCTACCATTGTGAACAGGGTTTCCCATTGATTGGACCCCTCGTTGCTGGGAAATATGCAGCAGGGGAGTGCCACCAGCGGGACTGGAAGATCCTGCCAGCATGAACGGCTGAAAATTTCCAGCCAAAATATATGTGGCTTTAGAATCTCACTCATTCGTTATTTTTCTTTATTTTAATGTGCAGTGTCTGAATCCTTTGTTAGTACCCAGTTAATGTATCTTTATAGAGGCAGAAATGAAATAAGTTCACTTTACAAAGAATCATTTCACACTGTGGTTCCAAGCAGCCTTCTAGCAAATTTAACATTTGAATTTAATGCCTGAGACTGCTGAGCACTACTGTGGAGCAGAGAACACATTGAGATGACCACTGAAAAGCTTTTTCTTCCATTTTGGTTGATTGCATCCAATATATTCCAAAAGCTCCTGTCAATTCTCTTTCCTCATTCCCGTTGGAATTCAAGTTGGTTCATTTGAAGGGAATTATAATCCCCAAACTCATCACACGCGAGTCTGTGGGAGACAGTGATAATCCAAGTACATCAGCGAATAGATCCCATCAGTGCACTGAGCTTTATCATTTCTAGCCAGGTCAAAAAATTCGTTCCATCGGCAGAATTCATTCTTTAAAGGGAAGATTCTTCAGATAATAACTGGTTGCTTTCTCAAAGAATGCCTGAGCTCCCCAATATATATATAAAAATTATCTATCTGAGAGTCAGAAAGATTGTTTCTCATTTTAAAAGTGATTTGCTTGGTTGAACATCCAATTTGGAGCTCTGGCTTGTCTGGTTGGGGAGATCAGGATGAATCCCATTCAAAGTTTGGCTTTTTCTAAAAAAAAAGTCTCCCTTTATAAACCCATTTGACTTTTTTTTTCAGGGCATTGCTTCTGGGGAAATGAACACAGGGCTCACTCATCCCTTTGAATCACCAGATTTAAATCAGTAAACTGGGCGGAACATAACCTTGAAGAACATCAAATAAGTTCTGGCAGTGGGTCGCAGGAAGATGCTCTGCAGCTCAAAGCCACATGAAGAAAGTTGCTCAAACAGAAAGCAAGATTGTCAAAAGAATCTCACACTCTGTTAACACTAAGTTCAGAACCCCAACACAAATCACCAGGACTTCTCACAACTTGCCAATATTTGATGTCACAAAACTGCAATACTCTTTCAAGTCTAACTTCTTGAATTGCAATTGAGTCCAGGATAGAAATTCTACAGAAAGCAGATGGATGGAAGTGATGAGAAGAGGCAATACCAGCTGATCCATCAAGCCTGTTCAAAGTTGTCCCAGCAAACCTTGATCCGTACTCTAGCCTATCTACCCGCAACACCAGCCAGCTATTTAATCTTTGGAGAGCAAAAAAGGGAAAAAAAATGAAGGCAGATTTGAGGAGAAAGTAGATACTCTGTGAAATAGATTGTCTGACAAATTCATGTGATCAGGTATTGAGATGCCAGTGATTGGGAGACTCATACTCCAACAGCCAGCAATGCAACTTTTTATTTTCAATATTAGAACTCAATGTCAAAATGATCAATGTGGGTACACAGAAAACTGAAATAAGAATAGAAATTGCCTGAAAACTCAGCAGATCAGGCAGCACCTATGGAGAGAAACAGTTAATGTTTTACGTCAATGAACTTGCATGTGCTCTGAAAGCCCTGCCTTCACAGTGATAAAACCTCCATCGTGTAGTGTGGCACCACTATTGTGCTAAATGGGCTAGATTTTAAATCAATCCAAGTTGTGCATCCATGAGGCACTATTGTCTATCAGCAGCAGAAGAATTGTATACAGCCACAATCTGTAACTGTCGACCCAACATATTTCCCACGCTAGCGCTACCTTCAAGTTGGGGAACTTCCTAAATCTGCATCATTTGTTCGATGTTAAAACATTGCGGCCAGTTTTGGACACTTTCTCCTGAAGGATGACAGAGCCAGAGGGAGGATGTGTTGAGGGATTCACTGAGGTGATAGCAAAGGGTGACTGGCCTTTTCCTGAGACGATGCTGGAGAAACTTAGGGCCCATGTCATTAGATGAAAGGAAATTAGGGGCAGATCTGAAGGAGGCATTCAAGGACGAGACATCTTGATGAGGTGAATAAGGATAAATGATTCTGACTGATCAGTGAGCTTGCAATTAGGGAGAATGAATTTAAGACAAGAGCCAAAAGAGTGTTGGGAGCAATTAGGAGTTTTTTTTCACGCAGGGGATTGCGTGGCCAGAAGGAGTTGCAGAAGCAGAATTCATGGCAGCTGATACAAGGAAAGCGTCGGCTTTTAATAAAAAGTTGAACGTCTCTGGGAGGAAAAGCTAACTCATTCAAAGAGCTAGCAGAGGTGCGCAAGGCTGAATGGCCTCCTGCAGTGCTGTCAAGCTCTTTGATTCAAACTTGTCTTTAACAAATCTAGTCCATTGGTGCCATCACTATGAATGCAGTTGGCTTTTCTTATTCATCAACAACCCTTTGATGAATGTAGGTGACAAGCATTCACTCGCTCCACAGGAAGCCTTTGTTCTGGAGTTCTGATACCGTCTGATGATTTTGTTGCCAGGAAGGATTTTGTGTAACATCGTACTTTCAATGCTGTGAAAGATTCTGTTCAATTAGATATCGAATAACTAAGCGATCAGTGTTCGTGACCTTAAAAGAACGACTGAGAAATAGAAAGCATTCCTTGAACTGCTGATCTCTCTTTGAAAGACAAACTATCAAAAGCCAATTGTGATTTTTGTTTGCAGCTCATTAACCATAATGAAAATGCCATTACTTTTGCCCAGAGCCAGATGAAACCAATAGTCAAAACCAGAAGTTAAGACCTTTTGTGTAGAATCATAGAATCTCCAGAAGGAGGCCATTCAGCCCATCAAGCCTGCACTGACAACAATCCCACCCAGGCCCCGTAACCCCATGTATTTACACTGCTAATCCCCCTGACAATAAGGGGCAATTTAGCATGGCCAATCAACCTAACCCTCACATCTTCATTTAGCTTCCAACGTTAAAACTGATCTTGTTGTCTCCGCAGGATCAACAGATAGGAGGCCATGGAGTTTAACAAACTAAGGAAATTGATTAAGGGGATGTGTTCAGTAGAGGCTGAAAGCCTACTCTACCTGGTTACCCATGCGAACTACCTAATTAACAATCGCCAACGTCATTTCTGGTGATATCATGCATGCATTATCACAAAGACTTACTTCAGCTCCAATGCTGCTGGTAAGAAACACTATAAACCACGATAAATACACAAAAGACCCCATTGTGTTCATCTGTCTCTTGAAAAAAGTAATTTGTGATTGGGACAGTTCTGTTGCTGGCGACAGATGCTCGCATAATGTTACAGGTGCCGCATGTTTTCTTTCTGATGGTGAATGCAGTCCAGTGAAACAGTCAATTGCAAAGCAGCAAGCGAGGTTATTTTAAATGCAAAATAAGAACATTCTGTTTTCAGCAAGGCGCATCAGTTTTCAATCACTCCTCCGACTGTAATGGTATTAAATATTTTTGACTTTGCTGTTTGCTTAACTAACTTCACAAGTCAGCAGCTTCTGAAGTGACTGACACTAGCATTTGAACACAAGCCCTGGATACTTTAAACATTTCAGTCTCACTATTAGGTATATTAAGGAAAAGCCTTTTGGTGTAGGAGCCATGGTAACTGCATTCTTTCTTTTGCTCAGTTCCCTGCTGTGTATCTACGAGAGGCACCAATCTAATGTTACAGGTATGAACCACTTCAAATAAATTGGAGAACTTCTTAGTATCTCAAACGAATCGGGAATGATAAAGAAAAGCATGCATTTTGTATAACACCTCCTGTAACATCAGGCAATCCTTTACAGACGATAAAGTACATTTCAAAGTTAATCCAATATCCAACATAGGAAAGTTCGCACAATTAATTTTACACACAGCAAGGTCCCATAAACAGCGATGTGATAATGACCACATATTCTGATTTGGGGCTCAATATTGACCAGGACACCACTCCCCTGTTCTCCTTCCAAATAATGCTACGGGATCCTTGTCATCTACCTCAAACAGTACACGGGGCCATGGGTTTACTGTCTTATCCAAATGACAGCACCACTGACAATGCAGCACTCCCTCAGGACTGCAGCGGAGAACCAGCCTAGGTTCTTTGCTCAGTTTACTGGAGAAACTTCCTGCCTGCCTGCCTTCCTGCCTGCTCATGCCCGTCCCTCTGCCCGTTCGCCTCCCTGCCCACCTACCCAACTACCTTCCTGCCTGCTTGCTGTCCGCCTGCCCAGCTGCCCACCTACCGGCCTACTCGCCCGTCCGCCTCCTGCCCACCTGTCCATCAGCATGCCGCCTACCTGCCTGTCTGCCCATCCGCCTGCCCACCTACCCACCTCCCCGCCCGCCCGCCACCTGTCCGTCAGCCTGCCCATCTGTCCATCAGCCTGCCCGCCTGCTTGCTCGTCTGCCTCCCTGCCCTCCTGCCCGCCCGTCCTCCATCACCTGCTCACCTGCCTGCCCGCTTGTCTGCCCACCTGCCCGCCCACTTACCCATCTACCTGCCTGCCTGCCTGTCCACCTGCCTGCCCGCTTGCCTGCCTGCCTTCCTTCCTGTATTCCTTACCTAGCTATTTCCTTCTTTTTCAATTACTTTCCCTCTCTCTTTATGAGGTCAAAATGTAGTGTAATTTCAAAACGAAATTATATATAGCCCGTGAGGCTCAAGGGATCAAGGGATGGGGGGGGGGGGGGGTGGTTGGGGGGGGGGGGGGGGGGGGGTGGGAGGATGGAGGGGGGCTGTGGAAGGCAGGAAGAAGATACTGAATTAGATGGCCAGCCATGATCATAATGAATGGCAGAGCAAGCTTCATGGGCTGAATAGCCTCCTCCTGCCTCTATTTTGTCTATTTCTTTTAACCTGAGTGGAGTCAGATAGTTAACAGCAAAGCTTGATGAAAAAATAGCCAATCTTACACAACACAGAGCCTGTGAAACAGGTTGTTTTAGCAAGCAAGTCTGATAAGATGTACTTAACAAAAAAAAAAGGCCAGCAGACGTGGGTTGTTTTTGTAAACTAGTTCTGAGGAAAACAGGTAACAGGTCATTGATGTATGTGGCAAAAAAAAACGCTCTTGACGCTGCTTTAAGGGATTGGATAAAAGGGAGATGTTAGCAGCCTCAGCAGTGAGACTTGCGGGATCAACTATTGCATAACAAGTGAAGTAAAGAGCACTTCAGTGTTTATCAAGTGTTCTAAACATTAATGGAGAGTGATTTGTATGAAATGTTTTGTGTTAGTATCTCTTTGTCCATCACGTAGTTGACAGCTTAGTTTGAGGGTCAGCAGAAGGCTTTAGGTCACGTTCATTCACTTGAAAATGAAAGGTTGACAAATGCATTCAGACACCAACGCTCACTGAATTTAAAAAGTTGCCCGGTTTGGAGGAAGAGATGCTTCCTGCTGGTTTGAGGTTTTCTAGCGCTCCACACTCTTGTCTTCAATTCTCTTTTGTGGAACTCCAGTGGTAAGGCTTTAGAAGCATGAAATACTCATCAGTTTTATGGATAGCATTCATTCTCCAGCAGAACAATGACATGAACATCATGGTCGGACCTGAAATCTGACTGACTATTTGCTCATATGCATCGTGGTGCGCAATGTCTCTACAAACATCCCTTCTACAAGTAATTTCCTAGTGCAGGAGAATTCCACAGCTCTTCAAAGTGCTGCCCTTGGGATTGGTTCGGTCCACCTGAGACAGCGGAGTCGTTTATTATCTCAGCTAAACAACCTGCACCTCTAACAGTGCAGTATTCCTGCAGTAAAGCACTGTGGTGCCAATCTAAATTATTTGATCAAGTCTCCAGGGCAGAAGGTGCTGTGGAATCCACAACCTTCTAATTCATAGACAGGAGTGTTACCATTGTGCCAAGGCTGAATACATCAACTGCCTCCATAGCAAATACTTGCTATTTTCTTCTTTTCTTGTGCACTTAAGACTTTTGGCTGAGGAATCTTTCCATTCTGTTAATATTATTAAACTTTGGATTCCAAGCCAAATAGCCTTATCTCTACCAGATGTGACCTATTACTATAGTAGGAATAGGAATAGGCCATTCAGCCCCTCAACATTGCACTGTCAGTTAATTAGATCATGGGTGATCTCCATCTTAACTCCAGCTGCCTGCTTTGGTTCCTGGTCCCTTAAAACATAAGAACATAATAAGAAATAGGAGCAGGAGTAGGTCATCTAGGCCTTCGAGCCTGCCCTGCCATTCAATAAGATCATGGCTGATCTGAAGTGGCTCAGTTCCACTTTCCCGCTTTCTCCCCATAACCCTTAATCCCCTTGCCTACCAAAAACCTATCTACCCGCGTCTTAAATATATTTAGCGAGGTAGCCTCCACCACTTCAACGGGCAGAGAATTGCAGAGATTCACCACCCTTTGAGAGAAGAAGTTCCTCCTCAACTCCGTTCTAAACCGCCCCGCCCCCCCTTATCTTGAGGCTGTGCCCTCTACTCCTGCTATCCTTTCTGAGCGGGAAGAATCTCTCTACCTCTACCTTATCCATCCCAATTTTGTAAATTATTAATTTTGTTTGAAATTGGTGTGATAAGTCATTTCCAAGTAAGTCATTTCCAGTAAGTTATTTCCAAGTTTTTCTGGTGCTTTAATCCCAGCTAAATTATCTCCCTACAACCCTAACCTATTGAAAATCTATCATGCTTACTTTGGAGATTTTCAACCGAGCTAGCCTCAACATCTTTTTTTGCGTGGTAGTTTCACCCTTTGTGTGAAAGAATGCTTTCTGACATGATTTTAGGAGTTTTTGAAAGCCTTGTAGGCTTCATATCTGAAGTCATTTTCTAAAAAAAAATCTTTTCCCTGAGCTGTTGTAGTTACTTCTCAGCCCTGAGTTATTTCAGCTGCTTTGTTGTCAATTCACAAGGCTTTAAATGTGTCATGGCAGCATTTTGGAAACAGTTTTTGATTCTTAAAAGCACTTTCTTACTGGTGCCATTCCTCTGCCTGCCAATAACTTTTCCATCTCTGACTGCAGGCTTCTGTCTATAGCTCCTTATTAAAGTTCGAGCTAGCAGCACCACACATGATCCTAATAATTTATCAGGACTTTATTCATGATAGAAATGTAACTTTAATAAGTTTAATTGCTCTCCCCAGTGTAAAATTATTCTACCTTGACGAAAACAGGAATATCACATCTTGATCTCTGGAACAGCAGACTATCAGGACATTTGGAATGGAATTTTGTGAGATTGATTCTAAGTGTCCACTCATGTGAAAATGGGAGAGTTCCTAATCCTTTTTTTGATCAGTTTTCACACTCAGTCTTATGTCCTTAGTCATTGAAACTATGGACTGGACTGTTTCTAGTTGCTGCAGGCAATGGGCTGGGCTTAATTCATCAACCAGCCTGCACAGGGAACTATTGCATAGGCACAGGCCGCTATGACTGCACATGCACAATAACAACTGTAGAGGGAACTATTGTGCATGTTCAGACCTCTGATGCTGCACATGGCAGGGGTCTGATAGACAGAGAGAGAGAGCTGTCAGACGCTGCTACCGCAGGCAGCTTGAACACAGCCCCTCTCCCTGAAATTGTGGGAGCCCATGGCCAATTGAGCTCCATATCGCCTGAAATTCAGCCTCTACCACCACCTCCCCAATCAACCAGATTGATCATGCCCATCTCCCCCCCCTCGATTTGATTGCATTGCAGAGTGGCAGTAGGTTCCCCTCTCCCCCGATCTGATCACATTGCAGAGTGACAGCACATCCCCCCTTCCCTGCCAATCAGGCCACCCTGTCAGGCCCTACACCCATAGGCCCTGTCTCCTAGCGCTACCCAGTGAGTGGTGCCTGGGTTCCAAATGGGCAGTACCCAGGTGCCAGATTGGCAGTGCCTACATGCCAGGTTAGCACTGCCAAGCTGTCATTGTCGAAGGGGCACCCCCATTGCCCTCAGGCTCCCCAGGGGGCCTCAGTGGCCTCCAGTTCCGCCGCCAAGGCCACCACAACTGTTCCCCATTCATGATGTTCTCCTCGCCAGAGAGAAGCTCTCTCAGCAAGGCCATAAAGACAAGCGAGCCTGGACAATTCAGCACCAAGCTCACAAAACATATAGGTTGAGGGAGCTGGGACTCTTCTCCCTGGAGAGACGAAGGTTGAGAGGCGACCTGATAGAGGTTTATAAAATGTTGAGAGGAATAGATAGGGTGGATTCTCAAAGGCTATTTCCCCGGGTTGAAATGGTCGCTACGAGAGGACACAGATTTAAGGTGCAGGGAAGCAAGTACAGAGGTGATGTTAGGGGTAAGTTTTTCACTCAGGGGGTGGTGAGTGAGTGGAATCGGCTGCCGTCAGTGGTGGTGGAGGTGAACTCACTGGGGTCTTTTAAAAGACTTCTGGATGAGTATATGGGATTTAATGGGATTGGGGGTTATTGATAGGTCTATGGATTGGTAGGTATTGATGTGATCGGTGCAACTTGTGGGCCGAAGGGCCTGTTTGTGCTGTAGTGTTCTATGTTCTATGTTCTATATGTAAATCAGAATTTAAATACGTTTGAATAAATTATTCAGCCTCTTGCCCATCTCCAGTGAGAGGCTGATGTTGCCGGAAGTCCGGATCCTGTAAGATCTTGAATGCAGAGGAATCAGGCATAATCCAATGGGTGGGGCAAGCTGGTAACATCCTGGCCTCAGTCTCTCTCTACCAATACGGAAAATCAACACACCTTTCTGTTGCTTGTGATACTGTGTTGCGTGATCAGTTGCAATGAAATAAAGTGGGAGGAAACTTGTGTGCAACATGGGAAGGCGATGGTGCAATGGTGTTGTCATCGGACGAGCATTTCAGATGATCCAATATAATACACCAGGGACTCAGGTTTGAATCCCACCGTGGCAGACAGTGGAATTTGAATCCAATAAAAATCTGGAATTAAAAGTCACATGATGACATGGATTGTTGTAAAAACCCATTTGGTTCAGTAACGTACTGTACTGTAGGATTCTATGATCCTGGGAGTAATTCTCCCAAAAGTGCTGAATTGGTGGGAAAACTGGTCTAGATCATGACTGTTTCTTCAGTGTAGCTTCAGATCTGAATCTCTCCACTCTGTGCAAAGCAGAATATCATTAAAAACTTTGGTGGGGGGGGGTGGGGCTATTCAAGCCAAAGTCTGACAGCACCAGAATTCTGCACATGCGCAATGGCCCCAGTCAGTCTCCCCGTTTGCTGACCAGCTCGATCGCTGGCCTCCCTCCATCCCAGACCAATCTCCATGCAGAGTGCCAGCAGGATTCTCCACGTGGTCCCCGGCACCCACCCACAATAGGCTCTATCCCCCTTGGCACTGCCCCATGCTCAGTGGATAGTGCCAAAGTGCTCCTGGCCTTGGGCACTTTGCCCCTTGGGTAGTGCCGGGGGCACAGGCTGGCACTGTCAGGAAGCCCATGCCCAGGGGGCACCATTCCCTGCCACCTGACCCCCTGGGGGGGGGCCCTGATTGCCCACCTTCACTCCAGCGGGATCTCCCGCTAGTTCCCTGAACGTGGGAAGCTACCCTAAACCCTGCCAGAATGAAGTACACCTGGCTGGGTGGGAGATGCAATCGGGCAAGTTCTGTATCGGGCCTGATAATCACATATAAAGTAGATTTAAAATACATTTTAAAAAGACTTAAATGATTTACCTCTCTCCCCGTCAGTTTCCAGCATGGTCCTGACTGCGACTGTTGACCGGCTCTGGGAGAAGTGCATGTGTCGAGTACACATGTTCGACTCCCACAAAAAAGCTGACGCATGATTCTCCCGACCGGACCTGCCGGAAAATCCGTGGGTCGCAATGGGAGATTCACCCCCATGTTTCTGTGTCCTTCAGAGAAGGAAATCTGTCATCCTTACTTGGTCTGGCCTCCAAATTCACAGCAATGTGATTGACCCTGTAATGGCCAAGTAAGTATCTCTATTTGAGGGCAATTCGGGGAGGGCAATAAGTACTGGCCCAGCCAGCGATGTCCACACCCCATAAATGAAAATAAATGAATAAACACCAACATGCTGAGATTTTTGGACTCGTGATCCAGGTTAATAGTCACGCAGGTGGTGAGGTTTGAATTCAATAAAAAGCTGGAATTGCAGGGTCTATTAGACCATGAAACAATTGCCATAAAAACCTGTTCAATTCACTGATACCCTTTAGGCAAGGAAATCTGCCATCCTTACCCGGTCTACGTATGACTCCTGACCCACAGTGGTGCAAGCCACTCAGTTCAGGACAATTAGGGTTGGGTAATAAACTCTGACATTCCATGAATGAATATAAAAAATAATGACACCAGCACGTAATGACAGCTGGACTGTTTCTGTGCTGTAAATTCTATGTAAAGGTAGAATTTAAAAAAGATCAGTATTAATGTGCTGTATCTGTTAGTTTAACTGAATGTCAGTTTCGATCAAGCTGGCTTTTCTGGATTCAGAAATGTTTGGTTTATACTTGTATCTCATTTTAGGACAGTGAATGTAGTGTGGCGGCACGGTGGCACAACAGTTAGCACTGCTGCCTCACCCAACTTCAATCCTTGGCTTGGGTCACTATCTGCAGAGTTTGCATGTTCTCCCCATGCCTGCGTGGGTTTCCTCCGGGTGTTCTGGTTTCCTTCCACAGTCCAAAAGACATGCTGCTTAAGTGCATTGGCCATGATAAATTCTCCATCAGTGTACCCAAGCAGGTGCCGGAGCGTGGCGGCTGGGGGACTTACCAGTAACTTCATTGCAGTGTTAATGTAATCCTGCTTGTGGCATTAATAAATAAACTTGAAAACTTTGTAGTCCAACAATCCATGAGGATTGAACGAACAGCACAATACCTCAGCTCAGAACAAATAGGTATTTGACTGTTTCGCCAATTTAATTGTGCACCACAGCCGTCAGTCATGAAACACTCAACCTCTTCTTTGCTTGAGGACAGGTTGCAGGAGTTACTTCCAGTCCATCCTTGGTACAGAGCCCTTAGCTTAGTTTGTAATGTGCAAAATTGGCAAGTGCACAAGCCGATTTCTAAACAACTGCTTCTTCTCTTTTGTAGATTACCTTGGTTTCAATGAAATGAAATTTTTGTAGAGCCAGAGACAAATAAGAAATACAAAACTGTGTATATTACACCCTGACTAGTTTTGTTATTTAACATTGAACGTTGTCCCCATTGTATTAAAGAAATATCCCCCTGTACGTGATAAATAGATACAAAATGACATTTTTATTTCTTTGTGAGTTTGACAGTGTCCACCAGGTCAGATATTACAATCATCGTGAAATATTGAATAGAAGCACAGTTTTCCATTGGCACTTCAGCTATTTCAATGATCAAGCATTCCTTCTCACCATAGAATAAGTCTTTTGAACCCTTTTACTGAACTGGTTGCTGTGAGCAACTACAAAATGATCAAATCCGTTCTTGAGCCTTTCTAAGCGAATTATGAAAGGCAAGCTGTTCATGTCAGCTGTTTGAAAAAGATCATCCATGTCACCTTTCAACGTCTCTCCAGAACCCATGAAGGTCAGTGTTCACTCCATATCGAGCACAGGCCCTGAGTCAAGATGGGAACACGTTCTGAGCTAGTTTTTTGCTTGTATGGAGTTTTGGGCCCATGACACGAGCTTGAGACTGTACCTCATATAGGGACTGAGGCAACAGATAGAATTTGGTTCCAATGCCCATCTACAAACCTCCCACCCCCTCTCTCACCTCCCTGCCCATCATCCCCAATCAGTGGACAAAATGGTCAGAACCCCCAGTCACTTGTCTCTGGGACGTCCAACCAAATTTAAGGACAATCAGGCACTTAACCGGTCGGTTTTGTGCCACCAATGGGTTCAAGGCACCTGGAGGCGGAAAATCCTGCCCTCCCAAAAGCTGGAGGCCAATCAGAGACCTTTAGTGTCACTGGCGTCATCATTAGTTGGAGGTGTTTCAAGGAGGGGGGAGTAAATGGAAGAGTAGGGGTGGCGGCTTTGAGCCTCATTACTCCATGCATGGGCCCTCGATCGAGCAATGATGCCACTGCCAGACTAGATGGTGTTTGCTGGGCGATGTTTGCAAGATCACTTTAAGGCTGTACAGAATGAAGGCCCCGAGACAGATAGATTCAGACTGAAACGGTGAGTATTCTCTGCAAATAGCAGATGTATTTGTGTGTATCAAGATTTTATGTAATTGACAACCTGTCAATGGCTGTTAACCTGATATAATTATGAGAGATCCCATTGTTAATGTTCTTTGTCCCATTATATGTTCTAAGGATTTTGACTGGCAGATTTGTGGCTAACTTCATGCCAAGTCAGTAGCGAGTCTGTGCAACATTTTGCTGCATAAGGAATGAGCAACTGTGATTCATGAACTAACATTAAGTTGAAGCTTAGCACAGCAGCAATGCCTTTATTGCTGAGGTATTTCAGAGAATGCTCGAGTCTGTAATTACTGTGAATATATTCTTTATAGACTCACTTTTCTCTGCCTTGTGTGAGAAATTATGGCAGCTTTTTAAGTTCAAACCATAAGGACCAAGTTAGGGTGCATTGAAAATAACCATTCCAGTCTTGTAGCCATATTCATTGCAGATGCAAGAGACTAAACTGTTGAGTAATATTATTCTGCAATCTTCTGAAGATAAGCAATGTGACATGAAAGCTCAGAACAGAGCCAATCGTTAAAATAATCAGACCAAGGGTTCACAAGCATGCTGTAAATTTTACTCGGCATTTCTGGATGAATGATGATACAGTCAATGATGTTACAATGGCATGGTAGCACAGTGATTAGGACTGCTGCCTCACACTCCAGAGAGCTAGGTTCGATTCCTGGCTTGGGTCACTGTCTGTGCGGAGTCTGCACATTTTCCCCATGTCTGCGTGGGTTTCCTCCAGGTGCTCCGGTTTCATCCCACAGTCCTAAAGACGTGCTGGTTGGTTGCATTGGCCATGTTAAATTCTCCATCAGCGTGCCCGAACAGGCACCAGAGTGTGCTGACTAGGGGATTTTCACAGTTACTTCATTGCAGTGTTAAGGTAAGCTGACTTGTGACACTAATAAATAAACTAAACTAACATAACCAACGCTCCAGTAGAAATAGGAAGCAGATGGGGATTGGGGGGAAGTTCTTGTGGCCAAGGCTGTGGCCCAAGGGGTTGCGTAATGAAGGATCTTTATTAAACATTTAAGAACATAAGAACATAAGAAATAGGAGCAGGAGTAGGCCATCTAGCCCTTCGAGCCTGCCCCGCCATTCAATAAGATCATGGCTGATCTGTTGTGGCTCAGTTCCACATTCCCGCCCTCTCCCCATAACCCTTAATCCCCTCTCTTATCAAAAACCCATCAACCCGCGTCTTAAAAATATTTAGCGAGGCAGCCTCCACCACTTCAACGGGCAGAGAATTCCAGAGATTCACCACCCTTTGAGTGAAGAAGTTCCTCCTCAACTCCGTTCTAAACTGCCCCCCCTTTATCTTGAGGCTGTGCCCCCTAGTCCTACTATCCTTTCTGAGCGGGAAGAGTCTCTCCACCTCTATCCTATCCATCCCATTTATCATCTTATACGTCTCAATGAGATCTCCCCTCATTCTTCTAAACTCTAATGAGTACAAGCCTAGTTTATTCAGCCTCTCCTCATAGCTCAACCCCCTCAACTCCGGTATCAGCCTAGTAAACCTCCTCTGCACTCCCTCCAAGGCCAAAATATCCTTGCGTAAGTACGGCGCCCAAAACTGCACACAGTACTCCAGCTGCGGCCTCACCAATGCCCTATACAGCCGCAGCAAGACCTCCCTACTTTTATATTCAATCCCCCTCGCTATGAAGGCCAGCATCCCATTCGCCTTCCTGAACACCTGCTGCACCTGCAAGCTGGGTTTTTGCGACTCATGCACAAGGACCCCGAGGTCCCTCTGCACCGTCGCCTGCTGCAGTTTTTTGCCACGTAAGTAATAGTCCTTCCTACCATTATTCCTACTAAAGTGGACCACCTCGCACTTGCCAACATTAAATTCCATTTGCCATTTCCTGGCCCATTCGCCCATTTTTACTTTGGATTTACTTTGCAAAATTGTTCAAATTTGTTTACTGTTGTTTGCTACTGGAGGCTTCTTACTGCCAGATGAGATGGGAGTAAGAGCCACCTACAGATTTGTGAGTAAAGTAAGAGCTCAGGGAATAAAAGGGAGAAGTCCATGAATATAAAATTGGAAGAGTGATAGGACATCGTGAGTAGTGATGAATGGTTGATTTTTGAAATGGTGGGTTCACTGTGGTATAACGCTCAGGGTCAATGTTAGGACCCCTGCTCTTTCTGATACAAATGACCAAGACCTTGGTGTACAGGACACAGTTTCAAAATCTTTGGATGACTCAAGACTTGGAAGTATTATGAATGCTAAGGAGGATGGTCTAGAACTTGAAAAGAACACAGACAGTTCAGTGGAATGCGCAGACAAGTGACAGGTGAAATTTAACACAGAGAAATGTGAAGTGATTCGTTCATGTGGGAAGAATGCAGAGAAAACATACAAAATAAAGGGTACAATTCTAAAGAGGGTGCTGGAGAAGAGAGAATTGAATGTAGATGTATTTAAATCATTGAAGGTGACAGGATGGTTGAGAGCGCGTTTATTAGAGCATGTAGTGTCCTCGACTTGATCAATACAGGCTAAAAGTACAAAAGCAAGAACTGATGTTAAACAGACACTGCTTCATCCTCAACTGAAGTATTGTGCCCAGTTCTAGGCATCACACTTTAGGAAAAATGTGGAGGCCTGACAGAGAGTGCAGAAAAGATTTACAAGAATTATTTCTAGAATAAGGATCTTCAGTTACAAAAAAGATTTGAGACATTGGGACAGTTTTCCTTTGGGAAGAGAAGGTTGAGGGGAATTTTGATAGATTTAAAATCATGAGGGGACTGGGGAGATCTCCCAAATGTCACCTGTGTACAGCAGCCAAATGTATTTGTGTTTTAGACTTCTTGCAAACATCGACAAGAGCAGTATGGTGACACAGTGGTTAGCATTGCTACCTCACAGCGCCAGGGACCCGGGTTCTGTGCGGAGTCTGCACATTCTCCCTGTGTCTGCGGGGTTTCCTATCACAGTCCAAAGATGTGCGGGTTAGGTTTATTGGCCATGCTAAATTGCCCCTTAGTATCAAAGGAGATGAGTGGGGTATGTTGCCTGCCGCACAGTCTGTTTTATGTGGTGGACAAATAACTACGAGTAGACGTCTTATTAGTACAACCAATATTTATTTAAACCCACACAATCAATAATCACTCATCCGACCAACAATAAGTTATCTTACAGAAAATACTAGAATTCAAGTCCAATACAAGGCCTTGACTTAACCTTGTGTGACTGACAAGTATCCAAGCAGATAATGACCTTTATCTGTGTGCTGGTCTTGGTAGTTGTCTGCATAGTCTGGTCCTTTGGTCTGGTCCGGTACTCTGGCTCTGATCCTCCTTCCTTCTTGGGTGTGGTGGATCTCCGTTGTTGTAGTTTGTTTGTGGGGTCAGAGAGGGAGAGAGATTCCTGGTTGTGCAGCATCCTTTATACTCCATTTGGTTTCACGCCCCTTTTTGGCCATTGCCGATCAATTGATTAGGACTTGATCACTCTGATCGATAAGAGTCCAATCAGGTGTTACCATGCTGATCTCTGGGTGTGACCCCAGCAACCATGTCTGTAGGAGCTGGAGGCACATAAGTCACATACCTCCCTCCTGAATAAGGATTCACGGTGCCCTTATGTCTGGTACACAACCCAGTGTGACCAGAAAGTCTCTTTCATCCTGGAGATGACCCATATCCTGTTTATTCACTCAGCAGGGTTGAAGCCTGTTTGTGTCTAACTTTAAACTGCAGCCTGTTGGTTTAGTTTCTTGCCCAATTGCCCCAGAGTGCTTTACAAATCGCCATTTTAGATGGTCTGTTTGGCCACAGGTAATACAGCAGGGTAGAGCCTGGGTGCGATTGTTGTCGGTGCAGACTAGATGGGCTGAATGGCCTCTTTCTGCGCAGTAGGGATTCTGTGATTCTGTGATCTGTCTCCATTAGTGGGAAGATCAAGAACCAGACAGCACAGGTATAAGATAATAACAAAGTTGTTGTGAGGAAATACTTTCTCGTGCTACGAGTGGTTGAGATCTGAAATGTGGTGCCTAAGGGTGTAGTGGAAGCAGGTTCAACTGAAGCTTTCAAAAGGGGATTGAATCATTATCTGAATAAGAAACAAAATACAGGACTGTGGGGAAAAGGCAGGGAAGTGACAACATATGAATTGCTTCTTTAGCGAGCCAGCACATTCACAGTGGGCCAAATGACTTCCTTCTGCGCTGTAACCATTCTATGATTCTAAGATTTATCCAAACATTAAAAGCCTAGATTCTCATACTTGACAGCAATCCAAAAATGTATATAAAACAGTTCTACTGTGCATAAGTAGTGACGGGCAAATTTAAAAGGAGACGTCCACTTAAAGAACAATAAATGCACTTTGACTTTACATAAACTAAAGCTAAAAGTTTATTTATTAATGTCACAAGTCGGCTTACATTAACACTGCAATGAAGTTACTGTGAAAATCTAGTCGCCACATTCCAGCGCCTGTTTGGGTACACTGAGGGAGAATTTAGCATGGCCAATGCACCTAACCAGCACGTCTTTCGGACTGTGGGAGGAAACTGGAGCACCCAGAGAAAACCCCACGCAGACATGGAAAGAACATGCAGACTCCACACAGACAGTGACCCAAGCCAGGAATTGAACCGGGTATCTGGCACTATGAGACAGCAGTGCCAACTATTGTGTCACTGTGCTGCTCTAAAAGAAGAACAAAGAACAAAGAACAAAAACAGCCCGGGAAACAAGCCCTTCGGCCCAACGAGCCCGTGCCGCCATTTTAATATTACCAGTCCCCCCCTCCACCCATGACCCCTATCTATTGTTTATGGCATTCCACATTGAGGGAAACTAATTTTGGGACAATTTATTACTTCCAATCAGCCTAAATAGCACATCTTTGGGGTGTGGGAGGAAAGCGGAGCACCCGGAGAAAACCCACGCAAGCACGGGGAGAATGCGCAAACTCCCACAGACACCGGCCCAAATCCATGTGTCTGCACAGCAATCAGGGATAGTCACTGAGCTGTCGTGTTGCCCAGTATCTGGTCCAGTTTAAGCGTACACTAACGACATGAAGCACTAGGCCACTCTCGAACATTCAAGAGCAGCCCCAAGTACAACCCATCACGTGTATGCCCCTCGTGGGACAACAAGGCGGACTGACTTAAAACCTGTGAATTAAAAGAGAAAAAACATTATTATCATCCCATATCCTTTTCCATTACCAGGGTCGTCCCACTGTTTATGAACTTTATTTAAAACAATCTCCTATATCCTCCCATCTCCAACCCACTCATGTGCCTGTCTAAGTTACTCTTAAACAAATCTAGCGTGCCTGCCTCCACCACCTTACTTAGCAGAGCATTCCATACCCCCATGACCCTCTGTGTGAAAAACCTCCCCCTAATATCTGTGTTATACCTCTCCCCCCTCACCTTAAGCCCGTAAAAGCTGTTTGGAAAATAAAAACACCTGCCACAAAAATAGCAGGAAATAAATGTGTAATGAGGTGCCAGAGAAGCAAAATCACGCCGTTTGTTGGAGGCTGGTGAAGTGAAGGTGATGTAGCGTGGAGTGGTAGTGAGCTGTTAGCTCCATTTTCCACACAGACACTCCTTCCCCGTAAGGTAATAATCAATATCCTGGAATTCCCTTCTTAACAGCACTGTGGGTGCACCTACACCACTGCAGCGGTTCAAGAAGGCAGCTCACCACTACCTTCCCAAGGACAATTAGGGATGGGCAATAAATGTTGGCATTGCCAACAATGCCCACATCCTCTAAATGTATTAAAAGAAGACAGCATGTTGTATTCAAGGGTACAACTAGCTAGTGCTACCATTGACACTTCCTTACAGGACATGCTAGCTTCAGGTGACTGTGCAGCAGCAGACAAAGCTTGGCATGTGCCTGCACCTGGGACTAAAAGGGCTAAATTGTGAAGACAGATGGGGACTAATGGTAGACCCCTGCTTCTAAGCCAGAAAGCCTTGCATTCGAATCCCCTCTCCAGGACTTCTTGGCAGGGAGGAATGGTCACGCGGCTCATAAAGCAGCTTGTCAAATAACCTGCACTATTGTTTCAACATTTCACATAATTTTCCAGAGTGGAAACAAAGAGCATGAAGATATACTCATGAAGACAATTTGCAGGGGTTAGACTTGTATTCCCTTGAACATAAAGGAGTATGCAGGTATCCAACGGAGGTGCAAATGATGAGCAAAGGATTTGACGGGGTAGGTTGAATGGGATAATCGAGGACAATGAGCAAAATCTTAACATTTGAGCTGGACCATTCAGAAAGCACTTTTCCAATGAAGGAACTCGCCCCCCCCTGGAAAGCTGTTCCATTTTGGGGTTAACATGAAAATATCAAAACTAAGGTGCAGAGATTTTTTTTGTTGGATAAGACGGTTCAGAGTTGCAGAATCAAGCTGGATATATGGAATTAAGAGTTGGATCAACCATGAACAGGTTCGAGGGGCTGAATGGCCTGCCTCCTCCTGTTCCTGTATTCACTGACCCAGAGCCAGCTTCACCAGCTCTATGTGGCGATTAGCAATATGCATTGGTGGATAGGCACAGTCTGTCTGACATCTGACTGGTATCCTTATTTAGCTAATCCTATTCCCTTATTCTCCATGGAGTCTTGCTGTGAAGCCCTGTAAAATAAATTGGCAGTGTCAGGATACATGGTTCCAGATTTTCTCGCTAACTAAATGTAATGATGTTGTTTCACAGACTTTGTTAGTGAACATAAAGGTTTTTTATTAAAAGAATTGTACAGCATCTTCATAGCTGCAGCTAACTCCCAAAACATCTTTGCCTAGGAGCCTCTCTCACCATGGGGGTGATTCCACACTCTGGGCAGGATTTTCCGACCGCACTAGTCCCAAGACCGGAAATTCCCACCTGAGGTCAGCGGATCTTTGTGTGGTCGTGTCCCACTGGCTATAATTCCCTTGGTGGGCAGGAAGATTCCACCCTCTGAGTGCCGATTGGTCACACAAACCCAATTGACCTTTCCTCTGCTGTGTTGCCCTTAAAGGGACAACCACCACACTGAGTGGGGAAAAGAAATGTAACCGACCTATCTTAATTAGGTAAACACAGTATATTTAGTCCTTGGAGGCAGAAGTCCCTTCACCAAAATCCTTTTATTTAAAAGTCTGGCAACCGCACACAGAGTGCTTTCAGTTAGATTCGACACGCGGAGACCCAGAGGAACTGACGCTCCGGTGAAGTACAAAGCAAGGAGTCCCTAATTGGCCCATCAATTTGACCTTTAATCAGAGAGTTCATAAACTAATAGGCCAACCTCAATTGTCTGATTAAAATTGTTAGACACAGGGAATGCTGGAGAAAGAGAAACACAGTTGTCTCTCTGCTGAGTCTTTGCAGCATGTTCTGTTTTTATTTTGGATTTTCAGCATTTGCAGTGCTTTCCATTTCCAATTTAATGCTGCAGTCGGGGTCTAATTTTAAATTCACTTCAAACTAATAAATTCCACTTGCAGTTGAACAAACACCAGCCAAAAGATTGGATTTCTCTGGGTGGAAATCTGACCTGGTGGATCTCCCCTCACCTACCACCCTTTGACATTGCTAATCTTATTAAGTAATGCCCACCATACATATGCACGTCACAAGATCCAGGAAAATTGCACTGGGGTGTGGAGGCATGTCAGTGTCATATCAACAAATATGCCAGCAATTTTTTTTTCCCCAGCCAAGTCTCACAAACAGCAATGTTTTAAAGTTTAAAGTTTATTTATTAGTGTCACAAGTAGGCTGACATTGACACCGCAATGAAGTTACTGTGAAAATCCCCCAGTCACCACACTCAGGCACCTGTTCGGGTACACTGAGGGAGAATTTAGCATGGCCAATGCACCAAACCAGCATGTCTTTGGACTGTGGGAGAAAACTAGAGTACCTGGAGGGAACTCACTCAGGTACAGAGAGAACGTGTAGACTCTGCACAGACAGTGACTGGGAATCGAACCCTGGTCCCTGGTGCTGTGAGGAAGCAGTGCTAATCACCGTGCCATGGTCCTCCAATGAGATGCACACCCAATGAAGCTCTTGCCTCTGCTGACTGAGGAAGAAATGTTGGTTCAGGTGATGAATTTCTTCTCCTGGGTTCCAAACATCCATATGAACTATCAGAGGTCTGAGGGTCACAGTTTGCACTTGGAGGTCAGCCTAGAGGTGTGCACTCAAATCCGTGCCTTGAATCCATAAATCCTCCAGACATATGAGGAACATTTGGAGGACTCTGGGTCTGTACTTGAAGGAATTTAAAAGGATGAGCGGGGGAATCTCATTGAAACTTACAGAATACTGAAAGGCTTGGATAGTGTGGACATGGGAAAGATGTTTTCATTAGTCGGAGAGACTAGTATCCAAGGGCACAGCCTCAGAATAAAGGGACAACCCCTTAGGACTGAGTTGAGGAGAAATTTCTTCAGCCAGAATCAATGGAATTCACTGGCACAGAGGGCTGTGGAGGCCAGGTCATTGAATGTATTTATGACAGAGAAGATAGGCTCTTGATGGGTCAGTTGATCAAAGGTTATGTGAACAAGATGGGAAAATGGGGTTGAGAAACTTGTCAGATGTAATTGAATGGTGGAGCAGACACGAGGACTGACTGGTCTAATTCTGCTCCTATATCTTATGGTCTTACAACTGAGTGAAGCTGAAATGGCAGAAGGGTGTGAGAAATGGTCGGGTTTTGTGAGAGAGCAGGTAAGGTCAAGTAACAGAGAAGTCTACACAGTGCCATAATGCAAATCAGAAAACGTTAGCCCACAGGATATTTTGTGCTACTCAAAGTAGGCTGCGACTTCATGCAAAATTAATTTTCCTGAGGAGCACTCGCTCAGGAGACATTTGATTTATCGGGCTAGGGTTTGTGGTTCAGTGGTAATCACCGCATGACAGAAACGGGTCGGGATCACCTCACTCAGGGTCTAAATATGTTGAATCTTCACCTTGGCAGGGACTTTGCGCGTGTGCGAATGCCACATAATATAATAACCACATCAACTTTGTCTATGTGTAAGGTGTTGCAGAAGAACAGGAACAGAGGACTCAAGCCAGTGGATGAAGAGGATGAAGTGCAGTATGAAAGATAGGAGGAATGAACGATCTGAGAGAACTGTGACAGATAACATCAATTATCATGAGAACTCAGGAGAGCAAAAGTAAGGAAATGAGATGCGAATACTGGCCTGCTGAGAGAACAACAGATAATGGGAACAATCCTGCTGATACACAGGTTCCTAGGATCAAAGCTCAATTAATAAATTCAACCGCTAATTTCATTATTTATTAATCGCAGAAAGAAATTTATTGATCTAATGCATTCAAAGGGTTCAGTGCATTCAAATATTAATTTATTTAATTAATTGTCAGCGCTTCAGTTATTCATGAAGTTCAGCCGGTAACTTATTTAATTAAGTCAGTATTTTAATGATTCATTAAAATGATACAGTCAGGATCACAGAATTGTTGCCTGGTAATTTTGAATGGCAATGATATTCATCAGCTGTTTACCAGGTTATTCACTCTGGACCACTGCCAGAAAACCTGCATGATTGAGATTAATAATACAGGTTCTGTAAAGGGCCAAGATTGGCCAGCGTTGCAGCCTAAACTCCTCACCTCAGGAGAAGGGGAGACCCTCTCCCCCAATCCCCAACAAGGGTCAAGAGTTGACAGTCAATTCAAGGAAGATTGGTGAAGTAACGAAAAGTGGGAAAGTGGTAAATAAGGCTTCTTGATATCACAGGATACCTACAGAGCGGAAGAGGCCATTTGGTCCATTGAGTCTGCACTGACTCAGTCCTGCCCTCTCCCCCGCTGGATGCCTGTGACTCTACACATGGTCAATCCACCAGACCTGCACATCTTTGGAATGTGGGAGGAAACCGGGGCTCCCCGAGCAGACACAGGGAGAACGTGCAAACTCCACACAGCCAATCACCCGAGGCCAGAATTGAACCTGGATCCTTGGAGCTGTGAGACAGCAGTGCTAATCAATGTGCCACCATACTGCAGGAATTGTCAGAAAATTATTACAATTAATTTGCCTCTATGCTGAGAGTAACAGTACTATCTCTAAATTTGAGTGCAGATAATAATGACAGAAACTAGTACTAAGATTACTAAACACTTCCTTTGTTTGCTAAACTGCTCTAAACAACGTTCACAATTGGGAACAAGGTTTAGTACACAGATTAACCAGGTCCTTATGCTTGAGGAAAGACTGAGTTGGAAGTGTTGATGTAAGCTATCCTTCCTTATTTTAATCCTACTTTTTAGTGCTCCTTTTTTCATAACAGTCTTTTTTTTTAATTCCAGGGCCAGTCTGACTGTTGCCAAATCCTATAAACTGCTATTTTGTTTTTGCTGCAGTGTCAAAAGTCACCACCTTTCCTGTTTTATGGTTGTTTCCCCCAGCAGCAGACAGAAGCCTAAGGGTTGTTGTGTTGCAATGTCCAAAAGTCAAGACCTTTGCCCTTTCAGCTTTCTGTTGCTTTTCCTAGCAGTGGATCTGTGCCTTAACTTGTAGCCTGGGTTGCCATTACCAAGGAACAAGGAGGAAAGATCAGAAGACCAGGGTCCATAGTTGTATTGAAACAAGAAGGTTAAAATTAAGGGAAGGTTCTCCTGTTATATGACAGATCTGTTCTTGCATCCTGGCCACAGGTTCAAGACCACAGCCTCTCAAACTGAATACTGCTGACTTTTTCATCACATATTATAACACCCACACATATTATAACACCTCTTAAAGAGGCACAATATCTTCCCTAATGAAAGGTCATTTGTCTGTTACCTTAACTCTGTTTCTTTCTTCATCGATGCTGCCTATTTCGCTGAGTATTTCTCGCATTTTCTGTTTTGTATTTCAATATTTTAGCTGCTTGGCTGACCAGTTTCTGTGCCTTTGATTTAATTTCTGTGATAGATTCTAAAAGCAAGCTTGTTTGTTCTCCATCGACTATGGGATTGCTGTTTGTATTATCGACTTATCATTGACTCCGTTTCTTCAATTTCACTGCCAAGATTTAATTTTGCTCATTCAAAATTTGCCACATCCTTGAACCCTGAAATAATTCAGTTCTTCATTTAACAAAAGCAAAGTCCTGTTGTTGTTGGAAATCTAACATAAATGCTGAAAATCTGGGCAGCACAGTGATTAGCACTGCTGCCTCGGGGTGCCAGGGACCTGGGTTCGATTCCCAGTTTGGATCACTGTCTGTGTGAAGTCTGCACATTCTACATGGGTGTCCTCCGGGTGCTCCAGTTTCCTCCCACAGTCCAAAGATGGGCGGGTTAGATGCATTGACCATGCTAAATTCTCCCTCAGGGTACCCGAACAAGCGCCGGAGTGTGGGATTTTCACAGTAACTTCATTGCGCTGTTAATGTAAGCCCACTAGTGACAGTAATAAATAAACTTAAAACTTTAAAAGAAAACACTCAACAGGTCTAACAATATTTGTGGAAAGAAGTTTTATATTACACCGTTTTCAGAGATTTCATTCGTGAACAAAAAGGGGTTTATTTCATAGTCTTCAAAAGCAGCAGCATGTTGCAGCTAATTCTAAAATACATCTGCCCTGGAGGAACCCCTACCCCTGGGGAGAGTCCACTTTTTGATTACCTAGTTGGGCATCCAGGCCAGGTGACCCTTACTCTGCTGTGTTGCCCGCAAAGGGATAGTCAACCACAAGTTTATAACCTAATACAGAGCAAAGGAAAAGTGAGGGATGAATAGGCAGGAAAGAATAAAAGGGGGTCAATTCAAGTGAGGGCAAGCCAGAGAAAATGACAAAAGGAATGCTGATGCAAGGCAAAAGAAAATGAAGATGGACTCAGAAAGCTGTGCTACTCTCTTCTCGTTTCAAAACTGTTTGTGGGGGGGAGACAGGGTGGTCATGGTGGGGTGCTATGAAATTGGTTCCCACCACCAGAGTGAAATAGGTTTGTTGCAGATTGGCAGCCATTCTTTCAATATGCATAATTTTCTTTCCAATGAAGTTTACAGAGCAAAAGTTCACAATCTTCAGAGTCAGGCCTGGTCTCTGTAAAATTATGGAGACTCCAGGATTTAAAAGAAATGATGGGTGGGACCCGAATGTGGATGTCCTGTAGCTGTTTCTGACAGATCCTATTTTCGCTTGGCATGGGGGCATAATGGGCCATAGTAGGTGGATGGGGGAATGAGGTGACATGGATGTGGCATGGGGAGTGCAGTGAAAGTGTGGCGATGATGTTTATGCATATTGTGTGGCTTTTTTATATATTGAAGTTCAGCTCTTTTCTGCAGGTAGTCAGTATGCCTGGCAGGAATATAGCTCAGATGCTGGGAGAACAGGAAAATTGCTCGTTTCAGCCTTACAAATGGATATGTTAAATAGAGTTGATGACTTGTGTTAAGTTTACTTAAGTTCCCCTGGGATTTCGGAGTAAAATGATTGACAGGGTCATTTATTGTTGTGATTTATGTGCAGTCCTGGATCTATAGCAGAGAAAGAAACAGTTTTTGGAGTTTTGCTGTTCTGGTAAAAGTTAGGAGAGTTTTGCAGACTTTTAAAAGCTTGATTTCACTGTTAAAATTCCAAGGCTGCCAACATAGATAGCAAGAAGTCTCACAACATCACGTTTAAGTCCATCAATCATTGATAAAGGAGCAGTGCTCCAAAAGCTCATAATTTCAAATAAACCCGTTGGACTTTAACCCTGGTATTGTGAGACTTCTTACTGTGCTCACCCCAGTTCAACGCCAGCATCTCCACATCATGGCTACATTCAAAGCAAGCATATTGTGATTGCTAATTGTATTTAAAGGTGTTTTAAATCAATAAGAAGAATGTTGCTTCTTGGAAATGAAATGGTAATAAGTTAGAAATTAGAGTTGATTCATTAAAGATTGTTCAACTGTTTAGAATTAAGCTATTTTATTTTGTTGGAGTTATAGTTAAACTGTGTTATGATTAAAGCTTGTTTAATAAAAAGATTCTTATTATGACAGCGCAATTGCTTCTGGAGTAAAGCATCCTCGCCTCACATTTATACCAAAGTAGCAAAATTGTTGGGGTGTAGTCTGGCTTCACAATATACCTTGGCGTTCTGGTCCTAGACTCTAACAAGAGAGTGTGGGTGATGACAAGCTGTGAGTGGAGAGGGCTGGAGAAGCTTTGTACTTTCTTTATTAAATAGGACAGCACAAAGATGGGCCTTTTAAACAGCCCACCTCATACAAACAAACAAATTAGGAGCAGGAGTAGGCCACTCATTTCTTTGCGTGTGCTGTGCCATTCACTAAGATCATGGCTGATATAACTGTAACCTCAACCCCACATTCTTGCCTACCTCTGATTACCCTACAACCTCTGCCTGTGTCCTTGGCAGCCCATTTGGCAGCCTTCAAATGCCAATCCACCCTCCCCGCCGCCAACCCCTGAGTTACGATATCATACAACCCTACAGTGCAGATGGAGCCATTCCGCCCATCGAGTTTGCACCAACCACAATCCTACCCAGGCCCTATCTCCATAACCTCTTGCATTTATCCTAGCTAGTCCTCCTAACACTAAGGGGCAATTTGAAAAGTCAAATCTACCTATCCCGCACTTCTTTGGACTGTGGGGGGAAACCGGAATACCCAGAGGAAACTCACACAGACATGGGTAGAATGTGCAAACTCCACACAGACAGTCATACGAGGCGGGAATTGAACCTGGATCCTTGGCGCTCTGAGGCAGCAGTGCTAACCATTTTGCCACCATGCCGCCCAACTGAGTTGGCTGCCACAATCACGGTCTACAGCCACCTGCCCTGAACCCCACTTTTCCTAACAGTTTCCCAGAGGCAAGCGAGCTGAGCTGGGAATCTTCCAAACTCCTGCTGGCTGCCCTGAGGATGAAAATCCTGGACCTTAACTCAACTTCTCTCTCCACATGATGCTCAGTATTTTCAGCAGTTTCTGATCTTTCTTCCTTTTTTAATATATCACGTTCAGCAGTGTTTGAATTAGATGACATGTCTTGAATTCATGATGAGGAGATCAAGGCTCAAAAAATATTGATTAGTTTTTTTTAACCCATGACCTGGCCAAGATCCAGGGCAGTGAACATTTCTCTGTTCACTCACCATGGCACTGCAGAAGCCCAAATATTATTGTAATTAAATAACTCCCTGTACTATTGTGATTAAGCTGCTCTGTCTGAGCAGAATCATTACCATAATTTCAAACTGCAGAGACCAAAACTCTCAGGCATATAAAACATTCAACTTCCTCTTATATTTTGCATATTTATATTTCCCATTCTGACCTGGATAACATTTACATGTCAATTGGTGCGACCAAAGGCAATTTGTAAGTATTTTAGTAACTCAGTTTTAGGTAAAAACTGATGCAAATAGCACCGCATGGTCATTCTAATTGGGGTAGCTAGCTCATTTGAGACCCCAGGCAGAGATCGTCTCTGCCATTTTGCAAGTCGCCTCAGGCCCCGGTAAGGATCCCGTACTCAAGGTAACGTGCCATGGTCTACAAGGGAACAATTGAACTTTTAGTGGCAATGGTAGAAGAGTTAGAACTTTGCGTTGTAACAGCTACTTACAGACCAAGGGCAACATTTTACCATCTCACCCACCATGAGAATCGTAGTTGGTGGGATACAGGTCATGCAAAAGTCCGTTGAACTCAGGCAGGGTTTTCCGGCCTTTGGGAGAGTGCGGATGGAAAATCCCACCCCAACAGCCCTTTGAGAAGAGGACTTAAGATTCCCTTAAGGACATACTTTTCACTAGTTGTAATCATGATCGAAATTGAAAATGAGAGGCTCCTATGAAAAACTGAATTGAGCAAAGGATTTGCCCTTCGGCTCATCACATTCATAGAAGGGCGTGGCACACATTTGGATTGAGTACAAGATATGGAAGGGCTATAAGGTCTCCAGATCAGCTGAACCTATGAACTCAAGAGACTTGAGAGAGAGGAGGGATGGGATAGCAGTAATGATAAAATACATGGGTCAAACCAGGATAATTTCGGGGAGGTATAGTATGAGGAATTGGCACACATAAGATTAACTTGGGCCTGAGTACAGAATCACTCACATAGTGATGTAAGAAGGCACATGATCTGCACCTAGGGGTCAGTCTACTGTTGGGCAGAGCTTGCACAAGTAAGCGTGGAGACATCCCCTAGTTTGAATCTTTTACTATATATGCATACAGTTATTGCAGTTAATAAATACATACAGTTAACCTAATTAAAACTATCCAACACTCACTCCAGCAATTAGGTTATGCTAGCCATTGGATGCAGTTTCCCAGTTAAAATTATTCAGAGCTGCAGCTCAAATGAGGGCAAGTACAGGACGCAAACTCATAGAATCCCCTACAATGCAGAAGGAAGCCATTCAGCCCATTGAGTCTGCACAAACTCTCCGGTAGTATCTTACCCAGGTCCTAACCCTGTAACCCCACATATTTACCCCACTAATTCCCCCTGACCTACACATCTATAGACATTAAGGGGCAATTTATCATGGTCAATGCAACAAATTTGTACATAGAATAGAATCCCTACAGTGCAGAAGGAGGCCATTCAGCCCATTGAGCTTGCACCGACAACAGTGCCTCCCCGATCCTATCCCTGTAACCCCATGCATTTACCCTGTTAATCCCCCTGACACAAAGGGGCAATTTAGCATAGCCAATCCACCTAACCTGCACATCATTTGGACTGTGAGAAGAAACCCACACAGACACAGGGAGAATGTGCAAACTCCACACAGACAGTCACATGAGGCCGGATATGAACTCGGATCCCCGGTGCTGTGAGGTAGCAGTGCTAATCACTGTGCCATTGTACCGTCCTCCTCAATGGGAGCAGAACTATTAGCTGTGACTGACATGTAAAAAACATGCAGATATGTAAAGGGAAGTGGTAGAGGATGGCTGCATAACATTTTTACAATATTTGGAAAACCTCAGAAGACATTTTAACTAATTTTTTTGCTGAAGCCTCAGGAAGAGAACACAAAGAACTAAGTAAAACTGAACGCAAACGAGACCCAGAGGAACATACAAAATAGAGCAGGAGTTGTTTATCCAGCCCCTCAGGTCTGCTCCATCATGCAATAAGATCATGGCTGGTTTTCACCTTCAGTTGCACTTTCAAAGACCAGCCCCCATATTCTTTCCATTTGCCACTGGATGTTAACAGACAAGTGATGAAGCAACACAGCATCTAATCTCCTATTTCATTACTAAAGTGGAGATGGAATTGATTGAGGTCTATCTGTTATTGCTTACCACCAAGAGGTCAGCACAGCTACAAGACTAGATCCATGATCAGCCAGGACAGTAATATAGACAAAGGGCTTACATTTTTATTGTACTTCTCATGTCCCCAGCGCATCTCCAAACATTGCACATCCCATCTTCATTGTTGCAAACACTGTAGGAAACATGGCCGGTAAATTGCACACAGCAAACTCTCACAAACAGCAATGAGATGAATGATTAGATAACTTGCTTTATGGTGCTGTTGGTTGAGGGATCAATACAGGTCCAGATACATTGATGATTAGGAACAGTTACAAAACATTAAAGCTCTGGCTCAAGCATTTAGAGATAGGTGTTACAATGCAACTAAGTGTGGATCATCATCTTTCTGATGGGTGTAGCCAATCAGACTTTGGTGAACTCTATTAATGTGTTTCCAAGTAATCCTTTGCCATCATGGTTAGCTAGACATAATGAACAGCAACTATACTAATTTTCAGCCAAAATAAGTCAGTGTACCCTGTTTTTTGTGTGCCAGTGAGTGTGCACAAAAGATCCCCAGTGCAGCCTGGCATTGATGCATTGAGATAAGCAACTCCCACAGGAACTTTTAAAGAATTGGAACAAATACCAGTGCAGTAGTAGTATTACAGGAAACCTAAGTTAAAACAAGAAAAGAAGAAAATTGAAACAGAAATGGCATCAAACCCATTGAGAAATCTTCAGGATAACTCTTTGAAACATATGTTCATTGTGACAAAACTGTGCCTTTCAGAAATATATTTCATATTACGTTTCTGATGAAGAGTCTCTGTTTCAGTTCTAATTATGGTGCCAATTGTCTACAGCTGGCAGCCTCCCTGCTGACACTGCAGAAGCTTAATTGCCCCTGATTATTAGAGTGTTTGTTTTGATCTGGGCTATTGCATTGTTATTATTCTTAGGGTTGTTCCCTAGGGTTTCGGAATAGGGTTTGATTAGGTTGATTGACAAGAAAATTATTTGTGTGTCTGGGGTTTGGATAACAGAGAGAGAACAAAGCAGGCAGTTGCAGTTTGAATTTGAAGCTTTTTTTACTTTTTTTCTCTCTTTCTGGTAATTGAAGTCTGAGGACACACTAGAAAGTAAGTATCTCTCTTGAGATCTGAAAAAGGCAAAAAGTGTTTTCTCCCCTTCTCTCTCACTAGAGTTCTACAGTTGAAGACAGGTTTTCCTTTGGAGGCTGCTATCTGAAAGTCAGAAGAAAGGTATATCCCTGTATCTCTGTCCAGAGGGATTAAAAGGCTGGAGGGCTGGTAATTCATTTAAGTCTGTTTGTCTTGCTAACTGATTCTGAAGAGGGGTTTACATCCACAGGTATATTGCTTAAATTGGAACGAACTGAAATATAATTTAAGAATTATACTTTATGTTTAAATATTTTGATCGGTAAAAATTATATTACTTCCTTTTGTTATATTTTAACTATCTTGTTAAATAAAAATTGTTTTAATAAAACCTCATAGTGGATTCATAGATTTGCATCTGGGTGGAACAACTTATGCTTGCACTGTTTTCAAAATCAAAAACAGTTGGAGTGTAATCTAACATCTTAATATACCTTGGAGTTTGATCTGGTCCCTAACAATACATTATATTGAGGTGCCATTTTGATTGGGTGTGATTGAGACAGAAGGCAGCTATATATACAAAGTTGTAAGAGAAGCTAAGTATAATTACAGAATTATTTGATTAAAATAACAATTCTCTGTTGTAATAGGGATTAAAATTTAAAAGCAGAGTTTATCTGCTGGACAAAGGTTTTGAAGTTTATAAACATGCCTGGATAAAATTGTGTGTTTAAGGATACCAACATCCTATGGCATATCCTCTAACACAAGGCTGTCCTGAAAAAAAAACTGGAACTGGCCTCTATATCAGCAAGGAATTGAGAAATTATAAGATATCACAATCTAACAATGAATAACATTAAGGATAATCCTACACAAACCGCTTTAATGGAATCCTGGAAACTGAGTGTAGTGGCCACTCTTTCCACTTCTCAATTTTCAGTTTGCTTGAAGAAAGATTAATAAAATGCAGGATGTTGATAAAAACAAAGGATGTTATCCAGAATGAGTCTCAACATGCTTTCTGCTCATTCTGTTTATTTTAATGGTATAAATATTAGAACAACATCGCAGGATTTTTAGATTAGTCAGTTGAACTCCATTCTCTCTCAAGTAAAGGTAGTTGATTATTTTTCTTCCTTCAATTGGGATAGAGGTACCTTGCTAGATTCGGTAGCTTCCTACTCAGGGATTTAAAATAAATTCTACTTTAAGTTTTGAAAATATCTCTCTAATATTAACTTGGATTCTCTATTAGAAATTAGTTTATGTTTATGTTCCCTAGAACTAGCAATGTTACGATTGCTATCAAATGCGAATTGCATGTTTGGTTCTTTAATAAGTTTCAATATAATTTAGAAAATATACTGTCTCATACATATCGTCTTTTGCATCCACACTTGAAAGCCCATTTTTGTATGCTCTTCAGTAAAGATATACATTGTTCAGGAGAGATGCCTGGACCCCTATACAATCTGGGCTTGTATAATTTGACTAAATTTGTTAAAATGTTAATAATTGTAATATTCAATGGCCATTCCTTCATAGAATAGAATCCCCACAGTGCAGAAGGATGTCATTTGGTCCACTGAGTCTGCACCGACCACAATCCCACTCAGGCCCTATTGCCATAACTCCATGCATTTACCCTATCTGATCCCTCTGACACTAAGGCATAATTTAGCATGGTAAATCCACCGAATTTGCGCATCTTTCGACAGTGGGAGGAAACCCATGCAGGCACAAGGGGAATGTGCAAACTCCACACAGACAGTGACCCAAGCCAGGAATCGAACCTGGGCTCTGGCGCTGTGAGGCAGCACTGCTAACCATTTTTCCACCATGCCTTTCCTTTTAGGAAGAGCTGGATCAGTTCTTCAGACCCATTTGAGTGTCTGTGATGCCTGTCTTTCTCAACCTTAAGTGATAGTAATCATCTGAGTACTCCTGACCCAGAATAACTCTCAAATTATAATTCACTTCACTTTTTGGGACTAATAGACAGGGGTTGATTTCAGTGGTATTATGAAATCATTCCATTTAAATAAATAAATTTCCCACGCTCTTGGGACTTTCCACCATCCACCCTCCCCAGTCCCATGGGGAACCAGGGAAGCAATCAATCTAGACCGATCACATTTATAAAGTAATATGCCTCACAACACCAGGTTAAAGTCCAACAGATTTATTTGGTATCACCTGATGAAGGAGCAGAGCTCTGAAAGCTTGTGATACCAAATAACCCTGTTGGACTTTAACCTGGTGCTGTGAAACTTTCTACTGTGCCCACCCCAATCCAATTCTGGCATCTCCACATTACATTTATAAAGACATTGACCTATTTAGGTTTCTGAGGTATAATGGATGCTAATACCTGCCATGTTGACTGATCATGCATCTCATTGTTATTTGTCAGACCTTGCTGTGTTCAAAATGGCTGCCCCCTTTAGCATGCACACTCTTCCTGCACTGAATCACTTTTGAGGAGTGTTATAATAAGGTTGTATAGGCTGGTTTTACCTAACCCTCTTTTTATATATAGTTGCAAGGAAATTCTTGTTAAACACAAAATACTGAGGATGCTGGAATCTGAAATAAAAAGAACAGAAAAATGCTGGAAAATCTAAGCAGGTCTGACAGCATCTGTGGAGAGAGAGTAGAGCCAACATTTTGCATGTAAATGACACTTTGTCAGAGCCCGAAACATTGGCGCTATTCTCTCTCCACAGATGCTGTCAGGCCTATTGAGATTTTCTAGCGTTTTTCTGTTTTTGTTCCAGTTCTTGTTATTGTTAAGTAATTTTCTTTTTAATTGCTTTGGTGCTTGGAGCACATTAGGAAAAGTATTAACCTTCAGTTTGGCTGAGTTCCTGTCTCCAAGGGTGTTTTCTTCAGTTGATCAAGTGCCAGGAATTTTAGGATCAAAAGTCACCACATAAAAGCAACTTGGTCAGCTTCTGATGTATTTTAAGATATCAGTCAAGGATATGTTACCGATTGAAAAAGGCATGCCTTTGATATATGGAAATTAAATGTCTGCAGAACCACAATCAGCTTTCCTTCCAACTGTTGATGATATGAGAGTTGTGCCACTCAAAAACCAAATTAACTCAAAGTGATATCTCCTGAGAACTTCAATCATCATTTTAAAATCCTGTTGATCTGTGTTTTCTCACCATTTTACCTGACATTCATTTTGAATTACTGATGAATCCAGTTCAGACCAACATCATAACCATGCAGTAAAAATGTTTGATCCATCTCCCAAAACGTTCATTCCTTTTGTCAACTAGTTCCTTTCATATTGGTCTCACTCTCCCAACTGGTTCAATTCTGCACTATTTGATTTCTAACGATGCCAACAAAATGTACTCAAAATAAATAATTTCAATGCTCCAGACTTCCTGTGCAGCATTCACAGAAATAATTGCTGCCTGCAATTATAATTCAGTGGCAAATAGCTTTATTCCCAGAATAGACATTGCTAATGTTTAGATAAGGTAGACAATGATAAGCTGTTCCCATTAGCAAATGAAGCAAAGAGTTCAGGACACAGATTTAAGGCTTTGGGCAAGAGAAACGAGCGATATGGGCGATATGCAAGCAACAATATTTTTTATGTAGCGAGTGCTAATGAAAAACTCTTTGTGGAGAGGAATACAGCAGAACCAGCTTGGATTTTTGGAAACCTTCTAAAGCTAAACGTACAACTTAAAAATTTTAACTGTGGGTCAGAGAGCCATTTTTCAAAATCAATTTGGATTTATCCAAAGTCCAGATCCAACACAGAATTGGGACTCTGGAAAAAGAGATTCCTTAGCTGCATGATTGCTTCAAGCCTGGATAAAAAGACAGAAGTTGCATAGGTTAACACACTGCTTTACTCAGTAGGCCCACTGTCTAATGCTATAATAGCTAGACAAGGAATCAACAAATCATCTGCAAATTTGATAAAGATTTAAAATTTTTCAATACCTACTTTAACCTCAGAAGTGGGGAAGCCCTTCAAAGGGCTTAATTTAATAACATGACCAACATGCAAGAGAACTATTACGGTGACCCAAATTGAGAGCTAATTAGGGATAGGATAGTTGTAGAAGTGGCAAATGATGCATCCTCACACATACTTCAAATGAACAATGATCTAACCGTTCAGCAAGTTATCTAGATTGTCCGTAATCTGAAATCTGTTTTCAGCACTGAGCCATATTAAGGGGAGAAAGCAAATCATGGTACAGAGTAAACCCACCTGCCCAGTCAGTGAAACAGCACAGAGACAGGGATACCCTCGCAATACCCTAACCAACCAGGAGAGCAAACCTGTGTGCTGTGTGAAGCAAAGCATCCCCACAAATATGAACAGTGTCCAGCTAGTTTAGCCCAGTGTTTTGAACGTAACCGACTTCAGGAAGTCACAAAAAGACATGGAAGCAAATATTCCCATCCCTCCAGTCACAGGAATGGGAGCAAGTGAGAGGCAGACCATGGAAAGGCCTGTTCGCCTCGAGTGGGATTTTACGGTTTCAGGCTGAACGCAGCCATAAAATCCTGCCCATAATATCAAAATGCAAAATATCAAAATCCCAAGAGGATTCATGAAGTCAAGAAAGCACAGCACAGAGATACATAAGTATGTGGCTTGGGTAAAGTCAAAGATTCTGGGTACAACTTAATGAAAAAGTTTCTTAGCGCTGAACAAGGAAGAAAACAAGAGAGTTTCAGATTCATTTTTTGGGCGAGTTTGAAAATGCAATCTTATGACACTTTGCATTAAAAAAAGTGCCAGGATGTGATTATCTCCAGCTTGCCGATGAAGCCAGCTGCTGAACTCTTAGGGAGCCATTGCGCAGCTGCCCCAATTTCCCAGTACACTGGGAGATCTCCTGCTGTAGCCCTCCCACCCACATCTGCCCCATGCACATTGGGACCTGTGCCCCGCTCCCCCCACATTGATCACCCCCTATACCAGTCTACCCTCACAACACTCCCCACAGATATAGGCTATTCCACATGCTGCCTATCACCCCTCTGTGCTAGTCTCCCATCCCCCACTAACCCCACTGACAGTATCAGTGCCCTGCCACTGATCACCTCTGTCTGAGTTCCCCCTTTTCCCCTCCCGATCGTTCTGGTTGCAGACTTTCCTCTTCCTCCCACCATTTTGCTCCCATTTACAGAGTCCCCTCCCTCCTACCCCGATTGCCCTCCCCCCGAGGCAGAGTTCCCTTCCCTCCTTTCCACCTCGTTCACCACCCCAGCAGAGTTCCCCTCTTCCCTCCCATCCCTGCGGATCTCCCATTCCTTGGCCCATCAGATGTCCACCTCCACAGGTTCTGCCCCCATTCAGGTCCCAGTACGTTGGCACTGCCCCGGAACAGATATGACACCCAGTGGGCAGTGCCAGGGTGCCCAGTGGGCAGTGCCAGGCCTCTCATGCTCAGCATGACATTAGTATTTAAATATTAGAAAGGTGCAAAGCTGATTTCACTGGCAAAATAGGGCTGGTACAATTAGGGGAGATGAGAAACTGGGCAGGTTTTTCACCTCCTGTCCGACCTTACCCCCTCATCTCATCAAAAATCAGGGGGAACAATGTCATAATATCACACCCTCTGGATGTTCAAACTGGAAAGCAGACATTTTGGTTCATGGCCAGCTTACAAATTTTAAGTTGGACGCAGTCGTCAGCATTAAGGTCATATCAGGCAAAGAAGCATGGCTGAGACCACTGACTGCAAACAGCAGAAACACCACTCAATGGGCCCAGAAGAATGCAACTTCATGTCATAGGCATGATTCATGACTCAGCAAATTCTGCAAACAAATCATTGAGCTGATGTTTGTCATCCGTAACCTTCCTCTTTTGATCTTATGGAGCCCTGACTCTCCTCAAAATGGCAAAAAAAACTGTTAAGACAACCACTGTCATAAATGTAGAGAATTGCAAGTTCCCCGGAGCTCCAACAGGAAGGGTTCTCTTGGCTGGAACTTCAGTTTTGATTTGACTTCTCTCTTTGCAGAGCAGGTTTGTTCATTTTCATTACAGCTGCCATAAGCCCCTTAATGGTTAGACCAGACAACCACTCAGATGGTTACCATGACACCTTGAGTAGATGACAGTCAAGAGAGGAACCAGCAATGGGAGAGCCTCAACTTCCAGTGAGGGAAATAAACACTCAGACTACAGAGCAGATACTGCAATCGCCAGCCACATAACAGTGCACAAACAATGCTGGATCCGAGGCAGCTATCGACTGATGACAGCACACCACACAGCCAAACACAAAGTTGAACTTACTGCCAAGTTACACCCACACAACCTTCCATCTCTGCGTGCATCATGTGAGCTGCTTGGAGGAAGAATAGTGAAATAAAACACTACAGATAGGAACCCAGAGTTCATCTACCCCATAAGCAATGGGATCTATCGTTATCTGTCACCACAACTGGGGAACAGACAAAAAATGATTCAGTGCCAAAGAACAGTAAAAGAAAATGCAAAGAAACCCAGATGCCAAAACAATTTCCCATTCAGCAAAGTTTGCATATAGTAATAGAGCCTACCACTTCTCTGCCAGTATGATAACAAGAGATAGAAGGGTTATAAAGCCTCTAGCCACCTGAACGTAAGAACTAAGAGACTTCAGTGGTAGAGATGGAGTGGTGTAATAATGAAATAAATAGGGTGAAGTGGGATAATTTGTAAATATGCTAGATAAAGATTTTGGGGAAGGTGCAGTAAGTATATGGACCTGGCACTTAAAGGTTTAATGTAAGCCTGAGTATAATATTGCCCACACAGTGATGTAAGAGAACACATTGCATGCACCAAAGGCTCAGTGTGGTGTTGGACTGAGCCAAGTGTAGAAGCAAGCATGGAGACAGCTCCTAGATTGGACCTTTATTGCATCTACATATATAGTTTCTTGTAGTTAATAAATACTTACTATTGAATTACATAAGACGATGAATACCTGAATACGACCAACTGAAATACATATAACAACTTACAACGCACTTAACGCCACAGCTATTTCTTTCTGTCCCCACAACACACAGGAAATTGTATGTATGTTGAGCTAAGAAAATTGTACCAAATCTTCTCTCCCAGGGAATCAATAACCAATTTGAAGTGCTTCTCATTGCTCAGCAGTGCTGGGTGATGACATGAGCCAATAAAGACATTATCCATGTGCATTTTTAAGCCTGAAAACATTAAAACAACTATTCTAATCTTTACTTTGGACACCTAATGAAAAGTGCAATGACATCTTGAGTTCCAGATGGATGCAGGACGGAAAAATCTTTTAGGGGTAGACACCTCATTACAAATTATATCCATCGATTTCCAGTATTTCCTGGGCCAGGCTACCTTTTAATTACTGGTAAGAAGGCATGGTGCATTGAAATGTGTTTGTTCTGTTGCAGACAGTTTATTAGCTAACGGTTTAGTCCGTGAGAAAAATGATAACTACCCTTGTGCTGGTCATGAACACAGGGAGTTTGCTGATTCTTTGAAAAGCATTTCAAAGATGATAAGCACACAGACAGTGTGATCTGGAAGAATAGACAAAAGCAGTCTGTGAGAGGTAAGCTGGATAAAGGGATGGTCCCGTTATGGTGTCTGCTGTTTGTTGCAGAGAGACGGCCAGTATCTGTCAGCTGGATCAGGACACCTACTTTAACATGGAAGAAGGCAGCGGATCTAGATTAGATCATTACAGCAGTGACTATACTTCAAATGTACTTTCTTTGTTGTACAGAGGAATGCATTTGACCTCCTGAGACACAAAATACTTCACGGGGCAAAATGCTGATGCCAAGCTCAATTCACTGAACCCCCATTTACTGTTTCTTGCCTCTTTGCAATCACAGCGGTATCCCCATGGTATGGGCCTCGCTCATTCACTTTGGTCTCTCATTGAGGACAATTAGGGGCCATTTCTTCAGGTATTGGCCATAGGTCTTATCTCTTGGTCAGATAGCTGTGGATCCAAGCCCCACTGCAGGACTTGAGCACAGAACTCAAGGGCTGACCAAGGGAGCGCTGCACTGTCAAAGGCGCTGCCGTTGCTTTCAATGTCAAAATAAAGCTCCAACTACTTGCTCAGTGGATATAAAAGTGCCCATCCCATGGCACTCTTTTGAAGAAGATTGGGGAATTATCCCTGGTCTCCTGGCTAATATTTATCCCTCAATCAACATCATAAAAGCATATTATGTGGTTAATAAACATTGCCGCCTCTGAGAGCTTTTGAGTGCAAATTGGCTGTTTCTGACATTATGGGTGGGATTTTATATCCCTCATCATCCTGAAACTGTAAAATCCCACCCAAGGTCAGTGGACCTTCTCATGGTCTGCCCCTTGCCTGCTCTGATTCCTGTGACGGGCAGGGCAGTAAAGTTCAAGCTTGCAATTTTGACTACACTTCAAAATGTGCTTCATTGGCTGTTCATTGCTTTGGAATCTTTGGTGATGATGAAAGATGCTATATAAATGCAAGTTTTTCTTTAAATGAGTTACTCACCTTGTATAGTTTATGTCTATTGTGCTGAGCGTTTAGCTCATCAGCTATCCAGAATGATAGGAACAGCGCATTCCACTCCACTCTGTCATTCTGTAAAATCCTGGCTGATAAGACCATAAGAACTAGGAGCAGGAGTAGGCTATTTGTTCCCTCGAGCCTGCTCCACCATTCAGTAAGATCATGGCTGATCTTTTCGTGGACTCAGCTCCACTTACCCACCTGCTCACCATAACCCTTCCTGTATTATTATGAAATATATCTATCTTTGCCTTAAAAACATTCAATGAGGTAGCCTCAACTGCTTCACTGGGCAGGGAATTCCAGTTTTACAACCCTTTGGATGAAGAAAATCCTCCTCAACTCAGTCCTACATCTGCCCCCTCCTTATTTTGAGGCCATGTCCCCTAGTTCTACTTTCACCAGCCAGTGGAAACAACTTCCCTGCTTTGATCTTATCTATTCCCTTCATAATTTTATATTTTTCTATAAGATCCCTCTCATTCTTCTAAATTCCAGTGAGTATAGTCCCAGTCTACTCAGTCTGTCCTCATATGCCAACCCTCTTAACTCTGAAATCAACCTAGAGAATCTCTGCTGCACACCCTGTGGTGCCAGTACATCCTTTCTCAAGTAAGGAGGCTAAAACTGTACACAGTACTACAGGTGTGGCACCTTATACAATGACAACATAACCTCCCAGTTTTTAAATTCCATCTCTCTAACAATGAAGAACAAAATTCCATTTGTCTTCTTAATTACCTGCTGCATCTGCAAACCAACTCCTTGTGATTCATGCACAAGGACACCCAGGTCCCTCTGCAATTTTTCACCATTTAAATAATAGTCCATTTTGCTGTTATTCCTGTCAAAATGGATGATTTAATATTTATCAACATTGTACCCCATCTGCCCACTCACTTAAATTATCTATGTTCCTCTGCAGACAGCCAGCAAGAGAATGCGGGGTGGGGGGGGGGAGCAGTGAAAGTGGGTGGGGGAGGGGCAGGATCTGGGGGGCTAAAGGGCCGGTTTGGCAACTAACTGAACCTTGCTGCGTTTGACGCTCTCCCTCCTCCTCCTCCTCCAGGTGGTCTCCCAGCTGCTGTGCACTATTATGGAGCATGTAGCACACAATGATGGTGCAGGAGGCCCGCATGGCGCTGTGAGGTAGCAGTGCTAACCACTGAGCCACCATACTGTTCTCAAGCATGATGAGACAGTGTATTTTGTCATAAATAGAGTAGATAACTATATGGAGCATCAATTACAGCAACTGAACGAACACATGTGGGCCCTCAGCAAGGGCTTGCAGATTCTGGTTGTCTTAATGGGATGAATGTTAACTTTGCCTTTACCTGGTAGAACCCCACTGATCTGCAGAAAACTCCCCTCTGGCACAGTGACAGCAGTGAAGTGTGGCTGGGAAGGTTCACCAGGCTGATACTGGAGATGAGGGGGTTAGCTTATGAAGGGAGATTGAATAGACTGGGCCTGTTACACGTTAGAGTTTAGAAGGCTCAGGAGGGATCTTATAGAGACTTACAAGATAATGTAGGGGCTAGATAGGGTAGAGGTAGAGATTCTTCCCGCTTAGAAAGGAAAACAGAACTAGAGGGCACAGCCTCAAAATAAGGGGGGGGGAGGGGGGGTGTGGTGTGCAGTTTAGGACGGAGCTGAGGAGGAACTTCTTCACTCAAAGGGTGGTGAATCTCTGGAATTCTCTGCCCATTGAAGTGGTGGAGGCTACCTCGCTAAATATATTTAAGTCACGGGTAGATAGGTTCCTGATAGACAAGGGAATTAAGAGTTATGGGGAGAAAGCAGGAAAGTGGAACTGATCCACTTCAGATCAGCCATGATCTTATTGAATGGCGGGGCAGGCTCGAAGGCCTAGATGGCCTACTCCTGCTCCTATTTCTTATGTTCTTATGATAATGGGACAAGAGGACTTGACAGTGGGGACTCCACTCCAAAGCACTTCTCATCAATTGGGAGTCTCCATATATCCCCATCATTCAGCACCCAAAATCCTGCCTGTGTCCTGATGGCCATGTCTACCTTTGGACTGGGATAGGGTGGGTCAGTCTTTGGTGTGGCACCTATTACAGGCTCCAAAACCAGGCGCATCTCAACAGGCAGATCAGAGATGTGAACAGCCCCACTCGATTGGATTGGAAAGTCCCGGCCTTGGTGTTAATGTTGCTCAAGTGAAGTGACAAACATATGTTAATTGTATGTCCCTCCTGTGTACACACAGCCTAACACACTGGAAGCTGATAAGTTGGAACTGGATGGTTGGTTTATCATCCCACACCATCCATATACTCAAACCCAGGTGCGCACTCCTGCAAACTTAAATCCAGCCTAAAATCCGCTTTCTTTAAAGACAATACAACCTCGCCCGTTCAAGGCTTGTAAGATCCCACCCAAGGCTAACGGAGAATGCTATTCTGTGAGCCTTGCATGCCCCAATTCCGAGGCAGATGGGGTGGTAAACTTCCAGCAAGGAACACATTTCATTTTGAATAATCAGGCTGAAAGTCCTGTAAATGCGCTCAGCACACGGTTACCTTCACAACTTTGGCCAGAAACATGGGTTGAGACCACCGGAGGCTCTGCAGTGAACGGAGGTCCCCTGCAGTTTTGATCTGTCACACTTATTGCATTAAAGCAAAGCGTTCTGCCCCAGATGGAAACTTCTGAGCTGTAATAGTTTCAGCATTGCTCACCTAAACCCGCTAGCAATTGGAAAAAGAAAACAAGATTAGCTACACCAGCTCACTGATTGTCTCACCACTCAGACTCTAAGATTATGACAAGCCGACATGCGCAAAGGATAAATTCTGTCCCCTCACTCCAGGAGAAGAAAATGCAGATGTCGAACACTGTAAGGGGTAATGGGTTTAGAGGGTCAATCAGCAGGGAAAGAGAAAAGAGACAGAGGGTTGTGAAATACAGACAGATGTTACCTTTCTACCTATGCTGAGACTGGTGAAATGTAAATTGTATGGGCTGCAGCAGTTTGGAGGATGAACAGAACATTGGGAAGTGTTCTGCAGATAATGGGCATATTCCATTTTTACATTATGATCTCAAGCGTTATCCCAACACAGTGTCTTGTGGTACATTAAGAACACCAGCAAAACTTTTTCCTATCTATATATACATAGACCAAACAAATCAAATTTTTGATACAAAATCCCACCGCAAGTTGAAGCCAAAAGGAAGATATTTTGCACTCCTGATTGCTTGGGATTTACATACCAATTTTTATTAAGCCATTATGAACCTAAATTGAGTCACTAAGTGGTATGCAGTATCCCCTAAGGCCAGGCAGGGAGAGGCTGTAAAATCAGGTTAGGTTGATTGGCCATACTAAATTGCCCCTTCATATTGAGAAATTAGCAGGGTAAATAAGTGGGGTTAAGGGGATCGGGCCTGGATAGGATTGTGGTTGGTGCAGATTCGATGGGCTGAATGGCTTCCTTCCTCACTGTAGGGACTCTCTGATGCTAGTAGCACCATGGTTACCAACTGCACACATCTTCTTGCTTTCACAGCACGAGATTGTGCTGCCAAGTCTCCAGTCTGCCAGGTAAAACATGGTGGACTAGCAACTGGGCAAGAGGATTGCCTCCTTTTTGAATCCACTGTGTCCACCTATGTATCCTCTTTTTATCCCCTATGGAACCCTTCTTAATGAGACCACTATTTTATAGCTCATTGATACGTACCTGGGATTGTACCATCAAACCCCCACCGTGCAGAAGGAGGCCATTTGGCCCATTAGGTCTGCACCGACCTCAGTCCCACCAAGGCCCTATTCCCATAACCCGACATATTTACCCTGCTAATCCCCATACACAAAGGTCAATTTAGCATGGCCAATCAACCTTTGGACTGTGGGAGGAAACCAGAGATTCGGAGGAAACCCACGTCACCATAGGGAGAATGTGCAAACTCGACACAGACAGTGACCTGAAGCTGGAACTGAACCCGAGTCCCTGGTGCTTGAGGCAGCAGCGCTAACCACTGTGCCACCGTACCACTTGCATGTTTAATTCACTTATAACACTCTCCAAGATATCTTTTGTATTACTTTTATATTCTTTGTTCTTAAAATCTATAGAAAATTTGGAAACCAAAGCAGCCATGTATTAGCACACCATTTTGAGTGCTCATTTAAGTACCTTACTGATCTTTCCAGCATGTTTATTTGTCTTCCGTGCTTTGCTGAGGACATTGCTTGTCAACACGGGCCCAAATTCTTTGAATTGGAGGCAAGCATAGTAATACCTTCAATATCAGCTTCTTGTTGTCAAAATTGCTATTCCTTGTCCTTAGAGACTGCAGCATCAGAGTCTAGTGCTCTGTTGCCATTGCTGCCGGTTTGACACTGTGTCGAGGCTTATTGCTCAATCCCTCGCATCGCCAGGCCATTAACACTGGGAATATTTTGTCACACTGGCTTGACTGTGGAGCAAGAAAACAATATTATACCAATCTCAGCACCAGACACATTAAGAACAAAGCAACAGGGTGCTCAAACAGCTCCAATTTTTAGCATGGATTCTTTTTTTATCCCCACCTCCTTCATCCCCTTGTTTCCGCAATGCTTTAGCAGGAGAGGCGCTCATTAAAAAGAGAAGATGCCTCAAGTTTTCCTTTGTAAAAAGCATGGAGGCTTTGGCTCTTTGTTCTGTCAGCAGTGAGCGTCTGTCGCTGCAAAACCTGTAGTCTCCTGGTGTGTTTACTTTGTTCTTCACAGTACTGAAGAGTACTGGCCAATGGTGCACAATCCTACCATGTTAGCATCCTGCCTGCAGAAGATGTCCCTTTCATTTCCTCTCACTCCCGGATGGAAAACAAAGCCTTGTTTAGTTGTGAAGTTTTTGTCTGGGAGCTGATTTTCCGCAGCGTCAGTATAATTCTCACCGCAGTAATGAGCAGTGCCAATAGCAGTAATAATCAGCTGCAGCAAGAGGGCAAACTTTTGCACTGGGGATCCACGAAAAGTTTGAGAAGAAAAATTCAATTATCCAGCAAGTTGCAAATTCTGCCAATGAAAGATAAGGCCTTCTGTAATCTTTCTGAACTTTGCGTCCACTTTAGCAGCAAGTTTGTCATTTATTTTTCATTCTGCCTCAAGGTTTCCTTTTACAATGATTGAATGCAGCCCAATCCTTCCCAATAGTTTTCCTGAGATCATTTTTCAACATAGACCCAGCACTCGAGGCAAATAAGGATTTTCCAGCTCTGTCTTATAAAACAGGAAATTCAGGAATTTCTCCCTCCTCCTGCATTGCCTCTCCCTTTATTTTCTCTCAGGAATTGCTACTTCCCTGCATTTCCCCTCTGATTCTCTGGAACTCTCTTCCTGTAAAGGCAATGAAATTGTTGAATATTTTTTATTGGATCATAAAATCTCTACATTGCCATTTAGCCCATCAAGTCTGCAGCAGCTCTCCAAAAGAGCTGTCATATTTACCATAATCTACCCCACACACTTACCATGGCTAATCTATCTATCATACACATCGTTGGACACTGCGGAGCAATTTAGCCAATCATCTTAACGTACACATCTTCGGACACGAAGGGGCCATTTAATATGGCCAAGCCACGTAACCTACACATTTTTGGACATAAGGGGCAATTTAGCATTGCCAATCCTCCTAACCTACACATCTTTGAACTGTGGGAGGAAACCAGTGCACCCAGAGGAAACCCAGGCAGACACGGGGAGAATGTGCAAGCTCCATATAGACAGTCACCCAAGACTGTAATCAAACTTGGGTCCCTTTCGCTGCAAGGCAGCACTAGATAGGTTCTTGATCAACGAGGGAGTGAAAGGTGATCAAGGGGGTAAAAGGTGCCGGAACGTGGGGTTGACGTGAGTCAGATTAGCCATGAATGGTGGAGCAGGCTCTATGGGGCTGAGTGGCCTGCTCCCAACTTATACATTTGTATGCCAAAGCTCTTCCCTTTAGGAGTCCCCTTCCACTCCATCCCATCCTTGAACAGGCCCTTGCTCCCTTCTCTGTGCATTTTTACTCACTAATCATTCATATGGGACCGTACATCTTTTGCTAATTCCTTGCTGCACCAAAGGAGTAGGGGAAGGAAAAGGTTTGGAATGCAGTGGGAATACCGAGGATAGGAGTGGACGGTATTCAGCACATAGGCGCAGAAGGGTTTTGTGGTTTAATGTTTTCCTCAGGCCCCAAAGATGGAAGAGCAGTTTGGTTGTATACGGGCGGAACGAACACATGGTCAGTTTGCGCCTGTACTTAGGTGCCCTCGCAGAGGTTGGGTGACTGACCAGCTGCTGCCGTACAACCTATCGTTTGAAATTTATTTTTAATGTCTATTTACCACAGATTAACAAATGTAATTGAAATTTGTGAAGAAAAAGACACTCTCCAGCCATGGGGAGAATGTGCAAACTCCACATAGACAGTGACCTGAAACTGGAATTGAATCTGAGTCCCTGGTATCTGAGGTAGTAGTGCTAACCACTGCGCCACCATACCTCTTTCATGTTTAACTGATGTATAACACACGCCAAGATAACTTTTGAATTACTTTTATATTCTTTGTTCATTCCTCAATTCTATCATTGAGCCATGCCTCCCACAATGTTCCTACTTTCCCAACCAAAAGTCACTTAGAACCATAGAATCCCCACAATGCAGAAGGAGGCCATTCAGCCCATTGTGCCTGCACCAACAACAATCCCACCCAACTCTTATCTTCATAACCCCACATATTTACTCCGCTAATCCCTCTAATTTATACATCCCGGGACACTAAGGGGCAATTTAACACGGCCAATCAACCTAACCCACACATCTTTAGACTGTGGGAGGAAACCTGAGCATTCAGAGGAAACACATGCAGACGCGAGGCAAACTCTGCACAGACAGCGACCCAAGCCAGGAATTGAACCCAGGTTCCTAGGGTTTAATTCCTCTCAGTACCACTACAGATTCTAGAACGATGAGGTGCAGGAGCTGAACACAGACACTTTCAAGTTAATGCATTCAGTGATCAACAGCCTAATACTCTGCATCTAAATGGGCAGCACGGTGGCACAATGGTTAGCACTGCTGCCTCACAGTTCCAGGTTCCAGGTTGGGCTGTTGATCACTGAATGCATTAATTTAAAAGAGTCTGTGTTCAGCTCCTGGGCCTCATTGTTCAAGAATCTGCAGTAGTACTGAGAGGACTTAAACCCCAGAATATAACAACTGGAGAGAAGCTTAAGATAGATGAAGAGCAGAGGCAGAAAGTAATTGCCAAACTGCTGTAAAACCTTGGAGAGAATAGCACACTGCTCAATAATCACAGCAAAAATTCCAGAGTTGAAAGTAACTCTCCAAAGATTTAATGAATAAGTAATGTTTGGTATGGGGAGAGCACTGGGGGCAGTCTCTGTGTGCCTCGGAAATCCAAAATAAAATCTCTGCTAAGTGACTTGTTAAAGCAAAGGCAGGTACAATATGCAGATCCACACTTAATGGGGCCACAGGGCTTTCTATTCCCAGAGCTCTCCAGCAAGGAAGAAAGCAGCCCTCCTTACTTAGACTATCAGCAAGAAACAGTTGGGAGGAATTGTCAGATCTCTGACATTAAATCCACCAGTGAGGGGGGATGTTCAAAACATCAGCCAGTCCTTTTAATCTATGAAACACATTGTATGCATTTAAAATAAAAGATAGTGCAAAACAGCATGAGGGATTAGGTTGCCGGCTGTTCTCTAACCAGGGGAAGGTAAGCAGGAGATGGAGATAGTGTACCCATGAATAAGTACTGCAGGCAATGCGCAGTTTAATTTGAACAGATTTTAAGTTGCAGATTGCTGAAACTTAAAACGAGAAGGACTGTATAATTAAGCGGCGAGCAGAAACGGGAACTTAAAAAGAGCTAACCTTTCAGCTCCGAGTTCACTTTCTGTTTCTTACTTTCAATATCATTACACAATGACACATCCATCGAGCAGTCACAGGGAGAGAGGGAGTTACAAACTGAGACACGTGAAGCCGATTTCATTTCTGCCCTGCGATCCTGCAACCAATGCACCCCCCCCACAATACCACCTCCCCACAGCCCCCTCCATCCCCTTCTCTACCACCTCTCCACAGCCCCCTCCCCCCTCTCCGCCACCTCCCCACAATCCCCTGCCTCCCCACCACCTCCCCATCACCTCCCCACAACGCCCTCCCCACAGCCCCCTCCAAATCCCTCTCCACCACCTCCCCACAGCCCCCTCCAAATCCCTCTCCACTACCTCCCCACAGCCCCCTCCCCCCTCTCCACCATCTCCCCACAGCCCCTTCCAAATCCCTCTCCACCACTTCCCCACAGCCCCCTCCATCTCCCTCCCCACCACCTCCCCACAGCCCCCTCCAAATTCCTCTCCACCACCTCCCCACAATCCCCCCCTCCACCACCTCTGCACAGTCCCCTCCAACTCCCTCTCCACCACCTCCCCACAGCCCCCTCTAACCCCCCTCTCCACCACCACTCTCTTCCCGCACTCCATCCCCTTTCCCACTCATCCTCAACCACCACTCCCTTCCCCTACTCCACCCTACCTCACAGCCTCCCTACCTCCTTCTCACCCCCTCTCACTCTCTCCCACCCCCCATCCTCTTTCACTCCATCCTTCCCTCTCCCTTCCACCCGTCCCCCACCACTCTCTCCCTCCCATCCACCCCTCCCATCGCCATTCCCTCCCCTCCCCCCACTGCCATCAGCCAACAGCTCAGTCTGAGGGATAGCTAAAAACTGCTGCTTTATGTGTGAGCGTGTATCGGTGAGCTATTCAACCTTGAGACACCACACCATGTTCACCCCATGGCTGAGCTGATGTGGGGTGAGTCCATTCTTGGACTCACTGCAAGAATGTCAGAATTGGGCTCAGCTGCGATGCTGCCCATGGTGGAATAGCTTCTCAACACAAGCTGCCCAATTCACACAACGGCTTCACGGGCAAAGGTGAACCTTCAGAATTGGTATAAAGAGGAAGGAAACGGGTGGGCGTGAATGAGCGTGGGATCGAGGACGGAATGGGAGATGTTTATAGGGTTAAGTGAAGGTTAATTTTCAGCTTGACACTTGGTGATGGAGGGAGAGAGGGAGATGTGGGAACACCTTATCAACCAGCAATCAGGTCGGTGCTTTCTGGAGAAACAGATCTCCAATCCACAGAACATCTTCCTTCCGAATTGCTTCCTTCCCCTGACTGATTCTGATTAGCTTTCATTGTAAGAAGTCTCACAACACCAAGTTAAAGTCCAACAGGTTTATTTTTACATAAAGACTTGATTACCTGAAAATTCCAACATTCCAACCATTATCTTGCAATTGTGTCTCTGTCTATATACACCGTGTTTGTAAAACCTACCTCTCCGTTCATCTGAGGAAGGAGCAGCGCTCCGAAAGTTCATGATTCCAAATAAACCTGTTGAACTTTAACTTAATGTTGTGAGACTTCTTAGTGTGCCCACCCCAGTCCAATGCAAGCATCTCCATATCATAGCTTTAATTGAGAAGTATAAATGGCTGGTGATGACTGTACACAGGCAGCACGTATGTTCTCTTCAGTCAGATAGACCTGAGCATACAGTCTGACAGACTGATCGCTGCCTCCTACAGAGGTTGCACGATTCCCAGTAATAATTCCCTCAGCCCTCTCAGCTATATATCGCGTCGGCTTTTTCTCTCACTAATTGGTGTCCCTTAGTCACTCTGTATTCCCTGTGAGAGTTTGTATCACTACACAGCGTTCTCTCCGGAACACTGCCGATGCATAGAGATTGTTACAACCAATAATAAACAGTTGAACGCCACTTCTAATGATTCCCCGTGGCCCACTTGCCTCTCGTTATGCCTGTACTAATTTGTAAGGGTGAAACCACAACAGACGCCTCCTGTGACCCTGTTACATACAGAACATCTCTTTTTGTCATCATGTTTGATCTGTACCCAAATACTGCTGGATCTGCGTCGTCTGCAGACTTGAACGCTGATCATTATTGTAAACCAAAAAGATATTTGGTCGCAGGCTTCAAATGCTAAAATACTGGACAGAAATTACAACCAGTTCCAAACCATTCCCTATCCATAACTGGCAGCCTTCGAATGCAAATAATGGAGGGAGCACCATCGCTTCTATCAAAGCTGCTACATCCTTCACAAAGAAAACTCTGGCTTCGTGAAACTGTGCTTACTGCCCTATAGAGCTATAGATTGTTGACATACCGACTAACCTGGGGACTGACTATCATTAACAGAACTGGTGCCAGGATCAACAGGAGCCAGGGACATGTGCAACAGAGTGGAACTGAGAGACTGGTGCTGTTGGGCTGAGGGGAGGAGGAGTGATGTTGTGAAGAGCAAGGGGAAAGGGAGCAAGAGTGGGAGTGATGTTATGGGGAGTGCGGGGGGTGGGGGAGGGAGTGATGCTGCTAGGAGTGAGGGAGAGTGAGTGATGTTGCTGCTAGTGAGGGGAGAGGGAGCGAGAGTGGGGGTGATGTTATTGGGTGTGAGGGAGAGGGAGTGATGCTGCTGGGAGTGAGGGAGAGTGAGGGAAAGGGAGTGAAGCAGTTCAGAGTGAGGGGTGAGTGGGAGAATGAGGGAGAGTGAGTGCTGCTGCTGGGAACCTTGTACATTTGCCCCCTGTGTTGTTCCTATTGTCCTGTTACTATTCAGCTGGCTACGTTTGAAATCCATCTTAAATAAAGATTACGTCAAATTTTGTCTTTACGTGTGAATATTCTTGTCAGATCTGATAGGACTGGAGTCATATTATATTAGGTAATGTAGTGTATTTTGTAGTAACACCTCCTCAGTGAGTAATCAATTTATTGATCAAGCTAGCAGACTGAATGAGAAAACCTTCTGATCCAGGTCTGGTAGTTGGTTATGAACAGCACAGTTAGGAATTGGGCCATAGAGAGAGACAGACTACAATGCTACTGAGAAGCACAGTGACCTGGAACAAAAACCTGTAATGTTGCAGTCTATTGGTGCAAACCTATCCACTCACCCTGGGTGGAATTTTTTTCAGCGTGTTGCCTCAGACAAGGAAAGTGGCATGTAGCCCATTGACCACTCTGCCAGCTTTCCTGCCATATTTCCCAATACTTTGAGAAAGGAAATGCTAGAAGTGGGTCCCATACCTTCAGGCTGGAAGAGCGAGCCCTGCCAGCAACGTTGGCTTTCCAGAGATTCCCCCCATCGACCCCCTCATTGCACATGAGGAAACCCCAACTCGTACGATGAACCTCTACCCACCACTGACACAGAGAACCCCCCCTTTGGACCTCCTAAGAGGAAGCTGCCCTCAGGTGCTGCCCCAAGAGTATCCTGGCATTTTCTACCTGGCACTGCATCCCAGGGGAAAGTGTCAGGGGCACTGACAATGGGCACTACATGGGCATATCCTTCATCCCCCTTACCTGTTAGCCCCCTGTAGGTTCCCTTCACCAGGTTCCCGTTGCTGCAGACCTTACATTATGTTACATCGGCAAGGGTGGAAGTCCAAATGTGGGGGACAATACAACGGAGAAGCCCGCTGATGATATTATAATGTGCTTAAATGGGGTTCCCTTCACTGTATGATGGAAACCACATTACATCACTGGTGGGAACGGGGGGTGGGGCGGAGAGGAATGATCGTGTTGTGAGATCTTGCCAGTGTGAATCACATTTTCGGCCTCGTGGCAGACTTTGTGCCCTCATCTCCATTTACGCTTGTGGGGCACCAAACCTTGACCTTTGTTTGTGGATTTATCCATGGCATCATTGCGCGCTGGTGAAGTCATTTGTTTTATTATATTTGTTGAAGATGTACATGGTGCCACAATAACTTAATAATCGCTGCAACAAAAACACGACTCTGTCCTTGAGTCAGCTCAGCTATCTCTGAAGCCCTCTTTCATGTCATCCTTCTCTCTGGACTTGGCTGGTTTCCCAAATCCTACAGGCTGTCAACCAGCAATCTCGGGCACGGGGACCATATGTGACACATTTTGGGTTCTGAGTGCCGTTCATTTTGTTGACCATTGCCCATGCACAGGGTTGCCATATTCCACTGATTTCTATCCATGTAGTATTTTTTCTAAAGGTATGACTGAAGTGATACGCATGTAAAGCAAGGGCAAATGAGATGAGATGCATGCTGGTTGCAGACAACACTGGCAGTGAGACCTGTACGGTCCCTCTGTTTTCAAAGTGTAAATATTTCTTTTGCTTTTCCCATTTGAAGTTGATAGTTCTACTAATATATCAATAATTAAGCATTTCTATAATTCATTGTAGAATATTCAACATGTATTAAATGTATTTAATTTTATTTGTTGCCTCATTGTTAGTGGACAAGCCAGATTTCTATCTTGCAGCCCACTGAGATGAAGGAGGGTCGCTCATGCAGCCCACTCAGTTGACGAGATTGCCCATCACCACACCAGAATTCTGTTGCCTGTACCTTAATTCGCCTTATGATCTGTTCACCTGTCATGCCTCACTCACCTACTCCCAGTCAAGCAACACCTTAATTTTAAAATTCTCCTCCTTGTTTTCAAATCCTGCCTCACATCTCCCTATCCTTGAATTCTCCCCCTCCACACATCATCCACAATATCTGTATTCCTCTGAATTTGAACTCTAGAACATCTCCAATTTTAATAGTTGCACCAACTTTGGACGTGTCGACAGCTGACAAGGTTTTAAACTCCGAAATTCCCTCCCCAAACCTCTCTGCCTCTCCAGCTTACTTGCTTCTAGAATGATGCAGTTTGGTTTCGGTTTGGTCAAGCTTTTAGTCGTCAATTGACCTATCTCCTGTAATGCGTGGTATTGTGCTACATTTTGTTTTATAATCCTGCCTTGAAGTGTCCGGGAACATTTTATTAAAGAGAAACCAAAAGGGAAAATGCTAGAAAGACTCAGCAGGACTGGCAGCATCTGTAAGGAGAGTGAAAAGGGCTTAGGTTTCGAGCCCAAAATGACCCTTTGTCAAAGCATCTGGACTCGAAATGTCAGCTCTTTTTTCTCCCCTTACAGATGCTGCCAGACCTGCTGAGATTTTCCACCATTTTCTCATTTGGTTTCAGATTCCAGCATCTGCAGTAATTTGCTTTTATGTTTATTTGTTAAAGGGGTTTTGTGAATGCAAGTTATTCTTGTGTTGAGTTTTCTATCACATCAACATTTCTATCATATACTAGAGTATTAAATTTGAGAAGTCACATGTGAACGAACAGCAAACTAACTGACCTTACAAAGCTTTGTGTGTTTCAGGCTTAGCACCCTCCTATACAATAGCGTGGCATGGGCAACTTACGCAAGTCAAGAAAAGCAGCTGAACAGATTCAATGTCCACTGCCTTAGACAAACATTGGGCATGTCCTGGCAAGACAGGGTACTGAATATGGAAGTTGACAAGCATGCAGGAATCCCCTTGCATCAGTGGTGACTCCGTTGACTGGGATGTGTGAGCTGACTGGATCAGGGCCGCATTCCCAAAAACAATGTAGGGCAAGCTAGCTATGAGCACAAGGCCAAGAAATCACTCAGGTTTGTGGTACAGGATTGTCTGCAAGGGAGAGTTCAATTGACCAGAATTGGAGTTGATACACTGTGGAATCTTTCAGAGTTTCAGGAAACAAGCAGTCAGGAAGGGAAAAACATAGGACAATAGAAATGACCAGGTGGTTGAAAACAGAGCTCACTGGAAAAGCAAACATCAGTCAACCTCGGGGCATCTATGCCAACTGCAGAAGACTGCCACTTAGAAATTAGCATCTAAAACCACAATAGACAATGTTCAATACAGGAGTATACATCCTGGGCATACTCCGACATCTCTCGAGATGTATGGATGCCCTAAGATCACTGCGTTAATGTAGCTGTCAATGATATCAATGAGTGTTGGAGGTCTATGCAGTATGACAGCATGTTGACATAGGAGCCTTTGGAAGTAATGTCGTGATAATGGGGTCCATGTTTTCTTTCTTTTTGATGTGGTACTAATCTAGTCAGCACAACTTCTTCTGATAGAAGTATGACTTTATTTCATAGTTATAAGCAATATATTGCCAGTTTAGCCTGTAGAGTGGCAAAGTGGATAGCACCACTGCCTCACAGTGCCAAGGGTCCAGGTTCAATTCCAGCCTTGGGTGTCCATTTGTGTGGAGTTTAGACAATCGCCTTGTGTCCGTGTATGTTTTCTCTGGGTTCTCTGGTTTCCTCCCACAGTCCAAAGATGTACAGGTTAGGTGGATTGGCCATAATAAATTGCCCCTTATTTATTTGTGAATGTGTGCCCTGTGATGGACTAACATGCCCTGCTCGGTGCATTCAGCCTAATGCCCAGTATCTGTCGGGATAGGATTCAACTTCCTGCGATACTGAACGAGAGTAAGCAGTGAAGTGAAAGTGAAGTATGTAGGAAGCAATGGAGGCTGAATCGTTGAATTTACTCAAGGCTGGGTTAGTTAGATTTTTGACACAGAAGGGAGTCGAGAGTTATGGAGAGCAGACAAGGAAGTTGAGTTTAGACCACAACCACATCAACCATGACCCTATTGAATGGTGTAGACTCAAAAGTATTTTGCCTACTTTTTCTCTTAAATCCAACGTTTCTATGTTCCTATTCTTACAGCCAGAAGAAAAGGTGTTTCCTTAAAGTGGTCCACAAGCTAGGAGTGTTTGTATGTAGCCCCCTTTTAATTTGTAAGTGGTTCAATTTAAAAATAACCCAGCAGGCCTTCTGGCTAAGATCAATTGTTGGATCAGGCACAAGAATGGATGTAGTGACTTTCTTGGCAGCTTGGATCTTGTCTGTCTCTCTTGTGAGGACCTTGAATTGATTTGATTTGATTTTGTATTTGGTTTTAGGAGCAAGCGAGGAATGGATTTAGGTTCGCCTAGTCCATTCTGAGCCTTGCATTTGTAACTTTAAGGCCAGAGTGAAGAATTTAAAAAAAAAGTAGGCAAGTTAAGATAGAGACTAGTTGGTTAAAAAGGACAGTAGGAAGAGAGGTAATAAGCCGTGGATAACGAAGGAGGTGAAGGAAAGTGTTAAATTAAAAGCGGAGGAATTTAGAGTAGCTAAGAGCAGTGGGCGAGAAGAGGATTGGGAAAGGTTTAAAAGTCAACAAAGATTGACAAAAAGTTGATAAAGGAGGGTAGAAGAAGCTATGAAGCTGGGCTAGCGCTTAATATAAAAAAGGATAGCAAGAGTTTTTATAAATATATAAAAAGGAAGAGGCTGGCTAGGGTGAACGTTGGTCCCTTAGCGGATGAGAAAGGGGACCTAGTGGCAGGGGATGGGGATATGGCTAAGGTCTTGAATAACTTTTTTGTTTCTGTCTTCACGGAGGAGGACGTGAATAATTTGCCGGGTGTTAGCGATGGAAAGGTGGTAGGACTGGAGGGTCTTAATGACATTACTGTTACTAGAGAGGTGGTGCGCGACAGACTGGAGGGGCTGATTGTGGACAAGTCCCCAGGACCGGATGGAATGCATCCGAGGGTTCTGAAAGAAATGGCGGAGGTGATAGTGGATGCCTTGGTGGTTATTTTCCAGACGTCGCTGGATTCCGGGGAAGTGCCGGAGGATTGGAAAACGGCTAATGTTACGCCGTTGTTTAAGAAGGGTGCCAAGCAAAAGGCGGGGAATTACAGGCCGGTTAGTTTAACGTCTGTGGTAGGTAAAATGTTAGAATCCGTCATTAAGGAGGAAATTGCGAGGCATCTTGAAGGGAATTGCTTGATAGGGCAGACGCAACACGGTTTCATTAAAGGGAAGTCGTGTCTGACAAATTTACTGGAGTTCTATGAGGATGTGTCTAGGGCGGTGGATAGAGGAGAGCCGGTGGATGTGGTCTTTCTGGATTTTCAGAAGGCGTTTGATAAGGTACCTCACAAGAGGTTACTGCAGAAGGTCAGAGGACATGGAGTTGGGGGTAGGGTGTTAGCGTGGATAGAGGATTGGTTGTCAAATAGGAGGCAGAGAGTGGGGGTCAATGGGTGCTATTCGGATTGGCGGTTGGTGACTAGTGGGGTGCCCCAGGGGTCGGTGCTGGGGCCTCAGCTATTTACCATTTATATAGATGATCTGGAGGAGGGAACCGAGTGTAGGGTGTCGAAATTTGCTGATGACACCAAGATTGGGGGAAAGGCAAATTGTGCGGAGGGTGTGGAGAGTCTGCAGAAGGATCTAGATAGGCTGGGCGAATGGGCCAGGAAATGGCAAATGGAATTTAATGTTGGCAAGTGTGAGGTGGTCCACTTTGGTAGGAAGAATGGTAGGAAGGACTATTACTTACGTGGCGAAAAACTGCAGCAGGCGACGGTGCAGAGGGACCTCGGGGTCCTTGTGCATGAGTCGCAAAAACCCAGCCTGCAGGTGCAGCAGGTGGTCAGGAAGGCGAATGGGATGCTGGCCTTCATAGCGAGGGGGATTGAATATAAAAGTAGGGAGGTCTTGCTGCAGCTGTATAGGGCATTGGTGAGGCCGCAGCTGGAGTACTGTGTGCAGTTTTGGGCGCCGCACCTGCGCAAGGATATTTTGGCCTTGGAGGGAGTGCAGAGGAGGTTTACTAGGCTGATACCGGAGTTGAGGGGGTTGAGCTATGAGGAGAGGCTGAATAAACTAGGCTTGTACTCGTTAGAGTTTAGAAGAATGAGGGGAGATCTCATTGAGACGTATAAGATGATGAATGGGATGGATAGGATAGAGGTGGAAAGACTCTTCCCGCTCAAAAAAGACAGTAGGACTAGGGGGCACAGCCTCAAGATAAAGGGGGGGCGGTTCAGAACGGAGTTGAGGAGGAACTTCTTCACTCAAAGGGTGGTGAATCTCTGGAATTCTCTGCCCGTTGAAGTGGTGGAGGCTGCCTCGCTAAATATTTTTAAGAAGCGGGTTGATGGGTTTTTGATAAGAGAGGGGATTAAGGGTTATGGGGAGAGGGCGGGAAAGTGGAACTGAGCCACGACAGATCAGCCACGACAGATCAGCCATGATCTTATTGAATGGCGGGGCAGGCTCGAAGGGCCAGATGGCCTACTCCTGCTCCTATTTCTTATGTTCTTATGTTCTTATTATAAAACTACTGCTGAAAATTACTGAAGATAAGAGATATCAATTTATGATCTAAAATACAGATAGAAAGATTAAACGCAGATAATGATTTAAAAAGATACTTAAAGATGAGATTTCAAATCAATCTCTATGACATATTCAATGGAATTTTATGAAAAAATTCTAACTGCTGAATGAGCAAGAAAATAGGAAAGTTTCAGACTGGATTTTTAAGCGAGATTAAAAAAGCAATCTCAGGACACTTAGTCAAAAAAAGTGCCAGGATGGGATTCTCACGAGTGGGGGAGGAGGGAGTGGAGCCAAATCTCACTGTTGAAGCTGGCTGCTGAGCTCTGGGAGTACCATTGTGCAGGTGCCCCAATCTCCTGGTGTACTGGGGGATCTCCTATCACCCGCTATACCCCAACCCCCTCCTCACCACCACAGACAGCAGGACCCTCCGGATTTTCCCATTTCCTTCCACAGTCTAAAGGTGTGCAGGTTAGATGATTCAGCTGTGCTAAATTTCCCCTTAGAGTCCAAAGGTGTGTAGGTTAGGATTAGCTATGGTAAAGTGTGCGGGGTCATGAGGATAGGGTGAGGAGCAGGCCTGGGTAAGACATTCTTCGGAAAGTACATGCAGACTTGATGAGGCCGATGACCTCCTTCTGTGCTGTAGGGATTCTATGATTCTAGATGCTATAATGGCCATCCCTGGTGGAGTCTTTTTCATTTTCTTAACTCTTCATAGCCAGCAATAGAGTTGTGAGTCTGACCAGATTTGAACTAACACAGAAAGGTGCTATGCCGTGTATCCATATATCCATTTTGAAAAGGCTTTTAAATTCAAAGGAATGCACCTTTAAAATAGTTATTCTTAATATCTGCAACATCATAGTTGCATGATGTTTGTGACTATATGTTTCTTGCTCCCTAACCTGGGCTGGAGGATGTGTGGCTGATGAGGTCACTTTACTTACTTCTTGGTGGCAGCTACTTGCACAAAGATAATGGGAAGTTCCCCCAGGTCTTTGAAAGAAGGACATCTTTCAAACATATGGCTCCTTATCCTGTCTTCCAGACACACCTCAGCATATTTTGAACATTATCTCATAATGCAGTGATCCTACAAACAAAAATAATATAAAATACCAGGATACCAGGAAAATTCTTTCCTTACAGTAAAGGCATTTCATAGAATCCCTACATGCAGGGAGAGGCCATTTGGCCCATCGAGTTTGCATCAACCACAATCCTGCCTAGGCCCTATTCTCACAACCACACATTTACCCTGCTAACCCCCTGACACTAGGGTCAATTTAGCATGGTTAATCCACCTAACCCACATATCTTTGGACTGTGGGAGGAAACTAGAGCACCCAGAGGAAACCCACTCAGACATGGGGAGAACATGCAAATTCCAGTAGACAGTGCCCTGAGGCCAGAATTAAACCCTGATCCCTGGCACTGCAAGGCAGCAGTGTTAACCACTGTGCCAACGTGCGCCCATTGAATCATTCTTATGGACATAGACAGTGTGATATATTAGATGTTTTGACTGGTATTACTAATAAGAGAAAAGGTGGCAGGTTGCCACATTGTGGGTTTTGAACTAACTCAATACCATGGGCAGCACAGTGGTTAACACTGCTGTCTCACAGTGCCTGGGACCTGGGTTTGATTCCCAGCTTGGGTGACTGTGTGGAGTCTGAACATTCTTCCTGTGTCTGCATGGGCTTCCTCTGCATGCTCTGGCTTCCTTCCACAGTCCAAAAGTCAGCATTGGCCAAGCTAAATCCTTCCTCAGTGTACCCGAACAGGCGCCGGAGTGTAGGGACTGGGAGATTTTCATAGTAACTTTATTCCAGTGAGTTTAATTGTGACACTAATAGATAAACTTAAACTTAGATTTATTTAGGAGCTGTTGCCAGATTGAAGTTCAACATGGAAGAGAGATAAAAACCCACAAATGTCTCTGATACTGTTCTGGCGTGTCATGTGACTAATCACACAGAGATGCATTGCTTTACAACACAGAACAGACAGAAAGACATGCGCTTGATTTAATGTTTCTGTCAGATAAACTGCTGACACCGAGGTGGTGCTGAACCAGGTGCCATTTATTCGAGGAATGATCAAACTAAGCCCTATCTGTCCTCTCCGATGGGTGTAAAAGACCCCACGGCATGACTTGAAGAGTGTGGGAGTTCTCTTTGTTGTTCACCAACATCACTGAAGCAGAATTTCTGATCATTCCTCTCTTGTAAGTCCTTTCTTTGTGTAAACTAACTGCTGTGTTTCCAACGTTACATAAATTGCTATATTTCAGTGCAATTTCATTGGTTGTAAAGAACACTAGGAGTGTCTGGTGGTTGTGAAAGGTGCAACATCAATGGAAAATCTTTCCCTCCTCTTAGCACAGGAGTCACAGTGGTTCAAGGGGGGCTGGATTGGGCCACTGAGAGCGGCACAGTGGCACAGTGGTTTGCAATGCTGCCTCACAGCACCAGGGACCTGGGTTCAGTTCCCAGCTTGGATCACTGTCTGTGTGGAGTTTGCACGTTGTCTGCATGGGTTTCCTCTGGGTACTCCAGTTTCCTCCCACAGTCCAAAAATGTGCGGATTAAGTGGATTAGATATCTAAATTGCCCTTTCGTGTCAGAGAGACCAGCAAGGTAAATGCATGGGGTTATGGGGGTAGGGCCTGGGTGGGATTGTTATTAGTGCAGACTCAATGGACTGAAAGGCCTCCTTCTGCACCCTAGGGATTCTATGTAAATATTTCAGTGTGATATACACTGTAAATGTTATCTTTGTTGATTTAAAATAAATATGAATGCTGAAAGCAACTGTCTGGAAATCAGTGCAGCTAAACAAGACATATCGGATTGGAGGAAGAAAAGGCATTTGTTCTGTGACAATAGCCAACATCAGTGGTAATTGGAGCTTCTCATTATCCTAACGGTGTTGATATTTTCAGTGCTTCAGAAACACAATACCTAACTGCAGCGATATTCAACTATCGTCTTTACCTGCTGCTAAATGCTCATTGTGTGGGATTGAACTAGAAGGAGGGGGGTAGAGAGGAGGGAGGTGGGCTGTGTTGACTTGCAATGAAAGATGACAGCTCAACACAGTTTGTTTAATTGCAGCTATGAATATCAAATGGTAAAATGTCGCTGCGTGAGAAATGGCTTGTCCCCATGTGCATATTTGGCACCAACACAATAAAATAAGCTTTGCTTTTCTTTCAAGGATCCAGTTTAAGTTTATTGTATGACATAATCTCAATAATTGGCCAATTAACTGAGGGCACATGATTTGAATGCAAATTTGCCATTGTTTGTAGCTGCACATCAACTTCAGAAGGTTACAGTGGGCTGTTGGTTTGTTGCTTGTTCAGCATTCACAACTTTGCAGTAACCTTGTAATCCCTTTATTTGAGCAGCTGTGTCTTTTTTTCCAATGTCTTCTCTGACTCTCGTCTTACCAGCTTTGCATTGCCCCACTGTTGCCATCCAACAGGGCAGCACAGTGGTTAGAACTGCTGTCTCACAGCACCAGGGATCTGGGTTTGATTCCCAGCTTGGGTCACTGCCTGTGTGGAGTTTGCCTATTCTCCCTGTGTCTGCGTGGGTTTCTTCTGGGTGCTCCAGTTTTCTCCCACAGTACAATGATGCTCAGGTTAGGTGGATTGGCCATTTCCCCTTAGTGTCAGGGGGACTAGCTAGGGTAAATGCATGGGGTTACAATGATAGGGGCTGGGTGGGATTATGGTCGGTGCAGACTCAATGGGCTGAATGGCCTTTTTTTGCACTGTAGGATTCTACGATTCCATGAACTCTTAGTCCTGGACATGCTGCGATGGGCAATGAATCTGCAAATGCAAAACGTTCTTTGAATGAGACAGGTTGAGGAGTCATTTGAGTGAGGCAAATGGCAGCACATCAGCAAATCAACCAGCAGCTTGGGTAATTCACTATTCGCTTCTTTGCCTGAAATTGGCCAATCTGTACGTCATGACCTCATTGTTATGTTCCCAGCAATATTCCAGTCAATACTTTTTTTATCTTCAAACTCTGCTGGATAACAGCGCAGTGCAGTAATGAAGGTCACTCTTTTGCGTAGTAATTTATTATAAGCCACAAAGCAGAATTAATAACCATGTTTTCTTTTTTTATTATTTCTGCGTTTGTGACGTGGTATTCTTCATTCTGGATTGATTCTCAGCACTTGCTGCTGGCTCATATACCTGCTGATTTATTATTCGACTGGATTTCAGTTTGTGGTCTGTGTCTCGGTTGCAATCAAGGGGGATTGAATATAAAAGTAGGGAGGTCTTGCTGCAGCTGTATAGGGCATTGGTGAGGCCGCAGCTGGAGTACTGTGTGCAGTTTTGGGCGCCGCACCTGCGCAAGGATATTTTGGCCCTGGAGGGAGTGCAGAGGAGGTTTACTAGGCTGATACCGGAGTTGAGGGGGTTGAGCTATGAGGAGAGGCTGAATAAACTAGGCTTGTACTCGTTAGAGTTTAGAAGAATGAGGGGAGATCTCATTGAGACGTATAAGATGATGAATGGGATGGATAGGATAGAGGTGGAGAGACTCTTCCCGCTCAAAAAAGACAGTAGGACTAGGGGGCACAGCCTCAAGATAAAGGGGAGGCGGTTTAGAACGGAGTTGAGGAGGAACTTCTTCACTCAAAGGGTGGTGAATCTCTGGAATTCTCTGCCCGTTGAAGTGGTGGAGGCTGCCTCGCTAAATATTTTTAAGAAGCGGGTTGATGGGTTCTTGATAAGAGAGGGGATTAAGGGTTATGGGGAGAGGGCGGGAAAGTGGAACTGAGCCACGACAGATCAGCCATGATCTTATTGAATGGCGGGGCAGGCTCGAAGGGCTAGATGGCCTACTCCTGCTCCTATTTCTTATGTTCTTATGTTCTTTTCAAAGTATGAAATCCAGGTGAAAGGCCAGGGTCCACATTGCAGACACTGCCCAGCCTGCAAAGAGTGAAGAAGAAGATAAGGCAGGTGACACAGCATTTCAATTTCAGAAGCCCAAAAAGGATAGGAAGGAGGGACACACTAGAGAGACAAGGAGCCCTACAGTTTCCAGATTTCAGGAAGGAATGAATTGGAAGAGGGCAGTGTGTGACAGTTGGAGGAAACATATGTAGAATGTGTCACTTGGAGTTCAGAAGGCATGAGAGAAAATGTAAGAGCAGCACTCATCATTGTGTCTTTGATCATTGTGGCACAGTGATTAGCACTGCTATCTTGCAGAACCTTCCACACACCTGACGAAGGGACACCGTTTCCGAAAGCTTGTGGGATTACTATCAAATAAACTGGTTGGACTCTCACCTGGTGTTGTGAGACTTCTTACTGTGTTTACCCCCAGTCCAACACCGGCGTCTCTATATCATCTCGCAGCGCCAGGGACTGGGTTCAATTCCGGCCTCGGGTCACTGTCTGTGCGAAGTTTGCACATTCTCCCCGTGTCTGTGTGGGTTTCCTCCGGATGCTCCGGTTTCCTCCCTCAGTACAAAGATGTGCCAGTTAGGTTGATTGGCCATGCTAAATTGACCCTAGTGTCAGGAGATAAACAAGGTAAAGATGTAGGATTACGGGTGTAAGGCCTGGGTGAGATTGTGGTTGGTGCAGACTCAATGGGTCAAATGGTCTCCTTCTGCATTGTAGAGATCCTGTGAAAATAAAGACAGTATTTATATATGTGTGTGTCTGGGAAATAGAATGAGAGAGATATCATCCATGACTGTAAAATTGTAACAGGTTTTCACTTGTTGGTCGAGCCATGACATTTCAGAATGTAACATTACTTGACAGGGTCATTTGGAGCACAAATATATTAGCCTTTAATTTCTTAACAAACCAGTTAGTGAAGTGCGGATCTAGACATGAAGATTTTTCTTGATAATAGGTTTATTTACAGAATGCAGCATTATACATGAACAAGCAGAAAACTGCTCCCTTCCTTGACTTCTATCTTGATTTATGATAGACTCTCACTTAACATTTATCATCAGCCTACTGACTCCCACTACTGCCTGGATCACACTTACTCACGTACTCCACATTGTAAGGACTCCATTCCATTCTGCCAGTTCTGCCACCTCTATCTGTTTGATGATGCAATCTTCCACAACAGTTTTTTATTCTTGAACGAGATATCCCCCCATCATTGTTGAGAGGGTCCTTGATCATCCCCGCCATGTTTCTCAAAATTCCGCTCTCACCCCTTCCCCTCCCTCCCAGAACCACAGTATAGCACCCCTTGTTGCCTCCTTCCACCTGCTAGTCTTCAGTGTAAAGCCACTATCAAAGGCATCTTCCCCTTCCAACATTCCAAGGGTACCATTACTTCCATGATACTCTTCCCACTCCTCAATCACCCACAACATCTCATTCCTTTCTCATAATACCTTCCCAGGCAATCTCAGGAGAGGCAACACCTGTTCTTTTACCTCCTCTCTCCTCACCATCCAAAGTCCAAGCATGCATTCAGGTGAAATGGCAATTTACATGAATCTCTTTCCACTAGGCTACTGTATTCATTGCTTACAAGTGCAGATCGGGTGTTGTTTTGCAGAATATTTCCGTTCTGTCTGCAAACACGATCCTGAGCTTCCAGTTGACTTGTCACTTCCATTCTCTACCTTTCTCTCACGCTGACATCTCTGTTCTTGGCCTGCTGCTGTGTTCCAGTGAGGTTCAATGTGATCCTCAGAAACAGCGCCTCATTTTTCAAACAGGCACATTACAGCCTCTTGCACTCATTGTTAAGTTCAACAATTTCAGACCATTTTGTTATCCTTTGCTTGTTTCATTTTCGTTCATTCAGTGGAAAACCTTCTCTTGACACATCTTTTACCATAGAAGAACCATAGAAACCCTACAGTGCAGAAACAGGGCCTTCGGCCCATCAAGTCTGCACCGACCACAATCCCACCCAGGCCCTACCCCCATATCCCTACGTATTTTACCTGCTAATCCCGCTAATCTATGCATCCTAGTACACTAAGGGGCAATTTTAGCATGGCCAATCAACCTAACCCACACATTTAGACTATGGGAGGAAACCGGAGCACTCGGAGGAAACCCACGCAGACACAAGGAGAATGTGCAAACTCCACACAGACAGTGACCCAAGCCAGGAATCGAACCCAGGTCCCTGGAGCTGTGAAGCAGCAGTGCTAACCATTGTGCTACCATGCCGCCCCATATTCCATCTCCATTCCCGTTGGCCCTGGAGGACTAACATTTCTATTATTCAATCTCCCCCACCCTATCACAGGCTCCTTTTTATCCGTGTCCCACCCACCCATTGCTCAAAATGTATGACATCTCTAATATTTCCCGTTTTTGATGAAAAGTTACAAACCTGGAATAGTAACTCTGTTTCTCGCTTCACACAAGTGCTACCTGACCTGATGAATTTTTCCAGTGTTATCTTTCCTTATCCATTCGTTGGACATGAGCATCGCTGGACAGCCAGAATTTATTGCCCATCCCTCGCTGCCCTTGGAGGGCAGTTGAGAGTCAACCACATTGCTGTGGCTCTGGAGTCACATGTCGACCAGGCCAGGTAAGGATGGCAGATTTTCTCCCCTAAAAGACATTAGTGAACCAGATGGGTTTTTTTTGACAATTGACAATGGGTTCATGGTCATCAGCAGATTCTTAATTCCAGACTTTTTTTAATTGAATTCAAATTCCACCATCTGCCATGACAGAATTTGAACCCAGGTCCCCAGAACATTAACTGATTTTCTGGATTAATAATCTCATGATAATACCACTAGCCCATCGCCTAGTGGTATTGCCGCATTATGTATGTCTATTGCCTCACTACCACTTCAGTATCGCAGAAGTCTCTCTTTATATGTGTTCTAGGTGCTTAATTTAATAATATCCTTCACCCGCGTATCTTACCAGGATGCTGCCTGGTATGGAAGGACTGGGTTATGAGGAAAGCTTGGGTAAATTGGGGCTGTTTTCCTTAGAAAGACGGAGAATGAGGGGGGATCTAATAGAGGTGTATAAGATTATGAAGGGCGTAGATAGAGTAAACAGTGGTAAGCTTTTTCCTAGATTGGAAACGAATATCACGAGGGACCACGGGCTTAGGGTGAGAGGGGCAAGGTATAATTCAGATGCTGGAGGGAAGTTTTTCACACAGAGGGTTGTGGGAGTATGGAATGCACTGCCAAGTAAGGTGGTGGAGGCAGGCACACTGGAGTTGTTTAAGGGATACTTAGATAGAGCGAAATAGAGATGGAGGGATATAGGAAACTGTTTTAAATAAGGATCAAGAGCCTTGGGACGTTACTGGGAATCTATTGATTCCTATGGACCTTCCAACATATTTCCTGGCTCACTTTTGAGCTTCTGGGGATTCCCTTGAATGTTTGTATAAGATGTGCATGTTATTGATGTTTTTCCCTTTTAATCCACAGGTGCTTCGGTCCGCCTTGTTGTCTAACGAGGGGCATACACGCAGTGGGTCATGCGAGGGCTGCTCTTGGATGTTTCGAGAGTAGCCTAGTGCTTCACGTCGTTTGTGTACGCTTAAACTGGATCAGCTGATGGGCACCACAACAGCTCAGAGACTATCGCTGTTTGCTGTGCAGATACATGGATTTGGGCCAGTGTCTGTGGGAGTTTGTGCATTCTCCCCGTGCTTGCGTGGGTTTTCTCCGGGTGCTCCGGTTTCCTCCCACACCCCAAAGACATGCTCTTAGGCTGATTGGTGTAACAAATTGTCCCTAAATTATTCTCCCCTCAATCTGGTCTCCAATGTGGAGTGTCATAAGCGTAGACAAGGGTCACGGGTGGAAGAGGGAACTCACAATGTTAAAATGGCGGCGTGGGCTTGTTGGGCCACAGGGCCTGTTTCCTGTGCTTTTGTTCTTTGTTCTTACCATAATAATTAACATTAGTTACCTTCACACTTATACAAGAGCAGACAACTTTTATAAAGTTCAAAGTAACTTCTTGACAAAATATGCAGGAGCCTGAAAGAATCAGCAAGCTGGTTGACATCAAAATGAAAATGTGAAGGTTTGTTAAAGAACAAGGTGAATAGTAGCTGTAGTGAATTGTACTCTTTATCTCATGTCAGAAGTTCAGAAATATACTTGCAGAAAATAAATCATGGCAAATAGGTTCTCAGTCTCCAGTACTATCAAGAAGTTGCAATGCCTAGAACTGGACACAATTCTCCAATTGAGGCGAAATCCGTGTTTTTATAAATGTTCTTCTTAACCTCCCTGCTTTTGTATTCTATAATTCTGTTAATGAAGTCCACAATCCGAAATGCCTTATCAAACACTTTTTCAAACTGCCCTGCTACCTTCAATTATTTGTGTGCATGTACACCATGGAGGTGACTCTCCCATCTCACTGTGTTAATTTTTTAGACATGATGTGGGTATGCCGGCGTTGGACAGCTTGCCAGGAGATTCCAGCAGCCTGCGGTCTGCGGGAGCCACGCTGGGTGTCCTGCCCCGGTAGGGTCTCCCAGCACTGGATCTCCGGCGGCATCAGCTCCACCTCAGAAATTGGTGGGGAGACACGTGAATTATTTAAATTCTAATTTAAATGTAATTTGGGGATGACAAATCTCTCCCTCAATGAACAAACTGCCCTCCCAGCTGAGGCACTAAAATTTTGGTCCCAAATTCTCACCCTTTCCCCTCTTTCCTCTCCTGTTGCTGTTTATGTTTCACTTTGGCAATTCCCCTTCACCTTTGTTCCTCTCCCTTCTCCCTCTCACCATGTACCGAATCCTTCAAGTCTCTTGCCTTTTCTTCTTGTCTCATTTGTCCTCTCCTTTCCCTCCCTCTCCTTTTCCTTCCATAATCCCCTTCTTCTGACCTAAAGTCTTTTCCCATCCCTGTCTGTCCCTTCTCACACCTTGTTGGCACATCCCTCTGTCTCCTCTAATCCTCTCCTCACATTCCCCCAGTCTCTCCTGTCTTCTCTTTCTCCTTCCTCGCTTTCTTTTTCCTCTCTTCCCTCCTTTTCTCTCCCTTTCCCCTTCTCTCTATATGCTCCCTCACTCTCAGGGAGTCAGTGTGGATTTCAAAAGAAAAAGTGATTCTTGGTCAAACTTATTGTATTATTCAAAGATATAACAAAAAGAGTGGGGAAGGGGAGTGTGGTAGGTGGAATATATTTGGATTTTAGAAAGGTGACCAAGATTAGGGGCGGCATGGTGACACAGTGATTAGTACTGCTGTCTCATAGCACCAGGGATCTGGGTTCAATTCCCTGCTTGGGTCACTGTCTGTGTGGAGTTTGTACATTCTCCCTGTGTCTGCGTGGGTTTCCTTCGGTTGCTCCAGTTTCCTCCCACAGTCCTTAGGTGAGCCAGTTAGGTTGATTGATCATGCTAAATTGACACTTATATGAGAATAGTGCCTGGTTGGGATTGTGGTTGGTGCAGACTCAATGGGCCAAATGGCCTCCTTCTGCACTGTCGAGATTCTAGGTTCTGTTATATCATGTGGGATCACGGCTCAGGGAGCAGAATGGATCTCAAGCTGGCTACAAAATAGAAGAAGGTTTTGGATTAAGGGTAGCTTCACAGCCTGGTGAAAGATGGGAAATGACCTTCCAAAGGACAGGTTCTGGGATCACTCTTGTTCCCAACTTACTTGAATGAGTTGGACTCAGACACCAAAACTATAACCTTAATACTTGTAGGAACATTAACTTGGAGAGTGCAGTTAATATATGAGAAGGACTTGATAAAATACAGGAAGATATTGGGTGGGATTTTCCTCCCCCTTCATGGCGGCGGGAGGCAGTGTGCAGCTCACTGGTGGTGACATCTTATGGCCTCGCCATTGTCAATAGGGCTTCCTGTTGAATGCACCCCTCACCACCAGGAAGCCCGTGGACCATAATATCCCACCGGCATAAACGGCAGCAAAATTTGGTGATTAATATACTTGCAGAATGGGTGTGCGACTGGCAAATGAATTTCAATGTAGATAAGTATAAAATGGGATACCTTAGTATGGAGAACTTTGGGCAATAAGAACCTGAATGAGATAGAAGCGCATTTTGGATCAAGGCATACAAATACAAAAAAGTGGTGACATCAATTAACAAGTCTAAACTACTAACAAACCAAGCACTGCTGTCAATTCCACAGGGATAACACTGAAAAACAGAGAAGTTAGGTTGAGCTTGTACTGAGCCTTGGATACTCCACACTTGAAGTACAGGGCAAAGGTCATATCTCATTATAAGAAGGATACAGAAGTCTCAGTTTAGGGTCAAACATTAAAATCAAAAAATACCTACAATGCAAAAGGAGGCCATTTGGCCCATCAAACCTGTACCGACAACAATCCCACCCAGGCCCTATTCCCATAACCCCACATATTTATCAATCCCCTGACACTAAGGTTAATTTACCACACCAATCAACTGAACCCACATATCTTTGGAGTGTGGAAGGAAACCAGAGCACCCGGAGGAAACCCACGCAAACAGAGGGAGGACATGCAGACCCTGCACAGTGAGCCGAGCCAGGAATCGAACCCAGGCTCTGGCGCTGTGAGGCAGCAGTGCTGACCACTGTGCCACTGTGCCGTCTCGCTAATTGAAAATAGTTCCAAAATGATGACACCAGAACCGAGAGGTTATATCTGTAGAAGTACTTGGGTTGCAATAGGGATGAACTACAATAAATGTTTATTAACAGTACTGAGCAGCTCTTACATGCCATATGTCTGTCTGCACCCAGGGGAGAACCTCTGTGTTCCTGACTTGTGACCCCTTTTGTACCTGCATTGTCCCAGCGTGACCACCTAATCTACAATGCTAAGAGGAAAGGTTGATTGGTTGTGGTCTTTTCTCTGCAGAAGAAAAAGCTGATGGTAAATCTGATGTGGGTCTTTAAGATAACTGAAGGAGATCAAAAGAAAATGTTTCTATGAATATATAGACAGTTATATTCAGTAAAAAATCTTCTTTACCCAAGCAGTGATTAGAATTTGGAACTCACTACTACAAGGAATAGTTGAGGTGAATAATTTAGTGATATTTAAGGGGAAGCTGGAGAAAAAGAAATAGATTAGCACTTCACAGAGTTTTTCCCACTTTGACCCCATTTTGACATTGGAAGATTGGCATGAACTCAATGTGAGAGCAGGGATTGGATGAGTGAGGTGGTAGTGAGGAAAGTACAGGCTGGAGAGCTGTAGGATGGGTAGAAATGTGGGGCTGGGGAAGAGGGTAGGATATAGAACTGTGGAAGTAAAGAGATGAAGCTGTGAGAATGGGAATGTTGGCGTTGGAGAACAGAAAGCAATTTTCTTTCACCTAGTTGGATGCAGTGAGTGGACCTCGGACATCATTTTGTTAGGCCTTACCAAACAAACCTGGGGTGTAATGATACTGTGGCTTTAAGAAATGTATTTGTGTCATATTTCTTGTGCAGGAGTTTTTTTTAGCATTCAGTTCTCTTCACTGGGACCATTTTGTCTATAACAGGCAGCACCATGTTGATTCTGCAGAAGCATAATTGATCCTAATTTTTGGATTGTTTGTTTTAATCTGGGCCAATGCAATGTTGTTATTTTATTTTCCCTTGGAGACTTTCAGAATGGGACTTGATTAGGTTGATTGACAAGAAAAATCATGTGTCTGGCCAGGACTAAGCTTACACAGAGAAACCAGGGCAGATACATCTGGGAATTGTTAGAGAGAAGTAGCTCTCTTCCTCGCTCTGGATTTGAAGACTGAGATCTGCCAGAAAATAAGCCTCTTTCTCTGAAGCTCCACTGTTTGAATTTATATCTTCCTCTGGAGAATGCTGTATGGAAGTCAGAGGACAAGTATCTTTCTGTGCCTTTGCCCAGAGGGGCTAAGAAGCTGGAAATGTAGCACCCATGTGAACATATATGTTTTTTGTGCTAACTGATTCTGAAGAGGCATTTATGTCTTTGGGGATATTGCTGAAATTTGAACTATAGAGATCGCTAACTATTAATAACTATATGATGCCATGTTTAAGTATTTCAATTGGAAAATGTCATGCTAGTTCTTTTTTGTTGAATTTCAGTGTTGTTAAATAAAGTTTGTTTGAATAAAAGTCAATAGAATCAATTCTGGAGTAAAACACCTTCTGCTTGCACTTTTGCCAAAATCAAAAAAGAAATTGGGGTCTAGGCTAACTTTAAAATATACTTTACTGTTTCTGATCAGATCCATTAACATGGGCAAGGTGGAATAAACCTTGTGCATGCATGCCTGGGAGCCGATGCCATTGGCTGATCTGCCAGAATGGAGGCCCCATGGTCATTATTGTTGCTTCTGAGGAGCGGGAGCTCACGACCAAAGTTGCTGGTCCTGCGTCCCCATTAAGGGTTGCAGCCCTCAGCTTAGGAATGCCTCAATTTGAAGGATGTGCTGAATGGGTTAGGTGAAGAACAATAGGAGGGGGCCCTGTGTGAATCACAAATAGCGGCTGACTAGTTGGGCAAAGTACGTGTTCTGTGCACACGTCGTGTAACTCAGTGTGATAGCGGAGCAGTGGAAATCGATCACTCCTGGTTTTACTCTTTGCCTGAAGTTGCTGGCTGCTTTCCACATTAATAACTTCTTGCATTATGAACTCTCCATTAATTTTCCAGCAATATTTGGACCAGTATGTTTCATCTCCAAGCTCTGCTGGATAACAGCATGGTGCAATAATGAATGTCACTCTTTAAGAAATAATTTATCATAAACCACTAAGCAGAAATAATTACATTGTTTCTTTTTTTTCATTTCTTTGTTTGTAACGTGGCATTCTTTATCCTGGATTGATTTTCAGCATTTGCTGCTGGCTCGTATCCCCGCTGATCTATTATTTGACTGGATTCCAGTCTGTGGTCGGTATCTCGGTTGCAGTTTTCCTTTCAAGGCATGAAATCCAGGTGAAATGCCAGCATCCACATTGCTCACTGTTCAACCTGGAAAAGCTGTGAAAGAAGATGGGGCAGGTGAAAGAGCCATGGCTTTGGAACACAACGTGTTAATTTCAGAAGTCCAAATAGGATAGGAAGAAGGAAGCACTGAAGGAGACAAGGAATTCCAGTTTCTGAGTTTCAGGAAAGAATGAGTAAGAGAAGGTGGTGCGCATTGATCTCAAAAGAGTGGGTTCATCAGAGAGGAAGAGAAATGTGTAGGAGAGCGTCATTTGAAGCTTAGAAGGAATGAGATGAAATTTTAATGCAGTACTGATCTCAGTGTCAACAAAATAAAGGTAAAGGTTGCAAAATGGTATGTAGGCATTTGTGAGAGGAAGAGAAAGTGATGTGTGGTCCCTGTTGGAACTGAATACATGGGAGGTTGTTAATAAGAACTGCAAGACCTGGAATGCCAGGCTGGGTATCAAATCTATGGGGCGGCACAGTGGGAGGGGGGTGAGGCCAGATCATTCTCTTGAAGAGGGTGGGGGAATGGGACCAGAACGTCCTGGGGATTGGAGGGGGGGCAGGGAAGGAGGGAGGTGGATAAGATGTATCTCTGGTTGGGATGGGGGGAGGCCCGATTGCTCACTGGTGGAGGGGAAGGAGGGCAGATGGATCTCTGGTGGGTGGGGGGGGGGTGGGGGGGGGGTGGGGGGGGGTGGGGGGTGGGGGGGACCCGCTGCCATTCTGCGGGCGATCAGTGTGGGGGAAGGGAGCAGGGGGTCGCGATCAGTCTGGGTAGCGGGGGGGAGTGGGAGTGGATAAGGTGGGCAGTGATGTCTGTGGGGGCCATCGTTCCCTTTTATCGTTCCCGGGCCGCTTTCTCCACTTTCTGTGGCTCAGGAATGATCTGACATGGGCGCGCTTTTTCAATTTTGTTTCCAACTGCAATGCGCAGTTCAGAGCTCCGATCCTTTTGGCCACGCTGAGCCCCACCCACAGCACGATGCTGATTTGTGATTTTTTTCAGGCTAAGTGCTAATGGGGACGCCTGAAAGCAGATTTCCAAGTTGAATCTGAATTGCGCACAGATGCAGCACCTAGAATGAAAATGGTAAAATCAGGTCCATTGTAATTTGCCAAAATTCCCCTGCACTCTGGAAAATCCCAATGGATTGGAAAACCACAAATGTAACATTTTTATTTGAAAACGGAGAAAGAGGGACAGAAAGCAGGAGACTATAGGCCAGTTATCCTAATTTCTCCCATTGGAAGAATGCTAGAATCCATTATTAAGGAGGTAGTACCAAGACATTTAGAAAATCTTAATACAGTCAACATGGTTTCGTGAAAGGGGGATTATGTTTGGCTAACTTATTGGAATTCTTCGAGGGATTCTTAAGCAAAGTGAATAAAGCGGAACCAAGGAGGTGTAAGGTATTTGGGTTTCTAAAAGGCATTCATAAAGTGACACGTGAGAGTTTACGGCACAAAATAAGTGCATATATCGTTGAGGAGGATTACAAGGGGCCTCTATTAGTATGGATAGAGGATTGGCTAAATAACAAGAAATGGAGATTCACAATAAATGCGTTATTTTCAGCTGGGAAATTATAACTACAGGACTGTCACAGGTATCAATACTGGTGCCCCAACTATTTACAATCTATATTAATGATTTGGATGATGGGACTGACTATTATAAACAACTTTGCTGACAATGTGAAGATAAGTAAGAAAGTTATGAGGAGGAGACAAACATAGAGCATTGAACATAGAACAGTACAGCACAGTACAGGCCCATTGGCCCTCGGTGTTGTGTCGAGCTTTGTCCGAAACCAAGATCCCACTCCCTATCATTTTGGTGTGCCCCATGTGCCTATCCAATAACTGCTTGAAAGTTCCTAAAGTGTCCGACTCCACTATCACAGCAGGCAGTCCATTCCACACCCCAACCACTCTCTGAGTAAAGAATTGATTGAAAGATTGAACAAAAGAGTCGGGAAAGGAATAAAGCAGTTTAAGAGTGTGGGCAAACTATTAGCAGATGGAGTATAGTGTAGGAAAATGTGAATGTCCACTTTGGTAGGAAGAGCAAAAATCAAAGTATTATTTAAATAGAGTAAGACCGCAGAATAGAGTAAGACAGCACAGGGGATTGGGCTGTCTTTGCACATGTATTAAAAATGTGAGCATGCAGGTACAGTAAGTAATTAGGAAGGCAAATGGAAAGTTTGCCTTTCTTGTAAAGGGCATGGAGTATAAAAGTAGGGAAGTCTTGCTACAAGTTTGTAGGGCATTGGTGAGACTACACTTAGAGCACTGTGTGCTGTTTTGATTACCTTACCTATGTGGGGACATATTTGCACTTCAGAAAAGAAGCAGTTCAGAGAAGATTCGCTGGGTTGTTTTCTAGGGTAATGGGGGGGAAAGATTGAGCAAGTTGGGCCTAAGGAGTTGAGAATACTGAGAGATGATCTTATTGAAACATCTAAGATGGCGAAGAAGATGAACAAGGTAGATACTCAGAAGATGTTTCCTCTGGTGGGAGAATCTAGAGCTAGGACACAGAGTTTGAACATAAGTGGTCTCTCATTTAAGATAGAGATGAGTAATTTTCTCTCTCAGAGGGTTTGGGATTCTCTTCCCAGTGAACAGTGGATTTTGCAAATATTACTGGCTGGCTTAGGTAGTGTTCAGATCTGTCATGGGACACAAACTGGAACGTGGGGGTCAGGTCACATCAGATCAGTCTGATCTTATAGAATGGTGGAGCAGGCTAGAGGAGCCAAAAGGCCTATTCTTACTCCTGTTTTTCACCTTCTTAAGTTCTTGTGTCTGTGCCAACCCTTTGTAAGCGAAACTCAGGTAGCCCCATCAACCTTCCTTTCCATGTAGCCCTGCTCTTCTCGTCTTCCCTTTTGAAAACCATGATTGAAGTTGCCTCCACTGCATTCTCAGGCGGTGTGTTCCAGATCCAAACCACTTGCTGCATAGAAATGTTTTGCTCGTGCAGCCATTGGCCAGAATTGTCCAACCTCGCCCATGGCTGGAGTTCGTCGGTCATACTGCTGTGAATTTGTCCAAGCGCCAAATTCTCCGGTGGGGCACATGAGAGCTGAAAATTCCAACCATTGTTTTGTTTTTGTTGCCAATCAGCGTAAGTCTCTGCCTCTTGACTCTCTCACCAATGGGGACGGTTTCCAGACTCACAATGACTTTGAACACTAAAGCCCCAGGTTTAGAGATTTCAATGAAAAGAATGATAGATCCACAGAATCTAATTCCCAAATCGGTGCTGAAAATCCCCAAATGCTGTGTAATAAAATGCCTTGGTTTATTTAGTCACTGTTATTAGAAACATTTTCTCAGCCTCTGACTCACTGAGAGGAAAATAATTTGCTGGTAATTTGTCAGAATTGGTTTGTCGAACCTACAGTTCCTGCCTGTCATGGTTGGAACTTTCTAATGCTAACCTAAAATTAACACAAAGAGATGGAGACAGTTCATTTGGAATGTACAAAGTAACCCACAGTTGGCAATCAAATTGACACAGCAGCAAAGGATCTGTGTCACCTCTTACTGACCTTTCTAATCGCACTTAGAACAAGCAAAGAAAGACATGATTCTGGCCTGCGGCACGAAGGACAATTATATTTTGACTTCACTCTGTTCATAAAAAAGCAGTTAGACACGGTGGCCTGTAACCAGACACAACATCCTCAGGCAGTGGGCCGAGAGGCAGAAGGGTTGGTAAAATGGCAGGAATTGGCATCGGAAATGGAGCCTGACTTCTTTCCACTGCCACGGGTTACTGTGAAAGGGAGGAATGACAGTGGCTGAGCTGTCCACTGACCAGAAACAAGCGGCAAATTAATCCAATTAACTGGACAATTAATGGCCATTTTGTGGCCCTGCTGGCATTTTATAAACATGGAAAAGGCCACTCACTCTGCAGGGGGCGGGGAAAGGCCAAGAGATATATCAAGGTAACCTCCCAAGACCTTCCCGTGGTAACTTCCGCTGTGGATATTCAGTGATCCATGGAGAGGTTCGAGTGGCTCCGACACTACTAGAGGTTCACCCTAACACTCACAGAGGCCTACCGTTAAGAGGATTTCTCCCCAGCTCTCCAAGAGAACCTCAGTAAGACGGTGTCTTCGCCTTCATCTTGAAGCCTCAGCAGCAGCCATCTTGCTTGCCAAGATTTCAGAGCCGTCTGATTGAGCAGGTTGTTCAGAGAAACAAGTTGTGGATCTTAAATAGCTGTTGTCAGTAAAATCCCATCTGTGGTTTCACCTTGTGCCTGCCCAGGCTCAGGGCTAGTAAAATTCTGGCCAGCTTCATTTTAAGACATTGTTTATCCCTTGGTGGGACAGGGGAATGTTGACAGCGCATCCCTGTATCTCACCCCCACAAAATTGTCCGCTGCTGGCTACCCAGTTTCCACGTAAAGAAAACACAATGGTTAAATATCACTCCCTCACATCACTTCTGTCCTTATCATGCAGAGTGTGACTTAACTTACCAGGAGTATTGCTATGGACTGTGCACGACCACTTGTCCCTCACTCTTTCTTCAGAGTGTGGGGAATTATTTCAGCTTATCGGCGGAATGTCACATCTCCACCTGCTCAATTGATTAGTGAGAAAAACATTAAAAACACAAAATAAAAGAAACCAAACGCTGCTAAAATATTGTTCCCAGCTTTTTTTTCAGCTAGCCCCAAGTAAGAAATGAACGCTCCTGGTTAAAAAAAACACATTTCACAATAATATGATGAAGTTTATTATTACGACAGCTACATGGGGTTGTCAGTAGATCTCCTCAGGGCCTTGTGGAGTACGGACTGTCCTATTGAGCCAGTGGAGGCTCACCCAATAGGGAAGGAAACTTGGGAGTTTAAAATTGGCTATCGGCCTACAGCCAAAGGCCTCCTGGATTTTACCTGTGGACTGTCACCACAAAAACAGAGTTTTATTCACTATGCAAATCAAGGATGTAGGTGATGGAAGACTAGCCTTGGCAAATTTGTTATACTTACCTTTCAATTTTTCGCAATGTCAATGAGTATTTTCCTTTGCTACCAAGCACTGTAGCATCTTTTAAAAAGGACAAGGACATTTGTCTTGGACCCTGCAGTCTCTCAGCTGGAGAGAATTAACAACTGCACCAGTGTCTCCACTTCTCAACATGTTGGAGATTCAGTGCAAGCTGAAGAGGATTGATTGCCCAGCATGTACATGTGTGATAGTGTGAAATCATCTCTGGAAAAACTCAAAGTGGTTTTCCTTAGGCTATAGCAGTAACTATGAGCTTGTTTAGTCTACTCTAGCTAAGTAAGGGATGGCACGGTGACAGGGGTGGCATGGTGGCAAAGTGTTTAGCACTGCTGTCTCACAGATCAAGGACTCGAGTTCAATTCCCAGCTTGGATCACTGTCTGTGTGGAGTTTGCACATTCTGCCCGTGTCTGCGTGGGTTTCCTCTGCGTGCTCCAGTTTCCTCCCACAATCCAAAGATGCGTGGGTCAGGTTGATTGGCCATGCTAAATTGCCACTTATTTTCAGGGGGACTAGCAAGGTAAATATGTGGGGCTACTGGTACAGAGGCTGGGTGAGACGTGGTCAGTGCAGATTCGATGGGCCAAATGGCCTCCTTCTGCACTGCAGGCATTCGATGATTCTATGAATGCCTTTGTAACCACTAGTTTTGACTATTCCAATGCATGGCTCACATGCTCCACAAACTAGAGTTCATTTAAACATTGAATATAAGAGTTGGGATGTCTTGTCAAAGTTGTACAAGACATTGACAAGGCCACACTTGGAATACTGTGTACAGTTCTTGTCACCCTATTATAGAAAGGATATTATTAAACTAGAAAAAGTGCAGAAAAGATTTAGTAGGATGCTATCGGAACTTGATGGTTTGAGTTATCAGCAGAGGCTGGATAGACTGGGACTTTTTCCCCTGGAGCGTAGGAGGTTTCGGGGTGATCATATAGAGGTCAATAAAATAATGAGGGGCATAGATCAGCTCGATAGTCAATATAGAACATAGAACATAGAACATTACAGCGCAGAACAGGCCCTTCGGCCCACGATGTTGCGCCGACCAGTTAAAAAACAATGACCCACTAACCTAAACCAACCCCTTTTCGTCCATAAACCTATCCACGGATCTCTTAAATGCCCCCAAACTAGGCGCATTTACAACCGCAGCAGGCAGGGCATTCCAATCCCTCACCACCCTCTGGGTAAAGAACCTACCCCTGACATCCGTCCTATAACTACCCCCCCTTAATTTAAAGCCATGCCCCCTCGTGCTAGCTTTCTCCATCCGAGGAAAAAGGCTATCACTGTCCACCCTATCTAAACCTCTAATCATCTTATATGTTTCAATAAGATCCCCTCTTAGCCGCCTTCTTTCCAGCGAAAACAACCCCAAATCCCTCAGTCTCTCCTCATAGGACCTCCCCTCCATACCAGGCAACATCCTGGTAAACCTCCTCTGCACCCTCTCCAAAGCCTCCACATCCTTCCTGTAATGTGGGGACCAGAACTGCACACAGTACTCCAAGTGCGGCCGCACCAGAGTTGTGTACAGTTGCAACATGACGCTGCGACTCCTAAATTCAATCCCCCTACCAATAAATGCCAAGACACCGTATGCCTTCTTAACAACCCTATCTACTTGATTCCCAACTTTCAGGGATCTATGTACACATACACCTAGATCCCTCTGTTCATCCACACTATTCAAAGTCCTCCCGTTAGCCCTATACTCAACACATCTGTTATTCCTACCAAAGTGAATTACTTCACACTTCTCCGCATTAAACTCCATCCGCCACCTCTCGGCCCAGCTCTACAACCTGTCCAAGTCTTCCTGCAAACTATGACACCCTTCCTCACAATCTACCACACCTCCGACTTTGGTGTCATCAGCGAATTTACTAATCCACCCAACTATACCTTCATCCAGATCATTAATAAAAATTACAAACAGCAGTGGCCCCAAAACAGATCCCTGAGGCACACCACTCGTAACCGAACTCCATGACGAATATTTACCATCAACCACCACCCTCTGTCTCCTATCTGCTAGCCAATTCCTGATCCAATTTCCTAGATTACCCTCAATCCCATACATCTGCATTTTCTGCAGAAGCCTACCATGGTGAACCTTATCAAACGCCTTACTAAAATCCATATATACCACGTCAACTGCCTTACCCCCATCCACCTCTCTGGTCACTTTCTCAAAAAACTCAATAAGGTTAGTAAGGCACGACCTACCCGCTACAAAACCATGCTGACTATCTCCAATCAATTTATTTTCCCAACAGTAGGAGAGTCTAGAACTAGAGGATATGGTTTTAAGGTGAGAGGGCAGAGATACAAAAGGGTCCAGAGGGACAAAGTTTTCACACAGAGGATGGTGAATGTCTGAAACAAGCTGCCAGAGGTAGTAGTAGAGGTGGGTACAATTTTGTCTTTTAAAAAGCATTTAGATAGTTACATGGGTGAGGTGGGTATAGAAGGATATGGGCCAAATGTGAGCAAGTGGGACTAGCATAATGGTAAAAACTGGGCAGCATGGACAAGTTCGGCCAAAGGGCCTGTTTCCATGCTGTAATCCTCTATGACTCTGAACTGTAGCCCAATTCCCAACTCTCACCAAGTACCATTCAGCCACCATCCCTGTGCTTGCTGATCTACATTGGATCTCAGTCTGGCAAAGCCCATCCTTGTTCATGCGTGAGTCTTAATCCTTTATATTTCCATAATTTCCTATTGGTCTACAATGCTCCCCACGTTTCGTCTCTTGAGATCACTGCTCAACACTTCCCACCTAAATTTAAGATGGTCCTTTGTTTCTTTAACCTGCATTTAATCACCAGCCCTGATACCTCCATAACTCACTCAGTTTCAAATGAATGTGCCTTAGGGCATTTTATGATGTTACATGTACCTTACATAAACACAAGTTGTTGTTATACAAATTATTTGAAAACATGCTAGAGCACAAAGTCAGAACGTTTTTCAGGTTTTTTTTGTCCCACAAATGGGCATGGGATGGCATGGTGGCACAATGGTGCCATCATGTGCCTCACAGCATCAAGGATCTGGGCTCACTTCCAGCCTTGGATCACTGTGTGGAGTTTGCACGTTGTCCCTGTGTTTGCATGTGTTTCACCTGAATTTCCTCAAATGAGAGTGACCTCCAGTTTCCTCCCACACCGTAAAGATGTGCAGATTAGTTTGATTGACCATGTTAAATTGCTCCATAGTGTCAGGGGGATTAGTAGAGTAAATACATGGGGTTAGGGGGATAAGACCTGGGTGGAATTGTGGTCGCTGCAGACTCAATGGGCCTTCTGCACCGTAGAGATTCGATGATTCTATGAACTGCTTGTCTTCATTCTGGAGAAAAGCTGGTTGAGAAATGGGAACGAGAGAGATTGAAATAGGGATAAATTGGTTAGAGCTATGGAACAAATGATGCCAGATACCTTAATGTCACTACGCAGGTGTGTTCGATAGACTAGCAGGCATACACTTTTTGTTTTCATAGTTTGTAAAATTGGCATCCTCAGAACATATCGGAACCTGTTATTTATAAGCTCTTGCCCTTTCTGTTTTGGTGCACCAAGGATAAATTACTGGGAAAATGCCAGAGCAAAAGCCAGATTTAGGATAGTGAAAATTACTGGTATTTTGCTTTTGTTTGTATGTTTGTATGTCTGCAACATCAGAAACATTTGATTTTGCTTTTGATTTTGATTTGATTTATTATTGTTACATGTATTGGCATACTTTGTTTCTTGTGCTCTATACAGACAAAGCATACCATTCATAGAGAAGGAAAGGAGAAAGTACAGAATGTAGTGTTACAGTCATAGCTAGGGTGTAGAGAAAGATCAACTTAATGCGAGGTAGGTCTATTCAAAAGTCTGACAGCAGCAGGGAAGAAGCTGTTCTTGAGTCAGTTGGTACGTGACCTCAGACTTTTATATCCTTTTCCTGATGGAAGAAGGTGAAAAAGAGAGTGTCCGAAATGTGTGGAATCCTTAATTACCAAGGCAGCAGGAAGTGCAGACAGATTCAATGGATGGAAGGCTGGTTTGCCTAATGGATTGGGCTACATTCATGCACTTTTGTCATGAAACAAGAGAAAGAATGACTCCAAAAATGTCTAACGTAATTCTTTCCAAAAAAGAAAATAAACGTTGGTTACAGTATGCATTGAACTGTTGCAGATGTGGCTTTATGCAAAATTACATTGCAAATTGTAATTCTGGATTTTGCACTATGTTCTGAATACTTCCGGGAGCTGCCTTCCTTTTGTGTCTTTATGGTGAAAATTTTGAAAGGGAAGTTACTCTGAAAACAAATTATGGCTGGATTGGGTTATTATTCAAACATGGAGGGAACTTGCTTTCAACAAAAGCCTGGATTTAAAATGTTGTCTTGAAAAAGGAAGAACAAGGATCGACCTAATAAAGGTTTTTAAAATTATGAAAGATTTTCATAGAGTGGGTACAGAGAGAATGCTTCCTCTTGAGGGGATGGGCATAACTCAAGGCCATCGATATCAAATGGTAACCAAGAAATCCAACTGAGAATTTAGAAGGCATTTCTTTACCCAAAGAGTGGGACAATGTGGAGCTCTGAACCACAGATTAAAGCGAATAACGTGAAAGTATATAAAGGGATGCTAGAAAAATATATGAGGGGATAGGAAGGATAGTTTCAATGGTAGGTTTAGCAAAGGCTTTACGCCCTAACAACATTCCAGTTTCAGTACTGAAGACTTGTGCTCCACAATTATAGGTATCCCTTGCCAGGCTGTTCAGTATAAAGACAACACTGGCATATGCCCTGCAAAGTGAAAAATTACCCAGGTGAGAGTAACATGGCATTGGACCTCACAGTGAAAGCACATCTGAGTACCAGTGATTATAATATGATTGAATTTTACATTCAGTGGGAGGGAGAGAAGAATGGGCCCAAGGCTGGTGCTTTAAACTTAAATAAGGACAATCGTGCGGGAATGAGAGCAGAGTTGGCTAAAGTAAACTGGGAAATGAGTGCCGTGATTCTCCCATTGTGACCCGTAATTTTTCTGTCGGGTTGCAGTGGGAGACACGCATCTTGAACAGGGATTTGCGCGTGTGCTGGCAACACGTGAGCATATCCCAGAGCCGGAGAACAGTCGCCAGTCAGACCATGCTGGAAGCCGATAAGTAATTTTAATCTGTTTTAAATATGAGTTAACTATCAGGACATTTTGGGTCCTGACTGAATCTCCCACCCTGCTAGGAGTACTTCATTCCGGCAGGGTTTAGACTACCTCCCCACATTCGGGGAACTAGTCACCCAGGGGGTCGGGCGGTGGGGGGGTGGGCATCCTGGCAGTGCCAGCCTATTCCCATGGGTACCATGTCCAGGGGCATCTCGGCATTGCCCACTGGACATTGGGCAGTGCCAAGGGATGGGGGCCTACTGTGGGTAGGGCCTAGGTGCAGTCAGTGGGGGGGGGGGGGTGGAGGATCCCGCTGCCACTCTGCATTGGGATCGGTCTAGGATGGACGGAGGGCAGCAGTCGGGGCAGGCTGAAGGGTTTGTGTCTGCCATGGGTAGGGCGTCCCTCCAGGGTAGTCTGACCCCGGGGGGGCGTTGTTAGTGGAAGGGGGAGGGGCCTGCCGGGGTATGAGGGGTGGGGCTTGGATATTGAGGGCTCCAAGTTGGAGGGGGTCAGGGCTGGCCCAGGAATTGTTGGGGCCATGATTGGGCCATTGTGGAGTGCTGGACGGGCAGCATTGCGGGGGTCCTGGGCTGGCCAGTGATCGCGCTGACCAGCAAAATGGGAGATCGACAGTTTGGGACCACTGCGCACGGGCAGAGATGCAGAACTGTCAAACTCTGTCGAGAGGAGGCCCCGCTCCCCTGGGTTTTTAATAAGATTCACGACCGGAACCTCTTCGGTTCACAGCGTGCGAAGATTCAAGTGAGAAGCTGAACTGTCAGAACAGTCAGGATTTGGAATAGTTTTCCCACCAATTCAGCATTTTTGGGAGAATCGTGGCCGAGGTTACAGGACAGGTCAAAAGGGATGCAGTGGTAGACATTTCAAGGGATAATTCAGAATGCACAGAATAGATGAGAAAAATAGAAGAAGACTCACTGAATCAAAAACAGCAGTTTAGGTTGGGTAGACCAAATAGAAACATAGAAACTAGAAGCAGAAGCAGGCCATTTAGCCGTTCTGCCATTCATTTTGATCATGCTAATCGTCAAATTCAATATTCTGATCCCGCCTTCCTCCCATATCTCTTGATCCGTTTAATCCCAAAAGCTATATCTAATTTCTTCTTGAAATCAAACAGTTTGGCCCCAGTTACATTCTGTGAGTAATGCATTCCACATACTCATCACTTTCTGGGCAAAGTAGTTTCTCCTCACTCTTCTAAACTTCAGTGAATATAAAAGTCAAACAGGGTCACCTAGATTTGACACATCAGCTCTCTTCTCTCCTTACAGATGCTGCCACACCTGCTGAGATTTTCCAGCATTTTGTCTTTTGATTCCTGTGAATAAAATCCTAACTGACATAGTCTCTCCTCACATCCTGGGAATCAGCCTACTAAACCTTTCCTGCACTCCCTCGAGAGCAAGGACATCCTTCCTCAGGTAAGGACACCAAAACTGTATACAGTACTCCAGGGGTGGTGTCACCAGTGCCCTATACAATTGCAGCAAAACATCCCTATCCCTATACTCAAATCTTCTCACTATGAATGGCCTGTTTCTGTGCCATTCATCCTGATGACACCAAAATTGGAGGTGTGGTAGATTGTGAGGAAGGGTGTCATAGTTTGCAGGAAGACTTAGACAGGTTGCAGAGCTGGGCCGAGAGGTGGCGGATGGAATTTAATGCGGAGAAGTGTGAGGTAATTCACTTTGGTAGGAGCAACAGATGTGTCGAGTATAGGGCTAACGGGAGGACTTTGAATAGTGTGGATGAACAGAGGGATCTAGGTGTGTGTGTACATAGATCCCTGAAAGTTGGGAATCAAGTAGATAAGGTTGTTAAGAAGGCGTACGGTGTCTTGGCGTTTATTGGTAGGGGGATTGAATTTAGGAGTCGCAGTGTAATGTTGCAACTGTACACTACTCTAGTGCGGCCGCACTTGGAGTACTGTGTGCAGTTCTGGTCCCCGCATTACAAGAAGGATGTGGAGGCGTTGGAGAGGGTGCAGAGGAGGTTTACTAGGATGGTGCCTGGTATGGTGGGGAGGTCCTATGAGGAGAGACTGAGGGATTTAGGGTTGTTTTCGTTGGAAAGAAGGCGGCTAAGAGGGGATCTTATTGAAACATATAAGATGATTAGAGGTTTAGATAGGGTGGATAGTGATAGCCTTTTTCCTCGGATGGAGAAAGCTAGCACGAGGGGGCATGGCTTTAAATTAAGGGGGGGTAGCTACAGGACGGATGTCAGGGGTAGGTTCTTTACCCAGCGGGTGGTGAAGGATTGGAATGCCCTGCCTGCTGCAGTTGTAAATGCGTCTAGTTTGGGGGCGTTTAAGAGATCTCTGGATAGGTTTATTGACGAAAAGGGATTGGTATAGGCTAGTGGGTCATTGTTTTTGTAACTGGTCGGCGCAACATCGTGGGCCGAAGGGCCTGTTCTGCGCTGTAATGTTCTATGTTCTATGTTAATATAATCCTGCATATAATCCTATATTTAATACTACATGCAATCCTGATGCTTTACTTTTATGTTCTGCTTCAATACGCAGATGCAGAGACATTTTGTCGGGAAGGACCCGAAGCTAATTATAGATTTTTTGGCGTTTTCTGTAATCAATACAAACGTACAACTATTACATTGCATTGTGTAAAAACAAGGTTTTAAAGGATGCTATTTTAGCAAATTTGATACAAGTTGGAAAAGAAGCTGGACTCAAGTCATTGAATTTACCTAAGTGTGGGAATAAAGACAAAGGAAATTTGGCATGTTAGCTATGACTCTCACCAACCTTTACAGATGCACCATAGAAAGCATTCTTTCTGGTTGTGTTACAGTTTGGCATGGCTCCTGCTCTGCCCAAGACCGCAAGGAACTACAAAAGACCGTGAGTGTAGCCCAATCCATCACACAAACCAACCTACCATCCATTGACTCTGGCTGCACTTCTTGCTGCCTTGGCCAGCATAATTAAGGACCCCATGCACCCTGGGCATTCCTTCTTCCACCTTCTTCCAAAGGGCCTGTACCGTGCTATACTGTTCTATGTTCTATGTTCTGTGTTCTTCCATCGGGAAAAAGATACAAAAGTCTGAGGTCACATATCAACCAACTCAAGAACAGCTTCTTCCCTGCCGCTGTCAGACTATTGAATGGAGCTATCTTGCATTAAGTTGATCTTTCTCTACACCTAGCTATGACTGCAACACCACATTCTGCACTCTCTTGTTTCCTTCTCAATGAACGGGATGCTTTGTCCAAATAGTGCGCAAGAAACAATACTTTTCACTGTATGTTAAATAAATAACAATAATATTATTAATAATAAATCAAATCAAATCAAAAGTTTATGTTTTATCTATCCAATTGCAGGAACATCACAATTTACTTATTTCCTGGAAACCAATCAAAAATAATTAGTTACACGATGCTTTGGGGTAATACTTTGAAACTTCTTCCTGACTCCTTTTCACTGCAGTTTGTGCTTCTACCCAATTTCTACACCCTTTGTTACAGCAGTAGAGTGCCTGAGGCACTATAAGCAATGCCACAGAACACTGTACATTGCATCTAAATGGTTTGTTACACATTCAAGTATGAAGGAACCTTGGGGCAGAAAAAAAGTAAGTCAGTTATTCATGTGGAGCCTGAAATTTAGGGACATTTTCTTTTTTTTTAACGTGGCCCTCAGATCATTACACTGAGTAGAGTACCATGAAGACAGATAGCTATGTAAACTCAGTCACTCATGACTTCACGGGGAAGTTATTCAGGAACAGTTTTTTTGATTGAAATCAATGGGCCGCTTCTGTCATTTTGCTTGCCATGGGGTCAATCTGGTAGCAATTCAACAACCAACTGGAGGAAAAGCTTCAAAATACCATCCCCAATGATGGCAGACCTGATATACAATGCAAAAGGCAAGACAGAAGCTATGTTCAGGTAGAGTTGGTGATGAGTCACCTCGGCCTTCACCTGTGGTCCTCACCACGACAGATTCCAGTCTTCAAACTAATCAATTCACTCTGCAAGATAACAAGAAACGGCTAAAGGCATTGGAACGTCTCTCGGCCCTGACAACATTCCAGCTTCAGTACTGAAGACATGTGCTCCAGAATTAAAGGCATTCCTAGGTAGACTGTTCAGTACGACATAACTGGCATCGACACAACAAGTGGAAAATGACCCAGGTGAGAATGACTGCCCTTGGCGTTGGATAACCTCACAGTGAAGCACACCTAAGTAGCAGTGATCATAATATGCTTGAATTTTATATTCAGTTGGGGGGGAAAGAAGACTGACCAAAGACTAAGGCCGGGATTTTCCCAAAAAAATTCTGAATGTCGAATTTGTGTAAAAACTGGAATAACTCACGTCGATTTATTTCAGCAGAATTTTCAAAATGGATTTCCCGCACCCTGTACACTGCAGAGCGCACTGGCATGAATCACGTGAAAACTCAGTAGGTGTGGCCTATTCTTGCTGGAGAGGCCGGCAATATAGCACTGAGCAGTGACTGCAAGTGGGCTGATCTGTCATCGCGGGGATTGGCACTGCTGCCTCCCAATTGCTGGCCATTTTTATGACCCCCCCCTCATTGTTGGCCATGTGATCCCCCATGACCCGATCGCTTGACTCCCAGATGTGTTCAGGTCAACCTCAGTTCTCGTGCTCCCTAGCCCCCCCCACCCCCACCCCCCACCCCAGCAGTCCTGATCACCACCCTGCACCCTCCGCTCCCCCCCCCCATCCACTACCAGCAGCCCTGAACTCCCGGCAGATCGATTCTCTTCCATCCCGATGGCCAGTCCTAATTGCTGGCGATACTCTCTCTGTTACCTTTGAGCACAGCATGGTAGCAGGACCCCCTTCTCCACCCACACGATCTCCCCCAGAGGCCTCAACCCCTATAGACCCCGCCTCCATTTGCCCCCACCCCCGCCACTGGCAGTACCCGATGCCCATTGGGCAGTGCCAAGGTGCCCCCTTGGGCGGTGCCCCTTTGCTCCTTGAGCAGCTTCATGGGGCCAGGCTGGCACTGCGAAGCTGGAAATGCCCAGGGGGCACCCCCTTTACTCCCAGCCTCCTGGGGGTCCTCCAGGGCTCCCCTTCCCTCCAGCAGGGTCAGACCTCCAGCTCCCTGCAAGTGGAGAGCTACTGTAAACCTTGCTGGAGTGAACTACTCCTGGCGCGGAGATGGGGGGAGCGGTGGTGGAGAGATTTTAGTGGGCCTGGAGACTTCAGTCCCAGGCCTGCTAATAGGATGCTAATCCTTGTTTGAATAAATTACACAGTTCCACGCCAATTTCAAACGTGGAACCAATGGCGCCGATACCTGTGTGGTGCTAATTGGCCTCTGCAGTGTCTCCCGGCCTCCTGTGCTGCTAAAGCAGTGCAGTATGCTGGGAGAATCGCTCCATATAGCACTTTAAATTTAAATAAGGACAATTATGTGGAAATGAGAGCAGAGCTAGCTGAGGTAAACTGGAAAATGAGCCTACAGGATAGTTCAATACAGATACAGTGACAGACATTTCAAGGGATATTTCCAAATACACAGAATAGATATAGCCCAATGAGAAAGAATAATTCCGAGGGGCGAACCTGTCATCCATGTTAAATGAAATACGTAAAAGATAGCATCAAACGTAAAGAAAAAATGTACAATTGTGCATAGCTGGGTGACAGGCCAGGAGTTTTGTCAGAATATGAAGAACAGCAAAGAATAACTAGAAGAGTAATAAGGAGGAAAATATTAGAATATGAGTAAAAGCTAGTTGGAAATATAAGCAGTAGTTTCTCTCTGTTCTAAAATAGAAAAGAAACTAAGAAACAAAGTGAGCATTGGTCCTATAGAAAATGAGTCTGGGGAATTAAAACAGAAAATAAGGAGATGGCAGATGAATTGAACAGGTATTTTGCATCAGTCTTCACTCTAAAGGATATAGGTAGCGTCCCAGAAATGGCTGTATATCAGAAAGCAGAGGGAAGAACTCAGGAAAATTATATTTATCAGGAAAGTGATGTCTAGCAAGCTGTTGGAGCTGTGGAGCTGAGTGACAGATCCACAGGTCCTGATTGGTTTCGTCAAGGGTCTAAAAAGGAGTGTATTGTGAGATAGTTAATGCATTGGTTTTAATTTTCGAAGAAAGAGCCATTTGATTGGAAAATCCTTAATATAATTCTTTTTTCAAAAAGAAAGGAAGACAGAAAGTAAGAAACTACAGGCCAGTTAGCCTAACATCTGTCATAGGGGAAGTTTTGGAATCTGTTATTAAACATGTTATGGCATGACATTTGGAAAAATATAAAGCAATCAGGCAGATTTCACATGGTTCTGTGTTAAACTGAGTTATTTGATGTAGTCACATATATTGTGGATAAATGGGGTGTAAAGGGAGATAAAAGTGGATGTACTGGATTTAGATTTCCAGAATACTTTTGAGAAGTTGCCACATCAAAGGTTATTGCAGAAGAAGCTGTTCTTGAATCGGTTGGTACTTGACCTCAGACTTTTGTATCTTTTTCCCGATGGAAGAAGATGGAAGAGAGTGTGTCCGAGGTGTGTGGGATCCTTGATTACTCTGGTTGATTTTCCGAGGCAGCAGGAAGTGTAGACAGAGTCAAAGGATGGGAGGCTGGTTTGAGTGAAGGACTGGGCTTAGTTCACAACCCTTTGTAGTTTCTTGCAGTCTTGGACAGAGCAGGAGCCACACCAAGCTGGTATGCATCCCAACAACAAATATAGAAAGAAACTGACTTCAAGTTAGTTAAAATACTGGATGAGGATGGCTGATGTTTCAGCAGCCATTTGCTTCTTTAGAAGTTGCTGTGACTCCTCACTTGGGTTATATATCTTGAAGAGATAGTTTAGAATCCAGCAGTCATTCATTCACTGTACTCTCACTGCTGTAATATACGTGGTTTAAATCTCTGCAGGAACAAAGTCTGACCTGTTGGACTTCAGCCCTCTCCAAGGTATTCTTTTTTGTTCTTCTTGAAGTTTTTTGCAGAACACATAGCGTAGTCATTGAAGCATGCGGTAAAATCACCAGCGATCAAAGAATGCAGCTTCCGCACGACTCTGACATCTATTCAGGACTTGACATAAATGGTGTATCATGGGAAATGGTTTTGGAGTCAGAGAGATAACTGCTGAACAACGTTTAAACAGCATCTGTGACTCAGTCTGACAGGGAGAGATTTGTGCTGTCACCGCACTAGATTGTGAATTCAGTATTAGCCAGCTGTATCTGGTGCATAAATAAATCACATATACACTGTACGTCTGCTGACTGTTCTAATCATTGGGGAGACCTGACCAAGAGCACGAGCATCTCGACCTGACGCGTCTGGTTCGCATTTTGATTTCTTACTCCCGGTCCAGAAGGTGCCACCTCATGCTAAGAGTGATGGTTCCACAGGTCTCGGCTATTCTTATCCCCTGGACAGCTGCGTATCTCATGCGAGTTAAGATGGCCAGGGTCAGGAAGGCTGGGTGACGGTGGGGAGCATGAACAGCTATGTCTCTTCCTGGCACCCCCATTCAACCCACATAGACATGCTTTCTGGGGGAGGGGCAGTGGAATCATGAGGGTCGAAATTTAGGCTGAGTAACCCCCATGATCTCCACCCGCCCGCCTTCTGTGCCCGTTGTCCCTGCTCAAAGCCAATCCAGGGACAATCAGGCCTGTTGTACAGCAAGATTGAATCGGTGGTCTGCACAGTTGAATTGAGAATTGGTGAGATTTGAAGATGATATATGTTGGAAGACTTTTTGAAGCAAAACCAACAAAATTACCACTCTGTTGAACTTGGAAACAATATATAGAGTATGTGTTTCATATTGGATTCAAAGATTGCCTTCTGAAATATTGATTTTAGTTCTGTAAGAGCAATTCGACTTCTACCTTATATTAATTTTTAGGTAAAACAAGACACTGACTCTTCAGAGAAGTGAGCATCCATTCTAGGACAGGCCACCATTTCATTCAGTGTGCTCCAATATACTCGTTTGATATTTCTGCTGTGCACAGCACTTTAAGCTTCCTCTCCAGTTTGCCAGTTATAAGATATAGTCATAACATAGTGACTCATTCCAGTTTTCTTCCCTTGCCAGTGCTGCAGCTGATGACTGCTACCGTACTCAAGTTTTTTTAAAAGTTTTTTTATTAGTGTCACAAGTAAGCCTACATTAACACTGCAATGAAGTTACTGTGAAAATACCTGAGTCACCACACTCCGGCATCTGTTTGGGAATGCTGAGGGAGAATTTAGCATGGCCAATGCACCTAAGCAGCATGTCTTTCAGACTGTGGGAGGAAACCGGAGCACCCGGAGAAAACCCACACAGACATAGGGAGAATGTGTAGATTCCACACAGACAGTGACCAAAACTGGGAATTGAACCCGGATCCCTCGTACTGTGATGCAGCAGTGCTAAGCACTGTGCCACCGTGCCACTGTGACTCCTAAGTGTCATTCCTCAGATACTTGCTACTGTCCAATGTTATGGTTAAGTAGTGATCCTTCACATTGTGGTCTGGGTATTAAATGTCAACAATGACAACCTCAATAAATTGCATTTAGATAGTCTGACCCAAGGCACTTCAGTGTTACCAGAGATAATTTGACATTGAGCATATAAGGATACATTAGGATAATGGAAAATTGTGAGGAATGTCTTAATGGTGGGGAAGGATGTTTAAGGGATCTTAGGATGTGGACAGCTAAAGACATGGCTACCATCAGTGAGGTAAAGGAGATCAAAGTTCCTCAATAAGACAGAATTGGAAGATATCAGAGGATGTAGACTGAAGATGGTAGCATAGACATGAGGGGATAAAACTATCGATAAATTTAAACAGAGGGAAAAAGATTTTAAATTTGAGTTATTGGCTTACTGAGATCCAATGTAGGATGGCCCAGCCTGGGAATGATGGGTGAACAGACTATTGGACTGTGTTATATAAGCTTTAAAGTGTATTTATTAGTGTCACAAGTAGGCTTATATTAATACCGCAATGAAGTTACAGTGAAAATTCCCTAGTCGCCACACTCCAGCACTTGTTTGGATACACTGAGGGAGAATTTAGCATGACCAATGTACCTAACCAGCACGTCTTTCGGACTGTGGGAGGAAACCGCAGCGACCCGAAAAAAATCACGCAGACGTGGAGAGAGCATGCAAACTCCACACAGACAATGACTCGAAGCTAGGAATCGAACCTTGGTTCCTGGCACTGTGAGGCAGCAGTGCTAACCACAGTGCCTCCAATGTGCCACCCAAGGCGAGACATTACAGCCAGTACTATCACATCCTTGTATTTATTTTAGAGACAGAGAACAGGAATAATTACCTTAGTTCCTCTCCATCCACACAAACCCATTCCCCAATCCCCATCATCATTTCTGAATAAGAGGCAAATTAGAGTATCTAGAATTTTTCTTAGTCATGAAGATTTCTTTTTGCAAGTACTGGGTTGAGACAAGAAGCAAATTAGCAAGGTTTTTTATTATCCCTATCTAACAGTTACTGGCACAGTTAGAAATATTAGGTCCTAGGGAAGAAAGCTTCAAACTGTACTTGCAAGCTAAGTGCCCAGTGCTGTTTTGCAGTACATTTATCCATAAAAACCATGACATCTTCATGGATTTTCCATTTGGAATGTCTTGACTTGCCAGCCAGAAATATTGGGAGATTGCAGGCCTGCAATAGAAAGAAAGCCAGCTTGCAGTTATGCCACAACTTTCACAACTTCAGGACGCCCCCAAGGCACGTTTCCAGCCAATCAAGCATTGTCACATGTAATGCAGGAAAGATGGTAACCGATTTCTGCACAGCAAGATCCCACCAACTGCAATGGGAATCTGTTTTAGTAATGCTGCTCGAGAGTTACATTTCGATTTAAATTGCCTGGTTTTCTGCAAAATTGCAACAGCTAACAGGCTGTCGGATACTTGGTCCAACTTCAAATCTGAAGGGTGATACCTCGGATCGTACAGTGTTCCCTTAGTGGGGCACCGAAACATCAAACCGAATTTCACCCTCGAGTCCCTTCAGTCTTTACTTCACAATTATCCTGAAATGTTTTTTCCAAGGTTAGAGCTATATCATGATAATGAAACTATAAACCACAGATTGTTAAAATTTAATGCCACTCAATTAGTTCAAGCATCCAAATGGATTAAGAGACAACAAAAATAGCAACATACAAGAAGTTAATGGCGATGAACGAAGTGCTGTTTATTGTTAGTAAGCTCACACCATAAGTCACTAGATTAAAACATATGGTCAACAGGATGATACTAAAATCTGATTGTTTGTGCTGTAAGGTCAAAGGCTTGGATTGTTTCAGTTGGTGAATTCAGATAAACATACAAGCATTAACTTCAGCAGGAATCACCATCTATAATTCGGGCAGTAGCCAATGGATACTCCTGCAGAATAAATTTTATAACATTATTGAACATGTCCTTTCAAAAACTCAAAGACTGTATGGGGGATATTTCCACCTTTGTCCCATCTGGTCTGGATTGTTTAAGCTTAGGTTTATTTATTAATGTCACAAATAGGTTTACATTAACACTGCAATGAAATTACTGTGAAAATCCCCTAGTCACTACATTCGGGTGCCTGTTTGGAGGGAGAATTTAGCATGGCCAGTTCACCTAATCAGTATGTCTTTTGGACTGTAGGAGGAAGCTGGAGTACCTGAAGGAAACCCATGCAGACACAGGGAGATCATGCAGACTGCCCACAGCCAGGGGCCCCAGCCAGGAATCAAACCCAGGTCACTGGTGCTGTAAGGCAGCAATGCCAATCACTGTGCTGCCCTATGGATTGAGGGCTGAGAGGAAAGTCTGATAGGGAGATTACTGTACCGGAAGGAAATTGTTTCGCAATTTCTTTCAACAGAGGAGAATCAATCTGGGTGTTCTTTACCAGTTCATGATCGTCATGCAGCCCTTTAGGAGGAGGTATTTGTCGAGGACCATGTGGCCAATGAGGAATCTACGGATGGTCCTGGCAGGAAGCTGGCGCAATCGGTAGGAGGGTGCATATCATTGGTCAAGGGGTCACTCGCTGTTGGTGGCAGGGAGTCAAGCAAAGCAGTCACATTTATAATCTAGTCTGACCTTGTTATATGTGTATAAGTCTATTACAAATATATTATTCTGTTGGCAATAAAGCCTTTTATTGTTAAAGCCATGTCGAGTCGCCCTCAATCTATTACATTGGCAACAAGGCAAAAATTTTGAACTCATCGGGGATTGCAGTGTTCAACTAGGGGGTGAGGAGACTTGAGCATCAAGAACACTGAGCGAAACAAGGGTGGAGGGTTATAGTAGATGGTATTAAATAGGGTCAGAGCCTCGTGACGACACCGGAAATGTAGTATTACATGTTAATGTTTTGTCTTTTTATTCCACAGGTGTCGGTCTACCTTGTTGTCAAACGAGGGGCATGCACACGGTGGGTCATGCGTGGGCTGCTCTTGGAGGTTCCGGGAGTGGCCTAGTACTTTGTGTCGTTGTGTACGCTTAATCCTGGACCAGCAGATGGGCACTGCAACAGCTCAGTGACTATCACTGCTAGCTGTGCAGATACATGGATTTGGGCCTGTGTCTGTGGGAGTTTGCGCATTCTCCCTGTGGTTGCATGGGTTTCCTCCGGGCGCTCCGGTTTCCTCCCACACCCTAAAGATGTGCTCTTAGGCTGATTGGTGTACCAAATTGACACTATTCTCCCCTGAATCTGGCTACATTAGGGGTTCCACTCGCATACACACAGGGTAGGGTAGGTGTAGGAAGATGAGGCGGCGTGGGCTCGTTGGGCCGAAGGGCCTGTTTCCCGTGCTGGGTTGTTCTTTGTTCTTTGTAATACAAAGAAATAAGAAGAAGTGAGGTACATTTACTTAGTACAATGGCTATAATTGGAAAAATTAAACCATTTGACCCTGAAGTAGACAACTGGGGACAATGCATCAAAAGGCGGCATTACTTCTTTGTAGCAAATTAAATAACTGCTAAAGAAGAGCGAAGAGTTATTTTGCCTACAGTCTGTAGCCCATAGGCATAGAGTTTTGCGAGAACATTTTCACTGCCAGAGACAAGATTGTAGAACTGGTCCCTCAATCATTATGTTGAGATATGGCAATCCAAGAGCCAGGCGAGATAGTCACAGGCTTTGTGGCAAGACTTTGGGGACTGGCAGAATGCTGTGATTGCGGCGTTATCGGAAATGTTAAATGACAGAAAGATCTGAGGCATAAAGAACTCAATTACACAGAAAAGGTTACTGGCAGAGACAAAAATTACCTCAGTTAAAGCTGCGGAGCTGGCCCTGCACAGAGCAGAGCAGAACAGAGCTGCAAGTTTGGCAACGCATGCTGAATGAGGTAAGTTGTTTGTGGCAGGAAACAGCTGTGGTCAAAACAGATCAGGAATGGGTGCAACAGTGTCTGATAGAAGAGGAGCAATATTGAGGGCTGAAGTGAGTTTTCGATGTTAAAGTTTAAACTTTACGTATTAGTGTCACAAGTAGGCTTTCATTAACACTGCAATGAAGTTACTGCGAAAATTCCTGAGTCACCACACTCCAGCGCCTGTTCGGGTACATTGAGGGAGAATTTAGCACGGCCAATGCACCCAACCAGCATGTCTTTTAGACTGTGGGAGGAAAACTGGAGCACCAAGAGGAACCCTACGCAGACACGGGGAGAACGTGCAGACTCTGCAGACAGTGACCCAAGCTAGGGATTGAACCCAGATCCCTGGTGCTGTGAAGTAGCAGTGTAACCACCATGTCGCCGTGCTGCCCAATGTGGGGGAGAACAGTGTGAAGAAGTTTGTTGACGCAAGAACTATGTGTGTTTCAAGTGTAACAAGAAAGGTCACTTAAATACAAAGCGAGGCAACCAGTTACAGTCAGTGCAAAGTGAAAGGGTAGTGACAATTAGCTTCACTCCTTTAAACAAGGAGGAGCCCGGTGAGGGATCCAAGCCGTTCTCCCCAAAAAGGTCCAGCTAAGCAAAGCACCCCCTTTAGAGATAACTTTGCTGGTAAATGACAAAGCATTTAGGATGGAGGCTGATACAGGGGTGGCAGCCACAGATAGAGGGGAACAGGCATCTCATCATCTTCAAAAAAGCAACTCCAACCATTAACATTCAGTGAATCAGGTGCCATTTTGTCCACACATACCAGTGAGATTCTGCAGACTTTATGCACAGCAACAGTAACAGTGGCATATCAGAATCAGACTGTGAGGCTGCCAGTCTTGGTAATTAAGGGTTACAGATTGTGATTTGTTTAAAACAGATATGACTAAACTGGCTGGAAGTTGTAAACCTGAGGGACGGAGGATTTCAAGAGCTACTTCGTAAATATCCTGAGGTCTTCCCAGATGAATTAGGATGTGTACAAGGAGCTAAAGCTAAAATCTATCTGGACAATTAGCAACACCTATTTTATTTCGGGCCGGCTCGGTGCCTTATGCCCTTCATTAGGATGTGGAAATAGGCCTTCAAAGCTAGAAGATTTAGATAGCATAAAACCCCGCAATTCTCCAGATGGACTGCATCCAAAGTCCCCATTTTGAAACTGGATCAGACAGTAAGAATTTGAGGAGACAACAAATCAACTGTCAGATGAGGAGCACTGTTTGACAGGTGCTCCATATCTGGAATTGGAGATCTCTTTGCTAACCTAGCAGGTGGTTTGAAGTATGCTTAATTTGGCCTTAGACATGCCTATCAGCAGCTGGAATAGAATGAGCGCTGGCAAAAGCTGGTGATAATCAACAGGCATTGGAGTTTGTACCAGTATACAATTTGATTTGATTCGATTTATTGTTGTCACACATATTAGCATACAGTGAAAATTATTATTTCTTGCACACAGACAAAGCGTACCGTTCATAGAGAAGGAACGGCGAGAGTGCAGAATGTAGGGTTACAGCCATAACTAGGGTGAAAAGAAAGATTAACTTAGTGCGAGGTAGGTCCATTCAAAAGTCTGATGGCAGCAGTGAAGAAGCTGTTCTTGAGTCAGTTGCTTTTTGGAGTCTCATCAGGCTGTGCCATTTTCCAGCGTACGACGGGGACTCTCTTGCAGGGCACTCCCAATGCAGTGGTTTAATGGCCAATGTACTGATCGCTGGTACCTTGCCTGAAGAACACAAATCAAATTCAGAAGAAGTATTGAGAGGGCTTAAGGAAGCAGGGGTAAGGCTGAAACAGGAGGAATGTACATTTCAGTCAGAAGTTACTGCTTAGGATTCAGGATTGGTTCAAAAGGGCTGTGAATCGGCAGAAGAGGTAAAAGTCATCAAGGAAATCCCACAGCCAAAAGACGTATCTGAGCTGAAATTATTTCTGGGCATGGTACACTACAATGGCAGATTTTTAAAAAATTGCTTCCACCATCTTAGCTCCACTTCACTAACTGTTAAAACAAAACGAAAGATGAAAACGGGGAGAAGAACGAAAGAAGCCTTCATAAAAGTTAAACAGGCTCTGCATCTGCCTTGTTGGTACATTTCAATACAAACACACATTTAAAAATAACCTATGATGCTTCATGTTATAGACTGAGAGCTGTTTTGCCCCACTGGATGGTGCAGAAAGGCTCATTGCCTTTGCTTCTGGAACATTCTCCAACACAGAGAGGAAATAGTCCCAAATAGACAAGGAAAGCATGGCGCTCATCTGTGTGGTCAATAAGTTCTATTGGTATATTTATGGCTGACATTTTACAATAATTTCAGATCACAAACCATTTTTATGTCTATTCAGAGAAGATAATGCTGCCAATTGCCTTGATAAGGGTGAGATGGGCTCTTTTGTTAGCAGCCTACAGTTACACGTCCCAGCATTACACTGGAAAGCAGATGTTAAATGCAGATGTACCTAACCAGTTGCCTTTGCCACCAATGGTAGTAGCACCACTGGTTCCTCAAGAAATTATACTGGCTCTGCATTTAGTAAAGACCTTGCCTGTCTTAGCAAAGTACATGAAGTTGTGGACAGTAAGATATCCTGTATTGGAGAAAGTAAAAAAGATAGTCATGGAAATATAACAGTACAAGAAATCAGATTTGTTAAAACCTATCAAGTCGAAGGTTGGAAATAGCCTGAAAAGACTATGAAGAGGGGTGGCGGCCCAAGAGTTATAGCCCCATTCCAAAAAAGACAACTCATGTTACAAAAATTGCATGAATCTCATCAAGGTCAAAATAGAATGAAGGCCCTAGCCAGGTGTGGTAGCCAGGCATTGACAAAGAAATAGAAAAGGTTGTTAGTCAATGCCCTCGTTTTGAAGCTCAACAGGCTTACCACTACCAATGAATTTGCATCCATGGCTAAGGTTATGTACAGATTTTGTTGGACCATTTATGGGTCAGATATTTCTTACAGTAGTAGATGCAGACTCCAGGTGGTTAGATATGTATCTGATGACATCCACAACAGCCACTCTGACAAGTTTAGGAAGATATTCGCTATCCATGGCATTCCAGAAGTGATTGTGTTGACCAGTAGCACATAATTCATGGCAGAAGAATTCCAAAAGTTTCTCAAGTCCAATGGCATTCACCATGCGAGTTTGGCACCTTAAAACCCAGCATCAAATGGGCTGGTTGAGCGGGTGGTACAAACATTTAAGTCATCAATAAAATAAATAGATGAACAGACCTATTCCTATAATAGAAAACCAGTTTTCCATTGTCGTATAATACCACCGCAGGTTGTGACCTGGAGCCACACAAAGCGAGTCACTCATGGGACATTGTCTAAGAGCATAATCGGACATGATATTACCTAATTTGTCAGGGAGGGTGGAAGCTAGGCAGAAGGAAAATCATAATTCAGGAAGAAAAGGGTGTAAAGTGAAGGATGCAATCTTGGTTAGAAATTTCACAGCAGGCTTAGCATGGATGGCTGGCAAAGTGTGGAGAGGACAGGACCGGTCTCCTACGCCATAGAGATACAAGACTGCGGGCTCAGGAAACATGTGGACCACATGAGGAAGAAGGCAGTGATGGATACAGGGAATCCACGGGAAACTGCAGATAGCTCGAGGATACCTGGGCTGGCTACTGGGACTTCTGCATAGAATGTGAGACCAGGACAATCGGTTGCGGACATGGGAGCCAGAAGCTGCGGAAGAGCCACTGAATCCTGGATTAGCGAGTATGCCTTTTGTGGACTGTCCAGTCTGGCTCTTTAAATTTAGAAGAGTTACCACTGAACTGAGGCACTCTACCAGAGCCTGGAGTTCTCTGGATTGATCAGACCTTTGATGAGTTTTCCTATATTTCTTCCTGATGCCCTTTTTTTTAACATAAGACAAGATACTTGTGTACCGTACCATCCCTGTTCTTTGTTTCTACTTCGGAGCTTTTCAGCTTTTAGGGACAAGTAGTGGAATAGTATGGCCCTTTAAGTGCTGGGGGGACGGGCATTTCCTGGCAATGGCCATGTAATTGGTGGGGACCCTATGGATCATCCCAGCAGGAAGCTGAGCCAATTGCAGGAGGGCGCAGACCACGGGTTGAGGGGGGAACTACAGCTGGAGCCAGAGAGTTGAGCAGAGCAGTCAGATTTGTAATGTAGTTAGACCTTGTTGTTTATACACATTCTGTTGGCAATAAATCCTTTTATTATTAAAGCCCTGTTGAGTTGCCCTTGATCTAGTACACTTCTTACTACATTTTGCTCTCTGTGGACTGCCCAGGTGTTGGCTATCATCTAGTCTATAAAGGTTGGAATTCTACCCTTATATTTTAGTAGATTGTTATGGAGCTTCCTCCCTATCCACTTTTGATCCACTTCAAATTTGTTGCTTTACTTTGGGTAATTGTGTTGACTTCCTATCTGGTAAATAAATGGATGCTCCATATTATTTGGTGAGATTTTTCTGTCGTGCCCTCTTCCTCCGTGGCGATTCCCATGGTGGGTGGGATCGGAACATTTGTCTTTTCTTTATGCTGCCGGATAACAATGTTTATTCAGCAGCTTAAAGGTCGCTGTGTAAAGATGTTGCATTTCTGTAAATTCAGCAGGATAAGGGTTAGGTACTGTGACATGATGTGGCCTTTCTGTCCATTCAACAGGTTAAAGGTCTCTCACTATAGCTGTACAGAATGTCCAGTTATTCAGGCGAATGTGTGTGTGTGTATTACTGCAGTGCATCAATTGCTGGTCTATTTGGATATGAAGAAATGCTCAAGTGATGTCTATAGATGTGCCGGTTAGGTTAATTTTCCTCGCTCAATTGACCCTAGCATCAGACGGATTAGCAGGGTAAATGCAGGGGATTGCGGGAATAGGGCCTGGGTGGGATTGTAGTCAGTACAAACTTGCTGAGCCAAATGGTCTCCTTTAGTACTGTAGGGATTCTATGATTCCATGGTTCCATGATTGCATTAGTCCACGAGCATTGATTATTGCTCTTTTGCTCCTTCCCAAGAAATCTCACAATCCCCCTCATGAGGCAGACCGGATGCACTCTAAAAGCCTTTGTATTCCAAAAGAATCTCAGTAAAGTTTGTTCCTGGTGATCTGCCTTTCATAAACCCATCTTGGCTTTTCCTACTTTGGATGTCAGAACGACAGCATTGAATATCCCAGGGACAAGTCACCGATCTTTTCTACCAACTGTTCAATACGAGGGCTTAGAGGTGGAAAGGGGAAAAAGGGAAACGCTAGAAATAAAAAATCTAGAACGCTAATTAGACTCACTGAGGGCGATTCTCCCATGGCGACCCGATTATTTTTGGTGGGTTGAGTTGGGAGATACGCGTGTGCACCGATTTGTGGAATTCACTCATGCATTCCTGACGCCGGAAAGCAGGCACAGTGAAGACCAGACTGGAAACCGGTGGGAACACCAGGTAAGCGATTTTAATCTATTTGTAATGTAATTTAAATGTCATTATCGTGCCCAGGACTGAATTCTCCAGGCCCGATAGCATCTCTCACCCCATCAGAAGTATTTCACTCCAATGGGATTTAGGGTAGCTCCCCACTTTCAAGGAACTAGTGGGAGACCCTGCTGGAGCGAAGGGAGGGCAATTGGGACTCTGTGAAACGCTGAGCGGTGGGAGGTGGTGTCCCCTAGGCTTGGGCACTCTGGCAGTGCCAGTCTCTGCTCCCTGGTACAGCCCAAAGGGCAAAGTGCCCATGCCCAGAATGCACCTTGGCACTGCCCACCAGGCTTCAGGCAGTGCCAAGGAGCAGGGCCTAAGGAGCTGTGCCAAGGGGGCTGGGGGCTATGAGGGCTTGGGGGATATCAATGGAGGTGCCACGCTGCCACTCTGCATGGGGATCGGTCAGGGCTGGAGGGAGGCCAACAATTGGGTTGGCTGGAGGGTTGTGGTCTGCTGGGGGAAGGGGTCTGCCTCCTGGGGGAGGGGACCTGCCTCCCATGCAGGGGAAGGTTTGCTCCGGGATGGGGGTAGGGGAAGACGGGCTGGTCCGCGAATTGTGGACTGTGATCGGACTGCAGGGTTCTGGGCTGGCCAGTGATCGAGCTGGCCAGCAAACTGCAGGCTGACAGATCAGGGTCACTGCGCACGCACAGAGTTCCAGAACTGTCAGATTCTGGTGTGAATAGCACCACCCCCCCCACCCCCAGGTGGTTTCTTCAGCTCCCCCCCACCCCTCCTGAAGTATTTTGTATGGTTCACCTGAACACACACATGCACCCCACCTCCCCACACACTTCCCCACCATGGTGACCTTTGGCAGGACCAGATGACCCCACCAGTGGGAAGGGTCAGAAAATTCCGGGCAACGTGTTATTGATGTTGTTTGGAATGAATATTGATCAGGACACTGGAGAGAACTCAGCCCCTCTCCTTCACTGTGGGAATTTTTCTCCTTAAGTGAAGTGTGGCATCTCTGACAGCGCAGCGCTCCCTCACTGCTGAATAACACACAAGAGAAAAACCCAAGGAGGCATTTAAAAATAAAATGTGTTTTTAATTTTCTGATCACAATTTTGTTTACTTTGTAAACAACTGTTGGACATAGGGAATGAAGGCTGTTTGACTGGGCAGGAAGCCATGTGCAACCTCCAGGAATCCAGCCAGATAGAGTTGGTAACCATTGGGCTATTGCCATAATCCTCTGATTACCACAGAATATAACAGTAATATTTTCTTTTACATTTTTTCAAATGCTAATTTTGTTTCAAATCCCATCAGTCTGGAGCAGAATGATTGCTTACATGCCATTACTAATATACTTGAAGAAACATAACCTCTTGGATGAATCATTCGTTTACTGCTTTTTATTAACACATCTGTTCTGCTGCTAATGACTCAATGTTCTTTTCTGTTGATTGCCTGAAACCAGTTGAGAAGGAGCAATCTGTCTTGTGCGCAAACAGCAGCAAGAGGGAGCAGGAGAGGGGGAGAAGGACTCAGCAGGTCGCAAGATGTCTGGCCCATCCCAGCAAAGCGACCGAGAGATCCCAGCGCATCAGTCAGTGCAAGGAACTACAATTGGACTACAAGATTTTCCAGTTAATCCACAATCTTCAGGAACAGGAGAAGGCAATTCAGCCCCTTAATGCCAAAACATTGAATGTACTCAAGAGGCGACTGGCTGCAGCACTTGGAGCAAATGGAATCAAAGGTTATGGAGAAAAGCAGGATTGGGCTATTGAGTTGGACCAAGCTCGAAGGGGCAAATGGCCTCCTCCTGCTCCTATCTTCTATGTTTCCATGTTAAGTGTTTTATGCCCTTCAGCTTCATTAGGGCTGACCAAGACCTCAATCCCATACCTTAGCTCCTTAAGCCTCAATACACTTCCCGTATCTCAATTCCGTACCTTAGCTCCTTATCTCTCAATACACTTGCCTATCAAAAATACAGCAAACTTAGTTTTGAAACAAATCACTGTCTTCAACCTCTTTATTAGGGAGAATTCCAGATCTGCACTGCCATTTCTGTGCAGCCATGAGTAACTTTGGTTGTGAGGGTAGATTGGAGAAGTTAGACTGTTCTCCTCGGAGAGGAGAAAGCTAAGAGGAAACGTGATAGAGATGTTCAAAATGATGAAGGACAGATGGGGAGAAACTGTTCCCTCTTGTAAAGGGAATGTGAACAAGAGGGCATATATTTAAAATGACTTGCAGAAGAGGCAAATGTGAAGGGAGAAAAAAAAACATTTTCTCACAGTGAGTGGCTCAGGTCTGGAATGCACTGCCTGAAAGTGTGGTGGAGGCAAGTTCAATCGAGGCATTCAATAGGGCACTGGATGATTATCTGAATGGAAACAATGTACAAGGGATATGGGGAAAAGGCAGATGAATGGCATTAAGTCATGATACTCACTTGGAGAGTAGTGCGGACACAATGGGCCGAATGGTCTCCTTTTGCATCCTAACAGTTCTGTGATTCTGTGAAGTGCTTCCTGATATCACTCCTAAATGGCCTATCTTCTGTAATACGTCATGCCTGAGGCAGAAGCAATAGTTTCTCTGTATTGATCCTTTCGACTTCTCTAATTTTCTTAATTACCTGAATTAGATCACCCTGTAATTTTCCATACTCAAAGAAGTACAAGCATAGCCTTTGCAACCAGTCATCATAATTTAATATATTTAACTAATTTAATATATTTTTAATATATTTATTAATGATCTGGATGAGGGTATAGTTGGGTGGATTAGTAAATTTGCTGATGACACCAAAGTTGGAGGTGTGGTAGATTGTGAGGAAGGGTGTCATAGTCTGCAGGGAGACTTAGATAGGTTGCAGAGCTGGGCCGAGAGGTGGCGGATGGAATTTAATGCGGAGAAGTGTGAGGTAATTCACTTTGGTAGGAGCAACAGATGTGTCGAGTATAGGGCTAACGGGAGGACTTTGAATAGTGTGGATGAACAGAGGGATCTAGGTGTGTGTGTACATAGATCCCTGAAAGTTGGGAATCAAGTAGATAAGGTTGTCAAGAAGGCGTACGGTGTCTTGGCGTTTATTGGTAGGGGGATTGAATTTAGGAGTCGCAGTGTAATGTTGCAACTGTACACTACTCTAGTGCGGCCGCACTTGGAGTACTGTGTGCAGTTCTGGTCCCCGCATTACAAGAAGGATGTGGAGGCGTTGGAGAGGGTGCAGAGGAGGTTTACTAGGATGTTGCCTGGTATGGTGGGGAGGTCCTATGAGGAGAGACTGAGGGATCTAGGGTTGTTTTCGTTGGAAAGAAGGCGGCTAAGAGGGGATCTTATTGAAACATATAAGATGATTAGAGGTTTAGATAGGGTGGATAGTGATAGCCTTTTTCCTCGGATGGAGAAAGCTAGCACGAGGGGGCATGGCTTTAAATTAAGGGGGGGTAGCTACAGGACGGATGTCAGGGGTAGGTTCTTTACCCAACGGGTGGTGAGGGATTGGAATGCCCTGCCTGCTGCAGTTGTAAATGCGTCTAGTTTGGGGGCGTTTAAGAGATCTCTGGATAGGTTTATGGACGAAAAGGGATTGGTATAGGCTAGTGGGTCATTGTTTTTGTAACTGGTCGGCGCAACATCGTGGGCCGAAGGGCCTGTTCTGCGCTGTAATGTTCTATGTTCTATGTTCTATGTTAACTCTGATACTGTTTTCCAATTGCACAAAAAGAAGCACCGTATCATTTGTGCACAGAAAGACCCAAGCAGATCTCTTGAGTGGAGAACCTTTTATAAATAATAAACTAAATAGTTCTCAACTGTAAACTGCTCAGAACTTCTACCTCCCTGATGTATTCCATAAATTGAACAGCTTGATGAACCCAGTAGGTGTTCTGATGTTATGAGATTGAGTTAGGACTGAAAGCATTCATCCATTTCGCCAACTCTTATTTCTAACACACTATGAAGTAAATTGTGAGAGTGTCAGTTGCTGGGGCTGAGACAGTTGGATCTGGTAGGAAATGAATTCATTTGTCAGGTGCAGAGAATCCTCTGTCCACCCTGACATGGCTTCATGTTATTGTGTTTTGTGTTTGCACATTGCCCGAAAGAGCTGGCTCCTCCAGCTACAGTGTCCATTACAAGAGTTCCCATCAAGGAACAAGCTGGCTTTCGCCCAACTCAACACTTGTACTAATGGAACTGGTGCTTAGCTGCTTCAAAGACATTAGTCTCAACCTTTGACATTGTCCTTGGCTGTGACCCTGTCAGCACAACGCCTTGCATCAAAATCTGAGACAAGTCAAATTGTGCAGTTTCTCTAATGAGATGCTTTGATTTCCTGAATTATATTTTGCGTCCTTTGTTACACTGCAACCTTAGCGTCTGTTTACTGGAGCTTTCATCTGCAGTGAATTGCACTTCTATGATTGGGTTTTAATGTGTGGATAAACATTCCTGAGGTTTAAATTCTGGGCTAGCATTACACAAATCCCACCAGGGAAATTTAGCTGATGAGACAGCCACAGGTTAATGGTGTCTTCAGAAAGCCCAACTCCTTTGAGAACAAGGATTTAAATATGCATCTGATTGGTTGTGAGAGTGAAGGCCAGGCAAACAGGCAGCTCCAGAAGACTATAGAATCAACAGAAATCAATTCAGCTTATCTCCATTGCTAATTATCTGACTGCGACCCTGATATTCTCTATCTCCGATGATGAAGTGTTAATTGCTGGGCAAGGAATGCATTTTCATTCTCCAAAGTTGTTTGTACCAAAGACAATATTTTTCTGGTTACTTTTTAAAACAAAAACCTTTCCTCCCACTTCTTCATTCAAAGGCTTTGGACTCTTGCTGGTTAGTTGGCCTATTCAATACTACCCAAGTTGCCCAATGGAAAAAACAGTTCAGACCAGTTATTTCCCTGTTTACTGGTGTTCTATTTTAAAGTACACAAGACTAGTTCAGACCAGTATTCTTATTTCCCCATTTTACAGTATTTTCTTTCTGGGAATGAGTACAAAATGATGGCAGCCAAGGTCAGTCCTATCCTTATTCCAGCATACTGCCCATTCTAACGTGCAGATGCCTGTAAGTAATCTCATGGACCTGAAGGTAAAAACAGTTCAGACCAGTATTCTTATTTCCCCATTTTACAGTTTTGTCCTGACCAATATCTATCCCTCAACCAGCATCAAAAACCAATCACCTCATCATTTCCACGTTGCTGTTTGTGACAGCTTGCTGTGCGCAGAATGCATGTTGCATTTCCAACATTTCAGCGTTCCATTGTGGTGTAAAGCACTTTGGAATGTCCTGTGGTATTGAAAGTTGCTACATAAAAGCAAACCTGTTTTCTTTAAATTATATGTACATCGTTTTGTCAATTAGAAGGATAATTAGCTGCAGTGCAGAAAAACTGGAATGGCCACAGAATTGTGTGAAATCTTTCTGCCAGGTCCCCAGTGCATATAATTTGAGATTGAATCTAAGCAGTGGTGGCAAGAACATAAATGTTAAGTTGGCATATTCGCCAAATTAACTGAAAATTTTAGCCAGGATGGTGGGGATTGAGGCAGTAATGATTTTCACTGCTGGCCACAAGGTTCAATGTAAAAGTCCAAAAAAGTGCACCACAAGGAATGTTGCAGATCATATAGAATCATACAGTGCAGAAGGAGGCCATTTGGCCCATCCAGTCTGTACCAACCACAATCCTACCTAGTTCCTATCCCCATCACACCATGCATTTACCCTAGTTAGTCTCTCTGACACTTTAGGGGGCAATTATCCTAACCCACACATTTTTGGAGTGTGGGAGGAAACAGGAGCACCCGGAGAAAACCCACATAGACACAGGAAGAATGTGCAAACTCTATAGAGACAGGGATCCAAGCCAGGAATCGAACCCATGTCCCTGGCTCTGTGAGGCAGCAGTGCTAATCACTGTGTCACTCGTATGGGTTACAGTTTGCTCCACTGCCTAGGTTAAAGTATAATGGTGCATGATATAAATTCTCCTTTGCTATGATGCGAGTTTTCAAGGAAATTCCGAGGCACGTGCTCATAATGATGGAAGTCAGTGTTAGATTTAATGTATATCACGTGCACAGTGTGGGGCATTGAGCGTTGAGGTGAAAAGTGGCAGTAAGTGGGGGGAAGGGCAGTGGGGATCTGTGGGAATGATTCAGTTTGGCCTGTTTCCGGGTTGGTTGGTCTAAAATTCTTATTTTGGAGAACGCAAATAACTAATTAAACTAAGATGTGGACATGCCAGCGTTGGACTGGGGTGGGCACAGTAAGAAGTCTCACAACACCAGGTTAAAGTCCAACAGGTTTATTTGGAATGATGAACTTTTGGAGTGTGCTCCTTCCTCAGTTAAGTCTCCTGATGAAGGAGCAGTGCTCCGAAAGCTCATGATCCCAAATAAACCAGTTGGATTTTAACCTGGTGTTGTGAGACTTCTTACTAATTAAACTAAATCGAATAGACTGAGATGAATTAAAAGGGAATTAAAGGGATACTGCCTGCAACAAAAAGCAAATCACAAATGAAACTTTAAAACATTAAACAAAAAGATGATTAAGAGGGTGGATAAGGTACTCCAGTCCCGAGGTGCCCATTCGGCACGGAAGGGTTTCGCAGTACTTGGAGACACCAGCTGGGCAAAGATTAAACACCAGCTAATTCATTTAGCCGAATTATGAATGCTTGCTGAGCCCTCTGAGGCAGTTCCTCAGATTGATCTGGATCAATTTGTGCTGACACTGGCTCTCGATGAGATCTCAGTGAGCGGTTAGGTGTAGGGGGTGTTAAGTGAGCCTGGGGTGAGGAGAAAGTGGAGAATTATTGAATGTAAGCTATTAGCAGCATGCAGGTACTGGGAGAAGAGCCACCACGGAGCCATGTCAGGCATTCCAATCCAATGGCTAACCCACAGAATTTACATGAATGTCAAATGGACTCCACAGAAGATTCTCAGTGTGAATCTAAAATGTCGAAAGAACATAAGGAACTGCACTGAATTAGTATTGTTGTAGAGAATCGAATGGATAGAATTGGCTAAAGGCAGCAATTTACAGGAGGCTTATCATTGTTGGAAAGAGTGTTTCACTTGGTAAGCTTCAATAGCATTAAATACATTTGATTTGCAGAAAACATTTGCTAAAGTTGTGCATGCAGAGGTTTTTGAGAACAAGAAATGAAACTCATGGAATCATTGACAAATTAGATCCTCAGACTTCAATCTGTGCTGGCAAAAGCAAGGATCAGGAATGATAAATGGAGTGGGCGGCAAGAGTAAGTGACCTGACACCATCCAGCAGCTCGTCATTGGAGAGCGGCCAACAGCAAGAGCCCCATCTGATTTCACTGTTTTCCTTAACGCAATGCCATTTAGGTTAATGATAATTCCTGCTGTTGTTCCTCTGACTGAGATCAGTACATACCAGGCATTCAACCTGGCAACGTCCGTATGGTTGCTTTAGCTCAATGCAGCGTCAGTCAATGAGTGAGCCCACCAACCCAGAAATGTGGGTGAGCAGGGCAGGAGAGTGAACAGGATAGGCACTGGGGGAGGGGGTGGGGAAGACGGTGAGGTTGAAATGTTCAAGTGATCATCATATATCAAAGTAATTCAAAGAAAAATGTCATTGCAATGATTAGAAGCTGATTGTGTTCAGTACTTTTGAAAGGTAAGATATCACTGTTGGCATTGTTATCAACATGGCTTGACGTCAAATATTACATTTTCATTAAAGTTTAATTTATTAGGCTTGCATATTCATGGGATGACCACTAGATTGGACTGTCTACCATGTGAAACATTTTTTCCAGGAGCAGTTTGAGCTGTTAAAACAAAGATATTGATTTAAGATCAGCTGACATGAATGCAACTGCAGGTTGGTCAAATTTGTGAAAATTTTCAACATAGATTACAATTAAGACATGTCCAGGCAATCCTATGGAATTCCATATGTTGTCAAGGATTACTTCAAAAGTGGACTGAAACTTAAAATGGTTGTCACCGAGCTACATTCCATTTCTGTCAGGCTGGAGATGCAGAGTCTTCAGAGACAATGGCTACCTTGGAAGTGTTGATATTTTCTTCCTAGCACATTAAATGGAGGAATGAATTCGGAAATGATGGCTTGGACATTAAAAAATTACCTAGGCCACAAACTCTTGGTCAGTCCAGACTTGGGCTAATCAATTACTGCTCAATCATCATGGTGAGAGAGAGAGATGTCATGTGATTGGAATCGCCAATGTGAAGTGTCTTTCAATACAAAGCGCTGTTTGATGTGGTGAAGTTGAAGAAAGAACGTTTAAAAGCCTTGACAGATCTTCTGTTTGCCACCACTATTCCCCATGCAGAACTTTAAATTGAGGGAACTTGGTTCTTGAACATGTGGAGGGGCACCATCTTAGGCGCCATTCCATTGCCCCAGGGAAGAGACTGTCTTCAACAGCACATCCAGACAGTAGAGATATATCACAGCATTGCACCTTTGGAATTTGATTTCCCAGGTGTAAGTAGAATTCCATTCCCGAAAAAGAAAATAAGGAAAATGGCCTTAAATAATTTGCAGGGCGAATGGGAAGGAGCTGAGGAGTGGGATTAATTGGATAAATATTTCAAAAAGCCAGAATCGGCATAATGGACTGAATAGCCTCATTTTGCATTTCATAACTCTATGATCCAAAGGGCTGGATAATCTAACAAAATCTCTAAACTCAAGAAATTAAAATCATGGTCAGTTTGAAAATGAAATCAATAAATAGTTAATGCACTAGCCCCAGAAAAATGACCATTATACCTCATAGATTGTTGGGACAACCTGTTTGGCTGAGGCCCTTCAAGGAAAGGAACCTGCCCCATTGGTCTGGGCCTCCAGTGATAGACTAGATAGTCAACTCTTGTCCACCAAAATGGCCTAAAGCCACTTCAGTGTAAACATGGCATCATAGGATTGGGATATTATTGCAATTTTGTGCCTCAGGGAATATTTTCACCAGGTTCTAGGTAGGAACAAGAGTTTTATTTCAATATTTCTAGAATGTTTGCTTTCTCGTATTCATTGTTTGCTTTCTTGTAACTACACCCACTGGCTTGATTCACTGCACACAGCCAAATGAGCAGTCAACAGACGCATAGCATGAAACACGAAGCTAACACATCAAGTAACGATACTATTGAGCCAGACCAGACCAGAACCAAAATGGACTGATTGGTCTCGCTAAATATCCTCACATGTCACCTAAGATGGTTGAAGAGGAATTTTCCAGAATATTTTCCCTTATTTGTCCTTTCTCATGAGGAAAATATTATGTACATTCAATGAGCTCAACACCCCAGTTCTACCTGAGGATCTGCTTACCCACTCATACAAAAACTAAAACATCATTCTGTTCTGGCCACTTTGAATTGTCAACTCCAGCTTTACATTCGCCTTCTTGAATGTGTCACATTTAGGGTGGAATTCTCCCAACCACCCGCAGACGGTTTGGTGGAGGGCGGACGTTGGCAACAGCCAAAATGTTGGAAATTTGTCAGCAGAAAGTAAAGTTGCAATTCTCCCAGTGGCAGGTCAGTCATTCCACTGGCAAATTGGCCATTCTAAATTGCTCCTTAGTACCCTAAAATGTGTAAGTTAGATGGATTAGCCATGGTAAATGTGTGGATGGGGATGGGACGGAGACAGGGCGTGGGTAAGATATTCTGTCGGCGAGCTAGTGCAGACTCGATGGGCTGAATGGCTTCCTTCTGCACTCTAGAGATTCTATGGTGGGATATGTGGGGAAGGTGGCTGAGTCAAGACTTCCTCTTGAGGCTGCTAGCCTTTTCCCTCTAGATTGCTGACACCCTGCACAGCCCGGTGAAGACGGTGGGCTGGACAGACTGGTATTAAATATGGAACCAGGACCTTCAAACCCGTCTGCTGAAGGCAGGTGGATAAATCAACGGTCAGCCCACCAGGTGACTTGGAGGGGATCTTGTCTGTGCATAATTCGTGAGGTTCCAGGGACAGACTCTGATGTGGGATCCTACTATTCTGGCCAGCAAGACAGGCGCTATCAGAGACGCACGTCACCCCACTAGCTGTGAAATGGGAGAATTCCACCATAGTTTTGAACATCTGTGAAAATGAGTACATTGAAAAGACCATAGGATATAGGAGCAGAATTAGGCCATTCGGCCCATCATCTCCTTTTCCTGCTTTTTCCTCATAACCCCTGATCCCCTTATTAATCAAGAACCTATTTATCTCTGTCTTAAAGACACTCAATGACCTGGCCTCCATAGCCTTCTGCGGCAAAGAGTTCCACAGATTCATCATTCTTTGGCTGAAGAAATTCCTCCTCATCTCTGTTTTAAAGGAACATCCCTTTTGTGTAAAATAGTGTGCTCTGGTTCTAGTTTTTCCTACTAGTAGAAACATCCTCTCCAAACCCACTCTATCCAGCTCTCATACTATCGTCTAAGTTTCACTAAGATCCCACCCTCCCCCCGCCTCACCTTTCTGAACTCCAAAGAGCAGCGGATTTCTGTAACTTCTGTCATTTTGAGGATGAACTGGGGGATGGTGTGGGGGGGGGGGGGGTCACAGGGGGCTGCTGGGTGGGGACTGTCCTGATGAAACAGTTACGAGGTGTGTGAGAAATGAGTACTATCAAAATAGAACAGAGCAGAACCTGTCTCTTCTATGTAGCTTGCCAGAGGCCTCTAGTGGTCGTATGCTGGCATTGCTTTGAAGAAAACTGATTGCAACCTCAAGGTTTTGATCGACCTTGGAGCAGCAAGTCAAATCCTCACTCAAATCGACTCAGATTCTCACATTTAAGGTGACAAAGAGCAAGGGAGGGTTTTCTTGTAATGTTCTTATGATTGGTCATCAAATCTTTATACTGACTATACCTAAATAAAGAAATGGGTCACAATTATCACAGCGATGCTTGGTGAGTAGTTTGAATGAAATCGTTCACCCAGAATCTAACAGCATTAATACGGGCCATTCGACCCAATAGGCCTATGCTGGTAACCTGCAGTTTCCAACAAAGGAGGTTGTTGTTCATCTTGGCACAGTCTGAGTGTGTAGTCATTTGCAATAACTGCAGAGCAGCACCGAACAATCCTAAAGAGTATTGTTTATTGATTCTGGGAGTATAAAGGAAGCAGATTGGAATCATTCATCACTACATTAGACTCTAATAGGAAAAGACAAAAGATATTAGTGCATGGATGCTACAGATTTGCAAAAAGTCAGTTTGTGGCTGTGTTTCTCTTCCTTTTCACCCCTCTCCCCCGTCATTCATCATCGCCATCCACACCTCGCACCTCCCCCCCACCCCCCGCACAACATCCAACCCCTCCCTACCATGTGAAGAAGTCCCAATCCCAACCAGGGCAGATGCAAACAGAGCTGCTTTTTAAATAAAATTTGGTTTTGTAGAGTCTATTCTTGAGGTGCCACTGGCCCCTTAATGTTCCAAGGCATGTTTGTGTTTCTGACCAAGATGCACCAGACACCATAGGCACAATTTTCCTACCTCGCTGCACTGGTCAAGTAGCATAGCAGGGCAGGAAATTTCAATGGGAGGCCAGAAATGGGAAGCATAACCAGCATCTGGCTGGTTGCAATCTTCCCGGGTCATTTTTCCTGACATGTTCAACCTCGTGCCAGGGAACAGTGCGAGGCTGACAACAATATTAATGACCAGATTTGGTGAGCTCGGGAGAGTGTCATTCATGCTTACTTGTGTTTCCAACCCTCCCAGGAGTCCACACCACCAGCAATGGGGACTTGGTATGATGGTCTCGCTGGTGGGACTGGAGGCCATTGAGGCCCCCCCCAGGAGGTCTCGGGCAGGGTGCCCCTAGACAAGTGTGAGCATGGCACACTGGCACAACCCACTTGGGCACTGGCACTTCCAGCCTGGCACACTGGCAGTGCCCAGCAAGCAGTGTCAAGGGGGCAGGGCCTGAAGGGATGGGGCTAGGCAGAGGTAGTGCCAAATGGAGCCAGGCTTGGGGGGGCTGGGGAGAGGGGTTAGGAGGGAGGGAAAGGGGAACTCTGCATGGGAGGGGTGGGGGCTAGTGGCAGGGCTGGCAATCAGGAAGCCAAGGCCAACCATTAAAGGCTGGCAATCATGGGGAGAGGAGTCTGCATCAACTCTCTGACAGACGATCTTACCCATTTGCCCTCTTCCCTTCCTATCTGTGTACCCCATGCATTTACCATGGCTAATTCATCTAACCTACACATCATTGGTCACTAATGAGCAATTTATCATGGCCAATCCACCTAACCTGCTCAGCTTTGGAACATGGGTAAAAAACTAGAGCACCCAGAGAAAATCCACATAGAAACAAAGAGAATGTGCAAACTCCACCTGGACAATCACTCAAGGTGCGAATTGAATCCAGGTCTTTGGCATTGTGAGGCAGCAATGTTAATCACTCTAGCCCTCAGTTCATCAGTCTTAACAATAAGACTCCTTGCATTAAAATAATTGTCAGCCATGCCATATTCCCTTGCGCTTTAACATGACTATCTTGGCTCTGCTTTCCAGACTGACTTTGTGTTTCTTCTATATTTAACTGTGTACACCCCCCCTATTATACCTCCAGTCTTTCATCCATCCTGTCAAATAAGTTTAACTCCCAACCCCATCTCCTAGCAATAGCACTATTAAACCTCCCTGTAAGAACATTCGACCCATTCTGGTTCAAGTGCAACACGTACAGGTTCTGACTCCGCCCCCTCCCCCGCCCCCCAAGAAATGGGCCTAGTGATCCAGGAAACTAGAGTTCTCCCTCCTACACCATCTCGTCAGCCATGCCTTATCTGCTCTATCTTCCTATTCCTATACTCACAAGCACACACGAGGCACAGGGAATAGTTCAGAGATCACAACTTTTGAGGTCCTGCTTCTCGTTCTGCTACTTAACTCTCTAAGTTCTTGCTACAAGACTTTATCTGTCTTTCTACCTCTGCCTTTGGTACCAATGTGAACCATGACCTCTGACTGTGCCTCCTTCAGAATGCCCTGCAGTTGGATATTGACATCCTTGACCCTGGCACCAGGGAGGCAGCATACCATCCTGGAGTCACGTCAGTGGCCGTAGAAATACCTGTCTGCACCCCTCTCTATTGAATGGTGATGAGGAGTCATCCCATGGATGGGACAGTGCTGGCCATTGGTAACCAGAGTGGCTGAAACCATTGATAATAAAGGTGTGTGCACACTGAACCTGCCTTCTCACAGCCCAATTCTCAATTATGCTATAACCTCTTCTAACCTCTTCTCAAGGTGCGGCTGCTGCACTCCTTCCTTACCCTGCTCGTCCCCACAATCCTACTCCCGTCCCATTTTCCTGTCACATGCCCAAGAACTTCAAATGTCCCCAGGTGGAGGAGGAAGAGCAAGAAAACAGTGATACTAAAGGTTCAAATACTGACACATACAGTCCAAAGATGTGCATGTTAGGTGGATTGGCCATTCTAATTTACCCTCAGTGCCATAGGGATTAGCAGGGTAAATGCGTGGGGTTACAGGGATAATGCCTAGGTTGGATTGTTGTTGGTGCAGGCTTGATGGGAAAGTGGCCTCCTTCTGCACTGTAGGGATTGTATGATTCTATGATTTAGTGTGTAATTTAGAGAATGGGCAGGAACAGGATCTGCGCGTGATTAGACACTTGGCACAAGTGGACCACAGCTGTGAGAAAGAACAGCACAGTGCCAGCTTAATGGAAGGTAAGGTCAGACGTGGGTGGAGATCTCAGTTAGGGATTTTGATAGCCTGGTTTCTCATTAGAAAGCCTGCCAGAAAGTTTGCTTTCACTGTTGAGGAGTATGGTGGAGTCCAGCTCCAATTTGACACAGGGCTTTATGCAGAGCGTTGTTGGAGCCCATCCCATAGGGGTAGATGGTTGACCACCTCCATCAATGGACCTGTGGAGATATCAGTGATACAGCATTTGACGGCCAATGTCTCAGCTTCATTGCAGAGCAAGCAGCAGTCCCTTTTACTGTATGAGTGCTGTAGTGGAAGCTCAGATTCTGCTGCAAGCTCATAACACTCCTGTAATCTATCCACCAACAGCTCCCCCAACACACAAGAAGGTCAACGCCATCCAGGAAAAAGCTCCAGCCATGATCTTATTGAATGGCGGGGCAGGTTCGAGGGGCTAGATTGCCTACTTCTGCTCCTATTTCTTATGTTCTTATGTTTTTCCCTTTGATTGACAGCCATCCACCACCTCCAACATCCACTCCCTCCACCAGTGATACACAATGCTAACAGTCTGCACCATCTACACAAGGCATTGCAGCAACTCACCAAGACTCCTTCCACAGCACCTTCTGAACATGCACCCTCCACCATTAAAAACAAAGACAGCAGATCTACGGAAATGTTACTACTTGCGAGTTCCCCTCCAAGCCCCACACCATCCTGACTTGGAACTATACGCTGTTTCTTCACTGCTGCTGGGTCAAAATCCTAGAACTCGCCCCTTAACAACACTATGGGTATATTTGCAGCATGTGGTGGTTTAAGATGATGGCTCAGCACCGCCTTCTCAAGGTCAATAAGGAATGAACAATAAAAATGCAGGCCTAGTCAGCGATGCTCACATCCAGTGTAAGGACAAAAATAGATCTGCTCATCAAAGATCCTCTATGAATATGGCAGAGCTTTCTCTCCCTCCTTCTCTTCCCTCCTCCAGCAGATTGTCCTATTCACTGTGTAGCCTCTATTCATTCCCCAGTTGTGTTAAGGCCAAGTGGAAGTTCTCACCAGCCATCCATATCTGAAAATAATTAAGTTGTGCACAAGCCAAATCACTTATTGTAGTCATTCAAACTATAAAGGTGTGGAAAAGCACTCAGAACACACAGAAATATTGCAACAGCCGAAAGAAATAATCCAGCAATTAATCTGTAAAAGGATGATAATCCCTTTAAAAAGCACTAAAGGTCGGTCCTTTCTGCTATCGAATACGTATTCAGCTGCCTGAGGTTAAGAAAGGGGGCCAAGTGGAGTGCGGAGCTCCAAAAAGGCATGAAGGCATTGAATCACCAGTGCACATCGCTTGCTTTCTATATCGACTTACTCCGCATAGTTTCATTGAATGTTAACTGCAAGTGCAGTAAATCCTTTATCAATGCGGGGCATAATTTTCCCTCAAAAATTCTAAGTGCCCAACGGGTGGGAAAACAAAAGGTTTTCCCACCAATTTTTTGGACGAGCTTAGTGAAACAAATTTACGCACTGCGTGCAACACGGCGGCCATCAGGAGCTTTATGCCTCAAAAGGCCGGGGTCAGACTGCTGAGGGGGCCACTGCGCATGTGGGGATCTCCAGTGTACTGGGAGATCAGTTGATATGCACCCCTCCCTGACTCCCAATTGCCAGCCTCCCGATCGCTGGCCCCGACCTCCACCTGGACACTGTTGGCCCTGATCCCCCCCAATCGCTAGTCTCGATCCCCCACCCCAAAAAAAATATGAGTGGGATTTACAGCCTTGCTCATCCCAAAATTGTAAAATCCTACCCGATCTCAATGGCTTTTCCATGGTCCACCCTTTGCTTGCTACGACCTCCGTGGTGGGCAGGATGGTAAAATTACGGCCTATGTTTCTATAGCTTTTGGGGCTAAAGGATCAAGGAAGATAAGGGGAAGGGAGGATCAGGATGTTGAACTTGGTGATCAGTCATCGTCAAAATGAATTGTGGAGAAGGCTTGAAAGGCTGAATGGCCTACTCCTGCTTTTAATTTCTATGTTTCTATGACTTCCAGCACCTGCTGCAGCCATAATGCATCTCTCTTTAAGAGACACAGGTTAGCTTTAAGGAATACAAGCAGTTGACAATATTGGACAGACTGCTAATATGCACAGCCAGCGAACAGCATGCTAAAAGACTGGCATGTGTTTGTATTCCATTCAAGTGGCCTGAGCTAAATAGGTTCTCGGGATCATGACTTTGATTTCTTGGAGGGAACCAGTTAATGATCCATTTCTCCCACAGAGACAGGGCGGGGAGCGGGGGGAGGGAAACATAGCAGTCGGTTACACAGAGATGGAGCTTGCTTGCTGTCGATTAGTGAATGCTTTGTTGGTGCAGAGGGATATGCTTAAGGAAAGGACCAACCATGAGGGGAAAAAAATCAAAGGAAACGATTAATTAGGGAATCAAGATGTTCCATGGATCAATTGATCTTAAGCGACTAAAATTTTTACATCCATTTCAAGCACTAAAATTGTCCGCACTATCTTTCAGGATCTGCATCACAGTGGCAGTCATGTCTTCACGATCCTTTAATGTGTCCAAGGAATGCAAGGATTCAATCTGGAATGAAATTTGGGTGAGAGTGATATCTCATAAATGTTACAACTCCAGAGGTTAGAACATAAATCGATAGACCTCCTCAGATAAAAATGAAGCTTGCCCTCAGCTAAAATCAGGTTGGGGGGGGCGGTGGTGGTGGTGGGGTTTACTGCAGGAGGAGGAGGGGGGGTGAGGCATGAGGTGAATGAGTTAAGAAGGAGGTTCTCTGAGCAACGCAATGGCTGTGGATTCGACCAACTGAACACATCTTAAATGTTCAGACAGATGCCGTCATGGTAAAGGACTGATTCCTGGATGTTTTTGTTCCGTTCCGGCTGTTTGCTTCCGGGAAAGAGGAAATTACACTGCCCCTCCTCTCCGCGGCTAACTAAAAAAACGGGAACTAGTCGGCTGTCCTCCAGTGAGCACTTATCCCTTTGCTGGTTCTGTGTACCGCAGCGTAAGTGAAGCTCCAGGCTTGGCATACTCAATACCTGCACAGCTGGAAGTCACAGAAGCTGATTTGAAATGCATGGCACTAAATCCACAAGAGAGGAAATAAATATATGCTGATTATCTGGACTGTGATTCAGAAAATAAGAATATGCTGATGAACTGCAGAATGGCTGGAGGAGGAGATGAGATGCAGGGCCAGAGTTCATGTGGCTTGTGAATGACCTTAGACCTTTTTTCACAAGTCTTAGCTGAGATATTGCACGGGCAGAGTAGTCATGACCAGAATTTAAATCTTATCAATTCAACAAAGTCTGAGTCACTCTGAACTTGATCTCCTTTTCTCAACTACTGCCAACTCTGTTAAGCGAGAGTGACAGGCAGAACATTTACTTTGCACAAAAATTATAATCTCATTTGCATGGATGTTACTGCCATCATCATCAGTCTTCCGGCTTGTTCACTCATACCTGTACTTTACAGTTACTTGCCGGTGAGGGAGATTCCTTGTAAAGGTTTGCATTTTTCAGGGTCCATCCATGAAGGTCATCTATAGTGACAGACTCCCAGAGACCCCTCGTAAAGAGTGACACACTCCCAGAGACCCCTCATAAACAGTCAGACTGTCATAGACAACTCGTAAACAGTGACACTCCCAGAGGTCCCGTAAATAGTGACACACTCCCAGAAACCCCTCGTAAACAGTGACACACTCCCAGAGGCCCCCTCTGACTTTTATGACCGACATGATGTGGAGATGCTGGTGTTAGACTGGGGTAAACCCAGTAAGAAGTCTCACAACACCAGGTTAAAGTCCAACCAGTTTATTTGATAGCAAACCCACAAGCTTTCGGAAATGCTGATCCTTCGTCAGGTGTGTGAAAAGTTCTGATCAGAGAAGGGCGTATAAAGGCACACGCAGTTTACAGAATATTGCTTAGAATGCGAGTCTTTACAGCTAACCTGCTATTCAAGTCTTAAAGGTGCAGACAGTGTGAGTGGAGATAGCATTATGTGTTCTCCAAGGTGGCCTTCACGACACAGAGTCGCTGAGCAGAGACTGATAGCCAAGTTCCGCACACATGAGGACGGCCTCAACCGGGATCTGGGGTTCATGTCACACTATCTCTAATCCCCATGACTTGCCGGGGCTTGTAAAATCTCACTTATTGTCCTGTCTGGAGACAATACACATCTCTTTAACCTATGATAATGCTAACTCCATGCACATTGTCTGCACCTTTAAGACTTGAATAGCAGGTTAACTGTAAAGAATTGCATTCTAATCAGTATTCTATAAACTGTGTGTGACTTTATATGCCCTTCTCTGATCAGAACTTCTCACACACCTGACAAAGAAACAGAGTTTCCGAAAGCTTGTGGGATTACTATCAAATAATCTGGTTAGACTTTAACCTGGTGTGAGACTTCCTTCTATTACTAAGCCAGTTCTGTATCCATCTTGCCAGCTCACCTCTGAGCCTGTATGACTTCACCTTCTGCACCAGTCTGTCATGAGAGACCTTGTCAAAGGCCTTACTAAAGTCCATGTAGACAACATCCCTGATCCACTGCAACCCTCATTGATCATCTTCATCACTTCCTCAAAAAATTCAATCAAGTTAGTGAGACACAACCTTCCCTTCACAAAACCATGTTGCTTCTTGCTAATATGTCCACTTATTCCCAAGTGGAAGTAAATCCCATCTCGAAGAATCCTCTCCAATAATTTCCCTATCACTGATATAAGGCTCACCAGCCTGTAATTGTCAGGATTATCCTTGCTACCCTTCTTAAATAAGGGATTAACATTGGCTATTCTCCAATCCTCTGGGACATCCCCTATAGCCAGTGAGGATATCAAGATTTCTCTCAAGGCCCCAGCAATTTCCTCCATTGCCTCTTTCATCAGGCGCTGGGGACTTGTCTACCTTAATGTTTCTCAAGACCTCCAATACCTCCCTTTTTATCTCAACATGACTCAAACTATCTACACATCTTTCCCCAGACTCATCGTGCACCAAGTCCTTCTCTTTGGTGAATATTGGCGCAAAGTACTCATTTGATACCTTACCCATTTCCTCTGGCTCCATGCAGAGATTTCCTCCCCTTTCCTTGAGTGGGCCAACCTGCTCCCTGGCTACCCTCTTGCTTTTTATACATGTATAAAAAGCATTGGGATTTTCCTTAATCATGCTGGCCAATGACTTTTCATGGCTTCTAATAGTCCTCCTTACCCTTTGCTTCAGTTTCTTTCTACTTTCCTTGTATTCCACATATACTTTGTGTGTTCCCAGCTCCTTGCCTTTTCAAATGCTTCCTTTTTCTCTTTGACTAGGCTCACAATATCTCTCATTATCCAAGGTTCCCAAAACTTGCCACACTTACCCTTCATCCTTACAAGAATGTGCCGGTCCTGAATTCCTATCAACTTATATTTGAAAGCGTCCCACATGCCAGATGTTGATTTGCTCTTTAATCTGCCCCCAGTCTACATTCTTCAGTTCCTGCCTAACATTGTTGTAATTACCCTTCCCCCAGTTTAGCACCTTCACATGAAGACTACACTTGTCTTTATCCAGCATTACCTTAAAGCTTACTGAATTGTGGTCACTATTCCCAAACAGCTCCCCTACTGAAATATCAACCTCCTGGCCGGGCTCATTCCCCAATACCAGGTTCAGTAAGGTCCCCTTCCGTATTGGACTATCTATGTACTGTTTCAAGATGCTCCATACAAATTGCCCCATTCATACTCCTAGCACTAAGTGAGTCCCAGTCAACTTAGGGGAAGTTAAAATCTCCCACCACAATAACCCTGTTACTTTTACACCTTGCCAAAATCTGCCTACATACCTGTTCCTCTCCCGCTGGTTGTTGGGCAGCCTATAGTAAAAGCTGAACATTGTGACTACACCTTTACTATTCCTGAGTTCTTTGCATATTAACTCGCTGTATGAGCTGTCTGATGTGTCCTCCCACAGTAAGACTGTGACATTCTCCTCAACCAGTAATGAAACGCCCCCATCACTTTTTCATTCCCCTCTATCCCACCTGAAACATCTGTAACCTGAAGTGTTAAGCTGCCAATCCTGTCCTTCCCGTAACCAATTCTCTGTAATGGCAACGACATCATAGCTCCTAGAGTGACACACTCCCAGAGACCCCTCATAAACTGGGACACACTCGCAGAGAACCCTGTACACAGTGACACACTCCCAGAGACCCTGTAAACAGTGACACACTCCCAGACCCCGTAAACAGTGGCACACTCCCCAAGGCCCCGTAAATAGTGTCACACGCACAGAGGCCCTGTAAACAGTGACACACTCCCAGAGACCCCGTAAACAGCAACACACTCCCAAACCCCTCGTAAACAATGACACACTCCCAGAGACCCGCCCCCCATAAACAGTGACACACTCCCAGACCCCATGAACACTGACACACATCCCAAGACCCTGTAAACAGTGACACACTCCCAGACCCCATAAACAGTGACACACTCCCAGACCCCGTAAACAGTGACACACTCCCCGAGACCCCGTAAACAGTGACACAATCCCAGAGACTCTGTAAACAGGATCATGTTCAGAGTCCATTGTTAATGTAACACATTCCCTGTGATCCATTATAAACTGTTACAGACTCCCAACAAACCCACAGTAAATGTTACTATAGCTCTGGATAACTCACACCAATGATGATGCATTTCTAAGGGACCCCGGCAATATTAATAAGCGGCTGAAAAGCTCCTGTGTAAACCTTTTATACATACAATCAGCTCACTAAAGGCAAAGAGGGAGGGCAAAATCTTGCCGATGCTGGAATTTGAAACAAAAAGAGAAAATGCTGGAAACTCTCAGCAAGTCTGGCAGCATCTGTGCAGAGAGAATAGAGCCAATGTTTTGAGACCGATGACCCTTCATCAAGTGTTGTTAATACATTTTTTCGCAGTATAACAGAATACATGTTCTGATGCTTCAAGTAGAACAGAAATTTGGTTATGCCCTCGGCGCCTTACTGCTGACAACCAAATCTGTTTTTGAAATTTAATCTTCGTGCCACCTTTGCGAGTGCATTTTAAACTAATACATAGTCGTGTATTGTTGCCCAACTAGGCTTACGTTGACACTGCGATGAAGTTACTATGAAAATACTCTAGTTGCCACACTCCGGTGTCTGTTCTGAGCATTTAGCATGGCCAATGACCAAACCAGTACATCTTTCGGACTGTGGGAGGAAACCCACACAGACATGGGGAAAACATGCAGACACTGCACAGACAGTGACACAAGCCGGGAATCAAACCTGGGGCCCTGGCACTGTGAGGGAGCAAGTGTAACAAGAAATGGGCAATAAATGCTGGCATGTCAGTGATGCTCAGATCCCTCAGGTGAATTAAATGGGTCATTGCCACAGTTATCTTTAATGTTGTATCAGTGTGCAGCGACTTCAGGGATATACTGATGGAGTGGGAGCAGTTTTGCCTGGACGATAGATGGTGGGACTGGTAGAAGAGTGGTGAAGTTACTGGGCTGATGGTGCAGCAGCCTGGACTAATGGTTCAGACATTTGAGTTCAAATCCCACCACGGCAGCTAGTGTATCATGAAAGCAAACTCTGGAAATAAAATCAAAACGATTGTGTATTGGCATATACTCCTCATGGCTCCATGAGGTCAATCTCATGCAATCCTGGTGGGTTGGACCAAGGGGCAGATGACAGGTACATTGATATCTAAGCACCCCCGGGGATTTTTGCCTCCAAGCAGTGGATTCTGTGGCCCTCAATATGTAGGATCATAGAATCCCAGAGTGGAGAACAAGCGACTCAGCCCATCGAGTCTGCACCGGCTCTTTGACAGAGTACCTTACCCAGCCCGTCCCACTCCCCCCAAACCCCCAACCCACCCAATCCCTGTAATCCCACACATTTACAATGGTTAATCCCATCTAACCTACACATCTTGGGACACTAACGAGTAATTCAGCATGGCCAATCCACCGAACCTGCACATTTTAGGACTGTGGGAGGAAACTGGGGCATCCGAAGGAAACGAAAGCAGACATGGGGAGAATGTGCAAACTCCACACCATCACCCAAGGCTTGAATTGAACTATGGCCCCCAGTGCTGTGAGACAGCAGTGTTAACCATTGTGCCGCCATGCTGTCCCTGACACTGTGGGTGGGATTTTCTGTTCATGTTCGCCCCAAAACCGGAAAGTCCCACCCGAGGTCAATGGACCTTTCCACGATCTGCCCCTTGTCCACTGTGATTCCTGTGGAGTGGGCGGAACAGGAAAATTGCCCCAGCAACTCAAACATGCTTTCACCTTCACCATATTTTCCAAGAAAGAAAGTGATAAATCTGCCGTTAAGCCCCCCAACGTTCTTTCATATTTCATTTGTTTTTCTTCTCACATTTTATTTGTTTCCTGTCAGCTGCATTCTGCATGTTATTATTTGGATGCGGGGAAGTGCCTGGGGGCAGGCGGACCCAGGACAGCAATTAAAGAAAATAAAGATGAAGAAACTGTTGTAAAAAGGCAAAAGGTTGACAGAGAGCGACTGGATGTAAGAAGGGGTGGGGGGGGAGGGGGCGTGATATGGTGATAAAGCCGAGTATAAAGCGCTTGGTACGATTGGTGCCTACTTCTGTAACCGGTGCCACTTTACGAGCCCCGGATTTCCAACTTCTCGCTGGCTATGGCTGGGAGGCAGGTTAATATATGGAAATTTATGATAATACTAATTTATATCTGTTTAGCGAGCCTGGTGCTCAATCGTCTGTGCCCGCCCACCCTTTATGACTTCACCAGGAAAAGTTTGCAAAGGCAAGGAAGTGACATGAACAGAGAGCAGGCGACATGGCCTCACCAATGGAACCAGAGGCCATTGAGGTCCTCCAGGAAGGCCGAGGGCAAGAGAGAGTGCCCCTTGGGCAATGCAAGACTGGCAGTGCCACCCTGGCACCTGGGCAATGCTAACTGGGCAGTGCCAGGGGCATCACTAGTTGGGGAAGAGCCCGGGAGGGGGGTGGGCGCAGCAGGAGCAGGGCCAGTAGGAAGGGTTTAATGGAGGAAGGGCTAATGGGGGAGGGGCTAATGGGAGGAGGGTGCCCACTGCCACTCTGTAGGGTTGGGTGGGGGGGAACGGGAGGGGACTGACTACCACTCTGCAGCAATCAATAGGGGCAGGAACCATGTCCACAATCAGCGGGGGAAAAGTGGCGGGCCCAGAATCGGTGGGGAGAGGATGGCAGGTCCATGATCAGGGGATGGGTGCTATGCTATCAGTCTGGGCAGCGAAGGGGTTATATCTTGGGGCTTTGGGCCCCCACAATTGCACGAATGGGGGGAGTTGCTTCAGGCTGCCTGCACAAGCAGGAGCCTGACAGCTCTCTCTCTGTCTGTCAGAACCCTGCTCCTGCTAATAAGCATGTGCCGCATCAGAGGCCTGCACATACACACTACCTCCCTCTGCAGGCTTTCGAGTGTTATGCCTGGCCCACAGGCTTCTGCAGCAAGCTGATATTTTTGCAAGATGAGTGTGTGGGGGAAGTTGGGGGGTGGAGGGAGGGAATGCAGGGAGGGGGTGGGGGGGCTTGAAAACACACTCAAAAATTGGATCTGAAACTCTCTCAGTTTCAAGTCCACCCAGCACTTAGAAAACAAATGGTAAAATCATCCCCCACAACTCTTTGGAAAAACTTTTATCTACACTTCTCATCAGAATCATGAGTCTGCCCCAGAATATCAGAGTGATGTAAATATTGTGGTGCAGCAAAATGGAAAAAGAAAAGGTGTCACACAAATGGTAAAGGATAATTGACATCCTTCAGTGAGTCACTCGACCCAGAACGACAACAGAATCAAAATGTTTCATGTAAAACATCAGAAAATCTAACAGCTGAGGCAGGTCACCAAGAAATTCCTTTATCTCAACTCACAAAGGAAAATTTACTACTGTGATTATCCTAAACTATTGAGTGTACCAACAAACAATAAAATGCAGAGAGTGAAAACGCAAACTATGATACTACAGATGTTGCCTTTGACACTGATGATGAAATATCAACTTCAGCAGGACTTTTGAGTATCAACAAACACTGAGGAGTTGGTACAGATGTAGATCTTGATTCCTGAGGATTGTACAGAGTGACACTGGGGATGGAGAGAGGGCTTAGTAGAAATCAAACAGTAAAATTGTAAATCTAATTCAAGTAGAATAAAAACAGTTAGTGTTGGAAAAACTTAACAGGTCTGGCCACATCTGTGGAGAGAGAAACAGAGTGGATATATTAAGTCCAATAAGATTCTTCTTCAAATAATTTGACTTAAACTAGAGTCAAGCCAAGTAAAGCCAATGAAAGTAAATTTATTTTGAAAGTTTTTTTTGTCAAGTTTGATTCTGCTACAGCAAATGGTGAAGTTTGAATTCAATTAAAAAATCTGGAATTAAGAATCTACTGATGACCATGTAACCACTGCTGATTGTCAGAAAAACCCATCTGGTTCACTAATGCCCTTTAGGGAAGGAAATCTGCTTTCCTTACCTGGTCTGGTCTATATGTGACTCCGGACGCCATAGCAATGTGGCTGACCCTCAACTACTCTCTGAAATGGCCTATCAGTTCAAAGACAACTAGGGATGGGCAATAAATACTGACCAGCCAGAGACACCTATGTCATTCACACAAATGAATAAAAACAGAATGTGGTGTTTCTAAGTATAATCGATTTGGGTGGGATTTTCTGGCTCTCCTCACCAGCTCGATCTTCCAGTCCTGCTGAAGTTGACAACCTCCGTGGTGAGTACCCGGCAGTGGGGTAGGCAAGCCATGAAAAAGCTCGTGGAAGATCCTGCTGTCAGCCAGTGGGTCGCCGCATCCCCCGCAGGGTGTGGGGGGGAGGGGGAGGGTAAAATGATGGTGGTGGTATAGTCAGGGGCTCCAGAAAATCCAGACCATTATGTGAATTTAGATACTTATGTTTCATATTTGTGTGGTTAAAAATGTTAATTGAAGTGACTCTATGAAAGATGGTAGTTAAGTTATTTGTTGGGTCAAATCTGTTGGACAATAGAAATATTACAAATAAACTATTTCAGTCAGAGAAATGTTTTTGTGCTTCGATTTTCAGCTTTAATCTGATACAGCCCATATGTCTGTAGGGTGAACATCTCAGTTTATTATTCATTTTCATTATCTTGTTTTTTAAATTATTTTTTAACTTTCATCTCTTTATCCGCAGGTGTAGGATGGGTAACCCAGCTTGTGAGTTGAATAAATTGGGAACAAAGGGATCATCTCAGTAATGGAAACCATGAAACCACAGAGTTGTTGGTTTGCTAATGCCCTTGAGAGAAGGAAATCTGCTGTCCTCACCCACTCTGTAAATCCAGGCTCACTGCAATGCGGTTTAATCTTATCTACCCACAATAGCCTGGTAGTCCCCCGAGTAATATCAAATTACTACACAAAAATAAAATAGTCAATCCACACAGCTTCAACGCTCATTTTAGATTAAACAATGGCAAACCCTGCTCAGTCGGCTACTCCTCTAATATTTCAGGACCTGTGCCAAAATTTTGAGAGCTGTCCCAAAGATAAGTCTTACGACAACCTGTCATAACCATATATAGAGTGTCATATCTTTCAGGCAATCATCATCATCTTAAGTCCTTTCCATTGGCAGGACATACACAACAGAGGTGGCAAGCCAATGAGTAGTGAGTTGGGTGGGCATTGTTCTGGGAGCCCTCAACATTGTACCTGAAGTCTCAGGCCATCAAGTCAAACGTGGACATGGAAGCTTCCTGCTGATTATCACCTTCTGCCCTCCCTCAACTGATGAATCAATAGTCTTTCAACTTGAACAACATGTGAAAGAAACCACCGAGGGTGACAGGTCACAGAATATATTCTATGCGGGGGACTTCAATGCCCATCAACAAGAGTGGCTCAGTAGAACCACTATTAACCAAGCTGGCTGAGCTGTAATATGCAGCAAATCCATCATTTGGATGAACTCCACAGGATACGTGGACATCATTTAAACCTGATACAACATGGTCAATTTCAAATGAAATAACGGACATTTTAAAGAGAGTATTACTTTAAAAGGTTACATTCAAGCAAAATGATTGCAAACCACGCATCAGAATATACAACACTACCAGGCCATCCAAGGAGTGAACAAAGGGGGCCATGAGTCATGACAAAGCTATCAGACAAATTATGCAGAGGGGTGTCAATAGCCCTGACCAACTACAGGTGATGTAGAGATGCCGGTGTTGGATTGTGGTAAACATAGTAAGAAGTCTCACAACACCAGGTTAAAGTCCAACAGGTTTATTTGATAGCAAGTGGCTTTTGGACTTTAACCTGGTGTTGTGAGATTTCTTACTGCAACTGCAGGAGAGACAATGGAAATGGTAACGAGGTTTACCCGAGCTGTATAGAATAATGCCTCCACTAATGGGAAAACATTTAGCAGTTCCAGGAAGCCACCTTGGGACACTTAGCAGTATGTCAGATATCTCCAAAAATAGTTTGGGCTCTTTGTCATTAGAATTGATCAAATCAGTTTCATCTTGTAAGCACTTTGCACCTCATTGTTTTGAAACTAACTGACGGGAGAAGGCAGCCAATTTGATTAAGGAGCTGCCTTTTAAAATAATATGGAACTCTGGCCGAGAGGACACACAAAGAGGAGAGGTGGTTGACCTTTCAGTCGTTAACTCAGAAAGGAGTTCTGTGAAGTTCGGGGCAGGAGAGTTGTGAAGTCAGGAAGGAGTGAATTCAGGTGTCCAGCTAGACAACTGCTTTGTGGCAGAGGAAAGATCAGGAAGATCCAGCAGCAGGGACCTTTTGTTTTTAAAATGATCTGAGGAGTGGTGAGTATATTCTCTCAGCCTTCAGAAATTCCCCAATTAGGTAAAGGTTGAGGAGAGGTCTAGGATTCTTCTTGTTTTTGTGTAAGTTGTATAAATTGTGTAATGCTAAGAATTTACATTGTGCTGTTAGTATCTGTGTTTTATTGGTTGAGTTTGATTGGGGTTATTTTTGAATAAAATTATCTTATAATTAACTTTGGCGAGTCTCTTTCTCTCTCATTGTCCATCTTGGTGAGTCACTAAAAAGCCAGAACATAATTCCAGGGCACAGAGCAATAAAGGGGCTGAGCACTTCGAAACTGCTCACTCAAGGGGGTCTACTGGTTAACAGTCTCTCTCCCTTGTGAAGCTGTCCCTGCGTGGCACTTCTGGGTTGTATTTTACTACCTACAAGACAGAGAGGCGCATGGTCATAGGTGGCAGCCAGGGTGAGTCGTGTGGATAAGGATGAGCTCACTGGTCAGGAATAACAAATGAGTCTTTCTCTCTCTTTCTTGCGAAGCTGTCCCAGCGTGACCCTTCCTGGTTGTGGGTTGAACACCAGCAGGGGCACAGTTATCAGTGGCGTCTGAGACCAGTCTGTGTGGATAGTAAAAGGACACTTACAAGCCCTGAAAAAAAAAGCTGGAACATCAAAGCCGACAGTGAAAGAACCAACAAGACTGAAAAAAAAATTTGGCCTCATCTTCCCTAATCGCCCTGTCACAGACGTATCTGCCCATGACAGTATTGGTAGGAATGATCATCACAGTTTTGTGCAGACAAAGTCCCACTTTCACACTGAAGGCGCAATATATTGTTTTGTGTAGTACTGCCATGTTGTGAAATGGGATAGATCAGAACAGATGTGGCAGCACAAAACTGAGTATCCATGCAGAACGGTACAACCGCAGCAGAATTGTATTTAACCACAGTGTGTAACCCTCATGGCCTGTCATATCCCTCACTGTACTGTTACCACAAAGCCAAGATATCAGTCCTGTTTCAATGGAGAGTGTAGGAGGACATGCCAGGAGCAGCACCAGGCATACTTATAAATGAAGGCTCAGTCTGATGACACTTAGCTTGCATGCCATACAGTGGAAGCAGCATGTAACAGAGAGAGCTAAACCATTCCAAAATCAATGGCTCAGATTTAAGATCTATAGCCCTGCCTCATCGTTAATAGTCAATTATGTGACTAATGTGAGGAGGAGGTTCTATGAATATCCCTCTTCCCAATGATGGGAGAGCCCATTGTATGAATACTAAAGATAGTCCTGACGGATTTGAAACCATCTTCAGACTGCAATGTTAAATAGATGATCTATCTTGAGATCTTTAGCATCAGCAATGTCATGCTTCAACCATGTCATTTAGGGATGAACAACAAATGGTGCACTGCTGCGCCATACTCACCTCCCATGAGTGAATAAAGAGAACCAAAAATAAGCAGCAGCAAACAACAACTAGACTAAAAATCAGAAATTTTAACCTCAGACTAGATGCTTTGTGCATTGCTGCACGACTGAATATAATCAACCTATGCTGCTTTGGCATTCATTTATTAGCTGTTTCTCACAAACACCCAGGTGCATCGCTCCATCACCTTTAATGTTACTATTTTGCAGCTTTCCCTCACACCTTGCGCTCTGTCACACAAATTGCTAACTAGTCAGCTGTGATTCACTGGGTAGCGCGCATGATACTTTTTTGTCACTGGGTTGTGGGTTCAATTCTACCTCGAGAGAGCAGAGATCAAATTCCAGGCCAACACTGCTGTGCTTCACTGTGCATCAGTTGCAATGTTAAATCAAGGCCCTAACTTTCTCTCAAGCAGACACCAAGAACAGCAGCAGAAATTTTCCCTGGTGTCCTGGTTAATACCTCAATCAACATCACTAAACAAGGACCTTTTACTATGATCACATTGCTGTTTGTGGGAATTTGCTGTGCAAATTGACCACTACATTTTCAATATCATAACAGTGGCTACTGTTGCCGAACTATGTTATTGTCAAAAATTCTGCTGGACTCACACAAGTAACTTTTTTTTAAACGCTGCTTCAACAGTTAGAAGAAAAGTACTGACTTAAGATGGCTACCACAGGTCATTGAGTTTGCACCGAAAACAATCCAACACAGTTCTCATCCTTGTAACTCCCATATTTATCCTGCTGACTCCCCCCCACCCCCACAACACTAAGGGGCAATTGAGCATGACCAATTCATCTAACCTGTGCATCTTTTGCACTGTGAGAAGAAACCAGAGCACCCAGAGGAAACCCACACAGACACAAGGAGAATGTGCAAACTCCACACAATCACCCAAGGCTGGGATTGAACATGGGTCTCTCACGTGTGACCTAGCAGTGCTAATCACTGTGCCACCATGCTGCCCTCTTGGCATATCTTTATCCTGTAAAAATAAACACCAAGTCATTGACAAAATAGTGGAAAAGTTGTCGTTCAAGCATCCTGTGCCAGAAATCTTTTGGCATTTCATCTCTCATGCTCCATCCACCCCATCAGAGAACTTCTTCTTCATTCTTCCAATCCCCTCCATTTCCTTTCCTATGATAATGACATCTTTTCTCAGTTCTGATAAGGAGTCGTAATCTGAAAACTTTGTTTTTTTTTCTGTAGATGCTGTCTGTCTTACTCAGTAGCTCCAGCATCTGCTATTTTTTTAAATTTCAGATTTCCAACATCTACAGTATTTCACTTTTACATTAAGATCTTTGATGGGATGGATAATAAGGGTGATCAAAAGCCTAAATGGGTGCAAGGCAAAAGGGGGCAGTATTGGAAGACATAAAGAAAGAAAAGATGGGATTTTCTAGCCCCGCCCACCATCGGGATCATCCGGTCCCACAGCAAGTTGAAGGCCAAAGATGGAAATGCGCATATGGTTATCACAAAATAGCAGAGCAGAGAAGGAAATACGGCAAATACTTGAAACCGAGCTTGCAAATGCAGCAACTGATGGAGCAATTATTGATGTGTGGAAAGAAAACATTGGCACAAATTCACCTTCGATTATTGGGTTGGGCATTGAGAGGCTATCTCAGAAAACAAAGATCCAGCCTTGGATTATCAACAATGCTTCATTGCCCCAAAACTCACAGGAAGTACTGTAACTTGATGTGTTACTCCCAGAAACCTTAGAGCCATGCAATAGTTTGATGCATAATGCACATGTCCCTAATCTTTTGCTCACCGGATATGTGCATTGGGTGGGCCGGGAGGTTGGCGTGAAACATGCTTCCACCCATCGTCATTGGCCCCAGAAGGCAATTTCACACCGTTTGGCCAACTGACAGGCAGCCAGCATGAAATGCAAGCTGGGAAATGTTCAACGCTTCCAGAGAGGCTGGGAAGAGGGCAGGCACTGTGAAAAGAGAAGGTGAGAGCTTGTATTTCTGATGGGATCCCTCAGGGGGACAGTCTCTGTGGTGCTGCTGACCAGTGTAAAACAAATAGCAATGGAGGAATGCTGCAGTGTCTGGGCAAACACAAACCCCATTCCCCAGATCCCTTTCTAATTTTATTTCAGCCCTGGAGCAAGTTTGAAGTGAAAATATAAAGGCGGCTTGGCCAATCAGACCACCCCACAATCATAAAACCAGACTGGCCATGTAAAGGGGCGACATGATGGCAGAGTGGTTAGCCCTGCTACTTCACAGCTTCAAAGGCCCAGGTTCGATTCCTGGCTTGGGCCACTGTCTGTGTGGTCTCTGCACGTTCTCCCCGTGTCTGAGTGGGTTTTCTCCGGGTGTTCCGGTTTCCTCCCACAGTCGACGTGCTGTTTAGGCGCATTGGCCATACTAAGTTCTCCCTCAGTGTACCCGAACAGGCGCCAGAGTGTGGCGACTAGGAGATTTTCACAGTAACTTCATCACAGTGTTAATATAAGCCTACTTGTGGGACTAGTAAATTAACTTTGAAGTTGCATTCAAATAGTCCCTTAACTAGCTAAATTGCTTGCTTAATTTTTGGTGGGCTTCCAGTACTAGTGTAACCAAAAAGAACACTGCCCCCCCCCCCCCCCCCACCCCATTCTAATGTGCACCCACCGACTGATCTATTGCACAAGTCAACATTGGGATTTGTGCGCAATGTCTTCTCACCTGATTTTGTGAACTTCTGGGTGAGGGGCACATCCACCAAACAATGTGAAATTCTGGCTTATGTTACGTTCAACCTGTGAGCTCAGGGTACCCAGCTCTCTGCTAATATATATGTAAGTATATAGAAATCAACATGCAGCAACTTAGTAAATATTTGTAGTTGCACTAATATCCCTGCTTTCCTGCTTTATAGTGCACCTAACATGTTTCAGTCACAATGCTCATCAAAACCTCAGTATTCTAGCTCCCTCTGGCTGGTACTTATCATTCATTGCAGCTGCAAAGGAATCTCCAAGAAGGGCAGTAACAAACTGTCACACTTTAATTTGCACTTCAGGACATCCAGTATTTAAAAGAGATCTTAAAGATTTTCTGTCTTCAGAAGTGAAATTGTCTACATTGTATCGATAATTATTAACATTTCACAGAACTGTGAAAATGCCTAGTTTAGAATTACAATGCTGAAGATCACTTCAAATACAGGGACTCCGTGAAACTGCTTGTAAGAGTCATAACTCTTTGAATCACAGTGACGGCTCAGTGCATCGGTGCCATAACAAAGAGGGAAACACACCGATGGACAAGTATGTCATGATTTTTACAGTGATGGGCACAATATATCATGAATGTAAATGTGAGTTGCACAATATGTCAGAAGCGTTACAGTATCAGAAGGATATTGAATATAAAGAGTGAGGTGCGCAGTCTGTCAGGATGTTACAGTGAAGGACACAGTGTGTCTGTTGTGTTACAGTCAGGGACAGAGTGTATTAGGAGCCTTATGGTGAGGGATTCAACAAGTCAAGGCTGTTACAATGAGAGATACAGTGGGTAGAATTTTACGACCTCATCACACCAGTTTCTCCGTGGGAAAATGTCATGAAATTGGGTGTGATGAGACGAGTGGGTATGGTGCCCATTTTCGTGCCCATTCCCATTTTACTGAGAAAATAAAATCGGCATGATTAGGAGCTCATTCAAAATGAGCGAAATATCAATTTGCATTTTTTTTGCATTCGTCAAATGTAATTAGTGAGCTTCACTCTCAATCGTCCCAGCTCACCTGCCTTAACCACCTCGGTCACTGCAGCCAGATTGGTTAGGAAAATACCTCCTCTATAAAAGTTGGGTTCAGGCACTGGAGCAGTGAGGGTGAGCGAGGGGGGAAGTCTCTGCTTTCAAATTGTTTCTTGCTGCACAGGAGGTGTTGTTTCATGGTGGCCATCTTGCATTTCAGTTTGGGGGCCTGTGAGTTTGTGGGGTGATGGGGGATGTTGTTGCTCACGGGGGTTCAGACTTAGACTCTCAGCGTGGTCCCGGGTCAGAGCGCTGGCCCTGGGTCTTAACGCTGACTCTGGGTCCTAGTGCAGGCAAAGCAAGCACTGCTGCAAGTGGGGGATGGGTTGGAAACTGTCTGAAGTGATAACGATGCTGTCTCAGGACTTGACAAATAGCACTGTATGTAACCACTGCTGCCTGGGTTCTGTGTGTGTGTTTGTGAGTGGGGAGAAATGGGGGTTGTCTATGGCAGGGAGTATGGGGCGTGCACGTTGCTAGGGGTCTGTGGGGATGTACGGGGAATGTGTGTTGCTGGAGGGCTGTGGGGGGTGGGGCTATGAGGAGTGTGTATTGCTGGGGGTCTGTGGGGAGTTAGTATGTGTTGCTGTGGGGCTGTATGGGGAATGTATGTTGCTGGGTGGGTTGTGGGGGGCTATGGGGAATGTGTGTTGCTGGGGGGCTGTTGGGGGGTTATGGGGAGTGTGTATTGCTGGGGGGCTGTGGGGGTTATGGGGAGTGTGTGTTGCTGGAGGGCTGTGTATGGGAGTGTATGTTGCTGGCCCAGGGGTGGGCAGGGTTCTTTAACCTCTCTGTCTGTCTCTCCCTTTCCCAAACTAACCCCCGTTCAGAGTGACAAGATAGCTTTTGCAATGCAATTCATTGATCTTGCTGCTCTTTGGGTTGCTGCTGGAGCTAAGGAGCAGAAGGATGATTTGCGGCAGAGGAGGCCCAGGCTTTACTGTTGGCAGGAGTAGAGGGAGATGGCTGCCAGAGGCAGGACGGAGCTGCCATTCACCCCATGGAGGGGTGCAGGAGAAGGAGGGAACGGAGACCCCTGCAGTTCCACACACAAGTGTTTGTTGAGCAATTGTTGGACATTGTGTGCCGTCTGCTAACAGCTCCGCCTCCAAAAGGAGACAGTGCAACATCTCCGCCATTTGTTGCAGGATCTGGCACCTCAGGGCATGGAGGTGGGGGATGGGAAGGAGGTGTACCCACAGTGGAGGGGGCACCCACTCCCGGTAACTGTGAAACTGATGGCCGCCTTAAACTTTTACACCACCGGGCCCTCCAATACCACGAGTGGCATTTCCCAGCCATCCATTCACACGTGTGTCAAGGAGATCTCGATGCCTTTATACCCGGGTTGGCCAGTATATTAAATTTGACCTGGATTAAGCCCAGCAGGAAGCCTGGACTGCAAGATTCATGGCCATCATGGGGTTGCCAAATGTGTGAGGGCTGCTGAAGACTGCATCCACTTCTCCATCAAGGCCCTGGTGAAGAATCCAGGAAGATTCCTGAAGAGAAAGGGCTTCTATTCAACAAAGCTGCAACTACTGTGTGACCATCAGCTGAATATCATACTTGTCTGCGCCGGACACCCAGGCAGCATGCATGATAGCTTCATATTGTGAAGTTCTGGGGTGGAATTCTCTGGCTGCACTGGTCTAAAAGCTGGAAATTTCCACCCAATGGGGTTTCACAGTGTCTGCAACCTGCCCGCTAAAATTTCAGTGGTGGGCCGGATGGGAGAATTCCAGGCCTGATGTCCCAGAGGTCTTTGAGGAGGAGCCCAGGGTGCAGGGAAAGCTCATGGGGTATCCACTTCAGACTTGGCTGATGACATCTGTGTGGAGATCTGAGACTGAGGCAGAGACTTGATATGATGACACCCAAGTAGCCACCCTTTGAATAGTGCAGCGGTGCATAGGGCTCCTCAAAATGCAGTGCAGGTACTTGGGCCACTCTGGCAGGGCCTTCCAATATAGCCCTCTACTATCACCCTGCATTGTAGTGGTGCGCTGTGCCCGAATCAACACGGTGCAGCAGCATGGAGATCTTTCTGAGAAGGAAGATGTGGAGGCCAACCAGCTGGACGTCATTGAGGAGGAGGCCACCCCATCAGGATAAGGAGGAGGATGGTAATGATGAGCAACACCACCCGGATGCTAGAGGGCTGGTGGTAGCAAGGATCAGGCATGCGAACGCGGCGAGGGAGGCCCTATCACCAAGCACCTCTGTCATTAGGGGACTGTGTTGCTGCACGTGGGTTCCATTCTCCTGCCCATTCCCCTCCCCCTCCCTTAACTCCAGAGTGGTAAGCCTGGGTGCGCTGTGTTAGCATGTTTCTGTGGCAGGCAGGAGGGTGATGACGACTCACTAAGCATCATTATGATGATGCCTTGGTGCAAACTATTCTGACTCCTACCCTGAACTCTACATGCATGCTGGCACCTGGGCCCATATATGGGTGGTGGGTAAGGGAACGCTAAATCCCCTTGCAGGGCCCTGGGCAGGTGGGGTGGGAAGTGGGGGGAGGAAATCTCTTGTGGGTCCTGAGGATGCCATGGCAGATGCTGTAAGTGGCTACCAATGCATGCCACCCACTGTTACCAGTGAATTATTTGAGAGCCTTGATTTTCTCAATAGCAGTGCATGAGGGGCTTCCCCACTGACATCAATGTGCAGGGTCCCTCCGGTGACCATCAGAGTACGTACATTCCTGTCAGAGGCTAATTAGAGACAAGTTAGTCACAAATGTGAGTGAAATAACATGTATTGTATCCAACACTAATGCTTCCAAAATAAGTGATAATATAAAAACAGGTGATCGTGAGAATATAAAGTGCCTAAATATTCGATCTACTTCGAGTTGCCCTTTACCCATGCCATCTTCGTGGCACTACAAATTCTTAACCTTACGTGGCCTACCACTATGTCTCGGAGTCTCCTCAGGATGTACATCGGAGGTGGAGATGGCCAGCTGCCTACCATATCCCATGGCCTGTGATACCCTTGGCATCATTCTCTGGAGGGCCTGGACCTTGAAGGCCCTGGCCGGCTTCGATAAGTCAGGGACTTATCCATGCCACCCTCTTTATCCCGCTGCCCCTGAGGAGCCCCAGAGTCAGGAAGGGGAGAATCAGAAGGCAGCACGGTAGCACAGTGGTTAGCACTGCTGCTTCACAGCACCAGGGTCCCGGGTTTGATTCCTGGCTTGGGTCACTGCCTGTGTGGAGTTTGCACATTCTCCTCTTGTCTGCATGGGTTTCATCTGGGTACTCCGGTTTCCTCCCACAGTCCAAAGATGTGCGGGTTAGGTTGATTGGCCATGCTAAGAAATTGCCCGTTAGTATCTAGGGATGCGTAGGTTAGAGGGATTTATGGGTGTAGTATGTGGGGATATGGGTATGGGGCCTGGGTGGGATTGTGTTCGGTGAGGACTCGATGAGCCGAGGGGCCTCTTTCTGCACTGTAGGGTTCTATTCTATTCAAAGATGTAACCACAGCCACAGTCTCCTGGCTGGAAGGCCCTAACACAGGCTCAAGCCCTTCCTCCTCCCTTGGGGTTCCCGTGGACCCCTGGGTGACTCCATCAGACACTGATGCTTCTGCATTGAGCTCCAGAAATTCAGCGTCATCTGGCCCTGCCAGTCCTGGAGGACCACCTGCGTTCTTGCCATGCTGGGCGAGCCCTCTGCGATGACCACCTGAGCCAGGAGCTATCTGTCAACGGCAGCATCAAATGCTCTCTAATGTATTGCCGTGTGCACCAGAGACTGATCCAGATGCCTCGCCACTAACTTCACCCACCGATGAGAGTCTCAGGGATAGTGAGTTGCGAGGTGGAAGCTGGTGGAGAACTGGTGCCAGCCTTGGAGCTCTCTTCAGCCACTTCCTCAGGGGAGTCTTCCGAACTGTCAGGGGCAGGATAAGTTCAAGCAGCAGCGGGGGTCGCCATGCCAGATGGCCCGTGCATGTCAGGGTCCCTTCCTGCAACACGGGACACAGGTTAAGTGCAAAGCAGGGAGAGGAATCTAGGCTGCATGCAACTTACTTGACATTTCTCCAACAATTAGAGGATTGGCAGGTGTTCACTTCCATGCTCCAGCTCAACCATGCTGTTACTAATGGTCCACATGCCCTTCACTCTGGCAAGCTCCAGTGCCCGCTCCTCAAAGGCCCAGATCTCAGGCACCCCACCCGTTGCCTTCACCCTCTTCTGGCAATTATGGGTATTCTTCTCTTGTGGGAACAGAAGAACAATAAGAAGTCTCACAACACCAGGTCAAAGTCCAACAAGTTTATTTGGTGACAAACACCACTAGCTTTCGGGGCTTTGCCCCTTTATCAGGTGAGTGGGGAGTTCCCACTCAGGGGAGTTCCCACTCACCCGATGAAGGGGCAAAGCCCCGAAAGCTAGTGGCGTTTGCCACCAAATAAACCTGTTGGACTTTAACCTGGTGTTGTGAGACTTCTTACTGTGTTTACCCAAGTCCAACACTGGCATCTCCACATTATGACTACCATCGGAACGGAAGGAGCCATGTAAAATCCGATGGCACAAGTCCTGCAGAGTATCAGGAAGTGGCCCTCAGAGAGCAAGGATTGTGATATTCTTGGGTGGTAGAAGGGAGGTACCTGGGGGAAAGAGAGAGAGTTAGGTAAGTCAGCCATCGGGGCCAGGGGACTGATGAGGGGACTATCTGCAAAGGGTTGTGGAGGAGGAGAGGGGGCATGAAGGGGCAATAGGGGGGTCAGTAATGTTGTGGGGGGTCTCTGATGTCCGTGGTGGGGAGGGAGAGGAGGCTATATCTGGGCCCAGGGCGTTCAGTCAGCAGAACTGTTTCTTTCCCCCTTTTCCTAACATGTATAGTTTGTGGTTCCAATGTGAATGCAGGCTATCTGGTGAATCTAGCTAGTGGCTAGAAATGGTCTAGCCCACATTTTCAAAGGCTGAGTGCATAAGATGAGGTGCGGCACATGGGAACAATCGGTGGGAGATGGACCCGCAGCCACTCTACAATTGGGATTGATGGAAGAGGCAGGGAAGAGGCAATTGGGGTTGGCCATCGTAATGGTCAGGGTTGGCCAGGGGAGTGGAGGGGATGTGTGGGGTGCGACATCAAATCTGGCCCAGGTAGGTCTGAGGGGCCAGCGAGCAGGGACAGGGGGTATTGGGAAGGCCAGTGATCAAGGGGGTTGTGGGGTAGGCCAAAGATCAGAGGCCAGCAATCGGGAGGCTGGCAGTGGGGGGAGGGGTGGGGGGGCAGGATAGGGGCGGGAGGCAGTGCGCATGTGCCGATCTCCACACTGACAGATCGGCATATGCACAGAGGCTTGTTCAACACTATGCTGCTGGCCTCTCGGGTGGGAATAGGCCCCATCCCCTACCTACCAGAGGGAATCACACTGAGACACAGAATGTCGAAGATTCGTTCTGGTAAGTACACCCAATAAACGAGTGGGAAATGCTTCCATTTTCCCACCCGTTGGCCTCTTGGTTTTGTTTTGGGAGAATCCCGGCCAATATATCTGGAATTTTACAGTGAGGGACACAAATATCAGCAGCCTTACATTGTGGTGTTAGCACTGGTTGTGTATGGGATATTAATTATTGTGTCAGCACTTGTCATCTTGCAATATTCGAGTTGTCTGTGTCAGGAAGACAGTCTCCAGAATTTTCCTGCCATGGGAGTTGCAGTGGGTAGGGTGAGCACACCAGGCAATTGTCCACTGACCTGGGGTGGGATTTTCTAGTTTTGGGACGAGTGCAGCCTGAAAATCACATCCAGTGAGTTTAATAACAGGCCACTTCAGGGAAAAATGAAAACCAGCTAAAATTAAAGATGTTGCGTATGAATTTATGAAGCATTTGTGACAAGATAGATGAATTAATGACAATACAGTAAATAGCTGTGTTTCATCTTGTCATTGTTATCTGATTTAGTTGCTGGATGATCAAATTTGGAGCTAAATAATGCAGGGTAGCTTATTGTCATGATCGAGTGGTCATGTGATGGTGTGTTGACATGTTTACTTAAGATGCCACGTATCGGAATCATCACAGGAGAACTCCTCAGGGAGTGGACAGAGCTCATGCTTGTAATATCACTCAGCAATGATTGTTTGTAGTCCTTGCTGGGCAGTCATTGGAACCTAGCATTTCTACATGGTGACGGGAGTCGGCAGAGTGGCACCAGGACTTTGCCGCATCGGTTTACTCATGTTTGACAAAAACATTACGAACAACTGGGCCAAGGCTGAAAAGGACTGAGGTATACATTGCAATGCTGAAGTATCAGACAAATCAAAAATACTAAAAGCAAAATACTGCGGATTCTGGAATCTGAAACAAAGCCAGAAAATGCTGGAAAGTCTCAGTGGGTCTGACAGCATCCATGGAGAGAGAGAGAGGAGAGCGAACGTTTCAAGTCTAGGTGGCTCTTCGACAGCTACAAGCTTACACTTCCCTAAATCTAGCGGGCCTTGAGGCTATCAAAAAGTTTGAGTTATTTTTATTGAAAATAAAATGCCAATTAAGAGGGATGATGGCAATGTTCACAGAGTTGGCCTTGTAACACTAGTCAAATGGTCAGGATCCATATGTGGCCATGACAAATTGTTGGTGGTACAGAGTTATGTCATAGCCCCGGGAGTAGACACTAAGGGCGGGATTTTCCGGCTGCACTCGCCCCAAACCTGGAAAATACTGCCCGAGATCAATGGACATTTGCATGGTTCTGTCCTATCTGCTACGATTCCCATCTGGACAGGAAAATTCCACCCTTTGTATGAAACCACTGTCATCTACTGCAGGTATCAGAGCCGGCTCCAGCAGAAGCCTCTAGAGGCCTCTGCAACAAGCCAGGCACCCACTGGGCATGCCAGTGGAGCACCCCAGCTTGTCCATGCTGAAAACACCAGCCCGAGAGTGCAGCCAACTGGCACAGTCACATGGTCAGGATGTAAAACCAAGTTAAACCCAAGGTTCATGGGTCACATAACAAATTGGGCTAAAACTGGCCTTTGTCTTTCCTCTTTAAACAAAAACACAAGGGCAGAAGGAAAGGAGGTGAGATGGGCTTGCCACCAGCTGCAACAGTTTAACTCATGTTTCACCCAGTGTAAATAATTATGCATTGTTCATCAGCTCAATCTATATGTTATAAAATGATTGCACACCATTAATGTTCATGCACACTGTTACATCTTGTTACACTGGCTCGGCTGAAACCAACTTAAAACAGGGAAGCTGTAGATTGAAAGATCATGTGGTGACATGATGATGCAGTGAGTTAAAAGGCTATGTGATGAAAGCAAAGGAGTTCTCCCCAGAGCGTGGGCAGAGTACAATCATTCAAGAGCTGCTCGGTCTGGTTAATAGTGTTTGATGCAAGTCTTTGGCCGCCAGTCTTTGGGAATCCGGCACCTCTACACTTACTTTGAGAAGTTATAGGTAAATCGGAAAAGGCAGTGCCCTATTAATGGAGGTAGTGGAAATGAACCTTAGCCTCAGAAAAACATGGGATTTTCCGGCCACACTCGGCCCAAATCTTGCAGGAGGTCAACAGACCTTTGCATTGTCCGTGTGCCACCCGCTACGATTCCCATGACGAGTGGATGGGGTGGTGTAGAATCAGTATGAACTAGAGCTCGGAAATGATAATGAGCAGAAAACAGTGATAGCAGTTCATATACTCCTTCACAATAATTAGAATGCTGAACAGTGTGAAAATCACCAAATGAAAGAAGCTCGTAACATTCATGCTGCAAATATCCTGGGGAGTTTTAAGTTTCATACAGGCCACACAAGCGCAACTATCAGTAGTAGCTTGGGGGACGAATTCATGGAATATATTTGAGATCCGTTGTTTTTATGAGAACAATGTGTTGAGAAACAACTAGGGACCAGTCTAATTTAGATCTAACTTTGTGTAATGAGATGGGGTTAATGGGTAATCTTAAAGTAAAGTGTCCTCTGGGAGGAATGATCAAAATATGATGGAAATGTCAAAGGAAGTTTGAGGCTGATGTGATTGTGACAGAAATGAGGATCTTAAATTGAAATGCAGTGAATTATGGAGTTGTAAGAGATGAGCTGGTTGTGTTGAGTAGGAAAATTAGGTTAAGCAATGTGCCAGTAAATAAACAATAACAAACGTTAAAAAATGTGCAATTCTGAACAAATATGGATAGCCCTGAGAAATAAAAAAACTCCATGGAAAAAAGTGGTGTAACTGTGATTAGCTACGAGGTGGAGATGCTGGTGTTAGACTGGGGTGGTCACCTTAAGAAGTGTCATAATGGCAGATTAAAGTCCAACAGGTTTATTTGGAATCACGAGCTTTCAGAGCACTGCTCCTTTATTAGGTGACCTGATAGAGGAGCAGTGCTCCGAAAACTCATAATTTCAAATAAGCCTGTTGGACTTTAACCTGGCGTTGTGACATTTCTTATGTCTATAAGTTAAAGATTATATTAGATTCAAAGACGAGGCTCATAATGAGTCAGCAGGTAGTGTTCTGAAGAGACCTTTCCTTTCTAAAGGGAAGTTGCAGCAATGCACTGCAGGTTGTTGGACTATTGACTGATGTGGGAAAGGTGGCACCATAGCCCATTGGTTAGCACTGCAGCTTCACAGCACCAGGGACCCAGTACTATTTCCAGCTTTGGGTGACTGTGTAGAGTTTGCATGTTCTCCCAATGTCTGCATGGGTTTCCTCCAAGGGGCTCTGATTTTCTCCCATAGTCCAAAGATGTGTAGGTTAGATGGATTAGCCATGTTAAATTGCACATTAGTGCCCTGAGGTGGGTAGTTTAGGTGGATTAGTCGTGGAAAATATGTGGGGTTAAGGAGATAGGGCTGAGGGGTGGGCAAGATGCTCTTCCAGGGAATGGGTACGGACTCAGAATGGTCTCTTTCTTCACTGTAAGAATTCAACGGTCTCTAAAATTCCATGATGCCACCTTCATTAACATGGTCAGACAAGTGGAGGCCAGGAAAAAGGCTATATTTGCACTGAGAGCCATTGAAGGAGCAGGTGGGCAGGTTGGTTAATGTGCAGAATGTCACACAAAAGACATGGCAGCAGTGCTGAAAGAAGTTTAACAATCCCACTTGGATGGTCAAGTTGAGTGCATCGAGCTGAGGAGACAATGGCAAGGTGGTAACATGAGTAGCTTGATAAGCTAGAGGCCGAGGCTAATGCTCCAGGTACATGGACTCAAATCCCATCACAGTGGCTAATGGAATTAAAATTCAACTAATAAACCTGGAACTGAAATGATTACCATGAAACAACCACTGATTGTCAGAAAAGATTTTTTCTTCACTTTAATATTGTTCAAGCAAAGAGTATGGAGGGGAGCTGGGAGAGAGGAGACCTGGTCCTCGACTTGGCCAATTTAGTCTGCAGATAGCGGTTGTCTATCCCAACTGTCTGCTCCTCTTCTGTGGCTACTTTAGCTGCTGTGTGTCCCTGGAAAGGGAGCGCATGCCATTCGCTGGCATGATCAAGGCATTTTATTGACCCCTTTTCTTCATATTTTGTCTTGATATTTTAACATTCCAATGAGATTCTGTTTACTTTTATTGCTGATTTTCTTTCGTTGGTTCCCCCAAAAGATTCCCATCCACAAACCTCTGCAAACCGACAGCTATTCAGCTAAGGCAAGTGCAGCAGCAGATTACACGGATGCACAGTCACTGATATTTAGCCTGCTCACTTCCAAGACAACTTGGCACCCAACAAGCAGGGAAGCCACAGGACCATTGGGAAAGCCAGCATATCTACAGCCTCTAAGTACCCTCCAGGAAACTGCCCAGGGAACCTTTGGCACCAGTATCACAAAGGCAGTGATACTTGGCACTACTTAGGCCATTGAGAAGTTCTCATCTTGAGTACATCATCCTGCATGCTGAAAGAGGCTCTGCAACTGATACCACTGGATGGAGTGGCTATGGAACTCCTGTCTTCCTTTCCAACATCCTTCCCTCACTCCTACCCTTTCCTGGTCCTTTAATGTTTTGGCATTGCTGCGTTACATTGTTCAGGAATACATCAGTGCTCACCATAAAATCATGGCAAATCAGAGTAATGGCATCTTCTGCTTTGCTCCTCAGTCCCAGATCCTCTGGATCAAATTTAACCCTTCATTACCCAGACCTGCAGAGACCTGGCTACCCCCCCCCACCCCCGCCCAAGTCTACAAGTTTGAACCATTCAAGTCAATGGGCCCTTTTAGATTGTGTTAAAGTTGATGGATAAGTTATACTATCAACAAGCTTCCTATCACCAAGACAGGTCCAATTGTCACGAGCTTGCAGCAAAAAATATGATAAAGTGTTAAGCTGTGGCTCAGAAATAGCTGCAAAGTACTCCAAGCTTTGTTTGACTCCACAACCGAAAAATGACTAATACATCCCTGTTTCTCCTGCTTATCTTTTGTATCTAAATACGTAATCCTCTGTGGAAAATCCCACAGAGATCAGCCAGTACGATGAAGGACGAACCACTGTGCTACATGATTTTATTGACTGTTCTTTTACACAGCACAGTGAGTGAAATAATATGTACACACAGCATGGAAACCACTTGCACTGAAAGCCCCAACCCCAAGGACAAGCACTCAGTCTGAGTGACTATGTGTCGCAGATCCGTTATCCTCCATTAAGCTGCTTCAAATTCAGTGAAAGCTTCATTCTCTCAGGGCTACTCCAGATCAACCTTCACAACAGAATGCACTGCACTCTAAAAGCAATTCATTGTGTGAAGCTTAACATGGCAGCCAAACTTGATAAAGAGCCTCTCTAATGTAAAAGTCCTTTATTAATAGTAGGTGATGCTTTGACTGCCTCACTCTAATTCTGAATTGACACATCTGCCCACAATTTGGCATTAACTATCCCTAAAATGGAAAGGTGACAGAGTTGGAAAAGTCACATTTAACAGAAGGAATTAGAATCAACTGACATGGGTAGAGACATGGTAGAGTTTTTGCAAATTGTGTTAGTTCAGTGACAGAGACAACCAGAGATTTTTTATCTTCCACTGACAGATTGTTCTGTGATGTGAGTTCATTAAAGAAATCACGTGGTTGGTCTGAACTCAGGTCCACTTTTTGGTGCTGTTGATATTTGCTTGTTAATCTTCAGAATCAGCCAATAGTTCTTTATTGCTTTCCCTTCTTGCAATCTCTGATGAATCCAGAAAAAAAATGGTCAGAGCTTGTTGCTATTGGTAATGCATTTTTTAACATTATCTCATTCTTTTCTGTCACTACTGCTCCATGCTGCAAATCATAACAACTACCTTTGCTGAAGTGGGGTCTTTGCTTTGGCTCTGCAACTCTTGAATTGTATGAATTCAGTTAAAATTCCAACTGTCCCACTTTGTAGGGAACCTATTGGAATGGGGGATTCGTGTTTTGAGAGGTAGCATTAGTGGGACGGGAGAATTGCTGATTGCAAGTAGCACAGTTAGCACATATATAGTACTCTGGCTTCCTTGGCTCGCACCCAATAGCTTTGTCTGAGCCCTACTGAACCATTGTTCTTTGGAAACACAGTTTCTATAGTGGTTTTGAGAATGCTGACATTGTTGACAATTAAAATCCCTTGAAATCCATTGAGTCCCGAGAGCAATTGAGGGAAAGAGAGCGAGAGAATATCATAAGCTCAGGGACAGAGTGAGAAGGAAATGGAAGCTGGGGAAGGGAGTGAGAAATATGAACTGGGGAGGGTGGACGTGAAGACCCATGTGCATTTGGAGAAGAATCTATACTTGATATTGAGTAATGGTCCCTTTAAGAATTAAGCTTAGCTGGAAAATGATTTCTTATAAATTCTTCTAAAAAGCAACTTGCTTACAGCAAGTGACCATGTGATCCAGCTGCTTTGGAGATAAATGATTGCAAAGCAAAGGAGCAAATTGTAAAGCTAGAAGTTAATTACAAGGGGAAGGAGGTACCTGGCTGTGGTTTTGTTTTCCAACAGCAAAAGCTGGCTGCGGGGAACATTTCCTTCAAGCAGAATTCCATTGAAATTCTGTGTACAGGCTCAAAGGGTTTGAAAATTTGATAACTGAAGGTCTCTGCCAAAGTGACTCGGAGGTCTGGGATAACCAAGTTGAGAAGAGAGAGAGGGAGGGTTGATGTCCATGAGAGAGGGTGACAGGAAATCTCCCAATGCACTGGGAGATCAGGGTGCATGTGCAATGATGCCTGGAGCAGTCTGCAGCCAGCTTCCCCAGTGAGCTTTGACTCCCCCTCCCCACTATTGATGTGAAACTCCCAATCTCCAAACAAAAAAATGAGAGCGTGTGGGAAGATTGCAGTGTCAAACTTGCCCAAAACACTCTGGTTTTCAGACTTTTATGGGAAGATTCAGTCTGATGTCTTCTTCTGTTTTGAAGGGTTTTGGGTCATAATGATTCTTCCATTGTTAAAGTTGGGCGTCTTTGCTCAATATGCAAGATAGGTCTGGGCTCTCCTTTCAAGATATGGCCGAGTACTTGATGGGTTTTGGGTCATAATGATTCCCATTGTTAAACTCGAGCATCTCTGTTCGGTATACAAGACAGTCCTGGGTAGGTCTCTATTAGCTTTTGACCTGTGGTAACTTTGTTCGCATTCCATCAGCTTTTTTTCTGTTTAGCTGTGGCTTAATTTAAAATGTCTAATTTTATGTTGGGCTTACTTGCTTAGGGTTTTGCCCACTTGGCCCCATACCTGACTTGTGTTTTTGGGGGAGTGTAAGTTATTAGTGTTCATATTCTTTGATTTTGTGTATTTTTTTTTGACTTAAATAGTAAAACTTTTCAGTAATACTTTCAAATTTCAAAAGAAAAATATTGACACTGGTCGAGACCAAGATCATAACAGCTGAGAATGCCAGCTTGATTAAAAATTCACAGATCATGTTGAGGTTAGGCTAACAGGAGTTTATGATGAATTTTACTTTGTTAAGGGAACAGCAGAATGGACGTGTAAATGCTGAAGACCTTTTGAAAGAGAAGTTCTATCCATTGGAGTTTTGCGACAATTAGCCAAGATTAGGGGACTAAGGAAATTTGGCATCTCCGCTACAGTCCTCATCAATGTCTACAGATGCACCATAAAAAGCATTCTTTCTAGTTGTATCACAGCTTGATACTGCTCCTGCTCTGTCCAAGACCACAAGGAACTACAAAGGGTCGTGAATGAAGCCCAGTTCATCACTCAAACCAGCTTCCCATCCCCTGATACTGTCTACTCTTCCTGCTATCTCGAAAAGGCAGCTAGCATAGTCATGGACCCCACGCACCCTGGACACGCTGTCTTTGACATTCTTCCATTGGGAAAAAGATACAAAAGTCTTTGGTCACATTCCAACTGATTCAAAAACAGCTTCATCCCTGTTGCCATCAGACTTCTGAATGGATGCATAAAGTTGATCTTTCTCTACACCCTAGCTATGACTGTAACACCACATTCTGCACTCTTCTTTCCTTCCCTATGAATGGTATGCTTTGTCTGTATAGCGTGCAAGAAATAATACTTTTCACTGAATATTAATACAAATGACAATAATAAATCAAATCAAACAAAAAATAGGGTAACAGAATTAGTAGGAAGTGGAAGTTAGGAGTTGGAACCAAGATCTTAAGGAAATGAAAACATTTAACAGCACAGGATTTAGAATTGGAAGAAGAAAAAATTAGTTCAGATAACAATCCAGCTGAGTTGACAAGAATTTGGTTGCAAATGAAACAGTTTGAAATAGAATTTCAAAAGGAATAAAAAGAAAAAGAAATGCAGAAGCTTGAAATTGAACTCCAGGGAGAAAAATCAGCAAGGGAAGAAAGAAGCAGAGCTTAAAAGGAAGAAGGAACTCAAACTGTTTGGGGGAGTTCTCCCTTCCTGCCTGTCACTGGAATCGTAGCGGGTGAGGGCAGACCACACAGCGGCTCATTGACATCGGGTGGGATTCTCCGGTTTTGGGGCAAGCGTAGCTGGAGAAGCCCATGATATAAATTGGATAATGAATGGCTTAGCAAGTGAAGAACAACAAACTGATGGTTCAGACAGTGGTACAAATCTAACTCCAAGTTTGATTTGTCAAAGAAATTTGCCTAATGCCTAACTTTACTGAAAACAAGGTTGAAATATATTTTGCCCCATTTAAGAAATGCTCTACAGTTCAGGTGACCCAAGGAGAAATCAACTTTTGAGGTTGCAAAGTCTTTTGGTAGGAAATGCAATGGGTGATTAATCGAGTCTTTCAGGAGAGGAATCTTTATATTAGGAGATTGTGAGCAATGCAGTACTTAATGTACAGTTGCTGGGTGCCAGGCATGTTGAGTATGATTTTGAATTATCAGGGAAAAAAAAAATCCAGTCATATGTACCATACACTGGAGTGAAAGAGATACCTTGTGACTGGTGGTATAATTTGATGACATTACATACACTGTTGAAAACGTGACAGAATTTCCGATCGTGGAAGAATTTAGGAGCAGCTAATCATGGCTAATCCATCTAACCCGCATACCTTTGCCCCGAGGGAGGAATCTAGAATACCCAGAGGAAACCCACACAAACAGAAGGAGAATGTGCAAACTCCAAACTCAAGGCCAGAATTGAACTGGGTCCTTGGTGCTGTGAGGCAGCAGTGCTAACCACTGATAGTCTTCTAAAAAAAAAGTACTGATCAGGGTATTCATGGGAGGTATGAACCTATTGCCTTATATACAGTTGAGATAAAAAGTGAGTTAGCACACAAGGTTTATGCCATGAATATTTCAGTAAAGCACATGTTGTTTGCTAAAATAGCCATTTATATCAACTGCATATCACCCATAGTAGCTAGGGGCATTGGGAAGATGCCATCAAATTTTAGCTTTGAAAGCCGATCGACTTGAATACCCAGAGGCCTGGGTTAAGTGAATTTCACTTTTATCGTTTGTCAGTGGTGATGCATCTAATGAGTCAACTGGTTTCAGTCCCTCTGAATTAGCCTGTGGAAAGAAAGTAAGAGGAATCAGACAGCACAATTTAAAAATAACGGCTCTTCCATTTAAGATGGAGATGAGGAAAAAAATGTTTCTTTCAGTGGGTCATTAGTCTGTGGAATTCTCATCCCTCAGAGAGCAGGAGGCCTGTGCCATTGTTTGTATTTAAAAGCTCAATTAGATTTTTGATCGACAAAGGTGTCAAGGGATCTGGGGGAGCTGACAGGATAATTGAGTTGAGGCCGCAATCAGATCCAGGTGGAGCAGGTTCAAGGGGCCTAATGGGCTTGTCCTGCTCTTAATTCCCATGTTCTTGTTCTTATCTGTTGAAGGAAAATTGATGGGACAAGAAAAGCAAATTACTGTCTTAAGACAATGGGCCAGATTTTGTCACCCCTTCACAGTGTGCTTTCCGATGGCGGAAGTTACTTGCCATTGATACTGGCAGGATCGTTCAGTCCCGCCGATGCCTACAGTGATGGCATACCCATCCCACTGCTGGGGAACTGACTACGGGGGTCACCATCAGCGGGATCGGAAAATCCTGCTGGTGGGAAAGATTGAAAAAATCCTGCTCTCAGTGTCCAAATTCCAAAAGGGACAAAAGGAGGCACCCTAGGTTGCCCTAGAATCCCTCAAGTTTTCCCAAGTAATTAAAAAATAAATGGACAAGACAGCTAATGAACAGACTTTCAAACACATGAATAAGGTACTGGTTTAGCTACTGATGCCAGGTGAACCATTGGAGCCCAGATTTAGTCGATCTTATTAGGATATAAAGAAATTTAATGAGGTGGACTACATTATTCATATGTCAGATCATAGAATCATCAAATCCCTACAGTGCAGAAGGAAACCATTTGGCCTATCGGGTCTGTACTGACCACAATCCCACCCAGGTCCTATTCCCATAAACCCACACTTTTACCCTGCTAATCCTCCTGACGCTAGGGTCAATTTAGCACGGCCAATGAACATAACCTGCACATCTTTAGAGTGTGGGAAGAAAATGGAGCACCTGGAGGAAACTCACGCAGGCATGAGGAGAATGTGCAAAATCCACACAGACAGTGACCCGAGGCCGGAATTGAACCCGGTCCCTGGCGCTGTGAGGCAGCAATGCTAACCATAGCGCCACCGTGCCACCAAAGATACAGGGAGAACTCAATGAGTATGTCACATAAATATGCTGAAATAGTACTAAGACATAAGAAGTAATAAAGATGGAAGAGAGAGACATGGTTAGACTTGAATGTTCAGATGATAAGATAGAGCACCCTTCCTGCCACCCCTCCACCATGGCATGTTTTGCGGAAGGGGAGGTGGCAGCCCACCACTGCTGGCAGCAGCATTGGCTGAAACCGGGGTTTCCTATTGTTTGGGAAATCCCACCAGCGAGAAGGCCAGAGAATCTTACCCAGACACTTAAAAATTTCAAATCGAAACTCTCAGTGATAAGATTAGCCAACGCAGAGGTATGAAAGAATTTGGATATAATATTACTCCATATTCCATTCGAGTCTTAGGGTGACAGAGTCAAGTTGTTCAAAGAATATGAGTCCTTGTAGAGAAATAAAACAGGATAAACTTCATTCGCTCTATGATGTAGTAAGCACTCCACCCATTAAACAAAACCCTTACAGGCTGAATCCTGAGAAGATGGCCCAAATCAGTGAAAAACTCACCTCCATGTGAACTGAATCAAAGCAGTTGGAGTTCATCAGTTGCATGGGTACCAAAACCTGAGGAAACTTGGCCCTCTTGCTCTGTCCTTCATTTTCCTGTCAACCTGGAGAATGCAAACACACCAAGTGTACTCACAGTCAGATGCTGCCATCTTCAGCAGCACTCTTTGGTCGGGGGACCCCGGGTGTCACCCACAAGGTTTTTCATGCACCCTTGTGCCACACCTGCATACCTGGCATCACTCACTCCTAGAGTTTAACCAAAGGTTTTGCATAAAAATGAAATAAGCCTCAAAAAATTGCAATCTAATAAATTTTTAACAAGCTTAACATCTTGTAAACTCATTAAAAAGAAATGACTTGTGTGTTATCAGGTTGTGGTGTGATGAAGTCGGGGTAGGGTGCTCAATTTGCATCCGTGAAGTCCAGCCTCATGACTTTTAGTCACACCACAACTTCTTTCTCCCCCAATCTCTTTATTCTGACCATGAAAGCTTACTGTGATCAATGCTGGCTTGATGTAATCTGATTGCATCTGAGTCGCTAAAGGTGCCTATCACAAAAACATTATTAGTATTAGTAAGTGTGGTAACTGAAAACATAACCACTTTTACTGTTGTCGCGTGTTATCCTGCTCTGTGGACTCACTATGTACCTCTCACTATTTGTATCCCTCCCTCATGTAGCACTCATTGTTTGCAATCAGACTTCCTCAACAGTTGTTGCGTGTTGAGGGCAGGGGAGTGGGGAGTGGCTGCTGTTGCAGTACCCACTCAAGAACAGGTTTAACCTTTGTGTCAATAGCCCCTCCCCCAAAACACTCCACTAGCCCATTCGTTTCTGGGTGATAGGGCGCAGACATTATATGATGGATTCCATGCAGTTCCATGTACTCGTCAAAGTCTTGCAATGCACACTGCAGTCTCTTGTCTGGATATCCAAACCTAGCGAATATGTCATCGAGCTTAGCATTCTGTGGCCGTCGATTTCATACATATCACTTCCGGCCACTTTGAGTGTGCATCAATGGCCATCATATGGCCTTCCACTGGCCCTGCAAAATCTATGTGGCCATGTTCCAAAGGCATCTTTGTCCATTCCTATGGGTGCAATGGTGACACAAGTGTTGCCTTCTGATTTTGGAACATGATACACAAGAGTCCGCTTTCTTCTCAATGTTGGCAACGACACATAATTGTGTACCAGCTCTTTCATCTGCACCACCTCTGGTTCTCTTGGTTTAGTTGCTCCAATACTTTTCTCCTCAAGGAAGGGGGAATGATGGCCACTTTAAAGGGATGTGAGAGGCAAGTTTTTTTATGTAGAGGGCAGTAACTGCCTGGAATGCGCTGCCCGGAGGGTAGATACAATAGCAATGTTTAAGAGGCAGATACAAGAATACGCAGGGAATAGAGGGATACAGGTCGAGTAGAGGCAAAAAGTCTTTTGTTTAGAAAGGCAGCATGTGTCAGTGCAGGCTTGGTGGGCCGAAAGGCCTATTCTTATGCTGTACTGTTCTTTATTCTTGGTTCATAGAATCATACAGTGCAGAAGGAAGCCATTTGGCTCATTAAGTCTGCACCGACCACCAACTCACCCTGGCCCGTAATCACCCTGCGAAATCCCTGACACTAGGGTCAATTTAGTATGGCCAATCAACATTGCCTGCACATCTTTGGAATGTGGGAGGAAACTGGAGCACCCGGAGGAAACCCATGCAGACACAGAGAATGTGCAAACTCCACAGAGATAGTGGCACGAGACCGGAATCGAACCTGGGTCTCTGGCACTGTGAGGCAGCAGTGTTAACCATTGTGCCATTATGCCACCCCTTTGCTGTTTACACAGATAGTTGGAATTAATTGAAACAGAAACTGTAAAGATTGTTCAAAAAGGTTGGCAGTTGTCAACATGCGGAACAATGGTATCTGCTTTTACTACTAAGCTGACAACTGGAACATTACAAGAAAGGAAGCAAACTAATCAGATTTTCCCCAGGGCTCTGAATTCAGTCGTCATGGGTTAAATGGTTTTATTTTGTGAGGGGATCAGTACTGATTGTGCTTGTTGTTGCAATCCAGCACTTCCTATGTCTAATTTTTTCTTCTGCCATAGGTACACAGGAGGTCAGAATGAGAGAGAGAGAGAGATGAAATGGAGTTTTTTTAATCAAAATTAGACAAAGGCAAGTGGAACTAATACAACAGAGAGCAAATCCTGACTAAAAAATAACCAAGGCCAATAGAGACACCACAAAAATGAGCCTTGCAATTGAAATTCTCCTTACAACATCTCACTGTGTCCCTTCCATTTCTCAGTGTCAGTTCTACATGCCCTGTTTTATTTCTTTTTAATTGATGGTTAACAATTGTCCTCCCCACCCACTTTTCTAAATGCCTTGCGACAGGGAATAGTTGAGGCTAAGGTCATTGCAGCTTTTAAGAGTAAGTTGAATAAATATTTGAAGTTGTAAAACTGGATGGTCAACTGCAAGACCTCACAGTTGCTGTCCATAGTCTGTGGATTATGTTCTATCAAAGGTACTGAGATATTCATCATTACATTCACTGCCAGGCACTATTCTGCATTCCATTCCTATTCCTCATTGTAACATTCCACCAGTTGTTCCAGGCTGGATGTTTCACATCTAGCCCTCATGCCCCCCTACATTGGCATCAAGAACCACTCCTATTCCGATTTCAGGCTAGCACTGGGGCCTCATCCAGCCACATCTGATTGATGTGCACTGGATATCCTCCTTGGGATTGAAGAGGGAAATCTCAAAGAGTGAGATGCTCCACTAGCCTGAAGGGTGGACGGGACATCTTAGGGGGCCAACTATCATGAAACATCAAGATGCTAGTAAAATGAAAGGTACTGTTTTGTGCAAAAGTTAAATCAAAACTGCAGTGTATTTTTTTTAACCATGTCTGGGCAGGGTATAAGGGAAATGATGTCTTTTGAGATGATACATTTTGATAATCTGAGGGCTATGGTTAAGAAGTAGAAGAAGTGTTGAAGAAGCAACAAATTCTTCAGGTTTGATTCTTTGAGTATGACAATGTTAGAACATTGCTTGAGTAATCTGTGGACAGCTCAGGAACCAATTCCCCAGATATTTGTCAGGATTAGACTACACATGTCTTTGTTGTCCCCAGATCCAATGTCGAGCAATCTGGCTTCTCCTCCTCTAATTTAAAAATAATAATTTTGATATGACTGTGTGGCTTACAAGGTCATTCCAGAGTGGAACCAGAGTCACATATAGAGCAGAATGATTTGATTTGATTTATTATTGTCACATGTATTTGTATACAGTGAAAAGTATTGTTTCTTGCGTGCTATAGGCAACAACATCTCCTCCACGATCATTCTGAACACTGGTGCCCCATAAGGCTGTGTTCTCAGCCCCCTACTACACTCCCTGTACACTTATGACTGTGTGGCCAAATTCCCCTCCAATTTACTTTTCAAGTTTGTTGATGACACCACCATAGTGGATCAGATCTCAAACAATGCTGAGACAGTGTACAAGAATGAGATAGAGAATCTGGTGAACTGGTGCAGCAATAGTAATGTCTCCCTCAATGTCAACAAAACAAAGGAGATTGTCATCGACTTCAGGAAGCGTAGAGGAGAACATCAATGGGGACAAAGTAGAAAGGGTCGAGAGCTTCAAGTTTTTTAGGTATCCAGATCACCAACAACCTGTCCTGGCCCCGCCCCCCCCCATACCAACACTATAGTTAAGAAAGCCCACCAACGCCTCTACTTTCTCAGAAGACTAAGGAAATTTGTCATATTAGCTACAACTTTCATCAACCTTTACAGATGCACCATAGAAAGCATTCTTTCTGGTTGTATCACAGCTTGGTGCGGCTCCTGCTCTGTCCAAGACTGCAAGGAACTACTAAAGGTCGTGAATGTAGACCAAACCATCACTCAAACCAGCTTTCTATCCATTGACTTTGTCTACAGTTCCCACTGCCTCAGCAAAGCAGCCAGCATAATTCAGGACCCCACGCACCCCGGACGTTCACTCTTCCACCTTCTTCCTTCAGGAAAAAGATATAAAATTCTGAGGTCACATACCAACCAGCTCAAGAACAGCTTCTTCCTTGCTGCTATCAAACTTTTGAATGGGCTTACCATGCATTAAGTTGATCTTTCTCTACACCTTAACTATGACTGTAACACTACATTCTGCATTCTCTCCTAACCTTCTCTATGAACGGTACATTTTGCCTGGATAGCGCATAAGAAACAATACTTTTCATTGTATGTTAATATATGTGACCATGATAAATCAAAATCAAATCAATTCAAATCAAATCAAGTACAGGCAAAGTTCATAGAGAAGGAAAGGAGAGAGTGCAGAATATAGTGTTACAGTCATAGCTAGGGTGTAAAGAAATATCAACTTAATGTGAGGTAGGTCCATTCAAAAGTCTGATGGTAGCAGGGAAGAAGCTATTCTTGAGTCAGTTTGTATATGACCTCAAACCTTTGTATCTTTTTCCCGACAGAAGAAGGTGGAAGCAAGTATGTCCGGGGTGTGTGGGGTCCTTAACTAAGTTGGCTGCTTTTCTGAGGCTGCGAGAAGAGTAGACAGTATCAGTAGATGGGAGGCTCGTTTGTATGATGGATTGGACCACATTCACAACATTTTGTAGTTTCTTGCAGCCTCAGACAGAGCAGGAGCCATACCAAGCTGTGATACAACCAGAAAAAATGCTTTCTATGGTGCATCTGTAAAAGTTGGTGAAACTTGTAGCTGACATACCAAATTTCCTTCTTTTCTGAGAAAGTAAAGGCATGGTGGGCTTTCTTAAGTATAGTGTCGGCATGGGGGTATCAGGACAGGTTATTGGTGATCTGGACCCTAGAAAAGTGAAGCTGTTAACCATTTCTACTTCGTCCCCATTGATGGAGACAGCGGCATGTCTTCCACTATGCTTCCTGAAGTTGATGACAATCTCCTTCGTTTTGTTGACACCGAGGGAGAGATTATTGCCGTTGCACCAGTTCATCAGACTCTCCATCTGATTCCTGTGCTCTGTCTCGTCATTGTTTGAGATCCAACCCACTGTGTTGGTGTTGTCAGCAAACTTGCAAATCGAATTGGAGGGGAATTTGGCCACAATGTCATAAGTGTATAAAGAGTATAGTAGGGGGCTGAGGATATTGCCTCGTAGGGCACCAGTGTTGAGATGATTGTGGAGGAGGGAATGGGTAAGGATGGTAAGTTTTCTTCCCTAAAGGACATTAGTGGACCAGTTAGATACAACAATCTGATTTGCAGTCACCATTGCTGCTTTTTTCAGAGGTTCATTTAATTAACTGGATTCGAATCCTCAAAATGCCATGGTGGGATTTGAACTCACTTCTCCAAATTATGAGTCTAGTCTTCTGGATAGCATAAATCCAATAACATAACCGTTATAACACTCTGAGATTAATGCCAAGGGATCAAATCACAATGAATTAAAATATATTACAGGTGACACTTGTTAAAAAGAACATCTTTTTATTAAAGAGTTTCCATTTTGCGACAAAGCAACAAATCCCCAAAATCCAGCGCAGCAAAGAATAATCATCACTCCACATATGCATATAAAAAAGACCGGCAAATAGCATTATAATTAGTTCAAATTATCAATTACAGTTTGTTGTAACTGTTGTAATGGTTGTAAGTAGAGCTTCCTTCTACACAGATATTGAAAGGATATTACAAAGAGTGGAAGATATCAGGATAACAGGATAAAGCCATGAGCACATGGTACAACAGTACACATCTTCATCTACAGGACAACAAAGACCAAGCTACACAGGATAAGGTAATCCCTGTGAGGTCAAATTGGAGCCTAAAACAGCACCTCAAAATCTCTCAACAATGAAAGATACCTTAAAAAGAGGGGAACAAAAATCAAAAAGGATTCTTTAATGCCAAAAATAACAAATAGTACAAAAGGAAAGTGTGACGGCAATTCTGTGAGGGCTTATAAGGCCATACCCACCACTTGTAGACCAAACCACTCAACCACCATCTTGCCATGGCAGGACTCATATTAACCACAATTAAGGTCTCGGAAACCATTAAATGCAATCCCTATTATAAATGTCAGGATTACAATATGAAGGAAATGGATAAATATCTAACAACTCTGATGCCATGCAACCATCCTAGGATGCTCCCCAATAGAATGAAGGAGACCCATTATCTGTCCATAAGCAAAACAAATACCTCCATATCACATACACTAAACTCCAGTGATTTGAATTTGACACAGGGGCAGAAACAGAGCGGGCACCTTTTAGGGCTGAGGTGAGCAGAAATTTCTTTACCCAGAGAGTGGCGAATATGTGAAATTCACTCCCACAGAAAGTAGTTGAGGCCAAAAATTTATGTGTTCCCAAGAAGGAATTAGATATAGCTCTTAGGGCTAAAGGTATCAAGTGATAGGGGGTGGGGAGGGGGGGTAGAGGAAGGGCCAAATAGTCTACTCGTCCTCCTCGCTTCTTAGTATGTTTCTATGTGAGCCCATTCACTAGCTAAGCTACTCCTGTCAACAATGCCCATCCAAGTTGTTTCCAACCACTTTGCCTTTGCTCAGTTCCCCATCACCCCAATTTAACCAGGACCTTTTAGGAACATAGCACAGTGTATGCACTCTCAAATTCATTTATTATGGATTGCGTATCAGAGTAAATAAAAAGATTAAAGGTAAGAAGTGCTGGTGCTCGTGAAAACGCAGTCATTCCCACACTTAAATCACATGACTCCCTTCAGCTGGCACTTTGGAAAGGGAAATATTGCAACAGGTTTTCATTCCAGCTACAACGACACAGAAGTGAGAACTCTGGACAACCCATCAGCAACTTTCAGATCATCGATGAATGAGCTGGACTGCAGATCATTGGAACCCAGGATCCGAGACAATACCTCCAGCTGGCGTTTGCTAAGAAGGAGTGGAAAATTAATCATATTGTAATGCAGGGCCTGATTCAGGCTTAAGTGACCTTCTGGAATCATTTTCGATTGTCTGAGGGGATCGGAGAAGAACTTTCCAGGGAGGTTTTCTCTGAAATTATCCTTGGTTTTTAACTTTTTGTTTTTTCACCTCTCCCAGGAGATAACAGCATTTTGGCTGGGGATGGAGTTTTAGGGTGAGATTTTCCAGGCCTTCCCACCAGCAAGGTCTTTCAATCCTACCTAAGGTGACACCCCTGCCCCTCCCCTCTTACACACCACTCACCCCCCCCCCCCCCCCCCCCACCCCCCCACACCCCCCCACCCATTTCCCACCAGCAGGGCAGTCAAGCCACACAAGATGCCACAGATAGTTCCCTCTGGCAGCCAATAGCGAGCTGCCTCCACTGTCTGAAAACACGCCATGGCGTGGGGGGAGGTGGGGGGGTGGGGGGGGGTGGTAGGGGGGAGTATGTGGGTGGGGGCAGCCTGAGAAAATCCCACCCATAGATTTTGCTGCAATATGGCATTGCTGTTGTTGAATAGACTGGGGGATCTTTTCCTCTTTGTCATTCTTTGTCTTTTTCTTTCAGGGATTTAAATGTAAGAAGTTGAGCATGTGGGAATAAACATGAAAGGAAAACAAACGAATCATGTGTGGTTTGATTTATGTAGAGATCCTGGTGAGGCAGAGATAGTGGAGGAGTTGTATTCCCCAATCGGGGATTACAGTCTGGGGACAGGATGAACTCTCTGGGCCCGATTTTACCATTGTGTCGCGCCCATTCATATTACAGGCAGAAGACATTTGTCTTCTTAAGGGTTGACTGCAAATTCCAGTTTTCACAGGGAGAACTGTAACACCCTGCCTTCATCTGATAGCAGCACAAATTATGCTGACTTCTTCTATTTCCTTGCAATGACAGGCTCCTAGAGAATGCAGTCGTCTGAATTGGGCTAAATTGAAGTAGCAGTAAATGAACCTAAAAGGAGTCGGTTTTGGTTATCTCAAGTTCTGGATGCGTTAATACCCAGGGTCACCTTGTTTCAAACAGAAATAAACATTGACAGTGTGTTCAGTCTGCCCATACATGCCTCAGTGTTATATGAATAGTACACACATTGGATGGATTGAATAAGGACATGGAGCCCGACTTTACCACTGCGCCATGCTGTTTTCTGGCGCAAAAACTTGGTAAAGTCAAGCATGAGGCGATTAGCACAATCTGTGCCCATGTCTGCGCAGATGCCCGCTTTACCAAGGCCTGAAAATTGCTGTGATCCGAACCATGTCCAAAACGGTCACGACATGAATTTAAATGCATTTTCTGCATTTAAATCGACTTAATGAGATGGACACCCAACCTTACCAGCATTTCCCCCTTTTCCATTGCGTTCACCCGTCCAGTTTCGGTACAAAACAGACTGCTCGGCAAAGGCCTGTTTTGGGTGCGTCAGCTTTCGAAGAGGTAAATTCAGAGCTTCCAATGGCTCTCTAACTCAGATTGGTGGTGGGGGTAGGGGGAGGAGGGGGTGGCGGGGGCGCAGCTGAGGGAGGTGGGCCAGATGTTTCTCTGGTGGGGGCGGGGATGGAGGCAGGCCCCATCATTCTCTGGTATGGGCGGAGAGGGGTTGGGAGGGAGGCCAGATAGTTCTCTGGTGTGAAGGGGGTGGGGGGAATGAGGGAGGCCTCATCATTCTCTGGTGAGGGGGAGAAGGAGAAGGCCAGGTCATTCTCTGGTGAGGAGGGAGAAGGGAGGCCAGATGGATCTCTGGCAGGAGGCGCAGGGTGGGGAGGGGTAGAGGGTGTCTGCTGCCACTTGATGGGGGGAAAGGGGGGCAGGGAGTTGCGATCGGTTTGTGTAGCGGGAGGGTGTGGGTGGATAAGGGGGACAGTTATCTGTGGGGGTGGGGCGATGTTTATGGGGCCATCGCTCCCGGACCGCTTTATCTGCTTTTTGTGGCCCAGGAGGGCGATGTGACAAGGAGCGTTTTTCAAATTTTTTTTTCACTGTGCAATGCGCAGTTGAAGGCTCCAATCGGAGCTGCAGCGTTTTGGGCACGATAAGTCCCACCCACAGTGTGTTGCAGGCTCGCAACGTTTTTTTTCAGGCTGAGTGCGTATGGGGCACCTGAGAACAGGTTTACAAGTTGGATCTGAATTAGGCCCAGGTTCAGCACTTAGAATCAAAAGAGTAAAATCACCACCATCGCCTACACAAAGCCTTATCTATCATTCCTGCCAAGCTGATCCCTTCCTGCACAGAATTAACCCACACTCTGCTGTCCCACCACTAAGGAATGTTATAGTTTGGAATCTGACTACTTCAGGAAGATGCACAGAAACCTCTTCCCTACTCCCTAAGGTTGAGGGAGGGTCACATCACAATCGAACTGAATCTCAAACTCCCTGTAGCTGACAATTCTCTGTCAGGATATGGTGTAAATTTCACTTTGTGACCCCACATTCACGACACATTGTCTCGGTTTCTTCTGGAACATGATAATTCTGTGACAAACAGAGTCAACATGGCTGTCAAAACTCAGAGAGCCTGGCACCTAATGAGACAACACTGAAGAAAAGTCTTCATTCCTTTTTCAGCTTTTATCTACTGATTGCATCCCAAGAGCAACAGCACTTTTCAAATCTGCTCAATTCATGAGCACTGGTGAGTCCCAAATTAATACCCTACACCTGAATACAATTAACTCCCAATTAAAATACAATTAGCAGATTCCCTTCTCTCACTTTAGATAAAAGAGACAAGAATAGATTTTGTTTACTTAAACAAAATGTCCAAAACAGATCTGTACTTTGTACAATACATTATGGTGTGAGATACCTGATCAGGGGATAGGTTCACAGGGGTGGAATTTGCAGGAGGGGAAATTTGTAAGGGGTGGATTTGTTAGTGATTATTTTGTGGAGAGATACAGAGTGAGTCACCAGGGGACTTTGAATGGGTAACTTCCCAGGGAGGATATCATAGGGAATAGATTTGTGAGGCCGATTACAGGATGGGGAGATTCTTGGGGCCAGTGAGGGAAGGAGGAAAGGAATTTCACAGGGGGAGTAAGACTCATGGAGGTCAGATTTCAGAGCAATATTTGTAGTTGAGAGATTTGTGTGGAGGGATTTGCAAGGGAGAATTTGTTTTGATGGAGATATGGAGGAGGTTGGGGGGGGGGGTGGAATTTATAAGGCGGTAGATTTGCCGGGTGCAGATTCATGGGTGGAGAGGTGGTGGGGGTGGGGACAGAAACCATTGGGGGGCAGTGTAGATTTGTGGGAGAATTTGTGTGTTAGATTCACCAGAGTAAAAGTCAGGGGGAGATTTATTTGGGGAAGGCGGGGGGAACACATTCACAGGGAGGAGATTCAGGTGGGGGAAGCCACAGGAGGAAAATCCTGGGGAAATTTGTGGGTCATGAGCAGAAAAGATAGGAAAAAGAGAAAAAAGTGACATAAAATAGAGTGAAAAAACAGAATGAGCTAAAAGAGAGGGAGAAAAGAAAGAAAAAAGACAGTCAAAACCTTAGCATTCCTTAATAGTGTTGCAGGAATATTTACACAACACAGGCTTCAGTGGTTCATGAAGATGGCTCACCTTCTAAAAGGCAAATAGGCAACAAAAAATGCTGGTGTTTCCAGGGACACAATATCAAGTCATAGAAAAATATGTTAAAGAAAAGGGCAGTGGATGAAGCATCCACTGCAATGTTGAGGTTATTGATTTTTAAAAAGAATTTTTTTAAAAAAACAACCTATATCCACACAATATACTTTAATTTGCACGTACAATGGCCATTCAAAGTAATCAGAGGGATCTATTCAAAGTTGTCCTGTTACAATCGTCTTTTCTATAGATCATACAAGTATATTTAAGTCTGTACTGATCAAATCATATCAGCCATCTTTTATCTTTTAGTTCTAATCAGACAAGTATGCTTAATTTTGCGCAGGTCTAATATCTTTCCTCTATACAATGGGCTTCCTACCTTGTTTACCTAATAGGTCTTCACCAGAATACAATTATGCCCATAATTAAATTATTAATGTGGCTGTAACATTTCTTTCTCCAGAGCATTCCATTTTGGCATGCCTTCATTTTACAGGCTATTCTCTCTAAGCCCGCCTCCCCACCCCTTAAGCCATGGTAACTCATATTTTCTGAGCTAGTCCTTTATTTATATTCTATTTTCTCATTATAGATATAAGAAAAGAATGTAACCAGAGCTGACACATTAAAACAATTAAGCTGACACCTTTTATCCTGGAAAGGTCAGTACCGAGGGACAACTTGATAGAAATCTTCAGTGCTATGAAGGGGTTCAATAGAATGCACTTGGGGAAGGTCTTTCCATCTGTGGGCAAGGTATTGTATATATTGTAAATATATGGAAGTCACTGACAACTACAATAAGAATTTCAGGAGAAACCTCTTTCTAGTGTCAACCTTGGGCTCAGTTGGTAGTACTTTTACATTGAAGTCTTATGGTTCAAGTCTCACTTGAGGGCATGAGTGCAAAACTCAAGGCTGACACACTGCAGTGCAGTACTGAGGGAGTGCTACACTGTTAGAGGTGTCATCTCTCAGATATAATGTTCAACTGCAGTGCCATTCAGTTGAATCTGGCACCATTTGAAGAAGAACATGGTAGTTCTCCTGGCCAATATTTATCCAACATTGCAAAAAGTCAGATTTTTTTGCCATTATCACATAGCAGTTTTTGGGCTTTTGCTGCGATCACATTACGAAAATGACCTCATCGGCTGTGATGCGCTTTGAGATGTCCGGTAGTTGTGAAACGTGCTTTGTGAATGCAAGTCTTACTTTACCAAGGAAGTGATAAGCAACGAGGAACTACCACATGAAGAGTTTGATGTGGATAAGTTAGATACATTTAAGGAGATTCTGGATCAACAAATGAAGGGGAAGAAGATAGGAGATGCTGATGAGGTATAGTGAGGAAGGATGAGTGACGAACTGAATGGATCATAATATCTGCAGGTATTGGATGGGCTGAATGGCCTGCTTTTGTGGTGCAAATGCCATGCAATATTCAAAAATGTCACTTTGATGGAAGGGACATGTTCAGGGTGCTCACCAGCGCAGTTAGGACTGGACCCAACAAGAAAATGAATGGATCAAATCTGCCAGTATCTGAAATTGGACTATTCCCCATCCTTTAGTCTATGTTCCCTAAAAGAGAGCAGGATGAGATACCAAACTACGATTGGCTGCTCCTACTCAGGGCTGGCTTTGACGTCACAGAAACCTAACATTAGAATATAAGAACATAAGAACTAGGAGCAGGAGTAGGCCATCTGGCCCCTTGAGCCTGCTCCGCCACTCAACTCATTTACCCCCAGTCTTTGCTTTCTGTTAGTTAATAATCTTTCCGTACTAATACCTTACCCGTAACACTGTACACCTTTATCTTATGTAGCAGTGTTTGGTGCGGCATCTTGTCAAATGCCTTCTGGGAATCCAAATACACCACATCCACAGGTTCCCCATTGTCCACTGCACATATAATGTTCTCAAAGAATTCCACCAAATTAATAAAACATGACCTTCCCTTCATGAACCCATGCTGTGTCTTACCAATTAGACAATTTATATCCAGATGTCTTGCCATTTCTTCCTTAATGATAGATTCAAACATTTTCCTTACTATAGAAGTTAAGGTAACTGGCCGATAGTTACCCACCTTTTGTCTATCTCCATTTTTAAACAGTGGTGTCACATGTGTTATTTTCCAATCTGTGAGAACCACCCCAGAGTCCAGCAATTTTGGTAAATTACCACTAGTACATTTGTTATTTCTCCCGCCATCTCTTTTAGTACCCTGGAATGCATTCCATCAGGACCAGGAGACTTGTCTACGTTTAGCCCCCCATTATCTTGCCAACACAACTTTTGTGATAATGATAGTTTCTAGGTCCTCACTTGCCATAGCCTTCCTGCCATCAATTCTTGGCATGTTATTTGTGTCTTCTACTGTGAAAACCGACACAAAATATCGTTTCAATGCCTCAGCTATTTCCTTATTTCCAGTTATTCCCCTTCTCATTCGCTAAAGGACCATTGTTTACTTTAGCCACTCTTTTTCATTTTACGTACTTGTAGAAACTTTTGCTATCTGTTTTTATATTCTGAGCTAGTTTACTCTCAGAATCCATCTTACTTTTCTTTATTTTTTTTGTGGCTTTCTGTTGACCTTTAAAGATTTCCCAATCTTCTAAGTTCCCACTAATCTTTGCCACTTTGTATGCATTTTCTTTCAATTTGATACCCTCCTTTATTTCCTTAGATATGCATGGCTGATTATCTCTTTTTCTACAGTCCTTCCTTATCACTGGTATATAAGTTTGCTGAACGCTGTGAAAGGTCACTTTGAAAGTCTTCCACTGTTCCTCAATTGTCCCACCATAAAGCTTTTGCTCCTATTCAACCTTAGCCAATGCCTCCCTCATCCCTTTGTAGTCTCCTTTGTTTAAGCACAAGACATTTATCTTGGATTTTACCGTCTCATGCTCCATCTGTATTTTAAATTCAATTATACTGTGATCGCTTCTTCCAAGAGGATCCCTAACTGTAAGTTCATTAATTATTCCTGTCTCATTACATAGGACCAGATCTAGGATATGGATGGGGGAAGGTCCTAAGGGAGGCAGGAGGTGGAGACCGGTTCTTGATTGGCCTCAAATAAGGAAGGGTAGGATCATAGCTTGACAAAGAGCAGCAGATGGTCGGCAAGAAATGACGTGGAGGACTGACAGAGCAGAACAAAGAGCAGTGAGCCAGGAGCATGAGGTGACATTTGGAGGACCAGGTGAAAAGAGCAGAGTTGAGGGGAAGAGGCATGAGGAGAGACACAGCACCCCCAGCAGCCACAGTCTCTGTATTAGCGCTGCTGCTTCAATTTTCAACTCTTTGAGCCCTATTTTATTATTTTGATTCCAAGTGCTGGGCGGCCTTGAAACTGTGAGTATTTCAGGTCCCTCTTTTAGACACGTTTCCAGGCACCCCCATATACACTCTGCCTGAGAAAATAGCAGCGATTCTGAATCGTGCTCCAGAAGCCTGTGGGTGGGGCTTAAAACGCCCAAAATGCTGCAGGTCCGATTGGAGCAGCCAATTGCGCATGCACAGAAGAAAAGTCACTCCCCTGCCACATCACTCCCATGCTGGATAATGCCTCTCCGCCTTGACCCCCACATACATTACCCTACCCCCACAGCATAACTGACCCGTCTGGCACCCAGAATGATCACGCCCCCCCCTCCCCCCCTCCCCCGCCACATTCTCCCCACTGATCACACACAGTATGGCAGCAGACCCCCCCCTTTCCCATCACTGATCACAAGAAGAGTGGCAGTGGGCACCATCTTTCCCCCCACAAATCACACGCAGAGTGGCAGCGGACTCCCCTTGCTCCCATGCCCTCCTGCCCCTCCCATCAGAGAGCCATCTGACCCACCCGCCCGCCACCCCCACCAGAGAGCCATCTGACCTGCTTCCCTTCAGCCCCACCCCTCCCCATCCCTCCACCACTGACCTGAGTGAAAGAGCCATTGGGAGCTCTGAACTTGCCTCCTTAGAAGCTGGAGCGCCCGAATCAGACCTTCGCAGACCATCTCTCGCCGAATCGAATGGGCGAACGCAGTGATAAAGGGAGATGTGCCAGCAAGTTTGGGCATGCAGCCCATTGTCAATTTAAATACATGCAAATACATTTAAATTGACATTGTGCCCGCTTTGGGTGCAGTCCCGACAGTGGCCATTTTTTGGCCCTTTGTAAAGGGGAATGATCATGCTACTCACCTCACGCCCGACTTTACTAAGATTTTGTGCTTGAAAATGGGCACAACTTGATGGTAACATTGGACCCTTTATATCCATTCTTTCAATTAAATTTGTTCTTATCTAACATCTATGGATGCTAGGAACTTGGTAGATTCAAAATCAATAATTTTAGCATGACTCTTATTTTGTAGTTTGTATTAATATGTTATTAAACATTTGTGCTAAATTGCCAAAAAAACTCTGCATTATGGGAAACCAGCCAGACTAATTAAATAGACAGCCTTAATTGTGCTTCAATGAAAGAAGCAATTCATTAATTGATGTGTTAGGCTGGTAATGTAATATGCAACACAAAAGTTTATAATTTTTATAATTATAAACACATTATGAGCGCTTCATTATTAATACAGATTCTTAAAATGCTGTCAGAATTCTAAGATGCTCCCTACCTAGGACAGGAAGGAAAAAAGATAACATGACCTGTTTAAACTTGATGGAAGGACTGAATCGGCTCCTATTCAAGATTTCTCAACTTCAAAAGAGCGACAGCTATGACAACCAATTATTGGTCAACACTTAGGCTAATTCAAGATAAGAGAAATATCATAAGATGCAGTATTGTCTTGAAGTTGAGACAACATGTGTAATTAGCTAAAAGCCAAAGGGCTAACTCTTATTTCATCATTGACAAGACGAATTGCTATTTGCAAACAATTGACTAAGGTGGGCTTTCACTATTTCTAAACTATAAGAAAGAAACCTCAAGAGGTCACAATGGTAGAGAGAGAGGTTGAAAGAGATGTTGGGAGGGATGTTGGCAGAAAGACGTGGAGTGCTGATGATTTTACATGTTAACCATGTTGTTGGAGCAAATATTTCACATCCTGGTATGAGAAGAGTGGTCTGTTCAGTTGTTAAAGTTAAGCTTCTCTTCTCACTGTTAAAATTCTGTCAATTAGAGCTGGTTACTGTTAACTGACACTTTGTTTGTTATCTTTCTGACTTGTTATCTTTTTAATCGTTAATAGTGGTTAGGGGCGGCACGTGGTACAGTGGTTAGCACTGCTGCCTCACAGCACCAGGTTCAATTCTAGCCTTGGGTGAGTGGAGTTTGCACATTCTTCCAGTGTGTATGGAATTCCTTCTTGTGCACTGGTTTCTTTCCACTGTCCAAAGATACGCATGTTAGGTGGATTGGCCATTCTAATTTGATTTATCATTGTCACATGTATTACTATATAGTGAAAAGCATTGTGTCTTGTGCATTATCCAGACAAAGCATACTGTACATAGAGAAGGAAAGGGTGCAGAATGTAGTGTTACAGTCATTGTTAGTTTTGAAAAAGATCACCTTCATATGATGGCACCTGATGGCAGCAGGGAAGAAGCTGTTCTTGAGTCAGTTGGTACGTGACCTCAAGCTTTTGTATCTTTTTCCTGATGGAAGAACGTGGAAGGAAGTATGTCCAGGGTGTGTGGGGTCTTTGATTATGCTGGCTGCTTTACTGAGGAAGTGGAAAGTGTAGACAGAGTCAGTGGATGGAAGGCTGGTTTGCGTGATGGACTGGGCTTCATTCATGACCCCTTGTACTTTCTTGTGGTCTTGGACAGAGCAGGAGCCATACCAAGCTGTGAGACAACCAGAAAGACTGAATCTTACGGTGCATCTGTAAAAGTTGGTGGGAGACTTGGTGGACATGCCAAATTTCCTTAGTCTGCTGAGAAACTAGAAGCATTGGTGGGCTTTCTTAAATATAGCATTTCCATGGATGGATCAGGACAAGTTGTTGGTAATCTGGACACCTAGCAAGTTAAAGCTCTCGACCATTTCCAGTTCATCCCCATTGATGTAGACAGGGGCATACCCTCCGCTACACTTTCTGAAGTCGATGATTATTTCCTTCATTTTATTGACATTGAGGAGAGATTACTGTCATCGCACCAGTTGATCAGATTCTCTATCTCTTTCCTGTATTCCGTCTCATCATTGTTTGAGAGCTGACCCACTACGGTGGTGTCATCAGCACACTTGAAAATCAAGTTGGTGAGGAATTTGGCCACACAGTTATAGATGCATAAAAAGTATAGCAAGGGGCTGAGGACACAGCCTTGTGGTGCACTGGTGTTGAGGATGGTCATGGAGGGGTTGTTGTTGTCTATTCTTACTGATTGTGGTCTGTAGGTTAGGAAGTCTAGGATCCAGTCACAGGGTGAGGAGCCAAGCCCTAGGCCACAGAGTTTGTAGATGAGTTTTTTTTGGGAACAATGTTGTTGAAAGCTGAGCTGTAGTTAATAAATAGGAATCTGACACAGGTGTCTTTGTTATCCAGGTGTTCCAGGGTTGAATGAATGATGGTATTTGCTGTAGACCTGTTGCAGTAGTAGGCAAGCTGTAGTGGATCCAGGCAACCTGGGAAGCCAGAATTGATTCCTGCCATTTTTGAAGACTCACCTTTTGAAGCACTTCAAAGTGATGGATGTCAGAGTCTCCGGATGATAGTCATTAAGGCACACTGCCTGGCTTTTCTTTTGTACCGGGATGTGTCATCGTTACAAGTGAAGTTGGATACTTCAAGGAGTTCTACAAAGCTCACCTGACCTGTAATGTGTTATGCTGAATTTGGCTGGGATGAGCATGAGAGGTTTCATCTCAGGTGTGATTGAACTGACAGGAGGAGTTTTTATCAAAAACAATGTTTAATTGAGAATATTGTTGACATGTAAGACAATTAGCAAGAACTTTTAACAATTACAATCAACAAACACAACAACTACGATAGTATATAACTCTTAAGAAATATCTCTAATGTGTTCCAACCAAAGCCAACATCCAATAAACAAAACTCTCCAAATAAGCACCAAAACAGCAAAGGTTAATTGTTACAGATATTAACCATCCTGAGTTGAATGCTGAAAATCTCTTGTGAAGAAATTCAGAAGAGGTTGTATTCGAATCTGTTTCCCAAAACACAGCTTCTTTAAGACAGGGTGGCAATAAGACTCTCCTTCAGCAAACTGAGAATAGTTTCCGATCCAAACAAAGAGAAGAACTGGAAGAGAGAGAGAATGCTTCTTAGCTTGCTGCTAAACTGCTCCAATACATTCCCCAGAATGAAACTGAAAGCCCAAACGAAAAAACCCAAGTCACCTGACCATCACAAACAAAACTGGAAGCACTATCTCCTGACTACCACAACTTAGCTCCACCTCTAATGACATCACTGAAGCTGCAAGCTGCATGATTTTTAAAAAACCTTTCTTGAAGGTACACTCATACGACATTATCTTCTTGAGGCAGATAGGGATCTCAGATTGCTGTAAAAAGAGGTTAAGTATGTCTGCAAATACCCCTGCCAGCTAATCCACGCAGGATCTGAGTACTCATCTGGGTATCCCATCTAAGCCAGTCGCTTTCCAGGGTTGACTTTCAAGAAGGCTGATCTGACACTGTGATGGTGAACTTGGATATGGGTTCAGCCAGGATTTCTGGGGTGGAGGGCATGCTCCCACTGACCTCTTGTTCAAAACGATCATAGAATGTGTTGAGCGCATTGCAGAGGGGTGTATTGGTGATACGATCCTTGAGGCCTTCATCTGGCAGCCTGTTTTGTCTTGCAGACCTTGCCATAGTCAACCTTGACGCTTAGTGTCAGAGGAAATTATCAGGGTAAATCTGGGGATAGGGCCTGGGTGGGATTGTTGTTGGTTCAGGCTTGATGTGCCCAATGGCCTGTTCTGCACTGTAAGAATTCTGTAAATCAATGATAATTTTTCTATCTTGCCATGTGGTTAAATTTCTAGAACCTGATGTGATTTACAATTGGGGAGTTATTGCAAGGAAGTGAACCCCATAAGTCTGAGACCGCAAGAAAGTACAAAGGGTCATGAACGAAGCCCAGTCCGTCATTCCAACCAGCGTCCCACCCTTTGACACTGTCCACACTTTCCACTACCTCAGAAAAGCAGCCAGTATAATTAAGGACACCACACAATCTGGACATTCTCTCTTCTACCTTCTTCCATCGGGTAAAAGATACAAAAGTCTGAGGACACGTACCAGCTGACTGAAGAACAGCTTCCTCCCTGCTGCCATCAGACTTTTGAGTGGACTTATCTTGCATTAAGTTAATCTTTCACTACATCCCCGCTATGACTGTAATATACATTCTGCAGTCTCTCCTTTCCTTCTCGATGAACGGTATACTTTGTCTGTATAGCGCACAACAATACTTTTCACTGTATACAAATATATGTGATAATAATAAATCAAAATCAAAATCAAAATAAGTTAAAGATGTGACAAACTTGAGCTTCAATTTAGTTTCTCTTATTTCTGGAGACTGTTATTGATTCCATCTCCCTCCATTCCTCCACCCAGTCTTGTTATCTCTTCTTTGTGCTGAGTCAGACAAATGAGGAAGTGGGCACATATTTGAACAAGTCCAGCTGAGGGGAAGGGGCATGGAAATAAGGCCTGAGATGAGGGATTGGGGCTGGGTTTGGCAGGGGAAACGACAGCTCCAGCTTGACTGCTGCTTGGATGGATTGTCCTGAAGTCCCTGCTGAATCCTATGTGAGCTGATATTATAAATGGTTCACTTTCCTCAGGTGTTGTACCTCTTTCCTTCAACTCTGTTGTTATCGTTCCTCTACTCCAAATGTCAATCTTGATCCCACTGTCCTTGCAAACTATCATCCCATCTCCAAGCTCCCTCTCCTCTCTCAGGTCTTGTGAAGTGGATTGTAATCACAGCCTTGTTTGGAACTACTCTAGATCAGCTATGCTCCTCAGGTGATCACTCATACCTATGGCGGAATTTTACCAGCGTGTCTGCCCAAGTTTCACACGATCCCACCCGAGGCCAACGGAGAATGTTATTCCCCGAGCCGAGCCCACCCCCAGAATCGGTAAAATTCCGGCCATAATGTTGAGAAAGAAAGGCCTCAAAAACACTTAAATACATCTGAAGAAATGATTCAATGCTTTCTGAAGGAAAGGAACCATCAGAGAATGTTATTGTCCTCCAGATAGCCCTTGAAAGACATTTTGATTTTGACTTGATTTTTGATTTGATTTGATTTATTGTCACATGTATTATCATACAGTGAAAATATTGTTTCTCGCATGCTATACAGACAAAACATACCATTCATAGAGAAGGAAAAGAGAGAGTGCAAAATGTAGTGTTACAGTCATAGCTAGAGTGTGGAGAAAGATCAACTTAATCAAGGTAGGTCCATTCAAAAGTCTGACAGCAGCAGGGGAGAAACTGTTCTTGAGTTGGTTACTACATGACCTCAGACTTTTGTATCTTTTTTCCCCGAAAGAAGAAGGTGGAAGAGAGAATGTCCGGTCCTTAATTATGCTGCTGCTTTGCCGAGGCAGCGGGAAGTGTAGGCAGAGTCAATGGCTGGGAGGCTGGTTTAAGGGTTATAACAGCCCAGATATGATAAAGGTCCAGGGATATTTCTTCATTAATGTACCTGTAAGTGGAAGAGTGTACATAGAGGGGCTCTCAAATCTGGACACGGAAGACTAGATGAGACAGTATATTTTCTAGAACCGAACATTCAATTCACAGTTGGTGGTAACTCAATCACAACATTTACAGTTCTGGGAAAGTAAGTATAACCTTGTGCCTGATTCTCCTATTGCGAACAGCAACTTTCCTGGCGGGTCAAATGTGCAGAATCATATGTCAGCCGTTTTGCGGGATTCACATATGTGTTGGGAACACGAGTGCCTCTCAGAGCCGGAGTACAGTCGCAGTTGGGACCACAGTAGAAACTGGCAGGAAGACAGGTAAGTGATTTGAATCTTTTTAAAATGTATTTTAAATATATTTTGCATTTTATTATCGGGCCCAGCAGGGAACTTGTCCAGTAGCGTCTCCCACCCCGCCAGAAGTACTTCATTCCGGTGCAGTTTAGACTAGCTCCCCACATTCGAGGAAGTAGCGGGTCACCCCACCGGTGTGAAGAGGGGGGGCAATCAGGCCCCCCCAGGGAGTCAGGCAGTTGGGGTGGGGTGGTGCCCCCTGGGCATGGGCACTCTAGCAGTGCCAGCCTGTGCCTCTGGCACTGCCCAAGGGGCAAAGTGCCCATGCCCAGAGGCACCTTGCCACTGCCCAATGCCTATTGGGCAGTACCAAGGAGGCAGGGCCTATTGTGGTCAGGGCCTAGGGAGCGATCGCTGGAGGTGTGGGGTCCCACTGCCACTCTGCATTGGGACCGATCTGGGCTGGAGGGAGCCAGCGATTGGGGTGGGCTGGGATGGGGTGGTAGTCTGCTGGGGGACGGGGGGGGCCGTCTGCCTCCCAGGGTGGTTTGACCCCCAGGGGGTTCAGTGGGAGGGTGTCTGCTGAGGTGAGGGGTGTGGGGGTATCGCCACTGCTTGGAGAATGGGCTGGACATCGGGGCGCTCCGGGCTGTGGAGGCTCAGTGCTGGCCCGGGAATTGTCATGGGGGCAGTGATTGGGCCATTTGGGAGTGTGTGAGGCACCTGGAAGGGCAGCACTGTGGGGGTCCTGGGCTGGCCAGCAATTGGGCTGGCAAGCAAATGGGGTGTCTGACAGATCGGAGCCACTGCGCATGCGCAAACAACTGGAACTGTCAGACTCTGGCGCGAATAGGTCCCCCCACTCCGGGCTTTTAATTCCTGATTGTAATCTCTGCATTGCTCAGATTCAGGTCTAAATCTGCACTGAGAAAACAATCGTGATCTAAAACAGTTTTCCCAACAATTCAGCTCTTTTGGGAGCTTCGCATTCCCCCCCCGTCCCCTGCCGCTTTGTTTCTAATAGAGAATCCAGGTGTTACTAATGAGATATATTTAAGATATCCATCATTATTTAAATTAGGAGTAACCTCAAATCTGCAGGTAGAAAGCTACAAAGTCTAGCAAGATACCTCTAACACCATGAAAGGAAGTACTTTCATCACTACACTATAGAACCATAACTTTACCTAAGGGATACTGGAGTGAATTCAAAAAAAGCCTGAAGATTTTACTGTGCAGTTTCAATATTTGCACCTAAAAGAACTAAGACAGCAGCAAACATATCGAGCACTTGTTGTAGACAACATCCTTTGTCTTCCATTAATGGCCTTCATTTTTAACTAATTTACTTCAATTAGAAAAGATACTAAGAGATGAATATAGAAACATAGATAATATAAATAGGAGTGGGCCGTTCAGCCCTTCGAGCCTGCTCCATCGTTCATTATGACCATGGCTGATCATCAAATTCAATATCCAGATCCCGCCATCCCCCTCGTATCCCTTGCTCCCCTTAGCCTCAAGTGTAACAGTGAATTTCACAGAATCACCACTCCCTGGGTGAAGAAATTTCTCCTCACCTCAGTCTGAAAAGGTTTACCCCTTATCCTTAAACTTTGATGCCTAGTTTTGGACTTGCCCACAATCAGGAACATTCTTTCTGATCTACCCTGTCTAATCCTATTAGAACTTTATAAGTTTCTATAAGATTCCTTCTCACTTTTCTAAACTCCAATGAATGTAATCCTAACTGACTTAATCTCGTCTCATAAGACAGACCTGCCATTCCAGGAGTCAGCCCGATAATTCTTTGCTGCACTCCCTCTGTAGCAAGGACAACCTTCTTTGGATAAGGGCACCCAAAATGCACACAGTGGTCTCGGTGTGGCCTCATCAACTCCCTATAAAATTGCAGCATAATAACCCTATTCCTACGCTCAAATCCTCTCGCTATGAAGGCCAAAATATAATTTGTTTTCTTTACTGCCTGCTGTAGCTGCGTCCTTACTTTCAGTGACTGATGCACGAGAACACCAAGGTCTCACTGAGTATCCACCTCTCTCAATTTACACCCATTCAAATAATAATCTGTTTCCCTATTTTTGCTACCGAATTAGATAACCTCACATTTATCCATATTATACTGCACCTTCCACACATATGTCCACTCACTCAGCCTGTTTAAATCATGCTGGTAAAGCCCTTTGAGACATGTTGAGGCCATGACAGATCTGTGTGAATGTAAGTTCTCCCTTTCCTTTTCCTTTTCATCTTCAGGTCAATCAATTTCACATATTCAAATAGACTAAGTCCCTTCTCTGATACCTGACTGCAGAGGTGCATATCTGGGCAGCTGCAGGGATGACTGATTCTCAATATTTTAACCCTCCCCCCTGGGGTAGTGGATTGTAGTCTAAATGATCATACATATGAAGCAGAATCCCAGTGCCTCCCACAATGTTGTAACTTGGGCTTGTTTTGTAACATAACGTCACAAAAACTGCTGACGTAGCTGATACCTGCATAGTTATTTTGAAATTGTGTGGCCTCGCAGACCTAATTGCATGGATCTGTGCTGGAGATTTAGAATCATAGAATCACAGAATCTCTACAGTGCTGAAGGAGGCCATTTGGCCCATTGAGCCTGCACCGACCACAATTTCACCCACGCTCTATCCCCATAACCCCACACATTAACCCTGTTAAACTCTCGACACTAAGGGGTAATTTATCATGGACAATCCACGTAACCCACACATCTTTGGAGTGTGAGAGGAAACCGGAGGAAACCCATGCAGACATGGGGAGAACGTACAAAATCCACACAGACTGTGACCCGAGGCTGGAATTGAACCCGGATCCCTGGCACTGTGAGGCAGTAGTGCTAATTACTGTGATACATTGCCATCCATATAAGAGTAGCTCTCAGCAGAGCTGCACATTCATTGTTAGTGCAGCTTACAATTTGCTGCTTAATTTCTGGGTCAGCATGATTCTAAAGACATATTAGTTTCTACGCCAAACTTTATGACTTGCACCGAAATTCCCCATCAATCCTTTGATTGAGTTGTTTGATGAAGCAATGAAAAGGATTGATGAGGCTCCTGTATTAGGGACATTAGAGAAGAAGTCGGCCATTCAGCTCTCGAGCCTGCTCTGCCATTCAACTGGTTCGTGGAGAATTGTGTATCTCATCACCATTTTACTGCACTATTCCCATGTTCCATGATACCGACAGTCGGTATTATGTACATGGACTTTCCAAAGGCGTTTCTTAAAATAAAAACATAGAAACATATAAGATAAGGGCAGGAGGAGGCCATGCAGCCCTTCAAGCCTGCTCCGCCATTCATAAGAACATAAGAAATAGGAGCAGGAGTAGGCCATCCAGCCCCTCGAGCCTGCCCCGCCATTCAATAAGATCATGGCTGATCTGTCGTGGCTCAGTTCCACATTCCTGCCCTCTCCCCATAACCCTTAATCCCCTCGCTTATCAAAAACCCATCAACCCGCGTCTTAAAAATATTTAGCGAGGCAGCCTCCACCACTTCAACGGGCCGAGAATTCCAGACATTCACCACCCTTTGAGTGAAGAAGTTCCTCCTCAACTCTGTTCTAAACCGCACCCCCTTTATCTTGAGGCTGTGCCCCCTAGTCCTACTGTCCTTTCTGAGTGGGAAGAGTCTCTCCACCTCTATCCTATCCATCCCATTCATCATCTTATATGTCTCAATGAGATCTCCCCTCATTCTTCTAAACTCTAATGAGTACAAGCCTAGTTTATTCAGCCTCTCCTCATAGTTCAACCCCCTCAACTCCAGTATCAGCCTAGTAAACCTCCTCTGCACTCCCTCCAAGGCCAAAATATCCTTGCGTAAGTGCGGTGCCCAAAACTGCACACAGTACTCCAGCTGCGGCCTCACCAGTGCGCTATACAGCTGCAGCAAGACCTCCCTACTTTTATATTCAATCCCCCTCGCTATGAAGGCCAGCATCCCATTCGCCTTCCTGACCACCTGCTGCACCTGCAAGCTGGGTTTTTGCGACTCATGCACAAGGACCCCGAGGTCCCTCTGCACCGTCGCATGCTGCAGTTTTTCGCCATGTAAGTAATAGTCCTTCCTACCATTATTCCTACCAAAGTGGACAACTTCACATTTGCCAACATTAAATTCCATTTGCCAGTTCCTGGCCCATTCGCCCAGCCTATCTAGATCCTTCTGCAGACTCTCCACACCCTCCGCACAATTTGCCGTTCCACCAATCTTGGTGTCATCAGCAAATTTCGACACCATACACTCGGTTCCCTCCTCCAGATTCATCATGATCATGGCTGATCATCCATCTCAATAGCCTAATCCTGCTTTCTCCCCATAAACTTTGATCTCATTCACCCCAAGTGCTGTATCTAGCTGCCTCTTAAATACATTCAGTATTTTGGCATCAACTACTTCCTGTGGTAACGAATTCCACAGGCTCCCCCCACTCTTTGGGTAAAGACTCCTCATTGCTGTCCTAAATGGTCTACCCTGAAATCTTAGACCGAGACCCCGGTTCAGGACTCCCCCACGATCGGGAACATCCTCCCTGCATTTACCTTCGACCTGTTAAAATTTTATAAGTCTCTGTGAGAAAACGCTATGTAATATATTTGTTAGCAAAATAGATGCCAATTAAAGGACTTTCCCTGATTAGAGAAAGGGACAACGTGCGAAGCTGGAATTCCCCAAATGCAAAAAAGGTTAAAATAAATAGTCAAAGAAAGCAAATGACAAATAGAATGTCAATAATATAGCAGAAAACCAAAATGAATACAGAAAGTATAGAAATCGAATGAAAAAGGAATATGTGTGGAAAAGAGAGTGTGAGACGAGATTAACAACCAACATCAAAAGAAAAACTAAAGACTTGATTAACATATAAATAGTAAATAGGTAGTCAAAGCAAGAGTGAGGCACATGAGGGACTAATGAGAGAATCTTCCCATGGTGGAAGAGCCAAAGGATAAGCAATTAAATGAGTAGTTTATATCTATCTTCATTCAAAAAGAAGATGCTGCAATGTAGCAGTAAAGGAGGAAGCAGCAGCAATCTTGGATAAGATAAAACCAGGTAAAGAGGAGAAACATCAACAACCTGCCCTTGTGTCCCCATGCCAACACTATAATTAAGAAAGCCCACCAACGCCTCTACGTTCTTAGAAGATTAAGGAAATTTGACCCGTCAGCTATGACTCTCACTGACTTTTATAGATGCACCATAGAAAGCATTCCTTCTGGTCATATCACAGCTTGATATGGCTCCTGTTCTGTCCAAGACTGCAAGAAACAACAAAAGGTCATGAATGTAGCCCAATCCATCATGTAAACCAGCCTCCAAACCATTGACTTTGTCTACACTTCCCGCTGCCTCAGCAAAGCAGCCAGCATAACTAAAGATCTATGCAACCTGGACATTCTCTCTTCCACCGTCTTCCGTTGGGAAAAAGATACAAAAGTCAAAGGTCACGCACCAACCAACTCATGAACAGTTTCTTCCTTGCTACCATCAGAATTTTGAATGAACCTACCCTGCATTAAGTTGATCTTTCTCTGCACCCTAACTATGACTGTAACAGTGTATTCTGCACTCTCTTGTTTCCTTCTCTATGAATGGTACGCTCTGTCTGTATAGCGTGCAAGGAACAATATTTTCCACAGTATACTAATACATGTGGCAGTATTAAATCAAATCAAATCAAATATCAGTGGTTGACTGGAAAAGTCAATTCATCTGGATCCAGGGCACCTAAACTTCCATGGAAAGTAATGATATTGGTTATGGAATTTCAGACCACAATATCCCAATCCTCCTTGTATATTTGGGTGGTCAGAGAACAGGATGTTTGTGAATGCTCCACACTTGTCTGGAAAAGAGAAGAGAGATAAACCTGGGAAGCAGAGGCCAATCAGCCCAACGTCAATGCTGAGATAACTTAAAAAGACAATAATTCCGCTCAAAGTTAATTGGGAGTTGAAAAAGTATGGGCTAACTAATAGAAATCAGCATGGATTTGTCAACAGTAAATCAAGCCTCACTAACTTGATTGAGTTCTTTGATGAACCAAGGGAGAATTTGGTAAGGACAGTGTGGTTGAGGTATGTGTGGACTTTGAAAATACAATGAAGAGGTACCTCAAAATTGACTTGTTAGTAAAACTAAAGCCCAAAAGATTTAAACGAGAGTGGCAGTGTAGATTGCCTAAGGGACAAAAAGCTGAAAGTAACGGTGGATGGTTATTTTTCAGACGGGGTGGAAGTATGGATTAGTTTCCCCTAGGGCTCAATACTATGATCACTGCCATGTTTCTTAGATATTAATGACCTGGACTTGGGCATGCAGGACGTAATTTCAAAGTTTGCAGATGAAACAGAACTTGGAAATATATTAAACAGTATAATGATACATATCAACAGGAGGGTTAAAATGGGCAGGCACTTTCCAGATTTAATTCAACAGGAAAGAGAATGATGTGATACATTTTGGCAGGAGAACCATATTAAATGGTACCATTTTAAACTCAATACAGTGAACAGAGGGACTGGGGGTATATGTATATTAATCTTTGACATGGTAGGGTTGGTGGTGAAGGATGTTGCATAAAAGATCCTTGACCAGAAGCATAGAGTACAAAAGCAAACAAGTTTAAGTTAAACCTTTATACATCACCAGTTAGGCCCCAGCTAAAGTATTGACTCCAATCCTGGCCACAACACTTAAGGAAGTATGTCAAACCCATGGAGACGGTGCGTTGGGGGTTTACATAAATTAAAGCAAGAATGAAGAATTTCAGTTACGTGAAGAAACTGAAGGAGCTGGGCTGTTCTCCTTAGATCAGGGTAAGGAAAGGAAAGATATACTAGAGGTGATCAAAATGCTGATAGAATAAATGAGGAGAAATTGGCTGAAATTATCCCATCTTGGCCACTGTGGGAATCATTGCGGGCGAGACGGAAAATTTGATGGATCGTTCAAAGGGCTGTTGAGCTCAAGTGGAAATTTTTGATCTTAGGGTGAGCGTGGCTGGAGAATCCCACCCAATGTTTCCAATGACAGCAAGTTCAGCAACTAGTTGCAGATGTAAGATAATAGACAATAGGCCCAATGATATGGTGAGGCCACATTTCACGTGCAGTTGTTTAATCTGGAATGTGCTGCCTAAGTTGATGGTGAAGGCAGATTCAAAAGTACGTTTCAATTGAGAATTAGATCAAGAATGGGAAAGCTGGAGGGCTGTGGGGAAAGGGCAAGGGATTGGGACCAATTGGCAACTCTATCCAAGAGCTGGGTACAGACACATTGGACCATTTTGTCTCCTCTTGTGCCTCATCATTACACAAATCTCAATGTGCAATGTAAAGAACACCATGAAAATGTGGAAATCAAACAAACATGTCAGGACAAAAGAGAAGCAAAGAAGCTATACCCTCTTCTTTAATCTCAGACCAAGTTAGAGTCCCAGGCTAGCCACGCAGACTCCCACAAATTAAGGCAAGGTCTGCAAGACATAACAGGCTATAACATGATTGTGTATAGAATCACCGGCAACAATGCACTCCTCTCCAATGAGCTCAACGCATTCTATGCCAGTTTTGAGAAAGAGATCAGCGAGAGGCCACCTTCCGCCCTGGAAGCCTCGGATGAATCAATATCCGAGGTCACCATCGCACACATCAGATTAGCCTTCTTAAAAGTCAACCCTCAGAAAGCGACTGGCCCAGATGGGGGACCTGGATGAGCAGTCAGATCCTGCATGGATCAGCACTTGGGGGTGTTTGCAAACATCTTTAACCTCTCTTTACACCTACCTGCTTCAAAAAGATGACCATCAGCCCAGTACCAAAGAAAAGCCAGGCAGCATGTCTTAACGACTGTCACTTGGTGGCTCTGACATCAATCATTATGAAGTTCTTTGAAAGGTTAGTCATGGCATGGATCAACTCCAGCCTCCTTGACCCATGCTGCCCTGCCGATGGACACTTTGACCTCGACTAATTGAAGGGAATGAGGACAGTCAGCTGTGACTGCTTTCCTTCTGGGAATGCCCTATGTCTCAGTATCGTTTATCACTCATTTCTTCCCTGCTACCATCAGACTTTTGAATGAACCTACCATATATTAAGCTGATCTTTCTCTACACTCCATGCATGACTGTGACACCATATTCGACACTCTCTTCTTTCCTTCTCTCCTATGTACTCCATGAATGGTGTGCCTTGACTGTATAGCGCACAAGAAACAATACTTTTCACTGTATCCCAATAAGAAATCAAAGCAAAATAATAAAATCAGAAAATTCTGGAAAAGCTCAGCAGGTCTGGCAGCATCTGTGGGCAGAGAAACAGAGTTAATGTTCCGAGATCATACGACTCTTCAGAGATGTCCCAGCATTCTCTGTTTTTACTTCAGATTTACAGCATCTGTAGTATTTTGCTTTTATGACCCTAGTCGTTAACCCTTTCTTTGTCAATGAAAATTATATCTACAAGTGGTCAAACCATTATGTATGCACATCACTCAGCAAGATCAACAAGATACAATCATAGAAGTGTCTCAATTTTTCACACAGTGCTTTCTGATGTCATTAAAAAACAAATCATTCAAATAAAACACAAGATACTGTGCCAGTCCCCGAAGGGGAAAACAAATCCCCATCTGAAGCACCCCAACTAAAACCTCATCACTGGCAGTTCTGATACCTGCTGGTGCTTGGATCCTGTCCAGGGATGTGAGGGGGCTTCTGGATATAAAGCTACCCAGACAAGAACACAATATTCAGCTCTCGATTGGGCTCAGAATTTGAATTAGATAACCTTGAATTCCATCTGTTAAATCATCCAGCACACAGTAATATTAGCAGACATTAACCATCATTCCAGCATGCTACAGCTGGTGATAAAGTGTCATTTCTGGCAATTACTTCAGTTCTGCATCATCTATAATATTAAACAGCTATAATGGAATGCACCAATTCAAGCTAATTATTAAGAGAGGACCTTGTTTGACTAAGCCAGAAAAATATCTTTTTCAGCTTTCTTTCCTCTTGCACGCCACATTACAAATTTGGCTCTGTCATATATTATTCTTCAGGCTCAGTAACATCAGCCATTCCCTGAAGACATCAGAGTATCTTCCTTTTATGGGAGTTGACTCACTCTGCCCTGTATGTACTTGTATGATGGCATTACCCAGGGACATGAAGATAGCATTGCTTTGTGAGTGTGTATTACTTCAGTGATTGTGAATGTGAGCAGAATTTACACTAGATGAGCCAAAGCTCGGTTCAAAAATGCTGACAGTGAATATAAACAATGATGATTATTAGCTTTACAGAATGCATTTGGTACGATTAACACTCGCAAAATAGAAAACACATTACACTATTCTACATCACACGTCCTTTTGCTTGACTTAAACAAGATGTTTTCTAACAATCCTTCAGCCATTTTCGATTTCAAGGAAGGCCCTCAGAGATCTTTTAATAAGACATGACTACTTTGCAGAAGTCTTGTTTCAAAAGTCTCTCTGTTTTGGATTTCTGTTTTTCCTCGTATCTCGTATTTCACCAGAAGAGATCAGAGGAAATTCCAATAAAGTGACAGGGAATATTATTAGCGATTACTTATTGCATTGTACATGGGAGAATTACCTTCTGTTTAGCTTACTAACCACCTTCTATTCAAGTGTATTTGTAAGAAAAGCTTGCAAGTGTACATAGAGACTTTAAAAACCCAGAAAAAAGAATAAGCAGTTCTCATATCATTGAACTCAAAGGTTCCTGTCATGCTATATGTGTTAGTTGTGTTACGGAAATCTGTTTTTCTTCTGTGTGCCCATGTAATGGGTGCCAACAGTGTGAATTATTGATGTAACTCTGCCTGCTGCTCTATCAATTCACCAATTCTTTATTAATTTATTAATTTGATGGTGCTAACTGCTTCACTAGTTAATCAGTGTCCACTGATTTGATTTGTTACATGTATTGGGATATAGTAAAAGTATTGCTTCTTCAACATTATACATTCAAAACATACCATTCACAGAGTACAAAGGGGAGAAGGAAAGAAGGAGGTGTAGGATGTAGTGTTGCAGTTACAAGTGGGGTGAAAAGAAAATCAGCTGATAGGATCATTCAAAAGTCTGATGGCAACAGATGAGAAGCTGTTCTTGAGTCAGTTGGTACACGTTTACAAACTCTGGTATCTTTTTCCTGATAGAAGAAGATAGAAGTGAGTATAGCCAGAGAGTGTGGGGTCATTGATTATGCTGGCTGCTTTCCTGAGGCAGCAGGATATATAGGTGAAGTCAATGGATGGACGCTAGTTTGTGTGTTGGATGGGCTATGTACACAACACTTCATAGTTTCTTGTGGTCTTGGTCAGAGCTGGAGCCATACCAAGCAGTAATATATCTAGATACATGTGGTGGCACAGTGACACAGTGGTTAGCACTGCAGCTTCACAGCACCAGGAATCTGGATTCAATTCCAGCCTTGGCTGAGTGTCAGTGTGGAGTTTGTTCATTCTTCCCATGTCTGAGTGGGTTTCCTCCGGGTGCTCTTGGTCCACCCACGGTCCAAAGGTGCAATGGTTAGGTTGAGTAGTCATACTTAATTGCACCTTAGTGTCCCATGATGTGTAGGTTATGGAAATTAGTGTGGTAAACAGGTGCACTTATGGCGATAGGGCCTGGGTAAGATGCTCTGTCAGAGAGTTGGTGCAAACCTGATGGGCTAAATGACATTCTTCTGCACTACAGAAATCCTATGATTTCTATGGTGATCTGTAAACATTGGTGAGAGTCATAGTGGACGTGCTGAATTTTCTTTGCCTACTTAGAAAGTAGAGACGTTGTTCATTCTTAACTATAATGTTGGAGTGGAGGGATCAGGACAGATTGTTGGTGATCTGAACTCTTGATTATCTCTAGTTTATCACCACTGCAGTAGACAGGGGTATGTCCTCCACTGTGTTTCTTGAAATCAATGACTATCTCCTTCATTTCACTGACACTGGGGGAGAGATTGTTGTCGTCGCACCAGCTCACCAGATTCTCTGTACTCTGTCTCGTCATTGATTGAGGGTTGGGAAATCTAGCATCCAGATGCAGAGGGAGGAGCAGAGCCTTAGGCCATGGATTTTGGAAATGGGTTTTGTTGGAATAATGACCGTGTTGGTGTGCTGAGGTGCCTACAGCTCTGTGAATTCGGTAATTGAATGGTATCAGCTCACTCAATATTTATTTTTGGTGTGCCCCTAATTGATCTGGTGTACCAACTGCTCCATTACTTTAATCACTCTGTGCTCCATTAGTTCATTCATGCTGACTGAGCCATTAATCCAATCATGCCTACTACCGTACTAATTCATTCATGCCTACCGCTGCATTAATTTATTCATGCCCATTGCTATATTAATTCATTCATACCGGTTGCTCCACTGAATCATTCTTGACTACTGCTCCATTAATTAATTGATTTATCAGTTTCTTTCCTACTGCTTGAATTTATTAATCCAGTGGAATTTGCTAATTTTCTATTAATTTATTTGTGCATGAGTTACAGTGTTGTTTTATGGCTTTTCCTGCTTTCCACTACTTCAGTGATTCAGCAATGGTTTCCATATCATCAACTTGCATTTATCTAGCACTTTAACCAAATGAAAATGTGACACGAAGGTTGACAATGTGACGTAAAGCCATCTAAATAGGTGATCAGGCCGATGACCAAAGACCTGGCAAGAGAGGTAGATTTTAAGGAGCTCTTTAAGGGAGGGCAGAAGAGTAGACATTCTGAAGTTCAAGGAAGGTGTTTCAGAGCTTGGGGTTTAGACAGTTGAAGGCAGAGACTCCCAACTCATGGTGTAGGGAAGAAATGCAGAAGAGACCAGAATTGGAGGAGTGCTCTTAATGTTGAAGGGTTGTAAGCCTGATGCAGTTTACAGAGAGAGAATGAAGGGAGGGATCAGGCAGCTGTACGACAAACAAGCACCAGAATTGAATATCCAAGTTGTTGCTATCCTGTTTTTATTCATTCACTGGAAGTGTGTATCTGGATGGCATAGTGTTGTTAGCACTGCTGCCTCACAGCGCCAGGGACCCTGGGGGTCACTGTCTGTGTGGAGTTTGCATGTTCTCCCAGTGTCTGCATTGGTTTCCTTTGGGTGCTCCAGTTTCCTCTCACATTCCGAAAGACACGCTGGTTAGGTGCATTGGTCATGCTAAATTTTCCCTTAATTTACCCGAACGGGCGCCGGACTGTAGTGACTAATGGATTTTCACTATAACTTCATTGCAGTGTTAATGTAAGCCTACTTATGACACTAATAAATAAGCTTTTAAAATACTCTGGCTGGACCAGCATTTATTGCCCTTGAACTGAATTGGTTGACTTGCGAGATCATTTCAGAACACATTTAAGAGTCAACCACATTACTGTGGATCTGGAGTCACATGCAGTCCAGACCAAGTAAGGATGGTAAATTTCTTTTCCTCAAGGACATTAGTGAACCAGATGGGTTTCACACCAATCGACAATGCTTGGTTTCATTGATCAGGACATTGAATACAGGAGTTGGGACTTGTTGAATTTGGTAAAGGCCACACTTGGAATACTGTGTACAGTTCTGGTCACCCTATTATAGAAAGGATATTATTAAACTAGAAAGAGAGCAGAAAAAAATTATTAGGGTGCTACCAAGGCTTGATGGTTTGAGCTATAAGGAGAAGCTGGATAGACTGGAACTTTTTCCCTGGAGCACAGGAGGCTTAGGGGTGAGCTACAGGAGTCTACAAAATAATGAGGGACATAGATCAATTAGATTATCAACATCTTTTCCCAAAAGTAGGGAACTAGAGGGCATAGGTTTAAGGAAGGGGGGGGGGATACGAAAGGGTCCAGAGGGGAAATTTTTTCACACAGAGGGTGGTGACTGTCTGGGACAATCTGCCAGAGAGTATAATTTTATCTTTTTAAAAGCATTTAGACAGTTACATGGGTAAGATGGGTAAACACAGAAAGAATCTCACAACACCAGGTTAAAGTCCAACCAGTTTATTTGATAGTAAACTCACAAGCTTTCAGGGTTTGCCCCTTCGTCAGGTGAGTGGAGAGTTCTGGTCTCAAACGGAGCATATAAAAGGCACATGCAGTTTACAGAATACTGATTAGAACGCGAGTCTTTACAGCTAACCTGCTATTCAAGTCTTAAAGAGAGATTAAGGGTTATGGGGAGAGGGCGGGAATGTGGAACTGAGCCACGACAGATCAGCCATGATCTTATTGAATGGCGGGGCAGGCTCGAAGGGCTAGATGGCGTACTCCTGCTCCTATTTCTTATGTTCTTATGTTCTTATGACAATGTGAATAATTACTGAAACAACTATATGATGACATCAACAAGTTTCATCCCACCATCAGACTCACCATGGACTATTGTCCGGAATCAGATGCATTCTAAGACAGACGCATCTCCATCAAGGACGGTCACCTCAGCACTTCACTGTACCGCAAGCCCACGGATAATCTCGCAATGCTCCACTTCTCCAGCTCCCACCCTAAACACGTTAAAGAAGCCATCCCCTACGGACAAGCCCTCCGTATACACAGGGTCTGCTCAGATGAGGAGGATTGCAACGGACGCCTCCAGATGCTGAAAGATGCCCTCATAAGAACAGGATATGGCGTTCGACTCATCGATCGACAGTCCGACGCACCACATTGAGAAACCACACCGACCTCCTCAGAAGACAAACACGGGACACGGTGGACAGAGTACCCTTCATCGTCCAGTACTTCCCTGGAGCGCAGAAGCTCCGACATCTTCTCCAGCGTCTTCAACATATCATTGATGAAGATGAACATCTCACCAGGGCCATCCCCACACCCCCACTTCTTGCCTTCAGACAACCGCACAACCTCAAACAGACCATTGTCCGCAGCAAACTACCCAGCCTTCAGGAGAACAGTGACCACAACACCACACAACCCTGCCACAGCAACCTCTGCAAGACATGCCGGATCATCGACATGGGTGACATCATCTCATGTGAGAACACCATCCACCAGGTACATGGCACATACTCTTGCAACTCGGCCAACGTTGTCTACCTGATATGCTGCAGGAAAGGATGTCCCGAAGCAAAGTACACTGGGGAGACCATGCAGATGCTACGACAACGGATGAAAACATTGCTCGACAATCACCAGGCAAGACTGTTCCCTTCCTGTTGGCGAACACTTCAGCGGTCACGGGCATTCAGCCTCTGATCTTCAGTTAAGCATTCTCCAAGGTGGCCTTCACGATACATGACAGTGCAGAGTCACTGAGCAGAAACTGATAGCCAAGTTCTGCACACATGAGGACAACCTCAACCGGGATCTGGGGTTCATGTCACACTATCTGTAACCCCCATGACTTGCCTGAACTTGTAAAATCTCACTTACTGTCCTGTCTGGAGACAATACACATCTCTTTAACCTATGCTAATGCTGTCTCCATTCACATTGCCTGCATCTTTAAGACTTGAATAGCAGGTTAGCTGTAAAGACTCACATTCTAATCAGTATTCTGTAAACTGTGTGTGCCTTTTATATGCTCTGTTTGAGACCAGAACTCTCCACTCACCTGACGAAGGGGCAAACCCCAAAAGCTTGTGGGTTTACAATCAAATAAACTGGTTGGACTTTAACCTGGTGCTGTGAGACTTCTTACTGTATTTACCCCAGTCCAACGCCGGCATCTCCATATTAAGATGGGTATATGCAGGCAACTGGGACGAGCTCAGTGGGAAAAAACTAAGTGGCACGGACAAGTAGGGCTGAACAGCCTGTTTCCATGCTGTAAAACTCTGTGACACTATGATTTTAATGGTTTTGTGGTCATCATCAGACTTTTAATTTCAGATCCTTATTGAATTCAAATTTACGGTGGTTGGACAGAAACCCTGAATTTCACTGAGTTTCTGGATGATTATTACGGTGAAAACACCATTGCGCCAAACCAAAGTAAATGTAGATCAGTGAGCACAATGTAGGTAGATGAAGGGGATTTGATGGAAGTTAAGATATGGGCAGGACAACTCATCAAATTAATTACACATCCACAGCGACCATTTCTTACCAATGACTGATCATGCATTTGTTGTTTTCTGCGCTTTGACTTTTCCTGCTGTGATTGCATAGTTCAGAACAAAATAATGAACCATTTTGTGGTCATTTACACACTTCAGTTTGTTTGTTTATTTGTAATCGTTTTGCAATTGTAGCAGCAGCTTCTCTTGTCCATTGTTTCCTTCCTGTTCAGTGCGGGGATAAAAAGCATTCCTAACATGAACAAGTTCAGAGAGTACAAGACAAAAATGGATCATCCAGTAAACTGAAAGCGTGATAAGGATGAACAATAGTCCGCAGCATTCCTGCTGAGAGAAAAGGAGAGTGGGACCACTGGGATGAATCCAAGAGCTGGAAGAAACATGTTTAAAAATGAACAGGGGACGATGAGAGACCTGAGGGAAAAATAAAGAAGTTGATGGTAAGCTGAAGAGTAAAAATGATATTTTTCAACACCGCAACAGCCAGCAGGGCAGTCGAGGACAAAATAAAAAATATAATGAGAGAGATCAGAAATTAGAGACTTCAAATTAATAAATTCTGAATTAAAGTTTAAAACTTCACATGAGAGAATACAATACACATCACCAGCACAGAACAAACACATCACCAGCACAGAACAAACACATCACCAACACAGGACAAAACACATCACCAGCACAGGACAAAACACATCACCAGCGCAGGACAAAACACATCACCAACACAACACAAAACACTTCACCAGCACAGTACAAACACATCACCAGCACAGTACAAACATATCACCAGAACAGGACAAAACACATCACCAGCACAGTACCAACACATCACCAGCACAAGACAAACGCATCACCAGCACAGTACAAACACATCACCAACACAGGCCAAACACATCACCAGCACAGTATAAACACATTACCAACACAGGCCAAACGCATCACCAGCACAGTATAAAACACATCACCAGCACAGTACAAACACATCACCAGCACAATACAAAACACATCACCAGCTCAGTACAAGCACACCAGCACAGTGCAAACACAACACCAGCACAGGACAAACACATCACCAGCACTGTACAAACACATCACCAACACAGGCCAAACACATCACCAGCACAGTATAAACACATTACCAACACAGGCCAAACGCATCACCAGCACAGTATAAAACACATCACCAGCACAGTACAAACACATCACCAGCACAATACAAAACACATCACCAGCTCAGTACAAGCACACCAGCACAGTGCAAACACAACACCAGCACAGGAAAAACACATCACCAGCACTGTACAAAACACATCACCAGCACAGTACAAAACACATCACCAGCACAATACAAAACACATCACCAGCACAGTTTAAGCACATCACCAGCACAGTACAAAACACATCACCAGCACAGTACAAAACACATCACCAGCACAATACAAAACACATCACCAGCACAGTTTAAGCACATCACCAGCACAGTACAAAACACATCACCAGCACAGTACAAAACACATCACCAGCACAATACAAAACACATCACCAGCACAGTTTAAGCACATCACCAGCACAGTACAAAACACATCACCAGCACAGTACAAAACGCATCACCAGCACAATACAAAACACATCACCAGCACAGTTTAAGCACATCACCAGCACAGTACAAAACACATCACCAGCACAGTACAAAACACATCACCAGCTCAGTACAAGCACATCACCAGCACAGGACAAAACACATCACCAACACAGTACAGAACACACCACCAGCACAGGACAAAACACAACAATGCAGTACAAAACATCATCAGCACAGTACAAAACACATCGCCAATACAGTACAACACATCACCACAGCATAAAACACATCAACAACACTGTACAAAAACACCACCAGCACAGTGCAAAAAATATCACCAACACAGTACAAACACATCATCAGCACAGTACAAAACACATCAACAAAATAGTAGAAAACATATCACAAGCATAGTACAAAACTCATCACCAACACAGTACAGAACACTTCACCAGTACAAAATACACCATCAGCACAGTAAAAACCACAACACCAGCACAGCACAAAACACATCACCAGGACGAAACTCAGTCACCAGTGCAGTTTAGGATAATGACACCAACAATAGCATATACTTATATCACTACTTTAATGCAATGGAGTGTTAATAAATGAAATGAGACACCAAGGCATGACGGCCAAATGCTTGCTCAAACATGTTGAACGAGGGTGAGTTGAGTAACCACTATTGATAACCATTGATCATGTTCTGCTTTGCTCAATCTAATCATGTTGTCAGATATTTTAAATATCTCCTCATTGCCTGGCAAGACAGAAGAAACAATCTTTAGGAATATGACAAGTGTGGAACTTTAATGTAAAGACTATTCTGCAGTCCTGAAACAAAACTTCACAAGTAAGAAATGCTATGAGCTAGAAGCTTTGTTGTGCTGGTGGCATCCAGATATGGTTCCATTTCATGCCAGCCTATGTGAAGACCATGGCGCCATGTGATAATGCCATTCCAATTGGGCCAATGAAAATGGATAACTGTCTGGAATGATAACTTTGTTGAATACTTCAGGACAACACCTCATCTAAGTCTGTCATTTGTCATCACTCAATGACTAATTTCAATATAGGCAGCAATGAGTCTATTCACTCAATGTTGTACCAGAGAGGGTCAGAGGAAGTTCACTGGAATGTTGCCTGGTCTGAGTGTTTCAGCAATGAAGAGAGTCTGGCTAGTCTGTGGTTGTTTTCTTTGGAGACAGGGGGCTGAGGTGGGACCTGATTGAGCTGTACAAGATTTTGAGCGACATAGACAGATGATAAATAGGAAGAAACACTTCCCCTTAGCCGAGGGGCTAACAACCAGAGGCCTTGGACTTAAGATAAGGGGTGGAGATTTAAAGAGGACTTGAGGAAAAACGTTTTCACCCAGAAGACAGTAGGAAATTGGAATTCATTGCCCGAAAGGGTGGTAAAGACAATAGGAGGCAGAGAGTGGGGGTCAATGGGTGCTATTCGGATTGGCGGTTGGTGACTAGTGGGGTGCCCCAGGGGTCGGTGCTGGGGCCTCAGCTATTTACCATTTATATAGATGATCTGGAGGAGGAAACCGAGTGTAGGGTGTCGAAATTTGCTGATGACACCAAGATTGGGGGAAAGGCAAATTGTGCGGAGGGTGTGGAGAGTCTGCAGAAGGATCTAGATAGGCTGGGCGAATGGGCCAGGAAATGGCAAATGGAATTTAATGTTGGCAAGTGTGAGGTGGTCCACTTTGGTAGGAAGAATGGTAGGAAGGACTATTACTTACGTGGCGAAAAACTGCAGCAGGCGACGGTGCAGAGGGACCTCGGGGTCCTTGTGCATGAGTCGCAAAAACCCAGCCTGCAGGTGCAGCAGGTGGTCAGGAAGGCGAATGGGATGCTGGCCTTCATAGCGAGGGGGATTGAATATAAAAGTAGGGAGGTCTTGCTGCAGCTGTATAGGGCATTGGTGAGGCCGCAGCTGGAGTACTGTGTGCAGTTTTGGGCGCCGCACCTGCGCAAGGATATTTTGGCCTTGGAGGGAGTGCAGAGGAGGTTTACTAGGCTGATACCGGAGTTGAGGGGGTTGAGCTATGAGGAGAGGCTGAATAAACTAGGCTTGTACTCGTTAGAGTTTAGAAGAATGAGGGGAGATCTCATTGAGACGTATAAGATGATGAATGGGATGGATAGGATAGAGGTGGAAAGACTCTTCCCGCTCAAAAAAGACAGTAGGACTAGGGGGCACAGCCTCAAGATAAAGGGGGGGCGGTTCAGAACGGAGTTGAGGAGGAACTTCTTCACTCAAAGGGTGGTGAATCTCTGGAATTCTCTGCCCGTTGAAGTGGTGGAGGCTGCCTCGCTAAATATTTTTAAGAAGCGGGTTGATGGGTTTTTGATAAGAGAAGGGATTAAGGGTTATGGGGAGAGGGCGGGAAAGTGGAACTGAGCCACGACAGATCAGCCATGATCTTATTGAATGGCGGGGCAGGCTCGAAGGGCCAGATGGCCTACTTCTGCTCCTATTTCTTATGTTCTTATGTTCTTAAAGACTGGAGCCTTCATGACAATTAAGAAGCATTTAGATGAGCACTTGAAATGGCATAACATTCAAGACTACAGAGCAAGTGCTGGAAAATGGGATGAGAATAGATAGGTGCTTGGTGGTTGGCACAAACATGATGGGCTGAAGGGCATCTTTTTATGCTATACAACTCTATAACTAGCAGAATTGACTTGTCAATGCAAGGAGCACCTTCCCAAACCCAGTAAACAATGGAAAAGATAGCATTGCACACAAGTCAGTGCCATCGCTTACATTAATGTGTGTTCCAGCAGAAACTTCGAGTTTGAATCCAAGCCTATCAAAAAATTTGCCCTGAGAAGGCATTTTCCTATATAGCACATGATCCTATATTGGGTGAAATGTTTTATGTGAACTGGAACTGTGGTCGCTCTCAAAATAGGAATACTTGAGCTATCATAAGATTGAGAAGTTTCTGTCTCAGGAATGAGATGATGTTGCAAAAAATAATGTTGGTAGTTCATAGAAATCAAAGAAACCCCAATGCAGAAAGAGGCCAATCGGCCTATTGAGTTTGCATCCACAACAATCCTGCCCCAGACCTCGTCCCCACAAATTTACCCTGCTAATCCCTTTAACCTACACATCCCAGGACACTAAGAGGCAATTTAGCAGGGCCAATCAACCTAATCTGCACAATTTTGGACTGTGGCAGAATTCAAAGATGTGCAGGTTAATTGGATTGGCCATGTTAAATTGCCCCTTAGTGTCCAAAGATGTGGAGGTGTGGTACATGCGTGGGGTTATGAGAGGTGAAGGTGTGAGTGCAATGCTCTTTCAGAAAGTCAGTGTTGACTCAATAGGTCAAATGCTCACAGTTCTCTATCTGCACTGTGGAGATTCTATAGTTCCAATACTTACCAGTGTATCTTATATTGACATGTCTTCCATAAGCTGCTAAAAAATATTCACTGGCCTTCGGCACTGAAACAATATAGGATTATTGCAACTTGGTGGGTTACTGCTACATCCAGATTGCTGGTCCCCATAGCAAGCAAGTAGTTTTGAACTATGAAATTCATCAATTCCATAGCTTTCATGGAATAATAGAATTATGGAATCCCTACAGGACAGAAAGAGGCTATTTGGCCCATCGAGCCTGCACCAACAACAGTCCTACCCTATTCGCGTAACCTCAAATATTTACCCTGCTCACCCCTCTGGAATTAGTGTTAATTTAGATTAGGCAATCAACCTAACCCACACATGTTTGGACTGTGAGAGGAAGCCAGAGCACCCAAGGGAACCCCATAAGACACAGGGAGAACGTACAAACTCCACACAGACAGTGACCCGAGCTGGGAATAGAACCAGGTTCCTGGCACTGTGAGGCAGCAGTGCTATCCACTGTGTCACTGTGCCACCCTACAAAGCAAAGGGTTAAAGCCAGTAAATTTAAACTATTCTCCATCTCAGTGTCTATTGTTGTGTTTTATCTTTTGCAGATATGCAGAGATGACACCAATTCCTAAATCTGAACAGATATTTTATTCAATGCTTTAAAATGTCTGCTCTCATGTCTGCAGCTATTTGCTTTAGCTTAGTTCCTCTTTCTCTGTTAGCACCACTGCCTCAAAGCACAAAGGAGCTTGGTTCAATTCTTGGCTTAGTTCATTGGCTGTGGGCGTCTGTACATCGTCCCCATGCTGAGTGGCTTTTCTCTGGGCACTCTGGTATCCTCCCAAAGTCCAAAAGACGTGCTATTTAGGTGTAGTGGTCATGCTAAATTCTCTTTCAGTGGATTCAAGTAGGCCCTGGAGTGTGCCGATTAGGGGATTTTCACAGTAACTTCATTGCAGTGTTAATGTAAGCCTACTTGTGACACTAATCAATAAACTTCAAATCCCCAGGCTTGACTAAGCACACAGAGCAGAAAAGAATCAATAGACACCAACAATTAAACACCAAACAACTGAATACAACAGCCAGAACTGCATAACTCAAGACTTGTACAACACATATCACCAGCACAGGGCAAGACACATCCTCATCATAGGCTCAATGGGCCGAATGGCCTATTCTTGATCAATGGGATCATGGCTGATCATTCATCTTAACACCATACTCCTATACTCTCTTCTGTTGGACTTCCTCTGTGGCAAGTATACCCTTTCTTCAATAAGGAGACCAAAATGGAAACAATTCTCCAGACATGGTCTCACTAAGGCCCTGTACATCTGTGGTAATACATTCTTGTCCTGTACTCAAGTCCCCTTTCAACGAAGGCCAACAGACGATTTGCCTTCAGAACCTGCATGCTTAGTTTCAGTGACTAATGCGCCAGGATACCTTCAGTCCCTTTGTATGTCAACATTCCCAAACATGTGCATTGTAAATATATAAAAACCTTCAAATAATGTGCAATATACATCTTCCCAAATCAGCAAAATACAACACACACTGGTAACTTCTGACAGTACATCCTCTAATTTACCTCTTTGCCCTTCATCCCGACTATATGTACAGTTGTCCATCCATTTTGATGGGGAGTGCTAATTTCTGAAATATTAGCTTACTAATCTCTGATCACAATTCTGCACTGACTACAGATAGGGCACATTGAACAGTCTTCTGATTTTTGCCTATCGAAGTCCATGAAGTTGTTGAAGCCACACAAACATATGAATTTTAGGAGCAGGAGTAGACCACTCAGCCCCTTGAGCCTGCTCTGACATGAGAACATAAGAACATAAGAAATAAGAGCAGGAGTAGGCCATCTAACCCTTCGAGCCTGCCCCGCCACTCAATAAGATCATGGCTGATCTGAAGTGGATCAGTTCCACTTTCCCGCTTTCTCCCCATAACCCTTAATTCCCTTGTCTGTCAAAAACCTATCTGCCCATGACTTAAATATATTCAGCGAGGTAGCCTCCACCACTTCAACGGGCAGAGAATTCTAGAGATTCACCACCCTTTGAGTGAAGAAGTTCCTCCTCAACTCCGTTCTAAACTGCACCCCCCCTTATCTTGAGGCTGTGCCCTCTAGTCCTGCTGTCCTTTCTGAGTGGGAAGAATCTCTCTACCTCTATCCTATCCATCCCTTTCATTATCTTATAGTCTTTATAAGATTCCCCCTCATCCTTCTAAACTCCAACGAGTACAGACCCATTCTATTTAGTCTCTCTTCATAGTCCAACCCCCTCATCTCCGGTATCAGCCTAGTGAACCTCTTCTACACTCCCTCCAAGGTCAAAATATCCTTGCGCAAGTGCGGCGACCAAAACTGCACACAGTACTCCAGCTGCGGCCTCACCAGTGCCCTGAACAGTTGCAGCAAGACCTCCCTGCTTTTATATTCTATCCCCCTCGCTATAAAGGCCAGCATCCCATTCACCTTCTTGATCACCTGCTGCACCTGCAGACTGGGTTTTTGCGACTCGTGCACAAGGACCCCCAGGTCCCTCTGCACCTTAGCTTGCTGCAGCTTTTCACCCTTTAAATAGTAATCCCTCCTACTATTACTTCTGCCAAAGTGGATAACCTCACACTTGCTAACATTGTACTCCATCTGCCAAGTCCTCGCCCACTAGCTCAGCCTATCCAGATCCCTCTGCAGACTTTCCACACCCTCCGCACAATTTGCTTTTCCACTCATCTTCGTGTCATCAGCAAATTTCATTACCCTACACTCAGCCCCCTCCTCCAGGTCATCTATATAAATGGTAAATAGCTGGGGCCCCAGCACTGATCCCTGTGGCACTCCACTAGTCACCAACCGCCAATCAGAATAGCACCCATTGATACCAACTCTCTGCCTCCTATTAGACAACCAATCCTCTATCCACGCTAACACCTTACCCCCAATTTCATGCACCCTAACCTTCTGAAGCAACCTTTTGTGCAGCACCTTATCAAACGCCTTTTGAAAATCGAGAAACACCACATCCACTGGCCCCCCTCTGTCCACCGCACTAGTCACATCCTCATAGAAATCCAATAAATTGTCAAACACAACTCCCCCTTAACGAATCCATGCTGCGTCTGCTCTATCAAACCATTCCTTTCTAGGTGCCTCGCTATTTCTTCTTTGATGACGGATTCAAGCATTTTTCCAACTACAGACGTTAAACTAACCAGCCTATAATTCCCTGCCTTTTGCCTGCTACCTTTTTTAAACAGCGGCGTAATATTAGCCGTTTTCCATTTGATAAGATCATGACTGACGTGCTGGCCAGTCTTAAATGCCATGTAAAGAAGCGATTAATCGAAGGGGCTTCAAGGGGTAGTTGCTGAGATCCCTTTTACAAAAATGCCACTGAGACCGAGAGCTACTTGGGTTTCCACATTATGTTGGAAAGATAATACTGAGCAAATTGCTTCACTCTCCAGCAAATAGCAAATGAATTCATTAGCTTGTCTGAGTAACGTCAGACTAGGAACAGACCTAGGGTTGGTGCACCTGCTCTACTTGAGAGATAATAAGGTTTTTATAATGCATTGGTGAACCATCTGCTCACCTACTCTTTTTACTGTACATTTCATCCTTGGATTGAAGGGGTTGTTAACACAATTACCTCTCACATCAAAAGCGTGCAGATCATTTCAACACTCCAGTTGCTCAGGATGGGCAGAAAAGCTATGTTAAACCAATCATACCTAAAATAAAGGAAATGATCTCACTGCTTGCTGAGTTCGTAACAGACTGATACTCTCATTCTAAAAGGGCAGTGCACACTGGCTCCCTGCATTCCTCAGACGTTTGGATTTGCCATTGAATTACGATCAGAAAGGAATCACAAGCAAGTACGATCACACCAGTAAATGGAATGGAAGATGTCAGGCAGTAGGTCTCAGGGGTTAACAAAAATGTTCCATATATCCAACCAAAATAGATGACCATGTGGTGAAGAACATTTGTACATTTGGTCTTTGTCCAAAGTGCTATATAAATGCAGATCATTGGTATAGGATCTGTGCTGGTTTCCATAGTAACACCCTTTTCCTAGTGGAAATAGCTGGTATCAAAGGGAATGTTGCTCATAACAGTAAATAGAGCAAAAAGCTCTAAAGTGGTCGGGTGGTAGAGTATGGTGGGGAGGGGGTTGTGGCAGTCTGATGGTGTTGCTATCGGATAGGGTCTTTTTCTGAACAGGGAGCTGGGGCATTGCCCTTCAGAATGGCAGCCCATATAAAGAGAGTGACAAAGGAGGGGGCAAGCGGAAGCAAAGAATTCAAAATCATCAGATTGACAGAACAGCATAGGAAAGGTCACAGCTTTAAGTGGGTAGAGTTGTACAAAGCAAAAGAGACAGGGAAAGGTGCATTTATATAACACATTTCACAGTTTCAGCACGTTCCAAAGTATTTTATAGGTAATGAAGTACATTTTGTAGTATAGTCAAAGAATCCCTGCAATGCAGAAGGTGGGCAATTGGCCCATTGAGCTTATGCCCAGGCTTTATCCCTGTAACCCTTGCTATTTATTCTGCTAACTCCCTTGACACTTAGGGCAATTTACCACAGTCAATCAACCTAACTTGCACATCTTTGGACAATGAAAGCAGTACCCAGAGATAGCCCATGCAGACAGGGGAAGAACAAGGAAACTCCACACAGATAGTCACTTATGTAATATAGCAGTAATCTGACCAGCTAAGTAGTGATGACTGGATAATCTACTTTCAGGGATACTGGTTGAGGTATAAATATTGGTTGGGACCCTGATGAGAGTTCCCTTGCTTTCTTCATTGAAACATAATCATTTTCATCAAACGTATCCAAAATACAACATCTATCACAGTTCTCCATTTAAGTACCAGCTCAAGTGTAGAGGCTGCTGAGTCAGGGACAAGAGTGCTACAAACTCAGGCACGACTGGCACTATGAGCTCATAAAGGCAATAGTGTGGGGTGGAAGTAAAGAATATGTTTGTGGGCCTATAACTGATTGAGGGAGGTCTGGGGCACTGTGCTGAGCTTGAGTTTGAGTTATAAAGAGAAGCTGGATAGACTGGGGCTCTTTTCTCTGGAGCTTTGGAGGCTTAGGGATGATCTTATAGAGGTCAATAAGGTAATGAGGGGCATCGATCAGCTAGATAGTCAACATCTTTTATCAAAGATAGGGGGTCTAAAACTAGAGGGCATAGGTTAAAGGTGAGAGGGGAGAGATACAAAAGAATCCAGAGAGACTTTTGTTTCACTCAGAGGTTGGTGAGAGCCTGGAACAAGCTGCCAGTAGTGGAGGCAGGTTTGATTTTGTCTTTTAAAAAGCATTTGGAAAGTTACATGGGGAAGGTGGGTATAAAGGGCCAAATGCGGACAACTGGGACTAGCTTAGTGGTTAAAAAAGGGCAGTATGAACAACTTGGGCCGAATGGCCTGTTTCCATGCTTTAAACCTCTTTGTCTCTATGACTCTCTGAGCCAAAAGCTTCGGGTTTGAGTCCCACCCCAGCAGCTGATGGTGAAGGAAGGTACATTCATAATGCAGTCAAACAGGTTTAGCATCAACCTGCATAATCCTTCCAAACATGTCAATGACCGGTGGTAGGAGTGGGAGAGACTCTTTGTCAGCTATGCTTAATGTAGAGCGGCGCCCCTCAAGCTGCTGCCTGTGGCAACAGACGAGGACCCCTTTCCAGGAATTACTAGCTATGGAAACAGGTGAAGGTCTGCCTTAGTGTGGAATGGAAAGAACAGATTGAGAATGCTTGAGTATCTTGGAATTAAAGTGAGAATAGGCTGAAGGACTGGGGACAACAAGTCGCTTGTACCTGTTCATTTTAATAACTCTTATATTCTTCTTTAAGTGTGGAAGGCACCATCTGACATCCAGTATGTGCATGTTTTACTACAGGAATTGTATGGTCAGATTAAATATTCCCTCCATTCCAGTTCGACAAACCTGAGGCACTGCCGCTGCAAGGTTGGCTGAGCTAAGTTGGCACAGCAGAGATGGAGGGTCCAGAGGCAGGTGTTTCCGGATGTGTGTGAGTGCCATACTGCAAGGAGAGTCTGACCACCACCTGAGTCAGCCTGTGTTTAAATTACTGTGCAAAACTGTGTGCAGGGCTGAACATCACAAGTGGTAGCAGTGCCCCTTCACTGTACCAAAACAATTACCACCTGGTACAATCCAAAGGTAAAGGCACATTTTCTGATGGAACAAAGGACAGAAAGAGCTGACTGTCACTTCTGAAATGAAGCTCCGGATCTAAAAGGCTTATTTTTATTTTGTTTTTGTACCAAAGTCTCTTGGGTTGCACTTTCTGTGGTGAGTCAGCTGTCAGCACTTTGCCTTGAAAGGCAACTTCACAATGGAGAGAAGCTGTTTCTTAAGCAGCGATGAATTCGGAGTCTAAAATTAGCTCCCCATCTGTCTCCTCCACATTGATGACACAAAGTGAAGCATCATAAACTAACAATGACAATAATTGGTGAATGATGATGTTATGCCACCGCTGCAGAATCTGACTTTCGGGGCCTCTAGGTGATTGATTCCGATGACAAAATAAAACCACAGACAGTACATCCAGTAAATCTTGTCACGAGTCCAAGGGCAAAGGTAATTGTTAAGTTTACGACAGGCAGCCGCTTCCAATGGGTCAGGTCATCGAAGCTTACAGCCACCAGGAGGCCATTCGGCTCATTCGACCTGCATGCTTACTCTTTCATGGCATCTTCGCAGCAACTCTCCCACTCTCATCTTTCTCCTCCTCCCCGCCACCCCCATCTTTTATGATGCATCACACTGTGGTAAAACGCTGCATAGCTTCATCAGTTTAAGATGCAGGAGCTATAACTTACTGTCAAAATGAGCTGGCAATGCTGAAAGCTGATGCATCTTTATCCAAAATGCGCGCATTTCCTATTCGGTGGGTTGATAAATGGCCCAAACTATTGCCTCTGCACCTGGAAAACGATAAATACCAGTCTGCTGTGCAAAGAGGAAGCAATTATCAGTCAAATGAATGGAAAAGGCAGGAGGGTTTTGTCTATATGATGAGTTTTGCACAGGGCTGGTCAGATGGAAGCTCCTTTCCAGAGCACATTAACCGGTCTCCATTTTGCCATGCGGGGAGTACACAGTCAGTCGGAAATAAAGTGCATCATTTACAATCCTGTCACTATGATTAATGTCGCAGGATGTTCATTATTGCAGATTTCCTCACTCTGGATTCCCTAGGCTCAGAGCGCCGTGACCACAGAGACTGGGAAGTGCAGACTGCAAGCAGAGAAGGAGCCGGAGCCTTGGAAACAGCACCCTGGAACGCTTGGCAATATGGAATTGGGAGACTGGTAAAATGTCAGACCTGTGTGACCTTCCTGTGGGTCCTTTCAGGAAGGAGATGGCTAACCGAGGAGAGTTTGTGTACCGATGGCTGACTACTCATCTCCTGGGTGAGCATGAATGCTGCCTCTCTGGATTCTTTTCATCATTAAGAGTTCTCATTAGCTCTGACCGTCCGTTATTCATCCCTATCAGTCCAACAATTTTGTCTTCATCCTTCCTGGCCCCCGTGTGCCAGCTCGACCCCCACCCACCAATGATATTCAGCAGGCTGGCCGGCTATTCAGCTGCAAGGGCATCACAAATAAGTTCACACCGGTTAGATTGGCCGCCCCAAGAGTTAGAGTCACTGGGGCGCTCTGAGGATGAGGAAGTCTCATCGATTCCACCTGCCGGTAACTCAGGGTTACTGAGAGTGATCTTTGGAGTCTAAGTCATAATAAAAACCAAGGGCTGGGATTCTCCACCACTGCCAGAGGCTTGGAACATGGCCACCAATGGAAGGCTGAAGAGTGAGTTGGGGGAGTTGGAAAGACTTACGTCTGACAACATCCTGATGATGATGATGTTCACCATTTCAAGTGCATTGGTAACATTTTGCCCAGAATGGCATGTTGGAATTTTACTATCGTTCTTTTCACTCCTTATGTTGGGGTGAGAAACTGACTCAAGAACACCTTCCCTGCTGCCTTCAAACCTCCCTCGCGTTAAGTTGATCTTTCTCTACTCTAGCTATGACTGTAGCATTACATTCTGCACTCTCTCCTTCCCTTCCTTATATACGTTATGCTTTGTATAGCGCGCAAGAAACAACACTTTTCACTGTATTCTAATACATGTGACAATAATAAATCAAATCAAACTTTTTAAAAAATCAAACATCAGTGCGAGGGTGAGTCAAACATTTTCAGACGCTTCAGGTGGAATTTTCCAACAGCAGCTTACCCCTGCGACGGGGCCAGTGAGCCATTGGATTCTCCGTTCACATCAGCGGGGAGACAGGACTATTCGGCAGGCGTGACGGGCTGGAAAGCTCCAGCTCCAGTATCAGCATCAATGATTCCGAGCTCATAAGATGCCCAGATACAGAATAAGAAGGTGACTTTTATCATCAAGTGCATATCAGATCCTGACTTGTTTTGAAATGTTTGATTCCTCCCACCAGCGTCCCGAATGCTTTTGACACTCCAACTTGGCCATTTAATTTAACCTGCACAGTTTGTCAGAACTCCAAATGCAAACATGGATGAGAAGGCAAGGGGAAACAGACTGGTTAGGGAGGAAAATAGTTACAGGGTGGGGTTTTTCACCCCCGCACCACCACCCCCACCACCTCCCCCTCCTTCCCACCATGACTCCCGCCCCCTCCCTCTCCCCCACCACCCACTCCCCCTCACCACCTCCCCCCACCCCCTCCGCCCTTCCCTTCCCCATCCCCTCCCTCCCCCTTCCCCCTCCCCTTCCTCCTCCCCCTCCCCTGCCCCCCTCCCTCCCCCTTCCCCTCTCCCTCTCTCCTCCCTCCCTCTCCCCTCCCCCTCTCCCCCTCCCTCCCCCTCCCCTCCCTCCCTCCCCCCACGCCCCCCCCCCCCCACGCCCCCCCCCACCACCACCACCACACTACCACCATCACCACCACCCACCCCCTCAGTGGCATGCTTTCCAGCTGCGGAGGCAGTTCACCAGGATCCTTTGGTCCCGTTGATACCCACGGCAATTTAATGGCTCACTTGTCTCGCTGCCAGAGACCGGGTGTCACTTTCAGCAGGACTGGATGATCCCCCTCCACAGGAGGGGCCAGAAAATCCCACCCCGTGTCAGGGCTGGGTATTGTCTCAGAAACAGTAACAGTAAGGAATTTTAAAAACTACTTTGGGGAAGCTTTTTTTTAAAATTTCGGGACAAGGCTTTTTCAATCACTTGTAAAGGAATCCGTTAAAACTACTGGATATTAAAAAATATGACCTGACGACCCTTGATCTGGAAACAGGACGGAAGTTAAAAAAACAGAGGCTGTGGCAGAGAGGAGAAAGAGGAAAAGGAAGAGCTGGTGTGGAGTAGGCCAACAACTGACAATTTAGAATGCTCCGGAAATAGGTGTTGGACGTTTGGATGGGGGGAGCCCTGCATACACAGGTGCTGTGCTCTGCAGAGAATCGGCTAAATCCTTGAAGGACAGAACCTGGAATTCAGACCCAACAAGATTCAAGTTTGGAAGAAGTGTGTTGGCCCCTTTATGTGGTATCTGTTATTCCAAGTGTGATTTGTCTGTGGGTTTATATTTGATTTATGTTGAGTCTGATTTGTACTAAATTAAAAGTTAGAAAAAAATGAAAAGGTGGTAGTTTTACTTTGGTAGTTTTCTTCATTTGGAGGGCATTCAGTAAATTTGATTCTTTTGGTTTACAGATCCCTAGGCAGACTATAACAGTGCAATAAAAGGAGAGAAGTAAAAAGGCAGCCTCTGTACAAGTTGTAAAGTGCATCAATTTGGCAATAGTCCTACCACTGACTTGCAAAAGACATTACCAATCTCTTGTAAATTTTCCCACAGATACCATTGGGTCTCCTTGACAGGTGGAACCAAACAGGCAAAAGCAGTGATTCCCCCAGAGTGATTTCTCTCTTCTAGCATCATGTGAAGAATGGCCGTTTGTGATTGAGGCACTTCAGAAAACCAAACTCACTTCGTGCAAAACGTTTTAGGAAAGGAAAAAATGGAAATTTCTGTTCATTAGCCTGAGCTGAATCTGAAAATCAGGTGAAAGAGCAATGTTTAGTAATTTGTACCATGCAATGGATGGGATTTTCTCAACAGAATAGGGAGATCTATGCATGTGCAATTGTGTCCTCAGGTGTGAACAGCCAGCTTTCTGGTGAGCCAAGGCCCCTCCTACAACTCTCACCAACACTTACAGATGCACCATAAAAAGCATTCTTTCTGATGGTATGACTGCTTGGTATTGCTCCTGCTCTGCCCAAGACTGCAGAAACTACAAAAGGTTGTGAATATAGTTCAATCCATCACGCAAACACCAACCTCTCATCCATTGATTCCATCTACGCTTCCCATTACCTTGGAAAAGCAGCCAGCATATTTAAGGATGCCACACACCTTGGACATACTCTATTCCACCTTCTTGTGCCAGGAAAAAGATACTAAAGTCTGAGGTCATGTACCAGTTGACTCAAGAGCAGTTTTTTTCCCTGCTGCCACTAGACTTTTGAATGGACCCAGCTCACACTTAGGGAAGACTGAGGAAATTTGGCATGTCAGCTTTGACTCTCACCAACTTTTACAGATGCACCATAGAAAGCATTCTTTCTGGTTGTATCACTGTTTGGTATGGCTTCTGCTCTGCCCAAGACCTCAAGGAACTACAAAAGGTCATGAACATAGCCCAATCCATCACGCAAACCAGCCTCCCATCCATTGACTCTGTCTACATTTCCCACTGCCTCGGCAAAGCAGCCAGCATAATTAAGGATCCCACCCACCCCGGACATTCTCTCTTCCACTTTCTTCCGTCAGGAAAAGATACAAAAGTCTGAGGTATCTTACAACCGTCTCGAGAACAGCTTCTTCCCTGCTGCTGTCAGACTTTTGAATGGACTTACCTTACATTAAGTGGATCTTTCTCTACACCCTAGCTATGCCTGTAACACTACATTCTGCACTCTCTCCTTTCTTTCTCTATGAATGGTATCCTTTGCCTGTATAGCATGCAAGAAACAATACTTTTCACTGCGTACTGATACATGTGACAATAATAAATCAAATCAAATCAAATCCCCCTACAAATCAGATTGTGTAAAAATGATGCTCAAAGTGTCATAAGATTTAATTTGTGGCCTCGCTGATTAAACAGATTTGAAATTCTCCTGTTTTCACGCTTATACGGCACTTAGAATTTGTTTGATAAAATTGCCCCAGTGTCACTTCCTTATCTCAGTTTTCCATATCAAACCTACATTGGACTTTAGGGCAGGCAACTGCACATTGTTGAGTGACCATAAATCTGGCACATAAAGTTAATGTTAATAATAACAGCCACAACAATCTTTGATGATTGTTTATATGATTTTGGCTCATTCACATCTTTTAGGGCAGGAAATCTGCTGATTTTACCTGGTCTGGCCTACCTGTGATTCTGGAGCCACAGCAGTGTTATGAGCTCTCAACTGCCCTCTGCAATGGCCCAGCAAGCCATTCCAGTAAGCAATTATTGATGGACAATATATGCTTTCTCAGCCATACCATAATCCATGAAAAAAATCAACGAAACAACAGAAAACCCCAGGCGCCTGTAAGGGCCTGTCTGCCTGACGTTAATGCTTTTACCCAAAACTGTCCCAGGAGACAGGCAGATCGGTCAATCATTCTACCAGTTACAGTAACCGGAAATTTTAATGCATTAAAAGCCATTACTCAGATGACAGATCTTGCTGCCTAAATGTTGTTTTAATATCCTGTTTAGTAACGAGCTGGCATCCTCCCAGAACTTCATTCAGATTACATTTGACAGTGAGAGCTGTGGTACAAGCGAAGCATTAAATAAATATACAAGCAAGGTGAATGTGGTATGTTAATGCAACGTGTTCGATAGAGTGCATTATATAATTTGTATACAGTGCTGACGTTGATGCCTGTTAGCATTTTTGCCCCTACATTGGGAGGTTCTTTAATATGATGCACTATAAAATGTTTTCTTTATTATAATTGCTGCGCACAGATATAATAAACTTGAATACATGCTGTACACCCCTGGGGGTTACAGACGAGACTTCAAATTACTGCTATCGCGAACTGTCGATAACACTTGCTCTTGTTTTGGATATACCCTCTGAAGGCAAAAGAGTTCTTTCCAAATCTCCAGCTGACAAAATTTAAAGAGGAAACATCAGCAAATGAGGGCAGGCTAAAGAAAAATGAGATGCCTAAATTGTGTGGACTCGAGGATGTTTTGTGGGTGCTCTTAAGATTTGGGCAGAGCTAAGAAAGAGTATCTTGCTATATTTCTTGTGAGCCAGATTTGAAAAGGATGGTGCAGAAAGTAAGGATAGGAAATTTGGATGAGATATCCATTTTGAGAAGAGCTGTTGACAGCAGCAGATGGGTTTGTGCTCAGTGTCTTGGTGAATGCATTACAAAGATGACCTACCCCAAATTTGCAATCTTATTAGTCAGAGGGACTCCAATTTCTATCATATTCACATTGGCACAAGCCTTTTGATCAACTCAAGTATTATATTAGATATTACAAGTTGTTAAATGACATGCAGCGCTGGTAATCATTTATAGCAAGTTGAGGCCAGCAGGACTCATCTATATTGTCAGGTGAGTATCATTTGCAGGTCAAGGAGAACTTGTAACACTGGACGAGGTTACAGGGATATGGAGGGGCAAGGGATGGATTTGAAAACAAGGATGAGAACGTTCGAGTCAAGACAAAACTGGACTGAGTTGCAATATCTGTCAGTGGGCACAGGGGTAACAGATAAACAAGGTGGGGCAAACTAGAGTACGGAGAACTTTGAGTCCCAGGTTTGTGGAGGCTAGAAGATAGGTGAGCACTAGATTTGTCAAGTCTACAGGCAAAAAGGGTGTGAATGAGTCAAGTAACATTGAGCTCACTTTTGAAGCACTAAGAATTTAGCATCAGGTATTTTCAAGGACAGAGTAACTGGCTGTCACTGAGCCGAACTCTAGCATACATCAGATTACAGGTGGTATATTTTGCTGCTATAGTCTTAAATTTGCAGAGTTTATATATTGCTAGTTGAGTGCTTGTAATTAAATTTTTTCAAACATCACATCATTTCTACTACCCAATGAGTTACTTTATTTAACAACATCAGGGATGTAGAACAACACAATAATTAGCTTCACTGTCATAACCAACATTAAAAACCTCAGCTTCAAGATTAAGGTGGCACAGTTGCTATCTGTGAACAGCTTAACACAGCATGACAGAATCAAACTCCTGCTGCTTGAAAATATTAAATTGCAAGCACGCAACCAGCAAAATAAACTCTGCAAGCTTAAGGGTATAGCAGCAAAATGTGCCACCTGTAATCTGATGTATGTTAAAGTTCTGTTCAGTTGAAACATTGACAGCCCGTTATTCTGTCCTTGAGTTTAGCGTTGACTCAAAAGTCTTTTCTCTCTTGGTGACATTGTTTGCACTGGAAACAACACTGAACTGGAGGACAAAATGACTGCCTGTCACACTACTTTGAGAGAGCAAAACTCTGAAACATATCAGGTTACAATGCTCAACCTCGGTTAATTGAAGTTATCCATAACTCTCCTGCCTGTGTCCTAAGTCTCAGTAAGTCCCATTTCCCTATCACCCATTGACTCATTTGGATGTCCAGTTAAAAAATGTGTCAATTTTGAAATTCTCATCCTTATTTTGACATCTTCCATGGCCTTGATCTTCTAATCTCTGGAATCTCCTCCAGCCTCTCAACCTTCTGAAATCACTGCTCTCCTCTAATTATCCTCTTGTGCATCCCCAATTTTAATTTTTCCATTATTGATGGCTATGTATTTAGCTGCCTCGGATTCAAATTCTAAAATTTCCTCCCTAAATCTCTTCACCCTTTCTTTAAAATGCTCCTTAAAACCCAACCTTTTGACTAAGCTTTTTGCCACTGACCCTAATATCTCCTTAGGTGCCTCAGTGTCAAATTCTGCTCCTGGCAAGCACCTTTTATTATTTAAAAGACGATGACCAGAATTCAATGGCTCTTCATGCCGGTGGGATTCTATGGTCCCGCTGGCAGCGCATCCTCTACAGTGGGTTTCCTGCCAGCGTGGGCTGATGTCAATGGGAATTCCCATTGACATTGATGGGACCAGAGAATCTTATCGCTAGCAAACAATGTGCCTCCTCCTGCTGGTGGAAATCATGTGGCTGGGAGGCCGGAGAATCTCGCTTGTTATATAAATGCAAGTTGTTCTTGGCATGGTTGCTAATGATTCTAATGCAGCTTTTTCATATTCGTTCATGGGACTTGGTGTCGCTGGCTAGCCAGCATTTATTGACCACCCCTAGTTGCCCTTGAGAAGGTGGTTGTGAGCTGCCTTCTTGAATCTCTGCAGTCCATGTTTTTTTGTTTGACCCACAATGCCGTTGGGGAAGGAATTCCAGGATTTTGACCAGTGACTGTGAAAGAACACCTTTATATTTCCAAGTCAGGATGGTGAATGGCTTGGAGGCCAACTTGCAGGTGGTGGTGTTCTCATGTATCTGCTTCCCTCGTCCTTCCAGATAGAAGTGGTCATGGATTTGGAAAGTGCTGTCCGAAGATCTTCGGTGAATTGCTGCAGTGCATCTTGTAGATGGTACACGCTGCTACTGAGCATCGGTGAGGGAGGGAGTGGATGTTTGTAGATGTGGTGCCAATCAAGTGGGCTGCTCTGTCCTGGATGGTGTCAAGCTTCTTGAGTGTTGTTGGAGCCTCACCCATCCAAGTAGGAAGTATTCCATCACACTCCTGACTTGTGCTTTGTAGATGGTGGATAAGATTTGGGGAATCAGGAGGTGAATTACTTCCTGCAGTATTCTCAGCCTCTCACTTGCTCTTGTAGCCACTGTATTTATGTGGTGAGTCCAGTTGAGTTTCTGGTCAATGGTAACCCCAGAGATGTTGCCAGTGGGGGATTCAGTGATGGTTTCATCGCTGAATGTCAAAGGGCTGTGGTTAGAGTGTCCCTTATTGGTGATGGTTATTGCCTGGCATTTGTGTGGCATGAATGTTATTTGCCACTCATCAGTCCAAGCCTGGATATTGTCCAGATTTTGTTGCATTTGAACATGGGCTGCTGCTGAACATTGTGCAATCATCGGCAAACATCCCCACGTCTGATATGAAGGAGGAAGGTCATTGACGAAGCAGCTGAAGATTGTTGGGCCTAGCTCTGGTTCCAAACTAGTGTCCCAGCCTTGCCACACACACCACTGCTGACTATGGCAAGATCGGCAAGACAGATCAGGCTACAAGACGAATGCATGTAAAATCGCTGGCTACAACACACCCCTCCCTGATGAGCTCAACGCAGATCCTGCATAGACCCCATTAGCGTGGGTATTCACAGACATCTTTAACCTCTCTTTGCAACTATCTGAGATCCCTATCTGCTTCAAGAAGATGACCATCATCCCAGTACCTAAGAAAAACCAAGATAGTCTATGACTATCATCCGGTGGCTCTAACATCCATCATTATGAAGTACTTTGACAGGCTAGTCATGGCATGAATCAATTCCAGCCTCCCAGATTCACCACAGTTGGCTTACCACCACAACAGGTCCGCAGCAGATACCATCTACCTGGCCCTGCACTCAACCCAGGAACACCTAGATAACAAAGACACCTATGCCAGACTCCTATTTATTGACTACAGCTCAGCCTTCAATACTATAATTCCTATGAAACTCCTCTCCAAACTCCATGGCTTGGGCCTCGGCTCCTCCCTCTGTGACTGGATCCTGAACTTCCTAATTCACAGACCACAATCAGTAAGGATAGACAACAACATCTCCACGATCAGCCTCAACACCGGTACCCCACAAGGCTGTGTTCTCAGATCCCTCCTATACTCCTTATACACCTCTGACTGTGTAGCCAAGTTCCTCTCCAATTCGATTTTCAAATTTGCTGATGGCACCAACATAATGGGTTGGAACTCAAACAATGACGAGACAGAGTATAGGAATGTGATAGAGAACCTGGTGAACTTGTGCAACAACAATAATCTCTCCCTCAATGTCAACAAAATGAAAGAGATTGTCATCAACTTCAGGAAACATAGAGGAGAACATGCCCTCTTAACATCAATGGAGGCAAAGTAGAAATAGTTGAAAGCTTCAAGCTTTTAGGCATCCAGATCACCAACAACCTGTCCTGGTCGCTCCACGCTGAAACTGTAGTTAAGAAAAACCACCAAGCCTCTACTTTCTCAGAAAATTAAGATAATTTGGCATGTCAGCTATGACTCTCACCAATTTTTACAGATGCATCTTAGAAAGCATTCTTTCTGGTTGTATCACAACTTGGTATGGCTCCTGCTCTGCCCAAGGCTACAAGAAACTACAAAAGGTCATGGATGTAGCCCAATCCATCATGCAAACCAGCCTCCCATCCATTGACACTATCTACACTTCCCGCTGCCTCGGAAAAGCAGCCAGCATAATTAAGGGCCCACACACCCCGGACATTCTCTCTTCCACCTTTTTCTGTTGGGGAAAAGATACAAAAGTCTGAGGACACATACCAACCAACTCAGAAACAGCTCCTTCCCGGCTGCTGTCAGACTTTTGAATGGACCTACCTTGAATTAAGTTGATCTTTGTCTACACTCTATGACTGTAACACGACATTCTGCACGCTCTCATTTCCTTCTCTATGAATGATATGCTTTGCCTGTACAGCACAAAAGAAATAATACTTTTCACTATATACTAATACTTGTGACAATAAATCAAATCAAATCCTTACAGCAGCTCTTCCTTACTGGGTGTGGTTCAACCATTAAACGTGTTTTCTACTTCCATGGGCTGGTCTTTTACATTTCACTTTAAAAACTTACTGAGTGAGTTACTCTTCATGTCTTCCCTGCAGCAACAGAACCAGCAAACAAGGCTGCTCACTTAGTTCAAATTGCCTATTTATATGTTGTGAAATAAAATTTAATTAGCTTCTCTTAAAGAAATCTTGCAGCTGATGACACAAGTTAAACACAGAAGCTAAATGTATTCACGGGCAGGTAAAGACCAGAGAGTCTGTCGAACCTGTTGCCCACTCATGATGGCCAGAGAACCGTGACAATTTCCCGCTATCCTCATTCCACTGCCTCTCAGCTGCCACATAATTCAGAAGGAGAATGGAGCACCATCACGCAGCTCAAGAAAACTGAAACCTGGCTCTTCATTTCGTATTCTCCATGGCTACAATTTTTCATACACAGTGTTGATATGTAAGCTTAACAGCCCTTAATTTACAAGAGATTTATATAGTTGAGGATAGCTATTAGGTTAGCTAAACCAACCAGAAAGACATCAGAGTCCTGATAATCTCCCTGTTTCTCATTATACTATTATATCCAAACATTTAAATGATTCCAGCTTTTTGCCTCTAGCCACCAAGAATTCCATTCCATGTAACTATCACTGAGCACCTGTAAAGAGCTCCTATATCTCACTTTGCTCATTTGATCTTTCTTCTTCCTTGTCCTATTCCCACACTTTAGTTTGATGTGAGTGCTAAATTCAGCTGAGGATACGTGGGTTGCCTCCCATGCTTTGGGCAGAGCTCTCCCGAATCGGGACGAAGTGCCCACGCCAGTGGGAAATGGGAGTATTTCCCGTTAGCACTGGCATGGTCTGAGCGGTGGGATTCATCCATCTGAAAAATGCCAATAAGCTCACTTTGGACATCCTACAGGCCAGCTCCGCTGTTCCAAGGTCGGGCCACCGTTTTAAAGAGCATCCCGATCTCCACACTCAGAGACAGGCTCCCCTTCTTCAAAAAGTGAAATAGTGCTCCCACCCCGAGAGACCAGGGGAGCACCAACAACCCCTCACCAAAGAGATCCTCCCCCTGTGCTCCCCACCCCCCAACACCAACAATAAGAGGCACAGTCGCAATCGGGACCATGCTAGAAACTGGTGGGAAGGCAGGTAAGTGGTTTAAATGTTTTTAATCCCTTTAATGTCATTATTGGGCCCATTAGTGAATTCTCCAGGCCCGATTGCATCTCCCATCCCCCCAGGGGTATTTCACTCTGACGGGATATAGTAGCTCCCCATTTTTGGAGAACTAGCAGGAGATCCCACCATAATGAAGGGGGAAGCAATCAGGGCCCCCCCATGAGGACGGGAGGCAGGGGTATGGTGCCTCCTGGGCATGAGCAGCCTGACAATGCCAGCCTGAGCCCCCTGGCAGTGCCAAAGTGCCCATGCCTGGGGGCACCTTGGCACTGCCCACTGGGCATTGATCAGTGCCAAGAAGGTGGGACCTAGCGTGCAGGGGTATGGGGGCAGAGCCATTGCAGGCAGAGCCTAGGGGGCATTTGGTGGGGCTGGAGGGTCCCTCTGCCACTCTGCAGATATAATCACTCAGGGCTAGAGCAAGGCCAGCAATTGGGGCAGCCTTGGGGAGGGAGGGGTGGCGGTGGTCTGCCGGGGAGGTGGTCTGCCTCCCGGAGGAGGGCCTGCTTCCCATGGGGGGGTCTTTGGGGACGGTGGGGGGATTTTCATTGGTGGGTCTGCGTCCCAGGAGGCAGGTGTCCGCCGTGGGGAGGAGAGGATCGTCACTGCTGGGAATGGGTAGAGATTGCAGTGTTCCGGGATGGGGGGTCAGAGTTGAACCGGGAATGCTTGTCTGAGCTGCGATCGGGCCATGTGAGGGGTTGGTGGTGGCTGGAGGGGCAGCATTGCGAGGGTCCCAGGCTGGCCACCGATCGAGCTGGCCAGCAAATGGGAGTCTGACATGCGCAGAGTTCCAGAACGGTCGGACTCTGGCATGATTAGCCTCACCCCTGAGCTTTTAATAAGATTAATGATTGTGAACTCTGCAGTGCACAGAGTGGGGAGATTCAAATCTGAAGTTGCACTGAAAAAAACAATCATGAATTATACCATTTTTCTTACCAATTCAGCACTTAGATCTTTTTTGGGAGAATGGGATCATGACGTTTGCAGATAAGACCAGATGGGGGCAGGTCTAAACTTTGCAGAATCATTTGGAGAGGTGGGGTGTCCTTTTAAAGAAGTATGGCACCAACTTGGAAATTATCTCAGAAGAACCTTGGGGAGGCTAGGTTCCTTTTAGCAGAGGTAAAAGAGGACAGGAATGAAAAAATTACATAAAAAGTGCACTAATTCATTGGAACTCCTTGTTGACCTACGAGGGGCATACACGCGATGAGTTGTATGAGGGCTGCTCTTGGTTGTTTTGAGAATAGCCTAGTACTTCATGTCGTTAGTGTACGCTTAAACTGGACCAGGTGCTGGGCAACACGACAGCTCAGTGACTATCACTGTTTGCTGTGCAGACAAATGGATTTGGGCCAGTGTCTGTGGAAGTTTACGCATTCTCCCCGTGCTTGCGTGGGTTTTCTCCGGGTGTTCCGGTTTCTTCCCACACCCCAAAGATGTGCTATTAGGCTGATTGGTGTAATAAATTGTCCCTAAATTAGTTTTCCCTCAATGTGGAATGCCAACAGTATAGATAAGGGCCATGGGTGGAGGGGGGACTCATAATGTTAAAATGGCGGCGCAGGCTCATTGGGCCGAAGGGCCTGATTCCCAGGCTGTTTTGTTCTTTGCTCTTTGTTCTTTGGAACTGTTAAGAACTGTCGAAACCTTTCAAAGTAGGAGTTAGCCTGGAGGTTATCTTTACTGTATTAGAGCAATGTGACTGTTTTTACAACCTTCCATTATCACAGTATGGTGCCTGTCATTTCAGAGTTTGATTGTCAGCTATAAATGAAGTAGGTCTATGAAGACCATTTTTTTTTAAATAAGGGTTTAGGCACTTGAATGAAATGTGTATTTTTTATAATGGATTATGTAACTGAAATAATATAAATGTAATGAGTGTTCCTTTAAACAAAGTCTGCAACACTTAAGATGTTAATTTTGTTTCAGCACAGTATATTCTCCCTGTGTCTGCGTGGGTTTCCTCTGTGATCGGGCAATGGCGGGGGGTTGGTGGTGACTGGAGGGGTAGCATTGTGAGGGTCCCATTCTGGCCACCGATCGACCTGGCCTCTACAGCCCTCTGTGGCAATGACTTCCACAGATTCACCACCCTCTGGCTGAAGAAACTCTTCCTCACCTCAGTTTTATAATAGCGTCCCTTAACTCTGGGCTTGTGCCCTTGAGTCCTAGTCTCTCCCACGACTGGAAACATTGTCTCCAAGTCTACTCTATCTGGGCCTCTCAGTATTCTGTAAGTTTCAACTAGATCCTCCCTCATCCTTCAAAATTCCACCCAGTATAGACCCAGACTCATCAACTGCTCCTTATATGACAAACCCTTGGATCCTCCTCCAAGCCCAGCACATCCTTCCTCTGGTAAGGGGCCCAAAACTGCTTGCAATATTCCAAATGGGGTCTGATCAGCGTCTTATACAACATCTGCAATACATCCCTGCTCTTGTATTCTAGCCCTTTAGAAATGAATGCTAACATTGAACATTGCAAACATTGAACAATGCTAATATTGTTGCTTGTTTTAGACCTGTGAAATGACTTTTAAAAACTGCATTATGTTATATAGCTTTACATGTGGCATGCTTCCAAGTGTTCATATGTTTTATTTTAAAATATGGAAACTGAAAATGTAGTTGGGAAGAAGAGAAGTCAGAACTTCTTGGACAACGATTTGGATGCCTTATTGCATGAGGTTGGACAAAGGAGAGTTCATATTTTTGTTTTTGATAGGAGAGGGGATTAAGGGTTATGGGGAGAGGGCGGGAAAGTGGAACTGAGCAGCGACAGATCAGCCATGATCTTATTGAATGGCGGGGCAGGCTCGAAGGGCTGGATGGCCTACTCCTGCTCCTATTTCTTATGTTCTTATGTTCTTATATTTTGCGCCATACAAAATATACACCACCATGTGTTTATCATTAGAATTCTTCTGCCTTGTTTAATTCATTTACAATTATCTTATATTTAACTGTTGTGTGTTGATAATTCAATAAAGTATTTGTATAACTTGATATTTAAATGTTTTGTTTTAATGTTTCAATAAAGCATTAGTAGAATTTTGTAAATTTTAATGGAAAATATTTATTAACAAAATATTATAAAAACAAAATATTGATACCATTTTAACATTTAACTAAATATTTTAGCTTAGCAGCTGCACTCTGTCATTTTGTTTAATTGCCTCATCTTCTCAAATTTCTTGCAATGAAATATATTTTTTCTTTTCAACACAATGATCAATGCAATTTTTGTTTTTGCTTTAACACAACTTACCCCTGGAGGGCTGGATGTGAGGAGGGGTCCAGAGGAGATTCACAAGAACAATCCCAAGAATGAAAGGTTTGTCATATAAGGAGCAGTTGAAGAGTCTGGGCCTATACTTGATAGAGTTTAGAAGGATGAAGGAGGATCTAATTGATTCTTACAGAATGCTGGGAATTACATTGGCTCTATAAACAAGGAACTAAGGGGTCAGAGGGCAGGATGTGAGGAGGGGTAAGGAGGGAAGGGGAGGGGGAGAGGAGGGAGAGCAGAGGAGGAAAGGAGGGTTTGCACGTATCAATTGTACATTTTATCTGTAGCCTGACTCTTCTTCCATGATTTCTGTGCCTATGTCAAAGCCTCAAAAGAACGTCAATATTTTTAACAAGACAAGATAAAAGTGTGATGTACCAGCGGTGGTGGAACATGACCTCAGATTTTCAATCTGCACTGGATTCTGCAATACCTATCAGAAAGATAGCCCACATCAGCTTACAGGAGGCCTGCATATTTCATCTTAAGGATTACATTTTCCTAAAGGATTTGAAATTGCCAAGTTGCATACTTCCCACTGTAAACTCAGAACACGTTTTGGTCTGTATCTTAAGAAGCTTCTAAGGATCAACATTGCATCAGGGAGACTCTTAAAATTGGGGTAAACAACACTGCTGAAAATATATCACAAAATTTAAATGGGCTTTAGCTGAAATTTAGCTGCAAATCTACTTTGTTAAATTTGAACGTACTTTTTACTGGAATTAACAGTATGTCATGACAAAGTTGTAAAAAAAATGAAAACTTTCTTTCACTTTCTGTGCATTATGTATATTTGAACTATCTTTTAAACACATTTACAAAAATATTAACCCACGCAAAGAATGTATGAGGTCTCTATTTGCAATTTTCAGTGTGTGTCCATGCATTGAGACTTCTGCGTTGTCCTGATGCGCATGTGCAATGCATAATCCACATAGGTCGGGATTCGAGCCGGAGGTTACGGGCCAGGATCTTCCAGTACCACTGTTTTCAATGGGGTTTCTTGTTGTTCGCATCCTCCAATGCCAGGGAACCCATGGCAAGGGTTCGCTGTCGGCAGGACTGGAAGATCCCACTGGCAGGAATGGCTGGAAAATTCTGCCTGTTATGTCATTTTTTAAGAGCATGATTTTGTAGTGATATTGTTCTAGATCTACCTTCTCCATACTCTTTATAGAGGTATATACTAAATTACCTCTGCAATACCTTCCATCAAGGCTGGCAATTTCCTCATTCATCCACTGGTTCCAAGGATCAAATTTGGCTCCTCTCACACTGCTGTCAGATTTTAAATCTCTCTTGTTTGCCTCAGGATACAAACTGCACAATGTATTTAAGCTAGAGTACAATCAGTATACTGTACATTTTCGTCATGACTTCCATGGGCTTGCACTCCATTCTTTTGCCTGTGAACTCAATATTAGATTTGCTTTATTGATTATTGTTCTGCACTTGTTGGATTGTGCACCTTAAATAATGATTATGTCAGTCGCAGAGAGCTCGATACTGCAGAAAACCGAGAATCATCGTCACCGAGTCATACAGATATACAGTCGGAAACAGGCCCTTCGGCCCAACTTGTCCATTCAGATTTCCGAAACTGAACTAGCCCCATTTGCCTGCATTTGGCCCATATCTCTCTAAATCTTTCCTATCTATGTACCCTTTCAAATGTCTTCTAAACGTTGCAATTGTACTCACCTCTTCCCCTCTTACCTTAAACCGATGCCCTCTAGTTTTGGACTCTGTTACTCTGGGAAGAAGGCCTTGGCTATTCACCTTATCTACACCACTCCAGATTTTATAAATCTCTATAAGGTCACCTGTCATCCTCCTATACTCCAGGGGAAAAAATCCCAGCCTTTTCAACCTCTTCTTATCATTCAAACCTTCCAGTCCCAGTAACATCCTTGTAAATCTTTTCTACAGCCTTTCCAGTTTAATAGCATCCTTCCTGGAGCAGGGTGACTAGAACTGTATGCAGGACGAGAGGAATACAAAACATGCAGTGATGAAATTTAGAAGGAAATTAGGTGAACAAATAGAACAACAAGAACAGAGGGTGCTGGAAAACTCAGCAGGTCTGGCAGCATCTGTAAGGAGAGAAAGCAGAGTTAACATTTCAACTCCTTTTGATGCTTCATTGGAACAGAAGAGAGGCAGAATATATTAGATATTAAAATGGAGAGATTGCAATGCAAAGTAGCAAAGTAACTTTAATAACAAAAGATAGATGGCTTGGTGTGGGAAGTTTGTAATGACTACTGGTGGTCAGTCGATCAATTTTCCTTCCAATTTCTACCCCTCTCTCACGTGGTTCATCTCCGACACTTCCCTTTCCTTCCTTGACCTCTCTGTCTCCATTTCTAGCAATAGACTGATCATCAATATTTATTACAAGCCCATCAACTCCTACAGCTGCCTTGACTGAAGCCCCTCACACCCGCTGCCTGTAACGACTCCATCCCATTCTCCCAGTTTCTCTGCCTCAGTTCTGATGATATCAGAAAATGGTGCTTCTGACATGTTTGCCTTTTTCCTTAACCGAGCTTTCTCCCCACCTATGGTTGGCACACAATTAGATTCATCCCATTTCTCACACCTCTGCTTTCACCCTTTTCATACCCAGAACGATGATAGTGCCCCCCAACGCCCGCCACAGTCTTCACTTCCCACTCCATTAGCCTCGGAGAATCATTCCCTGCCATTTCTGTCAATTCCAGCATGGAGTTACCGCCAAACACATCTTCCACTCACCCTCTTCAGCATTCCGCATGGATAACTGTCTCTGTGACACCCAGACCTACTCCTCCATTAAACCCAACTCTCCTTCCCCTTACCTTACAATTGCAGAAGGTGCAACACCTACATTTTTATCTTTTTCCTCCTCAGTATTCAAGGCCCCAAACATTCCTTTCAGGTTAAGCAGCATTTCTCTTGCACGTCCTTCGATTTGGTTTACTGTATTCACCGCTCCCAGTGTGGTCTCCTCTACGTTGGAGAGGCTAGACGCAGACTGGGTGACTGCTTTGCAGAACACCTTCACTCAGCCTTCCGGCATGACCCCAACCTCCCTGTTGCTTGCAATTTTAATTCAGCATCTTGCTGTCAAGCCCCCATATCTGCCCTTGGCCTGCTGCAAAGCTCCAGAGAAGCCCAATGCAAGCTGGAGGAGCAGCATCTAGTCTTTCACTTGGGCATGTAACAGCCCTCAGGACTCAACACTGAGTTCAACAGCTTTAGATTTTGACCTTTTTCTTTCATCTTCAACCCCTGTTTTAAAATATCCCAGAAAGAAGTCTCACAACGCCAGCTTAACGTTTATTTGTAGCAAATGCCACATGCTTTCAGAACAGGCTGTCCCTTCATCAGGTAGGTGGGAGTTCTGATCACAAATAAGTCCTAAAATGTGCAGACAATGTGAGTGGAGAGAGCATTAAGCATAGGTTAAAAGGATGTGCATTGTCTCCAGAAAGGAAAGTTAGTGAGATTTTGCAAGTCTAGGCAAGTCGTGGGGGTTACAGACAGTGTGACATGAACCCAAGATCCCGGTTGAGGTCATCCCCATGTGTGCGGAACTTGGCTATCAGCCTCTGCCCACAACTCAGAGGCTGATGCAGCGACTCTGCACTGTTGTGTATCGTGAAGGCAGCCTTGGAGAACGCTTACCAGAAGACCAGAGGCTGAGTGCCTGTGACCGCTGAAGTGTTCCCCAACAGAAAGGGAACACTCTTGTCTGGTGATTGTCGAGCGGTGTTCGTTCATCCGTTGTCATATTGTCTGCACGGTCTCCCCAGTGTACCATGCTTCAGGACGTCCTTTCCTGCAGCGCATCAGGTAGACAATGTTGGCAAGTTGCAAGAGTATGTATTGTGTATCTGGTGGATGGTGTTCTCGTGTAAGCTGATGGCATCCGTGTCGATGATCTGGCGCGGCTTGCAGTGATTGCTGTGGCAGGGTTGTGTGGTGTCGTGGTCACTGTTCTCCTGAAGGCTGGCTAGTTTGCTGTGATGTGGAGATGCTGGCATTGGACTGGGGTAAACTGAATTTCCACACACCTGACAAAGGAACAGCGTTTCCGAAAGCTTGTGGGTTTACTATCAAATAAACTGATTGGACTTTAACCTGGTGTTGTGAGACTTCTTATTTAGTTTGTTGTGGACAGTGGTCCGTTTGAGGTTGTGAGGTTGCTTGAAGGCAAGAAGTGGGGGTGTGGGGATGGCCCTGGCGAGATGTTCGCCTTCATCAATGGTATGTTGACATGCACTGAGATACCAGACCTTCTGCTTCCCACTTCTTGGTAAATATTGCTGGTCCGACTTCTTCCAGAATGCACCAGTGAAGCCCCTCAGCCACCTTTATGAGCCACGTGGCAGCCTTTCACCTGAGCCAGTGCCCAAGGGGCATGGCTGTAGCAGCTGAATGCCCTGGCAAAGCCAGGCTGAGGGAACAGCCAAAAGATCGGCTGCCTCTGGGCCGACGGTGCGGAGACCATACGTTGTGGGCGGCCTCTGCTGGCAGCAAAAGCTTACTACACCTGGTATTCCCAGGTGGTCTCCCAGTCATGTACTAACCAGGCCTGAGTCTGCTTAGCTTCCAAGATCAGATAAGAACAGGCATTCTCAGACTACTGCGGCCATAGGCATTGACTGGGCTGCTTTCTGGCCAATTCAGGCTGATAGCTCAGCCGTTGACATGTCCAATATATCAGTGATGAAGATGAACATCTCACCAAGGCCATCCCCACACCCCCACTTCTTGCCTTCAAACAACCGCACAACCTCAAACAGACCATTGTCCACAGCAAACCACCCAGCCCTCGGGAGAACAGTGACCGTGACACCACACAACCCTGTCACAGCAACCTCTGCAAAATATGCCAGATCATCGACATAGATGCCATCATTTCACATGAGAATACCATCCATGAGGTACACGGTACATACTCTTGCAACTTGGCCAATGTTGTCTACCTGATACGCTGCAGGAAAGGATGTCCCGAGGCATGGTACATTGGGGAGACCATGTAGACGCTACAACATTGGATGAATGAACATCGCTCGACAATCACCAGGCAAGACTGTTCTCTTCCTGTTGGGGACTTCAGCGGTCACGGGCATTCGGCCTCTGACCTTCGGGTAAACATTCTCCAAGGCGGCCTTCATGACACATGACAACACAGAGTCACTGAGCAGAGACTGATAGCCAAGTTCCGCACACACGAGAACAGTCTCAACCAATCTGAAACCCCCACAACCTGCCTGGACTTGCAAAATCTCACTAACTTTTCCTGTCTGGAAACAATACACATCCTTTTAACCTGTGCTTAATGCTCTCTCCACTCACATTGTCTGTACCTTTTAAGGCTTGATTAGCTGTAAAGACTCACATTCCAATCATTATTCATGTAAATTGAGTTTGTGGCTTTGTGCCCTGTTTGTGATCAGAACCCCCACCCACCTGACGAAGGGACAGCTTGTTCCGAAAGCTTGTAGCGTTTGCTACAAGTAAGCCTGCTGGACTTCAAGCTGGTGTTATAAGACACGTGCTCTGTTTTTACCTCAGTCCAACGCCGGCATCTCCACATCTTAAAATATCCCACACATTCACCGCCTCAATGAAAACCCCCTTCCCCACACCGGGCCATCCATTTTAATCTCTAGCACATTCCCCGCAAACCCCCATACCCTTCAGTTCTGAGGAAGGGCCAAAAGGACTCAAGAATTGAACTCTGCTTTCTCTCCTTAGAGATGCTACTAGATTTGTTGACCATTCCAGTGTCCTCTGTTCTTGTTTCAGTTTCCAGCACCTGCAATATTTGGCTTACTTTTATGAATAAATGAAGAAAAGAAATTGACAAGTAAGATCAAGGAAAGCCAAAGATGTTTTATACATACACGAGGAACAAAAGGGCAGTGGGAAAGGCTAAGACCTACTAGAGGTGGAAGATGAGGGCATGGTTTTCCATGAATATTTTACACCTATCTTCAAAAAGAGGGGGTGATTCCATTCTTATAAGCAAGAGGAGAAATGTGAAATATTGGATCCAATAAACATAGTGGGCCCAATTCTCCCAAAAAATTCAAAGTGCTGAGTTGTGGAAAAAATGGTGTAATTCATGATTGTTTTTTCAGTAGGATTTTAGACTCAAATTTCCATACTATTTGCAATGCAGAGGTCACAATCGGGAATCTCATTAAAACCCAGGGGGTTGGGGCCTATTCACACTGAAACTCTGCACATGTTTGGTGGCCCCAATCTGTCAGGCTGCAGTTTGCTGGCCAGCCCAGGAACCCTGCAGTGCTGCCCCTCGCGAAACCCCCATGGTCTGATCATGGCCTGCACCAACATCCCCAGGCCAGCCCCGGCCTCCCAACGCCACCCCTCCCCCTACACACCTCGTCCCGTTCCAGAGCACTGCAATCACCCCTCGCTGCCCCCGAAGCAGTGACGATCCCCCGACTCCTCCCCACGGCAGAGACCTCCCCTGATGACCCACTGCCCCACCAGGAGGTAGAACCGCACTCCCCCCCCCGTCCCCAGTGGGGGCAGAGGCCTCACGGCAGATCACTCCCACCCCCCAGCCCGCCCTGCTCATTGGCCTCCCTCCAGCCCCGATTGATCTTATCTGCAGAGTGACAGTGAGAACCCGCAACCCCACTGATCACTCCCTAGGCCCAGTCCACAATAGGCCCTGCCCCTTGGCCTCACCACCATGCCCCACCCCCTTGACACTGCCCGAAGTCTGGTGATCAATGCCATGGTACCCCCGGGCATAGACATTTTGCCTATTGGACAATGCCGGGGCACAGGCTGGCACTGCCCCAGTGCCCATGACCAGGGGGTAACACCATCCCACTACCCAATCCCCTGAGAGGTCACGATTATCCTCTCTTCACTCCAGCAATGTCCCCCCCTACTTCCCCGCAAGTGGGGAGCTATTCTAAACCCCACTGGAGTGAAATATTCCTGGCAGGGGGGGAGATGCTACCAGGCCTAGAGAATTCAGTGCTGGACCTGATAATCACACTTAAAATAGATTTAAATCACTTACCTTGTCTTCTGCTGGTTTCCAGCGTGGTCTCGACTGTACCTGCTCTTTGGCTGTGGGAAAAACACATGCGTCGGGAACACACGTGGGAATCCTGCGAAATGGCCAACACTTGCACCTCCCAACCCAACGCACCAAAAAAACGCACACGTTGTGACGGGAGAATCAGGCTCATCAGTGAGTGAAACATAGAAAAAAGGAGCAGGAATGGTCCATTTGGCCCTTCAAGCCTTCTCTGCCTTTCACTACAATCATGCTTGATCATCCAACTCAGTCACCTGATCTCACTTTCCCCCCATCTCCTTTCGGGCATTCAGCTTTTTGGTCCATGTTTGAACAAGGTTATAATGAGATCAGGAGCTGAGTCCCCCTGTCAAAACGCAAACTGGGCATCACTGAGCAGGCTGTTGCTGAGTAAGTTGCTTGATAGCACTTTAATGACCCCTTACATTACTTTACTGCAGATTTGAAAGTTGGCTGATGGGGCGGAAATTGGCCAGGTTGGATTTGTCTTGATTCTTATGAATGGGACATTTTTCACATTGCCTGTTGATGCCAGTGTTGCAGTTGTAGTGGAAAAGCTTGACTAGGGGCACAATAATTATGGAGCACAAGTCTTCAGTACTACTGCTGGAATATTGTCAGGGCTAATAGTCTTTGCAGTACCCAGTGCCTTCAGATGTTCCTTGATATCAAGTGGAGGGAATCAAATTGTTTGAAGGCTGACGTCTGTGATGGTGGGGACCTCCGGAGGAGGCCAAAATGAATCATCTACTCAGCAGTTCTGGGTGAAGATTGTTGCAAATGCTTCAACCTTATTTTTATATTGATGTGCTGGGTTTCTCGATCATGGAGGATGGAGTTACTTGTGGACCATTTTCTCCAGTAAATTGTTTCACGGTCCACGACAATTCATGACTAGATCAAGCAAGATTGCAGAGATTGGATTTGATCCATTGGTTCTGGAATTGCTTCGCTCTCTCTATTACTTGCTGTTTATGCTGGTTAGCACACAAGTAGTCCTGTTATTGTAGCTTCACCGGGTTGACATCTCATCTTCAGATGTTGTTCCTGGCATGCCCACTTGCACCCTTCATTGAACCAAGCTTGATCCCCTGACTTGTTGGTAATAGCAGAGTGGGAGATGAAGGCACAAATTGGTTGAGTGCAATTCTGCTGCTGCTGGTGACCCAGAGAGCTTCTTGAATCGCCAGTCTTGTGTTAATGGATCTGTTCGAATCTGTCTCTGTTAGCACAGCAGTAGTACCACACAACTCAATATGGGTAGATAAGGTGCTCAAAGTGGATTATGGATTACCTTCCCTTATCAGTCAAGGCATAGAATTCAAAAACAAGCAAGTTATGCAATATCAGTAGGCAACAGTGAGAGTACTGAATGTAATTTTTGTTCAGCTCATTACAAGAACAATGTGATCACACTAACATTGCTCCAGAGGAGATTTACGGGGATGTTGCTAGGAATAGACAATGTCAGCTATGAGGAAAGACTGGATAGGTGAGTGTTTTTTTTTGGAATAGGGGAGCCCAAGGGCAACTTTATTGAGGTATATTAAAATGTGAAGGGCCAATCCAGAAATGTCAATAATGAGGTGCAGGGATTTAAAATAATGGTCGAAGGATTAGAAGGAAGTTTAGCAGAAATCTTCTCACCTAGAAGATAGTGGGAGTTCGCAACTCAGAAACAGGAATCCAAACGTTTGGTATGCACTTAAAGTATTGGAACCTGTAAGAGTAGGGAGCAAGAGCTGAAAATTGGGATTAGGCTGGATGTCAGCAAACACTGACTGAACATGGGATCAGATTCTGAGCTGATACAATACATTTGTTTTTTCACTGAGTTTTAGACTCTGGTTTCAGCTCAAAGATAAGAAGTTTAGAACCACTTCTGATATGAATCTCAGCCCATTGTGTGGGTGGTTGCACGATTCATTCATTGCCAATATAAGTGCACAAAATTGTTAAAGGTAGCAGAAAGGTGCAGCATTTTAATTAGAGTGTGGAATACAAAGTATCTTATTTGAGATCTTGCCTTTCCAATGGAATTTGAAAGATATGACAGAATGCATATCACAATTTTGTGCTCAGTGTTTCGACCTGATTGCTTCAAAGTTAAGCATAATGTCCCTATTACAGTACTTTGACTCAGTAACAGTAATCTAAATCCAGAGGTTGTGGTTCAAGTCCCATGCTAGGACGTGAGTGCATAATCCAAACTGACACGTCACTGGAAGAGTATCTGTTAAATGAAGCAGAAGCCCTGTCTTCAAGTCAAATTATTACATGAAAAGGAGGTCATTTTCCCAGTGTCTGGACAAAATTCCTCCCTCAAACAATCTAATACCTCCCTTGTTGGTGTGCACCATCTATAGAAATCGTGCTTGTCAGAATTTCTTTCTCAAACATTTTTACGTTTTTTGTTGTTCATCAATTGCTCCTCTGTATCCAACAAATCTCCAGAGCTTTCTCCAGTGTTCTACCAAATCTGCTTGATCAGAGGGTGGGGGAGAGGATACATGAATGGCTGAGGATTGCTATGCTTCAGGTTTGCTTCTCTGAGCGGCATTTTATGGCCTTGCTCATTTCAAAACCATGAAATCTCGCCCGAGGTCAACGGAACTTTCCGTGACCTCGCCTGCTCCAATTCCCTTGGTGGGCAGGAGGGTAAAATTCTAGCTTTCATCTTTGTTAAATGGCTAATCTTCATTCAGCACATCTCCTGGTGTTACACATCAGCTCAAGAACTCATTGCACCATGGACTAGGATTATGATCCCATCTCCCTTCCATTCTGTGGTGCGATGTGCTGTGCTATGAATCACCCCACCACCCCACAGCACACTACAGCAAGGCCCACAAATCAAATCATCATCACAATTGCACAACAATACTCCGCATATATCACATTTTACATGAAGACCTTGGCTTTTACTGACATGTACAATATATTTCCATCTTTGCATGACGGTCAAATGCAATGATTGGAACAAGAATGACAAAAGAAGGGTAAGGAGTCATTCTAACTTCTCAAGCTGATCTCTTTGTTTGAAAAAATATTCTGGATCCTAATTTGGGAAGAGTTGGATCAAAAGTAGAATCTTCTACCTGAGATTGAGGTCTGTACTGACATGGGGACAGCAGTGACCAACAGTTCGGAAGTACTTGTCAATCCACGTTGGCAATGCCTTCATCTTAAAACTGGCCTCATTTTCTCTAAATCCCAAGATCTCTGACTCCTCTAATTCAGTCTCTTGCATATCCCAACTTCACCCCACTGTTGGTGACTGTGCCTTTAAGTTTTTTTTATTCATTCATCAGATGTGGATATCACTGACTATTTATTGCACATCACTAATTGCCCATGCAAAAGGTAATAATAAGCTTCTTCTTCTGAACCCCTGCAATTGATCTTGTGTAGGTGCACCCACAATGCTTTGAATAAGTTCCACGGTTTTTACCCAGTGGTAGTGAAGAAATTATGATACAGATCCAAGTCCAGATGTTGTGTCATACTTCTGTTACTTGGAGGTAAACTTGTAGGCTGTGGTGTTGCCATATAGCTGTTGCCCTTGTCCTTCTTGGCATTGAGGTCATGGATTTGGAAGGGATTATCAAAGGAACCATGATGAGTTGCTGTAATACATCACGTAGATCGTACATACTACCACCACTGTGCATCAGTGGTGGAGGGAACGAATGTTTACGCTGATGGATAAATTGTAAATTGTTGCACTATGTGTCAGTCATTAAGGGAGTGAATATTTGTGAATGAGGTGCCAATCAAACACGTTGCTTTGTCCTGGATAGTATCAAGCTTCCTGTGTGTTGTTGGAGCTGCGCTCATCCAGCTAGAACATAGAACATAGAAAAACTACAGCACAAACAGGCCTCACAGCCCACAAGTTATGCCAATCATATATCTACCTACTAGGCTTACCTATAACCCTCAATCCTATTTAGTCTCATGTACTCATCCAGACGTCTCTTAAAAGACCCTATCGAATCTGCCTCCACCACCACCGACGGCAGCTGATTCCACTCACCCACCACCTTCAGAGTGAAAAGCTTACCCCTGACATCTCCTCTGTACCTGCTTCCCAGCACCTTAAACCTGTGTCCGCTTGTGGCAGTCGTTTCAGCCCTGGGAAAAAGCCTCTGAGAATCCACCCGATCTATACCTCTCAACATCTTATACACCTCCATCAGGTCACCTCTCATCCTTCGTCTCTCCAAGGAGAAAAGACCAAGCTCCCTCAACCTATCCTCATAAGGCATGCCACCCAATCCAGGCAACATCCTTGTAAATCTCCTCTGCACTCTCTCAATAGCTTCACATCCCTCCTGTAATGAAGGAACCAGAACTGAGCACAGTACTCCAAGTGGGATCTGACCAGGCTCTTATAAAGCTGCAGCATTATCTCCCAACTCCGAAACTCAATTCCTCGATTGATGAAGGCTAGTACATCGTATGCCTTCTTAACCACATCCCCTACCTGCAAAGCCGATTTGAGAGTCCTACGGACCTGGACCCCAAGATCCTCCTGATCTTACACACTGCTAAGTGTCTTAGCTTTGATATTATACTCCTGCATCCCATTTGACCTGCCAAAATGTACCACCACACATTTATCTGGGTTGAAGTCCATCTGCCATCTGTTGAAGTTAAGTGGAGAGTGTGCCATCACACTCCTGACTTGTGCCTTGCAAGTGGTGGACAGGCTTTGGGAGTCAGGAAATCCTCACTGCAGGATTTCTAGCCTCTGACCTGTCAATGTGGCCATAGTATTTATGTGGCTGATGCAGTTCAGTTGCTGATCGATTGTAACCGTCAGGATGTTGACACTGGGGATGCTAATACCATTTAATGTTAAGGGGAGATGGACATTGCCTGGCACTTGTGTGATGTGAATGTTACTTATGACTTCTAAGCCCAAGCCTGGATATTGTCCAGGTCTTGCTGCACTTGGACATGGACTGTTTCAGTCTCTGAGGAGTCGTGAATGGTGCTGAAAATTGTGCATTCATCTGCAAAAGTCCACACCTCTGATCTTATTTTGAAGGCTGAGTCTGACATAAGTGTCCTTGTTGTCCAGGTGCTCCAGGGTTGAGTGCAGGATCATGGGGAAGATGTCTGCTGTAGACCTTTGCAGCAGTAAGCGAACTGTAGTGGATCCAGGCAATCTGGGAGGCTGGAATTGATTTGTGCCATGACTAACCTTTTGAAACATTTCATAGTGATGGATGTCAGAATGGTTGTCATTGGGGCACACTGTAATAGGTCAATCGCACTCAAATCAACATAAATCCATAAGTCTCTAAGAGGTAAGAGCAGAAGTAGGCCATTTCTTCCATTTAGTCTGCTCTGCCATTCAATGAGACCATGATAGATCTGATATAAAACTCAACACCACTTTCCTGCTTTATCCTTGATTCACTTACTGCTTAAAAATCTGTCCATTTCAATGTTGAATATACTTAATGACACAGTCTCTACCGCTCTCCATAGATTCAAAAAGTTCCTCTTCATCTCTATCATAAATGGGAGACCTCTTAATCTGAGATTATGTCGTCTGGCCCTAGACTCTCCCACAAGGGTAGACAACCTCTTAGCATTAACCCTGTCAAGGTTCATGAGAATCTTATGTTTCTCATTCTTCTAAACTCCAATGAGTACAGGCCCAAGCTACTCAACCTCTCCTCATCAGAAAATCCCTCCATACCTATGGTCTTTCCAATGAACTTGCTCTGGATTGCCTGCAATGCCAGTATTTCTTTCCTTAGATAAAGGACCAAAACTGCCCACAGTATTTCAGATGTGAACAGCAATGAAAAAGCAGAACATTCATCTGACAGTACTTTGTTGTGCCCAGGTTTGTTGCCATACTATTGCACTTTAAGTACGTCAATGCAATTTGAAATATTTCTAAGTGACTGTTGTACGAATGTGAGTCTTACTCATTGATGGAATGTAAGTGTTCTTAGTTTTCTGGTATGGTAGGTGATGTAGATTCTTTCAGATAAGCTGTGAAGCTATCCTGGTCATTCTATCTTGGTGCTGCTCCGAGCTGAGTTGAACACAACATTGAAACTTCGCAGGGACGGTATCTTCAGCTGGAACACATCTACCTCCAATGCTCTGGCTGACCCACATCTGTTTGCTGGCCTCACGGGAATCAGAGCATACTGTGAAAACTATTTTCACTTTGTCATATTAATTGCTCATTGACTCTATATCTGCGTAATATGTCATGAATTGATGGGAGCTCCCTGTAGAACATGTATTCCACTTTTGCTAGCATTTGGGATGAGCGTAATTCAGACCTCAATTGGAACTGCCAGAGATATCCTAGAGATTGGAGCAGAGCAATCAAAGACAAAGATTAAAGACTGCAAGTGAGGCATCTGTTAAAGAAGCCAAAAAGCAGAAACACATTCACCCTGAGGATTTCCATGAGCCAACAGTCTGACTGAGATGTAAAGGACGTGGCTACTTTGGAACTTTCCGTTTTAAACACTTTAAAAGAAAGTAAGGACTTATGTAGCAACTTTCGCTCATCAGGATGCCTCAAATCACTCTACAGCCAATGAAGTATAAGAGTGTAGTCAAACTTCTGGAAAATTGAACTCATCCTGTTCAATAACTTGAAAGACAAAAAAAAAGTCATGAAGATAAGCTTGGGGCAGCACAATGGCACAGTGGTTAGTGCCTCACAGTGCCAGGGACCTTGGTTCAATTCCGCCCTCAGGTGACAGTGTGTGTGGAGTTTGCACATCCTCCCCATCTCTACATGGGTTTCCTCTGCTGCTTCGGTTTTCTCCCACAGTCCAAAGTTGCGCAGGTTAGGTGGGTTGGCCATGCTAAATTGCCCCTTAGTGTCAGAGGGAAGAGCAGTGTAAATCCATGACGTTAGGTGATAGAGCCTGGATGGGATATGGTCAGTGCAGGCTCGATGGCCTCCTTCTGTACGATTCGAGCGTAGGAAACATGACAGCCAATTTGCACACTGAGGCTAGACCTACTTCCTAATTATAACATTCCTCCGAACATGGGCAATGATAGCCAGGCAAAATTCGCAATCTGCTAAGAGACATACAATTTGCTGGCCCAGTAACTCTTATTTGGCTGGTGCTTGCATCTAAAGATGTGGAGATTCTTCCTTCAGGAAAAGGACTGGTGCTGGTGTGAAGTTTGTTACATGCTATTTGCATGTCAATACTTCAGAGATTCTGGTGAAGGAGTTAGAGCAAAGCAAAGTGCATGCTGTCTCAATATGGTTGCCCACTGAGTTCATGCTGTCTCCCAAATACTATGGACCTGGGACCAAAGAGAATGAAGCTTTGGGGTACCAGTAAATCCAAAGTCACATTTTTATCTGGCAAAAATGTTTGGCAGGCTGAATAAAATGAGAAAAATATCTGCTTTTTTTTAATGCCCTGTCATGAGGCTCAAACTGGGTATGATACAACCACCTCAACACTGAACAATTCCTTTACTACTCACGATAATTGAGCAACAATTGCCATATAAAATACCAATAAGGGATAGCAGCATGACATTACTATAAGGGAAGTGTGACATGTGATCCAGACTTAGCTTCACTTTTGATTTTGAGCAGGGCACACACATATTACTCTGCTGCTGATGCTTTCAAACTTCCTGTTCATGTAAATCAGTTCTCATGTGCCAATTCTAAATGAATGAGCTCACAATTTGTTTATACAGTCTTTTATGAGTGATTGATATCGATATCATTATAACAAGACAACACGTGTTCAATGGTAGTCAGAAAGCCTGGCGTCAAAATTATTAAATGTGCGATATGGTGAATAGGCTTAGGTCGTGTACATGGCATTGACTTCATCGTCATTGTCAATGACTTTAGCATGTACTGCATTATTTGACAACTACACAGCATGTCAAGCAGAACTGTCACGCACTCTAAATGCTATTTTTAGTTTAGCCGCATAGGAACATAGGGACAGGAGTAGGCCATTCAACCCATCGAGCCTGTTTCTCCGTTTAATACAATCGTGGCTGATCAGACACTTCAATGCCTTTTATATTCATTATGTTCATAACCTGCTGCTGATGTTTATTTGGTGTGCCTGAACAGATCATTATGAATGATGTTCCCCAATCTACTGGTAAGCCATATCAGAATATGTGTGAAAAGTGGAATAGCTATCACATTACCTCTTCTCCTCATTGTCCCAGATCTAACGGCCCAATTAAACAGAAGATTTTTTTTTGCAAAAGTATACTTTATTCATATTAAATCTAAAAGCACATTACAAAACATTTCAAATTGTTATAGCTGTGAAGTGCAATGATATTTGCATTTTCTACAGAGATGAAGACACACTCTGAGGTGCATTAGTTCAATAATGAAGACGTTATAAACATTTCAATATTGTCATCACGGACAATACGATTCTTTTCAAACTTTGGCGCTTCAGTACAGTTCCATATGGTTAGGAATGGAGCACACAGTCTGAGTGGTTTTACACAGTCACCAGCCACTCAGTGTACTTTCCACATTACACCTTGGCAACAGCTACCCCAAGCTTGACTGTACCTCAGCACGTAATCCTGAATCTTGGGATGTGCTTGTCTGTGACACGCAATTAAGGACAATTCTTTGCACCGATAGATCAACAAGTTTCGGGCAGAACAAAGGGTGTCTTTCCCCAAGTTGATGATCCTTCAGCAGCAGTTAATACCTGTGTAGGTGTCCATCCCAGGGAATCTCCCGCGGAGCACAGGGTTCTGCATCAGAGGGCTGCTCAGGATGAGCCTTGCAAAATACCACTGCACCTCTCTCCAGGCCTTCTCTGCAAAGGCACATTGCACAAAGAGGTGTGCAACTGTCCCTTTCTCCTGCAATTTCCCCGAACACCCCACCTCCCCTCAGCCACTTTGAGGACAGTGTACAGTGGCTCAGAAACTCCAGGTGTGCACAAAGGATCTGACAGGAATTCCCTTTTCACCACCAGCCAAGATATATCTTGGTGCTTGTTTGAAAGTTCTAAAAATACGGAACACATCATGAATTTGCATGTCATCCCTGTGCAGGGACCATGCTAATTTTCTCTTTTAGTATATGTGCTATTGAAGCAGATACTAAACAGATGATTCACACTGGGAAATATCTAATTCTCAAATGTAGTAAGATCAACGCCTTGCAATGTTTTATCTCAGAGTGATACATTTATTTGCAATTATTCCATCGCTGGCAGAGCTTGGCAAACCAGTGCTTATCAATTTACCTATTTTTATCCATTCTATTCTCTCAAAAACGAAAAAGCAACTTTTAAAATTGCAGAAGAAGATGACCAACATGCATGATATAAATGTGGGTACATAATTTCCAAGTTTAGAGTTTGGAAACCAGGTCACCTCCAGCATCCCTGAATGAACATTTTTGGTCAGTATTGTCCTTTAGGGAAGGAAAATTGCCATCCTTACGTGGTGTGGCCTATATGTGACTCCAGGTCCACAGGTTGACTCTTAATTGTCCTCAGGGATGATTAATAAATGCTGGCCCAGCCAGCGATGCCCACACCCAATGAGCAAAATAAAGGGATCTCACAGAAGGTACTTGGCAACTAGTCAAGAACCAGGGTCCTATAAAGTCATTAGACATAAAGGTACAATGATGCAGCGTAACTGTGGATAAATCAGATCAATTCCAGCTCCTTAACCACTTTATCACATTCAGGACAAATCTTAAATGCTACTGGGACCAACCTCCAAGAATGACAATCCTACAAATTACTACAGGCAACTACAGACACCTCCAAACAGGGTTACCATTACAAGATCAGGGCATTCCAGCAGATTCCATCTATGCTTTAGAGACTCATAAATGTATCAGTTTCATACATTTCTGTAAAGGTAACTAAACATGAGCATAAATAGTTACAATTTTTTGAAATGCTAGAATGTATCTTCAAAAAGAAAGGAGGATGTCGTATTATGCCTTTAAGGGATAGCAGCATGACATCACTGGAAGGCAAATATGTTACATGATCTAGTCTTAGTTTCAACTTTGTTTTGAGCAGAGCATAACACACAAAACTTTGCTGCTGATGTTTTCAAGATTTCTATCCACGTATATTTGTTCTCATGCATCTGGTACAAATAAATGAACCCACAGCATATTTATACATCCCATTATGAGTGATTGGTGCTTTGATCATTTTAAGTTCAAGTTTATTTATTCGTGTCACAAGTAAGCTTACATTGACACTGCAATAAAGTTACTGTGAAAATTCCTGAGTCGCCACACTCCAGTGCCTATTCAGGTACACTGAGGCATAGTACACTATATTGGCATGGTTAATGCACATAATCAGCACATCTTTCAGACTATGGGAGAAACCAGAGAACCCACAGAAAACCCACACAGACACGGGGAGAACATGCAGACTCTGCACAGACAGTGATCGAAGCCAGGAATTGAAGCCAGGTCCCTGGTGCTGTGAGGCAGCAATGCTAGCCACTGTGCCATCGTGCCCCCATATAATAACTGCTGGTCAAGTAATGCAGTAAGATCTTTTATGTCCAGCTGAGAAGACAGGTGCCCTGAAGTTTTATTTGAATGTTGAGATCTCAGTCAGTGCAGCACTCCCTCAGCACTGCACTGGTGAGTCAGCTTAGATCATGTGCTCAAGTCTCTGACATTGGACTTGAACTCACAAACGTTTGTCTCAGAAGCAATCATGGAGCCAAGGCTGGTATTTATATCATGCCAGGCCTTGCCTCTTCTCTGCTTGAGATAAAAGCTGAAAATAGCCCAGCAAATTCCTGATTCATGTTTCTACAAGCAAAAGGTTGAAGACTGAAGTCAAAGTGCAATGAATGACTAACTTGAGTGCTGCACTGAAGTCATCTACTTTGAATCTGAGAGAGATAGATTGAGTATTTTGTTAATGATGAGAGATTAGGAACTGTCGATGACACTATCCATTAAAAGCCCAAGGACATGTGCAAAACATAATCAAAAAGGCAAAAACAATGTTGGCCTTTATTTCAAGAGGGTAGGACTTCAAAAATGAGGAAGTGATTCTGTAGTTGGTCAGATCCCACCTAGAGTACTGCTTCCAGCTCTGACCACTGAACATCAGGTGTGTAACTCCAATTCACTGGAATGATAATGGGATCAAGCTTATGAGGACATCTTGAAAAAAAACTTGGCTCATTTTCCCATGAGTCGAACAAGTTGGCATGTGACTGAATGGACGTGTTAAGAATGACGAAAGCATTCAACAGGGTAGCTACAGACACTACTTCCTCTGCTGGGCCAGTCCAGAAACAAGGGGCACAATCATTAGAGAGCTAATCAGAAGTGAAATTGAGATGAAAATTTTCACAAAAAGAATTGGTGGAAATCTGGATGTGTTTTTACTCAAAAGGCAGCAGATACTGGCTCAGTTGGAGCTTTCCAAACTGAGATGGATATCTTTGTGACTACTTTGAGACATGCTCAGCAAGGCCCTCCCAACAACAGCAACTTTGTTTCCTTTCCTTGTGATATCAGAATGTTACTCAGTTTATACCCCCTGAAAAATGGTGCCATACTATCTGCAGGGTCAGACTGTACAGGCAGCTGCCAGATTGCTCTAGTCTGGAGTTAGAACCCTGAGAGATCTGAGCTTCCAGAGGGTGCCAAGTACAATCAGGCCAAGCTCAAGACCATCCTATCAAGAAACAAACTGTCTCTTATTTCACCAGAGACTCAAACATCCTAGGCCACTGCCACATAAATATCAAACATACCAACTGCTCTAGGGCCCACCCACAATTTGGTGAATCAGATCACAAAGCTGTGTTTCTGCTCCCAGCTTACAAGCCAAAACTGAAATGGGAGAATCCATTAAAGAAACTCATGCAATGTTGGTCTGAGAAATCGAATAATCTCCAGCGGGACTGCTTATAGTCAATGAACTGGTCAGTATTTAAAAACTCTGGGACCAGCCTGAACGAGTAAGCTACGATAGTAACTGACTTCATTAGTAAGTGTATAGAAGATTGAGTTCCATAGAGTTCCATAGTTCCATATGTGTTCCCCAACCAGAAACATGGATGAATAGGGATATCCACGGCTTGCTGAAGGCCAGGTCTGAGGCATTCAAGTCAGGTGACTGTGACCTACACAAGCAAGCAAGATATGATCTATGGAGATCTATCAAAAATGCCAAAAAACAGTACCAGACCAAGCTAGAGTCCCAGGCTAGCCACACGAATGCCTGCCAACTATGACAAGATCTGCAAGACATTACAGGCTACAAGATGAAGGCGTGTAAAATTGCCAGCTCCAATGCGCCCCATCCTGATGAGCTCAATGCATTCTATGCCCATTTTAAGCAAGATGCCCTCCACCCTCGAAGCCTTGGATGAACCTGTACCTGAGGTCACCATTGCAGATGTCAGAGCAGCCTTCTTGAAGGTCAACCCATGGAAAGCGACTGGCCCGGATGGCATACCCGGACGAACATTCAGATCCTGCGCAAACCAGCTGTTGGGGGTATTCCCAGACTCTTCAAACACTCTTTACAACAATCTGATGTTCCTACCTTGCAAAAAGACAACCATCATCTTGGTACCAAAGGAAAGCCCGGCAGTGCGCCTTAATGACTATCGTCCAGTGGCTCTGACATCCATCATTGTGAAATGCCTTGAAAGGTTGGTCATGGCACAAATCATTTCTGGCCACCAGACAGTCTGGATCCACTATAGTTTGTTTACTGCTGCAATAGTTCCACAGTAGACACCAAGTCCCTGGCCCTACACCCAAACCTGGAATATCTAGATAACAAAGACACCTATGTCAGACTCGTATTTACTGACTACATCTCAGCCTTCAACACCAAAACTCAACTCCAAACTCCATGGATTGGGGCTCGGCTCCTCCCTCTGCAACAGGATCCTGAAGTTCCTAACCCACAGATTGCAATCAGTAAGGACAAGCAACAACACCTCCTCCATGATCAATAGTGGGTTGGATCTCAAACAGTGGCGAGACGGAGAACAGAAAAAGGATAGAGAATCTGGTGAACTGTTGGTGACAATACTCTCTCTCTCTCAATGTCAGCAACATGAAGGAGATAGCCATCGACTTCACGAAGCATGGTGCTGGACTTGCCCCTGTCTTCACCAGTAGGGACAAAGTAGAAATGTCAAGGGCTTCATGTTTCTCGGTGTCCAGGTTACCAAAAACCTGTCCTGATCCTCCCAATGCCAACACTATAGATATAAGAGTCCACCATTTCTTCTTTTTCAGGAGACGAAGCAAATTTGGCATGTCCACTATGGAATGCATCATAGAAAGCATTCTTTCTAGTTATACCACAGCTTGGTATTGCTCCTGCTCTGTCCAAGACCACAATAAACTACAAAAGGTTGTGAACGTAACCTAGTCCATCACAGAAACCAGCCTCCCAACCATTGACTCTGTCTACACTTCCCGCTTCCTCAGAAAAGCAGCCAGCATAATTAAGGACCCCAGACTCCCTGGGCATACTCTCTTCCACCTTCTTCTCTTGAGGAAAAGATACAAAAATCTGAGGACACGTATCAGCTTCTTCCCTGGTTCCATCAGACTTTTGAATAACCTACCTCACATTAAGTTGATCTTTCTCTATACCGAGCTATGATTGTAACACGACATTCTGCACCCTCTACTTTCCTTCTCTGTGTACAGTATGCTTTGCCTGTATAGCACAAGATTTTCCCAACCACAGAGTGTCAGGGGATAGTGGAGAATGGGAGAGACCGCTTTGCGTTTTGGGAATGAACTAACTGTATGTACTAAATGTATGCACCAACTAGTTTGCCAGTGTCATGTGACTCTGCTGAGAGGACTCTACCTCTCGAATCAGACATCCTGATTTGATTTGGTTTGATTTATTATTGTCACATATATTAGCATACAGTGAAAAGTATTGTTTCTTGCGCACGATACAAATAAAACATACGTTCATAGAGAAGGAAAGGTGAGACTGCAGAATGTAGTGTTACAGTCATAGCTAGGGTGTAGAGAAAGATCAACTTAATGCAAGGTAGGTCCATTTAAAAGTGTGATGGCAGCAGGGAAGAAACTGTTCTTGAGTCGGTTGGTACGTGACTTCAGAATTTTGTATCTTTTTCCCGAAGGAAGAAGGTGGAAGAGAGAATGTGTGAGGTGCATGGGGTCCTTAATTATCCTGGCTGCTTTTCTGAGGCAGCAAGAAGTGTAGACAGTATCAATTGAATGAAACCTCTCACAGAAACACACACTGAAGAAGTACAGCTGCCCTTACGATTACAATGGTTTGGGGAGTGGATGCTTTTGATTATCGAGTTGAATGGCACAGCAATGGTAGTTTTTCTGAGTTTTGCAGGTTGTTATGAAAATAAAAACTCTGAGCAAGATGCTCTGGCCTCCCAGCTGCAAATTTCCCACTGGGAGATGGCACAGTGTTTGCTAGTGGCAGAGTTCTCTTGTCACACTGCTGTCAATGGGAATTTCCATTGATGCCACCCCATAGTGATGGGAAACCCGCAGGCAGGGGTTCGTTGCTAGTGGCACCAGAGAATCCCACTGGCGTGAATGGCAGAGAATTCGAGCCTCTGTCTTTTAAAGGCATTTCCAGCTGCATATCGATGATTGAAGGGAGCTACCCTTTTTAAATGCTCTCTCTACCAATGATGGTAGTCATGATGTGGCGATGCTGGTGTTGGACTGGGGTGAACACAGTAAGAAGTCTCACAACACCAGGTTAAAGTCCAACAGGTTTATCTGATAGCAAAAACCACCAGATTTCAGAGCGTTGCTCCTTCGTCAGATAAGTGGGAGTTCTTTTCACAATTACAGCATATAAAGACACAAACTCAATTTATAAAATAATGGTTGGAATGCCTGAGCTTAGATTTGACATTGCTGTGATTCTTTTCCAACCCACCACACTGACAATTAACTCTCAGTTACCTGATGAAGGAGCAGAGCTCTGAAAGCTAGTGGCTTTTGCTACCAAATAAACCTGTCGGACTATAATCTGGTGCTGTGAGACTTCTTACTGTCTCTCTACCAACCATATGAATATAGGGTCCAGGGAGTTTGTTTCAGAAGATCGAGGCAGGTTGGTCAGGGGATGGGCAGTGTTTGGCAAATGTGATATACTCTAATAAACAGAAAAAAATGAAATTGATTAAGAAAGAATCATTTTTTTAGTCCAAGAAAAATACAAGATGCCCTGGAAAGATTTACACACAAGTGAAATTTGGAAGCTGGAAAGTAAGCTTCCAGAATATGTTAACAGAGCTTTCACACTCCTCATACTATATGATATATTTTGTGCTAAAGTGTGAGCACTTGTACCAGAGTAAACTTGGTAAAATTCCAAGCAAAATTAATCATCTCTGAATAGATAATTGCTTACATGGATGCCTCATTAGGCCATTTCCATAACCTGTCATTTTCTGAAGGTTCCTAATATATGTAATTTATTCAATCCTCAACCAAGCCTGTCTACCAACAACACTGGGCATTAATTGTCAGAGTGGGGGGTGAGGACAGGAACCACAGAGATGTCAAATCTAAGCTCAGTTTGATCTGCATTCATCATCTCCCTTTCCCAGCACTCTCCCCCATCCGTCAGGCAGTCCCTTAGTCAGTCCTCTCCATTCTCGACCGCTCATCATTAGTTGGGAGTCGGTGTGTGAGCTGACTTTAACCAGGCTGTCTTACCGGTATCTATTTGAATTACATTCTCATATAATCAACAGAGTTTGTCATTCACTGCAGAAGGGAGATGATGAATGTTGACGAGTGGGGCAAGGTAGAAATTGTTGGATTGGAAAGCAGTAACTGTTTGATGTGGGCCGATGAGCTGCAGTATGCCAGTCACTTTCTCTTTGCCCTCCTCACTGGCATCTCAAGTAGTTTCCCATTAGCTTGTCCTGCAGACGGCCTCACTCAGGCTGTCAACAGGAGATCCTCCTCTTTGCAAACACTCAATGAAGAAGATCTGTTTGATCTCATTTGACAGCGAAAGGATGTTTGCTTCTCTGCAGGGCAAGGCAAACAGGCCACCAAATAAACATCTGGGGGCATCTGATTGATTAACAATGATGACAGTGCACAAAAGGGTCAGTGGGTCACCAGTGCATTAGTCCTAGAAACAAAGTGAAGAACCGATGGGAGATTTGTCCTATTGCTGATTATTAGTGATTGCTAACGGACATTGGATAAGGACAGGATTACACTGTTTTGTCTGCCTTTCAAAGGAAATGAATTCACTTTGATCTAATGACAAAGGATAATACTAACAGTTATTTTGTACTTCCTTCTTTGTCTAGTGTTTAATCCATTTAAAATAAAGAGTTTGAAGTCACATGGCACATTTCAAGGTATCAGAACGTCCAACAACATTTTGTAGAAAATTAATCCGAGATGAGCCCCACTCTTTATGGACAGCACGGTGGCACAATGGTTAGAACTGCTATCTCACAGCACCAGAGATCCGGGTTTAATTCTGGCCTCAAGTGACAGCCTGTGTTGAATTTACACATTCTCCCTGTGTCTGCGTGGGTTTCCTTCGAGTGCTCCGGTTTCCTCACACCGTCCAAAGATGGGCTAGGTTGATTGGCCGTGCTAAATATGAGGATAGGGTCTGGGTGGGATTGTTGTCAGTGCAGGTTTGATGGGATGAATGGCCTCCTTTTGCATTTGTAGGGATTCTATGAAAATCCCTTAAAAATGTCAAGTACTTTTGAATGTTGTCACAATAATGTCGTAATGTCAGAAAAATGGCAGATGGCACACAGCAAACTCCCACAAACAACAAAGAGATAAAGGATCAGATAATCATTTTTTAGTTCTGTTGTTAAGAGTTAAATACTGGGCACAAAAAAGTCACCTATGCTGCTTCAAGTAGTGCCATGGCATCTTTTACATCTGCTTGAGGTGGCAAACAGGGCCTCAGTCTAATGTCTGATCTGAAAGACAGCACCTCTAATGGCACAGCACTTCCTCAGTGATGCACTGGAGTGTCAGCTTAAATCTGAAGCTGGAGTGCGAACATGCAATGTTCTGACTCAAAGTCAAGACAGATAATAATGAACTGCAGCTAATACCAAATCCATTTGTACCTCTCGTCCTTTGTCTGATTACAGTGGTCTATTACTGTTGTATGGTCCCCTTGTGTGTATCCATTATCATTGAGTGGATACAGCAGTGTATGCATCTGATTGATTTGCTCATTCTGTACATACAGCAGTGTCGAGTTGTGCTCTATGTATAACCACTCTGAGCACAACAAAGTCAAAGAGTAGCTTTGTAGCCATGGCTATCATTGTACAGCAATTTACACCTGGACAAAAACAATTTGTACTGTATTTCTATAATATGGACAACAACACGTAACTTTGCACAAAGATTAGCCCTGGCATACAAGGAGAAATGAAGTTCATAGAACCTGCTGCACGTTACATACATCCTGCTGACAATGGAGGAGATTGAACCTTAAAAGCATAAAGACAGCTTCCAAATCAGAACAAATTCATATGGCAATGTGGCTTAATTTATCAAGCACAGACACAGCAGCCCAAACTCATCTCCTGTCTCTCTGTCAGTGATCTAGATTGTATCTCGAAATGGATAACACAGCATTGTGGATGAAGTCAGTGAGCCATACCTCGAATAAGACAAGTGCTTGGAACATGGGCCATTCGATCATCTCCTTAATCTCTTCCAATTTATTACACAAACTCTGACAACTGAGGTGTCCAATTCTTTAACCCGTCCTTTTTAATATGGCATTAAATTGTATCAGAACTGTTGAAGAACTGGCATGACAAATGCAAACAGCAGCATTCTGTTTCCCTATGATAGCTTTTACCATCCAGAGAATATGAATCGAATGGCTGAGTTATCCCCAGTTACACATTACGGAGATGTAAGGGTACTGAGGCAGACAGATAAGGTTATCTGAGAGGTGATACTGATTCGCAACGAGCCAAATCCTCAATCTGATAGAAAGATTATACTACAGATAGCAAGAATTGCATTTCATTGAGGCAGAGATAATAGAGGGCAATAAGCAAATCAAAATTGAATTTACAGTGTTTACAATTGAATAAAATTGACATTGCCTATAAATATCAGAAGTGACATTGTCTACATTCAACAGCAATTTGCATTAGGAACATCCTTGTAGAATTCACATTGTTTACAGGTCACTAAAACTTTACAGATAGATACGATTCTGCATTGGACTGAATACATATGCTGAACATGCATTATGTTCCAGTAAATTGATATGTTTGGGTTCACTGAGTGTTAGCATCTTTTTACCCCCTGTCTTCCCAGAACAGAAGATTGGCACATGTTAACACTGCGATCTGATGTCAATGTTTCTTTGGTTTGTTAAGCACCAGACATACCTGTCATGCAGAACCATGTTACCTTAATGATAACTGCTGTAAAGAGTTACAGTTCAAGAATGTGCAGGTTAGGTTGATTGGTGGCACTGTGGTTAGCACTCACGCCTCACAGCGCCAAGGACCCAAGTTCGATTCCCAACTTGGGTTACTACCTGTGTGGAATCTGCACGTTCACCCCATGTCTGTGTGGGTGTCCTCTGGGTGTCCTGGTTTCCTCCCACAGTCCAAAGATGTGTAAGTTAGGTGGATTGGCCATGCTAAGTTGCCCCTTTATATCAGGGGAATTAGCAGGTTAAATATGTGGGGTTATGGGAATATGGCCTGGATGGGATTGTGGTTGGTATAGACTCGATGGGCCAAATGGCTTCCTTGTGTACTGTAGGATTCTATGATTCTGCTATCAGAATGAAGCAGGTGTATGGATGGAATTCCAGAGCTTGGGGCCAAAATGGCTGACACAGTAACCAACGATGTGGCAAAGGAAGTGGGAGGCATGCAAAGGGCCAGGTTTGGAAAATGCAGAGTTCTCAGTGGAATGGAGGGCTGTCAGTGGTTATTGAAGGCTGAGGCCCTGGAAGGATTTGAAAACACGGATAATAATTATAAATGAATGCACTGGTCAGTAAGCATAGGGGTAATGTGTGAGTGGAACCTGGTGAGAGTTAGGGAATGGGCAAGTTTTCAATGAGCTCAGGTTTATGGAGGGTGAGAGATGGGAGGTTGATCAAGCAAGCCCTGGGGTAGGTCTATGACGATAACATGAATGAACTTAATCTCAATGAGGAATAACAATGAGGTTACACTTAAACAGTGATCATTTGTGACATCCCTTGGAATCAGTTTTATAAACCAAGGAACAACATAGAATTTGTATCACTTGTATCCGTAACATTTCTGTTGCTTTTCCTAAAAAAAAATCACTGCAGTTTTGGCTAAGGTCAGGCATTTTTGTTGTCCACCACAGCATGACTCAGGGCAGAGGTGAACTCTCTCAAATTCCTGCTGAATACACTCAAATCAGTGCTAATAAACAGCAACTGTGGCCTAGTTTGACAGGATCTATCAGACATTGTGACACTCCCCACTGACAGCATTGTGTCCTAATATTCCACAACAGAAAAAGATAGTACTCTCTACTCATAAAGCCACCCTACATCCAGATGCAACTCCCATAAAGTATCCACATCTGAAGGAATTTCTGAATTTCCCACTTATTCCAGTGTGAGGGCTTGTGCTGAGTGTTGGCTCCATGGAGATATGGACCATCGATATAATTCATGTTATTGTCATGTAATTGTGTACCTTGCCATCGTTCCTCCCCCAGCAAGGAACATATAATGATTCTTGTGAGGGTATGCATTTAATGAATCAGCATTTGAAGCATTTAAAAACAGTCCCAGTTTTTGAACCATCCCTGAGGAACCCTAGAGTCATTGGCCTTCCTATATGGCAAAGCTCAATTTGAAAATTTTGCATTTTTAAATCCATTAACAACCCCTTATCTTTCACTTCTTCCAGCTCGACAACTCTGTAATTTCTATATCCCTGCAATTCTGAGAGGGGCTCAAACATGGAGGCTAGGGGGATGTAATTCTCTGTTCACCTTTACAAATAAGATTCATAACGCACAACTGCCAGACAATGCCCACCTCCAACAAGAGATGATCTAGCCATTGACTTTCAAAGGGATTACAATCACCGAATCCTCCATTATCAACATCCTAGAGGTTACCATTGACCAGAAGCTGAACTGGACTAGTCATATAAATACTGTGGCTACAAGAACAGATCAGAGGGTAGGAATCCTGCAGTAAGTAGCTCACCTCCTGACTTCCCAAAGCCTGTCCACCATTACAAGGTACAGGTCAGGAGTGTGATGGAATACTCTCAGCACTCAAGAAATTCAACACGATCCAGGACAAAGCATCCCACATGATTGCTACCCCTTTCACAAAATACAGTCCCTCCACTACTGACAAACAGTGGCAGCCATGAGTACCATTTACAAGGTGCACTGCAGGAACTCATGAAGGTTCCTTAGATGGCACCTTCCAAAACCACAACCATTACCATCTAGAAGGACAAGGGCAACCGTTGCATTGGTGGTTCCCCTCTGTGCTGATTGTTTCTTTATGGGCAACACAGCAGAAGAGAGTTCACCTGGCTTAAGGGACCAATTGGATTGAGAGTGATAATCACCCCAGGGGGTGGAGTCCTCTCTTTGGCAAAAGGCATCTAGAAGACTCACCTTCTGACTCCCCAATTGGGGTGTCATGGTGGCACAATGCTTAGCGCTGCTGCCTCACCACACTAACTACCCAGTTCGATTCCCAACTTGGAATCTGTGTGGAGTCAGCATGTTCTCCCCGTGTCTGCATGGGTTTCCTCCGGGTGCTGTGGTTTCTTCCCACAGTCCAAAGATGTGCGGGTTAGGTGGATTGGCCATGCTAAATTGACTCTAGTGTCAGGGGATTAATGGGGTAAATAGAGCCTGATTGGGATTATGGTCGGTGTAGACTCAATGAGCCGAATGGCCTCTTTCTGTACTTTAGGGATTTTAGGATTCTATGATTCTAAGTTGCCCCTTAGTGTCAGAGGACTAGCTAGAGTAAATGCATGGAATTATGGGAGTAAAGCCTGAGTGGGATTGTGGTCAGTGCAGGTTTGATGGGCCAAATGGCCTCCTTCTGCACTGCAGCATTCAGTGATTCCATGATTCTGAGACAAGCAGAAAACATATAAAGGCTGCTCTAGGACAGCCAGGGGCTACTAGCCTCTTGTATAATTTTTTCTTTATTAATCAATTTCTCTTGTGTTTCCGATGAAGTCTGTGAGCATGCATCATTACATACTTCAAGTCACTCACCATTTTATTTTGGAAATACATTGCTGTCCATTTGCTGTCACTGGGTCAAAATCCTGAAATTCCCTAACAGCACAGTGGGTGTACCTACACCTCAGGGCCTGCAGAGGCTCGAGGAGACGGGTCACCATCACCTTCTGAAGGGCAACTAAGGATGGGCAATCAATGCTGGCCTCGCGAGCAACATACACGTCCCATAAATGAATGACAAAAAAAAATCTTGCAGCCTAACATTTTCACCTGTCAAGTCATACTTGCCTTCCGCAGGTGAAGCCTTCCTGTTGGAAACTGAAGTTCAAGGAAAGAACGTTTGAACCCATTCATGAGAAAGAGTTGCCAATCATTGCATTGAAATGTCAATTTATGGAGATTTCAAAATCCATTGCTATGAGGAATCACGAGCATTTGCTGCACGTTGTTCATTTGTGACCTCACAGTGCACCCGACAAAACTCAGTTCAGTGAGATTGAAGCAAGCAATTGAGAAAAATGGAGATGGGAACAATGATGAGGATTACAGTCTGCATTTTATTAGGAGATAAGAATTCCAATTACAGTCTTAGAGCATGAAACATATTGAAAAGTTAAAAATACTGGAGGTTCAAAGGGTCTTGGGGGTCTGGACACTCAAATCATTAAAATGTCATGACTCAGAAAATAATCAAAAAAAAGCTAATGGATTGTTGCCTTTTATATCTATCAAACAAGAATACAAAGGAGTGTAAGTTAAGTTCCAAATATACCTTGGGTGATTGTGTGGAGTTTGTAAGTTTTCCCTGTGTCTGCATGGGTTTTGATTTGATTACTTATGATTGTCACATGTATAGGTATACAGTGAAAAGTATTGTTTCTTGCATGATATACAGGCAAAGCATACTGTACATAGAATACATAAGGGATTAGGATAGGAGAGGGAGCAGAATGTAGTGTTAATGAAAGTAAAAGATAGAATTGGAAGGTATGCTGGGACAGCTTGCATGAAGTTGCCACACTCCGGCGCCATCTTGAAAAGCTCTGATTTCCTCTCACAGTCAAAAAGATGTCAAGTTGAGTGTATTGGCCATGCTAAATTGCCTCTTATTGTCCAAAGATTTGTTAGGTGAATTAGCAGAATAAATGTACAGGGTTATGGGCATAGAACAGAGAGTGGGCTAGGGTAAAGTGCTGTGTTGGAAAGTTGGTGTGTGCTCAATGGGCAGAATGGCCTCCTTCTGCACTGTAGATATTCTATGAAATACAAAACCCTGCTTAGACCTCGAACCAAAACAGAAAATGCTGGAAAATCTCAACAGGTCTGACAGCATCTGTTGACACAGTAAGAAGTCTCACAACACCAGGTTAAAGACCAACAGGTTTATTTGGAATCATGAGCTTTCGGAGTGCTGCTCGTTCATCAGGTGAGTGGCACAGTAAGAAGGAGCAGCACTCCAAAATAAACCTGTTGGACTTTAACCTGAAAATTGTGAGAACTTTTATTGTGCCCACCCCAGTCCAACGCCGGCATCTCCTCATCATAGCATCTGTGGCGAAAGAACAGGGCCAATGTCGGAGTCATAATGACCCTTCATCAAGCAAGAAAAATAGGCTAAGATGAGGGTGAGGGAGGGGGGTGGGGAAGGTATACAATTGGGGGAGTGGCACAAACAAAAAGACAAAGGGAATGTAAATGGTGATGATAATGGCTGAGAATGATGCAGAAATGGTACAGTAAGAGATCGGAATGTATAAATGGCAGAACAAAGATGCAGAGTGTAGGAATGAGGCAGATGGCCCCTGTGGGTTGAGGTTGGGAGGGGGTGAAACAAGATGGAATGCAAGATTTTAAAAGTGGGAAAATAAAAGAAGCAATAAAAATTGATGAATGAGATGAAAAGAAGAAATGAGGTAAAATAAATGGAAATGGGGTGAAGGCGGAGGAGACAATTCATGCTCTGAAGTTATTGAATTCAATATTCAGTCCTACAAGTTGCAAAGTACCTAATCGGAAGATGAGATGCTGATTCTCTAGTTCCCACTGGGCTTCACTTGAACATTGCAAAAAGCCATGTGACCAGGCGATCAGGGATGCATTTCAAAATGGAAAACGATAGGAAGGTCTGAGTCCTGCCTGTGGGTGGACCAAAGGCATTGTGCAAGGTGGCCACCCAATCTGTGTTTGGTCTCTCTGATATAGAGTAGACCGCATTGGGAGCAGCCAAGACAATAGGCCAGATTGGAGGAGGTACAAGTAAAGCAGTGCTTCACCTGAAAGTGGTGCTTGGGCCCTGGGGTGGTGAACAGGAGGAGGTGAAGGACTGAGTGTTGCACCTTCTACGATCGCATGGAAAGGTGCCATTGGCAGTAGATGAGGTGTTGAGTGTGATGGAGGAGTGGACAAGAGTGTTCCAAAGGGAACAGTCCGTGTGGAAATCTGAGAGAGAGTGAGAGGAAGAACTGTTGAGTAGTGGCATCATGTTGGAATTAGTGGAAATGGTGGAGGATAATCCTTTGAATGCGGAGGCAGGTGGAGTGAAAAGTGAGGACAAGGGAGGCCCTATCCTGGTTCTGGGACAGAGGGGAGGGGGTGAGAGAGTGACCCAGGAGGTGGGTCAGACTGAGGTAAACCAGCAGAAAATAGAATCCCAAACTGTAAAGAGAACAAGGTAAGCTCTGTTTAACTTTGAAGTGTTTGGGTTCATGATTGGTAAGAAGTGAGGAGGTTGAAAGGATAGGAAGAGTTGCTTGTTTCCTGACCATCAACTTTACTTGATTGTGTTTGGTTCTCCTTGATTTCCCAATTCCTCTCGCACCCCATTGTCTCAGTCCCAATCAGTTCCACTCTGAATCCATTACTTTCCCTCCCCATGATCTAATTTATACTTTGTTTACTTCTTTGCAGTTGTATTTAGTGATGCTGATGGATGTAACTAATGAGGTAGGTAAATACACTGCTACAAAGTGGGAGGACTATAATCATCCAGCACCTGACCATGTTTTAGACCAATTAGTAAAGAAATATGATGTGTTGTTTGACACAAGCTGAAGTTCTCTGCATGGCCAAGTGTGGAGTTCGATAGTGGAAAGTGCTTTGACATGGCCCAATGTTAACACTGGGACCCAGCTTCAGTGATTACGCAGTGTCACTTACAAATGGGTCATTGATGAGCTGGCAATGGCATCAATATTCATTTCAATGTTCTTAACTCAAGCCTTCACACTACCCTCCTTTCATTCTCTCATTTCTTTCCATTTTCAGGGACTCTTTGTCATACTTTACTTTGTTTAGGCAAACCATACAATCCATTTTCAATAGTTCATGTTTACTCTGACTCTCTGTTCCTATAATAAATACATTCTGAGAGCCTTGACTTCGCTTTTTCACTCAGTCATAAAATAGACCACACACTCTCTGCAACAAACATAAAAACAAGATGCAATACTCCAAAACAAGGTACTAGCGGCTAATTCATAGCACCCGTTGATAATAGAAAGAAAGAAATAGACTCGGATCCTGAAACCATAACGATATACCTTTATGTGATTACCAGAGAAATCTCTGCACAATGGCTTTGTCTTTGCCCATGAGGTTTAACCAAGGCATGCATTTTGCTTGTTGAAAACAGCTCCATTAACTCTTTATATCAAAACAATCCAGTGCATTGTGCTGCAACAAAGTCACCGAACAAATGAAAACTGAAAAAGAAACAATTTTCCAATTTCTGGGGCATTTTTTAAGCTTTAACTTATTAAGATAGGAGGAAGAGTTTGTCTCTCGAGCCTCAGTGAATCTCTATTTCATCCATGTCAATCTCTTCCACTCCCATCACTTCCCCAAAACCAACCATTCCCTTATCTTTCCCAACAATCAAAAGGAGACCATTCAGCCTGATTTTCTGTGCTGTCTCTTTGAAAAAGATGCCCAGTTAAACCCTAAATTTTCCCCCATCCTCATTACACTTCAAGTACAAGTCCAATCGCTTTTTGAAATGTTCCATGGAACCTGTTTTAACTACCTCTTCAGGTAGTATGATCCAAATCTTAGCAACCCTCAGCTGAGTGTTTCCAATATTTTCTGTCTTGGACATATTCGTTCTTTAGAATTATTTCATATGTCCCACATTCTACTTGTTTCTGTGATGTACATATAGGGTTTGGAGTGTGGACTGCCCCTTTAAGAGTATGGTGACCCTCTGGGCTATTAGTTCCACCCAGTGTGGGATCCTGTTTCCTCCCACAGTCCAAATATTTGCAGGTTAAGTGGAATGACCATACTAAATTGCCCATTAGGCTCCCAAGATATGTAGGCTCAGGGGATTAATTGATAAATATGTGGGGTAAGGGGGGCAGGACCTGAGCAGGATGGTCTGTCAGAGAGTCAGTGTTGAGTCACTCAGCTGAATGTCCTCATCCTGCACTGTAAGGATACTATGATTCTATAAACAAGCCTGTTTGTATCAGTGTTCAAGGAGTCGGCAACAAGCCTCACAAAGATAAAATACTTCAGATTGCAGAAACCTGCAATAAAAAAAAAGAACCTTAGAAAACTCAGCAGGTCAGGCAACAATAGGAAATGTAAAGAGCATGGAAGGGGTGTCCATGGGTTTGGCATGAGTTAGCACTGGGCTGGCATCGGGCTACAAATGGTCATGTGATGAATGGTGAGGGGACAGTCAATTGCTGGTATGGAGGATATGAGGGCTCGTGGAGGTGGATAGAAGGGTGTAGTTGGGCATGAATGGCACTAAAAGCCATGGGGTATAGGTTCAGGAGGCATATGGTGATATGAATCGGCATGGATACAGCATGGGGGATGTGTGGGGGGAGGGCTGTTTTTTGTTTTCATGCCTTTATTATAACTGGGACAAAGTCCCAGATCACCAAGACAGACCTTTTAAACAGCCTTCCTCATCCCTGTGGCTATCTCTGCACTGTTTCTGGGGGCAGTGAGCCTGGCTCCAGTCCACACCCCCAAGCCCCTCCAGAACAAAACCGGCTCTGGGAAGTTTCTCTTATGTCAAGTTTGTGGAGTCAGGAATTTTCTCAACTCTGCGTACACCACTGGGGAGTGAAAGTTCAGCCTGATGTTTCAAGTCCATCACCTCTCGGAGGACAAGGAGTCTCATTTTATTATAGTCTTCCTGATCTGCTTTCCACAGAAGTAATCAGTGTATGGGGCATTTGTTAGAAAGCAGTTGAATCACCTGAACTAGATATTAACAGGGAATTACTCAATATTTATCAACAATTTTGAGCTAAGTTACTGAAGCCTAAATAGCTCAATAGGGACAAATGTGTATTGTGGATTTGGCCACATTGCTGAACACGTGATATTTAGGCTGGGATTCTGTTTTAAATAAGGCTGTTTTAAATAAGGGTCATTAGCATTGGGGCGTCGCTGGTAAGATAAATGGATATGGTACAATAATAATGTTTTTTTTTCTCTTTTCATTCACAGGTTTTAAGTCGGTCCACCTTGTGTCCAATGAGGGGCATACACACGATGGGTCGTACTTGGGCTGCTCTTGGTTGTTCGAGATTGGCCTAGTGCTTCATGTTAGTGTGTGCTTAAACTGGACCAGGTACTGGGCAAGACGACAGCTCAGTGACTATCACTGATTGCTGTGCAGACACATGGATTTGGGCCGGTGTCTGTGGGAGTTTGCCCATTCTCCCCGTGCTTGCGTGGGTTTTCTCCGGGTGCTCCGGTTTCCTCACACACCCCAAAGATGATCTATTAGGCTGATAAGCAGTAATAAATTGTCCCTAAATTAGTTTCCCTCAATGTGGGTGGCCATAAAACATTAGATAAGGGTCATGGGTGGAAGGGGGGACTGGTGGTGTTAAGATGGCGGCGCGGGCTCGTTGGGCCGAAGGGCCTGTTTCCCAGGCTGTTTTTGTTCTTTTTTATCTTTTGTTTATTCTCCAAAAATATTCTAAGCCCACGATTTGTGAGTAAATGGGATAATGCCCGTTGGCATTTTGTATCACAGAGTGTCCTAGCAGGATTCCATCTGAAAATCAGTGGGTGGGGCCTATTCCCCCTATCAGTGGCTAGCAGGCCACTGCGCATGCGGTGATGTGTCAGCGCCGAGATCGGCGCGTCTGCAGTGGCTCCGCACTGCCAGCCTCCCAATGGCTGGCCAGCTTGATCATTGGCCAGCCCCGCAAACCCCATCACTGGCCTTCCAAACTCCGCCAACATCCTCCTGATCACTGGCTTCACGGAGGTCCTGAGCCAACCCTAAAGCCTCCCCCCTCCCCCATCACCTCCTCACTGACCATCCCCCACCCCACCCACCCCGGCTAGCCCCAATTTCCTGTGTGGAGCTGATTATTCTGAAAATCTTATCCAGGGGTCGTGACACCCAGCGGGAAGCCCACAAAATGGCCTGCGCTGATGTCTTCCAGCCTGCTGTACCGCTCAAGCGGCACAGCGGATGAGGAGAATTGCTCTCTTATAGTTGACAGTGTATACAATTCATGCTGTAATCAAAAAATGACTAACATCAAGCCTAGAGCTGGTATCTGAGAAAAGTTCAGAGGGGAACATGTTTTAGTGAGGAGCTGAAGGAAATCAGCATTTATAGAGAAATTGTTTTGGGAAAATGGATGGGCTGGAAGATGAATAAACTTCCAGGTTCTGATTGTCTTCATCCCAGAGCACTTAAGGAAAAGTTTAAAACTAGGCTTGCATTTACACTGCAATGAAGTTACTGTGAAAATCTCGTCGCCACACTCCGGCACTTATTCAGGTACACTGAGTGAGAATTCAGCACAGCCAATGTCCTTAACCAGCGCATCTTTGGACAGTAAAAGCAAACCAGAGCACCCGGAAGATACCCATGCAGACTCAGGGAGAATATGCAAACTCCTCACAGATAGTGACCCAAACTGGGAATCCAACCCGGGTCCTTGGTGCTGTGAGGCATCTGTGCTAACCACTGTGCCACTGTGCCACCCCAGAAGTGGCCTAGTGGTGGTTATTTTCAAAAATTCTTTGGACTCTGGACTGGTTCCTGCAGATTGGAAGGTAGTCAATGTAAGCCCGCTATTCAAAAAGGGAGATAGAGAGTAAACAGGGAATGTCGATACTGGGGAAGTTGTTAGAATCCATTATCAAGGATTTTATAACTCAGCAATTGAAAGGCAGTGGTACAATCAGATAAAATTAGCATGGATTTACAAAAGGGAAATCATGCTTGATAAATCTATTGGAACTCTTTGAGGATGTAACTCGTAGAGTTGACTGAGGAGAGCCAGTGGACGTGGTTTATTTAGACTTACAGAAGGCTTTCGTCAAGGACTCACACAACAGACTATTATGTAAAGTTAAAGCACATGAGAATGCAGGTAATGATTTGCCATAGATAGAAAGCTGGTTAGCAGATAGGAAGCAAAACGTTGGCATAAATGGGTCTGTTTCTAACAGGCAGTCATTAACTAGTGAGTTTTGCAGGGATCTACGCTAGGATCCCAACTGTTTACATTGTGTTTTAATGATTTGGAAGAAAGAACTGAATGTACTATCTCCAAATTTGCAGATGATGTAAGGCTCGGTGGGAGAGTGAGCTGTGAGAAGTGTGCAGAGATGCTTCAGTGTGATTTGGACAGACTGAGTGGGTGGACATCTGCAGAATAATGTGACTATGAGGTTTGCCACTTTCGTAGCAATAATAGAAAGACAGATTATTACTTGATTGGGTATAAACTGGGAGATCTTGGTATTCCCAAGGGGGGAGTCCAGAACTAATGGGTCATAGATTGAGATAAGGGGTAAACCTTTTGGAATTGAGACGAGGAGAAATTTCTTCACACAGACGGTGGTGAATGTGTGGAATTCACTACCACAGAATGTAGTTGAGGCCAAATTTGAAGAAGAAATTACATATGGCTCTAGAGGCTAAAGAGATCAAGGGAAATGGGGGGTAGGGGGAGGGAACATGAAATCAGGATATTAAAACTGATGATCAGCCATGATCAAAATGAATGGTGGAGCAGACTCAAAGGGCCAAATGGCCTACTCCTGATTCTAGTTTCTATGTTTCTATCATGATGTATAATAAATGTAAGCATGTTGTTAACCCCTAGGATCAGAAGCTCTGACTCAGATTATGCAAGAATATTGTTCAAGTTGGATCAGGATTATATGATGTGTGAGAATAAAGAATTCACTGGCATCGAGAAGTGACATGAATCACAGATCAGGTTTACTTGTTGCTGGGTACATCCCACTTCTGTTCTCAGTAAAGTGATTTACAATCCTCCAAAGTAAAGATTGATTGCCGGGACTATATGTCTTCATTTTCCATTTTAATGGGACATTTGTTTATTTTCTGAGAAGAACGTGACATTCTAGCTGGTTTTCTACTTACACCCAACCTGCTGGGAGCAGGGGGAAGGTTAAGAGATGTGGCATCGCCAATGGACTCCCCCACCTTGTAGCAAAACCTGATTGACAGGCCTTGAAAGTAGTCGGATGGGATACTGGTAAATGGAACATGCAAGATCAAGCAGTCCATCCTGGGGTTAGGGGTTTCTGGGCCAGTGGGCTGGTGGTGGGTCGGGGAGGTCAGGGGTTGGGGGGGAAGGGGTGGATGCAATCTCAGCAGAGGAGGAAAATCCATCAACTGGAATAGTGTCTAGCAGGATGGATCTATCTTGGAGGGTTGAAGGGGCGTCAATTCTGGGGAAGGAAAGAGGGGCACTTGGTAAAGAGGGGCAGGGTGATGATCAGGAGGAGAGGTTAGGAATGTGCAATCCTTGACACAGTTCCCAACTCTGAGGTCCATGCGGGAAGCTATGGGAAAATCCGATGGGGGTCTTTGCAAGCAGAGATAATCAGGGAACTGAAGGGAAAAAAGGAGGCCTTGGAAGGGAATCGGAAATCTGAGGCTGCAGGAGCCTGGGCACAGGGGAATGTTAGAAGCCTTAATGGGGTGGAGGCGGAATCGGAGATATAGGGCGAGAAACCGAGTTCTGAAGGGCAGATTGTGGGTGGTGACCTGGTGGGACAATCAGAGGATGGGAGAGCGGGTTTTGGAGGCCGAGAGGAGAAATCAAAAGCCTGAGGGTGAGGATTGAAGGCATGCAGTGGAGAGCTCTGGAGCCTGAGAGTCGTTTGAAGACAAATAGAAGGCTGGTGGAAGAGTCGGAGGCTGGAGGCCTTCCGGAGACCTATGAAGATGATGGAATACCTTATGTTGGGAGGATATTCGGAGGTTCGGGGCTGGAATCAATGGTCTTCGGGTGGGACTTGGGAAATTGGATGTTCAGGAATGGAGGGGTTTGGAGGCTGGGGTGAAAGGGATGGACTCTGATGGTGGTGATTACTCAGGCAGACATGCTGAACCCTGGAGGTGAACATAAAGGCACTCAACACACAACAACTCTCTCCTGGGTGTAATTGCAAAGTTTCTAAGGCTCAGGAACCAAGCTGGCCATAGTTAAAGTTGAAAAGCTGAATATCAGTGAAGTTTGCATTCTTATTTTCATACTTACAATGCTAACCCATCTCCTTGGAATGAGTCGGTCACCCACCCAGCTTCCCACCTTAAAGCCAGAAAGGAGTGGCTTGGAAGCAGTTTTGTGCTGAGAATCTGATTTTTAAGACCCTAACCTGCCTTTTATTTTGGTTAAAACTCTCCTATGGTGATGAAAGCTCAGACATTTGAGAAGATCAGTCACAATTGTGAAATCAGATAATCACTATTGTGCGTTGAACTAATGTTTGTTGAACGGTACAAAATGACAGCCATTTTCTCTTGAATAGTCAATCACCACACTTCAGAATGCAGCTCACTGCAAATGAAGTGATTGAGGCATAATATAACAAGAAACCTTTCTTACCAACATCACAGAGGATTTCTATACACTGAACAGAATGCAATGAAATCCAAACAGGATTTTGATTTTCTTTATGACATGGGTGGCATGGTGGCACAGTGGTTAGCACTGTTATCTCACAGTACCAGGGACCTGGGTTCAATTCCTGGCTTGGGTTAAGGTCAGTGTGGAATTTGCATATTCTCCCTTTGCCTGTGTGGGTTTTCTCTGGGTGCTCTGGTTTCCTCCCACAATCCAAAGATGTGCGGGTTAGATGGATTGGCCATGCTACATTGCTCGTTAGTTTTAGGGGGACTAGCTAGGGTAAATGCATGGGGATTAGAATTGGGTGGGATTGTGGTTTCTGTAGATTCGATGGGACGAACGACCTCCTTCTGCACTGTATGATTCTATGAAAAGAGAAGCTTAATACTTTGGGTGGGCTCCTTAATTGGTGCTCAGTTCATCAACTCCCTCTGAAAATGGAACTCTATTATTCTTGCACAGACTAAGACTGACCTACTGAGCTTCTTTTTTCTTTTCTTCTCCTGTATTTATTTCAGGTCGGCAATTTTTAATCTCTGATTTATTCAGATGCTCAGAAAGGAAGAGCATTGTGAAGTTATCATTTGTTCTTCCCCACCAGAATGGATTGTGCACATGTTGGCAGTCTGGGCTACAATCTCAGCAGCCAGTCATTGTTGTACATATCAACTTCATAATTGCTGGCTTGGATCAGTTTGCAGCATTCTCCTTTATATCAGAAGGTCATGGATTCAAGCCCAACTATGGAATTGAGCACTTGATCCCTGCTGACAATTCGGAGCATTGCAATGGGAGTGCTGTACTGTTATAAGAGCCATCCATTAGCTGAAGCATTAAATCAGGCTGCCAGCTTTGGTGAATATGAAATGCCCCTTGGCGCTATTGGAAGGATAGCAGTGAATCCTGAAAGACTGAAGACATAGGGACACTTTTTTCCTTGGACAGAGAAGGCTGAGAGGTGACCAATGGAAGTCTATCAAATTATAAAGGATTTGAGAAAATAAATGCTGAGAAGTTGTTTCTGTTGATGGGAATTAAAACAAACAGGTCACAAATTTTAACCTTTGATTTCCGGGCAAAGTATCTGAGGCAGATGAAAGGGGGGGCAGGGCGGGGTGTTTACTCCAGAGATGTACTGGAGAATCCCCACATCAATTATACAACAGATGTTCCAAGGTAAGAATTGCATGTCAGTTGCCCAGGAAGTTCAAACTTCCAGTAGGCAATTGCCTCTGCACTGAGAACTATCTAGAATTGTGATTTGAATCAGTTCCCACTGATTTACAGCAATAGTCACTCAGGAAAAATTAGAAGAATTAGAACCACTTCTAGCTTCTGGGTAGCAATACCACATATTTATCCCAAATTCCCAGACCTCCAGAGGCCACGGATCTTGCCCTGCAAAGCCCCAAAACCCCCAACTCTTACTAATGGCCCATCCATGCAGAGTCCAACCTGATCTCTCCACAGACTACGCTCTCCATACTCCAACTACACCTACGCTGACTATATCCCCATCTTCCCATTGTGTTCCCCACCTTCTGACAACATTCTCACCCCATCACCATCCCCATCCCCTCAGTGCCTTCCCCACATCCTGACTGCCCTCCCCACCCCCTGACTATACCCCCATCCCTGACTGCCCTCCCCTCCCTTGGACTATATCTCCACCCCCTGACTGCTTTCCCCTCCTCCGAGTGCCCTCCCCACATCTCTACTGCCCTCCCCAGCCAAAGGATAACAGATTTCCTTACCGAAAGGACATTATTGAATCTGATGGGGTTCTACATCAATTATCAATAGTTTCATGGCCATCATTAATTCATTCAAATTTCATCATCTGCTGTGATGGGATTTGGGCCCAGGTTCTCAGAGCATTATCCTAAGTCACTTGTTTATTAGACCAGTGATAATACCACTACACCATCATCTCTCCCATTTCACCCCCTCCCCCACCCCCTCACTGGGTTACTGGACAGAATTGGGATATGATTTTATCACAGTAAGTCCATATTCCTTTTTTGGCCCCTTAGGCTTTAGGAGGGAGGCATAATTAAATCATCTCTAGATCTATCATATTAAAACATTATGCAAGTGAAGAGAGTACATTATATGGCATACTTAACTTATTAGTGTCATTGGAAATGTGCGATGCAAGTGTTGTCTGTCCGCCTAGTGAAGTGTGTAAACTAGCCATTCAGAAAAAAAACAACTCAATTCACAACCTTAAATAACTTTGAGTTGGCATCATTACCCTATGGCGAGTATTCTGAGGCCGACACCTCAGCTTTCCTATTCTCTCGGCTCCCACCCCATCCATGCAACTGCACATCCCAGAAAGCAGGACAATGATCAGGGGGAGGACCAGCTTTTGGCTGAGCACTTGTTTGAGCCCACCACAGAGAAGGCCCCACCTCCCACCCTCAACCAAGGCTTCTGTGAAACAGGTTGAGGGTAGAATAGGCTGATAATGGTGAACCTCCTCATAGTGACTCCATCTATGGATAGTGCACTGTCAAATCTCACTGACCAGCCACACTGAGGTGCCTGAGAACTGTCAGCAACTTCAAGTTCTTAAAGTCCTTTTATTAAAATTCTTTTATTGATGCCACAAGTAAGCTTACATTAACACAACAATGAAGTTACTGTTGCCACACACTGGTGCCTGCTTGGGTACACTGAGGGAAAATTTAGCATGGTCAATGCACCTAACCAGCACGTCGTTTGGACTGTGGAGGAAACTGGAGCACCCAGAGGAAACCCACGCAGACACAGGAAGAATGTGCAAACTCCTCACAGACAGTGACCTAAGCCGAGAACCGAATTTGGGTTCCTGGCACTGTGAGGCAGCAGTGCCACCGTGTCACCCCAACTTCAGGAGAATATAAATCCAAACAAACTTTCAGCTTTCTTTAGAAGATGTAACAACATGTGTCCCTTTTCACAGCCAGTCTCCAGCTCCTTCTCTTCAATAGCAACATCTACACAGAGAGCTTAAAAGGAACAGACTGTGAATATGAATATGTAAAACTGTCTGATATTCTCATTGATGCAAGCGTTCAATTCTAATTTCAAAGGAACCCGACAGAGTAATGTATTAGATTCAATGTAATCACAATCTGCTAGGCTTGCTTAATGAACCTGATTTGCGACATTCTCATTTCTATTCAATATTATGCATTGATATTCTTTATATATAGATCACTATAGGCGCAGCTGATTCACCTGCTCAAAACATGATTGATGCCTACTTAATAGATGGGAAAAATGAAAGTTGGGCTTTCATGTACTCAGTGCCAGTCTATGTAAAGTACAAGGAATTGTTACACAGAGAATGGAGAGGTACATCCAACGATGTACAGACAACACACCAGAGCTAGGATAACAAAATAGTGCAGTGAGATAATGTCATTCCTGGCATCCAAAGTAAGTTTAATCCAAACATAAGGCTTGAAAGTTTCTCTTGGTCTTTAGTGTCCTACAGGGAGACTGTTCGAAACATTGGGTGTGATCTTTGAGCCACATTCAGCATAGGTAGAAATGGTGACACCAGTGGAAAATCCAGTGAGACTGCGGGAATAAGATTCTCACGGACAAGATCTCATTGTTAGACTTTCCCTGCCCCTTGCCAATGACACAACAAGGCTCCCACCTTTAAATACATTTAAATAAATACAAATGTAGTTAAAGGGCTTCCCTACCATATGATCCCCCGCCAGGTAGGGAATTCCCCCCGTCGACATGACATAACGTCAGCGAGGCTTACAACAACTTCTGCAAAACATGAAACTGTCGAGAGGTGTCTGTCAGGAGCGCAAAGGCAACTATGGCCTCCAGGGGAAGAGTGATAACCCCAGGCAATCTGGTAGTGCCAGGGTGGCAGTGCCAGGGTAGTATTAACAGGGCAGTGCACCAGGAGCAGACCTTCTGGAGAGTCCCATTCAGTGGGGGGGGGGTTCCTTATGTGTGAGTGTGTGGGATGGTCCCAATGCTTGTGTACGAGAGTTGTTGCCCAATGCTCGTGTGGAGAACATTGCCCCAATGTTTGTTTAGGGGACCCAGGAGGGGGGGGTGAGGGTAGTGGTTGCTGTCCCATGCTCGTGAAGGGGGTGCTTGATCTCTGCTGGTGCTTGATCTCTGCAAAGGTTTGTTGGTGCTTTATCTCTGCGAAGCCATCATTGCCAATCCTATCAGGCCCCGCAGCACCAGAGTGATGGCAGGCACCATGCCTCCAGATTTTCTGTGCACAGAGCCAGCGAATCTGGAGAGAAAACTTGACTGGGCAGCTGGAGAGACACATGGCGATTTTCTCACTGAAAATGACATCCTGAAAATATATTGGAAGATTCCACCCAGCCCATTTCACAGGTTTGTGCAATTTGATTTTTCAACGTTATTCCCTATATCCCACTTGTGACCCTGGATCCTGTGATTGCCTGTACTCCCCTATATTCCATATATCCCACTTATGATCATGGATCCTGTGATTCCCTGCATTCCCCTATCAGATTTCCAACACACTGATCCCTCCTGCAGCGTTATAAATCTCACTGTTCCATTCTACCAGAAATGATTTGCAAAATTAGTATCGCCATCTGCACATTCCTCCCTAAACCTCCCTCCTCTAGAAATCTCCCTCCATTAATACAATCCTTAGGACTGACCTTTGACCAAGCGTTTAGACATCTGGCCTAATGCCCCCTTGCTTGATTCATTGTCAAACTTTGAAATGCTTTCAGGAAGCACTGTGGGGTGCTTTGGTGTTTTGCAGGTGCTATTGCAATGCAAGTTCTTGCCGCCGTTCACTGTATTGCCCATGCCAACCAACCCAAAAGCGTTTTGATTCCCTTTGGATGCTCCCTAATAATCTATACACAACACCTTGTGAGACTGCCTGCATTCTCTCTTCCAGAAAATGGCTAATAGCTCAGTGTTCTGTGAATCAGTCACTCCTACTGCTAAGTTGCTCTCTTCACATGCTTTTTACAGAGCTGTGTGATATCACAACTGTTGAGAATAAAATCAATCTGCCCACCAGTTCTTAGTTTTAATGAAGGTCTCAAGTGTGTTGTGTTTTGCAGGCGGCTTTAAATAAAGTTGCTTTCAAGTTAAGTTTCATCTCTGGAAAACTTTTCAATGGGGCCCTCAATCTTCATGAGTTGTCCATTTAGATAAATGATCATTTTTGACCAACTATAGGCATTTTTCCATGTCAAAATCAACATGTGTCTGTGAAAAACTGGGAAGAACTGGAAGCAATTCACCAAAGATCCTTAGACAGCACCTTCCAAACCCACCACAACTTCCACCTAGTAGGACAAGGGCAGCAGATACATGGGGACACCACCACCTGCAAGTTCCGTTCCAAGTCACTCACCATCCTGACTTGGAAATATATTGCCGTTCCTTCACAGTCACTGGGTCAAAATCCTAGAATTCCATCCCTAACAGCATTGTGAGTCAACCCACAACATATGGACTGCAGCAATTCAAGAAGGCAGCTCACCACCACTATCTCAAGAGCAACTAGAGTTGGGCAATAAATGCTAGCCAGCCAGCAACGTCCATGTCCCATGAATGAATAAAAAAAAACAGGAGAAAATATGAGTTGTTGGCTGCTCAATACTTTGAAATGGAATTTAAAAATAGATGAAGTACACCGAAAGGGGAAGTATGCTTCTGGGAGACTGATCTTTATCTTTTCAATTGGTCAGCACTGAGTCAGTCCTGTTTTCATTGCAGCTTTCTCATTCTAAGCATTCTGGCTCTTAATGCTTTGAATTTCAAAAATACTCCTGACTCTCACTGAGCATAAACGTGAAACACAAAACCTGTGCTTCATCCTTCAGTCATCACCTTTAAATAACCTACCCAACATTCTCAGAACTTATTCCAGATGCTAAACACCTGGTGGGCCAGATGCTGCAGTGTATTCTTTCACCTATTGCAAATGTCATACTGATGATCAGTAATAGAGAAGCTATCATGGATTATAGGAACAACGGGTTCTACAATCTGATTATTCTGTGGAACTGCGATGCCAGGAAAACACAGTTTAGCATCTCCCAACCAGCACTGAATTAATTTTGCCTAACTTCAATTCTCATGCTCAGTGCTACTTTGATCTGACACGGTGACTGGGCTTTGTTTCTTTGCTGTTCCGGTACAGTCCACTCACAGCTCTGAAAAAGACTTTTTTAACATTCATGGGCTGTAGCCAGCCTGCCATTAGTCTCACTGCAAATTTCCAGATGTGTCAGTCCCAGTGAAAACACTTAAACTGCAGAATGTTTTCATAAAAGCTGACATGGTCCCGAATACTGAAAAAAAACATGTGACAACTGAAAACTCAGAGCCAGCCCGAATGTGGACCGTGGCCTGAATAAATTAAATTCCTGGGTTTTCATCCATGTTTGGCCTTGATCCCTGGGTTTTCATCCATGTTTGGCCTTGACATTCTTCAATTTGATTCCTTTTCTGAGGAAACTGAAAAAACCATAGGGATTTCCGACAACGTGAAGGTAAATGGTTTTGCTAAGAGATCAGCCATGGTCTAATTGAATGGTGGAAGGTGCTGGAGGGGCTGAATGCCCTCTTTCTGTTCCTATGAACGTGCCATGGGAGCTGACCTTAAAGCTGAATCTGTAAGGGTGTCCAATTCAGCTTAGCGCAATTTCTTTCTTTTTATATAGTTTCGGTTTCACCTTCAAAATGTCCGCCTCGGATCACACTGCATTTTTGAAATGCAAAGCAGTCAGCCATCAAGTACCAGGCTGGTCTTCTCTGTTCTGTATGAATGCCCAGCTTTAACAACTGACCACATTCTATCTACAGGCACCAAAGAATAAAGAACAAAGAAAAGAACAAGCCCTTCAGCCCTCCCAAGCCCGTGCCGATCATGATGACCTAACATAACTAAAGAAAAAGTCTCTGCCCTTACTCGGTCCATATCTCTCTATTCCCTCCCTATTCATGTCCCCTCCAGTGCCTCTTAAATGTTGCTAATGTGCCTGCTTTGACCACTTCCTGTGGCAGCGCGTTCCAAGTACTTACCACTCTCTGTGTGAAAAGCTTCTCCACATGTCTCCCTTAAACTTTCCCCCTCTCACCATGAATCTGTGCCCCCTTGCAATTGAAACTTCCATCCTGGGAAAATACCTCTGACCACCCTGTCAATGTCTCTTATAATTTTGTAGACCTCTATCAGGTCACCCCTCAGCCTCTATCTTTCCAGTGAAAACAATCTTAGTTTATTCAACTTCTCCTCATAGCCAATATCCTCAAGACCAGGTAATATCCTGGTTAACCTTCTTTGCACTCTCTCCAAAGTTTCCACGTCCTTCTAGTAGTGTGGTGACCAGAACCACACACAATACCCCAAATGCAGCCTAACCAAGGTTTTATATAGCTGCAGCATGATTTCCCAACTCTTGTACTCAATGCCCCAGCTGATGAAGACAAGCATGCCATTTGCCTTTTTAATCATCTTAGTCATCTGTGTAGCCACTTTTAAGGAACTGTTGGCCTGCAAACATAGGTCCTTCTGTGTGTTAATTTTCCTAAGAGTTCTACCATTTAAGTATAATTCACACCTTCATGAAAGTTTCATGACATTCTGGGACAACTTAACAGAAGCAGTAAAAAGCATTGATTATGTTCAGAAAATACCAACTTGTGGGTCAAATGTTGCTAATTGCCATTGCTTTGTTCTTTACACTGTGCTTAATAATTGTGTCTAGTCAGTCTTTCATCTGTATATCTCCCAAATACAGGAGTGGGATTAAAGGAAACCTATGATTAGCACAGGGTTAATTGGGCTGAATAGTCTGTTTCTCAGATGTTAGTAACATGTAATTTTATGTGACAGTGGTTCTCATGTGCAGCAAAGCCACAAAGAAATCCCGAGTGAAGAGGAAAAGGGATATGTTGAGCATATCTGATCACAGGGGACAAAAGTAAAAGTGGAGTCTGAAGTCCTTGGGAAAGAAATTGTCATACATTCAGCAAAAGACATTTAGAAATGGAATTACAGGATCAAACATGGACCCTTTAGCATCTCTTCCTTGTAGACTCCCTCTGCTGGTACATGTTTGTATGGTAGCTCAAGTGGACAAAATGCACAATGTAATTTTCAAAGCACTACATGGAGAGGCTCAGAAGGAACATCAAAGACAAAAGGAAAGCAGGATTTAAGGTGGCAAAGTAAGGAAACCTGCTAGAGAATTCTAAAGGGCAGATATACTGTGACATTGAATCAACAGGGAGGGGAAGGAGAGAGGAAGCAGAATGCTTGAAGAACAGGGGTTTGCTCAGAGATATACATGTCAGGAGCCAGTGAGAACATGGAGAATATGGAAAATAAATGTGAAAATGAGTTGCGCGAGACAAAGGATGAATTTCTGTGGAAAGTTAGAGATATTCTATGAGCAAAGTAATGGTTGTTGACAGCAGTAAAAGGTAAAGCTGCTATGATGGCAGATGGCCAAAGGCTACCTGGTGGTGATTTATTCTAAGGGCCACCACAAGGTTGAGAAGGCAGGCCTTCATGAATAACCTCAGCCGGTACGGGAATTGAACCCTGTTGGCATTTCTCCGTATCATGAATCAGCTGTCCAGCCAACCAAGCTAAACTAACGCCAGTGCCGGATTTATATTAACACCTTTAAAAATCTCAGGATGTCTTCTCACTTGAAAGGCAGCACCTCCAACTCCTTGGGTACTGCATACAAGTATCAGCCTGGATTATATGCTCAAGTTGCCTCAACTCCCCCAACCTGAAAGGCATTATCACTCCCATTTTACGATGTTGGTTGAAACAGGGCACCACCCACTTATTGGCATCTCACCCAAAGGAGAGAAAAAATGGACTAAAGGGTGGGCATGATGGAGCCGCAGGGCGCCTTGCAACAAGTATCGACTTCAGAGCCCTCTGCATGGAGTATGCTGAGTGGAGGTTCTAACTTTAGGCCTAATTTCCATTAGGATTGTCAGGACCTGTATTGTGGACATTTTCAAGCCGCAGTCAACAGACACTACGTTCCCTAAATTAACCTCCTACCGGATTAAATTGAAAAGGTTGTTGATAAATCCTGTAAAGAAAAGTTAAGAGTTGTTGCCACTGCCAGGAATGAGAATTGTAGATGTAGAGGCCTTATTCCAGTGGGAATGTGAGTCAGCTCAGCTAGGATTCCACTTTTCCCTGATCCACATTTGGATGGGCATCCAAGCATACCCTTTTAACAGTGAGCTCCAGTGGTCCCTATGAGGCTGCATTATTTAGCCTAGTCAGCTCTGAAATCAATTGGTTCAGCACCAGGTATATTCAGGGAAGCACCCAATTTTGCAAACATAATCTCAAATGGGTAATCAACCCTCTTTTTGCATAGGTTTAAGTGTTGCTTTTTCTGCCTTTGCCAATATGTTGAACAGCAAAATTCGAGCACAAATTCCCTATCTGCCATGTTAGATGCTTAGTCACCTGAGGAATTGATATTCACTGGCAAGGAACAGGATGATAGGAAGGCTCTGGGAAACATTCCATTTGTGTTGTTAGAGCTCATGAACAGGGTAGCCAAGCATCAATTCACAATCTTGAGAAAGATCGAGATTGAGAAAAATATCAGCCATGATTGAATGGCTGGGAAGACTCAATGGACCGAGCGACCTAATTCTGCTCCTATGTCTTATGGTCTTATCTTCCCCTAACCCCGTCCTCCTGTTCCCCCCACCCCTGACCCTTCACACCCATACTTAGAATAATCTCCCTAACTAAGTGCTATAATAAGATAACCGAATCTTCATCTAAAGGCCACTGCACCTTGTGTTTTCCCTGATTTTTACCCTTGATTTACATTAATTTCCATCAGTGTAACATGTTAGATGCCTGCTGTCTTTTTGATAACAAAGGATATAAGCTCTGTGGCCATTCCTTATTTATGTCAATAATGGGCTGAAGGCTCAGCATGCCTGTCCACAGTTAGACTCATTCACCAGAAACTGATAAGCAGAACTGAAAACTATCATTTATGTGTCCATCTTTGCCAGAAACTTTAAAGTTTGTTGACATTTTCCAGATGGTATCCATTGCAGCCATTTTTATAGGCTATAAAATCAAATTCTCAATGCAAAATGGAAAGCTGGGTAGCAGGAGATTGGCATGGATGGTTACTAATATGAATGATTGTGTGGTCTTTAAGGATAATGCCACCTTGCCAAGGCACTCAAATGGCTAATAGGACCATCATCCAAGTTTGGTGGGACTCTTCAATACCCATACCACCTTCACATATAGGGTCATCCTTTCATCCAACAGAAAGAGAGATCTTTGCTCCAAACAGTAAAAATTGACAGCTTTTCAGATATTTCCTCCAATTGGTATTCAGAAGAAGCAGTTTTGTTATCCTTATTAGGAAAAAAAGGGTATCATCCTCATCAACACCCCACAATGTAGCAGCAAACCAACAGGCATAAAATCACATACATAGGGCGGGACCGTGGTGTCCCATCTCCATGGAGGTGGAATATTGGTGCCACTGGGCACATTGGTTGAAAACCACTGCCTTAAACATTAATTCCCTCCACCAGCAGTGTGTACCATCTGCAAACAGTGGCAGCAGTGTGTACCATCTGCAAGGTGCATTGCAAGAACTCGCCAAGTATCTTTCGAAGGTACCTTCCAAAGCTGCAAACTCTATCATCTAAAGGGACAAGGACAGCTGACATAGGAACACCTCCACCTTGAAGCTCCCCACCAAATAACATACCATCTTGACATGGAATTACATCACCGTCCCTTCACAGTCAAAATCCTGTGACTCTCTCTAGAGTAGCATTGTGGACATACCTGCATCACATGTACCACAGCAGTTCAAGAACACAGCCCATCATCACCTTTCAGGCCTCATTAAGGATGGATAATAAATGCTGGCTTTATCAACCCTGCTCACATCCCACCAATGGGTATTTGACAAAGAAGAAGCCAAAAAAAATGTGCCCCCACATTGGTCATGTAGTCTCCATTCATTTATGAATGTAATGGCTTTCTCCTGAGTGCATAAGGCAAAGTCACTGTAGTCATAGATGACCATAGACCAGTCAAAGGGGTGAGCTGACTGATGGCAATTTAACCTGAGGATTCTCAGACTCCAGGTGAGGGACAAGATTGAAAAGGCAGGGCTTTCATGTGTAACTTCAGCCAGTATGGGAATTTAACCCATGCTGTTGGCATCACTCTACATCATGGACCAGCCTGCAGCCAACTGAGCTAAATCGTGTGTATTCTTATCTGTTGATGTGTGTGCTTTTTCATGAGTACCATGCCAAATGCATTTAACAGTTACACACTCGCACTTCTCCTCTCCTGATTCTATTTAATAGTGAAGACCTTCTTCTCTCTCATACACAGTAATGACTGAATTGCTAGCACCCTCATCTCTGAGTCAGAACAGACAAACCAATTCTTTCATCGTTAAAATCATGAATCTCTCAGTAAAATTGAGCCTCACTTGTGATCTTGCAAGAAGGTTCAGATATGTCAGAATTTTTGACAGGTATTAAAAATACTTGTCCTTCCTGACCTGCCACATTCTGCTCCGCCCCCGAGAGAACATGCAACTGAAAGATGAGACAAATGAAGAAAGGGCTGCCAACTTGTGGGGCAAAGATTGCATATGGCTCCCAGAGTGTAAATGTACATCCACAGCATAGCACAAGACCAGGCTGGCATTTGAATGACTCAAATTGATAAAAGCAATGCAATTTCTTCTCCGCAACATTTACAAAGCACAGCGGCACAGTGGTTAGAACTGCTATCTCACAGCGCCAGGGACCCAGATTCAATTCCCGACTTGGGTCACTGTCTGTGCAGAGTCTGCATTTTCTTCCTGTGCCTGCATGGGTTTCCTCCAGATTCTACTGTTTCCTCCCACAGTCTGAAAGATGTGCAAGTTAGGTGCATTGGCCATGCTAAATTCTCATCAGTGTACACAAACAGGTGCTGGAGTGTGGCAATGAGGGGATTTTCACAGTAACTTCATTGCAATGTTTTTGTGAGCCTACTTGTGACACTAATGAAGAAACTTAAAAAAAATTAAAACTTAATGCTTCATAATTTCACACAATCTGTGTCACAAATTCCTCATGAAAAGAAGATTGTGGTTGATGGGCTGAGCGCAGCAATGCAACTGACCAGGAGTCAGAGGAGGTAGGGGCCCCAGGGTTTGCTGTGGACAGGAATCTTCTGCTTCCTTACTGTCTAAACACCTGGTGATGTGCTGCACAAGCAAAATCAGAGGAATCAGAATTTGCAGTTTGCCCAAGGACTACATCTGGGAGGCAATGATCAGACCAGAATTAGAACTGATGTAAAAACCAAAAAGCATTTAAAATAGTCAACAATAAATGAATTTTACTGGGATGAGTTAAAAAGGAAAGTAGTGTAGATATATTGCAAAAGAGAAGATGCAAATTGGACTGTGCGCACAGCAAGTAGAACGCTTTGCTTACAAACTGGGAAACAGCCTGAGGGAATCAAAGCAGTTGGCCAGAGTGTGGTTATTTTTCTTCACTTTTCTTATTGCCAATGTTGCAGCAAGAGCAGTGCTGTGTATTGATAATACTAACTACTCCCAAGATGCCTTAGACCAGTCATTTCATAGCAGCGAACAAGGAACAAATAGGACTTGTAGCCATTTGACCACCTTTGTTTTATATAGAGGGGTGCATTAGAACCGGCACTTTAACTAGTTGGTACTTTCTTTAGCAGGAGCTCAGACTCTGCACCACACTTGCATGCTTCTCAAAGCACACCGTTTGATTTATTGAAGCGTATAAGATCCTGAGGGATTAATTAAATAGAAAGGCACTTTACTTCCTTGATCCAGCTATGTTCATCCCTCTCTAACCACCAGAAAACTCAACCGACTGGGGTTAAATTTAAAATCCTGTTTAGACATGAGACATGCAGCCACGTTATTGTGTTTACATATTCAACTGAAGGGCCTTGGGAATCAGGCTTTGCTTGGCCTATATTGCAGACTTTTCCTGAGCTGTCCAAATAATGAAACCGTTGTTTGAAGATTGCAAAGGTTGCGTTCTACTATACTGTTACGATGGCCATGGAGGGTATGGGGAATTCATCAGTAGATCCCCCTGTGGATCTTGTGGAATAGAAAGCTTACCCAATAGGAAAGGAGCGGTTGCAGTTTAAACCTATATGCCTCAGAGCTTTAGAATCATACAGTATAGAAGAGGGCCTTTAGCCCATCGAGTGCACTGAAACAGCTGAACTCCCTTGGAGCCAAGGGCTTGGTTCCTCCCTCTGCAAATGGATTCAGACTTCCTAACCCACAGACCACAGTCAGTAAGGATAGGCAACAACACCTCCGCCATGGTCATTCTCAACACCAGTGGTCTTCAAGGCTGTGTCCTCAGCCCCTTACTATACTCCTTATACACCAATAAGAACATAAGAACATAAGAAATAGGAGCAGGAGTAGGCCATCTAGCCCTTCGAGCCTGCCCCGCCATTCAATAAGATCATGGCTGATCTGTAATGATTGTATGGCCAAATTCCCTTCCAACTCAATTTTCAAATTTGCTGACAACACCACCGTTGTGGATCGGATTTCAAACAATGAAAAGACATAGTACAAGAAAGAGATAGAGAATTTGGTGAACTGTTGTGACAACAATAATCTTTCCCTCAATGTCCATAAAATGAAAGAGATAGTCTTTAACTTCAGGAAGCATAGTGCAAGGCATGCCCCTGCCTACCGCAATGGGACAAAGTAGTAATGATCGAGAGCTTCAGGTTTTTAGGTGTCCAGCTCATCAATAATCTGTCCTGATTCCCCCACTATGTGGACGCTATAGTTAAGACAGCCCAGCAATACCTCTGCTTTCTCAGGAGACTAAGAAAATTTGGCATTTCTGCTACAACTCTCACCAACTTCTGGTTGTATCACAGTTTGGTATGGCTCCTGCTCTTTCTAAGACATGTCCTACAAAAGTTCGTGAATGTAGCACAATCCATTATTCAAACCAGCCTCCTATCTATTTAAGGGCCTCGCGCACCCCAGAAATTCTCTCTTCCTCCTTCTTCCGTTGGGAAAAAGATACAAAAGTCCGAGGACACATACCAACCAACTCAAAAACAAGTTCTTCCCTGCTGCCGTCAGACTTTTGAATGGACCTACCTCACATTAAGTTGATCTTTCTCTACACCCTAGTTATATTTGTAACACTACAGTCTGCACCTTCCCCTTTCCTTCTCTACGTATGGCATGTTTTTTCTGTATAGCGCACAAGAAACAATACTTTTCACTGTATACTAATAAATGTGACAATAACAAATTAAATCAAATCAAAATCAAATAATCCCATCTGCCACCACTTGGCCCATAGTCTTGAATGTCATGATGTGCCATGTGCTAATCCAGATACTTTTTAAAGGACGTGAGGCAACCTGGCTCTACCACTCTCCCAGACAGTGCATTCCATGCCGTCACCACCCTCTGGATAAAAGTTTTTCCACACATCCCCCTAAACATTTTGCCCTTCACCTTGAACCTTCGTCTCCTCATGACTGGCCCTTCAAGTAAGGGGGATAGCTGCTTTTAATCCACTCTGTCCATGTCCCTCATAATTTTGTACACTTTGATCAGGTCATCCCTCAGTCTTCAGCTACTCCAGTGAAAACAACCCAAGCCTGACTGGGAAAACTCCGGTGGATGTCATGAACAACAGATGAGAAGAATCAAACACTAAACATCTTGCCTCTTTGTTCTCAGTTGTGAAAAATGTAATGCCACCTAAGCCTGGGCTTTGCAATCTAGTGCAGTAGATGGAAATGTACTGCTAATCTGCAGTGACCGCAAAGAATCTGAACGTTTAGTGGCTGAAATGGCATGAAATATGAGTTTCATTTCTGTGGATATAGGCTCATTATCGTCTGCAAGAGAAATTGAGAATCTCCCACCATTTCTCTTTCTTTCATTGAAAATACTTGTTCATAGAATCATGGAACCCTTTAGTGCAGAACGAGGCCATTCAGCCCATCAAGTGTGCACCCGACCACAATCCCACCCAGGCCATACCCTCATATCCCCACATATTTTACTTGCTAATCCCTCTAACCTACGCATCTCAGGACAGGACTGTTGGAGGAAACTGGAGCGCCCGAAGGAAATCCATGCAGACAAAAGGAGAATGTGCAAACTCCACACAAACAGTGACCCAAGCCAGGAATCGAACCCAGATCCCTGGAGCTGTGAAATAGCAGTGCTAACCACTGTGCTACCGCATCGCTCTGTTCTGCTAGCTCATGTTTTATTTTTATTTTTCCACACTTATAACTATATTAGCAAGGCTATTTATCCCTGCGTGATGAAAGCTTTTCTAAAATCCTCACTAATTTTACTAACATCGCTCTGTCCTGTGTGTGACACTGTCCTTATCTGCCAGGTGCCCTCTCAGCCATCTTCTAGCCGCACCTTATGGCAAAATGCAAACATTTGCCCTGCTTGTTCTATTAACAAGTTCAGCTAAGGAAGCAATTTAGCCTGCTGAGCCTTTTAGGTATTATTTTACTTGTCATTTATAACCTCTGCCCCATAGGACACTAATCTACCCATTGCCAACTGCTAAATGAGGCTTTTAACCAGACTGGAGATGGTTTAAAAAAGCCTTGGGTAAAGGATGAAAGATAAGAGGATAGAAATGTCCCTTTTCTGCAAAATTCAGCCTATCGGTCTGCTTCCATCGCTTGTTGTGGCCTCGCTGTCATTGGTGGCAGCTTCAGTGAACTGCAGGGAATATCATTTAATTCACGTGGATACCAAAGGTTCCGTGCTACTACCATACATCGCAGTGTATAAGTTGACCTTGTGTATAAGTCAATTTGCTTTTCCGGCCTTTAAATTTATGCTTTTTCCATATGCTTGGCATATAAGTCAATCTCCTTTTTCAGCTCCAACATGTTAGATTCCCAATTAGGAGTCAGCCTCAAGCTTTTCACCCCACGAATGTACGTACTACTTACTTAATGATACTTAATGATACCTAATGGTGCAAAAGATCAAGCAAGCAAAAAGGGCTGTGTTACAAAGATGGGTAGGAGTTTAAATCGCACTGACTTTTTGTGCATCGGATGCTGATGAAATAGATAATCAACAAGGTCATCCATGCGCAGATTCAAAAGAGATGGGTGAGACTCAAAATGAATATTTTTCATCAGTATTTACTGTTGAGAAAAGCATGGATGTTAGAGAAATTGGGGAAATAAATAGTGATGTTTTGAGGAGTGTACATATAACAGAGAAGGAGGTGCTGGAAGCCTTAAAGCTCATCAAGGTAGATAAATCCCCGAGACCTGATGAAGTGTACCTCAGGACGTTATGGGAGGCGAGGGAGGAAATTGCGGGTCCCCTAGCCAAGATATTTGAATCATCGATAGTCATGGGTGAGGTGCCAAAAGCTTGGAGAGTGGCAAATGTTGTGCCTTTGTTTAAAAAGGGCTGCAGCGTAAAGCCTCAGAACTACATCTGTGGTGGGTAAATTGTTGGAAGGTATTTTGAGAGATAGGTTCGAAACGCATTTAGAGATGCAAGGACCATTTAGGGATAGTCAGCATGGCTTTGTGAGTGGAAAATCATGTCTCACAAATTTAATTGAGTTTTTCAAAGGGGTAACCAAGAAGTAGATGAGGTCAGTGCAGTTAATGTTGTCTACAATGACTTTAGCAAGGCCTGTGACAAGGTACCACATGATAGGTTGTTGCATAAAGTTAAATCTCACCCCATCCAGGGTGAGGTATCTAACTTTATACAAAATTGGCTTCTTGACAGAAACCAGAGGGTGGTTGGAGAGAGTTGTTTCTCAAACTGGAGGCCTGTGACCAGCGGTGTGCCTCAGGGATCAGTGCTGGGCCCACTGTTATTTGTCATTTATATTAATGATTTGGATGAGAATATAGGGGGCATGTTTATTAAGTTTGCAAATGACACCAAGATTGGAGGCATAGAGGACAGTGAAGAAAGTTACCTCCAATTGCAATGGGATCTTGATCAATTGGGCCAGCGGGCTGATGAATGGTAATGGAGTTTAATTTAGACAAATGCAAGGTGATACATTTTGGTAGATTGAACCAGGGCAGGACTTACTCAGTTAATGGTAGGGCACTGGGGAGAGTTACAGAACGAAGAGATCTAGGGGTACATGTTCATAGCTCCTTGAAAATGGAGCCACAGGTGGACAGAGTAGTGAAGAAGGCATTTGGCATGCTTGGTTTCATCGGTCAGAGCATTGAATACAGGAGTTGGGACATCTTGTTGAAGTTGTACAAGACATTGGTAAGGCCACACTTGGAATACTGTGCACAATTCTGTTCACCCTATTATAGAAAAGATATTATTATACTAGAAAGAGTGCAGGAAAGATGTACTAGGATGCAACCGGGACTTGAGGGATTGAGTTGTAAGGAGAGGCTGAATAGACTGAGACTTTTTTCTCTGGAGCATAGTAGGCTGAGGGGTGACCTTATAGAGGTCTATAAAATAATGAGGGGCATAGACAAGGTAGATAGTCATTATCTTTTCCCAAAGGTCTAAAACTAGAGACTGTAGGTTTAAGGTGAGAGGGAAGAGATACAAAAGTGGTGAGGGGAGCAATTTTTTCACACAGAGGGTGGTGGGTGTCTGAAACAAGCTGCCAGAGGTAGTAGTAGAGGTGGATACAATTTTATCTTTTAAAAAGCATTTAGATAGTTACATAGGTACGATGGGTATAGAGGGATATGGGCCAAATGCAGGCAGTTGGCATTAGCTTAGAGGTTTTAAAAAAAAGGCGGTGCAGTAGGGATATTTTAGCCTTGGAGGGAGTGCAGAGGAGGTTTACTAGGCTGATACCGGAGTTGAGGGGGTTGAGCTATGAGGAGAGGCTGAATAGATTAGGCTTGTACTCGTTAGAGTTTAGAAGAATGAGGGGAGATCTCATTGAGACGTATAAGATGATGAATGGGATGGATAGGATAGAGGTGGAGAGACTCTTCCCGCTCAGAAAGGATAGTAGGACTAGGGGGCACAGCCTCAAGATAAAGGAGGGGCGGTTTAGAACGGAGTTGAGAAGGAACTTCTCCACTCAAAGGGTGGTGAATCGCTGGAATTCTCTACCCGTTGAAGTGGTGGAGGCTGCCTCGCTAAATATATTTAAGACGCGGGTTGATGGGTTTTTGATGAGAGAGGGGATTAAGGGTTATGGGGAGAGGGCGGGAATGTGGAACTGAGCCACGACAGATCAGCCATGATCTTATTGAAATGCTGGAAAATCTCAGCAGGTCTGGCAGCTTTTACAAAGGGTCATTTGGATTGAAAATGTCAGCTCTTTTCTCTCCTTACAGTTGCTGCCAGACCTGCTGAGATCTTCCAGCATTTTCTCTTTTGGCTTCGGTGAATCGGTGGTCACTGTTCCAAGCGGCATCTTGTTCCAGAGGGTCTGCCAGAATACCATTGGAAGTGTGGACCTTGTCGGACCTTTCTTGCACACTTGGTCTCAGCTGTCACTCTGGTGTCTGGCAAATCTTTAGCTTCCCTGAAAACCAACGCTACAATCATCTCAACTTTTCAAAACAAAAGTGCTGGATTGTGTTGACCGAATGCATCTTGGAGGTTTCCAGGAAATTCGTATTGATCCTTCCTGTCACTGGATGAAAATCCTAGAACACTCTTCCTAACAGCACTGTGGGTGTACCTGCACCAAATGGCCTGTAGCGGTTCAAGAAAGCAGCTCACCACCACCTTCGCAAGGGCAATTAGAGATCGGCAACAAAATAAATTAAACATAGATATATAGAGCAGAATTTTCCCCACTCCGCAGCGTGTTTCGTGATAATGAGGATCGCGATCCTGCTGCTTGCAGGATCTTATGGTCCCATCATTGTCACTGGGGTTTTCCATGAAATGTACTGCTCAGAAACCAACGGTGAGGGTGTGCCATTGGCAGGACTGCAAGATCCTGCTTGTGTAAAAGGCAGCAAGATTTTGGTGATGATTTCCTTTGTACATTCATAGCAGCTATCAATGTTGATTGAATAACGTTGAGCCATTTCAATTCTCAAATGGCATTCTGTGAATGACAGAGGTTTGTGTTGTGCTGTCACTTGGTAGGGGCACTTGCTTGCTGCTGTCTATTTTCATCAGTTAACTGATATAATTGTGGACTGAAGGTTGGAAGATGTGATGGAGATTTCCAGTGGTTTATAATTATTGGGTGGCAGATGTCCCTTCATCAGCCCAGTTGGATCCACATGTCCCTGTCAATACAACAGAGCAACAAAAATTCTTAAAACAACAACACTTTTGTATAAGCATTACTTAACCAGCATGGATCACAGCCGCCAGTTTCAGTTTGAGTCTCATTGTAGCATGAGCTGTATTCTGGTCAGGTCTGTAGGCAGAAAAAAACTACTTTAGGTTTGAAAATGCTTTGCATTGTATCATAATCATTTACACCTGAGCTCTGTAAAGGTGCCGCAATGTTCAGTCCAATATTAGAACTAGGCCAGTGGGAAAAAGTCATTATTATTCCTAATGCCTGGAGAAGTGAAAATTAAATAAAACTGGAGACAGAGATGAATAGTGTATGAATTCAGGCAAAGCTTTGCATTAAACCCCTTTGAATAACAACTGCAATTCTCCCATTGCGACCCGCAACTTTTCTGGTGGGTCGCGGTGGGAGATGCGCGTTGCCGGCTTTATACCAGGATTTGCGCATGTGCCCAGAAAGCATGCGCATCTCCCAGCGCTGGTGAACAGTTGCCAGTCAGACCATGCTAGAAACCAACGGGAAGGCAGGTAAGTAATTTGAATCTTTTTAAAATGTATTTTCAATATGATTTAAATGTGATTATCAGGAACCTTTGGGTCCTGATTGAATCTCACACCCTGCCAGGAGTACTTCATTCCGGCAGGGTTTAGACTCCTCACGTTCGGGGAACTAGCGAGCGACCCTGTCGGAAAAAAGTGGGGGGCAGTTGGGCGCCCCCCCACCCCCCAAGGGATCAGGCAGTGGGGGCCGTAGTGCCTCCTGGCCATGGGCACTCAGGCAGTGTCAGCCTGTGCCCATGCCCAGGGAGCACCTGGGCACTGTCTATCAGGCATTGGACTCTGCCAAGAGAATGGGGCTTACTGTGAGCAGGGCCTGGGGGGGTGGGGGTCCGTGGGGGTGGGAGGTCCCGCTGCCAGTTTGCAGACAGGATCAGTCTAGGATGGAGGGTGGGCAGCAATTGGGATGGGCTGGGATCGGGTGGCCTGCTGGGGGCGGACCTGACGCCAGGGGTGGGGGATCAGCAGAGGAGGGGTTTGCCGGGGGGAGGGGCTGAGGGAATTGCCACTGCTGGGGGTGGGTTATACATCAGGGAGCACCAGGAGGGGGCAGGGGGCGGGGTGGGGGCAGTGGGTCAGCTCAGAGCTGGCCTGGGAATTGCTGTGGGGGCCACGATAGGGTCGTTGGAGGGCGGGTGGGCTGGAGGGGTAGCACTGTAGGGGTCCCGGGCTGGCCAGTGATTGAGTTGTCCAGCAAACAGGGAGACTGCCAGATCGGATCCACTGTGCATACGCAGAGTTCCAGAACTGTCAGACTCTGGCGTGGATGGGCCCCATCCCCCTGGGTTTTTTATGATACTCATGACTGGGACCTCTGCAGTGCACCTAGTGGGGAGATTCAGGTGAGAAGCTGAACTGACAAAACAGTTGTGATCTCGAACAATTTTCCCACCAATTCAGCGCTTTTGTGAGAATCACAGCCCTTATGGATTGGAACCCATATTTAGACTTGGGTGTAATGCAACCCAATCACCTAATCTTACACAACATGACATCAAGTTTGTTTTTAAGTTTAGCTTATTTATTAGTGTCACAAGTAGGTTTATATTAACACTGCAATCAAGTTACTGTGAAAATCCCCTAGTTACCACACTCTGGTGCCTGTTCAGGTACACTGGGGGAGAATTTAGCATGGCCAATGCATCTAACCAGCACGTCTTTCAGACTGTGTGAGGAAACCACAGCATCCAGAGGAAACCCACATAGACACAGAGAGAAGGTGCAGACTCCGCACAGACAGTGATCCAAGCTGGGAATTGAACCCAGGTCCCTGGCGCTGTGCTATCATGCTGCACTAAAAAGCTGCATGCGATAAACCCAACAATTGCCGATATTTTGCGACCTCGCCCACCCTAGGTTCGTAAGATCCTGCCCACGGCCAACAGAGAATGTCGTTTTGCGAGACAGTAAAAGTCCAGCAAATGTCCTGGATTTTGCTACGCATTGACTTTTCTCTCTTTTTCATCTTTCTCTGCCATGCGTACATGTGCCTTTCTGCCCTGGATTCGCAGAGCTCACAGCGAGTGAGCTCATTAGAATCTCTTGGTGTCTGAAACTCATGGTTCTAATAACCGGGAGACTAGCTGTTCACCTTCATTGAAGTGAAAACCTGCAGCCTAATTAATTGTGGAAAATTAGAAAGCAGGATCATTGCGACTGCAGAAAGCCAGCTGTTCCTGCTCAGAGGCATTGTGGATGGGTCTTATTAGCTGCTCTCTGTGGCAGGTGGCTGAACATTTTAGGTGGCACGAGTACCTCCTTTCTATTTGACAGTGGTCCCTCGAATTTGCAGCACAGAAGGCTTGCATTTGTTACATTTGACAGGATTAATTTGTGCATAAAGAGAGGTGTAGTGCCTGGATAAATCCTTAACCTTGCTGAATCAGCGAGAGATTAATATTGTCGGCTGATGAAAATTCTGCTCTCAATTTAAAAAAAGGAGGAATTATGTCCAGAAACGCAATTTAAATGTGATGAGATTACGATTGCGCTTTGTCTTAACACCAGTGTCATTTGGTGAGCAATTCCCCCTTGTGCCTGGCCACTTTCCTCTGCTTTGCCTGTCACATCCCTGCGAAAGCTGACCAGCTGTGGAAATGATATTGCAATGAGATGCTTCACTGATGATCCAGTGGGTAACTGTGCCATGTGCTGGAGGGTAATCAAGCAGTATGCTGTTTGAGCTGATTACAGCAATGGCAATCTCAACTGCTCCAGGTTAGGGAGGGGGAATCATTGTAACTTTGATATTTTTTAAAATGACTCAAAAACTGTCCCATTATATTGTATGTCACCCAATGAATATCTGCTAAAACATGCACTCAATAGAGATTCAGTATGCTGTACACTGTTTGCAATATGTAAAATATTTTAATATTTCAACATACTGAGTAAATACCAACTCCTACTTTAATTTTCAATGAAGGCAGGATCAGAATACTGAATTTGATGATCAGCTATGATCAAAATGAATGATGGAGCAGACTCGAAGGGCCAAATGGCCTACTCCTACTTCTATTTTCAACATCCGAATGTACTGGTTAGTTGTGCCTGACTCTTCTGAAAACTCCCTCTTCTCCTCACTATATGCACCAGCGTGGAGCAGTGGTTCTGCAGCTTCCCTTGTGTGAGCTATCGTTGCTAAAGGAAGGGACTTTTTTGTCAAAGCTTTTCTTCTTGTGCTGATCAGGATATTTGCAGGAATACAATGAAAGAGAAAATTGTCAAATTTGTACTGTGGGGTGGAGAAAGTGCTGATTGGTTGGCAGGTGGGCTTTGTTTAGTAAAGGTGTTGCCATGGAGAATGCATCAGTTGATAGTGACTGACAGTTAACTGACAAGCACTGTTGGAAATTTAAACCAGGTGGCTTGAGCCTTGATTGGTCAAAGTGCTTCACATGCTCCTTCCCAGATAGAATTTGATACCAAACCACATAAAGAGATATTTGAATAGAGGCCTAACACTTGGTCAATGAAGCTTTAAGGACTACTTTATGGAAAGAAAGAGAATTCGGAACTGGTAGACTGATGAATATCAGGAATACAAGAGGACAACTTTGGTCTTGAGTCCAAATGAAGAGTCCCAGCAACAGCTGCAGTTGCGATTAGCTGACTTAGCACAGGCTGGGAGTTGAACTCAGTACATTTTTCCCTAGTATGGCCCAGCATCATGCATGCCCTGGGGGAGCTGATCTGAAAGTTTTCTATTTCCACTTCTAACATCATCGTTTTTCATCTGTAGGGCTCTGCCTCAAGATGAAGCCAATGAGGACGGATCTCAATGTCATCACCTCACCTGTTATACAGTCTCACTAACATAATCTTTTGGTTTCTTATTCTGCGAACTCGTAGTATTATCATTGACTTACCGAGCGAATGGGAAATGTGATTAATTGCCTGTGCAAAGCAGTAAAAAAATGAATGATGACCCAGGTGAGAGATGCTCCAATACTTATTATTGTGCAGCTACTGAAGTATCTGCTTCAGGGACTTTACCAGTGCAGCCTTACTGATTCATACTGTTTGCTCTCGGAACTGTTATTGCCATCATATCCTGTCTGTTTTATTACTTTACCTTTTTTTTCTCATCAAGGTCATAAAAATCGCACAGTAATAGAATGAGAAGCACTGCTTGGGTTGAATGAATGTGCTTCGACAGGGCATCCAGAACATGAACAGCCATCATGAACCCCTTTAATTTTCCCCCTAGCTCCTCATAATCAAGTGATTGATGCTATTTAAAAATGGTGGAAGACAATAAAGGTTTCCTCCTGATTATTTAGTGTTCCTGTTAGTGTATGTGCATAATTGCGAATGTGTATGTCAATGTGTGTACTCTCGAGGTCAGTTAGCTCTGTTCGTTGTTCAGGTGGTTCATGATGCAGAGTGATGCCAACAGCGCGGGTTCAACTCCTGTACCACCTGAGGTTATTCATGAAGGTTCCGCCTTCTCAACCTTGCCCGAGGTGTGGTGACCCTCAGGTTAAATCATCATCACTCACCTCTGCCTCTGAAAGAGAAGGAGGGCAGTCTATAGTAATCTGAGACCTTGGTGATTTTCATTTCATTTTCGCACATCAGTGTGTGTGTGTTTGAGAAAATAAGGAAAAGTTTGTGTATATATGTACATAAATATGTCCACGAGAGTGTAAGTGTGAGCATTTGTTTTAATACTAGTGTAAGTTTATGTGTGTGTAGGAGTTTTATTGTGTGTTAAAGTGTGTGTGTTTAAACATTTGCATGTGTATAAATGTGTGCTTTACGTGAATGCATTTAAGCATGTGTCTATGTGTGCATCCATGCGGGTATGTGCGTATGTGCATGTATATCCATGTTAATATGGCCATGTGTGTATGTATGTGTGTGTCCACACATGTGTGTGCATATGTGCATGTGTATGTGTCCATGTGTGCCTGCCTGTGTATGTATCTTTATTCTGGATGTCTGTGTGTTGATTTAGACAGAAGGTGGATTGAGGGTCACAATGAGATTTTCCTTGGGATGAGTTCCCCTCTCTGACTCTCTCTAAAATAGGAGGAAAAGAATGTACATTCGATGTCTGGTGAAAAGTGCCTCAGGATAAATTTTTGGTAGATACTGATATGATGGAAGTACGACCTCAGTCAGCCAAGTATGTACCCTAAGGAGAGACAAGGATAGAAAAATGGGTACCACAGGCACATATGGATCTGGACCCCACTTTGTGCTTAAATCTGTGAGGTGTGCTGATGGTATCAGGTTTGGTTTTCCTCCCTATTTTGAGCTTTCTGAGCTTGGAGTTCCCAAGACATTGATGATAGACCATCTTCTAAGGCATGGTGCAACTCAGCAATTGGCCATTCTGCTTCCTGAAATGAGAGATGCACCATGTAGGTGGATATTGGTAAGATTTTTCAAGGCCCCAAGCTACATCATCCTCCAACAATACGGGGTACTGAAGGATCATGCTTGAATTTTGGTTACCTTATTGTTGCTCAGGTTAGAAAAGCAATGAAGTGTATTAAAATAACAAAGTTATCAGTTGACGGCTCCTTGAGAAGAAATTGTACGGGCAGGATTTTATAGCCTCGCTCGGGCTAGACCGGAAATTCCTACCCGGGGTGGATGGAGATTTCCATTGTCGGAATCTCACCCTCACCGATTCCGTGGCAGGCGAGGTTGTCGAGTTCTGGCCATAATTTGTGTGCTTTAGGAGGTTATGCAATTGCCCTGCATAATTGTGGTAATTACAACACACACTTTAGCAAGCTTCTTTAAGGTACTGCCCCCCCCCCCCCCCACCCCGCCCCCCTATTGCGATCTTATAGCTGAGTCCAGCTTGCTGAGGAGGCTGTCCCACACTGGCATACTTCCTTGCCATCACCTCAAGCAGAATGCATTCCTGGCCTTTCTTCCCTCCCTTACCCTTCTGATCTGCAGTCAGCGCATTACAGAGGAAAAGAAGCATGACTGAGTACATTGCAGGCAACTCAGTGATACAAGTACAGCTTCAATGAGTTGAATATCATAGTGGTACACCTGGCCAGAAAACATCTGACCCTTGCCCTCACTCTACCCACTTCATGCAGCTCTGGGTCTGTAAATGACATTGGAAGGGGCATTGTGAGCAACATCCACTGCCCCATGGAACTCCATCCCTTTGGTGCCAACCTGGGTCAAATTAACAGCAGTGTGAAACTATTTGACCTCGAGCCTAATCAAACTCCTTTCATAGAGAAACCTTGGAAACCGGAGCCCGTGCAACTTTAACAATTAAATGATTGCAACAGACAGGGATACATGAATTTGAAAAGGGTGAATTTTGCTTTTGTGAAGTTACTCTTCTTAAAGAGACTGACAATCTTTTGGCAGTGGGAGTTGTTCACAGGCTTCTACTGTGAGTCAGACACTTAAAAGCAATCTTGGATGTCACTTAATCTCTTTTAAGACGCACGTCTCAAAAACTCATCCGAGAAGATGGACAAATTTGGACATACACTGATATGTTTCTGCACATTAGCCTACACTCACAGACTTAACCCATTGAGTGCTCCACTCAGCACTTCCCCACATAAACCAAAGAATATGACCTTAAGTAATAATTGATGAGAACTGTGCCTTGCCGGCAGAATTGGGGCTAGTCAGGCAGATCTGAAGGATGAGGCTGCAGGTTTAATTCGTCAATGTACCTGCAAAATTCCATTTCCTGGTGGAGTGCAGGTGTAAGCTAGTATTAATATTTAATCAGTTTACAGTTTCCTTCTTCTTTACAGCCGTCAGAAATCACTACCTCCAGGACTCAACCAGCATTACAATATTCTGTTAGTACCGACAGAGTGATTGAACTGTGTGACTCCTTTTTGCTCTGTTACACATTAAAGACACTCAGTGAGGCATCTTCATATCAACTTCACTGGCCTAAATCAGGCTTAAATCAACAATGATCGGAATAAATTTTTTAAACAGTGGAGATACTGCTACTGAAGCAATTCTTCAGGGTTTCTTACATAAATAAAAATATACACTCACTAGTACCCCGTCCCCCTTAATTTAATTTATTATTGTCACATGAAAAGTATTGTTTCTTGGGAGCTACACAGACAAAGCATACTTTTCATAGAGAAAGAAAGGAGAGAGTGCAGAATGTAGTGTTACAGTCTTAGCTAGGGTGTAGAGATAGATCAACTTAATATGAAGTCAGTCCATTCAAAAGTTGGGTGGCAGCAGGGGAAAAGCTGTTCTTAAGTCAATTGGTATGTGACCTCAGACTTTCGTATCTTTTTCCCGATGGAAGAAGGTGGAAGAGAGTATGTTCGAGGTGTGTGGGGTTCTTAATTACTCTACTTTTCCAAGGCAGTGGGAAGTGTAGTTAGAATTAATGGGTGACAGGCTGATTTGAGTGATGACCTGGGCTTCATTCACAACCCTTTGTAGTTTCTTGCAGTCTTGGACAAAGCAGGAGCCGTATCAAGCTGTGATACAACCAGAAGGAATGCTTTCTATGGTGCATCTGTAAAAGTTGGTGAGTGTCATAGCTACCATGCCAAATTTTCTTGGTCTTCTGAGAAAGTAGTGGTGTTGGTGGTCTCTCTTAGTTATAATGTTGGCATGGAGGGACCAGGACAGGTTGTTGGTGATTTTGAAGCTCTCAATCATTTCTACTTCATTCCCATTGATGTAGACAGGGGCATGTCCTCCACTATATTTCCTGAAGTCGATGATAATCTCCTTCGTTTTGTTAACATTGAGGGAGAGATTATTGTAGACGCACCAGTTCACCAGATTCTCTATCTCTTTCTTGTACTCCTTCTCTATTATGGGGTTGCGGTGGGGGTGGGCCTTCCTTAACAGAGGCAGTGTGGAGCTCAGTCTAGCTCTCCAGCTACTAAACAATTCTCCTATCGCCTCGATTAAATTCCAAGTAATAATTTCTTCCTGAGTATAGATTTTATGTAATTCTACATGAAGATTTTACTTTCAGAAACTTTTTACTGTGAGATTTTGCCAGGAATCCTTAAGACCAAAAGACGCAGGAGCAGAAGTAGGCCATTGAGCCCATCAAGCCTGCCATGGAACCATAAACATATCTCAGGGCAGGGATGCCCTTGACGTATGGTGTAACTTGTCAGCCCTGTCTGCAGAAGCAGACAATCTTCATTTTGTCTGACATCCTCGAGTTTTTTTTCGTTGTGACACAAACACTAAGTGGTCATGCCAGATTTCAGGGCTAGCTGACTGAATGTTATCCTCATATAAACAACTGGCCTGGGTGTTTTTTTTCTGGCTGCGTGGTGAGCTGCTGTTGCGATTGATGAAAAATGTCTGCAGGGATTAGCATTTTCTCCCCAAGACTGACATCTGGAAAGGAAATGCTTGTTAAACAACTGAGTTGCTGACATGACAGGCATTCTGATTAGTCACTCTTTGCAGCCAAAAGTGCACATTGAAAGCATGTCACTCCCTTCTGTGTCTAAATAGCCATCAGCAGTGCAGATTAAAGTAGCACACCACCACAGCGATGTGAGGCCCTTCACGAGTCTCTTGGCTACAGCACACTCAGCATCATTGATCGAATAAATAAGCATTTGCCAAATGAATGAGCTACTGCAATTCTGAAAGACTTTAGAGGAGTTCCACAACTATGTTTTTTTCTAACGAATATTATGTTTAATTTTTGGATAATTATGTTGTCCAGATTGGAGCAGGCTACCACATTCAACCCTCTGGAAAATTGTGATTATCTGAAACTCTGTTGCTGTTATTTTAAATCAGCTCAAGTCCAGTTCACCCTCTGCCCCTCGTGACCTATATTGCCACATAGTCAAACAATGTCTTGATTTAAAAATTCTCATCCTTGTCCATGACCTTTCTTATCTCTTCCGGTATGCTCCCCAACCCTCTGAGAGATCTGGGCTCCTTTAAATCTGGCCTCTTAAACATCCTTGATTTCAATTGGTTCACCATTGGTGGCTACATCTCCAATTTCTTAGTTCAAAGCTCTAGAAGTCTCTCCCTACTATTTCAGATCTCCTTACGGACTGTTTCTTGTCTCCTCATGGATGGTTTCTTGTCTTGTCATAGACTGTTTCTAGTCTCCTCATGAGGTGTCTCTGGTCTCCCCAAGAACTCTCTCTGGTCTCCTCATGGAGTGTCCCTCGTCTTCTTGGTCACCATTTCAGATGTGGTCAGATGGTCAATGGTCTGATCAACTATGCCTGACACAAAACTGGACAATATAAATTAGACAGCAACTAACAGCCTCCGCAGCCAGGCCTGATGGCAACTCAGACAGGCCAAGTTTAAAACACAAGCACAGGTCAGAAGCGAACAAAGGCAAACCTGAACTTGCCCTGGAGGCTGGAAGCAGAGGTGCTCAGCCGTGACCAAATAAGAACGATGTTTACATTTTCACCAGTGTCCTCCAGATTCTCTGGCACCTGGGATTATTACCATTACCTTATATGGAAAGGGGCAAGGTGCATCACATGTACCTAAGGATGGACACCTGGGGCCCCTAACATCTTCCATGTATGGAATCAGCAATTCCATTGGGTGCTGTGATCCTGCCTCATAACCTTACTGGCTATAAGCCACAGAACCTTCCAGAAGGGCTCAGAGAGGGGGATAGGAAGAGTCACTTGGAAGCCACAGCCAGCAAAGATTTAGAGCGAAGACTCAACCTGATTCCGGTGAAGACTCGACTTACAGCAAAGTCTAGGCAGTGACCCAGTAACGATGGAAAAGGACATACAAGCCCAACCTGCGTTCTGAGACAACAGAGCTCAGCGAATCAGGCCTGGCAGCTCGGTCAAGTTCATCGACATGAATAGTATCAGAAATCTCAGGCAGAGAGTAGTAAGTTATTGTGGGAACTAAGAAGTGTTTTGCATAGAGTTTGGGTAATAAGGATTTTACAATAAAGTTAGGTTTATCCATGAACTGAGTCTTGTGCTCAGGCAATCACATGAGTCGGAGAACCTGGATAAAGTGATGGTCTCCCCGTGGACTGTTTCAGTCTCCCCATGGACTGTCGCTGGTCTCTGCATGGGCTGTTTCTGGTCTCCTTGTAGACTGTTTCTGATCTCCTCGTGGACTGTTTCAGCCTCCCCGTGAACAGTTCTGGTCTCCCCATGAACTATATCAGTTTTCCCATGTACTGTCTCTGGTATCCTCATAGATTTTCGCCTTCTTACCCTTTGGAATGACTATATTTATATGCCATTCTTGACAACCGAAAAGAGCTTTTCAGTAACTTTTTTCTCTCACTTTCTCATGATTTGCCTCAAAAACCTGATGTTAACAATGGTGTCCCATGTGTTTCCCATCTCTTTTCCTCTCTGTAGCCTCCCAGGCACACAACACTTTCTCAACTTAGTCAAAGCATATCATCTCAGTATCAGTTTAACAGTTCTCTTAGCCAAGCCAAGTTCCATTAACATGTAATTAATCTAGTCAGTCCTTCAGTTTCTTAAATCTGGCATTGAAAAGTAAATACTTCAAATGGATTCATGGTTGGACACTCAAATCTGGGTTTAAATCTATCCCTATAAAGTCTTCTGTCTGCTGTCTGGAAGAATCCCAAGTGAATTCGACTTGCCACTGCGGCCCATGGTACAAGACAATTAGTCCTAACATGACAATCTTGCTCCCAGGTGCTGCAGGCAGTGTGGAATATAGCTTCAAGGGTGAGGTTGAAACACATTGTTGGGATAAAGCAGGGGAAGCTTGCCACCTTATTGTGCTGACATGGGAGTGCTTGATATGAATAATGGATGAGCAAAATGGAAAATGATTCTTTCCCAACACAGTATGAATAATATTATCAAGATTAACATTATATTCCCAGCCCAAAAACAGCTCAAAAATTATTCAGGATCATTGTGGCCATCCATAATGCCTGTTCTCATTATCTTTACATTTTCTGTTTTGTTACTTTTTTATATAAAAGCACCCACTATCAAATTTTTTACTGATTTCTGCCAGTGAATTTTTGTCTCCCACTTGTGTTTGGCAGTTTTGTCAACATGATTCTGAACAGCAAAGGGTTCTGATTGGAGCCTAAGGTGCACATGACCCCATCCATGGCATCGTTATGCAATTTGCATGATGATACGTGGACAGATAAGTGCCCAACTCATTGCTTCCTGGGCAACCTAACTGCTTCTTCAATGTCAAAAAGCAATGAATGTGTCCATGGTTTCATGGGCAGATTGTTCAATTGCACTTATCTTTATTAACTGACTGAAGAAGACAGATCATTTAACAGAAAAAAAATTCTGGTATGTTTTAATTACATTATCAATCAGTGTGTTTTACGATTAGCCTTAATACATATCAAGATGTTGAAACTGTGTAGAATTCTGGTCACCCTATTATGGAAAGGGTATTATTAAACTGGAAAGAGAGCAGAAAAACTTTACTTGGATGCTACCGGGACTTGTTGATTTTAGTTACGAGAGGCTGGATAGACTGTGACTACTTTCCCTGGAGCTTAGGAGGCTTAGGGATGATCTCAAAGAGGTCTATAGAATAATGAGGGGCAAAGATCAGCTAGAAAGTCAGCATATTTTCCTGAAGGTAGGGGAGTCTAAAACTAGGTTTTAGGGGAGAGATACAAAAGGATCAATATAAGAGGGGCAATTTTTTCAAACAGGGGGTGGCATATGTCTGGAATGAGCTTCCAGAGGCAGTAGTAGAGGCAGGTACAATTTTGTCTTTTAAAAAGCATTTAGACAGTTACATGGGTAAGATGGGTATAGAGGCCAAATGCGGGAAATAGGGATTAGCTTAGTGGTTAAAAACTGGGCGGCATAGGCAAGTTGGGCCGAAGGGCCTCTTTCCATGCTGTAAACCTTTCTGACTCTATGATTCAAAGCCTCACAATGATTGGAGGGCAATATCAGTACTAATGTTAGGGAAGTTAGTTATGAAATAGGAATGCTATTGGGCTCATAACCTTGAGGGCCAGGCTGCCCCTCTGAGCACACAAGTTAAAATCTCCATGCATTAAAGTTCAACGAATATGTCTGCTTTTTGTAATGGTGACCATGGCAACTGTCATCAATTGCTGCAAATTTTAGGGAAGGAAATCAGCCATTCTCACCTGGTCTGGCCTACATATGACTCCAGACCCGCAACAACGTGGTTGACTCTTAACTACTCTCGGAAATCCACCAAGTTCAAAGTCAGTTAAGGATTGGCACCAAATGCCTGTGATGTCCACAATCCAGGAAAGAATATGGCCCAGTAAAGCATGGGCTTAAAGATGGGCAACAAATGCTGGTCTTGCCAGTGAGGGCCATATCTCATGAAAAATAAAAAAGACATACATTGTGGCTCTCAACTGATGTTGTGAAAGCAGAATATAATGCATATGAAAGATGAGTTCAATAACTCTCTGCAGCATTACAGTTAGAAAGAGTATTCATGACAATAGCCCACTTCATGATTCATTTGATGATTTTAACTTCAACATTTCTTGTGAATTTCAAGTACCTCCATGGAGTCTTTCAGTCTCCAGATAGTCAGAGACTGGACGCATGATTGAAGACGCTCACCAATTCTGTGGGAACTGCCCAAGAAGTTCCACTGGACAATTCTTGGGACCTCCAATCGAGTCTCCAACTCTGAGTTAAGAGTAGGAGACTTTGAACAATTATGACTTACCAGGAGAGTTATCCAGAAAATGTTAGACAGGAAACTCCTAGTCTAATTCCTGGGTAACTATACAACTAACCCCGCCTCCCAAATCCTTCTCAACGTCACCCCCCCTCAACTTTAATCACCGATGCTGACCACTTCCTGTCTCCTTGATAATTTGACAACCCCCTCAGCCACCAATTGTTCTTTCTGTTGCGACTACGTATTAATGTATACACATCCCTTCCTTACCCTTAACTCCCCCCATCTCCCCATGACAGGCCCTACCCACTAACCCACCTCACCCACCTACTCCCCATACACTGACTACTCTTTCCAGCTACCACCTTACCCACTTTCCATCCTACTTAACTGCTACCCTACCCAGATGCCACCCTACCCATCTACCTTTCTAGCCAACTGCCATTCTGCACATCTGCTATCCTACTTAGCTGCCACCCTACGCACTTATCCACTTAAATCAGCCAGCTACCCAATTATGCACCTACATACTCAGCCATTCACTCACATATTCATGCATACACTCATGCACTAACACAATGGGAAGCTTGGGAAGCTTTAAACATGGCACCTAGTATCATTAAAAGGTGGTTTGTCTTCTGTGCAGATTCTCTTCACTGTTCTCTGGAAGGATTCCTACACTGATGGAGTTCTGCTGCATTGTAAATTGAAAGTTGAAGCCTTTTCACTATAAGTGGGAGCTTTCAGTTTGATCAACATTGGACACATGATGAGCTCTGACTCTGATCGGAAGTTTTCGGCCATCAGCTAAAAGAGAAAATATGTGCTCAGCGTATATTTAATGAAAATGTGCTAGCATTTAACACTCTAGGCTTTAGATGGATGTCAGGACACGTTGATATTCTTCTGCATTAAAAAAAACCCTCCTAATCACTCTCCATATGCTTTCAGTAATGCTTTCAAATTGACAACCTCTCATTCACTGACATCCACAAGCAACCACTATTCACACTGCTAATCCCATTCATAATTTTAAAAGCCTCCAATAAATCTCTCCTTAGCCTTCCTTGCTCCGGTGAATATATCTCTCCCCATAATTATAATTTCATCTCCATCACATCATCCTGGCTAATCCATTGTGCACCTTCTACACCTTTAATGGATTTTTTACTCAGTCACTTGGTAGTAACAAATTTGTGTATTGCTGAAGTAAGAGCCATTGAATCTTTTCATCTTGCACCCATCAGGACAGACACAAGAATGTCAAATTGCAAAGGATGCAACAATTTACACTGCATGGGAAAAGGGTACTGATTGGTTGGCAAATCAACTCTGATTTCTTAAAGAGTTGCCATGGAATATGCACCAAACAACAATAGCTCCCCCAGGGTTTTGTTTTAAAAAAAAAAGGCCACAATAGTCAGACATGTTCCTTTTGTTTGCAGAGGACAAGTCTCTGCAGCTGAACATGTGAAGCTTGTAGCAAGCATGTGAACCACATTATGAGGCCAACAAATAATCTTAATTTGGACATTCGTGTAATACTTAGCACACTCAGGTTTGTCCAATAAGTACTATCCAATCACGAAATCATGTCTAATGTTGGACAGCATATTGTAGATTTTGCAAGCATAGACTGATTAAGTACAGTCAGTTCAATAACAGCTGAAGGGATGCATTATTTGATAGGATCAACCAGTTATTGGGATGTACAACCAAGCGTCACACTGAGACTAAAATTCATGTAACACATTGCCCATTTTTATTTTTTGACTAGTCATTTTGAATGAGGTGGCAGAGGATGGGTGCTACGGGAGCGGGTTTAATGAATAACGCTGTGCACGGCAAGAAATTCTCAGGTTAAAAGGTTTGGATTCCGTAGAGGATGCACAAGGTATGCACACATTCTCAAATAGGTAGGTGAAGTTAATTAGAATTCTGATAGCAGCTTGCACTGGGATTTCCCACAATGAAAGATTAAAGGCGCATTAATGTGGTACAAAACCTTGGACAGCTACTTTACCATGACCTTGGACTAAGAGAGAGAGAGAAAGACAAACAAGTGAAAGAGAGAAAGATGATTTGAGGCCATGGGCTCATCCTTGTGAAAAATCACAGAGAGAAATATAAATTATTTTAAAAACATGATTGTCAATATTGTATAACTTGCAAGAACAGTTTCTGGTCATTCAATTATATTTCTGAGAATGCCACAAGGGGTTGAAGGTGTTTATCTTCACTGGCACCACTGATCATATCATGTGTAGCAGAAATTCCTTCCCAATTGAGAAGGTTCTTAGAAGATGGTGGATAGTTTTTGAAGGTCATTACAAGTTAATCTGCTGATTAAGTCGGCTGAATTTTATGTTGGGGTGATATTTTTCTCTATTCGTTGTTCAAAAAGTTGGTCGTAAACCAACCAACTTTGACCTTAACAATGGAAGAGTGGAGCTGCTGGTCATCTGATTGTGGCACGCCACTTATAGCCTCAACAGTGTTAGAAGTCTCACAACACCAGGTTACAGTCCAATAGGTTTATTTGGTAGCAAAATTCACGAGGTTTCGGAGTGCTGCTCCTTCATCAGATGAGTGGGAATTCTGTTCATAAACAGAGAGTATATAGACACAAACTCAATTTACAGAATAATGATTGGAATGCAAGTCTTCACAGCTAATCAAGTCTTAAAGGTACAGACAATGTGAGTGGAGAGAGAGTTAAGCACAGGTTAAAGAGATGTGCATTGTCTCCAGACAGGACAGCAAGTGAGGTTTTGCAAGCCCAGACAAGTTATTGGGGTTACAGATAGTGTGACATGAACCCAAGATCCCAGATGTGGCCATCCTCATGTGTGCAGAGCTTGGCTATCAATCTCTGCTCAGCAAATTTGCATTGTCGTGTGTCATGAAGGCCGCCTTGGAGAACGCTTACCCGAAGATCAGGGGCCGAATGCCCATGACCGCTGAAGCGTTCCCCAATAGAAAGAGAACAGTCTTGCCTGGTGATTGCTGAGGTGTTCATTCATCTGTTGTCGTAGCGTCTGCATGGTCTTTCCAATGTACCATGTCTTGGAACAGCCTTCCCTGCAGCACATCAGGTGGACAACGTTGGCCGAGTTGCACGAGTATGTACCGTGTACCTGGTGGATGGTGTTCTCACGTGATCTGTATCGATGATCCAGCACGTCTTGCAGAGATTTCTGTGGCATGGTTGTGTGGTGTTGTGGTCACTGTTCTCCTGAAGGCTGGGTAATTTGCGGCGGACAATGGTCTGTTTGATGTTGGGCGGTTGTTTGAATGCAAGAAGTGAGGATGGCCTTGGCGAGGTGTTCATCTTCATCAATGACATGTTGAAGGCTCTGGAGAAGATGTTATAGCTTCTCGCTCTGGAAAAGCTCTGGATGACGAAGGGTACTTTGTCCACCCATGTCCCGTGTTTGTCTTCTGAGGAGGTCGGTGCGGTTTTACGCTGTGGCGCATCGGAACTGTCAATCGATGAGTCGAGTGCCATATCCTGTTCTTATGAAGGCATCTTTCAGTGTCTGGAGGTGACTGTTGTGATCCTCCTCATCTGAGCAGATCCTGTGTATACGGTGGGGTTGTCCGTAGGGGATGGCTTCTTTAACATGTTTAGGGTGGAATCTGGAGAAGTGGAGCACCGTGAGGTTATCCGTGGGCTTGCGGTACAGTGAAGTGCTGAGGTGACCATCCTTGATGGAAATGTGTATGTCCAAGAATGCCACAGCGAAAAACCGCACCGACCTCCTCAGAAGACAAACATGGGACATGGGTGGACAAAGTACCCTTCATCATCCAGTACTTCCCTGGAGCGAGAAGCTAAGATAACTTCTCTGGAGCCTTCAACATGTCATTGATGAAGACGAACATCTCGCCAAGGCCAGCCCCACACCCCCACTTCGTGCCTTCAAATGACTGCACATCTACTATCACCTCTGGCAGTTTGTTCCAGACCTTCACCAGCCTCTGTGTGAAAATATTGCTCCTCTGGACATTTTTGTATTTTTCCCCTCTCACCTTAAACCTATGCCATCCAGTTTTAGACTCCCCCACCTTTCAGAAAAGATATTGACTATTTAGCTGATCATTGCCCCTCATTATTTTATAGACTTCTATAAGATCATCCCTCAGCCTTCTATTCTCCAGAGAAAAAAGTCCCAGTCTATCCAGCCTCTCTTAATTAAAACCATCAAGTCCCTGTAGCATCCTAGTAAATCTTTTCTGTGCTCTTTCTAGTTGAATAATATCCTTTCTATAATAGGGTGACCAGAACTGTATACAGTACTCCAAGTGTGGCCTTACCAATGTCTTCTACAACTTCAACAAGATGTCCCAACTCCTATATTCAATGTTCTGACCAATGAAACCAAGCATGTTGAATGCCTTCTTCACCACTCTGTCCACCTGTGAATCCACTTTCAAGGAGCGATGAACACGTGCCCCTAGACCACTTTATTCTATAACTCCCCCCAGCGCCCTACCTTTATCTGAGTAAGTCCTGACCTGGTTCAATCTACCAAAATGCATCACCTTGCATTTATCTAAATTAAACTCCATCTGCCACTCGTCAGCCCACTGGCCCAATTGTTCAAGATCCCATTGCAATCCAAGGTAACTTTTTCACAGTTCAAAGATAGTCAGAAGACTGAGTGGAATGACTTTCAAAGGATGCTAGAAGATATTTTCAACATTACCAAAGAGCTGAAGCCACAAATTATTGAATGTAATTTCTGTTGCCGCACAGCGCTAAAGATCCGGGTTCAATTCCCAGCTTGGGTCACTGTCTGTGCAAAGTCTGCACATTCACTCTGTGTCTGCATGAGTTTCCTTCAGGTGCTCCGGTTTCCTCCCACAATCTGAAAGATGTGCTGGTTAAATACATTGGCCATGCTAAATTCTCCCTCAGTGTACCCGAACGGATGGTGGAGTGTGCCAATTGGGGATTTTCACAGTAACTTCATTGCAGTGTTAATGTAAGCTTACTTGTGACACTAATAAATAAACTTGAAACATAATTTAGTTATACTATCAGTAAGTAAAACACAGTCATGGTTGAGACATTGACTGGAACCTCTGCCTTCTCCTGTAGTGAATTTGGGAGCAGGAGGCATTTAGTTTCACCACATTCTCATGTTTGCTTGATTAATTCAGTAGCCAGAAGGCTCGTAGATGGCCTTCCCATCTTGCTACTCCTAATTGAGACCCTTATGTGAACAGTTAATACCCACTGAAGGACCTCATTCTGCCATTGCTGGCATGAACCTAATAATAGGCAGCAGGTTCATCATGCAGTGAGCATGATGAGCAAATCCTAGTGTATTTACCTGCAGGTTCCCTGAGTGTGGGGGTTGGGGTGAGAGGGAGACTGGTCCTCATTCAGTGAACCTGCATCTGGAAGGAATGGCCCACTCAGAACCCTCTGTGCCAATCCACCCTTCTCCCCACTCCTTGCAACGCACTTTCTGCTATCACTCACTTCCAGCCTGGGATCCAGTTAAATTCTAGGGTGGGTGTCGTACCAGCAGCAACCAGTGGGCAGGACTCCCAGCTCTGGGATCCTTGTGTCCAGAGAAGGCCCAAAACTGGTTTGTCAGGGGCATGTGTGGCACACAATGTGATGGGCCTTTCCAGAAATAAATGGTACAGAGCTCTTGCTGTTGCTCCAACTAGCAACATAAATACTTGTCACCTCCAAAAGATTCAGGCCATTGTGAGATACTTAAATTGCACATTATTATTGCACTTCTGATTATGTTAAATTACATGAATCAATATCAAGTTACTCTATATTTTCACTTCAAGTTCATTCTGTGAGGGTAATGATTTATTCCTGATGTTGTCAAAGAGAGGCACATTCTCGGTCCTTCCTAAGTTCTTTAAACCAAGGAAGAGTTAAATTATTCTTTGGCTCAATGTTTTTCTGTGGCCCTGCTGTGTAGAGAGCTGGCTTGGTTAACAGACAGCATGTCTATATTGGAGAATGTGGAATAATTTAAACATCGTATATAAAATCAGTCACCAACACATTCAACTGATGACAGGGTTGAAGATTTGGCTCATGCTCTTTAATGAACATAAATCGCATTGGAATTTTCAATCTAATATTTGTCATGCATTGTGTAGGATTTAGTGTGCCTATTTCACACAATGTCATTCAGAACCAAGATGAGGAGGAATTTCTTCAGCTAAAGGGTGGTGAATCTATGGAACTCATTGACACAGAAGCCTGTGGAGGCTCGGTCATTGTGTGTATTTAAGACCAAAATAGATAGGTTGATTAGTAAAGGGATCAAAGGTTAGAGGGAAAAGGTGGAAGAATGAGGTTGAGAAACTTATCAGCCATGATTGAATGGCAGGTGGATCAGACTTGATGGGCCGAATGGCCTAATTCTGCTCTTATGTGTTATGGTCTTATCATCATGAGATGAGATTTGGACCAATCATCAGACTAGGACACCTGACAATCATCAATATTGACGAATTCTCCTTCTCCTTTTATTTTAAGTTAGACCAGATGGAAGGCACTGCTGACATACCAGTTTTACTTTGACAATGGAATCACTTGCCCCTTCTAGCAGCTGTCCACCCCCTCCACCCCACACTCCACACTCCCTCCCCACCCACCACCGCACGAACTGTGAGGTCCCTTCGAGCAGCTGCCAGGATAAATTAGTAATGCCCACATGAATTTATGATGATACTTCATCACTATTTTGACAGTCCTCTGTGTTTTGAAATGTATTCGACTGTTTAAGGAAGTGACTCTATTTGGAAAGGCAGGCTGAATCCAGGTGACAACTTCTTGCAGCGTGCTGGTTGTCATCCTATCTGTTCATCAACACCCAGATAGATCAATAGTAGGGCTGCTCTTGAACACAGCAGCACAAATGGATTTGCACTTAACAAGCAATAACATATCAGAACCATCTTTTGTTACACTGCAGTTACTTACTACTTCTGTATGAACATCAGCCGCACTGGGTCCTTTATTTTATTAACCTGCTTTTAATCCCTGTCGTACCAAAGTGAAAGGTTAGAGGCTAAATAACAAACCACAGGCAAAGCTCTCATTTTCAAAAAAACATGACATTTCAGCATAGATTTTAAGTACATCCATAACAATGCATTCCGCATTCTTCCTGGGTTATTGGTCTCTTGGATAATGGAAGAGCAGATAGTAAAAGGCTAGGGAGCGTTTAGTTGCATTTTACCTAAACTCTGAAAAGATCATTCACAAATTTCCACACGAGTCAAGCTCAAAATTGAGATTTCAGGAAAACTCTTGGAAATTGATTAAAAATTCAACTGAGAGGTATAAAACAACAAATACAAGTTAGAGAACTGTTTCAACTGGGGTGGGGAGGGGAATTGGAATCATTTAGCCATGGGAATAAGTGTTGGGACTGGGACTGCTTCTAAATTTCATTGATGTCTTGGGTCCAAAGACTCAGGTCGGAATTTTCTGATATTTTTTCAAAGTGTCGGTCTCGGCGTGAAAATGGGACAGAATCCTGTCGGCACCATGGGCGGGAACAATCACTGTCTATTCAGCCTCTTCAACAAAATTCTTTTCCTCCATGTATTTCTACGTGATTCGCTCACTCACCCTGGTAAAATCTAGGGTGGTATTCTCCGGCCACACTGGTCTAAAAGCCGGAAATTCTTGCCCGACTGTCAGTGGGGTTTCACATTGTCCATAACGCTCCTGCTAAAATTCCAGTGGCGGGTGGGAAGGGAGAATTCCGGCCCTAATGTCTGTAATCTGTGTTATATGTGTGTTGGGGGTTAGGGATGTGTGCAGCCCCTTTAAGAGTGCAGGTTATGTGACCCCTGGGAAGGGAGGGGAGGCAGCTGATGGTGGTGTATGGTTAACTACTCTCAGTGTAGAACCCAGTTAAGTGGTCTAGAATTTGACGGTGGGACAGTGCACACCTATTATAAAGAGGTTCCCAGTGTTTACATTTACGAGGCCTACTTCATGTCTCTTTGTGCCCAATACTTTGTTAGATACATACAATCGGTGAAGCCTTTTGAAAACCTTACCAGCACACGGACAGCACGGTTGCACAGTGATTAGCACTGCTGCCTCCACAGCTCTAGGGACGTGGGTTCAATTCCCAGCTTACGTCACTGTCTGTGCGGAGTTTGCACATTCTCCCAGTGCCTGCATGGGTTTCCTCCAGGTACTCCGGTTTCCTCTCACAGTGCAAAGATGTTTGGGTTAGGTTGATTGGTCATGCTAAATTACTCCTCAGTGTCCCAGGATGTGTAGATTAGAGGGATTAGCAGGGTAAATATGTGGGATAATGGGGATAGGGCCTGGGTGGGATTATTGTCGGTGCAGACTCGATGGGCCAAATGGCCTTCTTCTGCACTGTAGGGATTCTATGATTCTATGATTCCCCAGCCCTTGTTTCAAGTCCAGTTTGGCGGGATGGCTGACAGGAATATCACAACAGTTTCACGGAGGGAGCCCTCATCAAACTTCTGGATGGTGTTGAGAAGCTGCGTGACATCCTATACCCGCAATCGGATAATCACCCAGCATACAAGGTTACCAACCCTGCCTGGGAGGCTGTGATTGTAATAGTGTGAGCCGCTCACTCATAAGAAGACAGAGCTACGGGTGCTGAAAGATGATTAGATATTCTCTGTGTGGCCAGAGGGATGACTGGAGAATTGGTTATTGTATGACAGGGGTGGGAGTGAAGCTCATTGGAAAAGTGTTCACGTAGCAGGAGTGCGCATGGATGGCCCGGTGACACAGTGGTTAGCACTGCTGCCTCACAGCGCTAGGAACCCAGGTTCGATTCCCGGCTTGAGTCATTGTCTGTGTGGAGTCTGCATGGGTTGGCTAGCTATGCCCACTCAAGGTGGATATGCTTGAGTTTCCTCCAAAGTGGTCGAGGGGGCTGAGTGTAGGTGGAAATCCCTCCAGGTCAGCTGGCAATATGGTCTGGTACACTTGACACTTGAGTGAGAACGGGGTTGTGAGGAACTTCTCATTTCTCCTTCTCATTTCTCCCTGAGCACCTCCGGACACACCCCTCACATCTCCACAGTGATCTCGCTCCCTCTCACCTCTCAGGACGTCAGCACTTATCATGCCACCCTCTCCCAACCCCCACTCTCCATTGATCTCCCAGTAGCTAATCAGCTCCTCACAACCCCGTTCTCACTCAAGTGTCATGTATACCAGACCATATTGCCAGCTGACCTGAAGGGGCTTCCACCTACACTCACTCCCTCTACCACTTTGGAGGAAACTCAAGCATAACCGCATTGAGTGGGCATAGCTAGCCAACCCATGCAGACTCCACACAGACAATGACCCAAGCTGGGAATCGAACCCGGGTCCCTAGCGCTGTGAGGCAGCAGTGCTAACCACTGTGTCACCGGGCCAAGCAGGCGCACCCCTGCTATGTGAACACCTTTCCAATGAGCTTCACTCCCACCCCTGTCACACAACAACCAATTCTCCAGTCACCCCTCTCAACTCCACTTGAATGAAGCACTTCAACCCTTGACAGCCTTAGCAGGCTGCTTAACTCCCCCAAGGGTGAGAAATGAGGGTATTTGAGTGCATTCAATGGACATGCATTCTTACCTCACAGAATAACAAGATGTTGCCATTGTCACGTCCTGAATAGGGTGACTGATGAGTGCCTTGGCCATAACATCTTGTATTGGGGGCTATTTCTGTGTTACCTCGCTGTTTTAGAAATGTGAATATTAGCCTTGGAGTTCAATGTTTGAGGGCTAAGCTTTCAACTGTTTCAAGTTTAAAAAACTAAACTAAATTAAATCAACTGAGAGATAATGCAAAAAGGGCAGCCCTTTAAAGGGGAACCGCCAAAACAAAAACAAACCATAAATGAAACTTAAAACATTAAAACAAAATGTGATTAAAAGGATCGATAACACAATCCAGCCCCTGCGGAGCCTAATGGACATGGAAGGCCATGATGAAGCCCATGGAGACCACATGCTCCCTCTCCCGGGATACCCGGCTGTGAATATGGCTGTGATAAAGGGGCAAACTGTAGGTCAGATGACCTCTTCGATCTCCCACTACCTGGATACTTTGAGGCTAAGCTTCCAAAGAGTTAGCTATTGGGCACCAATCAGTGATGCACTCAAGCTTTGCAATGCTGAATAAATTGGCACAATAAACTCATCAGGGAAGGATCAGGGAGCTGAATAAGCAACTGGATTCTGGTTGTGGCAGGGGAGGCAAACCTGATGCATATGAAGACTACAACTTACAGTCAACGTCATTCTTGGATTGCACCTTTATTCCCCCAGCTCTTATGGGTTGTGGATTAAATGAGTTTTATGACTTGAACAGCCAGCTATCCATACACAGTCCTGACAATCTGGTCTCTGTAACCAGCGGCTTTGAACTTCCAGACAGTCATGCCTCAGGTTTCAAAGTGCATTCTGAATTTGGGGTTCATTCTGACTGCACTCATCCTCCCCTTTGTGTGACGGTCCTCACCCTTCCCGAGGCTGGGAACCATTCCTTGTCAGAGTCTCCCAATCGGTCCATGCAGTCTGGCATCTCACAGGACCCCTCCCGGGGACCTCGCAGTCATCCCCTGTGCCGACACTATGGATTCCCCTGCCCCGATTCACTTTTCAGTTGTTACACACCCTCAGCAGTGATACTGCCACAAGCCTAGCAACAGGAAATGATGCCTGCAAACAGCTGCCGGAACCCTTTAAACCGAAAGGCTCATGGCCATGAAGGGCTGCTAAGGCCTGAAAGTTATTCCACCACCCCTGAAATGTCAAGATTGAACCCAACCCCTCACTAACCTCCCCCACAAACTCCTTGGCCCCAAGTTGGATTTACCCGGGTCACCCACATCCTTCTACAATTGTCACTCTGGAGGGGATGGCGACCTAAGTGCACACCTCCAATATGCCCTTGGGAGGTGAGATCGGAGGGTGCTCATTTTTATACAGATGTTGTAATGAGTATTCAGTGAGGGGGGAAATCCAGGCAGGAGGACGTGGATGGCATGGCAGCACTGTGGTTAGCACTGCTATCTCACAGCGCCAGAGATCCGGGTTCAATTCCAGCCTTGGGTCACTGTCTGTGTGGAATTTGCACATTCTCCTCTGCATGGATTTCCTCCGGGTGATCCATTTCCTCCCACAGTCTAAAGATGTGTAGGTTAGGAGGATTAGCCATGCTAAATTGACCTTGGTATCAGGAGGACTAGCTAGGGTAAATACATGGGGTTATGGGGATAGGGCCTGAATGGGATTGGGGACGATGCAGACTCAATGGACTGAATGGCCTCCTTCTGCACTGTAGAATTCTACAATTCTATGAGGGCTTGCTAATGATATGTTGATGTATTTAAGTGAGGTTCTCAACCTTCCATAATGGGATTCTCATTACCAGTAAGAGGTGTGGAAAATTAGGAAATGAGATCTCACCTGCAGGAATTACATTTCCTGATTCTCACTGGATTTTGGGCCCATGTCACTGCCCTTGCTGCCAGCTATCGCAGGCTCAAAATCATCCCCTCAATGCCAATCGATGAATCAATTTTCAGAACATACCAAACTGTTTGAATTCACCCAAACAACGAACCACTATAGAGAACAAATTTTCCATTGTAAATCTTAATTACTTACATTTGAACTATTACGTTTTGCTGAATGAAACTGCTTAAATCTTATCTCAGAGGTATCCAGATGAGAGGTAGACAAACAGTAGGCTCTGCTGTTATTTGTACTTGTAATGCCAACTGATGTATTTATATTTGATAGAAATCCCTTTCCCCTTTTCATTTTAGCTTCACGGTTGTTCAGAATCTGTTTCTAGGTGAATGAATACTCAATGCAGATTTCTGCATTGAAGCTTGAGCTATGTCTGTGAGGTAGTGAGCAGGTAGCGCACAGAGAGAGGAAGAATCTCAGAGAGTGAGTGGGAGAAAGATGGAAGAGAGAAAGACAATTTAGAAAGAAAATAAATGAAGGAAAGAAAAATTGAGACAAGTTGTGTAGAGAGAGACATGAGGCAGGATTTTACGGCCTTGCTTGTCTTGAATCTGTAAAATCCTGCCCAAAGTCAACAGACCTTCCCGTTGCTCCACCCCTCATTTGCTCTGATTCCTGTGGTGGGCAGGGTGGTAAAATTCCGGCAATAGAGTGTGCGAGAGGGTATTTGTGTGAGAGTGAATATCTGTGATTGCGAGAGAGGAACAGAATGTAAGAGAGACTGAGTGAGGGTATATGTGCATATGAGAGAAATGGTGTCTGAGAAAGAAAATAATAAAGGGCTGGATTCACTGATCTCATTCACCCCGCCATCTCTGCCAGCGAGAATGGAGAATTTGGCACTCAGCCCAAAACTCCTGTCATTGCAGCAGAACCAGAGAAGCCTAGCCACGGGCAAGGTCAGAGAATTCTAGCTAAAGTGTTTGAGTGAGAGAAACAGGATGCAATTTGAGTAAGTAAGGCAGAACTTCCATCGGAATTCTTCTGATCTTCCACTGTAGCTTTGATGCAAGATATAGGAAAATAGCATTAACCATTACATCATTCTTCTGAAGCTTCTGTTGATCTTCTGCTGTGGCAGTGTCCATAGATTGGAAGAACCTCTCATGATGTTCCACCCCAGCGGGTATAACAGAGAAATCACGAGAGTGAGACCCATCACAACCTGCAAACTTCTGATCCTTAGGTGTGTCCTCAGCCCAATCTTATTTGCCTCCCCCATTAGCAGTTATCTATTCTTGTTGCTCTTCCACAACTCCTGGTGACCTACCTATTCCCATCCTCTGCATAATTGGCCCAGGTCTCAGTTTTAAATATAAAAAACATCTTGCAGTATGTATTTAAAATGATCATAAAAGATCTTGCACTAGAAAACTGGCTTCCATCCTGAAATGACTTCAATCAGAGCATTGAAGTTAGCCTATTGGAGTACAAACTCCCTTATTAAGGAATTGACACTAAAAGATGTTCCTGATTAAGGATTTAATTGATGGACCAAACAGGGAGTCTTTTCCTTGTATATAACTGGAACTGTCAATTCCTCTGACTGATAGCACTTGGTGATCTGCTGATGGAATTGTGAGTAAAGGGATTTTGGTGAAGGGATTTTCTGCCTCTGAAGACTTATTACACATCCAGAGCCTGCGCGAAAGGCCCAGAACTTGTCCCTGAAAGCTAAGGGCTAATTGAGAGACACAAGTTAAATTGGACATTTCCACACGCACTCTATCTCACTATTCCAAATGCTGTCAAACCTCAAGTATGGCTCAGTGATTGGGGATCTTAGAATGCTGCTCTTCCCCAACCTATTCAGACACCGAAAATTCCAATACTCTCCTTTTCCCTGTGTGTTCATGTTGCAGGACACTGCATTAAAATAAGGCTAGACCCTAACAACTCCCACTCTCCAACTGCTCCCTCACCCAGAACCCTTTACCCAAAGCACTGACAGTTTCCAGAGTGGCACAGTGGTTAACAGTGCTGCCTCACAGTGCCAGGGACTCGGGTTCAATTCCAGCCTTGGATGACTGTATGGAGTTTGCTGCACATTCTTCCCTGTGTCTGCATGGGTTTCCTCCGAGTGCTCTGGTTTCTTCCCACAGTCCGAAGGTGTGCAGGTTAGTTTGATTGGTCATGCTCAATTGCCCCTTAGTGTCAGGGGGATTAGAAGATTAAATAGGTGGGGTTATGGGGACAGGGCTTAGATTGAATTGTGTTGGTGCATGCTGGATGGGCCCTGTAGCCTCTTCTGCATTGATTCTATGACATAATTTAAGGATTTCCCTCAAGATATATTTGAGCAGCTGTACTTTTAAAGCAGTCAGAATATAAAACAAAGGAATGTAAAACAACCTCAAACGTGATTTTGTCCCAGTCTAAACGGACACAGTCTGTCAGCACTCGGGAGGCAGAGGAATGAAGCCAGTAATCCATATATATAAAGTACATGAGTGGATTGGTCTCCCCTGTGAGCATGACTAGCCATTCCTTGGAGTTGAATTGTCAGTTATTTAAATCCAAGGGCTCCTCCAGCTGAATTTAAGATTGTTGAAAAGGGATATGATCAGTTGGGCTAAAAGGATTCATTTGTATGTAAAATATTAATTCATAAAATGTCCAATCTTGGAATCCTGCTGTGCTATATTGCTCAGATGTAATATCAGGCCACTCAGTAAACCAAACTCTGCACTCAAATCCCACCACAGAACCATGTCTCTGTGTTACAAATAACTGCTGCTAAATGCTACAACTTGCTGCCACACTGGCTCTAGTCTTCTACATACTTTCTCCATATTTATTTGTACCCTTGTCTTTAAAAGAAGGGGAAGAGGTCTTAATTAAATACTTTGATAATGAAATAATATTAATAAGGATGCTTAGTAAAGTTTTTAGTGAGGTATGATCAGGATCAGACAACCCAAAGAATCAATAAAAATCCCATTCTCCTGTGTATTAGATATTAGATGTAGCTGAGTAGTCGTAAATTAGTATCTCTGCTAATAAGTTGCATGTTTCAATTCGGAGCATTCAAAGTGTAATGAACCTGTGGAATTCTCTATCACAGATGGCTATGGAGACCAAGTCATTGAATGTATTCAAGAAAGAGAAAGGTTTCTTTTAGATTTTAATGCCATCAAGGGATAGAGGGGGAAAACGGGAATATAGCATTGATATAGAGGATCAGCCATAACTGAATAGCTGAGCAAATACGAAAGACCTTCTCCTATTCCTAGTTTGTTCCTAGATGTTTCTATAGTATTATACTAACAAACTTATCACCTTGCTTTATCTGTGTATCCTTTACATTGTGCCCAGTCTGGAGCATGTAATGTTTGCTATAAACCAGGCTGCCTCTTTAAGGTACATGCTGTGGGGAACAGGGTCATGTATGTCCAGGAGCAATTGAAGGCTAATTCTTCCTGATTCTATCGATTGGCAGCTGTTTGAACCCCAGGCTATCTTCAAGGTCATTGTGCAAGTTTTTTCCCTCAAGTTTTTAGCTGTGAGTGGTCGGACTTATAAAAGAATACAATGCATGGAGTGCGTTCGAATTTTCAATGTTAGTATATTGTTAAAGATGGGTACCGAATAAATTGAGGCTTGCAGAGGACTGTGCACGCTGTGAACCTGCATCCCAAATGCAGCAGGGAGAACAGGGCAACGTATGCAAGTAATGGACTTTAAGGTTCTTCTATTTCAGATAAACAACTTTATAAATAATTACTGTTTTTCTCACAGATGGTGTTTTGCCTCCAGCTGGTAACACAAAGTATATGAAATGCAGCATATAAAAACTAAATCACCCATGCGTGTAATAAGTAGATATGGGTACCTTTCGTCGTTGCTATGTGGGTGAGAAATCTTAATGTCTGCTTCTCCATTTCCATTTCAGACCAGGAGACAACTTTATTTGAGCTGCACGGCATTGACATTCAGTGCATGACTCGGTGAGCATGAGGCAACAAATAGGCACAATTATAGGAATCATGTTCCAGCAAGAAGGACGAACAAACAGGTTGTAGTCAAAGGGGAGTCGTATCTTTTCAACAGCACGGGGTAACATGCAGAGGCAAAAAGAGTTGAACCCAGACATAACACATTGCTTTTCAAACTCATTCAGAAAAGAAACACTGTTAATTCTATCTGTTTTAATTTTGTTTAATTGGATTTCCATGTTTAATGGCATTGAGCTCATTGTATGTTTTCCCTATGATGGAGAATGGTAATACACACAGGATGAAAAAAAAAGATTTTCTCACAGAAAATGATTCTTTTTAACGTCAAAGCAAAATACTCTGCATGCTGGCATCTGAACATAAACAGAAAATGCTGGAAAATCTCAACAGGTCTGACAGCATCTGTGATGAGAGGATCGAGCTAACATCCAGACTTGAAACATTGGCTCTATTCTCTCTGCACAGCTGCTGTCAGACCTGCTGAGATTTTCCAGCATTTTCTGAAATCATTCATCTTGTTTTGATAAGCAGCTCTATGATATGATATTTCTGGAGAAAAAAAAAAGCTTTTTAGGGATGAAGGTGTTTCTGGCAAGGCTGGCATTTATTATCCACCCCTAGTTTCCCTCAGAACATGGCATTGCACTTTCTTCCAATGGGTTGATTCATCTAAGGGGTGGTCTGGGCCATTTTGATGGGCAGCTTCAGCCAAATTGGTTAAATACAAAAGTCACATAGAGGCCAGGCTGGGTAAGAATGGCAGATTTCCTCCCTTTGAGAACCTACTGGGCTTTTGATCAGTTCATTAGCTTCATGGCCACTGCTTTGGCAATTTTTCCCCAGAGTTTCTATATGAAGACTGGGTTTACCATCTAATCCAAATGGAAACTAACAACAGGGGCATTTTTAGTGATGATTGGGAGAGCCGGTGAGAGACCTACATTGCCTCCTCCTGGGAAAGCTCACCCGTGATATTATGAGCCAATCAAGCAGTTGAGAAGTTACTGGGAGGCCTTCCGTGGGATCATGCCCCAAGAGATGGAAACACACACCTGCTGGGAGCTGCCCAGAGGCTGGTAGGCCACGTGCTCAGCAGTGCCATTGTGGAGACAGAGGTTGTGGGGGAAATACACTCATTGGAGGTCCGGGAGTGCAGAGCGACCCAATCCAGAGTTAAGCGATGATGGGGTAGCCTTTGTGGGGTAGGTGCACGAGTGGAAGGACTGTCGGCAGGTCAGCAGCAAGGGCAAGGGGTGCTTCTCTGAGAGACTCCCGCCCTCCTCCCTTTCCTCAATACCAAATCTCTCGGTGCGGCACTGAGTGCTTTTGGATGAGAGACGCATTCCCACCACCACTCCTATCCCCACCACCAGGAAATTGCAAGCAACTCACACATGCTTGCAAGTCATGCTCCCCACATGGAAAAAAGCCTGCAAGAGCTATTTTAATCCCAGAGGGAGCATGAAGAGACCTTTAATTGGACTCTTAATTGCCCACTTAAAGACCTCAATTGATGACAGGGTGGAAAGATCCTCACGGGTCATCCCGATTAGCAATTAATCAGGGTAGAGGTAGAAAAGTGGTGTAGATTCCAATCATCTTCCCATGTGATTAAATGCCCCCTGACCTCAAAACTCACCATGCAGAAGGGCATAAAATACCACCCATCCTTTGTGCTTTGTTAGATTATATTTTGATGAGCTGTTCCACTGAATTCAGTGGAAACACATTTTCATTTTCTTCATCCCAGTAAGATTTCTGGAAGTACATCTCAGCCTGTCTTGTTCCAGGGTCTGCATGGGCTTCCTCCATCTTTCTGGCTTCTTCCCACAGTCCAAAAGACGTGCTGGTTAGGTACATTTGCCATGCTAATTTGTCCCTCAGTGTACTTGAACAGGTGCTGGAGTGAGGCGATTGGGGAATTTTCACAGTAACTTCATTGCAGTGTTAACGTAAGCCTACTTGTGACACTAATAAATAAACTTTAAACTTAGTTTGAAGCCAAAGGGGAGATAAAAATAGTTTTGAGCGATTTTAAGTAAAAGGTCAGCTTTGTACTGCCACCTGAGATTAATATTCAAGGCATAGATATAGCTCTTTGTTGGCTATCATTCCGAAGGGTCAAAGCCCAACCTTTACCAGTTAATAATCATTTAGGCAGTTAGGATATAATCCAGACATAGTGAATTGTTTACTCTACACCTTTTGAAGTGGAGAGAGATCACAAGGACCGTGCATAGCCCCAAAACAGAGAAAACACAGCTTCATTTCATATTACCTATGCATTAGGCAGATGAAGAACACTTACTTGGTAAACTCTTCCCCAAACAAATTGATGAGGAAACACCGTAGCTGGGATTTGCTGTAACATCTCATTTCCTGGAGGGGATGTTATGGTTGTAGACCTATTTCAGAGCTGAAATAGTTGGATTCTGTTCACACTCAGACTGGTATTCATTGCCTCAGTATCTGATGTTGAAATGGGAAAACAATAGCAATACATTTGAATGGGAGGCTAAAGATCCTCCTTCATTCGTTCCAGTTCTGTGAACTCGAAAGGAGTTTGCAGACAGTCTGCTTCTGATATGGGTATTGCTAGGGCAGCGACAGTAATCCAATAAGCTTGCTCTAGATCCATTGTCTCAAGGCAGGAGTTGACTTTAGTCGTGGTGACTAATGCCCAAGCTTACACATGAATACACTTAAGCAAAAAAAAACAACTCTGAATTAATCATGTCCTCAGGACCAGCAGGCTAAAGGTAAAGAATCTGAAGGGAAATTCAGCCAAATGAAAATAAATCCTCCAGTGCACATGTAATGAATAATCCATTTTCTTCAAGTTAAGCAAGGAATAATGTGATAGGGCAACAGCAGGAAAAGTCACTTTAACAGATACTGTCTAAAGGAGTGAAGTTTTCTCTATACTGCAGTAGCCCAATGCTGATCCTATTGATATGAGGCCTGAAAAGCCTTCACAACAATCGATCTGACCTAGAGACCATTAATAGTTGGAGCATCTAAACACTAGATAGCTACAGAGAAGGAAATACATTGGATCCATCTTATGTCAAACATCAGCAGAAAAAACCCTATATCTCCATTGAATAAAGCTTTGAATGACTGCAGTTATTACTTGTGCGACTCTTCCTGTCATACCTACAGTTTCAGTGTTAACCTTTCATAAGCATCCCTTTTATATTACACTTACCATCATTATTTTCCAATAAACACATCACAAAAATAAAATAATTCAGATGTATTAAGTACGGTGGTTAAAAAATATAAGTCGTGTTTGAATTGAATGGTGTAAAATCTGATGATCTCATCATTACAGAGGTGGCATGGTGGCACAGTGGTGAGCGCTGTTGATTCACAGTGCCAGGGACCCGGGTTTAATTCCTGGCTTGGGCCACTGTCTGTGTGGAGTCTGCATGTGCTCCCCGTGACTGCACAGATTTCCACCAATGCTCTGGTTTCCTCCCACAGTTTGAAGATGTGTGGGTTAGGTAGATTGGCCATGCTAAATTTCCCTTCATGTGTAGATTAGGGGGATTAGTGGAGTAAACACAAGGATTATGAGATAAGGCCTGGATGTATGCTTTGTCAGAGAGATGGTGCAGACTCATTGTGGCGAATGGCCTCCTTCTATACTACAGGGATTCTATGATTAACACTCTGCAGTCTCGCCATGGGATGTCTGTTGGTCTGGGTTGTATAAATGAGATTAAACAAACAATGTTGCACTAAAGATTTTTTGAAAACAAACAGTTCAAGCATTATTGGAACATACTTACACCAAGTGAGAAGGGGAGAATTCTCCCAGCCCTCTGATAGCAGACTTGGAATTAGGGGTCTGAAAAATAGAGAGGGGAGCAAGTTAGGATTATTCACTGAGGCATTCCTGCCATTGGGAAATTTGAAATTGGGATTTCTTTCTGTTTTACCCCAGTCCAGCACTGGCATCTCCACATCATGACATTGGGAAATTTCCCAGGGGTGGACAGGAATGTGGATCAGCTATGGAGGCAGGCAGCCAATATAACAACTTAAGACCCAAGTTAGACATGATTGACTTTTGCCAACAACAAATGCTCCAGCTTGCCCCTACCACTGAGTGCAAAAGCCTCCAGCTATGTCCCAAAGAGGGAGTCATGGGCATGTGAAGCCACCCAAGAGTTCCAATGATCAACACAGAGATGTTTCTCTTCTAATCCTAGGAGTTTACTACCTCTCCTCCTCCTAAATAATTATTTATTTTTGCAGCTCAAAGGGCACCTCCATTTTGAGGCACACTTGCCTCAATAGCAGGCACTCCTACCAGTGGAATGCTAAGGCTCCTGAATTTCCAGCTCTCACTTTAGGAGGAGGAGGAGGAAAGAACAGAGGTGGGAAGGAGGCATCTGAGGTCCCTCTGCGCTCCAGATGGATTGTCCATGACTGGCCATTCCACAATTCTCCACCTTCCAATCCATCCCATATGGAGCAACACAATGGCTTCTTACAATGATAGAATCATAGAGTACTAAAGGATGCCATTCAGCCAATCGAGTCTAACTGACTCTCTAAAAGAGCATAAAGTCTGCACTGACTCTCTGACAGAGTACCTTATTCAGGCCTTCTGCCCCGGCCTATCCCCGTAAACACGCACATTTTCCATAGCAAATCCATCTTCACATCTTGTGTCCCATATCTTGGGTGACACTAAATGGCAATTCAGCGTGGCCACTTCACCTAACTTGCATATCTTTGGATAAAATCCTGAAAGAAAAGTCACCAACAAAAACACCTTTTTTTAACAACTTTAACCAGAGCATATCCAGCTATAGATGCAAAACTGAACGTTCAGCCTTGTGAATCCCCTGTCACATGGATTCCTTTGCCTATTCTATGCATTGCTACCACAGGGGCTACAAGCATGGCTGGTGAAAGGCTGCAGAAAGCTGTAGAGGATGCCCTCCGGATCATAACAAACAGGCTTTTGCAGGGGCACCACTGGGCAAAGATGGCAACAATTGAGGCTGGCTGGCTGAAAGGCAACAGCAAAGCCACTGGCATACTTGCAGTTATACATATTTTGGAGTTACCCCAAGAGAGGGGACAGCAGGTTTGTGCACCATGGAACATGAGAGCATAAGAAATAGGAGCAGGAGTAGGCCATCTAGCCCCTTGAGCCTGCTCCGCCATTCAATAAGATCATGGCTGATCTGATAGTGGGTTCAGTTCCACTTACCCGCCTTCTCCCCATAACCCTTAATTCCCTTATTGATCAAAAATCTACCTGTCTGTGACTTAAACACATTTAACGAGGTAGCCTCCACTGTTTCAATGGGCAGAGAATTCCAAAGATTCACTACCCTCTGGGAGAAGAAGTTCCTCCTCAACTCTGTTCTATATTGACTCCCCCGTATTTTGAGGCTGTGACCCCTAGTTCTTGCTTCCATTCTAAGTGGAAATAACCTCACTGCTTCTATCCTGTCTAGCCCCTTCACGGAGCCACTGCCATCCCCGTCTCCCCCATACAGCGGGAGATTCTGTGAGTCGAGTAATCTGTCGGAGCACACAATGCTGGATTCCTTCAAGCACTGAGATCCGCAGCCTATGCGGATTTCAAATAACAACACAAAGGTGAAATGCTTGTCGCAACTTTCAGCATAATGCAGGCACGCAGAGAAAATGACTTTGTACATTTGTACCCACAGGATTATAGCTTTGTAGTGTATCAGACATTCATTTCATTTAGTCAACACAGGCTTCCAGAAATTGCAGGCTGACTTATCAAATTCACCTCACAAGAAGATTTTCTTATTAAATATGAAGGACAAGGTATATTTCTGCAACTTTGCAGCAATAAATGTCACCTCAAGATTGAATGTTGACAGCAATGACAATGTTGCATGTTGTGCAGGTATTTTTCCTTTGACTGGACAGTGAACGACATAAATGCAACTCATGCTGAACTCATTTAGAAAATTAGATTGTAGCTTAGGCTTAATTTGACTTTTGTTATTCTATGTCTAATGTTATACAATTTTACCTTAACAGCAAACTGTTGCATGATAGATGCATATTAAAGGTTTCTTGTGGAGATCAAAGTCAGTGGGCCCTATTTTACCATTTTGATTCTAAATGCTGGATGGACTTGAAACTGGGAGTGTTTCAGATCCGGCTTTTAGGCTTGTTCTCAGGGACCCCCATACACACTGTGCCTGACAAAATATTAGCAATTCCGAATCATGTTGCACAAGCCCGTGGGTGGGGCTAAATCCACCCGAAACCCTGCAGCTCCAATTGGTGCCTCCAACTGCACATGCGTGGAAAAAAATTGATAGAATGCGGTTCCCTAGCCACATCCTCCCAGGCGGGCTAATGCCTCCCCCTGACCCCCACAGACATTGTCTCACTCCCACAACATTACTGACCCGCTTATCCCTACCCCCCCCCCAACACACCTCTGCCACCCAGACCCATCATGTGCCCCTCCCCTCTTCCTCCTCACTGATCTCCGGCAGAGTGGCAGCGGACCCCCCTTTCCCCCCACTCACTGGCCTCAGGCTAAGAGCCGTCGGACCCAACTTCCCTCGCCTACCAATCTCATGCAGAGATCAGTTGGACCCACCCCTGCTCTCTCAAGCAGAGAGCCGCCAGACGCTCGGTACTCACTTCCTCACTAATCCTCACTGACGGAGCGCCTGAGTTGGACTTATATGTTTCACGCCGATTCCGGGTGGGAGAACATGGTGGTAAAAGGGAAGTGCCGGTAAAGTTGGGTGTGCAGCCCATTAAGTTAATTTAAATGCATGCAAATGCATTTAAATAACTGTCGCGCCCGTTTTGGGCACAGTCCTGATTGCGGCCTTTTCAGGCCTTGGTAAAAGGGGAGCCAGCGTGGAAGCAGGCACAGATCACGTTATTTGCCACATGCCCGAATTTATCAAGTTTTTGCACCCAAAATTGGGTCCAGTATGCAAAAGAACCTCTATGATTTTAGCAAGATATAGTCTAATTGGCATTGATGAAGATGGTTTCATTGGGCAGGATTTTCTGGCCTTCCCACTGATGGGATCTTCCGGTCCTGCAGACAGCGACCAACCCCCCTCCCACACTCTGACTCGCCCCCACATCATGGGTTTCACTGCAGCAGAGGGTGCGAACAACGGGAAACACTGTTGAAAGTGATGGAACCGAAAGATGGCAGGTTCCCTTTGCAAAATACAGCACGGGGTTGGTGGAAGGTGCGGAATCATTGAAAAACATTGCACAAAGCACCTGGATAAAAATTGTTACATACCTTTCCCTTCCTCAATCTTTCTTTCCTCATCCAATCTGCAGACTTTTTCAATGCCTAATCACTTCTTCTTGATAGAGCTCTCCTTTCCCTCCCACCATGTACTTGCTCAGTGATGGCCAACACAATGAAATAAAATTGAATAAGAATACCAGCTCCAGCATTAATGGGAATTTGAACTCATTCAGTTTGGTTTTAAGGTCAGAGTGCTCAACAAAAAAAGAGTAGAATCATAGAATCCCTACAGTGTAGAGGAAGCCCATTTGGCCCATCGAGTCTGTACTGACCACAATCCCACACAAGGTCTCATTTACCCCACTAATCCCCCTGACATTGGAATCAATTTGGTTAGGTTCATTGGCCAATGAACCTAACCTGCACATCTTTGGACCATGGGAGGAAACCAGAGCACCCAAAGGAAACCCGCGCAGACACAGGGAGAAAGTACAAACTCAACATAGACAGTGATCCAAGGCCGGAACTGAACCCGGGTTCCTGGCACTGTGAGACAGCAGTGCTTACCACTGTGCCACTGTGCTGCCCCATTCAGATGATTTCTCCAGCTGGCCGCTCATTGTAGCATCTATATTAAATGTCATTGGAAGGAAGGTTCCATTTTATTCTGACCCATTGTTGAGATGAAAAGTTGAGGGAGGGAAAGAGGTCCGCTGGTTTTGAGGTTGAATCAGAAATGATAGAAGAGGAGATACTGCCATGAGATTTGATTTCTGTACAGGAGGAGAAAATGATGAAAGAGGAACATTGACCATAATCGTGCTAAAGCAAGAAAGGATTGTCATCACCAAATAATAAAAGCATATGTTCCCTACAGTGCAGAAGGAGGCCATTCAGCCCATTGAGTTTGCACTGACCACAATCCCACTAAGGCCCTATCCCTACTAATCCCCCTGACATTCAGGGCAATTTAGCATGGCCAAACAATCAGAATCAACAATGATGGGAGAAAGTTAGAGGTTAGAGGTGAAAGAATAAATCACCTTTTTAGGTATATGTGTGAAGGGACATCAGAGACCAGCCTCCCAGGATATATGAGTGTCACTAGTCTTAGATGAATACTTTAAATATTATTTGTAGAATAAATATTTAAATATTAAATGTGATGGGAAATATGGAACAAGGAGGCAGTTTAAGAACAAGAGTTCTCTCTTTTAAAAAGGAGACGAGGAGGTTTTCTTTCTCTCAGCGAGTTGTTAGCCTGTGGAATCCTTCTGCACAGAGAGCAATGGAGGCTGGATCACTGCATTTACTCAAGGCAGAGTTAGGCCGATTTCAGAAAAACAAGATAGTCAAAGGTTATGAGAGGCAGGCAGGATAGTGGAGTTGAGAACTCATACAGATGAGTCATGGTCCTTTCAAATGGCAGACAGACTCAACCGGCTGAATGGGTTAACCTTGTTCCTAAGTTTTATGCTGCTACGTTCCTGTGGATATGTGTGTTACTGGTAATGGTGGCATTTATTGCCTGTCCCAAGTTGCACTTGAAAATGCAACAGTTGACTATTGGTTGTCAAGGTGTTTAGGCTCTCACTCATTACAGATGCCCATTTTTTAAAAAATTCATTTGTGGGACATGGCTGTCGCTGGCTGACCAGCATTTATTGCCTATCCCTAATTGGCCTTGAGAAGGTGGGAATGAGCTGTTTTCATGAATCACTGCTCTCCACTTGCTGTGGGTTGATCCAAAATGCCGTTAGGGAGGGAATTCTAGAATTTTGACCCAGCGACTGCGAAGCAACGGCGATATATTTCCAAGTCAGGATGGTGAGTGGCTTGGACAGCAACTTGCAGATGGTGTCCCTATGTGTCTGCTGCACTTGTCCTTCTAGATTGAAGATGGTGTGGGCTTGGCAGGTGCTGTCGAAGGATCTTTGGTGAATTGCAGGATATCTTGTAGATAGTACACACTGCTGTTATTGAATGCTGGTAGTGGAAGGAATGGCTGTGGGGCCAATCAGGTGGGCTGCTTTGTCTTGGATTGTGTCAAGCTTCTTGAGTGTTATTGGAGAGACACCCATTCAGGCCAGTGAGGAGTATTCTATCACACTCCTGACTTATGCCTTGTAGATGGTGGATAGGCTTTGGGAAATAAAGAGGTGAGTTATTCGCTACTGTATTCCTGTCACTTGAGCAACATGCCGTTTATCAATCCATCTGGGATGTTGTCCAGGTCTTATTGTACCCAGGCATGGATTACTTATATTATCTGTGAATGAAGCTGGCCACGGTGCAATCGCCAGCCAACAGTTCCCTATCTAACATCGTGGTGGTCATTCATGATGTCCACAGAAGACCAGGCCCAGGTTACATCCTTAAGGAACTCCAGCAGCAATGTCTTGGGGATGAGGTGATTATCTGCAACAATGACAACCTACTACTTTTGTACTCATTATGACTCCAAGTACTGGAGATCCTTCCCTCAATCTCTATTGACTTTATAGAATCATGGAATTCCTAAAGTGCAGAAGGAGGCCATTCAGCCCATCAAGTCTGCACTGACAACAATCCCACCTGGGCCCTATCCATGTAATCCCATGCATTTACCTTGTTAATCCCCCGAAACTAAGGGACAGCTTAGCATGGCCAATTAACCCACACATCTTTGAGTGTAGGAGGAAACCAAAGCACCCGGAAGAAACCCATACAGACATAGAGAGAACGTGCGGACTCTACACAGTCACCCAATGGAACTCAGGTCCCTGGCACTGCGAGACAGCAGTTCTAACCACTATGCCACCGTGTCACCCCAAGTTTTCACTAGGCGGCACGGTAGCACAGTGGTTAGCACTGCTGCTTCACAGCCCCAAGGACCTGGGTTCAATTCCCGGCTTGGGTCACTGTCTGTGCGGAGTTTGTACATTCTCCTCATGTCTACGTGGGTTTCCTTTGGGGGCTCTGGTTTCCTCCCACAGAGATGTGTAGGTTAGAGGAATTAGAAGGTAAATATGTAGGGATATGGGGGTAGAGCCTGGGTGAGATTGTGGTTGGTGCAGACTCGATGGGCCCAATGGCCTCTTTCTGCACTGTAGGGTTTCTATGATTCTATGATATTCTTGATTCCAAGGGCAGTTGGAGATTGAAGAGCGACCTGATAAAAGTCTATAAGATTGTGAGAGGCACAGAAAGAGTGGATAGTCAGAAGCTTTTTCCCAGGGTGGAAGAGTTAATTACTGGGGGTACAGGTTTATGGTGTGAGGGGCAAGGTTTAAAGAAGATGTGCAAGGCAGATATTTTACACAGAGGGTAGTGAGTGCCTGGAACTCACTGCCAGGGAGACAGTGGAAGTGGATACAGTGGCTTTTAAGGAGTGTCTTGACAAATACATGAATAGGATGGGAATAGAGGGATATGGTCCCCGGAAGGATAGGGGGTTTTAGTTAAGTCGAACAGTATAGTTAATGCAGGCTTGGAGGGCCAAAGAGCCCATTCCTGTGCTGTAGTTTTCTTTGTTCTTTGTTCACTCACCTCTGAAATAAAGTTTCTGTGTTCACATTTGGACCAAAGCTGTCACAAGCTCTGGAATTGAGTGGTCCATACAGAACACAGATGAGAAGGTTATTGGTGAATCTGTGTTACTTGATAGCACTATTGATAAGTCCTTCCATCACTTTGTTCTTTGTCTGAGAATAGCCTAATTGTGCGATAATTGGCTGAGTTGAATTTGCCCTCTTTTCTCTGGATAGGACACTCTTGGACATTTTCCACATTGTTAGATAGATGCCAGTGTTGTAGCTGCACTGGAACAACTCACCTTGGGTGCAGCAAACTCATCAGTATCTTCAGCACCATAGTCAGGATGTTGATAGGACCAAAGCCTTTGCATTGTCCAGTGTCCTCAACCATTTCCCATTGTCACATAGCTTGAATGAAATTGGCAATGGATTGGCATATGTGATGGTAAAATCCTAAGGAGGAGGCCAAGAAGTATCATCAAATCAGCACTATTGACTGAAGGTGAGTATAATGGTGTCCTCATTGAGGTCTAGGCTGCACATCATTAAACATGGAATGATTATGGGACCTCCTTCCATTGTTACTTGCTTAATTGTCCATTACCATTTACACCTGAATGTGGCAGAACTGGATAGCTTTAACCTAATCTATTCCTAGAATCATAGAATACCTACAGTGCCATTTGGCCTATCAAGTCTGCACTGACCACAATCCCACACAGCCCTATTCCTGTAATCCCATATATTTATCCTGCTAATCCCCATCAATTTAGCATGGCCAATCAATTTAACCTGCACATCTTTGGACTGAGGCACCCGGAGGAAATCCACACAGACGTGGAGAGAATGTGCAAACTCCACACAGATCGTAAATAAGGCTTATTTATTAGTCACAAGTAAGGCTTACACTAACACTGCAATTAAGTTCCTGTGAAATTCTCCTAATCGCCAGACTCCAGCGCCTGTTTGGGTCAATGCACCTAACCAGCATGTCTTCAGACTATGGAAGGAAGCCAGAGCACATGGAAGAAATCCACACAGATACGGAAAAAACATGCAAACTCCACACAGAGAGTGACCCAAGCAGGGATCAAACGCGGGTCCCTGGCGCTGTGAGGCAGCAGTACTAACCACTGTGCCACCATGCCATCCAGTGAACCTAGGCTGGAATTGAACCCAGGTCCCTGGCGCTGTGAGACAGCAGTGTGAAACCTTGTATCACCATACTGTCTGTTACTTGTGGAATCCCAGTGAGGTCTATAGCATGCTGTGTTATTGTTTATCACCCATGTAGTCTCATCACAACCGGTCTCACCATAGCATCTAAAAGCCATCCCAGGGACATGTCACTGAATTTGGTGGGGGTGGCGTGGGGGTGGAGGTTGAGGGCGGTGGGGGGATGCGGGGGAATGTGGTGGTGGGGTGTTGCACTCTTCTTGGCTCGTTTGGCCACATCTTCACTGGAGCAGTCCTGGATTGGAAGCATTGAGAACTGTGCGCATGGCTGCCGTTCAAATAAGGTGAATGGAGTGAGAAAGCAGTGAGGTAACAGTATGGTGGGCGAATCAGAGGCCGCCCGTCAGCGAGACGGTACGTTTCCCATGCCTGCATAATTAGTGAGGTGGGAAGCAAACAAAAGGGTCTGTAAACCCTCCATTATGACAACCGGGAAAATAGTTGATATTCGCACCAGCTACTGCAATCAGTGTAATTCAGGAAAAATTTTACCCATTATCATTGAGAGGAAATTAAGCATTTGGCAGGAATTAGAAAACAAGCAGCTATTTTAGTGATGAAGGAGATACAGAAATTGAACAGGATGTCCTTGGCATCCTTCCATCTGTGTAAGATGTTGGAACAGGGTGGAAATGCTGACTATAATAATGCAGGAAGAAAGGAGTAGGTTCTGGAAGGACAATGGAAAATCTCCTGCAAAACGATGGCAGAGTTCTCCAGCTTGCAATAATAGGACCACTGTGCCTGATTTCTCATTATCAACAGGCATCACCAACATAGAGGTGCATAACTCTATGAATGAGAGCTCCACTGTCAGTGCAGAGAAACAATTAAACCCACCCATACACCAACTGGAAGTTTTTGGGGCAGGGGGGGAATGGGTCTGTATTAGAACAACGTCATGATATCATGAAAACAGATCACATGGATATTATTACATTGCTGTGTGTGGACATAGGTACATACTAAAAGCAGGGATAGGCCATTTGGCCCTTCGAGCCTGTTCTTCCATCATCTTAATCATGATTGATCATTGAATTCAATATCCTGATCTTCCTTCCTCCCAGATCCCCTGATCCCTTTAACCCAAGAGATTTACCTAATTTCTTCTTGAAATCAGAAGTTTTGGCCTCAACTGCACTCAGTGGTAGTGAATTCCATGCATTCACCACCCTCTGGGTGAAGAAATTCCCCCTCCCCTCAGTTCTAAAAAGTTTACTCCTTTTCCTCAAACTTTGACCCTCCTAGTGCAAATTGATTGCTATTCTTCCTACACAAAAGCAGTGACTGTACTTCAAATCCATTCACTGACTGTCTTTATGGCCCAATCCCTGGGCAAGGCGTCCCCACCCCCAACCAGCCGCCTGCACCAATCTGTTATGATTCCGGGCGAGGTACCAAATTACTATATTGCTGGGTGAGGTGGGATGAACGGGCACCTCTGCTCTATTTAACCCCCTCAGGTGACCACAACAAAGTTAGTTCAAGTCAGCTCTCTTCCCTCATTGATACATTTTCCCAGTCCAAGCATATTTGTATTTTAAGAGGAGTCAGTTTAGTCAGCCTTTTCTGAGTTCTAGGAAGTGTGCATTTATTAGTTATTTAAAAAACAGAAAAAAACAATAAAAGCACAACACAGACATTAGAAATGAGGAGTCTAAAAATGACAGCTAAAAAAAGTCAGTTTTTGGTTTGTCCATGAGGAGTAAATAGTGAAACATTGTGGCCATTAAGTTGGGTGATTCATTAACTTTGATAGTTGATCAGTTGGTTTTGGAGATTCTTGGTTCTGCAGGTGAGCTGAAAGGAATTGTCCTGTTTCCTTTTCAACTGTGGCTTTACTGACTTGTGACTTGATCCCAGCAATCAGAGAAAGTGAGAGGCTCTTGTTAACTGCATGTACAGGGATGTCCAACGGATATCCTTCAGCTGTGACTTCCACCATATATTCCAGCACAACAGAACCAGAACACTGGATGAGCACACACAGATTGCTTTTTAACCCATTCTCTCATGTATTCCTAGAAGGAAAAAAATACAAATATCTATTTTAGTTTTCTCATTGAAGCTCTTCCTTGGAAGTGTCTCTGTCTGGAAAAAGATGTGACATTCCATTCTCTTTAAATTAGTTGGACAAATGTAATCTACCTAAAAATTTTAGCAAGTCGCTACTCTACAGTCTCAACCAGTTTTTGCTTGCATGTCCTTTTTCAAAAACACATATCTTACTTAAAAGTTCAATATGTCTGTAAGTAATTCAAAGCTAGAATCCATTGTCATGTCATTGTAAAGCTCTTTAATGGATCCTGAGGTCATGAAATGCAGTGTATAAATAAAAGACAGTACATAAGTAAAAGGAAGTATGTAAATAAGAGTGGCATGGTGGCACAATGGTTAGCACTGCTATCTCACAGCACCAAGGACACGGGTTCGATTCCAGCCTTGGTTGATTATCTGTGGAGTTTGCATGTCTGCCCTGTGTCTGTGTGGGTTTCCTCTGGTTGCTCCCACAGTCCAAAGATGTGCAGGTTAGATGGATTGGCCATGCTAAGTTGCCTCTTATTGTCAAATGTGTAGATTAGAGTGGATAAATGTGGTAAATATGTGGAGTTGCAGGGATGGGATGCTCTGTTGGAGAGGCAGTGCAGATGTGAGGGGCCAAATGGACTCCTTCTGCACTGGAGGGATTCTATGAAAACCTTTCCTTTCATTTTTTCTCTTTTGATGTGGGCCCACAAAACTAATTTCAAACTTTGCTAATGATATGAAACTCAAAAATGAGGAAAAGCAATGAAGCAGCCTCCAGGGAGATCTAGAAAGGCTGTGAGATGAACAGATACTTGGCAAATATAGCTTAACTGTGAGAAGTGTGAAGTGACACTTTTTGGCTAGAAGAACGAGGTGAAACAATATGAACCAAATAGCACAATTTTAAACAGGGGTGCAAGAACAGCAAAAGCTAGGGCTATATGTGAATAAATCTTTTGACAGTGAGAGATCAAATTGCAAAGGGTATTATAAAAAAAATTGAATCCTTGACTTTTTTAAATATAAGAACAGCAGATTAAAAAAAAGGCTTTTAGATACATTGGTTAGGCCTCAACCAGAGTCAATTCTGGACACACACTATAAGAAAGATGACCTTGGAGCAGATGCAAACGTGATTTAGAATGGTGTCAGAATATGAGGAACTTCAGTTATGATTGGAGAAACTGGAGGTTGTACTCTTTAGAGCAGTGAAGGTGAAGAGATTTAGTAGAAAAATCATGATGGGTTTGATAGAGTCAATGAAGAGGATCTGCCTTCAATGGCAGATGTATCAGTAACAAAATGGCATAGATTTAAGTTGATTGATAAATGAACCAGAGGTGACATGAAGAACTATTTTCTCATGGTGGCCGGAATTTTACTGCTCCAGAATCAAGGCGGGTGGGGCTCACAGAACGGCATTCTCCACTGGTCTCCGCAAGATCTTTCAAGCCTCGGGTGGCCGAGGCGGTTATATTCTAGCTAGTGTGTCGCATACTGCCCAAAAGATAGATGAAAAGAGATTAAATACAAACTTTCAACAGAGAACTGAATACATACTTGAAAGAAAAACATATACAAGATCAGAGAGAAAACAGCGGGGTGGGGGGGGGGCGTTATTAATGTTTTTATTCATTCATGGGACATGAGCATCACTGGCTGGCCAGTATTTATTGCCCATCCCTAGTTGCCCGAGGGCAGTTGAGAGTCAACTGCATTGCTGTGGCTCTGGAGTCACATGTTGGCCAGGCCAGGTAAGGACAGCAGATTTCCTTTCCTAAAGGACATTAATGAACCAGATGGGTTTTTCCGACAATCAGCAATGGTTTCACGGTCATCAGCGGATTCTTAGTTCCAGGCATTTTTTTTAATTGAATTTGAATTCCACCATCTGTGGGGGAGATTCAAACCTTGGTCTCCAGAACACTAGCTGAGTTTCTGAATTAATAATCTAGCAATAAAACTATGAGACCATTGCATTCCCTTGTAAATGTAAATGGACAGCTCTGTCAAAGAACCACAACGCCTGTATCTCCCCTCCTGTGATTTGTCTTCTCGGGTTATGAAAGCAAATATTGAAGGACTGAAGTGTTAGAGAGCTGTATGTAATAGTGATAAATGGGCAATCCCACTAAATGTCTGGTCCACAGCATATCGTGACACTATACTGTCAAGTTGAAAAGCTGAAGTGGGCAAACACAAGTGAGTTACAATAGAGTACAGCCAAGGCCTGAAGGTCAAATCAAAGTGATCACCATTATGTGTAGTTAGAGTGGGTTAGAGTCTGTTTTTCTTCACTTTATGTAATTTGAATCTAATATTTCTGTCGACACAGCAAACATCATCGGTCCCCTGCAGGTGCATAACTTCATTACAGGAGACAGGCATCTATGCTTTTGGCATTTCTCAACTGCAACTCAGGAGACAGAGAGTTGGAGTTCAGCACAGTTTCTCAGAGGTATTGGAAGTGGGTTCACTATGAACAACAATGATTTGGATGTGGGGCTTTGGGGAGTGGTGTTCATATCTGCAAGATGCACGGCATGTAATTCTCAGAACATAAAACAAAACGCAAAGGGACAGTGACAGACGGTGGAATGGGCAATAACTTGACAGATGGAATGAAAAAATTAGTAAATGTGAGTTGTTTCAGTTTGCTAAAATTAAAGCAACTATGATTTTTTTGGGAAAAGCTGGTTGGCGTAAAATGTCAAAGAGAGTTCGTGCATCGAAAACTAAGTGCTGGAAATACTCAACAGGTCTGGCAGCATCTGTGGAGAGAGAAACATTTTTAGTTGAATATGATTCTGCTTCAGAATTGAAGGAGGGTAGAAATGTGAGGGGAGCTGGGAAGGATGAAAACAAAGATCTGGGATAGAGAAAAGGAAGGAAGCGATTCAAATATAAAGCTGCTTTGGAATAAAGGGTGGTGGTAATGATTGCAGTAAAGAGAGAAGACAATTTTCTAGAGCAAGTGTGAATGTCTGAGTAATGAACATCTCTGGGCCAAAGCAAAGACATATAAAATGAGATTCAATCTGGCACATGGCAAGAAAACAGAATCAAAATGGGGGGAATAAAGTGTGTGAATGCCAAATGGCAGAGGAGCTAAAATCAGAGGGTAAGCTGTGACGGATGAAGATGTTTGGGGTGGGGGGGTGGTGGGTGGCACAGCGGAACGGGTGGGAGAAAGGTAAAATAGGGAACAGGGGGAAAGGGGAAATGAAAGGAGAGAAAAGGGAAGGGAAGGCGGGATAAAGTAGGGGGAAAGAATGGGGGGAAGAAAAACAAAGAAAGACAATAAAGAAATAAAAGGCAGAGAACGGTAAAAAAAAATAAACAAAATTAATACGAAGGAGTGGGTTTGAGCTAATCATTTGAAGTTGTTGAATTCGATGTTGAAACTGGAAGGCTGTAAAGTGCCTGGCCAGAAGATGAGATGCTGTCCCTTCAGTTTTCGTTGAGCTTCACTGGAATATTGTAAGCCAAGGACAGACGTGTGGGCATCGGAGCAAAATCGTATGTTAAAATGGCAAGCAACTGGAAGGCCAGGGTCCTGATTGTGCAACAGAACGAAGGTGCTCAGCAAAGTGATCACACGGTCTACGCTTGGTCTCTCCGATATAGAGATCACATTGGGAGCAGCAAATATAATGCACCAAATTGAAAGAGAAACACTGCTTAACCTGGAATAAGTGTTTTAGACCTTGGATGGTAAGCATGGAAGAGGTAAAGGGGCGGATGTTACCCCTGCTACGATTGCATGGGAAGTGCCATGAGTGACTGGAGTGTATAGTGGAGGAGTGGACTAGGTTATCCCAGAGGGAACTGTCTCTGCAGAATGCTGACAGTGGGAGTGAAGAGAAGATGTGTTTGGTGGTGGCATCACACTGGATTTGGCAAAATGGCGAAGGATTATGCTTTGCATGCGGAGGCTGGTGGGATGAAATGTATCCTTGTTCTGGGAGGGAGGGGAGGGAGTGAGGGTCGTGGCAAGGGAGATGGACCGTACAAGGTGAAGGGCCCTGTCGACAACTGTAGATGGGGATCCACAGTTGAAGAAAAAGGAACACATATTAGAAACATATTGGAAAGTGGCATAATCAGAACAAATGTGACAGAGGCAAAGAAGCTGAAAGGGGTGGAGTCCTTACAGGATGTAGGGTGTGAAGAGCTGTAGTCCAGATAGCTGTGGCAGTCAGGGGGCGTGTAATGGACATTAGTAGATAGTCTATTGCCAGAAATGGAGACAGAAAGGTCAGAGAAGGGAAGTATTAGAGATGGACAAAGTGAAGGTGATGGAGGGGTGAAAACTGGAAGCAAAGTTTCCTCCTTTTCCCCCTTTTTCACCTCTCTCCCAACCATTTCACCACCCCTCCATCCCACACCCTTCAACCCCTCCACCCCCACATCTTCACTTGTCACAGCTTACCCTCTGATTTTAGCTTCTCTATCGTTTGGTATTCACATCATTTATTCTCTCCATGGGCTGCAATTAGCAGGATTTCCCCTTGTTTCTGTGGCTATGACTCATCATTCATTCCCTCCCCCTGCAGTATAAATATCTCCCACTTTCTATGCCTTTTAGCTTTGATAAAGGGTCATTTGGACTCAAAACGTCAGCTCTTTTCTCTCCTTACAGATGCTGCCAGTCCTGCTGAGATTTTCCAACGCTTTCTCTTTTGGTTTCAGATTCCAGCATTCACAGTAATTTGCTTTTATTAAAATGGGGGACAGAGTTCATGGTCTGAAATTGGTCATGAAAGCTTTATGTCAAAAAATATTTTTAGTCCACTTGTAGGAAACCTAAATTAAACTTCTAAAAACACAGATTTTTTAAAACAACAGTTCAAAGATGACTAGAGTTCACAGTGAAAATGATTACCCTAATTTATATTGCCACGCATTCGACAATCTAATAGATTGTAAAATCCACCAAACTCAGGAAAATATGAAGGATTTACACCTCCTGTCCCATTTGCAAGGCATCAGTAAATCACCTGATGTATTCAACCATTGGAACCAAGCTAAGGAAGCTCCACGGACATTATCTAAACAAAGTTACCCTTGGAATACACTAATGATGACCTCATTTGGATTGCCTGAGCAGTTGGAGGGTTTTGGTTAGGTGACAAGGCAGCCCTTTATCTGTTTAAGAATCTATTTCCTCTGAAGAACTGAGCGCAATCAGCTGAGGCACTGACAGAGATTATCCGAAGGCAGGATCATGATGGGAAAGCTATGCTCCCACTAACAGCAGGCAACCAAAGAACGGGAATTAAAGACCAATTAAGGCCTATCATCAGAAGCCAGCTAAAAGCTTCCCTCACCTCCCACAAACAAGGCATCAGAGGGGCTAAGCCAGCTGCCGAGAGACCCACCCTTCCTGCCTGGTCACTGTTGAAGCCTCAGGCTGCCCTCTGGAAGGTTTTTTTTTTCCATATTGGTGGCTCAGCTTCTGAAGATATTTATAATTTGAAAGTGTAACAAAGTTGGAGAGAGGATACATCAAGATGCAGTGCCTTCTCTTTCTCTTAGCCAAATTGCAGGCTGATGCTTCTTCCTTTGATAGAGCTCAGCAGTCCTTAATTAGATGGTGAGCTGGCCAATAATATGGGCAAAGTCGCCACTTCCCACATGATGCAGGGCCTTGATCCCCACTTGATCTCAACATTGGGGTCCTGGTCGAAATTGCAAAATCTCAATCTCTGTTAATATTTTAAAAATTATATAAGATAGGTGTTAACAGGAAAGAGCAGTAAAGGAATATGAGGTCAGGGTTGGTACACGAGGTTGGGGTTTATTTATGTTTGTAAGGTAAGTACCAACACAGATTAATTGGATTAAATACCCTGGTTCTCAGTTCCCTTATCATTTGGCAGCATTATTCGGTTAGCACCAACTCACTGCATAAATAATAGAATTCTTTCTGACCAGTTGGATAAGAGTTAATGCCCCAAGTTTGTTTCAGTCCTGGCCTCTTGTGTACCTGCAATTTGTGTCCCTCCACCTCTGATGCCTGCCTTCAGCTGCCTAGACGTTAGGCTTTGGCATCCCCACACAAAGCCTTTCCATCTCCCTAGCTTTCTTTTCTCCTTTTAGATGTTCTTTAAAACCCTCAACCAATGACCTCGCTCTTAGTCACAAGTTGTAATACCTCTTAATTAATAAGGGGATCAGGGGTTATGGGGAAAAGGCAGGAGAATGAGGATGAGAAAAATATCAGCCATGATTAAATGGTGGAACATACTCGATGGGCCAAATAGCCTAATTCTACTCCAATGTCTTATGGTCTTATGGCCTTATGGTGTGCCTCAGAGTCAAGACTTGCTTGATAATGCTTCTATGATGTGCCCTGGAAGGTTTGACCAGGTTATAGATGATCTATAAATGCAATCTGTTTATTCACCAACATTACTCATTCTGTAAAGTGTGTGCAGTTATCTGTTGAGGTATGTAAGAGTTATTTACTCTGTGACTATAATTCAGCATGGTTAGAGTTACTGTATATTTATCCATAAGGGAAAGGAATAATAATCAGAAGAGTTTTATTCTGATTTGTTAGTGGGTGCTATGATTAATATTTATTTCCTGTGAATCTGAAATACTCACTTTAGACTGTTTTAAAGTGGTAATTATTTGATGATCCTGACACCCCAGAAGTGCTTGTATTAACAGGCCTCATTAAAATTCAATAGAGGCTGTAGACTACATTACCACAACGCAATTCATGTCCCAGATTCAATACCATCCGTACACAAAGCTGGACACTTTTCATAATTTAGTCAGCACACAAGCAGAGACCAAATACAGATAACAATAAGAGAGGCTCATAATGCAGTTTTCATCTTTGCACATTTCTATGGTGACAGGTCTATGGGAGTCCTTCGCTCTTTCAAATACCCACAGAAAAGAGGGAACGGGCATGGAGGTGGGCACAGATTGCACTACTCGCCTCACGCCTGGCTTTACCAAGTTTTCACGCTTGAAAATAGGCAGAGTTTGAGAGTAAAATTGGGGCCAAAAGTTTGGAAAGGTGACATGTGTCAGCGCAGGCTTGCTGGGCCAAAATGCCTGATCCTATGCTGCCCTATTCTTTAATATTCTTGTATTCTAAAAAAGATGGGCTGTTATCCACACTGTGGCGTCAAGTAATTCTGTTGCATCAAACCCTAGAAATAATAAAAGGATTATAGTAATTTAAAATAAAACCCACTACCTATAATAAGGGCAAAGTTTCAAATGCATCTATTCTGAAATAGCCAGGCTAACAACCTGTTCCAGGAAAAACCAGCTGTGGAAACAGGTGAATATCTGCCTTGTGCACCTGTAGGTAAAGGAAGAGAAACAATAATAGCATTTCCAAAACCAGCGACAATAAATTCGAGCCCTATGTCATTGAATTGGATGTAATGAACATTCAGATTGTAGAAGTGGGCAATAGGAGGGCAGGATTACGACGAAGGAAGATGTAGACAACTCTGCTGCTTTCAAAATTCATACCTATGTATAACTCTTCTTATATAGTCTTTAAAAAATGAAACCACGATGTATTTACTCAATCTTTTATGAGTGATTGGTGCCTTGTGTCTTGTAGAGTCAGAAAACTCAAGCGATTATATAATGATGACAGCCTAACACTGTTGATTGTGGAAAAATAGTGGATAGACCGCGATGGCATTCAATATGAGACAGGCAAAAGTCCTGATCAAGTCCTGATCTCTGATCAGCCACAAGTGAGAATGTACTTCCTAATTAACTACTATGGGTAACAGAGTGCATCATTGTGACAGTAAAGTAATGAAATTATATCATTTTTGCTTGACTTGGGTATGTTGAAGAATGAAATTTGTGATCATTAAGAGTGTGATAATCCTTTACTTTATACCACATGAACTGACTCATATCTCTCTCTTGAGGTGAGTGGGTGCCACTTAGAAAGCAACTAACAGCACTAAAGGCTGTTTCTGTTGGCTAACTGCTTTCCTGATTGTTTTTCCATTATGCTAAAAGCCTGACTGAATCTGATCCATTTAATTAATTAACTGCGACAATGTGTTCTTTTAAAACAAAAATGAACACAGCTGCACAACTAAGGCCATCTGCAGCATAATCTCCAACTGAAGCTTTCAAGATAATGGAGCAAATTGAAAACAAAATTTGACCCATTGACATTGTCCATTTTGGGGAAGAGTTCAATTACTTGGGACGTTGATTCTAAATTGGGGAGCTTTGCACCAAGTTGAGAAACTGAGGTAAGGATCACCAAAGTTGAGGATGGTAAAAGAGAAGAATTGGTCAGTCAGGAAATGTTGAGTAAAAAACACCCGGCTTGTGGTCTATAAGCCTGATGGACATCGAGGAAAGAAAAAAGTGAGGGAAATAAGAAGATCCACCATCGTGGGTTATTGTGAAAGAATGACTTTAAGCAGGAGACAGTGAGTCAAGCTTAATGCAGTGGGGAGGAGGAAAACACACCGGAAAGCGTTTTGGCAGCATAGAATGAAAACAAAATGAGGCAAATTCAAAAGAGCAATTGAGCATAGATAGATGCAGACGAAAGGCTGTGAATTGGTATGGACTTCTGGGACTTAATAATCACATTTTTGCTCCTAAAAATTCTTGTGTTTTTGAGGGAAGAGTATTAAACTGAAGTTAATGGCAGTGAGTATAGGAATCAAAGTTTTGGGCTACCTTAGCCTTTGCGCCGGAGAACCTGTTTTATTAATGACTGTGAACTGGTTACACTTCTGTCATTTGTGTTTGTAGTACAATCTACATGCCTGGTGCTAATGCAAAGCAAATTTCCCATTGGCTTCATTCTCCACACAAAGACACAGACTGGCTGAACAACAGTATCGGAGCCTTCACCATTGCACAACAAGCAAATAATGCTGCCGGAGCTCAACTGTGACAAGGTGGTCAAGAAAATTTGATTTGGCCTTCATCATTTATTCCTCAGCCATCATCATTAAAACAGATGTCCTTGCTATTGTCAAGCTGTTGTTTGTGGGATCTTGTCGTGCGAAAATTGACTGACGCATTTCTTACATTACAATAGTTCTTATGCTTCCAAAAAAGAACATCTCGTTTATTGGCCGTAAAGTGCTTTGGGATGTCCTGAGGTCATGAAAGGAGCTGTACACTGCAAGATCACTTAATCAATTTCCCCTCACATATATGCAAATGTAATAACAAACTGCCCCAGTCAGCAATATGCAACATTAAATCTCACTACAATGGAATTGCAATTTTGTCACCTGTGAATTATCAAGTTAGCCTTACTTACACTTACTGCATCTTATTGCTGACCGCAAACTATCTCAGTGGAATTCATTGGTTCTGCAAATTAGGCCAAAGAATTCTTTATATTGATCAAGGATGGCTTGCATTGCACAAGGCAATAAAAATGTATGATATTTCAGCAAATTTATCGAGCGAGTAGTTGAGTCTTTCAAATGGGAAAGGCGCTCGGCTTAATCTCATGCTTGTGTTAATCTCAGCTATGGTAGCAGTGGGGCCACTGCAATTAGCTTCAATCCTCCTGGGTTGAGGCTGAAAAAGTTACGTTGGGTCTCCTATGCTCCTTTTAATCAAATGACCTCTTCCAAATCTTAGGTGTGTGAATATTGAGCGCACACAAGAACTGGCACGGTTGTCCCTACCATCTCCAAGGTGAAATGGCCTATAACATTAAATGTCAAAGCTCACACATAAATAATAGCTGCAAAGCCAAGGTACGTGAGGACAAATGATGTGTATGGAACTGTCCTTCAGCAAGAAGAGGAGCAGGTGGGTTAAAATATGCAAGAACATAAAAGGTGTTGCAAAATGTGTCACTGACAGTCTTAATAGCTGCACACACTTTCACTTAGTATTATATTCTAAAATGTCTGAATTGCTTCTCTGTGCTTTTATGTGATAGCTTTCCAGGCAGCTACACATTAAGACATTCATGGTGGGTCATACCTTAGAGCTTTTTAAACTGCTGATGGTTCCAAAGACCAGTCTCTTCAGCCTCCTCTAGCTTTGCCTTTCTGTCTCCATTGTGCCCTTTTCAATTACTCCATGACCTGCTCACTGCAAAGGTCTGACTGCTATCGCACTTCAGCTCACCATTGTCTGTTTGCTCCCCACCATATACTGCAGCTACTGACAAAATGTAATTTCTTATCCATTTTTCTTCAGTCTGGGTGCCTGCAACATTTATGGTGCCATTAACTTGCCTTGCTTTCCCATTGATATGCAGGTTTAAAGACTAACCTGATGTGAATGCAAGCTGCATTACTAATGAGATCAAGAGCATTGATGTCTGGATTTAACTTCCCTCTCGCTTAGTGCAGACACCCCATAAGGCCAGCTTGAGGGGGATGTGGCAAAATTGATTCCTTAAGTGCACAGAGTTATCACGGCTACAAGATCTCACCCAGCTTGAGAACAATAATTGCATCTGCACACCCCCCACCCCACCCCTTGAGGAATTAATTCCCCATCAGATCATTCAGCATCAGCCGTTTGAAGCAAGCTGAAGCTTTACTCCATCTGTTCCAAATTGTCTACAAAAGAACCATTTGAGTGATGCCGACAGCCCTGCTCACCTCTCCAGTTGTGCTCTGTAAGGACAGTATCAATGGAATCAATTCCGAATGGACTTCCTGATCCAACTGTCCTCTACACCACAGACCAATGGATAACAGCAAAATACTATGGATTCTGGAATTCAAAGCAAAAACAGAAAATGCTGGAAAATCTCAACAGATCTGACAGCATCTGTGGAGAGAGAATAGAGCCATCATATCTGGACAGGGTGACCCTTCCTCAGAACTGAAGACCAATGGAGTCCATTCAAAACCGTCACACTGACTGCCTTTTCTGAAAGCCATCTTTCCAAACAACATGTATGGAGTCTCGCACACTTATACTGAGTATCCATTCTACTTGAAATCCAAAACAACAAACATTGTTTAAATGGGCAGTTTCCTCACTCATGGCTTGCTGAGAATGCATTCCCCACACAATTGACCTTAACCATTCCACCTCTACTCCACAATGACACAGCTCCTTATATCTGTAGCCAATGCCTTGTTTATTGAATCCCTCTCCAGTTTTCAACCCTTTTCACCTCTGGAGAGAGGAGGGAGTGGGAGACTATCATTGAGGACATGGGAAGATGGGGAGAGTGGGAGAAAGCCATCAGGGACGTGGGGCAGAGGGAAGAAAGTGGGAGACAATCATCAGGGACATGGGGGAACTGAAAATGCAATCGGGGTGAGGGAGGTGAGGCTCACTCAGCAATCGGGGAAAGGTGTGAGGTTCACTCTGCTCTCAGGAGGAGGGAGAAGGGTCACTCTGTAATCAGGATAAGACGGCTGAAAGACACTCTGCCATCAGGGGGAGGGGGGAAGAGAAGGAGAGAATGTGCTGAGGGCGTCCACGGGGGGATGGTGGAGAATGTAGGGGAAGATCTCCGTTGTCCGTGGAGGGGAGGTATAAGCTTTGTCCATGGCAGGGGGTGCAGGCAGGTGTGCTGCCATTTTGGTGCTATCTGCCTGCCCGCATGTTTGGGGCCTCCATTGTGAGTTGCCAGCTTTTGGGCCATTAAAGCCACACCCCCTCCCCCTACTGGTGAGAAATGGTTGGAGGATTTCTTTCTTGCTCTAAATGCATAAGATTGCAGATTTGGACTTGCACAAAATCTAGATCTGAAACTTCCCCGTTTACATGCTTGTTCTGGAATTAGAATTTTTACATAAGATTGCCCCCAGTGAGTTTTCTGTATTACAGGGTTAAATTCAATATGTTCCTCTTCCACAGATTTATCAAAAATTTAACAGGTTGTGAGGCCTGTCAGAATTCATTGTATTTGTCCTGGAAAAATCTTGCATTCAGTTTTCATCACTTTTCACTTTCAGGTTGAGGGTAATACTGCAAGACCAGCATTTATTGCCCATTCCTCAATGCCATGTAAAATAGCATGGTTTACTGAACACCCTAGAGAACAAAAGTCAAGCATGTCGGTGTGGCATCTGATTAATATGGAGGACACATTGGTATCAAGGTTAGGTTTCACGGGGATGCAGGAGCCAGTTACACTTTGCAAAGTTCTTGACATTTTGTTACTGATGCCTGATTTTGATTTCAACATTGTTTACAAGCTGAAATCAAATTCACGTATGCTCAATATGGACGATGAAACATATTCTTTGGATCCAGGGCCTGGGTCACTCGTCCAAGAACATAAATGGGCTTGCACTTATTTAACACCTTCCCCGACCGTAGGATGTTCCAAAGCGCTTTACAATCAAGGGAGTGGCTAGACATTTTTGCAATGTGAGGAGACGTTACCAATCTGGGCACAGCAAGCACCCACCAACTGCAATGGAATAATGACCACATAATCTATTTTTAGGTATGATTTGAGGGATAAATATGGGGCAAAACCAGAAGGGAACCAGCCTGCTCCTCAGAAAAATAGCACTGTAAGCTTTGTATGTTGACCAAAGAAGACAGGAGTGCTTTGGATTAGCATCTCTTCTGAAGCATTTCGGACAACGCAGCACTCCATCAGTGATTCACCAATGTGTCATCCCAGATTTTGTATTCAAGTCTCAAAAGTGGAGCTTCAATCCATCAAATTCTGAATCAGAGAAGACAGAATGTTACCGACTGGGCTGCCACATTATCGTATCCATTGCTCATTTGGGTCCATTTGGGCCCACAAGCAGAGCCAGCTGAAGTGAACTTTTAAATAAGGTTCAGAGATAGGTCCACAGAGATGCAGTGGCAGACATTTAAAAGGATATTTTATGATACTTGGAATAGATGCATTCCAATGAGAAAGAAAAATTCCGGGGAGAGAACTCATCTTCAGTGGTTAACTGAAAAAGTTAAAATAGTATCAAACTTCGGGAAAAAGAATTTAACTGTGCAAGAATGAATGACAGGTCAGAAGTCAGGGTATTAAAAAAAAAGCAAAGAATGACTGAAAGATTAATAAGGAGTGAAAAAGAGTATGAATGAAAGCTATTTTAAAACAGAAAAATTAATAAAGTGAACATTGGTCCTATGAAAGTGAGTCTGGGGACTGTGTGCATCATTAGTATTTGTATGGAGCTCTCCGACCCCCTGTATAAAGGTGTACAACTGTGGACAATTTGGGTGAGTCATGCACTTGAAGCCATCATTATGGCGAGAATTGCATTGAGTTCACTGCATTAAGTGTCAGACGATTGTATTATGCGGTGCGCCGACCCCGCATGTCTGGAGTATTATGTACATTATTGGTCAGCTTACTTAAGGAAGACTGTAAATGCATTAGAAGCAATTCAGAGAAGGTTTACTGGACTGAAACCTGAATTGGAAGGGCTGTTTTATAAGGAAAGGTTTGGTAGGCCAGGCTTGTATCCGTTGGAGTCTAGAAGTGTCAGAGATGACTTTATTGAAACATACAAGATCCTGAGGGGCCTTGACAGGGTGAATGTGGAGAGGATATTTCCTCTTGTGGGAGAATCTGGAACCAAAGGTCACTATTCTAAAAAAAATAGAGGTTGCCTACTCAAGACTCAGAAGGGAAGATTTTTTTCTGTCAGAGTCTTTGAATGTTTTCAAGGCAAAAGTGGATAGGTCCCATAGGTAGAGGGATCTGGGTGTGATTGTCCACAGATCCTTAAAGGTGGCAGCACAGGCGGAAAAGACGGTGAAGAAGGTATGCTTGCCTTTATTGGACGGGGCATAAAGTATAAAAGTTGGCATATGATGTTGCAGTTATATAGAACATTGGTTAGGCCACATTTGGAATACTGCATCCAGTTCTGGTCACCACACTACCAGAAGGACATGGAGGCTTTGGAGTGAGTGCAAAAAAGATTTACCAGATGTTGCCTGATATGGAAGGTATTAGCTATGAGGTGAGATTGAGTAAACTAGGGTTGTTCTCCCTGGAATGACAGGGGTTGAGGGGCGCCCTAATAGAAGTTTATAAAGTTATGAACAGCATAGATTGGGTGAACCGTTGGAAGATTTTTCCCAGGTCAGAAATGACAGACACAAGGGGTCATAAGTTCAAGGTAAGGGGGGCAAGGTTCAATACAAATATGCGGGGGACGGTTTTTACACAGAGGATGGTTGGGGCCTGGAATGCACTACCAAGCAAGGTGGTTGAGGCAGACATGCTAGGATCATTTAAGACTTATCTACATAGCCACATGAACAAACTGGGAATAGAGGGATACAAACGTTTGGTCTATTTAGGAACACATGATCGGTACAGGCTTAGAAGGCCGAAGGGCCTGTTCCTGTGCTGTATTGTTCCTTGTTCTTGATTAATAAGGGGATGAAAGATTATCAAAAGTAGGTGGGAATGTAGAATTGAGGTTACGATTAGGTCAGCCATGATCTTATTGAATGGCAAAGCAGGTTCAAAGGGCCAAGTAGTCTATTGCTGCTTTCCTAATTCGTATGTTCACATGTAATCTTCACCTGGGTAGGTTCCCCAGCGATCTTTTATCATTGGAGTGGTGGGCACCATGGCAACCTTCGAACCCAACCCTCTTTATTTCTCATGGTGCTAAGCCATGGGTCCACAAAGTAACCTTGCATTATTTTTACCCAAATGTGTGCGCTTGGGCTTAGATACACAAGCTTGGAACTTCACAAATTGACATTTTTAACCTGCTCACATTAAAATCTTCCACTTCAATGTGTATAGAACAAAATTAGCCTCAGCTAGAATATTGCATCCACTTCTGGGAGCCACACTTTCAGAAAGACGTGAGGCATCGTGTCAACATCCTTGGGGTTACCATTGATCAGAAGCTCAACTAGACTCACTACATAAACACAGTGGTTACAAGTGCAGGTCAGAGGTTAGCAGTACTGCAGCGAGTAACTCACCTCCTGACTCTCCAAAGCTTATCCACCATCTACAAAGCACAAGTCAGGAGTGTGATGGAATACTCCCCACTTGTCTGGATGAGTGCAGCTCCAGCAACTGGAGTACTGTGTGCAGTTTTGGGCGCCCTACTTACGCAAGGATATTTTGGCCTTGGAGGGAGTGCAGAGGAGGTTTACTAGGCTGATACCGGAGTTGAGGGGGTTGAGCTATGAGGAGAGGCTGAATAAACTAGGCTTGTACTCGTTAGAGTTTAGAAGAATGAGGGGAGATCTCATTGAGACGTATAAGATGATGAATGGGATGGATAGGATAGAGGTGGAGAGACTCTTCCCGCTCAGAAAGGACAGTAGGACTAGGGGGCACAGCCTCAAGATAAGAGGGGGGCAGTTTAGAACGGAGTTGAGGAGGAACTTCTTCACTCAAAGGGTGGTGAATCTCTGGAATTCTCTGCCCATTGAAGCGGTGGAGGCTGCCTCGCTAAATATTTTTAAGACGCGGGTTGATGGGTTTTTGATAAGAGAGGGGATTAAGGGTTATGGGGAGAGGGCGGGAAAGTGGAACTGAGCCACGACAGATCAGCCATGATCTTATTGAATGGCGGGGCAGGCTCGAAGGGCTAGATGGCCTACTCCTGCTCCTATTTCTTATGTTCTTACTTCTCATTTCAGCACGATTGAAGAAAACATAATTAATGATTTTTTAAAAATGTATTCATTCATGGGACATGGGCACTGCTGGCTAGCATTTGTTGTCCATCACTAGTTGCCCTTGGAGGGCTGTTGAGAGTCAATCACATTGCTATGACTCTGGAGTCACATGTAGGCTACTCTACATAAGGGTGACAGATTTCTTTCCCAAAGGACATTAGTGAATCAGATGGGTTTTTTTGACAATCGACAATATTTCACAGTCGCCGATAGATTCCTAATTTCAGATTTTTTTTTATTGGATTCAAATTCATGGGTCCCCAGAATTTTAGCCGAGTTTTTGGGTTAATAGTCTAGTGGCAATACCACTTGGTCATTGCCTCCCCATTTAGTTAACCAAGAAATTTCATACAAGTGATTTATAGTGTTATTTCAAACACCTCCCAGTATCAAGCATAGGCCTGGATTAAGAGGAAGCTTTGAGAGTCCTTCCTATTGTACTGACTGCTAAACATAATAGAAAACATGATCTGTGTGGAGTTTTAATATTCCCAAGCGTAAGAATTGAATAAACAGATTGGATTGTGATGGGCTAAAATTTGGTCTCAGAAGCACTGAGCTTCTTTGATATGGTTGAGCATGTCCCACTGCATTGAAAGCTGTTCTGTTACTAGGCAAGAACTCAGAATTAGGCTTTCCCTCCAGTAATACTCCCAAAGCAGCAATAATTGGTACGGAAGGGTGTAAATGATGGGAAAAACAGAGCACTGATTTATCTTCCTCAACTAATTACAGTGTGAGAAACAATTGTAAATTAAACCACACAAGCAAAAAAAAAGCTTTTAGGAATGTGGTCGAGGATTATATCTACATATTAGCTTTACCCATTAAGTTATCCTTGAGGCATTTAGTATTTCATTAAATGATTTCTGGTGCTTCATTAGCCATGCAATTCCCATGATCAAATTCTTAACTACACAGCCTTGTATTTTACCTGGTAGGTTGCCTGAAATTAATTTTGCAGTAACAGGGTAACTGTGCTGCTTATCTGAAATTCCTTATGGCTTCCCTACTTACATTGAATGGACTACAATGTTTTAGTTGCACAGGGTCTCCCAAAGAACCAACAGCGAGAGGAACAAGTATACAATGCATTGAATCATCCCTCATGGCCAAGAAACAGTTAAGGGCTGCACTGAAGGTAAATAAGGTGACGAAAGGTCAACAGCGGAAGAGCTGATCACTGTAGTCAGAGATGCGGCTTGTAAAATTCAGAGAAACCATGGGCCCGATTCTTGTGACTCGCAAATTTTCTGGTGGATCCGGTTGGGAGAATCGCATGTCGGCTTTTATTGGGGATTTGTGCATATGCCGGGAACGCATGCGCATTTCCCAGAGCCAGAGAACTGTCACAGTTGCTGCAAACTGGCAGGAAGAGAGCTAAGTCATTTGAATCTTTTTTTTAATGCAGTTTAAATTTATTTTGCATGTGATTATTGGGCCCGGCACGGAACTTGCCGGCCTATTGACATCTCCCACCACGCCAGGAGTACTTCATTCCGGTGGGGTTTAGAGTAGCTCCTCATGTTTGGGGAACTAATGGGAGACCCTGCCGGAATGAAGGGGAGGGGGAGAAATTGGAACCCCTGCCAGGGGTCAGGAAGCAGAGGTGGTGCGCCCCAGGCATAGGCACCTTGGCAGTGTCAGCGTGTGCCCCCAGCACTGCCCAAGAGGCAAAGTGCCCATGCCCAGGGGCACCTTGGCACTGCCCACCAGGCATTGGGCAGTGCCAAGGGAGTGGGCTACTGTGGGCGTGGCCTAGTGGCGATTCATGAGGGTGGGAAGTTCCCACTGCCACTCTGCATGGTGATCGGTCTGGGCTGGAGGGAGTCCAGTGATTGGGGTGGGTTGGGGTCTGCTGGGGCGAGGCGTTGGAGGCATTGCCACTGCTGGGGCGGGGGGGGGGGGGTGATGTGGGCTGGACATCGGTGCTCTCAGGGGCAGAACTGTTTTCCCACCAATTCAGCACTTTTGGGAGAATTGCCCCCTAAATTTAGGAAGCATATTGATGCTAGTTAGAATCCCTACACTGCAGAAGGATGCCAATCAGCCCATCTTGTCTGCATCAACCACAATCCCACCCAGGCCCTATTCCCGTAACCCCACATATTTACCTTCCTAATCCCCTGACATGAAGGGACAATCTATCATGTCTAATCAACTTAGTCTGTACATCTTTGGACTGTGGGAGGAAACCAGAGCACCCAGAGGAAATCCACGTAGACACAGGGAAAATGTGCAAACTCCACACAGACAATTACCCAAGGCCAAAATTGAGCCTGGGTCCCTGGCGCTGTAAGGCAGCAGTGCCAAACACTGTGCCACTGTGCCACCCCGTTAAGAGCAGACCTATCCTTCCATCCTAATTCACCAGTTCAATGTCCGATGGCCCACTCAGATAAATTCTTCACAGACAATTCCTCTCAGAAAGGACCTGTCTGGTTTGCCTCTTTTTCTCCTCTTCCTCCCTCTTCTGCTCCAAAGCTGTTGACTATATAGTGAACGGTAAGTATTGTCCCTTTGCGATGATGAGGTTGTGAAGTGGACCACCAGGACCCTCAACGTCCACTCTGCAAGGCTCCTCCTGAGAGAACCGTAAAGCAGAAGTGTGGGAGACAGTGGCATAGTGTCATTGTCACTGGATGAGTAATCCAGAGACCTGGAGTAATGCATTAGTGCCTGGGGTTCAAATCCCACCTCAGCAGATAATGAAATTTGAATTCAATAAAAATCTGGAATTGAAAGTCTACCGACGACCATGAAACCATTGTCGATTATCATTAAAAAAAATCTGACTCACTAATGGCATTTAGAAAAGGAAATCTGCCATCCGTACCTGGTCTGGCCAACGTGATGCCAGAGCCACAATAATGTGGTTGACTCTTTAAATGGGTGAGCCACTCAAATCAAGGGCAAATAGGAATGGGCAATAAGTGTTGGCCCGGTAACTAGTGCTCATATTAATGAATTTAAAAAAGAGCTTGGCACCCCTGTTGTCAGCCGTATCGCACTGTGTATTTTTGTTGTATGCTTGCTGCTGAATATGCGTAGGTTGCTCAAAGGAGACACCAGTCATGTCATTAGTGGCTAGCAATGGAGCTAGCACAGAGCCTCTCGCAGAATGGGAGATATCTTGAAGATTCTTCTTCATCACTTTCTTCATAACCACTCCCTCGGGATTGAACTTCTGTTCTAGTTTCCTCAGATGGCAGATATGTCCAATGCACAATCTGCAGATTCTGCAACATGTAGGTCACAGGGTGCCTGAAGAGTCTGGCAATGAGCTGTTTGAAGTCTTGCACACTGTCTCCAACTCCACAACTTCACCAATGTCTGTGTGATCCTTCAATGTGTTAAGTGCCTCCCTGAATGAACCATCTCTATTTTAGTTGACATAAAAGGGAATTCCAAAATCTTCTGTAAGTGTATAAGTAATAAAAGGTTGTAAAAGAAGGAGTGGAGTTAGTGAGGGCCCAAAAGGAGATAGGGAGTTGAGGTATTAAATAAATGTCCTTACAAAGAAGAAGATGCTGCCCAGGTCAGTGTGAAAGAGGAGTTAATTAATACATTTGAAGGAATTCAAAGGAAGAGACATTTGATACACGTTCTGTATTTAAAGTTGTTAAGGAACCAGAACCAGATGAGATACATCCAAGGGCCTGAGGGAAATGAAAGGGGAAATAGCGGAGGAACTGGCCAAAATTTTACAACCTTCCTTCGATTCAGCAGTGGTGCTGGAGTTTTGGTAAATAGCAAATATTACGCCCTTGTTCAAAAAAGGGGTGCAAAGATAAGCATAGAGACTATTGGACACTCAGTTTAACTTTGGTGGTGGGAAAACATCTAGAAAGAATAATTTAGAACAAAATTCATTGTCACTTGGACAAACACTGTTCATTCTCCACCATTGTGACTGACACACAGACCTGTCCCACACTGTTGTTGGAACATAAACCTCTCCCACATTCATACAATTGTAGATTCCCTATGGTGCAGTCCAGAGCCTGCATTGGCAACAATCCTATTCAGGCCCTATCCCCGTAACTCCACATATTTACCCTGCCAGCCCCCCTGACACTAAGAGGCAATTTTATATGGCCAATCAACCTAACCCACACATCTTTGGACTGTGGGAGGAAACCTACGCAGACACGGGGAGAATGTGCAAACTCCACCCGAGGCTGGAATTCAACCTGGGTCCCTGGTGCTGTGAGGTAGCTGTGCTAACTACTGTGCCACCTTGTCACTCTAATCCAATCAAATCTGGTGAGCATCAATAGTAGACAGACTCATATCATAGAACCATAGAATCCCTACAGTGCAGAAGGAGGCCATTTGGCCCATTGAGCCTGCACTGGAATGATCCCACTGAGTCCCTATCCCCATAACCACATGTACCCTCTTGACTAAGGGACAATTGAGCTTGGTCAAACAAACTAACCTGCACATCTTTGGCGTGTTGGAGGAAACTGGAGTACCCAGAGGAAATGCATGCAGGCAAGAGAACATGCAAACTCCACACACAGAGTCACCCGAGGCTGGAAGTGAACCACTGGTGCTGTGAGGCAGTAATACTTAACACTGTGCCACTGTGCTACCCACAGACACAAAACAATTGAGCAGTATAGCACCATTACTTGAAACACGTTGTTATTGAAATACAGACATCCACACGTTGTTATTGGAAAACAGACCTTCATCCCATTATTATTGAAAGACAGGCTTGCCACATTGCGATTGAAACACATAACACTCCCATATTTTTCCAAAACACAATCCTCTCCCATGCTGTTGCTGAAATACCAATCCTTCCCACATTGTTACTGAAAGACAGACCTCTTCCATATTGTTATTTAAACATAGACCTCTTCCATATTGTTACTGAAACACAGACCTCTTCCATATTGTTACTGAAACACAGACCTCTTCCATATTGTTACTGAAACACAGACCTCTTCCATATTGTTACTTAAACACAGACCTCTTCCATATTGTTACTTAAACACAGACCTCTTCCACATTGTTACTGAAACACAGACCTCTTCCACATTGTTACTGAAACACAGACCTCTTCCATATTGTTACTTAAACACAGACCTCTTCCACATCGTTACTTAAACACAGACCTCTTCCACATTGTTACTGAAACACAGACCTCTTCCATATTGTTACTTAAACACAGACCTCTTCCGCATTGTTACTGAAACACAGACCTCTTCCATATTGTTACTTAAACACAGACCTCTTCCACATTGTTACTTAAACACAGACCTCTTCCACATTTTTACTTAAACACAGACTTCTTCCACACTGTTACTGAAACATGGATCTTCTCATCATGGTTACTGAAACATGGACCTCTCCCACACTGTTATGGGAACACAGACCTTTCCCACATTATTACCAAAACACAAACCTTTCTCACGCTGTTACTGAAACATAAGCCTTTCTACACCATTACTATAATACATGCATCTCCACACTGTTACTGAAATACTGGGCCCTCCCATGTTGTTACTGGAACAGAGACCTTCACGTTCTGTTTCAAACACAGGCCTCCTGGAACTTTTCTCCTAACTGTAGGTGTTCCTACAAAACATGGAATACACAACTTTAAGAAGGCACTCACCACTACTTTCCGAAGGGCAATTAAAGATGGGCAATGATTGTTGTTCCTCACTAGTGATACCTGCATCCCATTAAAGAATAAACTTTTAAAAAATCCCAGAAAATATGCATGCACTGCAAACCCAGCCCCTCATCTATTGACTCTGACTACACTTCCCCCTGCCTCGGCAAAGCAGCCAGCATAATTAAGGATCCCAAGCAGCCCGGACATTCTCTCTTCCACCTTCTTCCTTCGGGAAAAAGATACAAAAGTCTGAGGTCACATGCCAAGAACGGCTTCTTCCCTGCTGCTGTCAGACTTTTCAAAGGACGTACATTGCATTAAGTTGATCTTTCTCTACACCCTAGCTATGACTGTAACACTACATTCTGCACTCTCTCCTTTCCTTCCCTATGTATGATATGCTTTGTCTGTATAGTGTGCAAGGAACAATACTTTTCACTGTATACTAATACATGTGACAATAATAAATCACATCAAATCAAATCAAATAAGGGCAAGGTTTCAGATATGGAGTGGCTAATATCAGATATGAAACGATCACAGTGTCCATTTCATGTTTCATGAGTAATGATGGCTGTACATAGGAACAAAAGACCATGGGTAGGACATTCAGCCCCATCAACTTGACCCTGCCATTCATTTAAATCATGGCTGATCTCTATTCTAACCACCCTGATTCTGTAACCTTTAATAAACTTATTTAGCACTCGGGGGATTATGGACAGTTCCAAGTATTAGAGATGACTGAATTAGGACTTATTGACTCTGGTGACCATTTTGAAGTGGGTGGTCTATTTGTCGAAGTGATTTGTTGTAAATGTTTGGGCATGGTCCAAATGGAGCTTGGAGAGAGCAAACAATACATCACATCTTACAGAGATAGACTTTCGTATTGATCTTCCACAGATATCCCACAATAGGCAGTGGAAAGATCCAAATAAGGGCCCAACTGTTTAAAGATGAGTCCAAACGTTTAAAGATAAGTCCTAAGGGAATGATAAGTTTCGAAGGGAACTATCACTGAGGAGATGCCAGTATTCAATGCAGTGACAGCGAAGATAATGACGATGAACAACACACAAGTAATCTTGAACAATTAAATTTAAATGAGTCGCAGCTTGAAAAGGGTTGTGATATTTAAACACATGATCCCTAGACATAAGTTCTGAAAGTCTCTCTGTGTGCACGACTTGCTTGCTAAAAAAACATCTGTGATCACAATATGAATGTAGAAATTACCGAACATAAGTTGGTTGCATCTGGCAACATAGCCCTATCTCCCTCTCTCTCTCTCAGGCTGCGCATGGGATGAAAAACACTAACAGTATAGGCAGGAATCCAGGGTGATGGTTCAAAGTTTGGGCAGACCATTACCCGACGTCAAAAAGTATAGGGGGCAAGACCAGATAAATAATAGAGCAGTAATTCATTCACAATAAAGCCTAGAATTCAAAGGCCTGTAGATTTCAGGGGGTTAATAGAAGATTGGGAAAGATAGAATTTGCTCTGTTTCGGGGCCCTGGGGTAGAAGAACAAGATCTGTGCATTTTCCCAATTCAGGTCTCTTGCCTGTTCCCAGTTTTCATCATAGAATCATAGAAACCCTACAGTGCAAAAAAAGGCCATCTGGCCCATCAAGTCTGCACCGACCACAATCCTACCCGTATCCGTACACATTTACTCGCTAATCCCACTAACCTACACATCTCAGAAGACAAAGGGACAATTTTAGCACGGCCAATCAACCTAACCCACACATCTTTGGACTGTGGGAGGAAACCCACTCAGACATGGGGAGAATGTGCAGATTCCACCCGAGGCTGGAATTCAACCTGGGTCAACCCATTATGTGGTCATTTGTGGCCATGTCTCCAGCTGTCTATTCACTAATATCCTGGGGGCAATTTTACCATTGTGTTGTGCCCATTTGCGGCGCGAAAATTTGATAAAGTCGATTGTGAGGCAAATAGTGCAATCCGCACCTGCGTCCACGCAGATTCTCATTTGAAAATGTCCACGATTAACACTGTGCCCAAAACAGGCGCAACACAATTTAAATGCATTTGAATGCACTTAAATGGATTTAATGAGATGGACACCCAATCTTACCTGCATTTCCCCCTTTCCCATCGCCCTTGCCCATCCAGATTTGGTGCAAAACAGACATGCTCGGCAAAGGTCTGTTTCGGGCGTTCCAGCTTCTGAAGAGGTAAGTCAGAGCTTCCGGTGGCTCTCTAACTCAGAATGGTGGTGCGGAGGTGGGGTGGTTGGCAGGTGGGCCAGGTCATTCTCTGATGGAGTGGGGGAGGCAGGAGGAAGGAGGCCAGATGGTTCTCTGGTGGGGGTTGTGGGGGGCGCAGTAGGGCCGGATGTATCTCTGGTGGGGGGGAGGTGGACCAGATCATTCTCTAGTTGGGGGGAAGAGGAGAGAGACCAAATGGTTTCCTGGTGGGGGGGAGGGGCGAGGAGGAGGGAGGTCAGACCGTTCTCTGGTGGTGGGAGACAGGATGACAGGAGCGGGGGGTGGGAGGAGGTTCTGCTGCCACTTTGCAGGTGATCAGTGGGGAGAGAGGGAAGGGGGAGGGGAGTCACGATCAGTCTGGGTAGCGAGGGGTGTGGGTGGATTAGGGGACATTATGTCATGGGGATAGAGCAATGTCTGTAGGGGCCATCGCTCCCAGGCTGCTTTATCAACTTTTTGTGGCCCGGGAGCGATGTGACAGAGGCGCGTTTTTTAAGTTTGGTTTTACTGCACGTGCACAGTTGAAGGCTCCAATCGGAGCAGCAGCATTTCAGGAGTGATAAGCCCCGCCCACAGCATGATTCAGACTCACGATTATTTTTCAGGCTAAGTGCGTATGGGGACACCTGAGAATAGGTTTACAAGTTGGATCTGAATTATGCCCAGATTCAGCACTTAGAATCAAAATGATAAAATCATCCTTCCCCCCACCCCAGAAGTCCCCCTCATGCCTCTCCACCTCTCTAACACACTTGTCTTAAAGTTGTTTCTTAAAACCTACATCATGTTTGGTCATCAATACTCATATCTTCTTATGTCAAAATTTGTTTGACAGTTGCCCTGTGAAGTGGCATAGGGTGTTTTAGAACATAAGAACATAAGAACATAACAAATAGGAGCAGGAGTAGGCCATCTAGCCCCTCGAGCCTGCCCCGCCATTCAATAAGATCATGGCTGATCTGTCGCTGCTCAGTTCCACTTTCCCGCTTTCTCCCCATAACCCTTAATCCCCTCTCTTATCAAAAACCCATCAACCCGCATCTTAAAAATATTTAGCGAGGCAGCCTCCACCACTTCAACGGGCAGAGAATTCCAGAGATTCACCACCCTTTGAGTGAAGAAGTTCCTCCTCAACTCCGTTCTAAACTGCCCCCCTTTTATCTTGAGGCTGTGCCCCCTAGTCCTACTGTCTTTTTTGAGCGGGAAGAGTCTCTCCACCTCTATCCTATCCATCCCATTCATCATCTTATAAGTCTCAATGAGATCTCCCCTCATTCTTCTAAACTGTAACGAGTACAAGCCCAGTTTATTCAGCCTCTCCTCATAGCTCAACCCCCTCAACTCCGGCATCAGCCTAGTAAACCTCCTCTGCACTCCCTCCAAGGCCAAAACATCTCTGCGCAGGTGCGGCGCCCAAAACTGCACACAGTACTCCAGCTGCGGCCTCACCAATGCCCTATACAGCTGCAGCAAGACCTCCCTACTTTTATATTCAATCCCCCTCGCTATGAAGGCCAGCATCCCATTTGCCTTCCTGACCACCTGCTGCACCTGCAAGCTGGGTTTTTGCGACTCATGCACAAGGACCCCGAGGTCCCTCTGCACCGTCGCCTGCTGCAGTTTTTCGCCCCGTAAGTAATAGTCCTTCCTACCATTCTTCCTACCAAAGTGGACCACCTCACACTTGCCAACATTAAATTCCATTTCCGTTTTACATTAAAGTTCATATAAAAATGCATCAATTTGAATGGCACCATGTTAGTTTTAAGGCTCTATCTCCTTGTTCTGGGCCAGCAGAGAAAATTCACTTTATCTTCTCTATTAAAACATATAATCACCTTAAACTCCTTATTTGGTCATTCCTTAGTTACTATAATCAAGGGAATACAAATCTAGCATTTAGCTCCTGTCTTGAACAGTTTAACTGTTTTAGCCCGGCAATCAGATATTGAAGACCTTGGTAGCAGTTTAAATGTGGTATCATAGGTTCAGTGACTCCTGATATGGAGCCTGTGGATATACTCTAGATTACCAAAGGCACAATTGCAACAATGTCCTGTCCTCTCTCACCACCAAAATGCCTTCCCTGCTAAAGCCTGCTTCCTCCTCTATTGCTGCCATAGCAACAAACTGACAGGCGGTGTCTGCTTTGTTGTTCAACTGAATACACAGCTGGTGCGATCTTTCAAACTAAGACTGCCAAATAAAAACTAAACTGGTACTGAGTGACAGGTATCACCAAGCGTGGCAACAAATAATCCTGCTACACATACCCTCTGGAGACACAGGAGTCTAATTATACAAATGCCGCTCTTTATTAACTGCTGGATTTGAGAGTTGTCTCCAAGCACTGAGGAATTTTAACTTCACAACACTAAGGCCAGCAGGTGTTTGATACTTGTGGTAGCTCCTAAATGCTTTGATCGGTACATGCTACTTGTCTTTATCAGTTTTTGTTCTGAATGTTGGAAAACTCAGTTGCCGATGTCCTATTGCATTCACACATTACGTTGGCCCTTGTTGCCCTACATAGGCTCCCAGTCCCCCACAATCGAATTTCTTGTCCTGGTCTTTCAACCCTTCTGTGTTCTCAACACATTACTCACTCCCTCTATCTCTGTAGCTTCTGTCAGTCTTCTCACTCCTCCACGCAAACCAGCCTCCCATCCACTGACTTTGTCTGCACTTCCTGCTGCCTCGGAAAAGCAGCCAGCTTAATCAAGTACCCCACACACTCTGGATATAGTCTCTTCCACCTACTTCCATCCGAGAAAAGATATAAAAGTCTGAAGTCATTTACCAACAGGCTCAAGAGCAACATTTTCTCTGCTGCCATCAGACTTTTAAATGGACATGTCTTATTTTAAAATGATCTTTCTCCACACTCTATAGCTATGACTGTACCACTACATTCTGCATCCTCTCCTTTCCTTCTCCCCTATAAAGTCCAGGAACAGTATGTTTTATCAGTATAGCACGCAAGAAACAATACTTTTCACCGTATACAATACAATGATAAATCAAAATCAACTCTAATCTGCTCACTTCATGTTAACATCTAGTTTGTATAAGTATTGAGTCTCATTATGCATTATGAAAACAAGGGCACATACTCAAATATGTGCATTTGATATTAATATATTGTATGATCTAAACATCAAAAGAGCATGTAGAACCATGACCACTATAGACTACTTAACACCGACAATAAAGTATTCAAAATATGGTTCAGTGGATTATACATTCAATCACCCAGGAGAGGTTCCGTCAGTCATGGTTTCGCCAGTAACTGACCAAGCCATTCTTACCTCCAACTGGAGCAATAAGGTTTCTTTAACAACAACAAAACATCTTATTTAAATAGTGGACAGGATATTACGCAGATAGGTCCTTGGTTTCCCATGACAATTTGTCTTAGACTACAATGTCCAATAGTATTAAGAACAGGGAAGGTTGCTGGAAAACTCAACAGTTCTGCCAGCACCTATCCGGAGAAGAACAGAGTTAACGTTTCGAGTCATATTGAATCTTTGTCAGAACTGAAAGGAGGGAAAATGTAGAAACTGCAACAAAAAGTAGCAACGTTAAGATCAAAAGATGGAAGGTCTGTGTGAGAGGGGGAAGGGAGTATTTTGCATTGAGGCAATATGTGTATGGACTATTTAAGGCTAAGGGGAGGTTTAAAATGCAGGAAAAAGATCAACATCTGAAGTTGCCAAATTCAACGTTGAGTCCCGAGGCTGCAATAAGTCTAATCGGAAGCTAAGATGCCACTCCCACAGCTTACACCGGCCAGGCTTCACTGGAGCACTGCAGTTGGCTAAGGATGGATATGCGGGCATGAAAGTCAGTTTTAAACATTTCAAGTCCAATGATATGTTGGGTTCTTTGCTTAAACCCATTAGAGCCCCCCCCCCCCGCCTCTTCATTGCCACTTTTCTGAAACTTCCTTGAATGAATCTCCAATACCTTTGACGCTGCAAACATTTTCATATTGTTAGCATATACACGGGAGACCGCCAACCCCCAGCCCCACCCCCTTTATTCTTCTCCTGGTCACACATTTCACAATTAAACAAGCAGAGTCCTTCAAATCACTGGCTTGTGTCGAGCTGTTCCTTGCTGACTTATGACAAAATCAGAGTAAATCTGATCTTAGACAGTACAAGTGCATCTCTGCATTTCAAAAGAAGACAAAACCCAGATATCATCAATCAACGTCAGCTTGTGCCAGCGTCTCACAGCCTTCAAGTAAACTTAAAACTTTAAACACACGGTTAAACGATTCTGTAGAACAATCCAACTATCGTGGGGACATTCCCTTCTTTTGTGCCACTTAAGTCAGTGGAATTGCCATTCTTTCCAATTTGTTCCAGCCCTTGTTCCTCTTATCGAACATCGAGGTCAGTTAACTTATATTTTATTTTACAGCACTTCCAAGGCCTGTTTCCTCACTTCAAACACAGATACGGTACTTTGGCCTGCTTTCCCACTGATTCCATTATCTGGCTCGATCAGTTGCTTAGAAAACAGAGTTATCTCCAGTTTTCAGGATATCTCACATTAGTGAATTTTGAAGAGATAGACTCCTTTTAACACTCAGCTTCCCATGGCATATCGGTAAATTTTCAGTATGTTAAGTATTTTGAATCTGCTAAGTATCTTGTTTGCATTTTACAGCATTGTGGCAGAATGGTTAGCACTGCTGCCTCACAGCGCCGGGGACTCAGGTTCAATTCCCACCCTGGGTTACTGTCTGTGTGGAGTTTGCACATTCTCCCTGTGTCTGCGTGGGTTTCCTCCACATGCTCTGGTCTCCTCCCACCTGTACGGGTTAGGTTAATTGGCCAGTCAATCGCCCCTTAGTGTCAAGGGGATTAGCAGGATAAATATATGGAGTTATGTGTTTAGGGCCTGGGTGGGATTGTTGTCGGTGCAGGCTTGATGGGTCAATTAGCCTCCTCCAGCACTGTAGGGATTCTATAATTCTATTCTATGATCCTGTGAGTTGCTGAGGACTCACATTCTGGAATTCCACCTTTAAACCCCTCCACCTTGCCGTCCCCCTCTCCCCCTTTAACATACTCCTTAAAACCCATCGTTTTGACCCAGCTCTGGAATTACCCCCCTGATATCTCCTCCCCCATCTTTGGCTTCTGTTACCCAACCTCCCTGAAGCACACTGGAATGTTACAACTGTAAGTTGTTGCTATGGAACGATATTTACTGTAAATACTATTCACTTGTGACAGCACTGGCAACCATTTAAGTAAGTTTATTGATTAAACAGGCCGAGGGATAGCTGAACTCCTGTTTTTGTTAGTCTGATATTACTGAACCCAGCAATGTAGGGAAATGGAATGAGCGCACGGTACAAATGGGGAGATCACTGAATCAGCAAGTGTTAATCCTCGAGTGGAAGTACACTTCGCTCGCGTGCTGTTGATTCAATATTCTTCCAACATATCATCATTAGGTCCAATTTAATTACAAATATTCCAAGTATGCAGCCGAACAGAGAAAAATAAGAGAATCTAAAAATCCTCATGATTATATTCATTTGATATTTGACAGAGTCTGCTGATGAAATTCCATCTTGAACAATCAGGTACAGATAGTGAGATCCTTGCTTTGACTGGAGACCTTCTTCACTCTTTGTAATCTTCACAAGAATTTGATTTCAATGCAAAGAGGTGACGCTGCCGTCCCCAGCGCTTTGAAAGCCTTATCAAGCTGTAAGGTTTTGAGATGTGCACTTATCAAAGCTAATTCCTTTCCCCTGCCTTCTTTGCTAATTTTTTTCAACATAATACACGTCAATTTAAAAAAGAAAATCGAGAGAGTATTGCATGCAATATCAGTTTATGTGGTTCCAGTATTGAAAAAACAATTAACTTCTCCCCGTCTCAGATACAGGAGCATGAACAAAAAGGTTTAAAATTTCGAGAATCAGGATATTTTGAAATCGTAAAGATCTAAAGTGGCAAAATCTATGGATGACATGAAGTGCTTTGACACTTTCCAAAGGAGGCAATCAGGCATTATGTAGATACAAGTCTTTCCTTTGCCTTTTAATTGTTGTAACAATGAGAATTTTCACCAGATGAACTTCAAAGGAGTGGCTATGTTACAAAATATTTTCACAAAGGTGATCCTGATGGAATTTGACAGCAAACATGTTGTGCGGTCTCTTAGGAAACAATTATTATAATTGGACAGAGTCCTAAAATACGTTCTTTCTTCTAACAGATTCAGAGTTGTTCACTTATTTCTCTCTGACTCTCTCTGTCTCACCATCTTATAAATACCTATTGTGTTCAAGGCGCAATATTATGAACATAAAGGGCCCATCGATGGGCGGAGCAAGTTGGCAAAATTGCGTGAGAGCTGAGAAATCAGGATCACACCCGATTTCTCGGCTCTCGCAATTTTACAAAAACCGGATTTCTGACAAAGTCAGAATAATTTATTTAAATATATTTAAATGTTGATTTGCATGTCTTTAGTGAGCATGGAACTCAACCATCCAGGCTTGCTTGCTTTTATGGCTCCATTGGCAAAGTGTCTCTCCGGCAATGAAAACACCTGCTCTCCCCACCACTCCCCCTAACTTGGAACAGTCATGTTGGCCTCATCGATGGACCTAGAGGCCTTTGAGGCCCCTAGGGGAGGCTGAGGGCAAGGGGACTTACCTCTTGGTCGGCACCAGATTGGCAGTGCCAGCCTGATACCTTGGCACTGCCAGCCTGGCATCTGGTAAATGCCCTGCGAGCACCATGGCACTGCTTGGTGGGCAGTGCTGGGGGTGGGACTTATAGGGGTGGGGCCTAAGGAAATGGGGCCTATGGTGCTGTGAAGGGGCAGGGCATGAAGTGGCAGTCCAATCAGGAGAGGGTGACCCACTGCCACTCTGCAACAGGATTGGGTGGAGCACGATCATTCTGGGCAGTGGGGGGGAGGGAACTAGATGGGAACTAGATGCCCATGTGTTGTGGGACTTGCGATTGGCCATGGGCCCTTATGATTGCGGGAGCGGGGGCTGTGTTCAGGTTGCCTGCAGCAGGGGTCTAACAGCTCTCTTTCTGTCGGAATCCTGCTGCTGCCATTGACGTCGGACGCTAACTTTTCAGTCTTGCCTGAGCAAAGTCATAAAATTCAACCCATAATGGTGGGGTTATAGCAGCTTCTGACAAATGGGAACCTACCAAGGGCACAGTTCAGACCCACCCCAGGGTCTGTACTGTGTTTCTGGCTGGTTCCTTTTGCACTGCCACCTGGCACTGCCCTTTGGCACTTCCATTGCGGAGATTTTGGAATCAGGGGAGTCCATTAATGGGTATCCTGTGTCCAGGGGTGAGGGATTTCCTTTGGCAGGGGCCTGTTCAATAAGCCATTTGTGCTTGCATTTTTCTTGTTTTCACGTCAGGGTACCTTTTCATAATGGCGTCCAAATCTGACAGGAGCCGAGGTTTCTGGCCCGTCCCACCAGCATCGTGTCGTGAGGCCCACCCCCCCCTTCCATTTTTTAGCATAGTGTTTAAAGATGTGGCAGGAAAAGTGGGCAAGGCAGCTGGCTGGCTGCTGTCCCCTTTCCCGTCCAAGGCGCCCTTTGAATAAAAGTACTCAGAAAGCTCTTTGTAAAATTCCTTCCGTTGCCCAAAGCAAACCACACAGAATGCCTGCAGTGTACATCATATCAATTACCTTTTATAGTCTCAGAAACTTCAAAACAGTACAGCATAAAGTGTGAATAAGATGTAACAAAAACACATTTGGGGTGGCACGGTGGCACAGTGGTTAGTACTGCTGCCTGACAGCACCAGGGACCCAGATTCGATTACCGGCTTGAGTGTCTGTCTGGAGTTTGCACGTTCTCCCCATATCTGCGTGGGGTTGCTCCAGATGCTCCAGTTTCCTTCCACACTCCAAAGATGAATGGGTTAGGTGGATCGGCCACGCTAAATTGCCCCTTTTTGTTGGGGGGCTAGCTAGGGTAAATGCATGAGGTTATGGGGAAAAGCACTTGAGTGGGATTGTGGTCAGTGCAGATTTCTCTTTATTAATAAATACCTTTTATTCATAACAAAGTCAGAAATGCCTTGACATCGCCAGAAGCGTGGCATGCTATCACAGTTTCTTTTTTGGTCAGTTTCCGAAATGATTTAAGAATTGTTATAAAGTCAGATAGAATCCCATCCTGGGCTGTATTTCTTCATGTGGCCTCCTTCTAAACTGTAGGATTTGATCAGAAAGTCATCCATATCCCAGCTGATCCAGCACTGCCAGTGAGCATATTCATGCTACCTGTTCCACAATTTATCTTTGAGAAAAAAAATTGGTTCATTGGATATCAATGTTGAAATAACAGTCTCCAGGGCAAGTGTAAACTTGTCACAGAAGAATCTCCATAACAACCTAAAACATTGTACAATGAACTCCTGATAAGGCTTCTTCAGATGTATACAATGCAACTCCATTAGCAAGGAGATTCTGCAAAGTCTAGTTAAATCAAAACCAAATGTAGCGCAACCAAAATTCCAAGTGGTTAAGTAGAGAAATCATAAATCATTACTGAGCTGCCGGCAACATTTGATCAAGTACCGAACCAAACCAAACCGTGCCAATAGTGAAAGTAATGATGTGTGCTTCAGCGAGGAACAGAATAAATCCCAAGATCTCTTCGGCTGTGTAAGCAAAATTAAAGATTCCTAAATCAATCTACTCATTGTCACAGCTGCGGAACCGATTATCGAAGTGCACCGAAGAGTTCCATTCCACGTCCACACAAGATGGATATTAAGTTCGGTCATCTGTTAAAATCGAGGCCGATTAAAAGTGCAGAGAGAACTTCTCGTTTGTCTCTTTCTTTCACTCTCTCTCGCTCTTTCTATCTTTAAATGTGATAGCTCCAATGTGAGAAGCCAACATTTAAACCTCTATGCTGAGGCACGACTTTGAAACACAGAAAGGCTGTGAAGATATCTTCAACTTTACATGGCAGATTATGGGGGGACTGAGGGGGAAGGGGACACTGAGTGGGGTGTCGGGGGCGGGGGGTGTCAGGTCGATCACCCTGTGCAGTGGGAGGGGGGCGTTATTTGTGGATAGTGGGCGGTGGGGTCGGGGGGGGGTGGGGGGGAGATGCTCCTCTTTGGGTGAGGGATTGGTGATGCTCCCCTAGTTGGTTGGTGGCTGGGGCGCACCATTATTTGGGGTGAGGCAGTCTCTGAGCATGAAAGTTGGGCTGCCCTAAAAAAATGGCAGCTCAGTCTCGGAACAGCGGGGCTGGCTGGCGCATTGCTCAAAATGAGCTTATTTGCAGCTTTTACGTGAGTGAGCCACACCTGAAAGATGTTACCAATTCTTGACTTCCTGCCAGCATGGGCACTTAGCCTGAAAGCGAGACAACCAGGCCCAATGTCTCTCTTTCTCCGCAGATATTGCTGAGATTTCCCAGCATTTGCTGTTTTTGTTTCAGATTCCAGCGTCCACAGTAATTTGCTTCTATCAGAACTTTTCAGCGTGTTTCCTGATGTCTGTCACATCTACGTTTGTGAAGCACAGCAAATCTCTGAAAGCTGGTCAAAGATGGCACCGTAAGAATTGAACTCAAATGAAAGACGACGCTAAGATTTTTACCTAAGTTTACCTGATTACTAGGTGATCTGCCCTGTCTAAGAAAGTCTGAAGTCTTGTCGATGTAATTGTTTAATTAGCTGTTCGCAGTGAGAATGAATGGTACCTCGGAGCTCGGTGATCCTTTACCAGTAGGAGAACATCACTGGGGTCCCTGCCCCTGATTGTTACCTGGTAAGCTCTGCTGAAAGTGGGGAAGATTAGGTGAGGAAGTGAAGAGGATTGACCTCGGGTGGGATTCTCCACTTTTGAGACGAGCGTGGCCGGAGAATCCCGCCCGTGATGCCTAGTCCCTTTCCTAGTTAAACTGCCAGTCAGCTAAGGCTAGTAGAACAAGGAGCAAAGCACCATGGAGGAACTGGTGCCTGTGCAGCAAAATCCACCCATGGGGTGGCACGCAGTGGTTAGCACTCACAATGGGTTCAATTCCGGCCTCGGGTCACTGTCTTTGTGGAGTTTGCACATTCTCCCCCGTGTCTGCGTGGGTTTCCTGTGGGTGCTCTGGTTTCCTCCCCCGGTCCAAAGATGTGTGGGTTAGGTTGATTGGCCATGCTAAATTGATTCTGTGTCAGGGGCATTAGCAGGGTAAATATATGGGGTTGTGGGGTTAGGGCCTAGGTGGGATTGTGATCGGTGCAGACTCGATGGGCTGAATGGCTTCCTTCTGCACTGTAAGGATTCTACAATTCTATGAATCAATGACTTATATAGTGAATAGGGTAATCATGGTTAGAAAAGAGAAAATGTGCACTTTCCACTTCACACGAAGAAATACATCTGTCACAGAGTCCAGGATGGGAGTCTACCTGATTTTGTAACAATTCTTAAATCATTTTGGAAACTGACCAAAAAAGAAACTGTGATGGCGTGCTACCCTTCTGGCAATGTCAAGGCACTTCAGACTTCATTATGAATGAAAGGTATTTATTAATAAAGAAAAATCAAGTATGGGGTGTAGCCTTGGCTGACTTGGAGCAGCCTCCTGGCTCCTCCAGTTCGTACAAGCTCATTACATTGTTCCTAGATGATTCTATGCCAGAGAGGGAACTCCGCCGTCTAGGGTGATCACTTACTCTTGGTTCCCATTTGTCTCTCAAGCCAACTGAATCTCTCCAGCTGTACTGTCTTCAAGAGACAGACAAGAGACCACAATCCACTGCAGAAACATTGCTTGGAGATGATAGGCAGACTATCCAAGTGTGTTTTACATATCGAAGATCCAATTGGTGAGTCTTACTGGGAGGGAATAAAGAAATAAAGATTGTACATTGTGCCTTACATGTCTTCCATCACCTCGGTGAGATCTCTTTCAAATGCAGTCACTGTTCCCTTGCAGGAAAATGCAGCATATAGTAATATTCCGCAAACACCAATGAGATAAATAACAAGTCAATATTTCTTGGTGTTTCTTGAGGAGAATTATTCTTGAATAATGCAAAATATTGGTTTAATATCTCCCACAAAGCTCAGTGCATCTCGGACACAACTAACATTCCTTCACTGTTATACTGGAGTGCCAGCCTAATTTGTCTATCAAAGTGCCAGTGTGAAATGGCACCTTCTGATGAGTTAAGAATGCTATCCTGAGCCAAGGCTGACACAGGGCCACCTTTTTTCAGTCACTAGATGTGGACAGCGCAGGCTGGGCCAACATTTATTGTCCTTGAACTGAGTGGATTGCTAGGCTGTGGATCAGGGACGTAGGCCAGACTGGGTAAGGATAACATATAGTGAAACAGATGAAGTTTTATGACAACAAATTAATGATTTCATGTTCATTTTTAGATTTAATACAGTTCAATTTTCACCATCAGCCGTGGTGGGATTTGAACCCAGGTCCCAGAGTATTGTTCTGGGTTTCAAGATTAATAGCCCAGCGACAATACCATTATGCCACTGCCTTCTTTACTTGTGCCAACTGAAGCTACTACCATATTGATGTGAAGTCACTGTGCAAATGTGTGCAAAGAAACTGAGCTCAGAATTTATTTGTGTTGTTTTATGTAAGTAAGGAATTATCACATCACAGAAAAATCAGGCAGAATCTTATCCCATCTCACAGAAATATCCCAATACCTTCAAGTATAAATGAATAACTCTGAAGTATATTGACTGCAATACAAGCTATGAAATATATTAAACAAAGCATGAAATATCCATTGTATAAACTGGTAAACATCTGTTACATTGTGATAGGTCTCAGTTTGTTGTGATCTTGGATCACAAAGCAATGCAGCCCCGTCTAAGCTGCAACAAAATCAATTCTAAAAAACAGTTCATGTACAACAACGTAGATTACATTCCTCCCATTGTGTATCAAACTTGTGCATCGAGCAGGTAAAAATAGTTCAGAAAAGTAAATATCAGTCAGTGCCAAATTAGACCCTGCAGAATAGCAGAGAGGAACACATCAACCTCTTTGCCATTGATGTAATTGCCAATTCAGTGACACTGAATGAGTTTGGGAGATAAAGAATGATATTCCACTAAGACAATTGATGGCTGTGTGCCGATCACTGACAGGTATAGAATCTCTGCCGTGCAGAAGGAGGCCATTCAGCCTGCACCGAATCTCCGATAGAGCATCTTACACAAGCCTTATTCCCGTAACCCTACATATTTACCCCGCTAATCCCACAAACTTACAAATCTTCAGACACTAAGGGGCAATTTAGTAAGGTCAATCCATCTAACCTGCACATGTTTGGACTGTGGGAGGAAACTGGAGTATGAGGAGGAAACCCACGCAGACACGGGGAGAATGTGCAAACTCCACATAGACGTGACCCAAGACCAGGATTGTACCCAGGTCCCTGGCACTGTGAGGCAGCAGTGCTAACCACTGGCCCACCGTGCCATCTCTCTGCAATGCCGTGCATAGAAGAGGAAGCATTTCAGTTTAAACTAATGTTGTTACCAATGAGTGGCATTACTCCTCAAGAACTAGAAATCCAATCTCTGTCCTACCAGGCTGTTCATATTACAGAATGTGGCCAAGTCCTTTATTTCATTATCACTTGAAATGCAGATAGATAGCTGGATATTCAGTATTTCGATGCTCTAGAGGTAGGTTTATTTATTAGTGTCATAAATAGGCTTACATTAACATTGCAATGAAGTTACTGTGAAAATCCCCTAGTCATCACACTCCAACGTCTGTTCGGGTACACTGAGGAAGAATGTAGCATGGCCAATGTATCTAACCAGCACGCCTTTCCGGACTGTGGGAGAAAATGGAGCACCTGGAGGAAACCCACTCAGACATGAGGAGGTTCCTCACAAACAGTGACCCAAGCCGGGAGTCGAACTAGCGTCTTTGGTGCTGTAAGGCAGCAATGCGAACCTCTGTGCCACAGTGCCAACATAAAAAAAACAGATTAGACCTCAGGCATTATTTTCCAATAAAATCACAACAGGCTTGCACAATGTACTTCCTGCACATGTATCTTACCCATTATCCAATGAGAGTTTCAATAGGTTACCATGACATAGCTCCAATCCAATGCATTTGACATTCCCAAAATGGTTTAGTACAATACATTTCCCATACAGAAGTTTCAGAATTAATGACCACGTCCAAAAAAAGGAAAGAACATTGCACACATATCTACAAAGCAGCCTTGCATTGCTGTTTACAGAGACATGTCAGCTTTTATTTGCCATTTAACATTAAGTTATGTAGGGGAGATTCAAATTCTAGTCTGACTTAGAATGTTCATTCTTTTAAGTTTCTTTAGTTAATATCACAGTAGCAAAATTTTAACAGTAAAAATGATGAGCTGGAGAAGCAAGTAAAATAAGAGTGTTTTGTTTTCTCATGTCTTGTGTTTCATTACTTGATAACGTATGGATGAACAGTTTATGCAGATAAAGCGAATGTGATGCCTATGATTTGTCAGTGTATTGTTTGGCTAGTTTCACAGAAGCAACAGAGATTTATTCACTGTGGTTCTGCAGCCAATAATATTGTGCAGTAAAATTATTGACTCAGAAGAGAGTGTAAAATCATACCATTGCCCTAATACTTCCACAAAATGATTGATAACACTGAATTTCATTCCTGTTTATGACTGGTCAGATTGTATGAAATTATATTCAATTGCCATAATTGAAATAAGTTAATATTGGACCCTAGCAGTTCATAATATGGAGGAAGGACAATCCATTGAACAATGAGATCTGAAGGCAATTTTACTGTCCTGTTCTTTCTCATAAATGCACTCCTACATCTTACTCTGCTTCATGTATTTCTACAATTATCCCTTAAAAGATGTAATGGTCTCTATTTTAATTGTTCCCTGTGGAAAAAGCAGTTGATGCTCATCAAAACTCTGCTAAAAGAATTTTCTCCCAAATCATCTCCCATCTCAGCAACATTGATTGCCCATGCAGAGGAAGTGGTCTGTCCCTATTCACTCATCAAAATGAAAAATCTCTGCTAAATCTTCTGTTAGCATTCAGTCCCTATTGATTGGATTGAGATCCAAAAATCACTAAGACTGTAAGTCTAAATGCTGACTGTTCTATGCCTCTCAGTGATCTACACACATCTACCAGTCGTTGTAAGTGGAACGTAATTTCTTATAGTCAAACTTCTTTCAGTAACACTGAATTGGCAATTACATCAGTGACAAATAGGCTGATGTGTTCCTCTCCGCAATGCTCATGACCCTGTTTATTTTGCAAGGTCTAATTTTGCAGTGGCTGTCTTGATATCTACATTACTGGATAATTTTTTTACCTTTGTTGTGTACAACCTTGAAGCACAATGTCAGGAACATAAGTTCTACATGAGTTTTGTCTTTCAGTGTTTTTTTGCAGCTGAAAATGAACAGCATTATTTTGTGATGAAGGAGCATTGTAAACTTAGTCTGATCACTGTACAAATGAAAGCATCACAGCTTCATACCCATGAGAGCATCCAATATCGTACATTCAAGTCAAGGCAATTCAAAACCAATTCACTGTGTGTAAAATGTTTTGAGATGTTAAACTTTCACTCCCTCCGCCACCAGTGCATTGTGACTGCAGCAGCTCACTGTGGTTTCTTCCAAGACTTCTACAAAGGCCGCGATCTCTACCACGAAATACGAAGGCAGCAGGCGTGTGGGGCCACCACAACCTCCAGGTTCCCCTCTAAGGCTCACACCATCCTGACCTGGACTATATCCTTGTTCCTTCATTGTTGTTCGTCAAAGTCCTGCATCTCTCTACCCAAAAGTACCGTGTGAGTACATTCACCACAATCACCTTCTCCCGGTGGTGGCTTTGCCAGTGACATCTACACCCCACAAGAGAAAGAATGAAAAGTATTTCAAGCCTCTCCTCATAACTATTGTCTCCCATCCCTATCATCATCCATGTTTTCTATGATTTTAACAACTTTTCTATGGTGAGGTTCTTGAAAACGTGTGCAATGCTCCTATTGTAATCTGATCAATTAATATAAGTTTACAATTTTTCTGTTCTGTGCCTCCATTTATAAAACCCCAAATTCTGTTTGTCTTTTTGTATGGCATCATTGGTCAGCATTCAAGGCCATGATTCCCCCAAAAGCGCTGAATTGGTGGGAAAACTGTTCTAGATCCTGAATCTCTGTATTCTCACCAGAATCTCCGTACTCTGTGTACCGTAGAGGTGACATCTGTGAATCTCATCAAAAACCTAGGACAGCAGGGCCTATTCAACCTGGAGTTTGACAGTTCTGGAGCTCTGCACATGCGCAGTGGCTCCGATCTGTCAGTCTCCCCATTTGCTGGCCAGCTCGATCGCCCGCACAGTGTTGCTCCTCTAACACCCCACCTCCCCATGGCCCAATAGTAGACCCCACAACAATTCCTGGGTCAGCCCTGACACCTCCCCCTCCCTGTCCCAGTGCAGCCCAACATACAGACCAGCACCCCCCCCCCAACAGTGGCGATCCCCCCACACCCCTCAACCCAGCAGGCCCCCCCCCCCACTGACCACCCTCAGGGTCAGACATCCTCTCCCCGGGACGCGTTTCCCCCCCACTCCAAACTACACCTCCCCCAGCCTGCCCCATTCGCTGCCCTCCCTCCCTCCCAGACTGATCCTGTCTGCAGATTGGCAGCAGAACCTCCCCCCACCGATTGCTCCTAGGCACCACCCGCAATAGTGCCTCCATTGACACTACCCGATGCCCAATTGGCAGTGCCAAAATGCCTCCTGGGCATCAGCACTTTGCCGGGGGCACAGGTTGGCACTGCCAAGCTGCCTATGCCCCGGGTGCAGCACCAACCCCCCCAGCCGCCCAACCCCCTGGGGGACCCTGATTGCCCCCCTTCATTCTGGTGGATTCTACCACTTGCTCCCTGAATTTAGGGAGCTAGTCTAAACCCCGCCAGAATGAAGGACTCCTGGTGGAATGAGAAATTCAATCGGGAGTGGTAAGTTCCCGACAATTAGATTTAAACGACATTTAAAATATATTAAAAAAGGATTCAAGTTACTTACCTGCCTTCCCACCGGTTTCCAGCATGGCCTGGTTGGCGACTGTTCACCAGCCTTGGGTGATGCGATTGTCTTCCCGGCGCACGTGCAAATCCTGGAACAAGGCTGTGCCCTCCCACCCTGACCCACCATGATGGGAGAATCGCGGCCCAAATTTCCAATTCACTTTGCTCATCCACACCCTCCAGCCTCTTCTAATGAGTGCATCTTTTCATTACCTCCCTAATTGTACTGGATCACACTTCCCTGCACTGCACCTGCCAGCTGACTACACATTGCACATACCTAGCTGTCTTCCTAAGGTCTTCTGCAATTCTTCTCACTTTTTATCACAATCCCCAATTTTTGCTTCAACAGCAACATTTGAAATTGCGCCCCATCAATCCAATTATTTGTCTCAATAAAAATGAATCCAGCAACAACCCTAAAATAGACCAAATCAAATCTGAGTGACATCCATTCAGCCTCTATCTCCTGAACTCTTGTTATTTGTTGGTGAGCTTTCTATCTGTACTGCTGAATTTCTTTGTGTGCTCTCTGCTTATTTTTCCAAGAAGCTTTTGTGAGGCACTTAAACACCTCCCAAAAATCCATGAATCTACAGGAAAAATAACAATTGCATTCCCTTTTTCTGTATAATTGGCCACAATATATCAATTGATAGTTGCCTTTAACAACTCAAGGCTGGCTGACGGAGATTAACCCTTGCATTGTCCAGCTAAATTATATGTTTTTGGTGGGATTCTCAGTAATATAAAAGATTCCAGGAGGAGCTTGATGCAAGACAATTCTACAAAATCCGAAAAAGCACAAAGTGAAAAGTGATCAATTCGTGTTGTTCTAGTAAACCAACAGATAAATGTAAGAGTCTTTTTCTTGAAAATTGAGAATTCTCCACAGTGAATCTGAACTAAAAGCAATCAATGCTTCTTTGAAACAAAAACAGAAAATGCTGGAAATACTCAACAGGTAAGGCAACAGCTCTGAAGGGAGAAAGAGTATTTTAGGTCAATTACCTTTATTCAGGACAAGAAAACATAGAGACAAAATAGATTTTAAGCAAGTCAAAAGGCCAAATCAGGAAAGGATGGAAAAGACTGGGGGGGCGTGCAGTCTGCGATAGGATGGAAAACAGTGTAAAGGGTTAATATTAGAACTACTTGATCCTGATCTCATGATGATGTGACACCACATGATTAAGGATCAGAGATCTGGAAGGAGCAGGATCATGGAATCCCTATAGTGCGGAAGGAAGCTATTTGACTGGACTAGTCTGCACCGACAACAATTGCACCCAGGTGTTACCTCTGTAACTCCACATATTTACCAAGGCCAATCCATCTAGGGAGCAATTTACCATGGCCAATCCACCTAACCTGTACCTAATCTTTGGACCACGGGGGGAAACCGGAGCACCCGAGGAAACCCACACAGACACAGGGAGAACATGCAGGCTCCACACGGACAGTCACCTGAGGCTGGATTTGAACCCAGGTCCCAGCTCTGTGAGACAGCAGTGCTAACCACTGTACTGCTGTGCTGTCCCATGCAGACCTCCCAACATGTAGTCAAGACTCGAGCAGCTTATGTTGGGAGAACAGTGAAAGCCCAAAGAACATCATCTAGATGCTGAACACACAAGGGAACTTAGTGGCAGTGGACAGTGAGTAAAACGCATGGAGAAATCTACAAGATGTAGCTACAGACCTGGAAGGTCAAGGAATAATTAAAAGAAGAATGAAAGGAACAGTTTCAAAACTCACCAAAGAGTCTGAGCATCGCAGAAAGTACCAGACAACAGCAGATATACTATTGCGGGTACCAACTGAAAGACCCAATCCAGAGAATTTGGATTTCATTAAGAAGAGGGACCTATATTTCTGTCTCATCACCAGCTATTGTCATCAAGGCCGTGGGAGTGCCTGAGATTGGATTTATTTGATTTTTGAAGGTGAGCTATCATTTATTATCATTGATTATTACACAAGGTGGATTGAAGTGAACAGAATGCACAGCATCACCATGGAAGCACTCATCCAATCACTGAAGAGAATTTGTGCATTGTAGTGTCAGGCTTGTAACTTCAACAGAACATGAGACCTACTAGTGCTGAAGCCCAGGGAGAGAGTATGGGTATGAGACCACCAAAAAGAAGAAAAAAGTAAGCTAAAGATTTCCATCATACAGGATTGAGATGATCCAGGCAACTAGAAGGAGAAACCATAGTGTTTTAACATCCTTGGATGAAGGAGCATCACTCCAAATGCTCGTGTTTCCAAATAAACCTGTTGGACTTTAACCTGATATTGTGAGCTTTCTTATTCTGTCCTCCTCAGTTCAATGCTGGCATCTCCACATCATCCTTGGAAAGAAGCCAATAGGGCTTACTAATCAGATGCTGCTGGAGCTAAAGAAGAAACAAGACAAAGCTCTGCAGTTTCCCAGGAGAAGCACGCTGGCACTGACAAAACAGAGAGCGCGGAATATCCTCCACCTCAGAAAGAGGTGAGAGAAAGAACAGGGACAATGCTTAAGTAGTTCAGAGACCAACACTGCAAAGTCTTGTGGGCAGGATTTTCTGGCCTTGCTCACCCCAAAACCAAAAAATCCCGCCTGAGGTCAACGGATCTTTCCATAGTCCATGCCCTCACTTGCTCCGATTCCCTTAGTGGGCAGGACAGTAAAATTCACCCCTGAGACTTTGGGAATGGAGATGTAGGAGGATGAAATGAATTGGAAGAAAGACATGGGGGAGGAAGCACACGATGCTGATATAACGATGATAATAACCACATGATTTAGTAATGGAGGGAGCAGAAGTTCTAACGTCACACAGAACTCCCAATTTGTACGTATCTATGCATAAAGAGCAGTGGTTTTAACAAACTGCAGTCTTAAGCAGCTTACTTTGGGAGAATGGACAAGCCCCAAAGAACCTCATCCAGATCACAAGCATATGGGCCTGGATTCTCTGGCCATTCAGACCCACCGCTGTTGTGAGCGAGAAAAGAAAATTTGGCCCTCAGTTCAATCTCCATTCACTGCAGCGAGACTGGAAAATCCCGGCTGCTGGCAAAGTGGGAGAATCTAGCCACGATGAAACAGGCAAGCGAAAATACACAACCATAGTAACGGTGATACAAGGCAAAGGGAGATATTAATTGGATTTCTAAGAAAAGACAAAAGTTGGGTCTAATTGAGGTGCAAATGTAAATAGCAGATCAGCAATAATAGCTGTCATCTGAAAAATGGGGCAGAGTTTATGACCTGAAGCTGTTGAGCTCAATGCTAAATCCAGTAAATCTTGAAGTGTCTAATTAAACTTACAGCTTACATTAAGCTTCACTGGAACAGAATAGAAGGCTGAGGGCAAAGGGATTGGAGTGGGAGCGGGGCAAAGAATTAACATGACAGGCAACTGGAGACTCACGATCACTTAAGGATCGGACAGAGTTTTTTTCCACAAGGCAGCTGTGAGGGTTTCCCCAATACAGAGGACATAGCATTGTGGTCAACAAATAATGTGCTAAAGTGAAATGAGTAAAAATTGAATATCTTAGTAAGGGCAAATCAAGGTTGGCTTGAAAATTGGGATCTGCAGGCAAGTGGTAAACAGACTTTTCTTTTAACTCACTATCAATTGTTCAATTGTAAAGAAAAAAAATCACTCTCTCAAGTGGTGGCAAGTATCTGTGAGCACAAACCCTGGTACGAGAGAGCACCTCCAGTGACAGTTAGAATTTTGTTTATCAATGACATTGTGTTATAATTCAGGTTAGAAACCCCAAAGAGTTTTATGAAGGCCACCTAGATCCTAAGTTTTGCAATTCAAATTTGGCAAGGGTAAGCATGGGATATTTCACTTCAGGTAGAATTCAAACGATCCACTAGGGAGCTTTTATCAAACAAATTTCATTTTAGAATACAGTTAACAGGTATAAAAAGAAAATCAGCAATAAACTTTACCAATTAGAAACAAAGAAATAAAACAACCATGATATTGTATAAACCTGAACAGCTAAATACCATTCCCACCAAACGAATCCTAGAAACAAAAACTTTGCCACACATTTAACACAGAAAATATGAATACTCAAATGATGCTGTAACTTAGTTCCTTGATTGGATGCTGCAATTTTCTTGATACACAATAATAAATAAGCTCAAAGTCAGAATAGTTTCCCAAAACACCAGTGGGAGAGAGAGAGAGGATCTAGGTACTAACTAGCAACGCACCAACAACAGAATTTTCATTTTAGGAAGGCCAAGAGACCTGCTTCCACCTACCTGGCAGAATCAATAATGTTTCTTTATAATAATAACATCCCTTTAACCTGTGCTTAATGCTCTCACCACTCACATTGTCTGTACCTTTAAGACTTGATTACCTGTAAAGGCTTGCATTCCAAACATTATTTTGTAAATTGAGTTTGTGTCTTTATATGCCCCGTTATAAGTTGAACTCCCACTTACATGACGAAGGGACAGCAAGTGCTCCGAAAGCTAGTGGCTTTTGCGATCAAATAAACCTGTTGGACTTTAATCTGGTGTTGTGAGACTTCTTACTGTGTTTACCCCAGTCCAATGCCGACATTTCCACATCAGGATCAATAATATCAGGGAGCGAGAGAGAAACTGCTTGCCACTTGATAACCAGGGCAGCTTTTGATTCAAACAGCAACAAGCAGCCAAACTGAAAGTGGAACCTTGAATTCACTGTGAAGAAAAAAAAATCTATCCAAAAGACATTTTGATTTGATTTGATTTATTATTGAGACATGTATTGACATGTAGTGAAAAGTATTGTTTCTTGTGCACTATACAGACCAAGCATATCGTTCATAGAGAAGGAAACGAGAGAGTGCAGAACATAGAGTTACACTCACAGCTAGGATGTAGAGAAAGATCAACTTAATGCAAGTTGGTGAGAGCCGTAGCTGACATGCCAAATTTCCTTAGTCTTCTGAGAAAGTAGAGGTCTTAGTGGGCTTTCTTAACTATAGTAGAGGTGTTGGTGAGCTTTCTTAACTATAGTGTCAGCATGGGGGAATCAGGACAGGTTTTGGTGACCTGGACACCTAAAAACTTGAAGCTCTTGACCCTTTCTACTTGATGTAGACAGGGGCATGTTCTCCTTTACACTTCCTGAAGCCAATGACAATCTCCTTCATTTTGTTGACATTTAGGGAGAGATTATTGTTGCCGCAGTAGTTCACCAGATTCTCTACCTCATTCCTGTACTCTGTCTTGTCATTGTTCGACATCTGACACACTATGCTGCTGTCGTCAGCAGACTTGAAAATCAAATTGGAGGGGAATTTGGCCACACAGTCATACGTATATAAGGAGTATAGTAGGAGCTGAGAACACAGCCTTGTGGAACACAAATGTTGAGAATGATCGTGGAGGAGGTGTTGTTGTCTGTCCTTACTAATTGTGGTCACTGAGTTAGGAAGTTCAGGATCCAATCACAGAGGGAGGTGCTGAGGCCCAGGCCATGGAGCTTGGAGCTGTCTTTCATCAGAATAATGGTGTTGAAGGCTGAGCTGTAGTCAATAAATAGGAGTCTGACGTAGATGTCCTTGTTATCTAGGTGTTCCAGAGTTGAGTGCAGAGCCAGGGAAATGACATCTGCTGTGGGCCTGTTGTGGCAGTAGGCAAACTGTAGTGGATCCAGGTAGTCCAGGAGGCTGGAATTCATTCATGCCATGACTAACCTTTCGAAGCACTTCATAATGATGGATGTCAGAGCCACTGGCCGGTAGTCATTAAGGCACAGTACTTGGTTTTTCTTAGGTACTGGGATGATGGTCACCTTCTTGAAGCAGATAGGGACCTCAGATTGTTGTAAAGAGGGGTTGAAGATGTCTGTGAATACCCACACCAGATGGTCCACGCAGGATCTGAGTGCTCGGCTGGGTACCCCATCCAGGCTAGCCACTTTCCATGGGTTGACCTTGGAGAAAGCTGCCCTGACATCTGCAATGGTGACCCCAGATACAGGTTCACCCAGGGCTTCCAGGGTGGAGAGCTTGCTCTTGTTGACCTCTTGCTCAAGACAAGCATAGAATGTATTGAGCTCATCAGGGATGGGTGTGTTGGAGCCGATGATTTTACATGCCTTCATCTTGTATCCAGTTATGCCTTGCAGACCTTGCCATAGTCAACGGGCGTCGGTGTGGCTAGCCTGGGACTCTAACTTGGTCCGGTACTGTCTTTTGGCATTTGTGATGGATCTCCTTAAATCGTACTTGTGTTTCTTGTATAGGTCTGTGTTGCCTGACTTGAACGGCTCAGTACTGCCACCCAGAGTTCCCCGTGGAACAGATCCCAGAACATACTTGAATCTCAGAGTAAAAATAAACAAATCACTAATTTAAACCATTGAATAAGACCATAAGACCATTAGACATAAGAGCAGAATTAAGCCACTCAGCCCATTGAACCTGCTCCAGCATTCAATCATGGCCGATATTTTTCTCATTATCATTATCCTGTCTTTTCCTCAAAACCCCTGATCTCCTTATTAATCAAGAACCTATCTATCTGTCTCAAAGACACTGACTGACCTGACCTCCACAGTCTTCTGCGGCAAAGACTTCCACAGATTCACCACTCTTTGGCTGAAGAAATTCCTCCTCATCTCTGTTTTAAAGGATCGTCCATTTAGCCTGGGGTTGTGCCCTCTGGTTCTAGTTTTACCTACTAGTAGAAACATCCCCTCCATGTCCACTCTATCCAGGCCTTACAGTATCCTGTAAGTTTCAATCAGATCTCCCGTCATCCTTCTAAACTCCAATAAGTACAGACCCAGAGTCCTCAATCATTCCTCATACAACAAACTCTTAATTCCAGGGATTAATCTTGTGAACTTCCTCTGGACCTTTTCCAAGGGCAACACATCCTTCCTTAGATATGGGGCCTAAAACAGCTCACAATGGGGTCTAACCAGAGCCTTACACAGCCTCAGAAGTACATCTCTGCTTTTGCATTCTAGCTCTCGCCATGAATGCTGACATTGCACTTACCTTCCTTTTTGAACCCTGGGGTGTAATCTATCCAGTCCAGTTGATTTATCCACTTTCAGACCTTGCAGTTTCAGAAGCAGATGTAAAAGGAATTCTAGCAGATAGCCCAGCAACAATAAAAATACTGAAACTACTAATAGCAGCAAAGAATGTGATTTTAAAAAAATTCTTAAAGCTACACTATTGTCATAATTGCAAAACAAAAATAACCCTACAATAACTGAGATTGAAAATGGGCAAGAGTTATACTAATGGACGAAATGGCCGGTGTGTGAATTGGTGAAATTAGATCAGAAATTTCCCTTTCATACACATTTCTGGAACAATTAGAATATTAAAGGGGGAAAAAGTGGGTGGGGGTGGGGGGGGTGGGGGGGGAGGTTTGGGGTTGGGGGGGTGGTTGGTGGGGGAGACTGCTCTTCAGTTGCAGAGCTGGCTTTTCTTTCCAGATATTCTGGCTCATAGAGTGAGTATTAATCTTCTGGCATCTCTGACGCTGGCAGCAATAAAAAGGTGCTCCAAACACATATCAGGGCACACCACCCCCCCATTAGTAATGGAAGCCCCCCTGTCCACACACAAAGGGTCACCCCCCCCGCCCCACTACTAAGGGGTTCCCTCCCCCAGAAGCATCGGGGCAACCCCTTCAGCACACATAAGGTGAAATCTCCCAGTGGAACTCTCTAGAGAGTCTGTCCCAGTGCTGCTCCTGGCACTGCCAGGTTGGCACTGCCAATTGGACACAGATGCCAGAGCAGTGCCATGGTACCTCTTGGGCACGTGCCCGGAGCTACACTTACTGTTGTGGCCCCAGCAGGTTCCTCTCCACTGGTTCACCTTTTTCAAAACCTGTTGTAAACCTTGTTGACATATGCATATTCTTGGGGGAGAGTGCATATGGCACAGAAACCTTTTAATTTTATGTAAATAAATTACAATTTGTCGAAATGGGGCTCCCGCCCAGGACCCTCATGACCTCATAGGGGTATAAAATCTGAAACTGAGATCTCGCCGATGAGAATCTGATTTTCCAAGTCTCACTAGGTTTTTTGCTCATGCTGCCATTCGCGCTGACGGTCAAGGCAGGCAAAATATCGCCCTCACAAAGTGTGAAACTAACAGAGTTTTCCCAGCAGAATTACTGAATATTAACAGGAATCTATGGGAATGTCAGGACCCAACAGAGATATCCAAGAAATTAATATTTCTAATAACAGAATTCAGTTGGTTTTGAGCAGTAGTCTGGAGCCAATACGCAATAGTTGATTTCCCAAGGTAGCAGAGAGCTCCAGACTGTGCTATGCAACAGTACAGCCCCAAAAGGCCTGTGTTAATTGAACAGTTAACAAGCCCTGCTGTGCTCAAAACTTTTTTTTTATTTCACTTTAATTCATTTTTTTAATATATTTGCACCAAAGGCAAACATTATTTCCATTGAGAAATGTAAGTGCCAGGGGCCCATGTTATCCCTGCAAACATCTGCAACGGCTGCTGTTACCCAACAGGACAAACACTGAAAGTCACACAAGGCTGGCTGCTCTCAAAGAACAGATGCTGAGATGCCTCCGAGGGATCTCACCTGCAGTAATGGGCAGCTTTTCAACACCAAGCATTCCGAAAATGGTTAGTAACTATAAAATGTTTCTGAACTTCCCTTAGAAGAAATGGAGTAGCTCAGAAGTTTACCTTCCTTTCGTACAGGATCACCCCTTGCTCCGAGGCGGTGTGCTGGCTGCCAAGCGGGCATCACTTCTCAGTTCTTCCTTGCTGGCTTGGTGTTCAAACAATAGCTGAGTGGGTTCCCTTCCTTATCAGGAGCTGCAAACTGGGTAGGATACAGCCACAACAGAGGGGCAGTATTGGATGTGACTATAAGGTCCTGGTGCCCTGATTTGGGAGAGGCCAGGTTGCAAGGGCAATGTGAGGGCATCAGTGATGGGAAGCTATCCTGCCTCATGAGTCATCAAGACCCTCTCACTTAATGGAGGGCGAGTGCAATGAACCCCACAGCCCTCACAATGTCAATGGTGTGAGGCCAAAGTGACAGAAAGTTCAAATCCACTTCTTTGTGAACTCTGAATCTCAGATACAGCAATAAGAGGGGGCTTATTGCTCTCATGAAAGGCTGCTTAACTGCACAGCATTGAAGACTTGGAAAAATGAGGCTGCCCTTCAAGGAATTGCTTCAAAAGCTAATTGTAGACCTCTCAAGATTCAGCTGCACCTCGGCAAAATAAACCTTGCTGCCAGACCGACTGACTGATGAATCTTGGAGGAGTCCGGCATGCCAGTTTAATATCCACAGCTAGATCTCAGCTGCACAGTCTGAAAATAAAAGTTAACCCTTTGGAACACCAAGCCCCAAGAATGTAGAAGTGTCTTTCAAATTAAGCATTAACAGTGCAGAGTTCGCACTGCACGGCACACTGGGATGGTAATAGTTGACACCACCCATCCTGTTCAGTATGATGATTGGCAGCATTTTTGTGGTGCTCTGTCAAGATGGAGGCTTTGTTGCCATGCTGTCCCTCTGATACATTTTAGCACTGTGCAAGGTCAGGAATTGTGTTATTTTGTGGGTGGTAGGGGGAGGAATGCCCTTTATGCCAGAGCGGAGATGTATCGCAAAGTTGAATTTGTGAAGTTGGAATTTGATGTTGGTAATGATGTAAGGAATTGTAAAAATGCTAGAGGGAAAAGAAGCATTGTGTAGACCCTTTAAAAACTGGTGTTTTGTTTCAGTGCTTGGAGGTTTGAAATGCTAAGTATGTACACAGTCCATTTGCATCAAAAAGTCAAGCAGTCGTCTGCAATCATACAATGGGCATCATGCAGATTTGTGCCCTTTTCTCGGGAAGCAACCATGACAGTTACATCATGGGCAGTTTACAAATCCCAGCTACCTTTACAGGACGCTGAAAGACGCTTCTACATTCTTGGGGCTTGGTTTTCCAAAGGGGTTAACTTTTGTTTTCAGACTGTGCAGCTAGATCTAGCTCTGGACATTAAACTGGCATGCTGGCCTCCTCCAAGATTCATCTTTACAGGAGAGTGGTGGCTGGAGGAATGGCCCCTCAAGGACAAAGGGTATCCACTCAGGATGTTGCTGATGATGCCAGTGCGAAGGCCACAAACACATGCAGGGACTCAATGTGAGGTTCACGCTACAATGCATGTGTTGGTGGAGCAGGTGACCAGAGTGTTGAGGGTGTGATTCTGGTGCGTGGACCAGTTAGGGGGTGCCCTACAATGCAGCCCCCAGAGAGTCTCCCATATTATTATAGTCTGCTGTGTTCTCCACAATCTAATGGTGCAGAGAGTAGACAATATATTCCTGGAGGAGATGTGCGAGAGTCAGATCTCCTCGGAGAAGGGGAATGTCGAAGAGGGCAGTGGGCTGAGAAAGAGGAAGAATACTGGGTAGTGGACAGGGCCAAATTTGGCACTGAGCGAGGCATGCCCTGTTTGCCTCTTGTTCTGGGAATGAGTGGGAGTAACAGTGGCGAGGTCTCTCACAATGGGTGTAAGGTCAAGCTGATGATGCTGTAACAGCATGATCTCACCATTTAGTTGCAAGGTAACCTTGTGTTCTGTGTTGCAGGGACAGAATCGGATGCCTGGGGCCTTCTGGACTGCAGCTCCCTCTCATCCTAGGTCAGAACAGCTCCGACGAGTCCTCGGTGGATATGGCTGAAGGGACCTCTGAGGGTGACACCATTTTGGCATCAGCTTCCACCTCATAACTCACCATCCCAGATACTGACACGTCAGTGGGTCCAGTTAGTGTTGAGACTTCTGGGGCGTTCTCTGGTGAGCACGACATGGCTGCTGATGTGCATTGGGTGGAGGAAGGAATGTCCGAGCCTTCTGGCACGCGGGGGCCTGCCGGAGGTGAGGACTCAACTGGCCCCAGGCTACATGCTGGGCCTCTGTGATCACTTCTCCCTCAGCTGCTGGAGATGCAAGAACAGAGCCAGGGAATGCAGGAAGGGCTGACGGCCACACTGGACCAACTGTGAGGCTGTTGGGAGGAGTCCCAAAGCTTTCACGTGGACCAGCTATTGCCTGTCTTATATGCTTCCCAGGCCAATATTACAAGGGTGACATCTGCAGCGGAAAGCCTGGGCAGGGCATCCTCATCGTGTCTGGCAGGGTCTAAGTGATGGCCGAGTTATAGCTGAGGAATTGAACAGGGTTCTCGAGATTCTGTGGCCCATGGCTGAGAGGCTTGAGAGCTTCCAGGAGAACCAGCAGAACAGGGCTGAGATACAGCAGGCTATGGCTGCAGCCTCTGAGAATGTGGCCCAGTCACAGGGGGTCATGGCTGAGGGGCTGCAGAGCATGGCCCAGTCTCAGAGGGCACTTGCTGCGGCCACTGGGAGGTGGCCCCTGACTTAAGTGGCCATCGCAGAGGGCTCGACCCCCACGGGTAGGATGCACATGGTCCTCCAGGACTGGCAAGGCCTGGTGATGCTGGAGCTTCTGGAGCTCACTGCAGAAGCATCATGGAGTGACCCAAGGACCCACAGGAAATGTCCCAGACACCTGGAAACTGGCCAGGGTCCTCAAGTTTCCAGAGGACACCTGCCACATTTATCACAAGCAACGGGGTGTGGTAGGCAGCTGTCCTCCTCCACCTCCGATGTACATTCTGGGGAGGCACTGAGCCGTAGAGCCCTATTTTACCATTTTGATTCAAAGTGCTGGGTGGACTTGAAACTAGGAATGTTTCAGATCTGACTTTTAGAATTCTTCTCAGGCGCTCCCATACACACTGCCTGAAAAAAAATCAGTATTTCCAAATCACGCTGCACAAACCTGTGGGCAGGGCTTAACATGCCCGAAAGACTGCAGCTCCGATCGACACCTCTAAATGCACGTGCACAGAGAAAAAAATAATAGAATGCTGCTCCCTTGCCACGTCCCTCCTGGGTCAAATAATGTCTCCCCCTGGCCCCCGCAGACATTGCCCCACCTCCCACAACATTACTGACCCCCTTATCCTTCCACACCCCTCGCCACTCAAATGCCCCCCCTTCCTCCTCACTGATCTCAGGCAGAGTGGCAACGGACCCCCCTTTCCCCCCACTACTGATCTCAGGCAGAGAGATCCACCCAGATGCTCCCCAAAATCACAGCACCCCCTCCCCCAATTCCCCAAGCCACATGTTCCCCAAAATCATAGCTCCGTGAAAAGTTGAGATTTGCAAGGGCTTTGTGCACATCCTTCAGATAGAAGCGTGCACTTGAACACAACAGCAGCACAGGACCCGAGGTCAGTGCTGAGACCCAGGTCTGTACTGCAAGTTGGAGACCCTGCTGAGCAATAGCATCCACCCCCCTACAAACACTCACAGAGCCACCACCGACCCGGAAAACAAAATGGCCGCAACAGAAGGACACCCGTGAGCAGCAGAAAGCCATCGGACGCTATGCTCTTACCTCCTCATTAACCCTCACCGATGGAGCACCCGAATTGGACTTTTATGGAACATGTCTTTCTCACACCGATTCCAGATTGGCGAACACGGTGGTAAAGGGGGAAGTGCCGGTAAAGTTGGGTGTGCAGCCCATTAATTCAATTTAAAAACAGTAATCACACTGGTTATAACCAGTAATCACAGACAGGAATTATAAATAGTAATCACATTGATTATAAACAGTAATCATAGACAGGAATTATAAACAGTAATCACAGATAGTGATTATGAACAGTAATCACATTCATCATAAACAGTAATCACAGACAGGAATTATAGATAGGAATTGGTAACAGTAGCCACAGAAAAAGATTATTAACAATAATCACAGAGAGGAATTATAATCATTAATCTCAAACAACAATTATAAACAGTAGTCAGAGCGATTATAATCAGTAATCACAGACAGGAATTATAATCAGTAATCACAGACAGGAATTATAAATAGTAATTGCATGTGGCAGTTATGAACAGTAATCACAGATGGGATTTTCAAACTGTAAACACACACAAGAAATATAAAAAGTAATCACAGACAGTAGCTATAAACAGTAATCACATTGATTATAAGCAGTAATCACAGACAGGAATTGTAAACAGTAAACACAGGCAGGAATTATAATCAGTAGTCAGAGTGATTATTATCAGTAATCACAGACAGGAATAATAAATAGTAATCACAGACAGCAATTAGAAACAGTAATCACAGTCAGTGATTATAAACAGTAATCGCATTGATCATAAATAATAATCAGACAGGAATTTCAAACTGTAAACACAGACAGGAATTATAAACAGTAATCACAGACAGGAATTATAAATGGTAATCACAGACAGGAATTATAAACAGTAATCACAGACAGCAATTAGAAACAGTAATCACAGTCAGTGATTATAAACAGTAATCGCATTGATCATAAATATTAATCAGACAGGAATTTCAAACTGTAAACACAGACAGGAATTATAAACAGTAATCACAGACAGGAATTATAAATGGTAATCACAGACAGGGATTATAAACAGTAAACACAGACAGTGATTATAAACAGTAGTCAGAGTGTTTATAATCAGTAATCACAAACATGAATTATAAACAATAATCACAGACAGGAATTATAAAAAATGATCACAGACAGGAATTATAAACAGTAATCACAGTGATTATAAACGCTAATCATGGACAGTAATTGTAAACAGTAATCAGAAGCAGGGATTTTGAACATTAGTAACATAATGTGTGAATAGTAATCACAGACAGGAATTGTAAATAGTAATCACAGACAGGAATTAAAACAGTAATCACACTGATTATAACCAGTAATCACCGACAGGAATTATAAACAGTATTCACATTGATTATAAATAGTAATCATAGACAGGAATTGTAAACAGTAATCACAGACAGGAATTATGAATAGTCATCACAGACAGCTGTTGTAAACAGTAATCACAGACAGTGATTATAAACAGTAATCACATTCATCATAAACAGTAATCACAGACAGTGGTTATAAACAGTAATCACATTCATCATAAACAGTAATCACAGACAGGAATTGTAAACAGTACAAAAAACAGACAGGAATTATAATCAGTAATCAGAGTGATTATAATCAGTAATCACAGACCAGAATTAGAAATAGAAATCACAGACAGCAATTATAAACAGTAATCACAGTCAGTGATTATAAACAGTAATCACATTGATTATAAACAATAATCACAGACAAGTATTATAAACAGTAATCACAGACAGGAATTATAAACAGTAATCACAGTGATTGTAAACGGTAATCACAGACAGGAATTATAAACAGCAATCACAGACGGGAATTGGAAATTGATTTCACTGTGATTATAGACAAAAATCACAGACAAGAAATATAAACAGTAAACTCACACAGGAATTATGAACACTACTCACATTGATTATAATCAGTAATCATGCTCAGGAACAATAAATAGCAATCACAGACAGGAATTATAAACAGTAATCACAGACAGGAATTATAAGCAGTAATAACATTGATTATAAACAGTAATCATGGATAGGAATTATAAACAGTACTCACACTGATTATAAACAATAATCACAGACAGGGATTATAAACTGTAATCAAAGACAACAATTATAAACTGTAATCACAAACAGAAATTATAAACTGTAATCACAATGATTATAAACAGTAATCACTGACAGGAATTATAAACAGCAATCACAGACTGGAATTGGAAATAGATATCACTGTGATTATAGACAATAACATGAACAGTAATCACACTAATTATAAACAGTAATCACAGGCAGTAATTATAAATAGGTGGAAATTGTTAACAGTAATCACATTGATTATATTGAATAATATAAACAGGTATAATAAGTAGAAATCACAGACAAGAATCATAAACAGTAATCACACTGATTATTATCAGGAACGACAGACAGGAATTATAAACAGTAATCACAGACTGCAATCATAAACATTATTTCACACTGACTATATACAGTAATCACAGACAGGAATTATGAATAGCAATCACATACAGGAATTATAAACAGTAATCACACTGATTATTAATAGGATTCACAAACAGTAATAACAGACAGTGATAACAAACAGTAATCACAGAGAGGAATTATAAACAGTAATCACAGGCAGGAATTATAAACAGTAATTACAGTGATTATAAAACACTAATCACAGAAATGAATTATTAACAGTAATAACAGAATGGAATTATAAATAGAAATCACATTGATTATAAACAGCAATCACAGACTGGAATTATAAACATTAATCACAGACAGGATTTGTAAACATTAATAACAGTGATTATAACACTAAACACAGACAGGAATTATAAACATTAATCACAGACAGGGATTATAAACAGTAGTCAGAGTGATTATAATCAGTAATCACACTCAGGAATTTTAAATAGTGATCACAGGCAGCAATTATAAACAGTAATCACATGGATCATAAACAGTAATCACAGATAAGAATTTCAAACTGTAAACACAGACAGGAATTACAAACAGTAATCACAGACAGGATTTGTAAAGAGTAATGACAGAGATTATAAACATTAATCACAGGCAGGAATTATGAACATTAATCGGAGACACGATTTGTAAGCAGTAATCACAGACAGGAATTATAAACAGTAAGCACAGATGGGAATTGGAAACAGTAATCAGTGACAGTGATTGTCAACAGCGATCACAGACAGGACTTATAAATAGTAATCACAGATAGCAATTATAAAAAGTAATCACAGACAATGATTATGAACAGTAATCACATTCATCATAAACAGTAAACGCAGACAGGAATTATAGACAAGAATTGGTAACAATAGTCACAGAAAAAGATTATTAACAGTAATTACAGACAAGAATTATAATCAATAATCACAGACAGGAATTATAAATAGTAATCGCAGAGAGCAATTAAAAATAGTAATCAGAGATGGGAATTTCAAACTGTAAAGATAGACAGGAATTATAAACAACAATCACAGACAGGAATTGTAAACAGTAAACACAAACAGGAATTATAGTCAGTAGTCAGAGTGATTATAATCCGTAATCACAGACAGGAATTATAAATTGTAATCATGGACAGCAATTAGAAACAGTAATCACAGTCAGTGATTATAAACAGTAATCGCATTGATCATAAACAGTAATCACAGACAGGAATTTCAAACTGTAAACACAGACAGGAATTATAAACAGTAATCACAGACAGGAATTGTGTACAGTAAACACAGACATGGATTATAAACAGTAGTCAGAGTGTTTATAATCAATAATCACAGACATAATTTATATACAGTAATCACAGACAGAGATTATAAAGAGTGATCACAGACAGGAATTATAACAGTAATCACAGTGATTATAAACACTAATCATGGACAGGAATTGTCGACAGTAATAAGAAGCCGGAATTCTGAGCACTAATAACATAATGTATGAATAGTACTCATAGACAGGAATTATAAATAGTAATCACATTGATTATAAACAATAATTGCAGGCAGATATTATAAACAGTAATCACAGATGGTAATTATAAACAGTAATCACATAAATTATAAACAGCAATCGCAGACAAGAATTATAAACAGTAATCACAGACAGGAATTATAAAGAGCAATCACAGCAATTATAAACAGTAATCACAGACAGGAATTATAGACATAATCACAGACAGGAATTATAAACAGTAATTGCAGGAATTATAAACAGTAATCACAATGATTATAATCAGTAATTATGAACAGTTACTACAGAGAGGAATTATAAACATTAATCACAGAGTGGAATCATAAATAGTGATCACAATGACTATAGACAGTAATCACATACAATGATTATAAACAGTAATCACAAAGAGGAATTATAAACAGTAATCACAGACAAGAATTGGTAACAGTAATCACAGATGGGAATTATAAATAGTAATCACAGACAGGAATTATAAATGGTAATCACAGACAGGAATTATAAACAGAAATTACAGGCAGGAATTAGAAACAGTAACCACAGACAGGAATTAGAAACAGTAATCACAGACAGGAATTATAAATAGTAATCACCGTTATTATAAACAGTAATCAGAGACTGGGATTATAAACATTGATCGCAGACAGGAATTATAAATAGTAATCACAGACAGGAATTGTCAATGTAATCACAGACAGAAATTGTAAATGTAATCACAGACAGGAATTACGAATAGTAATCACAGACAGGAATTACAAACTGGAATCACAGACAGGGATTATAAACAGTAATCGCTGACAGGAATTATAATCAGTAATCACAGTGATTATAAGCAGTAATCACAGACAGGGATTACAAACTGTAGTCACGGACAGGAATTATAAACAGTAATGACAGACAGGAGTTATAAACAGTAATCACAGGAATTGTAAGCAGTAATCACAGACAGAAAATATACCAGTAAACTCAGATAAAGACTAGTAACCAGTTACCATTGTGATTATAAGCAGTAATCACAGGCAGGAATTATAAACATTAATCACAGACAGTGATTATAAACAGTAACCAGAGACAGGAATTATAAACAGTAATCACAGTCAGGAATTATAAACAGTAATCACTCTGATTATAAACAATAATCACAGACAGGAATCATAAAAGGTAATCCCACACGGGGATTATAAAGAGTAATCACAGGAATTATAAACAGTAATCACAGATCATGGTTATAAACATTAGTCAAATACAGGAATTATAAACAGCAATCACCGTGAGTATAAACAGTTAGCACAGGTGGGAATTATAATCAGTCATCACAGTGATTATAAACAGTAATCAATGTCAGTGAATATAAACAGCAAACTCAAATGAGATTAGTCACCAATAATCACAGTGATTATATACAGTAATCACAGGAATTATAATCTGCAACCACTGACAGGGATTATAAACACTAATCATACACAGGAATAATTAACAGTAATCACAGACAGGATTTATAAACAGTAATCACCGTGTTATATAAAAAAACGCCATGGTTATAAACAGTAATCCCAGACGAGAATTATAAACAATAATCACAGATAGGAATTATAAAGAGTAAACACAGACAAAGATTGTAAACAGTAATCATCGTGATTGTAAACATTAAGGGTAAAGGGAAATTGTAAACAGTAACCCCAGACAGGGATTACAAACAGTAATCACAGATAGGGATTATAAAGAGTAATCACAGTCAGAAATCATAAACAGTAATCATGGACAATGATTATAATCAAAAATCACAGGAATTATAAACAGTAATTACATAAGAAACATAAGAAATAGGAGCAGGAGTAGGCCATCTAGCCCTTCGAGCCTGCCCCGCCATTCAATAAGATCATGGCTGATCTGTCGCTGCTCAGTTCCACATTCCCGCCCTCTCCCCATAACCCTTAATCCCCTCGCTTATCAAAAACCCATCAACCCGCATATTAAAAATATTTAGCGAGGCAGCCTCCACCACTTCAACGGGCAGAGAATTCCAGAGATTCACCACCCTTTGAGTGAAGAAGTTCTTCCTCAACTCCATTCTAAACCGCCCCCCCTTTATCTTGAGGTTGTGCCCCCTAGTCCTACTGTCCTTTCTGAGCGGGAAGAGTCTCTCCACCTCTATCCTATCCATCCCATTCATCATCTTATATGTCTCAATGAGATCTCCCCTCATTCTTGAGTTTAGCCTAGTTTATTCAGCCTCTCCTCATAGCTCAACCCCCTCAACTCCGGTATCAGCCTAGTAAACCTCCTCTGCACTCCCTCCAAGGCCAAAATATCCTTGTGTAAGTGCGGCGACCAAAACTGCACACAGTACTCCAGCTGCGGCAATGCCCTATATAGCCGCAGCAAGACCTCCCTACTTTTATATTCAATCCCCCTCGCTATGAAGGCCAGCATCCCATTCGCCTTCCTGACCACCTGCTGCACCTGCAGGCTGGGTTTTTGCGACTCATGCACAAGGACCCCGAGGTCCCTCTGCACCGTCGCCTGCTGCAGTTTTTCGCCACGTAAGTAATAGTCCTTCCTACCATTATTCCTACCAAAGTGGACCACCTCGCACTTGCCAACATTAAATTCCATTTGCCATTTCCTGGCCCATTCGCCCAGCCTATCTAGATCCTTCTGCAGACTCTCCACACCCTCCGCACAATTTGCCGTTCCACCAATCTTGGTGTCATCAGCAAATTTCAACACCATACACTCGGTTCCCTCCTCCAGATCATCTATATAAATGGTAAATAGCTGAGGCCCCAGCACTGACCCCTGGGGCACTCCACTAGTCACCAACCGCCAATCCGAATAGCACCCATTGACCCCCACTCTCTGCCTCCTATTTGACAGCCAATCCTCTATCCACGCTAACACCCTACCCCCAACTCCATGCCCCCTTACCTTCTGCAATAACCTCTTGTGAGGTACCTTGTCAAACGCCTTCTGAAAATCAAGAAAGACCACATCCATCAGCTCTCCTCTATCCACCGCCCTCGACACATCCTCATAGAACTCCAATAAATTTGTCAGACACGACTTCCCCTTAACAAAACCGTGCTGCGTCTGCTCTATCAAGCAATTCCCCTCAAGATGCCTCGCTATTTCCTCCTTGATGATGGATTCTAACATTTTACCTACAATAGACGTTAAACTAACCGGCCTATAATTCCCTGCCTTTTGCCTGCCACCCTTCTTAAACATCGGCATAACATTAGCCGTTTTCCAATCTTCCGGCACTTCCCCGGAATCCAGCGATGTTTGGAAAATAACCACCAAGGCATCCACTATCACCTCCGCCATTTCTTTCAGAACCCTCAGATGCATTCCATCCGGTCCTGGGGACTTGTCCACAATCAGTCCCTCCAGTCTGTCGAGCACCGCCTCTCTAGTAACAATAATGTCATTGAGACCCTCCAGTCCTACCACCTTTCCATCGCTAACACCCAGCAAATTATTCACGTCTTCCTCCGTGAAGACCGAAACAAAAAAGTTATTCAAGACCTCAGCCATTTCCCCATCCCCTACCACTAAGTCCCCCCTCTCATCCTCTACAGACAGTGAATATAAACAGTAAACAGATGAGATTAGTAACAAGTAATCATATTGATTATATAAAGTAATCACAGACAGGAATTACAAACAGCAATCACAGACTGGAATTATAAACACTAATCACAGACAGGAATTATAAACAGTAATTATTGTGATTATAAACAATAATCATAGACAGTAATTATAAACAGCAATCACAGTGATTATAAACAGTAATCACAGACAGAAATTATAAACAGTAATCACAGATGGGAGTTATTAACAGTAATCACAGACAGGAATTATAAATAGTAATCACCATGATTATAGACAGTAATCAGAGTCTGGGATTATAAACATTGATCACAGACAGGAATTGTAAATGTAATCACAGACAGGAATTACAAATAGTAGTCACAGAAAGGAATTACAAACTGGAATTGCAGACAGGGTTTATAAAGAGTAATTACAGCAGGAATACAAACAGTAATCACAGTCAGGAATTATAATCAGCAATCACAGACAAGGATTATAAACAGTAATCACTGATGGGAATTATAAACAGTAATCACAGTGATTGTAAACAGTAATCACAGACAGGAATTAGAGGCAGTAATCACAGACAGGAATTAGAAACAATCATCATTGTGATTATAAATAGTAATCACAGATAGGAAATATAAAGAGTAATCACAGGCTGGAATTATAAACAGCAATCACAGACCGGAAACATAAACAGTAATCACAGAGAGGAATTATATACACTAATCATAGATTGAAATTGTAAACAGTTATCACAGATAGGGATTATCATGATTAATCACAGACTTTGATTGTAAACAATAATCATTGTGATTATAAACAGCAATCACAGACCGGAAACATAAACAGTAATCACAGAGAGGAATTATAAACACTAATCACAGATTGAAATTGTAAACAGTTATCACAGATAGGGATTATCATGATCAATCACACATTTTGGTTATAAACAATAATCATTGTGATTATAAACAGTAATCACTGACGGGAATTATATACATTAATCACAGTCAGGAATTATAAACAGTAATCACAGACAGGAATTATAAAGAGTAATGACAGACAGGAATTATAAATTGCTATCACAGACAGGAATTATAAACAGTAATCACAGACAGAAATTATGAACGTTAATCACAGACAGGAATTATAAACAGTAATCATAAACTGATTATAAACAGTAATCACAGATAGGAATTATAATCAGTAATCACAATGATTATAAACAGTAATCTCAGATAGGGATTATAAACAACAATCACAAACAGGAATTATAAACAGTAATCACAGAAATTGTAAGCAATAATCATAGACAGTGAATATAGCAGTAAACACAGATAAAGATTAGTAACCAGTAACCATAGTGATTATAAACAGTAATCACAGACAGGAACCATAGACAACAATCATAGACAGGGATTGTTAACAGTAAGCACAGACAGGGGTTATAATCACAATGATTATTGTTTCTAACTCCTGTCTGTGATTACTGTCTCTAATTCCTGATGGTGATTACTGTTTACAATCACTGTGATTACTGCTTATAATTCCTGTCAGTGATTACTGTTTATAATCCCTGTCCGTAATTGTTGATTATAATTCCTGACTGTGATTACTGTTTGTATTCCTGCTGCGATTACTCTTTGTAAATCCTGTCTGCAATTCCAGTTTGTAATTCCTGTTTGTGATTACTATTTGTAATTCCTGTCTGAGATTACAGTTTATAATTCCTGTTTGTGATTACTGCATATAATTCCCGTCAGTGATTACTGTTTATAATCACGGCGATTACTGTTCATAATTCCTGTCTGTAATTACTGTTTATATTTCCTGTCTGTTATTACTGTTTATAATCACAATGATTACTGTTTGTAATTCCTGTCTGTGATTACTGTTTATAATTCCTGCCTGTAATTAATATTTATATTTCCTGTCTGTGATTACTGTTTATAAGTCCTGCCTGTGATTACTTTTTATAATCAATATGATTACTTGTTACTAATCTCATCTGTGTTGTCTGTTTATATTCACTGTCTGTGCTTACTATTAAAATTCCCATCTGTGATTATTGTTTATAATTACTGTCCATGATTACTGTTTATAATTCCTGTCTATGATTGCTGTTTATAATCCCGATTTGTGATTTCTTTTTGTAATCCCTGTTTTGGATTACTGTTTATAATTCCCATCTAGGATTACTGTCTATAATTCCCGCCTGGGTTTACTGTTTATAGTAATTATATAAAGTAATCATAGGAATTAGAAAGAGAAATCACAGACAGGAATCATAAACAGTAATCACAGGAATTATAAACAGTAATCACAGACAGGAATTATAAACGGTAATCAATGTGATTATAAACAGTAATCACAGTGATTATAAGCAGTTATCTCAGATGGGAATTATAATCAGCAATCACAGTAATCGTAAACGGTAATCACAGACAGAAATTATAAACAATAATCACAGACAAGAATTATATAAAGTAATCATAGGAATTATAAACAGTGATCACAGGCAGGAATTACAACCTGGAATCACAGACAGGCATTATAAAGAGTAATCACAGACAGGAATTAGAAACAGAAATCACAGACAGGAATCGTAAATACTAATCACAGGAATTATAAATAGTAATCACAGACAGGAATTAAGAACATTAATCATAGACAGGAATTATAAACAGTAATCAATGTGATTATAAACAGTAATCATAGTGATTATAAGCAGTTATCACAGATGGGAATTATAATCAGCATTCACCGTGATTGTAAACAGTAATCACAGACAGAAATTATAAACAATAATCACAGGCAGGAATTATATAAAGTCATCACTGGAATTATAAATAGTAATCACAGGCAATGGTTATAAACAATGATCACAGACAGGGATTATAAACAGTAATCACAGATGGAGATTATAAACTGTAATCACAGACAGGAATTATAAACAGTAATCATAGACGGAGACTATAAACTAATCCATGGCAGGAATTATAATCAGTAATCAATGTGCTTATAAACAGTAAACTTAAATGGGATTCATAATCAGTATTCAGTGATTATAAACGGTAATCGCAGGCAGGACTTATAAACAGTTTTAACAGCCAGAGCTTATAAACAGTTAGCACAGGCTGGAATTTCAAATTGGAATTATAGTGATAATAACCAGTAATCTCTGCCTGGGAGGCTCATTGACCTGACTGTGCAGGAAAGTGATGATGATTTGCAGCGAGGACAATGCAATGCTACTCTCATCCTCGATGATATGTCTGGCTGCTGCTTGATGGAGAGCTGTATGTGCTCTGCCAAAGAATGGGCACATCATGGGGTTCATCAAAGCTGGAATAAATAGTCTCAGGCACTGCAGGGCCCTGTATGTATTCAGCCAAGTTTTCACTTTCATCTTACATCCGAGATGGGCAACCAATCAGCTCCTTGACAGCCCTTAGCCTCTCTCATTCAGGTGAAGACATTGGATGTGTGGAGGGGTTTTTCATCCCATGATTGGGTTGTTGGAAAGGGTTTTTTTACTGTGTGTGGAGGAGATATGTCACAGCCATTTTCACATGCTGGACTCTAAGGTTTAAAGGAGATATACGAGGTATGTTTATTTGCATAGAGTTTAGTGGGTGCCTGGCACTCGCTGCCGGGGGAGGTCACAGAGGCAGGTACGATAGCAACATTTAACGAGCATCTTTACAGCTACGTGAATGAGATGGGAACAGAGGCTCAGATCCCAGGAAGGGTGTGGGGTTACGAATAGATGGGCAGTCTGGTTGTGATAGACTTGGAAGGCCGAAGGGCCTGTTTCTGTGATGTAATTTTCTTGATGCCTTGTTCTATGTTTAATAGACAAACGTGAATCACGTGTTTTGCATCCCGGATTCCTCTCCCTCTCTTGCATTTAACCTTGTGTTCTGTGTTGCAGGGATAGAACTGGATGCCTTGGGGCCTTTTGAACTCCAGGCTTGTACTGCAGCTCCCACCCATCCTGGTCCAGATGGCTCGAACGAATCCTCAGAGGATAGGTGGTGAAAGGACTTCTGAGGGTGGCACCGTTTTGGCATCAACTTCCACCTCACAACTCACCGTCCCAGATGCTGACATATTGGTGGGTCCAGTTAGTGTTGAGGCCTCTGGGTCACTAACTGGTGAGCACGACACACCTGATAATGTACATCGGGTTGAGGAGGGAACGTCCGAGATCTCTGGCATGCGGAAGGGAGGGGGGCCTGCCGGAGGTAAGGACTCAGCTGGCCCCAGGCTACATGCTGGGCCTCTGAGATCACTTCTCCCTCAGCTGCTGGAGATAAGAACATAAGAAATAGAACATAAGAAATAGGAGCAGGAGTAGGCCATCTAGCCCTTTGAGCCTGCCCCGCCATTCAATAAGATCATGGCTGATCTGTCGCTGCTCAGTTCCACTTTCCCGCCCTCTCCCCATAACCCTCAATCCCCTCTCTTATCAAAAACCCATCAACCCGCGTCTTAAAAATATTTATCGAGGCAGCCTCCACCACTTCAACAGGCAGAGAATTCCAGAGATTCACCACCCTTTGAGTGAAGAAGTTCCTCCTCAACTCTGTTCTAAACCGCCCCCCTTTTATCTTGAGGCTGTGCCCCCTAGACCTACTGTCTTTTTTGAGCGGGAAGAGTCTCTCCACCTCTATCCTATCCATCCCATTCATCATCTTATACGTCTCAATGAGATCTCCCCTCATTCTTCTAAACTCTAACGAGTACAAGCCTAGTTTATTCAGCCTCTCCTCATAGCTCAATCCCCTCAACTCCGGTATCAGCCTAGTAAACCTCCTCTGCACTCCCTCCAAGGCCAAAATATCTTTGCGCAGGTGCGGCGCCCAAAACTGCACACAGTACTCCAGTTTTGGAGTACTCGGCAACAGAGCCAGGGAATGCAGGAGGGCCACACTGGACCAACTGCGAGGCTGCTGGGAGGAGTCCCAAAGCTTTCAGATGGACTGTTTATTGCTTGTCTTGCATCTTCCCAAGCCTACACTGTAAGGGTGGTGTCTGCAGTGGAAAGCCTGGGGCAGGGAATCCTCAGTAAGAAGTACCAGATTAAAGTCCAACAGGCTTACCTGGCAGCAAACACCACCAGCCTGCAGAATGCTGTTCCTTTGTCAGGTGACTTTAACCTGATGTTGTGCAACTCCTTACTGTGTTTGCCTGGTGTTGTGAAACTCCTTACTGTGTTTGCCTGGTGTTGTGAAACTCCTTACTGTGTTTGCCCCAGTCCAACGCCAGCACTTCCACATCATGACTACCATCGACGCCGCAAACAGGGGATCCTCACCATGGATGGCAGGCTCCAAGCGATGGCCAAGTCACAGCGGGTGACAGCTGACTCCCAGAGAGCCGCAACTGAGTCACAGTGGGACTGATCAGGCATCTCGAGATCCTACAGCCCATGGCTGAGAGGCTCGAGAGCTGGCAGGACACTCAGTGTGACAGCGCTGAGACACAGCAAGCGACGGCAGCAGCCCTTGAGAATGTGGCCCATTCGCAGAGAATCATGGCTGAGGGCCTGCGGAATGTGGCCCAGTCTCAGAGGGCGCTTGCTGCGGCCATTGACAAGTGGTCCCAGACTCAGGTGGTCATCGCACAGGGCTTGACCACTATGGGTAGGACGCAGATGGTTCTTCAGGATTGGCTGGGCCATGTGATGCTGGACCTTCTGGAGCTCACTGCAGAAGGACCGATATCTCATGGAGTGACCCAGGGACCCACAGGAACACCAAGGGAGGAGGAAGGGCTCGAGCCTATGCCGGGGCCTTCCAGCCAGGAGACTGTGGCTGCGGCTCCATCTTTTGACTCCCCCCTTACTGACACCGAGGCATCTCAGGGGTCGCAGGATGAGGAGGATATCATGGAAATGTTCCAGACACCTGGAAGCCGGCCCAGAGCTTCCAGAGAGCACCCGCCACATGCATCTCAGGCAATGGGGGAAGGTAGGCAGCTGGCCCCCTCCACCTCTGAGGAGTCACTCTGGGGAGTCACTGAGATGTCGTGTTAGGCTACATAAGGGTAAGGAGTTGTAGCTGTGCTAAGATGGCACAGGTAAAGAGCTGCACTTGTTAGATAGATCTTTAAGCACTTTAACGTTTTTCATTCACAGGTTTTATGTTAGAGCTTCTCACTTAACCAACTTTATTGCAATCATTAAATGTTTTTCCACCACCCACCTGGGACTAATTTGTCTCAGATTTGTCTCGATAATGAATCCTCTTCCATTGATGATTGCTGGAGGGATGCTTCATGTTGATGTCAGTTGGGGAGGCCCCTCAATGCTGTGTCGCTGAGTAAAGGAAGCCATTGGTTTCACAGAACCCATGAGCGATTCCATCCCCTCCCCCACCCCACCCGCCCCACGGTCCTCTATGGGGGTTTCAGATCCCTTACACACTACATAGACATGGGCCCAGGTGCCAGTGTGCATGTGGAGCTCAGGTAGGAGTCAGACAAGTTTGCATGAGGGCAGCATCATACTGGTGCTTAGTGAGTTGTCATCACCCCCCTGCCCGCAAAAAAACTCGCTAACACAGCGTAACCAGACCCACCACTCTGGTGTGACAATGTTGCAGGAAATCGACAGACTTTGGCGGGGAGGGGGGTGGTCTTGGAACCCACAAGACAAGCCTCTAGCAACTGAAGTGCCTGGTGATCAGGGCCTCTCCAGCCGTACCCCGCATGCCTCATTTGAGCTACCAGCCCTCCAGTGCCTGGGTGGTGTTCCTCCTCCTCTTCCTTCTCCCCCTGCTGGTCATCCTCCTCCCCAGCACTGGCTGGCTGGTCAGCCTCCACATCTTCCTCCTCCTCCTCCTCCTCCAGTAGGTCACCTCTCTGCAGAGCCAGATTGTGCAAGGCACAGCGCACGGCCAGTATGCGGGAAGAGATCACTGGGCTGTACTGGAGAGCCTCGCCAGATCAGTCCAGGCACTGGGATCGCATTTTGAGGAGCCCAATGCATCTCTCCACTATTGTGCGGGTGACTACATGGGTCTTATAGCGGGTCTCCACCTCAAACACAGGCCTCCGCACAGGCATCATCAGTCATGTCCGAAGCAGGTAACCCAGATCATCCACGAGCCACCCCCACAGCCTGGGCTCCTTCCCAAATGCCTCCGGGATGTTGGAGCTCCTGACGATGAAGCTGTCATGCACACTGCCTGGGTGTCTTGCACAGATGTGCATAGGGTTCATATTATGGCCTCACACTAGTTGCACATTCAGGGAGTGGAGCCCCTTTCTGTTGATGAATCTTCATGGATTCTGTAGGGGGGGCCTTAAGGGTGACGTGTGTGTAGTTGATGGCCCCCTGACATTAGGCATCCGTACAGTGGCAGTGAACCCTGCAGCCCGAGCTTCCTGATGGGCTTGGTTCAGGTTAAATTTGATGCATTGCCCGGCCCAGGCACGCCGTGTCCAACATCTGTTCAAATGACACTCATGCACGGAGCTGCCAGGGTCTCTGCTCCCTCCTTCTCCTGCACTTCCTCCCCTCTGGGAGGCACCTCCTGCCTCTTCTGGTCGTCTCCCTCTATTCCAGCAAGTGGTAAGGCCTGGGCCTCCTGTTCCCACAATTCTTCCTCCAGCTCCTCCTCCTCAGCTCCAGCAGCAACCAAAAGAACAGCAAGATCGATTGCACAGCAAAAGACATCTTACCGCCCTGAAAGGGAGGGGGATAGGGTGGAGGAGCGGGGAGGGGGTGGTGTTTGGAGGTATAGAGGTTATGGAATGCTGATTTCCTGTAGCCCATCAGCAGTCATTGCCCATGCTTCCCAATTCCCCCAGCCACACACTCCCCACAATCACAGCCCCCCCCAATTCCCCCAGCCACATGCTCCCCACAGTCACAGCCCCCCCAATTCCCCCAGCCACATGCTCCCCACAATCACAGCCCCCCCAATTCCCCCAGCCACATGCTCCCCACAATCACAGCCCCCCCAATTCCCCCAGCCACACACTCCCCACAATCACAGCCCCCCCAATTCCCCCAGCCACAAACTCCCCACAATCACAGCCCCCCCAATTCCCCCAGCCACATGCTCCCCACAATCACAGCCCCCCCAATTCCCCCAGCCACATGCTCCCCACAATCACAGCCCCCCCCAATTCCCCCAGCCACATGCTCCCCACAATCACAGCCCCCCCCAATTCCCCCAGCCACATGCTCCCCACAATCACAGCCCCCCCCGTTCCCCCAGCCACATGCTCCCCACAATCACAGCCCCCCCAATTCCCCCAGCCACATGCTCCCCACAATCACAGCCCCCCCAATTCCCCCAGCCACATACTCCCCACAATCACAGCCCCCCCCAATTCCCCCAGCCACATGCTCCCCACAATCACAGCCCCCCCCAATTCCCCCAGCCACACGCTCCCCACAATCACAGCCCCCGCAATTCCCCCAGCCACATGCTCCCCACAATCACAGTCCCCCAATTCCCCCAGCCACATGCTCCCCACAATCACAGCCCCCCCAATTCCCCCAGCCACATGCTCCCCACAATCACAGCCCCCCCAATTCCCCCAGCCACATACTCCCCACAATCACAGCCCCCCAATTCCCCCAGCCACACACTCCCCACAATCACACCCCCCCAATTCCCCCAGCCACATGCTCCCCACAATCACAGCCCCCCAATTCCCCCAGACACATGGTCCCACAATCGCAGCCCCCCCCCCACAAATTTCCCTAGTCACATGCTCCCCACAAACGCAGCTCCTTGAAAAGTTGAGGGGCTGTAGCCCTGAAATTTGCAAGGGCTTTGTGCACATCCTTCAGCTAGAAGCGAGCTGAGTGCACAAGGACCCAGCAGCACCACAAGATCCGAGGTCAGTGCTGAGACCCGGACCCATGCTGCAACATCAGAGAGCAACCTGGAGAGCAACAGACCCCCACCCCCCAAAACATTCGCAGAGCAGCCACCGACCCAAGACAGGAAATGGCCAGAATGAAAGTGCACCCATAAGTAGCAGAGAGCTGTTGGACACTACACATTCACCTCCTCATGAACCCTTGCTGATGGAATGCCCGAATTGGACTTTTATAGAGCATGTCTGTTCCAGGCTGATTCCAGGTGCGACGATAAAGGGGGCTGGTGAAGTTGGGCATAAAGCCCATTAATTTAAGTAAAATGCATGCAAATATAATTAAATAGCCATCACATCCATTTTGGGTGCGGTCCCAATCACAGCCATTTTTGGGCCTTGGTAAATGGGGAACTGTATGGATGTGGGTATGGATCACGCTACTCACCTCACGCCCAACTTTACCAAGTTTTCCTGCCTGAAAACGGGTGCAACTTGATGCTAAAATTGGGCCCATTGGCTCTAGTCTCTCCTCACAGATGCTGTCAGACCTGCTGAGATTTTACAGCATTTTCTGCTTTTGTTGCCCTACTGAGGAGTTGGCCTCAGTTCCCCCAAATTCACAGCTTTCCCCCCCCCCAAAATACATCACCTTCCCCGCACCTCCCCCCCCACCCCCACTCTGCGATATCCCCAAACCCCGGCCACCTCCACGCATCGCGACTTCCCGTGGCTTTCCCGTCCCCTCTCTCCCCATGGTCTCCCTAGCGGGTAGTGTCGACCTTCGCCCTCACCTCTGATAGCTCCCCATTAGAGGTGAACTTACCAGGTTCATGCTTTTAAAAACCTGCTGTGAACTGCACCGGCGTGTTGTCCTACTGGCGAGGTCATCACTTGCAATGATTGGGAAGGTTATGTCAGGACTGCCGACCCAAATAGTTTAAAATGTATTCAAATTAGAATTCCGACCTTCCAGGGACAAAATATTTCCATTAGTAGGAAAGACTAGGATCTGAGGGCACAGCCTCAAGGTAAAGGGACGACCCTTTTGAACTGAGATGAGGAGGAATTCCTTCAGCCAGAGGGGTGGTGAATTGTTGGAATTCATTGCTGCAGAGGGCTGTGGAGGCCAAGTCATCGAGCGTGCTTAAGACTGAGGTAGATAAGTTCTTGATTGGTAAGAGGGTCAAAGGTTACAGGGAAAAGGTGGGAAAATGGGGTTGAGAAACTTATCAGTTATGATTGAATGACATGAGCCGAATGGCCAAATTCTGCCCCTGTACCTTATGATCTTAACATCTAAAATCCCGACCTTTGCCTCCTTGTTGGTTTATTTAGAAAAGTCATAGGTTATTTTCCAGGAGCCAAGAGAATTGCTCAGATCAGTCAGTGCTCTCTGCAATATGAATGTGTTGCTGCAGAGTACCTTGGCGTTGTGAGGTGATTATTCATTGTCACGTCTCAGAATTGTTTGCTCATAAGAACTGCTGGCACATGGCAAGAGATTAGTGCCTGCGCTAAGTGTTCACTCGCAAGGAAAGAAGGTTCATTAATGTTTGGGCACAGCACTCTCAACATTGTTAATAATATCAGTGGTTAAAGTTTAAGAGACAAAAGAACTTCCATTTAATGGATACTTAACTTCCAATAATCTGCTGTAAAAGCAAAATATGAATAATTAAAACCATTCTAATGTGATGTGATTAATGCTTTCATTCTGCACAAATTCACTGCAGACCCTCCGGTCACCAACAAATTAAACACTTGGGGACAGGGGTCGGATTGATTTTCCGGCTTTTATGTGTCAAAGTACTTTTGGTTGGTTTTCTTTAGAGTGATTAATCATCACCCAAGCAAGGACAAATTTTGACAAACAACATCTTCGTTTAACGTGAACAGCAATTTAAGACATCTGTGAAGTTCATCAGAACGGTTCTGAATGAGGAAAATTACATTTACAAATACATTCATGGCAATCACATATTGATGAGGCTATCAGTAATAATGTGCTAAATGAGCAATTTTGCAGTCACATTCAAGCTCTCTGGTCTTTCTTGCCCTATGCTAATTTGCTTTTGGCTCAGGTTGTGATCCAGAGATTAATACTTCTGTAATTCTGCCTCTAATTTAGACCCTAGCTGGCCAAACTTCCTCAGAAGAACCGCTTTCTTAACCTTCCCTTTGCTGTTGGTACAAATGGACATTGACGAGTGGATTCTTTCTCTCCCATTGCAAGTTCCTCGCCAGCCCAGGTAAGGACAGCCCTGGCAATGGGAAGACAACAAACATAACCTTTGGCACTCATGCTCTCAGCTGCAGTTTCTCGCTCATTCTATTCTGGGGGGAATCTCACTAAATAATGGCAGAGTGGGGAAGTTGATCTTACCGGCTCCTCACACCTGTCAATCGGTATGGTGAGCTGTGAGACAAAAGTCTGGGGGTCGATGCTCCCAAAAAAATAACCAATGTTGAATTCTTGTAAAAGCTGGAGTAAATTCCATTATTTATTTCAGCGGCAGTTTCGAAATGAATCTTCCACATGCTGTGTACTGCAAAGGGTCCTACTATGAATCCTGTTTAAAAACTGTGGGTGGAGCCTGTTCCCATTGGAGAGGCTGGCAGCATAGTGCTGAGCGGGCCACTGTACATGCGCTGATCTGTCAGTGTGCGTCGTGACCCCGCACTGCTGACCTCCCGATTGCTGGCCAGTCCCACGATCCGCATTGCTCACTGCCCGGTCCCACAAGGCCCGATTGCTGGGCTCCCGGATGTATCCAGGCCAGCCTCAACTCCTGCCCACCCCCAATCCACCTCAATCTCCCTCCACTCCAACAGCAGACTCACCAACCCACCCCCTCCCCACAACCCCAATCCTCCAATCACTCCGTCTGTAGCTCCAGCCCCCCGGTAGGCCAACCCAACACCCCCTCTCGATGGACAGCCCCCATCACTGCAGAGTGGCAGAGGGACCCCCCTTCGCCCCGCCCCCACTGATCTCCTCCCCACAGAGGGTGCTGCTACTGTTGAATTCTGTTTAATTCAACTAATTATTTTTCCAATATCAGAACTATCACTCAGCTGTTATCTTTAGTTATATCAAATGGTTTCATTAGTTTAACTATAAATTTGATATGATACTTCAAATAAAGATGGCAGTGGAGGTTTTGTGATGTAGCTGTAATATTCTGGTGCTGGTGGACACTTGTGTAATCTACAGCAACTGCATCTGCTATAAGTAAGTGCAGCTCAAGAAGCTTTGGCTCCAGGTTAATGAACTGGAGCCCAAGCTTCGGATACAGCAATGCATTAGGGAGGGAAAAGTTAGCTGGACACTTTGTTTCAGGAGGGATAGTGGCACAGTGGTTAGCACTGCTGCCTCACAATGCCAGAGACTTGGGTCAATTGCGGCTTTGGGTGACTGTGTGAAGTTTAAACTACTGCCCCTTTTTAGACAGAAAAAACTCTTAAACTCACCGACCAATTACCTCCCTACTCACCTAATTAATACGTCTGAGCAGCCACCCAGCTACTGGAGGCTGAAAAGAGGTACAAAAAGCAGCAACGGCAAAATCAGCTTCCTGCTACTATAATTAACACCTATTGAGGTAGTCACTTTCAACTGACAGATAAATGCCACTGCTGGACAGTTTCTGTTAAACTTTTTAAAGTTCTAAATAAGAACCTGACTGTTGATCTAAATTATACTTGAGGAAAAAAAAAATCAGAGATATCCCAGGCATAGGTAGTGTAGCTGCGATTATTATGAATAATGTAATGTCAGTGGAGGGACACAGCTATCAGAAAGACCACATTGAATCCATATAGATAGAGATAAAAGATATTAAAGGATTAATCACATTAAATAGCTGCAGTATATATCCCACCTAATGATAGAAAGGAGATGAAGGAAGAATGCAGATCAATTAAGGAATAGATTTAAAAAAAACATAGAATAATAATTGTGGAGAATTTCAACTATCTCAATATTAATTGGACAGAAGATAAAGAGGATAAGAGAATAGAATTCTTCCAATGTATACAGAACTCCTTTCTTACCCAACATGTAAACATCCCAACAAGGGAAGATTCACTATTGGATCCAGTAATGAGGAATAAATCAGAGCAGATAAGGGATTTAAAATAGGTGAACATCTAGGCAATAGTGATCATAATAAACTATGCTGCAAGTGTTGACTGTGATGGACATTAAGTATGATGAAATAGTAGATTGGCGGAATGCTGATTTTAAGGCACTGAGAGTGGAACTTAGTATTAAATTGGTGACAAAATTGACATACAACAATATAAAACAACAATGCTCACAAGACAGATCTGAAGTTGCGTATTTGAATACTGAGCAAATGGTTTTCACCTATTGGAAGATATCAAATGTGTCAATTTATAGATCTTGTGGCAACAAGTATTGGATTTGATAAAGTTCATGCTAAATGCAGTATGACAGTATTTGGATTGTTCCCATAGGGTTGGCCAGTCCAGAGGAATGTGAACAGCGGTCGTGTGGACCAAACATTTCCTGATGCCGTTTGTCATCTGTTGTGATGAATCAACATAGCAGGGTGTGAATTCTAATCATTAGGGCTATAGATTAAGCAACTTTCTCCAGATGAGTAATTCAAACATTATCATCAATAATTTCTATAACTGAATTCCAAGAACATTGAAAAATATTCCATGCTCTAATTGGAATGAAGCACAAGCCATAATTAGCCAACTCACAAGAAGATACAACAGCACAACAGGCCAGGAGATTCAAGGGGAGACCGTGTAGTGGGTTTCCTACTAGGCACAATGATCTCTGTGCATCTCTAGCTGCCAGATTTCTGGGGTCATCAGTTCTGTGCCAAAAATCGGTACGGAACTGAATAAATTATGTTAATGAGTATTTGAATGTAATTAGTGGGTTCACAGGACTAGACAGCAATCGAGCTTGCCAGCGTTCGGAAGGCCAGCAGTGTGGGGCTACTGCACATCTCTCTGACAGCTATGCTCCTGGGCTCTCCAGCAAGAATAAGTCTGCCCATTGATTCTCAATGAGATTCACGTTGGTGCACTCTGCAGTGCACAGAAGGTGGGAGGTTCATTTTGAAAATCCCACTGAAAAAACCAGCAGGATCTACTCTAGTTTTTACGTGAAGTCAGCATTTTGAATGTTTTCGGGGGGTTCCCACCCATTATCTAAAATAGAATCACCCAGCAGTTGTTGCATTGAGAAGGGGCCATTTGGACCATCATGTTCATGCTGGTTCCCTGCAACATCACTCCACTAGTTCCATTTCCCTGTGTTTTCCCTATAACCCTACATTATTTTCCCCTTTCAGATATTTACCCAATTCCCTTTTGAAAGGCATGATTGAATCCAGCTCCACCCTACTTACAAGCATTGCATTCCAGATCCCGATCATTCGCTGCATAAAAAGGGCCCACAACTTTCTGGCTACCGAGTTTCAGATTTGAGAGGAGGAAAACTTAAAAGAAACAAAACCGCTTCTAACTTTGATGTAACTATTTTAAATATCCAGACCGATCCTTACACACAATTCCACGCTCCCAGGGAGAGTGAAGACTCCTCAGCCCTCCAGCCCTACTAAGCACTCCATCCACAGTATTCCGAGCACCCGACCCTCCCACCCATTTGGAATTCCCCAACCCACCTGCGTGAGTCCTGGCCCCAATTGTCTCGACTTGCACCCAATCTAACTGGACCCCTTCCTGATCCTACTCAGTCCTCTACCGCTCCCCTCACCCTCCCGACATGAACTGCCTGCCCAATGTGACCTGACCTGACACCCACCCCCGCAATGTCTGATCCATCCGTCCAATGGTCTGATGCCTGACCCCCCGCCCCGCCGACCCCCATGGCTGACCCTCCACACATACCATGTCCGGATCTTCCATCATGTCGGACTTTACCCTCATGTCTGACTCTTCCATTTTCCTATGTATGAAACCCCCACAAGCCCAAAGCTGACCTCCCAACTCCTTCCAATGTCTGGCCCCCGATGTCTGACTCCCACCACCTGCGATGTCCAATCCACCCTCCAACTTCCCCACATTTGACCTAAAACAGTTCCCCAGGTCCAACTTCCCCACTCCCTATGACTGACCCCCCTTGTGCCCCATATCTGGTCTCACCCAACCTCTCCAGTTCTCAATCCTTTCACTAACGGGAACAGTTTCTCTATATCTACTCTGTCCAGTTCTCTCATGATTTTGAACAATTCTATCAAATCTCCCGTCAGCCTTCTCTCTTCCAACCCAGCCTTTGCATTTGATCCTTATAGCTGAGGTTTATCAACCTGACACCATTCTCATGATTTTTTTTTCTATATCCTCCCCATCGCCTCTGATCATGAGCTGGAGATAGAGGAAGAGCCAAGAGGTCAGCACATTTCATTTACAGCTAACACATTCAGTGCTGCAACTGAATTCATGTTCAACTGTGGGAAATCCTCAGCTCACTATCCCCCCCCCCCGCACTCTATGTTTCACCTTAAATCATTCCACTCATCGCAACCTGCTCTGAACACTTTGATTTTCCAAAGTACAAAAATATAAAATATTGCTGCTTTATCCAGTCACGTTAAATGCACGGAACAGTTCAGTCTGCTATCCTTTTGTTAAGACACTGCAAATTACAACAGTTGATTGGGAGCCCAGATTGCAGCAATGAATGAAGGGAATAATGAATCTCGCATTGAGCAAGAGCGAATAAAAGAAAACCCTGTCAGCCTGGCATCAAATGATGAGAATTATCTGTAATTTATCCAAGGGAAAATATTTCAGTCATGACAAAGCACATTGGCCTCCAGCTCCACTGGCCCCAGCTTTAATATTGTAGCTTTGTTATTACTTGGTACAGTCAAGCTCCTCTTAAATCCAGCAGAAAAATTGAACGTTACAGCAGGATGAAAATTTAAATGGGAATTAAAGTTGTTAATACTTTAGGAGCAAGAATAAGACTTTGGGAAAACATTCACTGCTCTCAGGAGTGTCTGCGAGTTTGTTTTCACGGATGTTTACTGTTACGCACTGCTTGGTAATCTGATATATCTGATCTCTATTCAAAGCTACTTGGCAATATGATTTGATGCCAATATTATGTTGAAGGTGAGCTTGTCTTACCAAGAAACAAATAAAATGCCAACAATATTGGATATTTGATTACCTCTCACTCAGATCTCTTTCAATTGATGGTTGCGCTGAGTGTTACACTCAGAATAAATGAGAATCTGACATTGGTGTAGAAAATGCACAATCACTTTCTGCAGGTGTACGGAAAGCTAGCTTGGAAGCTTCAATTCTCATTGAACTGAAGGAGTATTAACTGCCTTTTGTTTTTTTCGGTATGAATCTAGGAAAGTGAGAGAAGTGTAAAAGTCCATACGCTCCTTCAGGTCCATCTATCACTGTCTTGGTATAAGTTCTGCTCATCATCACCCCTGCATCCAACAAAACCCTACCCAACATCCCACCCTCATTTATCACACAACCTCCTGAGTAAGACAAGAAAAATAACATAGAATCCCTACAGTGCAGAAGGGGGCCATTCGGCCCATCGAGCTTGCAATGACAACATACCCACCCAGGCCCTATTCCTGTAACCCCATGTTTTCACCCTGCTAATCTCCCTCACATTAAAGAACAATTTAGCACAGCCGATCTACTCAACCTGCACATTTTTAGAATGTGGGAGGAAACCGGAGCAGCCAGAGGAAACCCACTTGGATACAGGGAGAATGTGCAAACTACATCCAGGCAGTCAACCAAGACCGGAATTGAACCCAATTCCCTGGCACTGTAAAAGAGCAGTGCAAACCACTGTGCCACTGTGCTGCCAATTCAGAAAGCTGACTGGGAAATTTCAAATTTCAGGAGGCCACAGTGTCTGGAGATACTTTGGTGTAATCAACTGAATATCCACTCAGAGCGGTATAGACCGAGTGTGTAAAAGGCCCTCAGGGGTCTACCATTGCGTGGAACTGTCAGTGAAAATTTCTGCTTTGAGACACTTCCACAGTTAAGTAGAAAGCATTTAGTCCCTTAAGCTTGTTTCACCAGTGAATGAGATCATGGCTGATTTGTATCTTAATTCGATCAACCTTGTTTCTGTAAACATTAATACCCTACTTAAGAAAAATCAATCTCAGCCTTGGAATATTCAATTCTTCTTCATCCTCATCAGCATTTTATGGGAGAATAATCCAGATTTCCTCTAAACTTAGGTGGAAGAGTGCTTCTTCCTGACTTCTTCCGTTAATGGTCTAGCCCCAATTTTTATTCACCTTTTTTCACTATTCTTCCATGAATGGTGAAATGAGAATACTTTCTCCTATCTATCCTGACGGGGCCCAGAATGATCTTAAACACTTTAAGTAGATCACCCCTGAGCTCTCTGTCACTCTAGTCAACAGTGGCTAGACGAGATGAGGATGAAGTACATTAACCTTGCTCCATGTGTTCCTTCTTCTCAAGGAGTCAGGGAGATGTCTCATGAATCGATGGGGAGGAGGGCCACCAACTGGCCAGCCCTGGAGCTACATCCCAGGACACCCCGCAGTTACCCTGCCTCAGTTCCCCTTCTGTTAATGACCTATTGTCTCCTGCAGATCAATCTATGGAACTTATACTAACCAAGTGCTAGATGGACCTGAAGGAGTGCATGGTCTTTTACACGTCCCTCACTTTCATATGTTCATAACTGGACCTGTCGAGGAGACTATCAGTAGGCCAGTGTCCTCTATGCATTGGGCCACCAGATGACCCCAGCCAAAGTTTCATATCAACAGAGCATAGCACTCAGCATGCTGCCTCCAGATCAGCTATGGTTGACAGGGCTGCATCTCGGTATAGAGGTAGAAAAAGAAAGATTAAGAAGATCCAATTATGTCTACAATCAAGATGCTTGTTTCACACCATCAGCACTGCAATTGATTATTCCACCAAGGGCCCATCATTTGTGAGTGTGTGGCCAAGGAGCACATCATGCAACCCATCAGTTGCAGCTCAACAAGTTCTCAGCTCAACTGGATGCTGTCTGCGCCATGTGCCATGCCTGTAGTAAAGCCTTTGAATCTCCTACTGCTGTGGCCCTGATGTGAGTCCTGAGGAGGATGCAGAACACTCTTAAGGGGAGTTAATGAGTGACAAGGAATGTTGATGTTGCATTCCTGTCAAGAAGAAGTTCTTACACAAGTTGTAAGAGTGGTAAAGGGGAATTTGTATTTATGTTCACTCGATTTTTCTGAATAAGTCTATGATAAGGAAAGACTGGCTAGAGAACCACTTTTACTCAGTGAGTAAACATTGGAATATAAAAAGGAACACTGTTGATGGAGTGTGAGGCTCTCCACAGAAGAATAGGAAACCAGAGTCTTTGTTACACATTGAAAAAAAGTGGAGAATTATGGCCATCCAAATGGACTTGGCTTTACTTGTAGAGTAATTTTAAGCTAACATGCAGATGTAGCCAGGAAGTAAGGAGGCAACTGTCAAGTTGATTCCAAGAAGGACTGAGTGTAGAATTAAAGGAATCTGTTTCCAGTTGACTGCAGCCTTGGTGATGTCTCACTTGAAGTATTGTATGTCTTCTTCAGGAAAGATTAGTTATTAAAGTGAGTTCAAACAAGATTCACTTATTATCCCATGGGGTAAGAATGAAGAGACTGGAATTGTATACTTAGCAGTGCAGATGGCTGAGAAGATATCCATGTCAAGAATAAAGGTCTCTTCCAGGGCTCTGCAGAGTTATGTTGGAAAGATGTTTACCCTGGCTGAAGTTTTCAGAATCAGGTAATACAGGCCAGAAGAGTTTGTTGGTGTTGCCATTTCGTCATCTGATAGCATTACCAACGTGACACTGGAGGTTATTGATAGCTTAACATGTCCAGACTCCACAATCACCAACCATCCATCACTTGATGCTGAAATCAACACACACAGCACCAAAGCTGCAGCTGTTATGTACAAACTAAGTGAGTGGGGCACAACAGCAACCTGATTGAGAACACCAATTGCGTGTCTACTAAGCCTACATCTTCAGCACACTCTTCTACATTGGCGAGGCCTGGACAATATTTGCTAAGCTGGAGAAAATGCTGAACAGTTGCCATCTTTACTGCCTCAAAAATAAACTCTGAATGTCTTTGCAGGACAAGGTCACCAACTCAGAAATTCTGGACTGTGATCATTCTTGCTATGTAACTATATTGTTAAATGTTTGTTGTGGCTTTAATGCTCATCTCTTTAATTGATCACAACTTTTGGTCCCTTTAAGTAACCAGGCCAGGTTACAGAGTTCTCTTAAGCAGCTGTTTTAACTCAAGCTATAATGAGGACTCTAGAAAATCACAGGTCACAGTCATTAGCTAGCCAGGATACAGATTTCAGGAACACATAAACAGTTATAGCTTCAAATTTGATTGCAAGTAACTAACATGTGCCAAATATGGTATCGAAGTTATGTCTATCCATTCATAGCTATTGATTCAGGTTACGTCATGCATAAGATGCAGATATTAAAACCAATTTCAATCATTGCATGCCTGCTTAATTATAATATCCAATCAGCATGAAGACCTAATCATTGATATCCTAGTTTGTGTTTGTGTCTCTAGATCTCACTCCTCCTCCCGTGTCCAGATGTCAGATTTAATGAATTCTCTCAGACTAAAGGCCTTGACGCTTATCTGTGTCAACTTTTATAAAAACTTCTGGTTTTTAAGTTAAAGTTAAGTTTATTTATTAGTCACAAGTAAGGCTTACATTAACACTGCAATAAAGCTACTGTGAAATTCCCCTCATCACCACTGTCTGGCATCTGTTTGGGTCAATGCACCTAACCAGCACGTCTTTTGGAATATGGGAGGAAACCAGAGCACCTGGAAGAAACTCTCGCAGGCACAGGGAGAACATGAAAACTCAACACAGACAGTGACCCAAGCCAGGAATCGAACCTGGCTCCCTGGCGCTGTGAGGCAGCAGTGCTAACCACTGTGCTACCATATAGCAACTTACATGTTTTTTATACCTTTAACCCTTTCAGCCAATGTATAACAAAAAGGAAGTAACACATTCTCCTGTATCTGTATGGGTTTCCTCCAGGTGCTCCAGTTTCCTCCCACAGTCCAAAAATGTGCAGGTTAGGTGCATTGGCCATGTTAAATTCTCTGTGTACCTGAACTGACTCCAGAGTGTGACGACTAGGGGATTTTCACAGTAACTTCATTGCAATGTTAATGTCAGCATACTTGTGACTAATAAATAAATTTTAAAAAGAGTTGGTGCAGACTTGATGGGCTGAATGACCTCTTCTGCACTGTAGGGATTCTATGATATGGAATGATCATCAGGGGAGAAGACCTGTCATTCCCGAGCTGGTTCTTTGAAAAGGGTACCAAGTGGATGCACTCCCTTCTCTTTCCTCAGGTTCCTTTTCCTTCTCTGGCCTCACACTAACATTGGCAGGTTAAAGGTGCACTCTGATAGTAAAGGATGTAAGATCTGTTTTCAGGAATGGCCATTGAACCTGAGCAGATCTCACATAAGACCCCAAAAAACATAAACTTCAGCATAATATTCTTTATATGATGTTTGACCATTAATTAAACCACATGCCACAACAACCAGAAATGTTATGAATTCTTTAACATGGTTAACAATACCACACCAAGAATAAAGGGGTCATCAATTTAAGACTGAGATAAGGAGAGGTTTATTCTCTCAAAGGTTTGTGAGTGTTTGGAGCTCTTTGCCACAGACAGCTTTGGAGGCAGAGTCCTTGTATATACTTAAGGCAGCGATAGATAGATCAGTCAGAGAAGCAAGGGTTACGGGGAAAGGGCAGGAAAGTGGATGTGAGGAATGTCGGATCAGCCACCCGATTGAATGGTGGAGCTCATCTGAGGGGCCAAACAACCTATTCCTGTTCCTATTTCTTATGGTCTTAAGGTGCTTCACAGAAATACAATCCAAGAAAAATGAACATCAAGCCACTTAAACAAATGTGAGAACAGATGAAAAAAATCTTAGTCAAAGAGGTGGGTTTTGATAAAATTATTTAAACAAAGAGAAAAAGCCATCAAGATGGGGGACTTAGGGAAGGAATTGCAGAGCAATACAATTTATCTCACCAAATGTGCATAGGAACATAAGCACAAGGTTGCATGTTAATTGAATCCAATGATGGAGAAGATTTAAAAATTTCCACTGTGCTATTGATGGATCCAATTTCAGTTGAATGGTTACATACTGTGCTAATTCATTCTTCAGGCATCTGCTGTCTCTGAAAGCAGGAACCATAATTGAATGCAGTTAAGATGCTCTTAGTCCCAAATGTGAATGTACATAGATTCCTATAAATCCTAGCATAATGGGGAGGCCATTCAGCTCATCATACATATGCATATACATATTTAAACTAATCCCATTTTCCTATATTTCCTTGAGACTTTTAGGTATTTTTCTTATTCACTCATTCATCTAGTTATCTTTGATATTCTGATTGGACAGTTTCATTAACCACCTGCATTCAATCCTCAAATATCCTGTTGCATTGAATTATTTCTCTGACCTCTCATACCTCTGCTGGTTCCTTGTTTATGAATATAGTTGGCGAATCAGATAATGCATGCATCAACTTCAGAGTCTTTGGAACATCACCCATTTTGGCCCCCGCCTTAGCTGACTAGCAGCTGAAACCTCATCCATGCTTAATTACCTTAATGTATGATGATTGCAAGAACTGCTCTACCCCATCCCTCCTGCGTCCGCTATCCCACATTGGCTCTGGGTCCATCAATGCCTCAATAGCACAATTCTGACTATCATGTTCAAATTCTTCCTTTAGTATTCCTCCTCTTATCTTGACTATGTTCGCTAGCCATGCAATCCTCCAAGAGGCTCAGTCCTCCAATCCAATCTTGACGTTCCCTGTTTTCTTTGACACATCAGTGGAAGCCATCCCTTAGATATATAGGCCCAAGTTCTTGAAATGCTTTCCTTAACCTATCCACCTCTCTTCCCTTTTAGGACATTCTTTATAATGTATCACTCCTATTGTCTTCTTCTTTGGTTCTGTGGGAGATATTTTTGCCTGGAAACAGCATGTAATGTACTTGAATGGCTGTCCTACTTGAAGAGGAGCCTTTCAATTGCAAGTTGTTCATAGTGATCTACTGGCCAGCAGACTTCAGGAAACCACTGCTACAAAACTGGGAACATGAGAGAAAATATCACATACAACCCCATGAAATCATAGAACTCCCACAGTGCAGAAGGAGGCCATTCAGCCCTTTGAGTCTGCATGACTCTCTGAAAGAGTACTCTACCTAAGCCATTTCCCCACTCTATTCCTATGACTTCATGCATTGATCATGGCTAATCCACCTAACCTGCACACCTTCCGGCACTAAAGGCCAATTTAGCATGGCCAATTCACCTAACCTGTCCATTTTTGGACTGTGGAAGGAAACCGCAGCACCCAGAGGAAATCCACGAGGAAAGCATGTAAACTCCACAAAGACACTCATCCAAAGCTGGAATTGAACCTGGATCCCTGGCATTGTGAGGCAGCTGTGCAAACCACTGTGCCACGGTGTCATACATGCAGCACGTACTAATGTCAAATGACTTTGGATCTAGCTCTGAGATGATAACATGGAAGAGTTGTACTGTCGGGGCATTTGTTGTTGCAGAGTGAGGCAGCTGTCCAACTGATGACATTTCTCAATGATTTACTGGACCATTTAAAAAATAACTGATACCAAACATTAGCCAATATCTATTTGATGTAAAGTCTGACAAAACTGGGTAAGTGAAATATGTATTTTGTCAAAGTTGGAAAAATGAATTTCAGAAGGAGATTCATTAGTGCTTTTCAAAGGAACAGCTAAGAGTCAAAATTGTGATGTTAAAATTGTAAAATGATCCGAATATTTGACTTGCTTGATTCGTAGATCTGTCCACTTTGTGACAACTACTCTGCATGCCTCTAATCTGAATTTCCCTGGCAGACCAGTCTAAGCAAGGCAATGCTTATCAAGCAAAAAGGTATCAATTAGACACGGTGCAGTGACTAACTCTCATATTATATGTCAGGCTCCCATCACTGCCAAGGGATTTGTTCCAACTCCGCAACGCAAGTCAAGTCTGCCACAACGAGATAAACGATTCATGCAGCTCGTAGATTATTAACATGTCCCCTTGCTACTGGCAGATAGAGGTTTCATGGTCAATACAGACCCATGCACCGCTGCTCCCAGCCACTTCCGCCGAGAGATTTGCATCCTCAAAGTCAATCACATCATGCGCTTGATGCACCTATGTAAATAACCTGCACAAATTGGCCCAGGGTTTGACAACTAACACAAACGCATTCATCAGTGGCAGTACTAAGTGGTTTCAGTAAGGCCATCCTAGTTCATAGTGTGTGAACACATCGATACCGACCAGGAATGTGAATGCTGGTAACCCAAAGCTAGAATCTCAGATTGACAGATATCCCTTTCAACCTATACTCCCACTGTCCCTACTTGTCCATCCTATAATGTGGAAAACCGCTGCAGGGTTGCATCATATCCAGGTTCACTTTTTACCACAATGACATATTCTGAACTCTAAAGAGCCATTTTAAGGGGTCATGTCATCCTATTGGATCATCAACGAATATTACATTAGTAAATGGCACCCATAGTCAGCAGTGTGATTGTTTCAAGTGGTGCATCTCAGAAAAGTTTTGGTGCAGTTGTAGCTCGATCTGACTCCTTCGTTCAGTGGTCGTCAACATCTTACAGGGGATATTTGTAAGATGAATGTAGAGGTGGAGATCTATTTTGTAATAAAACAAATCACATCGAACACTTCAGCATATCAGCCAGGTGTTGGGATTGATGAATTAAAGAGGGACGCATAAAAAGCGAGGTTTGATGGAGGAAGGGAATAGAAGGATATAGGAAGGGTGGGAAAGGGAGGAGGAAAGTGTAATTAATATAGGAAAGGACTTGTATGGAGTATACTTAGGCTGGTCTTATGGCCTGGTTCTGTGCTGTGGGATGTAAAATGTGTGATAGGGTTTGACAATTGTGCAATGATGTTAATGAATCTTACACAAGTGCAACATCAAGTTATCTCCACAGGTAACATACTTGTCCACCTGGAATCCCAGTCAAAGCTGACCCAATCATGAACATCTGGAAAGCACTGCTTACAAGAGGGTTGATGCCATGATTGCTAGATTCTATTTTCAATCCCGCACTGACCTTTCACTGGCCCTGCTTCCTTTTAAATGCTATGCACCCATAATCGCTTTCAGTTCTTTCTGACTTAAAACAATGGGGATGATTCTCCCAGCTAGAGCAACACAGTGGGCCAGGAGACACCAGTAGAGGCCATTTCAGGGCTTCTTGCTGGGTGTCACAATCTGCACAAGTCTTCTGGCCGAAGATTTCTGATGTAATCAGCTCCACACCGGAAATCAGATAACCGATTACAACATGGAACTGAGCACTTCCATATCATTAGCGGACTTGGGAGTGAAGTCTGGCACTGCACAAGGGTTAAACAAGCAGTGCCCATGGGACATCCTGGCACTGATAACAGGTGTAGGGCAGTGCCAAGGGGGCAGAGCCAGCGGTGACAGGGCCTATCAGTGGGGGTAGGAGGGTTCTGCTGCCACTCCATGTTCGGGATCGTGGGATGGTCGCCAGTGATAAGGGTGGCCATCCGGGTGGGGGGCAGAATTGGGACTGTTGGGGGTGGGGCTGTGGGCTGTGAACTGGGGGAATTGAGACTGGTGAAGTAGGGTTCAGGGAGATCGGAGTGGGCCTTTGAATGGGGAGGGGGAATATTGGGGCTTGCCCAGGGATGTCCAGAAGGCCAGCATTCAGGGAGTTGGGGCTCTGTAAGTCCAGCAATGGGGGGGTTGCGGGGCTGACCAGCGATCGTGCTGTCCAGCAATTGGGAGGCCAGAAATGTGGGGCCATGGAGCCACTACGCATGTGCTGATCTCAATGTTGACAGATCGGCACAGGTGCAGTGGCCTGCTCAGTGCTATGGTACTAGCCTGTCAGGCGGGAATAGGCCCAGCCCACAGATTTTCAGAGGGAATCCCGCTAGGGCACTCTGCAGGCTCAGAGTATGGGAGATACACTCTGAAAATCACAGATTGCTGCCTCATCAAAAAGAGGACACTTTCAACTGTGCAGCATTACTTCAATACTCCATGGAGGTGTCCGCTGAGATACTTATGCTTAAGTCTTGAAATGAGATTGAGTGCTGGAGGAGACAGTGGGTGTTGGGTGGGGGGTTGGTTTGAGGTGGGGAAAGGGAACAGGCAAACTAGTGGTTGGGGGGAAGGTGGTGGTAAGGTGGGGGCATTATAGTAGGTCAGAAATAATAGCGAAGATACACATGGGCTTCATCCACTGCCTGACAAATGGATTTCATGGATACGCGGGTAGAGAATGGTAGCAGTTATTTCCCTGTATCTGTCCATTGCACATCAGGAGACAATGCAGCCTTCACTGTGGTATTACTATAATGTTCTCAAATCTTTTCTCCCAGGCGGGAGTCTTCAGAAAGGTTTATTATAAAATCATTCTGATATGTATGAGAAGATATCAAGGATTCTCATGAGACTACAATAATTAGGATCCTCTACCATTAATATCCTTAGCAAAAATCCATCCAAAAGCTCCAGTTTGCAAAGGCCTCTTATTACACATTTCAAAGATAATGCCACATCTGTAGGGACTTAACATTTCAATAGAAAATTCTGTGCACAATGGCATAATTATTAGTAGCTTGAACATGAACATCTTTTATCCAAGGTATTCCAGGCAGAGAGTGAACAGAGGGGTTCTGTTTGCACATTTCTCTTTTCTTCTGATGTCTTCCATCTCCTGCTAGTTGCCTACGGCTACGGCCAGAGCTATGGCTGCCACTTGCGTCTTTCACTAGGCGCACGTTACGGAGGAAAGACCCGCAGAATGGAATGTGTGCTGGGACGACTGGAGAAACAGCCTTATCCGCCTTCATTCTGAGCTACGTCACTCACTGTCTGAGAAGGAGGGCAGCACCACACTGCCTGTCCATCACATCTCAACCATCTTACGGTCCCTTAGGCAGACTTCAACCATCTGGGTTGGTGCTTGAGAAAGAGCAAGAGCTATAGGTCAGCACAGGAATAGTCGTTGTGCTCAAGGCAAATCAACAAAATGCTCCAATGCTAACAACAGTAGAAAAGTCACTGATGCAAGTGGAATAGAAAATAGTATACAAATTAGGATGAAGGCTCAGGCGTAAGGCAATGTGCAGTAAAAGGGCCAATCAGTGGAAAAAAGGAAAAAAAAATAAGAAAAATACACTATCTTAAGTATAAGCATTTTCTTTTGTCCAGCTGCTACAATGCATGCCTACATTTCAGTTGTGCTCCATCTACTAATATACTCAGCTTGTAAATTGCTTTGTATGCTGAAGTAGTGAGTACTGTGACTGCAATCACAACCACCGAATGATCTGATTACTACTCCAGCAAACACAGCAGGTCTTTTTAAAAAAAATGACATGATGGGGGAGGAATGGATGGCTGGGTCTTTATTAAAAATAAAAGTTTATTTACACTGCAATTTGTGAAAATTCCCTTGTCGCCAGTGTTCAGGTACATTGAGGGAGAATTTAGCATGGCTGACGCACTTAACCAGCACATCTTTCGGATTGCAGGAGGAAACCGGAGCACCTGGAGGAAACCCATGCAGACACAGGGAGAATATGCAGATTCCACACAGACAGTGACCCAAGCCAAGAATTGAATCTACGTCTCTAGCTCTACGAGACAGCTAACCACTGTGCCACCGTGCAAACCAAGAAATGGCACAGCACCTAAAGTAAACAATGGCCAATCCAGCAAAACAGTAAATGGACTCAAAGTAACTGAATTGGGAGACCAGTGGGTTAAAATCATACCTGCAGTCTTTAACTTGGCTAGCTGGATAAATAAGCTAGCTGCTTATTTATCCATCAAGGGATATCAGGGTCATAAATGAAGCACAGCAGAATTTGGGCAGCATCAGATATTGAGTACTGCATCTTAAAAGGTAACCATTTGAGTGAGTCAATGTATTGTGGAAGGAGCTCAACATATCAATGCAGCTGGTAGATCCACAATTGATGAGGTACAACCTGGAGAAAAGAAATAGATGAATTTAATATGCAGAGAAGGTGTTGGTTATTACTAACCCTAGCTTTGAGAGACCGGTTGCTATTTTCAATTGGACAGCAATTTTGGTGGTGTCCTTACAATGGCTTGTACAGGTGAAATGCCGGTTTGATCCCAACATAAATCCAGGTGATTCTGAATTTTTTACCCTTAGGGGCAGTAATATTGATCTTTTGTCAAAATTCCAGCCAATTTCCTGGCAGCCAAAATATGTTCTGTTCGACGTTTCTGCTTTTCAAAATTGTGAAATTACTCTCATCATTTACATCAACATTAATTAGTATTTCTGAAGTAATAAGATCCTTCAAACGTGATAGATATTTCAAACGTTCGGGTCTGATGGACAGTGAGATGTTTGGGTATGATGCACAGTGAGATGTTTGGGTCTGATGGACCGTGAGATGTTTGGGTCTGATGGATAGTGAGATGTTTGGGTCTGATGGACAATGAGATGTTTGGGTCTGATGGACAGTGAGATGTTTGGTTCTGATGGACAATGAGATGTTTGGGTCTGATGATCAATGTGATGTTTGGGTCTGATGGACAGTGAGATGTTTGGGTCTGATGGACAGTGAGATATTTGGGTCTGATGGACAGTGAGATGTTTGGGTCTGATGGACAATGAGATGTTTGGGTATGATGCACAGTGAGATGTTTGGGTCTGATGGATAGTGAGATGTTTGGGTCTGATGGACAGTGAGATGTTTGGTTCTGATGGTTAATGAGACGTTTGGGTCTAACGGACAGTGAGATGCTTGGGTCTGATGGACAGTGAGATGTTTGGGTCTGATGATCAATGTGATGTTTGGGTCTGATGGACAGTGAGATGTTTGGGTCTGATGGACAGTGAGATGCTTGGGTCTGATGGACAGTGAGCTGTTTGGTTCTGATGGACCGTGAGATGTTTGGTTCCGATGGTCAATGAGATGTTTGGTTCTGATGGACAGTGAGATGTTTGGGTCTGATGATCAATGAGATGTTTGGGTCTGATGGACAGTGAGATGTTTGGGTCTGATGGACATTGAGATGTTTGGGTCTGATGGACAGTGAGATGTTTGGGTCTGATGGACAGTAAGATGTTTGGTTCTGATGGTCAATGAGATGTTTGGTTCTGATGGACAGTGAGATGTTTGGGTCTGATGGACAGTGAGATGTTTGGTTCTGATTGTCAATGAGATGTTTGGTTCTGATGGACAGTGAGATGTTTGGGTCTGATGATCAATGAGATGTTTGGGTCTGATGGACAGTGAGATGTTTGGTTCTGATGGACAGTGAGATGTTTGGGTCTGATGGACAGTGAGATGTTTGGGTCTGATGGACAATGAGATGTTTGGGTCTGATGGACATTGAGATGTTTGGGTCTGATGGACAGTGAGATGTTTGGGTCTGATGGACAGTGAGATATTTGGGTCTGATGGACAATGAGATGTTTGGGTCTGATGGACAGTGAGATGTTTGGGTCTGGTGATCAATGTGATGTTTGGGTCTGATGGACAATGAGATGTTTGGGTCTGATGGACAATGAGATGTTTGGGTCTCATGGACAGTGAGATGTTTGGGTCCGATGGACAATGAAATGTTTAGTTCTGATGGTCAATGAGATGTTTGGTTCTGATGGACAGTGAGATGTTTGGGTCTGATGGACATTGAGATGTTTGGGTCTGATGGACAGTGAGATGTTTGGGTCTGATGGACATTGAGATGTTTGGGTCTGATGGACAGTGAGATGTTTGGGTCTGATGGACAGTGAGATGTTTGGGTCTGATGGACAATGAGATGTTTGGGTCTGATGGACAATGAGATTTTTGGGTCTGATGGACAATGAGATGTTTGGTTCTGATGGACAGTGAGATGTTTGGGTCTGATGACAGTGAGATGTTTGGGTCTGATGGACAGTGAGATGTTTGGGTCTGATGGACAGTGAGATGTTTGGGTCTGATGGACAGTGAGATGTTTGGGTCTGATGGACAGTGTGATGTTTGGGTCTGATGGTCAGTGAGATGTTTGGGTCTGATGGACAGTGAGATGTTTGGGTCTGATGGACAGTGAGATGTTTGGGTCTGATGGACAGTGAGATGTTCGGGTCTGATGGACAGTGTGATGTTTGGTTCTGATGGACAGTGAGATGTTTGGGTCTGATGGACAGTGAGATGTTTGGGTCTGATGACAGTGAGATGTTTGGGTCTGATGACAGTGAGATGTTTGGTTCTGATGGACAGTGAGATGTTTAGTTCTGATGGACAGTGAGATGTTTGGGCTGATGGACAATGAGATGTTTGGGTCTGATGACAGTGAGATGTTTGGGTCTGATGACAGTGAGATGTTTGGTTCTGATGGACAGTGAGATGTTTAGTTCTGATGGACAGTGAGATGTTTGGGCTGATGGACAATGAGATGTTTGGGTCTGATGACAGTGTGATGTTTGGGTCTGATGGTCAGTGAGATGTTTGGGTCTGATGGATAGTGAGATGTTTGGGTCTGATGGACAATGAGATGTTTAGGTCTGATGGACAATGAGATTTTTGGGTCTGATGGACAATGAGATGTTTGGTTCTGATGGACAGTGAGATGTTTGGGTCTGATGGACAGTGAGATGTTCGGGTCTGATGGACAGTGAGATATTTGGGCCTGATGACAGTGAGATGTTTGGGTCTGATGGACAGTGAGATGTTTGGGTCTGATGGACAGTGAGATGTTCGGGTCTGATGGTCAGTGAGATGTTCGGGTCTGATGGACAGTGAGATGTTTGGGTCTGATGGACAATGAGATTTTTGGGTCTGATGGACAATGAGATGTTTGGGTCTGATGGACAATGAGATTTTTGGGTCTGATGGACAATGAGATGTTTGGTTCTGATGGACAGTGAGATGTTTGGGTCTGATGGACAGTGAGATGTTCGGGTCTGATGGACAGTGAGATATTTGGGTCTGATGACAGTGAGATGTTTGGGTCTGATGGACAGTGAGATGTTTGGGTCTGATGGTCAGTGAGATGTTCGGGTCTGATGGACAGTGAGATGTTTGGGTCTGATGACAGTGAGATGTTCGGGTCTGATGGACAGTGAGATGTTTGGGTCTGATGGACAGTGAGATGTTCGGGTCTGATGGACAATGAGATGTTTGGGTCTGATGGACATTGAGATGTTTGGGTCTGATGACAGTGAGATGTTTGGGTCTGATGGACAGTGAGATGTTTGGGTCTGATGGACAGTGAGATGTTTGGGTCTGATGGACAGTGAGATGTTTGGGTCTGATGGACAGTGTGATGTTTGGGTCTGATGGACAGTGAGATGTTTGGGTCTGATGGACAGTGAGATGTTTGGGTCTGATGGACAGTGAGATGTTCGGGTCTGATGGACAGTGTCATGTTCGGGTCTGATGGACAGTGAGATGTTTGGGTCTGATGGACAGTGAGATGTTTGGGTCTGATGACAGTGAGATGTTTGGGTCTGATGACAGTGAGATGTTTCGTTCTGATGGACAGTGAGATGTTTAGTTCTGATGGACAGTGAGATGTTTGTGTCTGATGGGTAGTGAGATTTTTTAGGTCTGATGACAGTGAGATGTTTGGGTCTGATGACAGTGAGATGTTTGGGTCTGATGGATAGTGAGATGTTTGGGTCTGATGGACAGTGAGATGTTTGGGTCTGATGGGTAGTGAGATTTTTTAGGTCTGATGGACAGTACGATTTCTTCAGGTCTGATAGACAGTGTGACGCTAGTTCCAGATGTGATGATATTAATGGTGGTGAAGTGACAGCGACTGGCTGCACATCATAGAAAGTGGCGCACACTCAACTGAGAACAATGAACAATCACCAAAGCTTACCAAGGAGGAGGAAGAGGCACAATGAGAAAGACAGTACAATCCTTTCTGGGCAGAAAGATGGATCATTGCCTCAGAGTTATGATTAAGATCAGGACAGAAGTCAGAGTGGATCTTCTCACAGAGAAGTGTGAGGGGAGGGGAGATGGGCACTGGTGGACAGCTTGGACTGATTGTTAGGGTGAGAAAATGATGAGCCCAGGAGTCTGATTTTAGCTTCCACACTCTTCATTAAATTCAGCATTGCCAATTAAATGCCTGTTACTGGCTGTGCTCAATTTTTTTTTCATTGGGTTCGTTTCCCATTGATTTCTAATGTTGACTGCCAATTTTTAGGCCAGCACTGATAATTACAAGGTAGCCAATTGATTTGAGATACAGCATTTAACAGTTTGACATTCTGGAAGTATACCATCAAATGAGCTAAAATACCCTCCTTTTCCATTGTGAACGCTTTAAGTTGCTTCTGCCTTCCAGGCACGGTGAGTTTCAAAGATTAGGAAATTGAAAGTGATGCATGATCAAGATTTCCATCAGGTATAAGACAGCGTACAAATAGTCTGTTCTGAGTCAACTACTTGTTGTGGGCAACATTTCTCAGGTTCACTGGTGGAGGTCAACTCGTGGGATATGAGTGTCATTAGCAGTTAGGTCAAAAGTTGTTGCCCATCTCTAATTGCCCTCAAGGTGATGAACCGCCTTCTTGAACCGTTGCAGTCTAGGACTCATTCATACAAACATAAGCACTATCAATGCACAATCACTTGATAAACATCCAAGCTGCTTCATATACTGTAATTCAGTAAGTTGACAATATTCAAAGATCCAGAAATTGTTAATGTAAAAGTTAGTTCAGTGGTAATAGCTTTTATTCTACCAGGGTAAAATAAAAGAATTAAACCCAGCTTCATCTACAGAAGAATGTTGCACCATGTGGAGCGGCACGGTGACACAGTGGTTTGCACTGCTGCCTCATAGCACCAAGGACCTGGGTTTGATCCCAGCCTTGGGTGACTGAGTGGAGTTTGCATCGATTTCCTCTGTAAGCTCCAGTTTTCTCCCACAGTTCAAAGCTGTGCAGGTTAGATAGATTGGCCATGCTAAATTGTCTCTTGATATCTGAAGGTATATAGGTTAGGGGATTAGCAAGATAAATATGTAGGGTTACGGGACTAGGGCCTAGGTAAGAATTTGTGGAGGTTCATATAAGTTTATAAACTTTCTCTGTGTGGTTTGCTGAAATAACTGGATTTAGTGAATGTCATTTAAATTTATAAAGGACTTGCTGTTGTTTCAGCAGTATTGATCAAATGGCCTTTTAATGAGTCTAATTGGAACCTGCCATGAGGATCTAGTATCTGGAACCTCTAAAGACAGTTAGCTTAGTCAGATAACTTCCATTATTGGCAAGGAAAGGCAAAATAATTGCACATAAAAATTAATGATCACATAGTTTCACAGAAAGCAGCAAGTAATTTGTTATTTCCTATTATAGTAAGAAGTCTCACAATACCAGGTGAAAGTCAAACAGGTTTACTGGGGATCACAAGCTTTTGGAGCGTTGCCCTTCATCAGGTGCATGGGGAGATCGGCTTCACAGACACGGCACCTGTAGACAGACACAATTGCAAGATAATGATTGGAATATTCGTCTTTACAGGCAATCAAATCTTTAAAGGTACAGAGAGTGTGAGTGGAAAGAGGGATAATCACAGGTTAATTGTCTCAAGATGTGAATTGTCTCAAGCCAGGACAGGGTTTTGCAAGCCCAGACCAAATGATAGGGGATACATGTGGTGTGACATGAACCCAAGATTCTGGCTGAGGTTGCCCTCATGTGTGCGGAACTTATATTCTACTATATAAGACAGAATCCAAGTTCAGCATTATGCTGCAATGTACATGTTGTGGTACTTCTTAAAATTCATTTATAGGCTGTGGGTTTCACTAACTGGGCCAGCATTTATTGCCCATCCCTAATTGTTCTTGAGAAGATAGTAGTGGGCGACAGGGTGGCAAAGTGATTAGCACTGCTGCCTCATAGAGCCAGGGACCCCAGTTCAATTCCAGACTTGGGTGACTGTCCGTATGGAATTCATATGTTGTCCCCGTGTCTGCGTGGGTTTCCTCCCACAGCCCAATGGTGTGCATGTTAGATGGATTGGCCATGGTAAATCTTTTAATGTTTTAAAGTTCATTTATTAGTATCACAGGTAGGCTTACATTAACACTGCAATGATGTTCCTGTGAAAATCCATTCGTGTCTCAGGATGTGTAGGTTAGGAGGATTAATGGGGTAATTGCTTGAGGATAGGATGGGGGAGGGGGTGAACCTGGGTAAGATATACTGTCAGAGAGTCGGTGCGGACTCGATTTAAGAAAGGAATAAGAGATAATCTAGGAAATTATCGACCAGTGAGTCTCATTTTGGTGGTTGGAAGATATTGGAGAGGATTCTTAGCAATAGGATTTAGGCACATTTGGAAAAGCTTGGCCTAATAATGGAAAGTCAGCATGGCTTCAGCATGGCAGGTCATGTCTTATAACTTGACTGACGTTTTCAAGAAGGTGATTGATGAGGGTACAGCAGTGGATGTCGTCTACATGGATTTTAAATAACTTTCGACAAGGTCAAAATTAAGAGCTGAGTCAAGCCCTGTAAACAGTGCCAATTGCAACAAATGTTGCCTGCTGCAGCCCCACCACACACCTGGGAGAAGCCTGGCTGGCCAAGGGTATGAGTTTATATTGAGTATGTTGCTCCATTCATAGACACAATAATCAGGATTTTATCAGCTCACTCTGCCCATTGATGGTTGGAGCGAATTGGTAAAATCACACAAGAGCTGAGGAATCAGGATCGCACCCAATTTCTCAGCTCTCACAATTTCGAGATCTCACCCATTTCCAGCGAGAGGCTGAATAAATTATGTAAATCACAATTTACATGTGTTTAGTGAGCCCGGTGCGCAATCATCTGGATTCACTTGGCTTTATGGCCTCACCGGGGGAGTTTCTCCCTGGCGTGGAAAACATCCACTCCCAATGAACGGGGAACAGTTGTGTTGCCCTCACCAGTAGAACCAGAGGTCAGTGTGGCCCCTAGGCAGTGCCAGCAGGGGGTGGGGCCTATGTGAGCTGGGTCTGGAGTGCACAGGCTGAGTCCAAGGCGGCCCGGTTAGGGAAGCGAGCCGAGTCCCTGGAGTTATTGGGCCCAATTTTACCATCAAGTTGTGCCGATTTTCAGGCGCAAAAACTTGATAAAGTCAGGCGTGAGACGAGTAGCGTGATCCATGACCACCTCCCTGCCCATTCCCCCAAGGGCCGAAAATGGACATATTTGGGACGGCGCCCAAAACAAGCGCGATGTCAATTTACATGTATTTGTATGCATTTACATTGACTTAATGGGCTGCAAACTCAAACTTACCGGCACTTCCCCCTTTACCACTGTGTTCGCCCACCCAGATTCGGCATAAAACAGATATGCTCTGCAAAAGTCCATTTCGGGTGCTCCTGCTTCTGAGGAGATATGTTCCGAGTTTTCTGCAGCCCTTGGACTCAGATCAGTATTGTGGGGGTTGCAAGGGGGATGGGTCAGATGGCTCTCTGTTGGGGTGAGGGAGGTGGGTCAGATGGCTCTCTGGTGGGATGGGGGAGGCAGACAGGTTAGATGACTGTCTGGTGGGGGGAAAGAGGCAGGTCAAATGGGCCTCTGGGTCGGGGGAGAGATGTGGTTCCGATGGCTCTCTGGTAGGGAGAGGGGGCAGGGCGCATGAGGGCAGGAGCACAGGGGCAGGGGGTCCACTGCCATTCTGTGTGTGATCGGTGTGGGGGGAAGGGGAACAGGAGCACATGATTGTCTGGGTAGCAGGGAGGTGGGGGGCTAGGGGATCAATTACGGTGTGGGGGGTGGAACAACATCTGTGGGGACCAGGGGGAGGCATTATCTGGCCCAGGAGCGATACGGCAAGGGAGCATTTTTCTATTTTTTTTACTGTGCATGCACAGTGGGAGGCACCAATTGGAGCTGCAGTGTTTTAGGTGCAATAAGCCCCAACCACAGACTTCCACAGCGCGATTCAGAATCACTGCTATTTTTTCAGGCAGAGTGTGTATGGGGGCGCCTGAGAACTGGTCTAAAAGTCAGATCTGAAACACTCCCAGTTTCAAGTCTGCCCAGCACTTAGAATCAAAATGGTAAAATAGGACCCATTGTATCCAAAACTTGACCTGGTCTTATCAAGTGAACATGTAGAGGGAAGAATCATCCAGAAACCTTGTAAGAGGAAGAAATCTTAATAGTTAGTAAAGATTTTTTAAATCATTAGATATTAAGGCATTGACAGAAGTACCAGCACTAAGTTAAATGACTGAGTCATTTAATCTATTTTAAAATAGGTTTATGAGCTAATAAGGAATGCATGTGAATTTATATGAAATGCAGTCAGGAATTTAAACAAGTGATTATGATTCAAAAACATATATGCTGATATTTTGAATGTATTAATGTATTTTTTAAGAATTATTTTTCACTTTAGCCAAAGGCAATTTGCTACGAAGCATCATGATAAAGGGCATTAGGGCAAAGCATATGCTAAGAGAATATGCAAGTATTATCAGTAGAGTTTTAGATGGAAAGAAAATTTCAAACACTTAATCAAATTTCATAATAGGGTTTATTCATTGTCCAGATAAGATAGATACATGCCCAGATGTGAAGTGATGTGTTAATCTGGTTTGGCAGTGACCTATGGAACTCATGAGAACCTACATTTGAACTTTGGGCTAGCATCTTAGCTTACCAGGCAACAGAGGCAATGGGGTCCGGCAAGACAGGAATTAGTTTCTGGATTTTAAGATTAATAAATTGCCATTATGCCAGAGGGTCAGATGTGATTGGCTAAAGTATATGACAAGCATTATTGTTGGTTTATGTATATTGAAGATGATTGATTTAAAGCTAATGAAAGGTGGGAATAATTGATAAGAAAACCTATAATTTATTTTTATTTGTTCATGGGGTGTAAATGTTGCTGGGTGGTCCAGAATTTATCACCAATCCTGAGGGCAGTTAAAAGTCAACCACATTGTTGTGAATCTAGAGTCACATGTAGGCCAGACCAGGTAAGGATGGCAGATTTCCTCCCCTAAAGGACATCAGTGAGCCAGATGGGTTTTTTGTGACAATTGACAATGGTTTTGTGGTCATCATTTGACTTTGAATTCCAGATTTTTATTGAATTCAAATTTCACCACCTGGATTGCCAAATTTCACCAGGGATTTGAACCCTGGTCCCCAGAAACATTATCTGGGTCTCTGGAGTACAAGTCAAGTGTCAGTACCACTATGCCACTGCCTCCCAGAATAATTGATCTGTTTTGAATTGTGTACATTAAAATTCATTGGAGAGGTCTAGATGTTCCATTTCGGGAGCTGCCCTGACCCTGTGATGATTTCTCCAAGCGGCTGCTGATTTAAATAAAGTTACGTCTTTAAACTGAGACACTGGCTTTGTGCGTCTTATATTGTCTCAGATTTCTGACAGTACCAGCTACCTTGGAAACCCACCAACAAACGTGTAGACCACTTGAGAGATTGAAAGTTGCTCCAGCAGCCAGCACTGCCATTAGAAGCTATATCACCTTCTGGGAACTTTGATGCCTATCCAAGCACTGGAGCATCTGATTGTTCTGAGGCAGGCACAACTGATGTTGCCATGGAAGCAAATAGCCCTGTGCCTGAAGAAGCAACTCTCCTTGTGGTTTTGGCTGACGGCAATCTTGTGGAAGCCCTCGTCAGCACAGGGAATGGTCTCCAGATGTGCTAGATCTTTGATCGGTGTATCCAAGGCCTTTCTGCAACCCAAAGAGGAAACAAATGTAAGTGGAGCCGAGTATACCCCAGGGTCAGCCAACTGGCACAATTCAGCGCATCTGAGCAGACCAAACTCCAAGTTCAAGGACTCTATACTGACTTAGTTTAAATATGGTTCTGTAAAAGGGTCACATGGACTCAAATTATTAACTCTGTTTCTCTTTCCACAGATACTGCCAAACCCCTGTTGAGTTTTTTCCAGAATTTTCTGTTTTTATTACACATGAAGTATTTTTAATAATAAGCAGAGGGACAAGAGGCGATGAGTTTTACACCAGTGAAGCAGCCCAAGGGGCAGCACTGTGGGGGTCCTGGGCTGACCAGAGATCGAGCTGACCAGCAAACAGGGAGACTGACAGATCGGGGCCACTGCGCATGTGCAGAGTTCCAGAACTGTCAAACTCTGGCGTGAATAGGCCCCGCACCCGGGTTTTAATGATATTCACGACTTGATCCTCTTCAGTGCACAGAGTGTGGAGATTCAGGTGAGAAGCTGAACTGACAGAACAGTCGGGATTTAGAACAGCTTTCCCGCCAATTCAGAACTTTTGGGAGAATCGCCCCCGAAGCCTCGATTCTCCCATCGCAATCTGCAACTCTTCTGGCGAGTCGCAGTGGGAGACATGGGTCTGCGCTCTTCAACTGGGATTTGCGTATGCATCAGGAAAGCACGCGCATCTCCCAGAGCCAGCGAACAGCTGTCGGCCAAATAATGCTGGAGACTGGTGGGAAGACAAGGAAGTCATTTAAATCTTTTCTGTAAGTGTGTTCATTTGGGTTTCCTCTGGGTGCTCTGGTTTCCTCCCACAGTGCCAGGAGTATTTCCTTCTAGCAAGGTTCAGCCTAGCTCCCCAAGTTGGGGGAACGAGTGAGAGACCCCGCTGGAATGAAGGGGGAGCAATTGGGGCTCCTAGGGGGTCACGCAGAGGGGGGTGGTGCCCCCTAGGCATGACACCCTGGCAGTGCCAGCCTGTGCCTTCAGCAGTGCCCAAGGGGCAAAGTGCCCATGCCCAGGGGACACCTTGGCACTGCGCACTGGGCATCAGGCAGTGACAAGGGTTAGAACCTATCGTAGGTGGGGCCTAGGGGGCGATTTGGTGGGGATAGGGAGCCCTGCTACCACTCTGCATGGGGATCAGTCTGGGATGGAGGGAGGGCAGAGATTGGGGAGGGCTGGGGGAGGAAGGTGGTCTGCCCGGGGTAGGGGGGTGCGGGATTGGGGGCTGCATCCAAGGCGGGGGTCAGAATGGTGGGGGCCTGCTGGGTGAGGGATGTGGGGGCATCGCCACTGCTGGGAGGGGGAGGGTTGGACATTGGGACACTCTGCCGGGGGCGGGGGGGTGTTGCTGGAAGGAAACAAACTCCAGTGCAAATAGGCCACACCCCCTTGGGTTTTTAATGAGATTCACTCCGCACAGAGTGCGGAGATTCAAGTGAGAAGCTGAATTGTCAGAACAGTTGGGATTTAAAACAATTTTCCCACCAATTCAGCACTTTTAGAAGAATCACCCTCCCAAATATCAAGACCTAGAAAAAAAAACAGGCTAAAAGAACACAAAAACATAATACGTCCAGGCAAGTTCTGGCATGTGGCTGGAAATGAATGGGCCAGCTTTTCCTGGAATGGGACATCTCACGTTGCGCACCATTAGTTAAACTTGCTCAGCTCAAAATGCTTTTCTGTGTTAATTATAAGGGCAACAGGGCTTAAGGGATTTCAATGAAAATGACAGAATCAACAATTTATCTCTTTAACCAATTAAATTTAAGGCTGGAGACAGAAACACTGCGGCACAGAGTAAGAGGGTAAATTAAAGTCAAATCTGATACAGAAAAAGAAATAAAAGCAGGGAAAAGATAGATGGAATTAATTGTTCTCTTTTCAGACCACAGAGGTTAATTTGCATTGCATTAACAATGGCCATGTTGTTAAAAGGGCACTTAATTACCAGATTTCTGTTTCTAAATGATAAATGTGTTGGCTCAGCAAATTCTTAATTGTCATGGGGACACTAATAGAGAGAATTTGTTTGTGCAAAGGAAATAGTGGAGTGACACAAATCAAAATACTATGGAAGTTTACAATTCATGCTCTATCTCTTAATCCCCTGAACTTGCTAAACATTTTGCACATTATTAATCATGTGCCTTATGTTTTTCTTTACTTTTATTCGTACATGGGATTTGGGTATTGCTGACTGGGGTGAGAATTTATTGCCCATCCCTAATTGCCCTTGAACTGAGTAGCATTTCAGAGGGCATTTAAGAGTCAATCATATGTCTGTTGGTCTAGAGCCACATATAGGCCAGGCAAGGATGGTAAATCTGCTTCCCTGGAGGACATTTGTAAATCAAAGTGTGTTTTTATGACAATTGGTTTCATGGTCATCATTAAACTCTTAATTCCAGCTTTTTATTGAACTCAAATTTCACCATCTGACATCGCGGGATTTGAACCTGGGTTCCTAGATCTTTACCCTAGGTCTCTGGATTACTAGTCCAGGGACAATACCGCTACACTGCCATTTCCCCATTTTCCAGCAAGACTGTGCCCAAGATTTCAAACTCAAGGCCGGAATTCTCCGACATTTCAAGCCACACCGCCACTGCCAGTGAGAATGTAAAATTTGGCACTCAGCCAAACCTCCATTCACTGCAGTGGGACTGGAGAATTCCAGCTGCGGCTGGGATTGGAGAATCTGATCCCAAGGAAGAGGCAGGTGCACTTCTAACAGTCCAACATCATGTGGTATCACCGTGTGATGATTGGATGTTCAGTTTACTGTCACGAGTGAGTTCACAATTCAATATTGGGTAATTTTTTCTCACATAAAATGTGCATCTAATTCATTCATTAATAATAAAATTCACACAATTAACAAACTAACCAGTGGAAATATTCAGCAGTCATTTATCATGCTTCTGCTGAAGTGATTCTTAACACTTTTCAGTTGGACATGGTTGTCAAGTCACCGAAATGAAAGGGAAAAGGTCTCTAATACAGTAGTGTTTGCTGATGCTCAGCTCTCATGTATCATGTTAAATTAGAAGCACTGCAATAAATTACATGTCTCTCAGTAGGTTTCTAATGCTTCTGAAAAAAATCTATCCATTCAGGAACAGAGAGGCTCGGTTAACCAGTGAACAGAAATCCTGGGCTCCAGTTTGCTTCACAATCTGTGGTCCTTGAGACATGGGCAGTCTTCGATTCCTGGCTTTTAGAACCATAGAAACCCTACAGTGCAGAAAGAGGCCATTTGGCCCATCGAGTCTGCACTGACCACAATCCCACCCAGGCCCTAACCCCACATATTTACCCATTAATCCCTCTAACCTACACACCTCAGAACACTAAGGGGTAACTTTAGCATGGTCAATCAACCTAACCCGCACACCTTTGGACTGTGGGAGGAAACCAGAGCACCCAGAGGAAACCCACGCAGACACGAGGAGAATGTGCCAACTCCACACAGATAGTGACCCAAGCCAGAAATTGAACCCATGTCCCTGGAGCTGTGAAGCAGCAGTGCTAACCACTGTGCTACTGTACCACCCATATTTTGTCATGCTGGCAGTACAGATACTGCAAGTGCATGATCAGCCATCATCATGAATGATGGTGCAGGCTCAAAGGGCCGAATGGCCATCTCCCACACCTTTTTGCTACGTTTCTAACTTGGGTCTATTTATCTATGTATATCTTATTTTGCTGGCTTGTCCTGTTTCAATCTTGTAGGCCGTGCCTTTTGAAAAGTTTGGCCTTAGCGCTGGTGACTAGAATATGGTCAACATGAAGTATTAATTTATGAGTTACACAAATTAACCGAAACATGAGTTTCAAATCTGGATTTGGAGTGCTATCTAGCTTTAAACTTAAATCACTTTCCAGCCACTTAGTTTCGTTTAACAAACCAAAGAACAGGAGTTGACTCAAATTCTCTTAAACAAATTTTTGCTTATTCAACCCTTTAGATAGCAAACTCAATCTTACAACCATTGCAAGACGTTAACTCTTTCACTTCATCTCTCTAACTTTAACTCCAAACTCTTAACTGAAAACGAATACTCCCCAGCTTCTTGAACTAACTGGCCAGGTTGCTCCTCCCAATATCCATCTTCCCTCATGGTTCTTTTGTTTTCTCTGAAGATGTTCTCCAGGGCATACTTGCAATGCTGGGTCTCGAGTCATTGCTGGAGACAAAGGCTGAAACACCCTTCTTTATCCCTAACCTTTCCCAATCTTCCAGAAAGTTCTCTGGCACACAGCCAATAACCGATCACAATGTTTGATCACAGCCAATGAAGTTACTCATAATCAACTCTCAAACGGTTATACCAGCTACATATAAATTACATAGCCTCATCATATATGGTAACAATGGCTCTGACATATCAAAACAACTATCCTTATTTGGTTGTCACTGCTCACCAAGGCCAGGTCACGGCTCACTGCAGTCTTCTAATCTGCGTCTGTGTTTAATTATAACTTGACCAAAATTCCCAGTGTGCTTGACACTCATTGTCAAAACTGGCTTTAAGACTAATGTTGCTGTAGTTGTTGCTGTTTCAATTGTCGTTGCAGTCAGTTCTCTAGCCACAGGAGACTCCAATTAAGACCTTGCTCACACACCAGTACAGTCAACAAAATGTTGGACACCCTGACTTAAAATTTACAGTTGACTCCTTACTGCATTATTGCATGAGACCAATCTAATGCCTAAACTCCACACAAATCTATCATGAGCTGTTGCTTAACATATCTACCTTATATGAACTGTTTCAAGCTCCATACATTTAAATAAATCATATCCATACATAACGTGATTTATACTCGAAGTGCATTCTGTGTTAATGTCAGTGCAGTGCGACAGTATAACTGATTATATGCATCAATTGTAAGATTGCCTTGTACAGATGAATAATGAAGGAGAGTAAAGACATGAAAAAAATCTGGGAAATGTAAATATGACAGCATCATGTAAAAAGCCATTTAATATGCAGCAAATTATATAACTGAAAACTCAAAAGAAGATACTTTTTCAATCAACTTCAAAATGTGGGATGGGATTTTCCAGCCATGCTTGGCCCAAGACTGGAAGATCCTGCCCGAGGGCAACGGACCATTGTATGGTTCGTCCCCGCCTGCTATAATTCACATGGTGGGCAGGATGGAAAAATTTCACCCGTTGTGTTTCTTTAAGAAAACAATGACCGGATTTCTCTGTTTACTGCAGCGGGATCAGAGAATCCCAGCTGCGGGCAAGGTCGAAGAATCCAACCCAACTTCAGCAGGGCAAATCCAGTGGTGTACCCTTTTCATATGGGGACAGTATGGAATGAGCCTCACTCAAAATCTCAAGAGTGAGTTGATTTGAATAATAATATTGCAATTTTAGTCAAATTTCTCATGTCTGTAGCAACTTTTCCTCATTTGCCTTACCCATCCATGAGCCTTACCAAATAAAACTTTAAATTATAAGATGTGCGATATGGATGCAATAGTGTTTGAAATGAAACGAATGAAGGGCGGCATGGTAGCATAGCGGTTAGCACTGCTGCTTCACAACTCCAGAGACCGGGGTTCAATTCCTGGCTTGGGTCACTGTCTGTGTGGAGTTTGCACATTCCCCTCGTGTCTGCGTGAGTTTCCTCCCACGATCCAAAAATGTGCAGGTTAGGTTGATTGGCCATGATAAAATTGCCCCTCAGTGTCCTGAGATGCATAGGTTAGAGGGATTAGTGGGTACATCATGTCTGTGAGATATGAATATTCAGTGGGGGGGGGGGGTGATCATGTGGCAGGGAGGTATGTTAAAAGGAGATTTAAATGTACTGAGTTTCCCATCCTTTGTGGATGGGAACCTTATTACATCATTGGCAGAGGGAAGGAAAAATCTGGAAGTGAGATCTCACTAGCAAGGATCTTGTTTCCCGATCTTGTGGGATTTTGCATTCGCATCGCTGTTCACACTCACAGATGATGAGGGCTCAAAACTCTGCTCAATATGTCAAATGAAATGTGAGATATGTGTGTGGTGATAAGTAATAAACTGTGTTACAGAGTATTGTTCGCCAAGCTAGCCTTATATGAATTTGTTCGATACTGACAAGACAATATGGGGGCGATTCTCCCAAAAAAGTTCTAAGTGTTGAATTTGCATGAAAACTGGAGTAAGTCATGTTGCTTTTTTCAGTGCGAGTTCAGAGAAGAATCTTCCACACTCCGTGCACTGCAAAGAGCATTAGCGAACATCATGTTGGTGCTCCAAACGTGCATGCCTAGATCAGCACTGACATCACCCCCTCCTGGCCTGCCCCAATATCCAGCACCCCGGAATTCCCCCCACTGGCAACCATGACACACCCCATCCCCCCCCGTCCCCCGGAGCCCAGACCCCCTCCAATCCCGTTGGCCAGCCCCAATCACTGGCCTCCTTCCCTCCTCTACCGATTCTGACTGCAGAGTGGCAGCAGGAACCCCCACCCCCACTGATCGCTATATCAGGCCCTGCTCCCATTAGTCCCTGCCCCCATCAGGCCAGCCCCCTTGGAACTGCCCCATGCCTAATAGGTGGGCATTGGCACTTTGCCCTTTTGGCAGCACCAGGCTTGCACTGCCAAGGTGTCAATGCCCAGCGGCCACTCCATTTGGCGCCCAACACTCTGGGAAGCACCAATTGCTCTCCCTTCACTCCAGCAGGGTCAGGCTACCAGCTCCCCACAAATGGGGAGCTACTGTAAACTCCACTGGGCTGAAATACTCCTGGCTGCTGGGAGAGAGTTTAGTGAGCCCAGAGACTTCAGTCCCGAGCCCGTTAATCATATTTAACTGATATTAAAATTAAAATAATGTGCATACATTATGCAGCTCCATTCCTATTTCCAGAGTGGAGTTGGTGGCACAGATATCCGGTGCTGGGATCGCACTAATCCGGCCCTGCTTAAATCTCCCCTCCATCTACACTAAAAAATCAGCGTAGCTGGATAGGAGAATCACCCCCAATATGTTCACAAAATGAAAGTACCACGTCTTTAACAATCAATTGTCCAAATAAAGTCAGATGCTTACAACAACAATAACAAGATAGCTGAGCTGGCAAAACAATGCTTATCGAGTGTAATCCAAATTTAAATTCATATTCCCACCTCCCGTCTCTGAGCCATTTCCCTCTTCCCTCAACACTTTCCCCTCCCTCCCAAAATCCTGATAAGATTTCCCTTGTCCTCGCTTTCCACTAGCCGCCATATTCAAAAAATCATCCAGCATGACACCATCACCAAGCACACTTCTTTGCCTCCCTTGACAACATTCCAAAGTTTTTAAGTTCAGCGATATGTAAACGTGTTTGAACATATGCTGGAGGGGAAAAATTAATTACCTTCACTTCCTGAGGTGAGCGAGTATAACTTGCTCACAGGTTATTGATTGCACGCAGAGTGGAAACTCTTGGTTGATGTCTCCAGGCCAAATTATGTTCCTCTACGTACTTATACAGAGAAGCCAAGGTGCAATATTTGCTGGACAGATAAGGATCAATATGTGTTTTAAAGCGGAGTACAGATCGAACAACACAATTTCATGCAGTTGTTCCCAAAGTAACACCATAGTCCATTCCTCTATAACTCCAAACATCTCATCCTTTTCCCAGGTTCTTTCCAATGGATGTGTAACACCTGTACCTTTTCCTCATTCCTCCTTGCCATCCAAAGCCCCAAAAATTCCTTCCGGATGAAGCAATGATTTCCTTGCACGTCTTTGCAGAACACCATCACTCAGTCTACAAGGATGACCCCCAACCTTCCGGTTACTTGGCATTTCAATTCACCATTTTGTTCTCATGCTTGCATTCCCACCCTCAGACTGCCAAAATGTTCCAGTGCAGCCTAACACAAGTCAAAGGAACAGCCTCTTGTTTTCTGCTTAGGCACTTTACAGCCTGGACTCAACATTGAGTTCAACTTCAGACAATGAATTCTGCCCTTCAATTTGAATCTTCTTCCCAAGTGCCAGTCTATATCTTGTTACGTTTTTAGCTTTCAGGCAACACTAACTTTATTCCACTGTTAACACCTTCAGCTGTTTTGCTGTCAAATAGTACTGAACTTTAATTTGCTCTAACGCTTAACTCAGAACCAAAACTTTATATTTTAATATTATTATCACTATTCCCTTTGACTTGTGTAGCATGGCATCTTTGTCATTTAATCTTCCTGCCCTCTAACCTATCCCTGACTTCCTACTTTGCTCTACCTGTCCCTACCCACTTTTCCCAACAGCATAAAACCCGTCACCTTTCTCCTTCACTTCAGTTCCAAAGAGTCACATTGGACTCAAAACACTAATTCAGTTTCTCTCTCACAGATGCTGTCAGATCTGGTGAGTTTTTCGAACATTTTCTGTTTAATATCATCACAACTCCGTTTTATACACATTTCTTGACTACGAATCACCAGACTAAATGACTTTATAAGGCAAGTACATTTCCAAGCTAGTATGTATATATATAGGCCAAATTATGCCTTTGACTGTCAGGTATGAAGATGACTAGATAATTTCATCTCATAATGCTCTTCCCCTTCATTTTCATATCTCTCCTTGAGGTCACCAAACTAACTTCATTTCAGTTCCACATTGTATCATACCATGCCATGTATGAATTCTTTCAAAGTCAGGAATGTGATAAACCTGCACAACTTGTCTTGGAGGTCAACTTCTTCATCCCAGTAGAGAAGACAACTGCATGAAATTGTGTTGTTCGACCTGTACTCTGCTTTAAAACATATAATGACCCTTACCTGTCCAGCAAATCTTGCATGCTAACAGCTTCTCTGTATAAGCACATGGAGAAGTTAAAAATACAATTTGACCTGGAGACATCAACCAAGAGTTTCCACTTTGGGTGAATCAATGACCTGTGAGCAAATTATGCTCAGACACCTCAGAAAGTGAAGGTAATTAATTTTTCCCCTCCAGTAGATGTTCAAGCACATTTGCATATCGCTGAACTTAAAATCTATCATCAACCAACACAACCATGCAGCACTTTAGAAAGTTTTCTTTCTGTAATTCTGAAGAAAAGTACATTCCTCGATATACTTTTGTGACAATCTGGTGTAACTTTGTTCATACGCCTATAAATGGGATCATGACAAGAAATAAGCATTGTAATGGGAACATCTAGCCAATCACCTGTGAATAATACAATTTCAAATGACTGAAAATGATTGTAAGAAACTCAAACAGAGCTATTTATCAGTTACATTCAGAGACAATAGTGGGTTCTGAGACATGCCTGTTAGTGGCCTTGCTCACAAAGAAGTCTTAATTTTAAAAGCCTCCTCAAATGATCACAAATGAGGACAATTAGCAATAATTTGTGAAGGTAATTCATTCATTCTGGGCTTATGATGGTTTTGAAGCCAACAGCAGCTTCTCTTGCACAATACTTTTGAAAAGATCACAAAATGTCAGCTCACAGTGGATGTAATTTCTGCTTGCAATTCTACGATTTTAATTTTCACACTGGTTTAGCCAATCTCAAGTGAATTACATGGAAAAAAACAAATTCCTGCCCTTCATGATTTCATAATAATCACCACAAAATTGTTTTGTTTTGTGACTGCTGTACATAGGATTGATGAAATCATTTGGTCATATTGCAAGTGCATTTATGAAGTTTTTTTTTAAATCACTTATGGGGTGTAGTTGCCACTGGTTATGCCAGCATTTATTGCCCATCCCTAATTGTCTTTGAACTGAGTGGCTTACAGGCCACTCAGAGTATTTCAGAGTCAACTACACTGGAGTGTGTTTGGAGTCACATGTTGGTCAGACCAGGTAAGGATGGCAGATTTCCTTTCCTAAAGGAGATTAGTGAACCAGATGGGTTTTCATGACGTTCGTTTCATGGTCATCATTAGACTTTTAATGCCAGCTTTTACTGGATTCAAATTTCACTATCTGCCATGGATGAATTCGAACCCAGCACCCAGACTATTACCCTGGCTCTCTGGGTTGTTAGTCCAGTGACAAGACAACTATGCCACTGGCTTCCCTGTGGACTAAGGGAGTTAATAGAAGTGTATTTGAAACTGAGCCACAATAAGATTGCAAAATAGGGAGCAAAAAACTTCATCAAATAGGTCGGTTTTTAGGGGTTCTGAAAAGGGGGAGAGAGGGTGCTGAGGCAGAGTGGCTTCAGGAGGGAGGACCAGAACTGAGGGTTTTGGCAATGCTGGATTAGAGGAATGTAGATACTTCTGAGAGCGAGAAGAGATTATCAAAATAGAGAGAGAATGGGCGAGACCATGGAGGGGCTGGGGAACAAGGATCATAACTTTTAAAATTAGGTTATTGCTAAATTGGAGCTAATGTTGGTCACTGGCCATTTGAGGACTGGTGTCCAAGGAATTGACTGAGCCATTCAATTTAAATACAAGCACAGTATCCAAATTTATATCTGACTGGCAGATTTCTTGCAGTTCCCTAAATTTACATGGTCGTGGTTGTGAAGTGAATTGTCAAAATGTGTTTTCTTCATTGCAGGAGACCTGTTGAAAGGTGATCAAGCTAGATAGCTTTACAGCTGGCAAGAAATAGAAAGGAACGACAATGCGAGAATATTGCATAATTTAGTGCACCAGTCATAAATCATTTGTTGTTTTGTAATGTTTGAAGAGCTGGCAATTCTTCATAGTCACAGCAAAATCTATCTTGTTTTACAACTGCGACTCAATTGTTTTTTTTTAATCTCTCTATTTGTTGGTTAAGCCTCAAACAATGTCCAATGTGGATTTATTCTGCTATTTTCTCAAGATAATGAGAATTCTATGTGATCATTTTGTTATAGCGGCCACAAAGGACACGGAACGCCATTAATGGATCTCCCTTTGGGCTTCGTGGAGTACATGTCCCTGTTGAGCAAGTGAGAGCTCTTCCGATGACAGACAAAGTAGTGGGAGTTTAAAACCTGCTTTCACAGCCTGGGCCGGCTGTTATGAAGGCCAGAGCACAGGCCTTGATTTGTTGTAAGCCTAAAGTGGTCTTTCCTTTGTTTTAATAAAGCAGTGTTTTAACGGACAACTGGCCTTGGTGAGGTTATTGCACGAATGATGAAGCCAATACTGTAACTGAAGTAATTGGCTTTTCTGAGGAGAGAAAATAGAGTCAATGTTTCGAGGCAGGAGGGTCATTTCTCTCTCCCCAGATGCTGTGTTTTTCCAGCATTTTTGTTTCAGATTCCAGCATCTGCAGTATTTTGACTTTATAATAGGCTTTTTTGTTTTTTCAAAGGGCACGCCACAGATTTGTGGAGATAATGAAATGCCGCAGGCCAGAAACCTTTGTTTCCTTGTTCCTCTCTCTCCACAGATGTTGTCAGACCTGCTGAATATTTCCAGCATTTTCATTTCTCTTTCGGATGTCCAGCACCCATTTGTCTTGAAATTAAAAGGCTGCCTGAAGCCTAGAGAGCTAGAGTATCAATGATGAACACAGTTAGAAACACATACACATCCAAGGTGAAAAAGCAGGCCCCAGTGACACACAACAGTGGTGGCAGTGTCGATGAGATAGTATACCACAAGTAGGCCAACAAACTTAATTAGGTTGGCAGACAGCCAGAGTGTAAACTGCCCAGAAGATCCAACATAGACATTACGATCCAAATTATGGAGAGGGTGGGAATGAACAGTACAATAATGGGGCAGCACTGGGTCATGTGTTGGGTATCACTGATGTTTGGCCATACCTGGCAGGTTGGTGCGATATCAGGGGTCACCGTGCATTGTAATGGCATGCAGTGCAGAAACCACACAGAACAGTTCTGGAAGTAGCTGATGCTCAGGCACCCTTTTAGCGCTTCTGGGGATAGCAAGCTTCGCATTATCGCACAGACTGCCTGGTTTAAAATCCCAGTCAATTAATCGGACCATTTGGGGAGAGTGACAATCCTGTTTCATCCCAAAGAGTGATTGAGGCAAAAATGAGATGATGACAAACATTGCGAGTCAGATTTCACACAGTGTGACATCCCATTAGCTGAAACAAGTCTACTTACACAGCGTGCCAGAGAGAAATTTATGTCTTGCGAAATAAAAAATGGCATAAATTTACACCTCAGCTTTCTTTGTAGATTGGGTTATTTAAGATGAAAAATCACCCGCAAATGAAGCAGCTGAGACAAAGCCTCCTCACTGAGTCCTGCCGCAACACATTTCAAAGACAATAACTCAGCTTCTAACAGCTTTCTTACCAATGAAGATTTCTGAAGCATTTTTTTTCTCCATTTGCCCGGAGTGTCAAACAGATGAGTACAAGTAATGAAAAATAATACTCTAAGCCTTAGAGAACTGAATTTCAAATCCTGCCAAAGAGGAAGGAGATGGGCTATTAAGGAGTGCAATTTGATTTTTAATTGGACTCCCAGCTTCAATCCACCCTCAAATCTGTGGGTGTGCATGCTTAAATTAAAGAACATTAAAAATATTCATCAATCGATGATTAAAGTATATTAGCTACAGCTCTGGCATTAACCTTAGATGGAAACTTTATTTTTTTTCAACCAACGGACCTAGCTGTCAGGCCAAGGTCCACTGCACAAGGTTGAAAAGCCTCCAGAGGAAAGAGAAGGTAAATCAATTCATGGTGGCTAATCCGGCATGTTTAAAAATCTATAGACAATTAGAAAGTAACAGAGTGATGGGAGTAAGGAGGTTTACAGGATTGAGGGAGTGCACCCTAAAGAAGGTACAGTATAGGATTGAATTATGATTTCAGCATGAGGAATCTGAGAGGGAGACTGTAGGCTGGTCTGTCTGGAATTAGAGGAACAAGAGATAAAAATTCAGAGGATAGTGATTACTTTAGCATCAATCGTACCAGGTAAAGATTTCAGCATGCATGTTGTGGACATGAAATATAAGCCGATTCCACCTATGACCTGTGTAACCACAACCAGCATGAATCCACCTCCAAACCGCACGATCTCCTGGAACAGACAGGAAAAGGACAGAGAAGAAACAATTCTAATGACCAGTTTTGGAAAACACTTGAGAAATTCTTCTCCCATCAATCAAGCTCCATAAGACATGAATATCTCCATAGGCCAGCTACGAGGGAAATGTAGGGAGTAGGGCATACTCCTTTTCCAGGCTAATGTACATCTGTCCAAGGTATTCAACACTGTCAGAATAGCAGGAGTCTATTAAATTTTGGGGAGATATTGGCTGTCTACAAAGATCCTCAGTCTCACTGTACAGTGAGACCATGACTGAGCTACAAGGAAAGATTGGGCAAATTGGGGCTGTTCTCCTTAGAAAGGCAGAGAATGAGGGGAGATCTAATAGAGGTGTATAAGATTATGAAGGGCATAGATAAAGTGAACAGTGGTAAGCTTTTTGCTAGGTTGGATGCAATACGAGGTGCCACGGGCTTAGGGAGGGGGTTGGGGGGGTGGGGGGGGGAGGTACAACTTGGATGTCAGGGGGAGGTTTTTCATACAGAGGGTGGTGGGGGCCTGGAATGCACTGCCAAGTAGGGTGGTGGAGGCAGGCACGCTAGGGTTGTTTAAGGCTTACTTAGACAGACACATGAGCGGACTAGAGATGGAGGGATACAGGAGACTTTTCTAAATAAAGATCAAGAGCTTTGGGATGTCCCTGGGAATCAATTGATTCCTATGGACCTTCCAACATATTTCATGGCTCACTTGCTTTATTTCTGTGCTTCTGAGGGCTCGGTAAATGTCTGTCTAAGTTTTGCATGTTTATTGATGTCTTTTCTATTACTTCACAGGTGATTCGGTCCGCCTTGTTGTCCAACAAGGGGCATACACGCGGTGGGTCGTGCGAGGGCTGCTCTCGGATGTTGCTTCGAGAGTTGCCTACTGCTTCACATCATTAGTGTACGCTTAAACTGGACCATCTGACGGGCAACATGACAGCTCAGTGACTATCACTGTTTGCTGTGCAGATACATGGATTTGGGCCGGTGTCTGCGGGAGTTTGCACATTCTTCCCGTGATTGCGTGGGTTTTCTCCAGGTGCTCCAGTTTCCTCCCACACCCCAAAAAACGTGCTCTTAGGCTGATTGGTGTAACAAATTGTCCCGAAATTAGTCTTCCCTCAATCTTCCCCAATAAGTGTAGACAAAGGTCATGGGTAGAGGAGGGCACTCATAATGTTAAAATGGCGGCGCGGGCTCATTGGGCCTAAGGGCCTGTTTCCTGTGTTGTTTTGTTCTTTGTTCTTTGAAACCATGCACCTGATCACCCAAAGCTTCAAAAGCTACCTAAGCCTCCAGCATGGCCGTCATGCCAGGTCTGCACTAGTGGAGACCAGTCGTAATTCTCTTCGCCATCTCACCATGCCCAAAGGAGAGTGTATTCCGTGCACTGGGATTTGAGCGGGCAATGCATATTTAAATGCTACTTTGAAAATGCTTATCAGCCTTGCGCCCTTTCTGGGCAGCATCTGGTTTGTGCCATCAGGAAGGAGCTGGGAGAATCGCAAACTCTTTAGTGCCCAGTGCCAAACGGATTTTTAGGCTTGCATGTAATTCTCCAGGACCCGGAATGGTGAGGTTGGAGAATCAGCCCCATGATTTTTAAAACCTTCTCCCTTGCTTTTGGAGGGTAGGCTCAGTTCCACAGGTGTGCACGATGCCAAGTTCATCACACTACACAAAGATAGGGTGATAGAGAAGACCGCAGCAAACACAGGGGCACCTCACTCCTTGTTGTCATGGGGAGGGCCTTTGTAGCCTGAGTTATCCAGAAACAAAGTGCAGTTTCTGAACTGGTGGATCTGTAGACATGATTATCTCCACAGACAAGGGAAATATAGGAAGCAGGGTATAATTCTTTACCAGAACAGAGTATATTTCTTTCCCAGACTTCCATAGATCACTCCAAGGCATTCAACACTGTCAGAATAGCTGGACTCTATTAGGTTTTGGAGAAATGTTGCCTATCTACAAATATCCTCAATCTCATCCAATCCTTCCATGACAACATACACGATACAGGAAAGTTCAATGGCTTCATATCTGAGTTTCAGAGTGTAGAATGGAGTGAAACAGAGCTGTGTCTGAGCCCTCATTCTGTTTGGCTTCACTTCTTCTCCATGGTCCCGACCTTTGTCTTCCTTGCAGATATAAAATGAGTTTACTTGCACATTACGTTAAACGGCAAGCTCTACAACCCATCTAAACTGAAAGTGATGATGAAAAACACATTGCAACCTGATCAGGGAGCTCCTCTATGTTGTGCTTGGAGAGTAGGCTCAGTTCCACAGATGCGCATGAGTCTAGTGTTCTAATCCCATATACAGAAACTGGGTGACAAAAACTCTTGGACTATTTTTCTGTAAATTGTGCTCCCTGACTACAAATATCAAGAAAACCATGGTCATGGGACAAGTTGTTCAATTTACACCTCTGGCTACAATAAATACCAACTCACTGTAAATGGTTAATAAATTAAGACATTCGACTTCCAGCTATCAGGAAAAGAAACTCGTTAATGTCTAAATTTGATATCTGTAGTGCATTATGGATATATTGTGACAGGATAAAATCATAAATTCACCATCTTACGGACAAAGCACCCAAATGTTTTGGTACAAATCAAACAGACATGGTTTCTGTGGATCAGGCACATCCTCAGGAAGGAAGACCCAAGAGGAAGACACCCAAGACTCCACTTCAAGGGTTCTCGTAAGTGTGTCTTGAAGGCCCTCAACAATGACTACCACAGCTGGGAGTCACTAGCTGCCAAAGAAGGAAATGGTGACACCTACTGTCTGCTGGCATGCACTACCAAAACATCAGTGGCTACAACTGCTTGGCAGCAAGAGCCAAGTGGGTGGCATGGTGACATGGTGGTTAGCACTGTAGCCCCAGAACCAGGGATGCAGGTTTGATTCCTGGCTTGGGTCACTGTTTGTGCAGAATTTGCATATTCTCTCCATGTCTGTATGGGTTTCCTGTGAGTGCTCCAATTTCTTCCCACAGTCTGAAAGACGTGCTGGTTAGGCGCATTGGCCATGCTAAATTCTCCTTCAGTGTACTCGAACAGGTGCCAGAATGTGGCGCCCAAGGGGGTTTTCACAGTAGTTTCATTGCAGTGTTAATTGTGACATTAACAAATAAAAACGCCAAAAACATGAACCCATAATGACACTTGGCAGCTTCATATGTGGTGCTTGTGGTAGAACCTGCTTCTCAAGAATTGGCACCTTCAGCTATCATATGAAGGCTCCACACCTAAATGGATTGGAGCTGCATTTTCATCCTCTCCCACAGGTGAAAACGTGCCAACATGTCACATGAAAGTTCTCTGACCTCATCTGTGGCTGGAATTGTCTGGTCGCACTCCTGTGGATGGACGTTTGGTGGAGAACCAAATTCTCTGTTCTCACTGGCAGTTGTAGCAAGGCGAATGAGGCTGGAGAATTCTGGCCTTATTGAACTAATTGTTTTCTCCATTAAAACATTTCCCCAGTTCACCATTTCATTGTATTGTCAGCCTTAGTTCTAAATTATGTATGTACTACTTGGATATAAGAAACAACTGAAGAATGATATAATGGTTAGAAAGAAAGCTGAACATTGGGCAAGGTGGGCAGAAATCAGTTCCGTGCCAAACGTAACAGAGATCAGTGCGTCAGCAACTTTCAGGTGTGACTGAGTTGGTGTGTGGGCTGAGGCAGTGCAACAGAGACACGCACGTGCAGATTGTCTATGTGTAAACCCAGCCTGAAAAGCAAGCCTCACGGGAGCCTGCTTTAAGGCTGAGAACGTTACATTCTTGCTGCATCAAAAACTGCTTAAAAAGTGACGTTAGGGAATTCTAAACCCTCCTCAGAATTCTACATTAATGACGACCTGCTTTTGCACCTCAGGGTAACTTTCAGAAATGATCTGCGCTCAGAGATAGATCGCATTAACGACCTTGGACCGGGGACACCAGCTGGTGTAGACGATCCTTGTATTTTCTCGAGATAATTAACAAAATCTCTAGAAAAAGACAAATTCAATCATTTCCATCACAGAGTGTGTCAGCCTTATTTTCAAAGGACATGGGAATTTTTTCTTCAGTCAGAAAGATGTCCCAGTAGACTGGGACAGAAAAATATTTGTATTCCTTAGTGTCTGGAATGACGGGAGGATACTGGTGGAACCTGGATATGAAAGTTAATCATGCTCCTCAAAAAGAAAAGTTTAAGGTGACTACTTTGTCTCAGTTTTACACACAGTTGTGTGTCTGAGATACTTCAGTCATTCTCATTACAGAAACAAATAGAAAGGGTCGAGAGCTTCAGGTTTTTAGGTGTCCAGATCATCAACAACCTACCCTGGTACCGCCCCTCCCCCCACCCCATGCTGACACTATAGTTAAGAAAGCCCACCAATGTCTCTACATTCTCAGAAGACTCAGAAAATTTAACACATCAGCTACGACTCTCACCAACTTTTCCACATGCACCACAGAAAGCATTCTTTCTGGTTGTATCACAGCTTGGTATGGCTCCTGTTCTGCCCAAGACCGCAAGGAACTACAAAAGGTTGTGAATGTAGCCCAATCCACCACACAATTCAGCCTCCCATTCAGTGACTCAACCTACACTTCCTATTGCCTCGGCAAAGCATCCCGGACATTCTCTGTTCCACCTTCTTCCTCTGAGAAAAATGTACATGAGTCTGAGGTCATGTACCAACCAACTCAAGAGCAGCTTCTTCCCTGCTGCTGTCAGACTTTTGAATGGACTTACCTTGCATTAATTTGATCTTTCTCTACACTCTAGCTATGACTGTAAGACTACATTCTGCACTCTCTCATTTCCTTTTCTAGAAGTGGTATGCTTTGTCTGTATAGCGTGCAAGAAACAACACATTTCACTATGTTAATACATGTGACAATAATAAATCAAATCAAATCAAAATCAGTTTCTCATACTGACAACCATGGTTCTATTTACCCTATGTTTTTATTTAAAACACTTTTATCACTTCTACTCACTTAAATTAAAGCTACGTTGATGCTCCTGCTCACGTTCTGCATAACATATTGGATCACCCACTCCCCTCCCATCCCAAGACACCCCTCGGGGTATACAATAGCATCTGAGGGATGAAAATGGAGTCAGTGCAAATAACATCAACTGAATCGAATCCTTCTTGGCCAAGAAGATTGTTGTGGAATAGACATGAGGAATGCAGTGTGACATTGCGCATTCCAGCAGCAGATCATTAAAAAGCATATAATTTGGATGGATAATATCCATTCTGCAATGAGCTCAAAATGTGCAAAAATAAAGATGTATTTAAGTTTTCGGTTGGTAACTTTCTCTTCCAGAAAATGAATGGCTGGCTGTATTTTTTCCCAATATGTTCTGATATTGCAGCATTCCTTTCAGTATATATTCAGTCTTGATGTTAATGAAACTTCTAATCTGTCTTTCATTCTTGATTACCATTTTTTCAATAGGCTTGGATGCACATCCTATCACATTACATACCTGGCTGATTGTATTACCACTATCGTCTGTAATAAGTTACAATAAATCACTACTATTCTCCACATAATTGTTGTTCCAATTTCTATGCTTGTTTCAGATTTTACCCAACTCCTAATTCTCTGGTTTCTCTTCTTTGCTGCTAATGCCTGATACAATTTTTCCTTCAGTATTCTGTTTATTTAAGAACATAATAAGAACATAAGAAATAGGAGCAGGAGTAGGCCATCTAGCCCTTCGAGCCTGCCCCGCCATTCAATAAGATCACGGCTGATCTGTCGTGGCTCAGTTCCACTTTCCCGCCCTCTCCCCATAACCCTTAATCCCCTCTCTTATCAAGAACCCATCAACCCGCGTCTTAAATATATTTAGCGAGGCAGCCTCCACCACTTCAACGGGCAGAGAATTCCAGGGATTCACCACCCTTTGAGTGAAGAAGTTCCTCCTCAACTCCATTCTAAACCGCCTCCCCTTTATCTTGAGGCTGTGCCCCCTAGTCCTACTGTCTATTTGCTTATGGTATGCGCTTCCTCCTTAGGTCCTTATTGTTAAGTAGTGCTGAGATTTAGTATTCCAAGGAATAGAGTTTTGGCCTCTGTTTTTATTGATTGAAGAAACTTGTCAGTGTTCATAAGCCAGGAAACTTTAATGTCCTCTTAGGACAATGTAGTCTAAGTAACTGACTAGTTTTTGTCATTGTCGCAGTGTCAGATTTCCTGATCCGACCTTCAGAGGAGTATGTGACAGTACTGTGCCTTTAAGAAATGCATTTGTCATGTTCCTCATGCAGGATGTATTTGTCTATAACGAGCACCCTCTATTGTTACTACAGCAGCATAACTGTTCCTATTTGTTAGAATGTTTGTTTTAATCTGGACTAAATCTGCCTTGTTGTTTGTAGGAGGTGGGGGTGGTAGTTTGCAGAGTAGGTCTAGATTGTGTTGATTAACAATAATACCAAGTGATTGTGTGGAGCTAGACTTATACAGAGAACTCAAGCTTATTTGCTGCTTTGAGTTGTTAGAGTGCAGTGCCTCACTTTTCCTCTCTGAAAATGGAGACTGGAATCTGCCAAGAAATAAGTCTCTTTTTCTGAGATTCTGCTGTTTGGGGATTTTTTTTTCTGGAGATGATTATATGAGAATCAGAAGACGGGTGTCCATCTGAGTTCTTTTAACATCAGGGATGTTGAAAGACTACAAATCCAGTATCCACGTGAGTATATCTGCTTTTGGTGCTAACTAGTTTGAAGAAGGGATTTATGTCTATGGGATTATTGCTAAATTGGAACAATGGAGGTAGATAGCTATTCAAAAATAAAAATGGTCATTTTTCAGGATGTTAATTTGTAAAAGTTTTATGCTAATTGTTGTAATATGCTAAATTAAGTTTGTTTTGATAAAAGCTTCCTAGTGGGTCAATTGAAATATACCTGGAGTGAAACATCATATGCTCACCATAATGCCAAAATCAAAGGTAAAAGTTGAGTTCTAGACTAACTTCATTACACACCTTGGAGTGTCTGATCTGGTCCCTAACAAGCAATGTAAGGACTCTCTGTGTGAACACATGGACTTCAGTTCCTAGTATTTACCTGCCCAACTGAATCACCAGTAAAATTGTACAGATAACCAATGCTCTCAATGACCTGATTAAATGGTGTTGCTAGTTGAAATTATATTACAGAATTTAAGGACAACTATTTTAAAAGTACATTTCCATTTTTAAAACCTTTAGATTAAGTAAAACCTTCCTCAAAATGGACATGATGACATGTCACTTCAAATGTGGTCAGAGCTGGCTACAAAAAATATTTAAAGATCAAAAGTCTCCTCCAGGGATGTCCACCCCATCCTCTATTAAAAGAATGTATGGAAGCCCCTTGGCTTCTGAGAATACAGGAGGCGGTAAGGGTTTGCTATTCAGGTTGGGTCAGTGAGGTAGGCAGGTCAGGTTAAGTAGGTTCAATGAGGTAATTGAGTTGGGATAAGCCAGGGGAAATAGTTGGATCGGGCGGGGGTAGGGAGAGTGGTGGTGGGGAGGGGGGGAGATGGAGAGGGGATGGGGTACTTGGGCTGGAGGGTGTAGTCAGTTTCAGAGGGTAGTTCAGTTAGAGGAGGAGTCAGGTCAAGGGGGTGTTGTTGGGTCAAGGGGAGGTAGCTGGGTCAGTGGGGTCATCAAATTAGGGGGTAGTCTGATCAAGGGATAAGTCGATTTGGAGGTAGTAGGTTGGAAGGGTGGTTGTTTTTGTGGGGGAAATCGTTGCCTTGAGGATGGGGGGTGTGGCTGCTGAAAGAGAGAGTTGGGTCAGGTGGAGGTGGTTGGAGGTTGGTTTTGGTGCACCATTCAATTACACTGGCTTATTATTGAGGTAGAACAGGTTTGAAGCAGTGCACATTTCCAGAGTAAATGTCGGGAAAGTCTCGCGTGTCTAGCTCAAGGCTCTGATTCTGAGCTGTCAGAGACATTTGGGTAGTGTCCTGTGCTGTGTAAATCAATCCATAGGAAGTTTAAACTTCCCGCCAATTTCAACAAATGTGCACACATCAGGACATCCAACAGGCCCTGATGCACAACAGCAACTTCAGTCCTGATTTTGCTATTCTGGATCTTGGAAGATTAAGACTGATGATTCCCATCCTGTCTCTGTCGTATATGCAAGTTTACTCCTCATCTGATTCTTTACTGTATAACATGAGATTTTAATCTCCATCCTATCTCTCTGTGGGTAGATTGGGTATCAGATCACCAATGTATTTGGAGTCTCAACTTTTGAAGATATTTGTCTTGAATCCATGAACCCAACAGCACTTAACCTGAAAGGATTTGTGGATGACCTGAATAAGCTAAATAATCTCCTTCGATCTCTCTAATGTTATAATAAATCACTGTGCTAATCTCATTATGTCACGCTATTAAATATCCGTGTCTGTATGTCTGAAATAAAATCATAGGTTTTGCGATTAAAAATTAATTAGCACTAACACTCTCATTCACAATGATTGGCAGAGCCAGTTCCAATGGATATAAATGTGGAAATGGCACATTGGTTAGCACTGCTGACTTACAGCGCCAGGGACCCAGGTTCAATTCCTGGCTTGGGTCACTGTCTATGCAGAATCCACACATTCTCCCCGTGTTTGCGTGGGTTTCCTCCAGCTGCTCCAGTTTCCTCCCACACTCCAACGATGCGTGGGTTAAGTTAATTGGCCATGCTAAATTCTTCCTGAGCAGGCGCTGGAGTTTGGCGACTAGGGGATTTTCACAGTATCTTTATTGTAGTGGTAATATATACTTGTGACACTAATAAATAACTTTAAAACTTTCTCTAGAATTACTAGTTCCTTTGATGGAAATCGGTGGTGATCACTTATAACAATGTGTGATTGATACTAGATCTAGGAATAGCTCATTTCAGTCAAAATACAGGAATGCAGGAACAAATATTGATTTTCCATTTTTATGATGAGAAGCCAGTTGGGAGACACTCCCATTTAGGTACATTGGACCAGCCTCAGTCAAGTGATGCTAATACTCGGTTCACTTGAAAATGCACAACGGGCCCATTAATGCACAAATTGCTTCAATTTTTAATGGTTTTGGCTCTTGTTTGTTATATCTGCTAAATTGCAGGAAGGCCTCTTGCTGCTTATTCCCTGCTAGCTTCCCACAAACAGACTGTGCAACGTTTGTAGATTGACTCTGACTTGGTGTTCAATTCATAATTCATCTACAACACAAACGGACAGGTCACTTTATTTAAGTTATCCTAGCTCAGCGGAGAGTAGGTTTTACTCGAGGTGCTTTAATGTAGTTACAAGACAAGCAAGTGTGCTGACAGCACTAATGGAAGTGGATCAGGATTAGGAGAGATGGTAATTGTAGCTTCCTCAAAGTATGAGCAAATTCACTCAAAGCTGCAACTTTAAAAAGCTGTGTTGATCTGGTATTGTCCTGCATTATTGCACCTAAGTGCAGTTATTACATGGGTTCACATTGAGCATACAGCACAGAAACAGAACCTTTAGCTTAACCGCTTCCATGCCAGAATTTACACTCCACTGGAACCTCTTCCCATTCTTCATCATGTAACCTTATCAGCATAACGTTCTATTCTCCTCTGCCTTCTCTGCTTATCTCGCTCCCCTTTGCATGCATCTCAATGATTCACCTCACTTACTCCTTCAGTTCCAAATTCCAACTATTCTCTAGGCTAAATATATTTCTTCTGAATTCCCCGTTCGACTTCTTGGTGACTATTTCACATTGATAGCCTTCAGTATTGTTCATCTCAGTGGAACCACAATCCGTGTTTACTCAATCAAAACCTTTCAGCATTTGATAGACCTCCATTTTCAAGAGAAAAAAAGATCCAGGTTGTTTAATCTTTTCTAATAGGTACAACCTGCTGAAAATTAAGGCTGTGTCGTTTAGCTCCATAGTGCCGAGTTTTGTTTTGGCCAGAACCCTTCAATGTCATTTGCCCCTGCCACTGCTGCCCACGAGAATGGAGATTTTGGTGCTTGGCCTCCAGTGGCCCAGTAGCACAGTGGTTAGCACAACTCCAGGGACCCGGGTTCAATTCCTGGCTCAGGTCACTATCTGTGTGGAGTTTGCACGTTCTCCCTGTGCGTTTCCTCCAGGTGTTCTGGTTTCTTCCCACAGTCCAAAGATTTGTGGGTTAGGTGGATTGGCCTTGCTAAATTGCCCCTTAGTGTCAGGGGGACTAGCAAGGTAAATGTGTGGGGTTATGGGGATAGGGCCTGGGTGGGATTGTTGTCGGTGCAGGCTCAATGAGCCAAAAGGCCCCCTTCTACACTAGAGACTCGATGAGCTGGCTTCTGCACGACCCTTGTCCCTGGCTTTGCAGGCCAGTCAAGCCCAATAATCTCTCCACATGTGTTCTGATTTTAAAGCTATTCTCAGAGAAAAGGTGCTGCTTCTTCTTCATGAATATCTTCCACCTCTTCCATTTCCTGTTCTCCCCCTGCTGCCTGTCCAGGATATGGTCCTTGGATATATGAAAGGAGAATGGCAAAGGATAGGACAGTAGCCAGCTTGCGGGGGGTAGCAAAAAGTGTGTGATGATGCCTTCTACAGCCTTGTAAGTCAAAACAGAAAAGAAGATGAGGGGGAAATGGGATGAGAGTGATAGGGTTCAGTTTAAGTACACAGTCATTTCAATGGTTGCAGCCTCAATGTTTGCCTCAGTCACAGTCACTCCAATGGTGGCCAACACTGCCTCTTTCACTGGGCTGAAAAGATACTGCTGGGTTTGCCCCCTGCCAGTTTGAGCCTGCTGCCTTTAGGTGGAGTTCACCTTGGCCTGCAAGAGAAAGAAATGTATATCAGTGAGTGTGGTCCAATATATTGGTTAAATAGCTAACATTGTGTGCAAACTGTAATGTGTGGCTGTGAGGCCTGCAGCAGTGCCAAGCCTGTGAGATAAAACTATGAATATTGAGTATGACTCATGATTGACTGAGATTGCTGGTAGGTGAGCGATGGTGAACTGAGCAGTGTGTGAAACAGGTAGTGTAGTTGGTAGGATAAAGCATTCAAAGGTAAATTCATGTGTCCTTCGTATCGCATGTGAGATCAGTAAGTTTCTTGCAGCATCCAAGTTGTCAGGACTAGATCCCTGGCATTGACAGCTACCTGGTCCCATTGCTTATCTGGTTCCCTGCAGAAACAGAGCTGCTCTCCACCTGCCCATCTCATTCAGCAGGGCCTCAGTTGCAGTAGCAGAAGCTCTTGGAACCTAATCTCTGCAATGAAGTGCCAGCCTTGTGTTTTGGCCTTGTCAAAATGCTCTTATTCCAGCCAAAACACAAGAGGTGTAGGCTGGCATTTAGTAGTGCAGACTAACTTTAAATCATGCTAGCCTATCATGATTCTGACTCCTTTGTCTGTGTGTTGAGCTACTCAACTGCATGGTTAGCATTGACTGCGTGCCACAATCATCTGAATTAGCAAGCCGTGTGAATTTTGCATGCAGCCTGCAATGGAAGCAACAGACACTGATTAATCGCACATCACAATTCTATGACTCATTTTCATTGAATTTTAAATGTAAATATCCAAATGGAATATGGGAGCAAATTGATCCAGGGTATGGATGCACATGTCAGTAAGTGTTGCAGTCCAAGTTAAATTTAACGTGATGTTAACACGGGAAAGAAATAAGAATGACTAAGCATGGCAAAGAGAGAGCACTACGATTTTCTAATTCTGCACTGGAGCCCTTGGTGAGGTGGAGAGGAGATATGCCATCTATCCACATGGAGCTCAGGTAACCCCACAAACATATGATCAAATTACCATCATGGTCAATGCCAGGAATCTCACCCTGACAAACATTTCTGAAAGTAATGAAAGCATCAAGCATTGCAAGAATTTCAATGACCTCACACAAGGGGTCAAGGTTAGCAAACGTATCTTCAAAATGCCATACCCCACCGACTGCACCACCAGTTTCACACACTTCTCACACCTCCATCATTCGCCCACCAACAATCCTTAACTATCTCCACCTGATAAGGTCACAGAAATGCAAACAAAACGTTAGTAACAGGATAAAATTGAAAAGGAGCAAAGTTCTGGGGGGGGGAACGATTCTCCCCAAAAAATTCTAAGTGCTGCATTCACCGGAAAACTGGTGTAAATCATGATTGTTTTTTTCAGTGGCAGTTCACACTCGAATCTCCCACACCCTGCGCAATGCAGAGGTCACAATCGTGGATATCATTAAAAGCTCGGGGGGGGGGAACACTGGTGGGGCCTATTCACACCAGAATCAAGCAGTCCCAGAACTCTGCACATGTGCAGTGGCCTTGATCTGTCAGTTGGCTGGCCAGCTTGATCACTGGCCACCTGGGACAATCGCATTGCTACCCCTCTAGCCCTCCCCATGGCCTGATCACGGCTCCCCATCTATTCCCGGGCCAGCCCTGAGCCCCCTGTCCAGGAACACCCTGATCTCCAGCCTCCCCACCACGCCCTGACAGACCCCCCTTCCCCGAGCCTGCCCCAATCACTGGCCTTCCTCCAGCCCCGACCAGATCCCAATGTGGAGAGGCGGCACCACCACCGCCCCCCCCCCCCCCACACCAATTGCCTCTAAGCCCTGCCCCCTAGGCCCCACCCCCTAGGCCCCATCCCCTTGGCACTGTCCCATGCCCAGTGGGCAGTGCCAATGTGCCCCGTGGGCATTTTGCCCCTTGGGCAGTGCCAAGGGGCACAGGCTGGCACTGCCAGGGTGCCCATGGCCAGGGAGTACCCCCTCCCCTCCCCCACTGCCTGGCCCCCTGAGGGGGAGAGCTACTCTAAACCCCACCAGAATGAAATTGTACTGGTGGGGTGGGAGATGCTATTGGGCTTGAAGAATTCACTCCCAGCCTGATAATCATATTTAAATTACATTAAAGTAAGGTTAAAATAGCTTACCTACTGTTCCCGCTGGTTTCCAGCATGGTCCCGGCTGGATATCCGGGAGATGAGCGCACGTTGGGAACGCATACATGAATCCCATGAATTGGTGCAGGCGCAATTCTCATGGCCCAACACACTAAAAAATTAGCACATGGGGATGGGAGAATTGTACCAATGTTCAAGAGAACCCAACAAAGCCCACACTCCTATGAATAGTTCTGGCCTACATGTTGGCTACAATTCTCCGGCTGTTCACTCTGGTGGGATCCTCTTGTTCAGCGGACAGTGCACCTCTGCTGCAGATTTCCCGGTGAAGTCCCACTCTTAACTGCGGGTCCTGTATGGCGCATCATCTCCCACCACCAGAAAGATGCAGTGAGGAGGTTAGATAATCCGTCCCATTGTTTCAAAAAATATGTAAATTTATAAGAATGATACTAGCTCTGAGCGGTTATTGAACAGGCTGGAGTAGCTTCTCTAGAAAGGCAAAAACTTCAGCACCATTAAGGTAACAAAATGGGGGAGTAGGGTAGACTAGAGGAGAAAGAAGATATAATGGATAACAATGTATAGAAGACATAGTAGAGAGAAGATGGACAGAATTCTCTCCAAAAATTCCAGCTATGGAATTCACGAGAAAACTGGAGGAATTCACGTTGCTTTTTTCCCAGTGGGAGTTCACATTAGAATTCACACTGGGAGATGCGCGAACGGCAGGAACGTATGTACAAATCCTGTGCATTCCTGGCCACAAGATTCTCCCACCTCACTGCGCTAGAAAATTAGCAGGGTGTGGAGGGAGAACAACCGCAACCCCCCCCCCCCTGATATTTCTACATGTGGGAAGAACAAAACTGAGGGCTGTAAGTATTATTTATTGACTAATAACTCCAACTGGGAATTCAAGACAAACGTCTCTGCACAGACATGGCTCAAATTTTGTGGTTATTACGTGAAATGATCAAGGAGAATCATAGAGAAAGAAACACAAGGCAGAAGGAAATTGAAAATTGTGCTGATAGAGTTAGGCAAGGGAAGTTAGAGGAAACTCATGTGGAGCATAAATAACACCATCTGGGTCAAATGAACTGTGCATTCTATGTACATTTTGTGCAACACTATACCTGACTTTGTTCCTGATCCTTGAATGTATTCCTGTGCCTGGTTCTGGTTCTGTACTGCAGCATTGTAGCTGGATAAATGATACTAGAACTGCCGCTTCCATTTGCCAGTGGCTGCCCTTTGGTTTCTCCTCGCATCTGGGAATCAGACAGAGGCACACAGTGGCAATAATGTATCAACGTGGCCAAATGATTTTCCATCATATCGGTGAGGAAGTATTTCCTTTGGGTTCTGTTAGCTTAAGTATGCAGTGTGAGTATTTTTAGCAAATTAATATGTAAATTTGTGAAACGAGGACATTGCAGTTGGCACTACAGATGTGAAGAAGGGAGAAAATTAGAAAATGAGATTTGTGATAGCAGTGCGAGGGATCAAAAGAATTTTCCTTTTTCTATTCGCTTTGCTCAGACGAGACAGAGTTTTAAATTATACGGCCGTTAATGGATTTGTTTATTACGGATATCACAAGAGGATCAGAAAATTACAGATGTGTTAAATGAATTACAACGTCAGTGTGAGGTTGCTGAAGAAATATTTAGATTTAGTCAGATTAGTTTACAAATGGAGAAGCTCTTTCTTTATAGAGGACTACATAGTATTTATTATTCAGAAATAGGCCATTCGGCCCAGCTGATCTATGCTGCTGTTCATGCAACTCATGACATTCACATCACACCCTCTTCGTTAAACCCGATCAGCACATCCTTTCATTCTTTTCTCCTTCATGTATTTATTTAGCTTACCCTGAAAAGAGTCTATGCCATTCGCCTCAACTATTCCTTAAGATGGTTTTACATTCAAATCATAATTCCACACTAAAGCGACTGTGCTGCTTTAGTATCAATTTAATATGGAGAGTTTGAAATGCTTGCTTAACTTTGATTTGGAGATGCCCACTTGGTTGTCCCCTCTTGCTCCTGGGTTAAACATTGAGGGATGGTGGCCCAAACTCACACCTGAGCTCATAATATAGGTCGCTGAGCTATACTGCGTTGAAGTGCTGCACTCCAGCATTGAGCCCCCTCCCATTGCATCTTCCTGCTCTAGTGGATGTTCAAATCTTAATGGCACAATCGAAATGAGTTCTTCTTCTGGACTGACTACTGCATCCAGTTTTCAGCCATGAAAGGGTATATTGGCCCTGGAGAGTGCACACTGAACAGTTCATGACACTGATTGCTGGAATGAGGGAATTGTCCCATAAGAAGAGATTGAGTCGACTAGGTCTATGTTCCCCACATTTAGGAGAGTAGAGAGCTGATCTCACTGAAACATTGAAAACTTTTATGGGGATTGACAGATTGATGTTGAGACAATGTTTCCCCTAGCTGAGAGTCTAGACTTAAGGACCACAGTCTCAGATTAAGATGTCACCTGTCAGCCATTTAAGACTGAAATGAGGAGAAATTTCAACTCAAAGAATTGTGGATCTTTAGAATTTTCTACTCCAGAGCATTCGGGATGCTCAGTTGTTGAGTATATTCAGGACCGAGACCAATAGATAGCCAAATACTCAGCAGATTAAGAGATAGTGCAGAAAGGTAGAGCTGTGATAGGAGATCAGCCACAGTCATTCTAAATGGAAAAGCAGGATTGAGGGCATAATGGCCTCATCCAGTTAGTATTTCTTATGTTCTTCTGTTCTCTAGCTATCCTTGTTGATCTTCCGATTCCCTGTTATTGGATAACTTTTTCCTTTAACGCATCTGAACCTCAAGCTCTGGAAATCTATCCTAGTTTGCACCCACCATGGCCACAATTTAGGCGAGCTGATTAGGCAAGCATACAACCCAACCTGGAGGTATGTGGAATTGTGCCAGAAGGCGTCAGGTGTGCTTACTGACGTTGCCGCATCCTTGCACAATAATTTGGTTGGCAGGCACATGCAAGATTTGGAAGCACCTTCCTCCACAATTGGCCGATTTAGGGGAAAATTGAACACAATTTTACATGACCCATCTGCTTTTATGGTGGTGGACAGGCCAATTGGCTAGGCGGACTTCACATTTTAGCTTTGTAAAATACTTAATCCTTTGAAGAACAAACTTTCCATAAATAGGTATCCTCCCAATCATCAGGCAAAGGCATAAGCATGGGTATGCGAGGAGGTAGGGTACTTGAATGAGTGGAGAACAATGCATCCTAAAGGTACAGAGTTCATCTCCTCTGCACTCCCCACAAATGTAACACCAGAATTGATTATTTTCTCGTACCAAAAACAGCATTTCACTCAGTGATCTCCTGCTCCATAGGTAGTATTGTGATCTCTAATCATGTTCCTATTTTCCTGAAGTAAAAATGGCTGAATCAGAGAAAAAGAATAGTAAGAATCCTAGCTGTTCAATGTGAAAGAAATTAATGCAATCCAAACAGCACTGGATTTCTTGCTGCCTCAAGTGCTGATAGGAGCATACAGTTTGCCAAACAAAAACTACATGAGTTTAGAAATAAACTGAATTGATGTTTGGCTCTCCTTACTAAGAAGAAATTAGACTATTTCCTCTGTGCTTGCCTCCAAGGGTAAAAGGATGATTAAGGTGGAAGATATTTATCAGGCATTTAAAGTTAGGTGCATTGGCCATGCTAAATTCTCCCTCAGTGGATCCGAACAGGCACCGGAGTGTGGCAACTGAGGGACTTTCGCAGTAACTTTGTTGCGGTGTTAATGTAAGCCTACTTGTGACACTGATTAATAAACTTTTAAGAACTTCTATGCTGATTTATATGAAATAGATCAGTTTGGACATGCACTCGTACATATGGAGTACTCATTTTCTCCCTTCAAACCCCCAACAACTTCTGAAGACCAAAGGGTGATCCTAAAAGCTCCCATTTCTAAGGGGGAAGTTTTTTTTTGCCTTGATGGCTCTTCAATCTGTGAATCGCAGGGACCTGATGGTTTTGGGAGAGAATTTTATAAGGAATTTTAAAACTTGACAATATATCTTCTGATTGGTGTGATGACCATTCATTCAAAACAGGTCTGCTGCCACAGTCCCTTCGAGTAGCGAAAAGCTCCTTAATTTTGAAGGGAGACAAGAATCCCGAGCAATGTATATCCTTTCAGTCAATCTCACTCTTGAATGTAGATTTGAAATTGTTGTCTACAATACTGGAGATGCATCCAGAAAATATCCTCTCCGTGGTTACCCAGGGCAATCAGACTGGGTAAATATAAAGGGCCGGAATTCTTGTAACAACATTCAGAGGTTATTAAATATCATTCAGGTCTTCTGAAAGCAGGCGATAGCTTAGTAATCTCACTAGATGCAGAGAAAGCTTTTGACTGAGTGGAGCGGAATTATCAACTCTGCAGGCTGCAGAAATCTGGGCTGGGTGGAGTTTAAGTGGATACAAGTGCTTTGTAAAAATCCACTAACAGGATTTCTTACTGACCATTGTAGATGTGATCATTTTTTGTCTTCAGCGAGGGACTAGGCAGGATTGCCCGTTATCACTGCTACCGTGTACAACAGCTATTGAACCCCTAGTGGAGACAATTAGACATAATCCTTTGGTATTTGCTTGTGTAGTGGTGGAAAGCAACATAAGATTACATTATGCACGGATGATGTGTTGCCATTCATGTCTAATCCAGTTGTCTCTGTTCCTGCTATTATTGACATTGTGGGTAGGTTTTGCTTCTTTTCAGGCTATAACATTAATTTTGCAGAATTTGAGGCTATGCCTTTATGAAGGCTTAGAGGGAAACCTTCACCCACCGTGCTCCTTTCCCCTTTAGAAGTTTCTCCTTTAAGGTTTACTTATTTAGGTATTTCCAATACTCCCTCAAATGACTTGAAATTCCAGATTTTTATTTAAATTCAAATTCCATCATCTGCCATAGCGGGATTGAAACCCCAGAACATTAGCTGAGTTTCTGGATTTATAGTCTAGCAATAATACCACTAAGGCATCACCTCCCCAGTAGGAGGCTGGTTTTCTCAGGTAAACAGGGAGGTGGAAAGAAGGCGGAGAAGAGGTTCTTTATTTCTCTTTCAAGGAGCTGTGGTGTGGCCCTTCTTTAACTGGTCGAATCCAACAGGTAGGGGCTGTTCTTGTTGGCCCCTCTCTAAGTGATGAGAGTTCTGTCTGCTTTTAGATGTTTGTTATAATTTAACAGGGAATAAAACTGGCTGCAGTATCATGTGACCATATAAGGATAATTTTAATTGCAACCTGAATCCTCTTCCCACCTGCTGTGGTGGTTATTCAAGTTTCTTATTGGCCAACATCTTTGTGTGAGAACGGATACCATCAAAGTCAATGGCATCTATTTACATTTGTCAAGCACTCATTGAATTCCAAATGTCTTTCATGTTTTAGAATGCATCCTTTTGTCTCCTTGTGAGATAAGAGAGAATAGTTGAAATCTACACGAGAAGGTGACTCCCTCGGAGTCCATTTTGAATCAATTCCATTTTTAAAAATGTAACCTTAAAAGTAGGTTGTCAATTTATAACACCGTCATGACGCTCCATTGTGACATGTGCTACGAGTAAGCTTCGCCCTGGGTTTTGCACTTCTTTTCATTTGAATTGTTTAAAACATCCCTGAATTGAATATTTAAGTTCACAACAGTGTGGCTGGCGAACAAGGACAAATCTGACTGGTTGGCTTTTTTGGCAGTAATACACTGAATTAAAAGTTACAAAATTGTGTTGAGCGTTGCTGACAAGAGGAAACTGTTCAGCGGTGTCCTTAAAGGAATATAACCGTTTTCAGTCACTGCCCCCTCCCGATCCTCCCTGCTCCCCCCACCGCCCCCCCCCCCCCCCCCCCCCCCCCCCAGGCAATTACCCACAGACTTTCCTACAGCTTGGCTACTAACTCCATTCCTCTCCCTGGGCAATTCTGAGATTAAGCCAATCTGTGCTACATTCGATCCCAAGATGAGCTATAAACTTATATCAGTGCCATCACTAAGGCTGCTTACTTCCATCTCTGTAATGTCACTTGATTTCACCCCTCTGCTAACAGTCACAGAATCTGTACAGTACAGAAAGATACAATGTGGCTCATCAAGCCTGCAATAATAACAATTCCAGCCAGGCCCTATCCCTGTAATCTCACATATTCACCCTGCTAATCTCCCTGACACTAAGGGACAATTGAACATGATCAATTAACTTAACCCGCACATCTTTGGACTGTGGGAGAAAACTGGAGCACCCAGACAAACTCCACGTAGACACAGTGAGAATGTGCAAACTCCACCCATGGCTGGAATTGAACCCAAGGTCCTAGTGCTGCAAGGCAGCAATGCTACCCATTGTACCACCGTTTCACCCCACCTCATCTATGCCTTTGTTAACTGAAGACTGACCTATTCGAACACAGTACTGGCTGGTCTCCCACGTTCTATTCTTCATTAAAACTTAGAATCATCCAAGTTGCCAGCATCTTAACTCAGAACAGATTCCACTCCCCATATCACCCCAAAACCCACTGACCTTCATTGACTTTCGGGCAAACAACATCTGTGATCTTAAAATAACCATTCCTGTCTTTAAATCCTTCCACGATCCTGCCCTTCCCTGTCTCTATAACATCCTCCAACACACAATCCTCTGAGATATCCGACCTCTAATTCCTGCTACTTGGGCTTTTCCAATTTAGTTTGCTCACACCACCAATGGCTTCACTAGTCTTGGCCAAAAGCTGTGGAATTCCATTACCCCTTCCTCTGCGTTACAAAAATTACGAAGCTTTAAAATATTTGGCTGTGTGAGATCATTTTGGCAAGTAAAGATATGAAAGATACTATGATAGATGCAAGTCATCCTTTTTTCTGAGCATGTGTTTTAAACGTTTTGTGCAAATTTAAATTTCACAATATTTTCCATTTCTGCATCACAGTGAGTTGACACACTTTGCTCCTCGTTGTATTCAATTATATAGTACTACAGTGCCTGGTACACTAATGCCTGTCACAAATCTTCCAATCCTAGAAGCTGGTAATTTTTGTAATGCCTGATGGCCTCTAGTGGCAACAGGCATTATTACCAGCAATATGTACTGCTATGTAACATGAGAGAGCTTAATAATCCTTCGTCATATATCTCTGTCAGTTGCACCTTAAGGTCAAATGAGGTGTCTGTACAACTTTAAATGAACTTTGCTGCAGACTTTCAGCAGTTACAGGGCCCAATCTACGCCTTAGTATGCCTAGAAGATGTTAATCATTGCTGCTTGATATGAACTCACTATTCTGAAGGTACTGTCTGCATGGTTGACTTTGAAGGTGAAAGTCAAGATAGAGTAAGCTGCCTTCCACTCTCTGGTTAGGAGAAATTGCCAATGTACCCTTTTATACTCTCACATTTTGATTACTTCCCTTTTAGATGACACATTTGTCACCTCTACTACCAGGTATTTTCATAGCCTAAAAGCACCCTGCATGGAGAGAAAACTTTCTGTTTCATTCTTCCTGTAATGATCCTCAGCCTGTATCCCCTTCTCCCAGACTTTTCACCAGTGGAAACAACATTTCATCACATCCAGTTTTATTGAGCTTTCCTTCAGAGCAATAATCTCTTAATCCTGGTGTTACAGCAATGCATCATTGTGGTAACCTTTCCATGTCTCTTACATACTTTCCTCAATAAGATGCCCACAACTACACTCAATAATCTAAATGTGGCAAGTTGACTCTGATTGACAGAGGTATTGCCATGGAGAATGCACCAGGTGATTGAAAGTTAACTGCCAAGCGTTGTTTGAAACTTAAACTATACAGTTTGACCTTGATTGGTCAAGGCATTGTCAAGAGGAATGAGTCAGCAAGTGACTAATACTTATTTTCTTTAGCTGAAACAGCACAAGCTGTATAAATGTTCCTTCTGTTTGCACAGAACAGAGCTCAGTACTTTCCAGTACTTGCAAATATGCCACATTGCGAGCCTGACTGACAATCTTAAATTAGCCATCAACATTTTCAGAGTCCACTTGCCATCCAATCAGTACCTTTTTTTATACAATATAAATTGTCACTTTCCATTTACACTGGTCGCCTTGTAAAGTATCTTGGTGACTGTAAAACAAGAAGTTTTGACATTTTTTTTGCCCAACAATACACAAATAAAATTTGAAAAATGAATCTGTGGCTGAAAACTGTTCTGGTAAAAGTGGGGTGTTGGAATGAGAACTGGTGAAAGTGGGGAAGAGCACGTGTGCTCTTCGGGTGGGTCTACACCCAAATCATGCAAGGACAAGTGTTCCAGCAAGCTGCATAACTAGAAAAGTGGAGAGGATTTTAAACCAAATATGGAGAGCAAGTTTGAGAAGGTGCAGTAAATCAAAGAGTAGAGACAAGGCAAGAAAGGAAAGTGCTAATGTGGAAAATGATAATGTGGACCATGACAGGAAGGGATAGAGTGTAGAATTGTTGGAATAAGTTAATGGTTAAGACTAGGCATTTCAAAAATAGTAAAAGGACAAAATTAAAGGCTCTTTAACTGACTGCATGTAACATTCAAAACAAAACATAAACTGCTAGCTCAAATAGAAATAAATACAATCTGATAACCACTACAGAGACATAGCTGCAGAGTGAAAGAGATTGGAACCTAAAATATTGAAGGTTACATGACATTTAGGGAGGACAAGAAACAGGGAAAAGGGTGAGGGATGATGAGGTAGCTCTGTTAATTAATGATGGTATTAGCATCAGGCTGAGTTGGGAGATGGGTTGGTGGGCAGTGGCAGTTCATGGTTTGGGGAAGTTGCGGTGTGAGGGGGTACATATTTCAAAGAGGTGCCATGAAAGTGTCATCACCCTCTGACACGTGAGAGGTGAGGGTTTCGTTTTTACTCTTGTGTCATTTGAAATTAAAGTAAAATGTATTTATTGGTCACCAGTAAGCTTACATTAACATTGCAATGAAGTTACTGTGAAATTCCCCCAGTCACCACACTCCAGCGCTTGTTCAAATCAATGCCACCACATATTTCAAATTGTGGGAGGAAATCGGAGCATCTGGAGGAAAGACGCACTGACACGGGGAATGTGCAGATTCCACATAGACATTGACCCAAGCTGGGAATCGAACCTGGATCTCTAGCACTGTGAAACAGCAGTGTTAGCCACTGTGCAATCGTGCTGCCCAAATTCTCTGCCTGATTACAATTATACCCTAAACAATGATGCTTAGCTCCAAACCCTGACCTGGTCTTTGAGATTTTTCTTCAGCAAATAGCATACATGAGATCCTCATTGTATTTGGGTTCGTTGTTGAGTAGGAAGTGGCCAAGCTGACATGCTGGCCACGGTTTTCCGGCCATGTTGCGCCTAGAGCAGATCACGCTAATCCAGAAAGATTGCGTGAGGACCCATAGGCAGGTTTTGCGCCTGTGCTAAATAACTTGTGATCTTCCCAGACCCTTCTTGCAGGCACAAACCAAATCTCACCCAGAAAGAGCATGAGGCTGATTAACATGAGATTGACTTGACTTCAATGTCATTTGCATGTTTACAATATAGCTATACCCCCCCTTCTGGAATGTCTCCCTCCCCTCCCCCCCTCCCAGTGGGAAGTCACAGGGACATAAATCACTACTGATCCCTTGAAGTGTGGATCAGGTACCCTGGATTGTGAGGGCAAGCGAGGAGGTGAGCACCACTTAACACAAACCTTCAAAGGGTAAGTTAGCCACTGCCATCCTGCAGGATGAAGCATCCTCAGGGTTATTACAATGAGGCCCATGCTGCTACCCGACCTGTCATTGAGTGAGCATTGGCATACTGAAGATGTGGTCCCACCATCTGGAGAGGACACCCTCCAGTGGGTCTCACGTATCATGGTGATCGGCTGTGCCCTCCACAACCTTATGCAGCATTAGAGTGACACTCTAGAGGGGAAGCGAACCAGGAGGGAGTGGAGAAAGAGCCCGAGAAGCACCCAGAGGATGGAGAACAGGTGGCAGCAATGGTCCAAGCTGCCAGGAAGACCAGAGAGGCCCTGATTGCTGCTAGATGTTCTGATTAGGTGACTTTGTGTCAACAGCTCCAACTCCAGCCCCTGTTCCCCCTCCCCTGAGGAAAACCCACAACTCCGCGCCCCTTCCAAGACCCTTGCCTACGCTTCCAGAACACTTGCCCAAATCCCCCTCCAGAAAAGTGCTTCTCTGTGTCCCCTCTGAGGGTCACATTGACATCATGGCAGAGTAGTGTGCCTGTGTTGGGCAAGACTTCAGTAAATGACAAGGATGTTGCTCCAGAATATCTGTCATCATGGGTCTCCATGGCTCTCACTGTTTGGATTACTTGGGAAGCCAGTCGGAGATTCTGAGTACAGATGGAGAAATAAACTGCTGTCTTCCAAACCCTATGGCCCATCATGCCCTTGACAGGCATCCTCTGGAGGGTCAGGACCTAGAGAGCCCTGGCTGACTTTAGGGTGTCACATACATAGCTGTGCCACCCTGTTCAGCCAGCTGCCCTTGAGATGCACAGATGTCAGGTGGTGGCAGGGGCAGGGGGATACAGAAGGGGTGACTGCCAGAATCTCCTAGGTGGAATGCCCGGGGTGGCCTCCAAAGCTTCCTCTTCCCTCAGGATGCTCACGGGCCAATGGAACACTCCATGGGAAGGAATGAGTGCCAGGAGCCTTTGTGTCATTTGGCTCTGCCATTCCTGGAGTTTCCACCCTTGCAGTGTTGGCCTGGGTGCAATGCTAGCACCATCTCCTGCATCTTAAGGCTGTGGGAATCCTCCAAGCAGTCTTGCAATTGCCCAAATGTTGCTGACAAACCCTTCTGCAGTTCCCAGCTCTGCCTCTGCATCTCCAGCAGCTTTGGGAGAATGTTTTCTGGTAACTGAGCATCTGGCTGGAGGCCAGCTGTTTCTTGGGATCCAGCAGACTTCTGCCTGCCCAATCACTCAGACGTTCAGCTGCTTTATGATATTCACCAGATAGTAAGCCTTAAGCCTGTGGACTAAGTTCACCCATCGATGTGTGTGTGTCTCTGCACTAGTCAATGGTGCGGGTGATTTCTGTGAGGCCTGGTCAGTGCTTTCCTTGGAGTTTTCTGCTCAGGGGCTCGCGGGGGTCGCAGGGGGAGGGAGGGGGGAGTGACGCGTGCTGGCTCCTGATGACCCAGCCTCATCAAGTGTTGATCCTGCAAGAAAAGGAATGTGATTCAGTGCAAGGATGGGACAAGTATGTGGGTACAGGTCATATGGATGAAGGTTCTGTGTATCCTCACCTCTATGGCACAGGGCAACCTCCATTGACAGTCACAGCTCTCTTGGCACCCCTGAGATCTACATCGATCTCTCCTTACAGGTCGTAAGGGGGCACAGCTCAGAAAATCCCCTGCCAGTCTATTCCCTCTCCATTTCTTTTTTTTATTGTGGGCTATTTCCTCCTTGGGGATGTTGAAAGCTTGATGGTTGAGGGGGAAAGGGTTAACAGGTGGTTATATGTTGGCATTGTGCCTCATCAGCCAGCTGTTGTCAAGAGTGCCAAAGTGATTTGAGGAAGATGTTGGGTGCTGGAAGGCGCGAGGGATGTCAGGGAATGGATTGACGTGAACATGCCCAGTGTGACAACCAGGACTGATTCCAGGACAGGACAGATGGATGCTCACCCTTGCAGCTTGAACAAGGTCATCCATTTTCTTGCAACATTAGATGGCATTCCTCAGTGTCAGACTGCAGCCATTGCATCCCAGGCTGCATTTGCCTCCTTGCTCCTGGGTCATCTACCCACTCAGGGGTACAGGGTGGCCCACCTCTCCTCTATGGCATCCAGAAGTCATTCTCTCGCCCTCCAAGTGTGGAGCTGCTCCCCATGCTTCCATCCTCCTGGTGCGACTGAGTGCAGAGGGAGTGTTTGAATGCAGCTCCCCCTCATTAACAGTTTACCTGGGGACTCCATACCAGCTTCTTGTTTCTTGTGGGGGTTCTTTCAGCACACCAAGTGTGGGGTGATTGCGATCTGATTCACACCTAACACACCAGCACCGATTTGCACTGACTTTCTCACCCAAAATAACACTTAGGACGGGATTCTCTCGCCATGTGTGACCCAAGACCGGAAATTCCTGCCCAAGCTCAATGGAACTTTAAATGGTTCACCAAATTTTCTGTTTCACCCACTACGATTCCTACGGCGGGCAAGATGGGAGAAAATTAGCCTTGTCATTTTTTTGGGAAAATTCCGCCCATTAAGTTGACAGGAAAGCTGAAAGGCCCTCAACAGGAAGCACAGCCATCTCTCCAAAGCCTCTTACTGGGTTGAAGATTCTTCCAACCAACAATCCCATCACCCCCACCCACCCAACCCTTCCCTTATTGTCAGAACGTGGTTAATTGACACCTCCCACCCATAGTGGGCGAGACTGATACTGGAACCATTTATATAAGGCCTGACAAGACAAGGATTCTCACACTGGAATAGTACACTCTCCAGTCAGCTTCCTATAAGGATTTAACATTGATCCTTTACTATCTGTTGCTTCTGTGGAAAAACAGATTTTTGAAATAATAATTTCCCCAAATGACAAAAAGACCAGTTTTCAATTAAATTTAACAAATGGAAAATTGAAATGGCTGTGTTAACTACTTTAAAGTAATTTTTTTAATTCATTCATGAAACACGGGCACCATTGGCTGACCAGCATTTATTGGCCATTCCTAATTGCCCTTGGAGGGCAGTTGAGAGTCAACCACATTACTGTGACTCTGGAATCACATGGAGGCCACACCAACAGATTTCCACCCTTAAAGGACAGTAGCAAACCATTTTTTTGATTTGAGCCCATAACTGTGTGTGTGTGTGGCACTCACAATGAGGTTATGTATTAAATAGCTGTAGATCAGTAGATTGATAGTAGCAACGTCAATGCAATAGAACAGTTTACCTATCCAGGTATCATTTTCTTGATAATGACATACACAATTGACTGTTTAAAGCCAATATCTTCTTTGGCCATTTTATTGAAGCACATTTAGTGAAATCTCTGCACAACTCTGCCAAGACTGTACAGAACTGTTGCCATCAACACCTTCTTGCATGGGTCAGAATCCTGGGGTGGAATTTTACAGCCTCTTCTGCAGATGGGATCTTCCAGTTCTGCCAAAGTCAATGGACTTTTGAACATCTGGTCGCATATTATATCCCCCCAACCCCTGCCGTGACAGGACCTAATAACAGATCACCATGGTGTCTGTACAGAACACAAATGAGAATGCTGCAAACTTCTATCAATACTGTCTTCAATCCATCATGAATATCAAACACTAGGACTACATCACAAACAATAAAGCTTTCGGTAGAGCCAGTCTTCCAGCTTTCAATGCATTCTTTCATAATGCCAACTGCGCTGGACAGGACTGTCATGTATAAAGCATTTCTGATTGCCAAAAGCAGTGTTTCATTGTGAACTGTACTCCAGTAAGTGAGACTGAGGTGCACCATGCAAGAATGTCAGAGACTAGCTGAAAAGACAGCTCGCCGAAACTGACATTGCCCAGTGGGCACTGGAGCAGGAGGCTGCTAATAGAGGTAGCTGGCATGCAGCAACCTGGAAAGCAATCTGCAAGTTCCAAACTCACAGATGCAAGGCTGCCTAACAAAGCTGCAGACAATGGACAAAATCTATTTGTACCAGAGGCTCACTAAAGCACTGGCTCAATCACGACCCAGTTCATTAATCATTTCATTCAATGTGTAATTAGGATACATTTTTACAAGATTCTCCTTTCCTATCAATAACTTCTCCCCACCTTTCTCAGACATAGTATTCCTCATCAATCTTGCAGTGAATCAAATATTTTGTTCTTTGTGGAAAGCGAACCTTTCCTGCCAACAGCAAAATGCCTGTTTCTTTTCTCGTTTGTGTGATAACTGGAGGTGACTTGATATGGCTCCATCAACAAGGGCTTTTTATCTATAATAATTATTTATACTCAAAAGGTCTGGCAGAATTTGTGCACAGTGTGATGCTAGCATATCTTTAAGAAGTTTTTTTATTCATAGTCACAGCCTTGGTTGATGTCATTGCTGGAAGGAGGAAAAAATACTGTGGGCAGGTAAAGTAACAGAAGTTTTTCAGCATTCTGTTTTGTTTTGGCTGCAGTGTTAGGGCAGTCTTAGAAGCAAGCTAGAAAAAAAGTCTTTCTCTCTCTGTTTTGCTTTGAATTTTTTTACTAGTTAGCTGAAAGAAAGGCTTGTTGCCCTGCTGATGTAAAAATTCCATACTTTGGTGTATTAGAGAGCTGATTTGACTACAAACTACTCTGAGTTTTCAAGATCATTTGAAAGCAGCATTTAAGAGGGAACAGGATTCTGGTATCATGTAAGCTTTAGCTGTGAGGTGATTAAATCTGTTCAAAGGCTCTTATTTATCGGATATTGGTTTTGATTGGAATATCTGATTGATATTGGTTAAGGGACACAAGAACATAACATGGAGCAGGCCATCTAGCCCCTCGAGCCTGCCCCGCCATTCAATAAGATCATGGCTGATCTGAAGTGGCTCAGTTCCACTTTCCCGCTTTCTCCCCATAACCCTTAATTCCCTTGGCTACCAAACACCTATCTACCCGCATCTTAGATATATTTAGCGAGGTAGCCTCCACCACTTCAACGGGCAGAGAATTCCAGAGATTCACCACCCTTTGAGTGAAGAAGTTCCTCCTCAACTCCGTTCTAAACTGCCCCCCCTTTATCTTGAGGCTGTGCCCTCTAGTCCTACTGTCCTTTCTGAGAGGGAAGAACTTCTCCACCTCTATCCTATCTATCCCTTTCATCTTATACGTCTCAATAAGATTCCCCCCTCATCCTTCTAAACTCTAATGAGTACAAGCCCAGTATATTTAGTCTCTCTTCATAGCTCAACCCCCTCAATTCCGGTATCAGCCTAGTGAACCTCCTCTGCACTCCCTCCAAGGCCAAAATATCCTTGCGCAAGTGCGGTGACCAAAACTGCACACAGTACTCCAGCTGCGGCCTCACCAGTGCCCTGTACAGTTGCAGCAAGACCTCCCTACTTTTATATTCAATCCCCCTTGCTATGAAGGCCAGCATGTGCATTATTGTGGGCTTTTTTTGCTTGTTATTGACATAAGTTATTGCCAATTTTTGTTCCATGTATTTAACTATATTATTAAATTAACTTTGTTTGATAAAAGCTCCCCAGTGGATCTTTTGAATCACACCTAAAGTGAGACATCTCATGCTTACTCTAGCCAAATTCAAAATGCAAAACTTATGATTCAGGGCTTCATACAATACTTTGGAGTTTCTAACTGAACCATAACAACAGGTCGACTCTTTTCTCCTCCCTGGATCCACCTGAGGCCTTCCCCATCCCAGGACGCAAACCCTTGCTCCCAATTAGCCTGGCTTCCTATGCAGCCACTCCATAGATTCTGGCCTGATCATGTAGCCACAAAGGATTACCCCTCAAAGGGACTACATTTCCAAAGCTTGCCTTTTTTTCGGTCATTAACAACCCTCTAACCATCAGAAAGGCTTTGCTGACCTAGTCTGTCTTGTGTAATATATTTGGCATGAGCATTGCTGCCATGAGCATGAATTGGGCAGCAAGGTGACACAATGGTTAGCACTGCTGCCTCACAGTGCCAGGGGCCTGGGTTCAATTCTGGCCTCAGGTCACTGTCTGTGTGGAATCTGCATGTTCTCTCCATGTCTACGTGGGATTTTTCCGAGTGCTCCGGATTTGGCCCACAGACCAAAAGTTGTGCTGGTTTGGTTGATTGGCCATGCTAAATTGCCCTTTAGTGTCAAGAGGGCTAGCAGGATATATACTTGGGATTACGGGGATAGGACCTGGGTGGGATTGCTGTCGATGCAAGCTCAATTGGCTGAATGGCCTCCTGCACTATAGGAAGTCTATGATTCCATTGTAAAGTGCAAGTAATTGAAAAATGTGGAGGGATTGTTAGACATCCCTGTTGTCAGACACTAGTGTCCAGTGGAACTGTAGTCACTTGCAATAAATAGCCAAATATTTTATGCGATGCTGGGCTGTACTTGGTTGGGTCACATGCTGGATTGCCACAAATATTATATAGAGCTGAGCTAGACAAAGCTGTATGTACTGGGATCACATGGAGCAGAGGGCTCCATACACACTATAGACACTGTACTCAGTGGAAATATTTTTATTCTTCCATTTAAGTCTTGCCAATAGCAAAGTAAAAAGCGCATTCTTGACTTAGATAGAATGGAATGTAATAAGAGTGCGATCAGCTATTCGCAAATGAGATGAGATTGGTCAAATAGGAACCAATAAAATCTCTGCAAATGCAGAAGGGACACACACACACACACACGCACACATACGTATGCACAAAACAGTTGCACATGTACGTACATACAAAAACATACACACCATCACCCCCCCCACAAACACACAGACAACACCACCCTACCAAAGACACACATACATACACAAAACACACACACAAACAAGACCAGCACCCCCCCACACACATACAGACAACAACAACCCCCCAAACAAACACATGTACACAAAACACACAGGCAAAACCACACACATAATCACACATACATACATCACCACATGCGTACGCACACGCACATACATAACAGATCATGGCCTAACTCTGTCTTTAGCCCCATATTCCTTGGTACCTTTTCTTAACAAAAACTTCACTATTTCAGAATTAAAGATAGCAAGTGATCCAGCATCAACTGCCATTTGTCAAAGAGAGTTTCAAACCTCTACCATCTTTTGTGTGTAGAAGTGCTACCTAACATCTCTCCTGAACAGTCTGGTTACAATTTGTAGGCTATTACCACTAGCTCTAGAATCTCCAGTGGAAATAGTTCACCTTTATCCAGCCATTTTTCCCCTGTTATTACCCTGAAGATTTCAATTAGATCACCCCATAACTTTTCAAATTCTAGAAAAAACATCTAATTTGTGTCATCTCTCTTTATGATTCAACCCCTGGAGACTAGGAATCATTTTTGTAAACCTACACAGCACTCCCTCCAAGGTCAATATATCTGTACAGGGTACTGGTGAGACCGCAGCTGGAGTACAGTGTGCAGTTTAGGTCGCCACACTTGCGCAAGGATATTTTGGCCTTGGAGGGAGTGCAGAGGAGGTTCACTAAGCTGATGCCAGAGATGAGGGGGTTGGACTATGAAGAGAGACTAAATAGACTGGGCTTGTACTCGTTGGAGTTTAGAAGGATGAGGGGGGATCTTATAGAGACATATAAGATAATGAAAGGGGTGGATAGGGTAGAGGTAGAGAGGTATTTCCCACTTAGAAAGGATAGCAGGACTAGAGGGCACAGCCTCAAGGTAAATGGGGGGCAGTTTAGATCGGAGTTGAGGAGGAACTTCTTCACTCAAAGGGTGGTGAATCTCTGGAATTCTCTGCCCGTTGAAGTGTTGGAGGCTACCTCGCTAAATATATTTAAGTCACAGGTAGATAGGTTTTTGACAGACAAGGGAATTAAGGGTTATGGGGAGAGAGCAGGAAAGTGGAACTGATCCACTTCAGATCAGCCATGATCTTATTGAATGGCAGGGCAGGCTCAAAGGGCTAGATGGCCTACTCCTGCTTCTATTTCTTATTTTCTTATGCTCTTATCTTTTCTAAGATGTGGTGCCTAGATCTGGTCACAGTACTCCCATGTGGGGTCTAACCAGGGTTTTGGATAGTTGCAGCATAACTTCTGTGTCCTTTATATTTAAATTCTCTCGATATCAAGTCCAAAAATCCATTAGCCTTCTTGATTATTTTTTGCACCTGTTCATGGATTTTTAAAGATCTGTACACCTGAACCGCAAGTCTCTCCAAACATCCAATGTATTTAACTTGTAGAAAGGACTCTGATCTATCCTTTTTAGCTTAGATTGGAATCCACCTGCCACAGTTTTGCCCACTCACCTAATCTAGCAGTATCCCTTTGTAATTTTATGCTTTCATCTACACAGTCCACAGTGCCACTTAAGGATTTTCCTTTCTCTGCAAATCTGGATTTGGGGTGCTGACTAGTTGAACTGGAGATGTATTATCACACAAACCTCAACTCTGCAATTGATTCTGAATTCTGTCAGCCTCAAAGCCTACCTGCTTTCTGCAGCTTTAATTGCTACTTATTACAGAAATGTCTTAAATGTTTTATGAGCAGCTAAATCAAGTTAAGAAGGTTCTTTTGTCTAAAAGTGCTACATTGCATTGTGATAATATGCTTGAAAGTCTGAACTTAGCACACAATTTTGGCCTGAATTGCTGATTGCCATTCTTAGAACTTGCCCAGGAGCTGGTAAACCAGAAAGCAGCAAGTTTAGTACTTAAGTGCTGATTAGGTGTAATTTTCATGGAACAGAATATATAAACCCACTTGCCCACTCTTATGAAAGTGTGAATTGCTCTAACGGGTAAATAGTACCATGGTGCAGGATGGCTGAAGGATCGAGGAAGAGGGTGCACAAGTTCTGAGATGGTGGTGTCTGATATTCTCCACAGGACCTCAGCTTTCCCACAAAAATAAAATTCTGATTCTATTTCCTTAGTTCCAATTATCTTGCGATCTGCACCGTTCTTTTGCCACTGTTAAATCCTCCCTTTTCTGACCTGATAATGCTTCGGCTAACATTCCTACAATAATCCTGTCATGCATCAGCCCAACTTCTAAAATCACATAGTTTAAAATTTATTTATTATTGTCACAAGTGGACTTGCATTAGCACTGTAATGAAGTTATTGTAAAGATCCCCTAGTTGCCACGCTCCAGTGCCTGTCGGGTACACTGAGGGAGAATTTTATAGCCAATGTACCTAACCAGTTCCCTGCCAGCCAGTTTGCAATTGTTGATAAACATGCTTTGCCTGGCTTTTGTTTATTTCTGTTAAGTTTAATTCTCCCAATTATTAAGTAATGGTGGATGCTGAAATAAGATTTGAAAGCTTATATGACTTCATCATAAGATGTCTCATCCACTCCCTGCTTTGCCATCATGTCACATTACTCTCCACTCACCTGACGAAGGAACAGCATTCCGAAAGTTTGTGGGTTTTACTACCAAATAAACTGGTTGGACTTTAACCTGGTGTTGCGAGACTTCTTACTGTGTTTACCCCAGCCCAACGCCAACATCTCTACATCTTGCCGCCATGTTGTCAGTGATAGTTCCTACCATATAGAAAAGTGTGGTGACCTCACCGTTCTGGTCTTATATAATCCTGAAGCAATTCTATGAATCTTTTTAAGTTGCGCCATTTCTGGGTGTTCTCCACACTCTGAAATGGGAGTGGTTATATGGATTCCATGCCTCTGATGAGCCCTGGAATTGTTCCTGCTCGCTGTTTCAGGCCTATGCTGGCTCTATCTGGTCACCAGGTCTGTGCCACAGTTTGCCTCTGCTGGTCCTAATATGCTCTGACGTCTTGGAATCTTTTCTTGCGTCCTTCCTTCAAGGTCATGTTTCCTTAACAGCCTAATGGTTTCTTTCCATCTTTGCTGGACTCACAAAAATATGTGACCTGCTAATTATTCTTTTGTATTGTGCTTATAACAGTGCACCATCTTCTGTAATTGTGTGTGTGCGTGCGTGTGTGTGTGATCATCCTTGTCTAAACCCACAATAGGCTGCTGCTACCTGTAATTTAAAGAGTAGTTCAAGTTAGCAACATACACATTAACCTTCTCATAAAATAAACCACACTGATTATGGACAAAAGGCAGGAGAGAATTGAGATTTTAGTTGATCTAAAGGCTGCATAGTGGCACTGTGATTCGCATTGCTGCCTTAGTGTCAGGGACCAGGGTTTGATTCCTGGCTTGGGTCACTGTCTGTGCAGAGTCTGTATGTTCTCCCCATGTTTGTGTGTTTCCTCCAGGTGCTCCAGTTTCCTCCCGCAGTCTGAAAGGCATGTTGGTTAGGTGCATTCATCATGCTAAATTCTCCTTCTATGTACCCGCAAAGTGCTAGAGTGTGGTGACTAGGGGGTTTACACAGTAACTTCATTGCAACTTCTGTGTTAATGTAAGCCTACTTGTGACAGTAATAGCATATCTCTCCTTCATTGTCCATAACAATAAAATACATGAATTTGGCATCAGCTCCACATTTGAGGAAAGACAGGAAATCTTTGGAGAGGACGTAATCAAGCTTGAGATGAGTGATTCCATGGACGAGGGATCAGTTATGTGGATGGCGTGGAGCAGATGGGGTTGTTTTGGATGGAGCTGATGGATGGATTAGAGCAGACAAAGCCGAGACAAAATTTGATACAGGTGTCTAAGATTTAAAGAGAAAAAGAAAGGACAATACATTTCCAATGACTGAGGTGTCAACAACCTGACGATACTGGTTTAAGGTCATTGTTTAAACAAACCAGCAGTGACTCAAGGAAAAACATTTTTAATGTGGTGATTGGTTGGGATTTGGAATGCACTGCCTGATATGGTGGTGGATATTGATTCAATAAAGGCAGTAATTATCAAGAAGAGAATCTTTTGCAGGGATGAGCAAAGCGAAGAGGTGTGGGACTAACTAGATTTCTCTCTGAAAGAGCCAGTGCAGACTCAAATGGGCAGAATGGCCTTGTTCTGTGCTTTGAGGGGAGGCAGTGGCATGGTGGTATTGTCATTGGACTAGCAGTCCAGAGACCCAGCATAATCCATCATAGCAGCTGGTAAAATTGGAATTCAATTTAAATGAAATTAGATGGATTATACTCATGGATTAGAAGAATATGTGGGAGTTTTCATTAAAAAAAACCTATAAAATCCTAGGGAGGATAGATGCAGGAAGGATGTTCCCATTCATGAGGTAGTCCAGAATTAGGATTCCTAGTCTGAAGATATCGGGTAACCCATTTAGGATTGAGATGAGGAGAAATTGCTTCACCCCAAGAGTGGTGAGCTTGTGGAATTCTCAACCACAGTAAGCATTTGAGGCTAAAACATTGTATTTCTCCAAGAAAGAGTAGGAGATCAAAGGATATGGCGGGGAAAGCCAGAACAGGTTACTGAGTTGGATGATCAGCCATGATCATAACAAATGGTGGAGCATTGAAGAGCTGAATGGCCTACTCCTAATTTCTATGTTTCTGTGAAACCATTGCTCTAAAAACCCAAACAGCGAATGCTGGAAAATCTCAGCAGGTCTGACAGCATCTGTGGAGAGAGAACAGAGCTAATCTTTTGAGTCAGAATGCCTTCTTGTCAGAGCCCATTGTAAAAACAGAGCCCATTGTAATGAATCTGATTCATTAACCAACACCTCTGCTTTCTCAGGAGGCTGAAGAAATTTGCTATGTTCACTACGGCGCTCAGCAATTTTTACAGATGCACCATAGAAAACATTCTTTCTAGTTGTAACACAGCCTGGTATGGCTCCTGCTCGATCCAAGACTGCAGGGAACCACAAAAGGTCATGAACGAAGCCCAATCCACCACCAAACCAGCCTCCCATCCATTAACTCTGTCTACACTTCCTGCTGCCTAGAAAAGCAGCCAGCATAATTAAGGATCCCACACACCCCGGACACATTCCCTTCCACCTCCTTCCGTTGGGAAAAAAAATACAGAAGTCTGAGGTCATGTACCAACCTACTCAAGAACAGCTTCTTCCCTGCTATCAGACTTTGGAATGGACCTACCTCATAGTAAGTTGACCTTTCTCTACACCCTAGCTATGACTGTAGCATTACATTCTGCACCATCTCCTTTCCTTCCCTATGCACGGTATGCTTTCCCTGTACAGTGTGCAAGAAACAATACTTTTCACTGTATACTAATACATGTGACAATAATAAACCAAATTGAAAGAAAAATGTCCTTTAGGGGAGGAAATTCTACCATTCTTACCCACTCTGACCTCCATTTGACTCCAATTCCACAGCAATGTTAAGTACCCTCTGGCCTCAGTTCAAGGGCAATTAAGGATGAGTAATGAATGCAGGTCCAGCAAGCGATACAACATCACATTAAGTAATTTTAAAAATCACTCTACAATACTATACGCCCACAGACATCCACAAGAAAAATATTGGGGAAATGAAATAAATATCTTTATCATTTATTTGAAATAGTGCTTTATTTGTTAGAAAAATATTAGAGAAGGGGGAGAAAAGACTTCTCGATGGGGTGAGGTTGTTGGAGGTAGGAGGTCGTGTAATGAGGAATTTGCCTCACCAGAGTTGGCAACTATACACTGATAGTAAATGGTGATGTGGGAGGCAAGTAATATAATTCATAGAACCGTTCATACATACCTGCTCTGCCTCACCACATGGGAGATTTTCTTTCTCCATAAATTTATATTAAATTCATAAAAAGGAAATGAATCAAATCCAGTTAATTACCAACCCATCAACCTTGCAGAAATAATTAAGGTAAATAGAATTGATTATCAGGAATCAACCTGTGTGATGATAACCTAATAAATTGCAATGTCCTTTGAGCTGCCTCCTCGAAGTTCTTCAAAGAGGTGCCATCCCGAGGGATCAGTACGGGGTCTGATTCTTTCCTATCTGCATAAGTAAACTTGGATTGAGAGATATGATGCAATAAAAATCACAAATGTTACTGAATGAAGGTAGTTGGGTCGATGGTGCTCTCAGGAGTTGCATAAGGCATTTGACAAACATTCCAAGTGGGCGGAACAGTAGCAGATGGCTTTCAATATGGCTTGTCCATGGATGGACATTTAGTATACGTGCAGTCACTGAAGAACAGCAAGCAGCAAAGCAAACCAGTCCTGAGTTTTCTGCTCTGAGCATCCTGGGCAAGGTACAAAGTCACTGTTACCCATGTGATTCCTTATCTATTCATTTTAGTTAGAGACTGGGTAGGGGGTATTAACCTTCACAGCATCCAAAGCCCTCCTTGTCATGTTCTGCTTTTGTAACTCTTAAAGTGTTGTGCTGAAGCAATATAATGCAATGTCAGTCACTCTGACTACTGCATCTGAGTTCTAGTCACTAAAAGGTGAAGGAGGCGTTCTTCCTGAGGTGTGTCTGTACAATTCAAGGGATAATTTACCCTGGGATGGATCTGTGCAAAATCCTAAGAAACGGAAGCAAGAGTAGGCTATTGCTGCCCTTCACCCATTAAATAAGATTATGGATGTTCCTCAACCTCACTTTTCCCCTTGATTCCCATATCCCTAAGAATCATAGAAACCCTACAGTGCAGAAAGAGGCCATGTGGCCCATCGAGTCTGCACCAATCCTAACCCCACCCAGGCCCTACTCCCATATCCTTACGTATTTACCCGCTAATCCCTCTAACCTACACATCTCAGACTCTAAGGGGCAATTTTTAGCATGGCCAGCAACCTAACATGCACATCTTTGGACTGTGGGAGGAAACCAGAGCACGCAAAACAAAGCGGCACAGACAAGGGAAAAATGTGCAAACTCCACACAGACAGTGACCCAAGCTAGGAATTGAACCCAGATCCCTGGAGCTGTGAAACAGCAATGCTGACCACAGTGCTTCCATGCCACCTTTGATTACCTGAGGCTCCCAAATCTGTTGCTGGCAGCATTCAGTATATCAATTGGCTGGAATTCTCTACCCCGGAGGCTTGCAAAGACTCACAACCATTTGACTGAAGAAATTTCTCCTCATTTCAGTCCAAAGTGGCCATTGGCATGTCCTGAGACTATATCCCTTGGTTGTGGAATCTTGAGCCAGGGAAAAGCAGCCTCTGAGCATCCAGCCTATCGAGCCCCTGCAAAATGTGTACTGGGATCACTTTTCATGGGTTGTTGACCTGTTCTCATGGGGGTCAGGCTGCTTTTAAAGCCTGTAGTGAGTGCAGCTTCAGGTTCTCCAGAATATACAGGCCTCTGTGAAGGGGAAGTGGACACTAAGTAAGAAAATTATACTGGGGTAAAATAAAAGGATACCAATGCAGAAAATGTAAAATAGAGACAACTGCCTGAATTTTACTGCCTCATCCGTCCGAGGCCAGCGGAGAATGCTGTTCTGCAAGCCTCACACACACTCTGATTCTGAGGCAGCCATGCCAGTAAAATTCCAGCCAGTATGTGTTGAAGTATGCTAAAAGTTTGTGACTTTCAGAAAGATTAAGGTACCTTTATAATCTGGTGTTAGATAAAATGGGCATCCTGGTTCTCAATCTGTTATTCACTTTTGATGCTGTCAGATGCTTTGTGTGAAGTACCTGGATGTTAAGCCCCAACTAATATCCTGAAGAAATAAGCAACTCACTTCCAATGTTTCCAGTTCTTGGTCAAAACACTTTCAGGATGTGGAATGCTTGAAACTCAGCACAATGGCACAGCGGTCAGCACTGCTGCCTCACTGTGCCAGGGACCTGGGTTCAATTCCTGGCTTGGGTTCTATCTGTGCAGAGCCTACATGTTCTCCCCCTGTCTGTGTGAGTTTCCTCTGGGTGCTCTGGTTTCCTTGCGCAGTCCAAAAGACTTGCTGATAAAGTGCATTGGCCATGCTAAATTCTCCCTCAGTGTACCCAGAGTGCAGCAACTAGGGGATTTTCATAGTAATTTCATTGCAGTGTTAATGTAAGCCTATTTGTGACATTGATTAATAAACTTTTAAAAACTTCTTCTATGCTGATTTATATGAGACAGATCAGTCTGGACATGAACTAGAACATGTGGAGTACTCATTTCCTTCCATTAAACTCTCAACAATTTCTGAAGACCAAAGATCGACCTGAAATACCCCATTTCTAAGGGGGAAGACTTTTTTGCCTTGAGTCTGTGAATCTCAAGGGCCTGAGAAAGCCAGAGTATTCTAGTATTCCCTAGTCCTGTGGATATGTGGAATTTATCAAATCAGGAATTTCATTAAGGATGCAAATATTGAGAGAATGAGGTGATGCATTGTGTCTGATTCAACTTGCAAATAGGAATAGATCAGGTGCACGATGGGAGAAGAAAATTAAAAATCAACATTTAGCTAAAATATTAAAAAAGAAAGCTTGACTTTTTCAAGCAGGCCCTCCTGCCCACTTTAAAGCACTGCAGATGGTGTATTTGTTGGAGGGGTCGGACGCTGCATTGTAAAGAACAGCAGGCTTATGAAGAGGAAAATGTCAGCTTCTAAATCACCACGACAATTACAGCCTCCAAGGGATTGTTCAAACCCATTTCAGTACAGTGCTTCTGTGCGACTGTAACCTTTAAAATAAGTACCTCCAGATGCAAATGCACTTAACGCTTTAGCTGCCAGCGTGGTGTCCCTGTTCCGCAGTGACAAAATTGGCCATTTCCGTGCAATTCCTACTGAGCAAGAGAAAGCTTTTATGCTCTTTGCTAAAGGAGGAATAACCAGCAGTGAGGAAATTTCTGTGGGCACAGAAATTGCAAGCATCAGCACCATGCCTCACTCCCCTCCCCCTCCACCTCCACCCCCCACCATACCCTGCCAAATCTCTTCACCTCTCCTCAATACATATAAGCAGACCTCTTGTCAACTCCTGGAGCACACAAGTGAAAGAGGAGTAGGAGCAGAACTGTGAATTTCAGGTGGGTTATAGATTGGAAAGCTGCATGCACAACTATGGGCTTTGAAAGTCTCTGGAGATTTTGATTCCACTGAGTCCTGCTGATATTGCTCAGTAATACACAAATAAGGATACAGATAGCAGATGAATATGAATGATCACACAGAACTATTTCACAGCAATGCAGTGAAGCTCTGTCCAATGGTCTGTCTAAAATGTATTCCTTAACTAAAATCATTTAAAATAAAAACAGATTATCCAGTCATTATCACATTGCTGTGTGTGGGTGCTTGATGTGTGGAATTTGGCTGCTGTTCTTCCTATATTACAATAGTGGTGACACTTCATAAGTCTTTCTTTGGCTGTAAATCTCTTTTAGGTGTCCTAAGGTTGTGAAAAGCATTACATAAATTTGAGATTTTGTTTTCTTTTAACAAATAAAGATAGATGTTGTGAACAGCTGAACAAAAATGAAGGCCACCCTTGCATCAGCTAGAAGGTTAATCAAAAAAAAATCGTAGGTAATTGTTGTTGCCCTGGGAAATGTATTTTTCATTTTGTGAACAATCAGGGTGCTGTCAAAACATGTAGTGGGAAGGAAGTCCTATGGGGCAACGAATAGTGTCACTGCCTCTGAGCATGAAGATCTGGGTTTGAGTCCCTCCCTAGGAATTGATAGCCAAGGAAGGTGGCTAAGCAGGCTGAGTTTGCAAAATCCTTCCAACATGGGAGGTGGCAAGAGCGGGAGAGACTCTTAATCAAACATGCATGATGTGGAGTTTGTACCCCTCAAGCTTAAGCTTCTGGCAATAGGCGATGAACCTGTTTGTGGAAAAAAAACTTGCTACGGGAACTGACGTGGGAAGTGAAACAACAACATTATCCAAAATGTGGTAACTGAGATATTTGTGTACGCTATTTGCTTACTTGTTCTATGCTTTAAAAAAATATATAGTGTATTGGCCCTTTGAAAGGAATCTCAGGGTATGAGGAGATAATAAATTATACTCAGTACCAGTCTTCACTCTTGACATCATTGTTCAATGGACATAATTAAAGAATGTTGACAATAAAACTATAAATTCTAAAATAGATGAACATACTGTTTGGAAAGAACCAGAATGCTTACTATTGTTACTCTGGATGTTATCCCCTGAAGGGTTTTCAAGGAGGTGATTTGTGAGACCTCTCTCCACATCTTTCACGTGTCAGGACCCGGGCTGGAACAAATTCAATGCAGTCCTCACAATTAAGAGGAACTATGATTTTTGATTTGATTTATTATTGTCACATGTCTTAGTGTTGTTTCTTGCATGCTATAGAGACAAGCATAGCATTCATAGAGAAGGAAAGGAGAGGGTGCAGAATGCAATATTACAGTCATAGCTAGGGTGTAGAGAAAGATCAACTTAATGCGAGGTAGGTCTATTCAAATGTCTGATGTTGGCAGGGAAGAAGGTGTTGAATCATTTGGTACGTGACCTTAGACTTTTGTATCTTTTTCCTGACAGAATAAGATGGAAGAGAGTATGTCCGGGGTGCGTGGGATCCTTAATTATGCTGGCTGATTTTCTGAAGCAGCGGGGAGTGTAGGCAGTGTCAGTGGATGGGAGACTGGTTTGCGTGATGGATTGGTCTACATTCACGACCCTTTTGTAGTTTCTTGCAATCTTGGGCTGAGCAGCAGCCATGCCAAGCTGTCATACAAATAGAAAGCATCCTTCCTATGATGCATCTGTAAAGATGACTTTGTGGAACCACAGATCCTTTAGTTTTATGTCAGTAACAGGGAAGATTCTTGTGGGAATCATTATAGATGCATCTGAATGCTTTGACAGAGATGGGCATATCAGAAAAACCCAATATGAATTCAGAGAAAGGAGATTTTGCCTCACTGACTTAATTGTCTTTTTTGAAGAAATCACCACAGTACTGAATAATGGAAATCCAGTAGATATGTACTCGCCCAGAGGCTAAAAAAAAACTTTTGATAAGGGTGCCACACAAGGAGCTTCTTGACAAGATTGAAGGTTTATGTATTTGTGGCAACTTACCACACTGTGTATTGAGAACTAGCTGAAAGCTGTTAGGCAGAAAATGATTGCAGATGGATTTCAGTCACCTTGGAAGTAATGTTCTGCAGGGAATCAGTGTTCAAACTGTTGCAATTTAGCTGAATGTCTGAAATCAATGTAAAAAATAATGAAGGAATGTATTGTGCAAACGTTGGACATCCTGGGAGAAGTTGCTGATCATTTTGGCTCACTGGCACATGTTGCTGGAAGCAGGGTGATCAAGGTGCACTTTACTCCTGTCTATCCTGACAGTCTTTGGGTCCATCTCTCTCGCTCTCTCGCGCTCTCGCTCTCTCTGGGGAGGCAGTGCCTCTGAGATGATCACTTCCTTGCCTTCTCTCCTGGCTGATTTCTTTTGTCATAAGCAGGGGATTGGTCCTGTAGTTTCTGGCTCCTTTAAGGGCGAACAGCCCAAGGGTCATGTGACCTGATCAACCAATGGGGAACGAGCACAGCGATCTTGGTGCAGACTGTGGGCTCTTGCAGCCGGAACAGATCCTAGAGCTGAAAGTGTTAACATCATGAAAGTACTCTGTATATATTATCTGCCTGTACATAAACTGTTACAGTTCACTACACTAACTGGTCACCAACTCTTGCAATAATTACAGGTTCCCGTCACATTCATTTTCTTTAAACCCTTTGTGTTTGGAGGACTAATCCATTTATAGCAGACCACTTTTTAAAAATTCATTCATGGGATTTGGGCATCACCTGCTGGGCCAGTTTTCGGTGCCCATCTTTAGTTGCTTTTGAACTGAATAGCTTGTTTGGACATTTCAGAGTGTTTCTGTGGATCTGGATGTGTAAGCTAGGCCAGGTAAGGGTGACAGATTTTCTTCTCTAAAAGACATGAGTGAACCAGATGGGTATTTATGACAATCGACAATGGTTTCATGGTCATCAGTAGACTTTTAATTGAAATTTTTATTGATTTCAAACTTTAGCATCTGACATGGTTCCCAGAGCATTGGATTACTAGTCAAGTGACACTATCACTATGCCGCAGCCTCCCATTTGGTAAATGTAGCAAGTCACAAAAATACTGAAGGCCATGTTTATTACTATGCCAATTGCAAGGGGCACATTTCCTGTGTAGGATGAACTTCATTGCCCTCCTCAGTGGAGTGGTTGGTAGTAAGGGGAATTTAATCAGATATGGGGTGGCAATGGGGATCTCATTGTCTTCCCACCTCCACCCGAGTGGATGGCCTTCCCATTCCATCATCAACTGATGTCTTTAAAGGAGCAATTAATGTCCACTTAAAGACTTCATCCCACAGAAGCTAATATTAGCCTAGCGGCAAACAGGGAAGCATGTTAAGCAAACTGATGGAAGGTTGTTAATATGTTCCCAAGACAAAGGGTGGGGTGCAGTGGCGAGGAGTGGGATCTCACATAAAAAGGGACTCAGCGATGGTTTGAGTTTTGCCTTGGACAGGATGGGGGTATTTGAGAACCATCCCTCTTATTGTGTGCATATCCTCCCCATCCTGCCATTATGACCTGGGATCCAGCAATGAAAATGGGTCTTGGGAGGGTGCAGTACCAGCAGTGACCACTAACTCTCCGATGGTGCTGCCAACCAATGAAGAGTTATGGGCCTCCGACTGGCTATCAGCTCTCAGTGATGGTACTTCTACCCCTAGGGTCATTGAAGGCCCGCAGCAGTTCAGTTGCCTAAGTGGGATTAACGCTATGGACTTTCACTTAAAGCGAAGCTGTAGGACTCTCACTACCTCAATAATTATTGGCCATTGTTGCAGTGCTTGTGATATCTTCTTCAAAGATGGCACAGAGCAAACTCAACTGAAAATAGATTACACCTTAAACTGGAAACTGAACACAGTGCTATATCCTTTTTTCTAATCAAATCACATTTGGAATTAAAATGGTATTATTTAAGCAGATTGAGTATCAAATAATTACCACTTGATATTTTCACTTTGGGCCCGATTTTACCATTGCTTTTCAAAATGTGGGAAAGTTGGGTGTGAGGTCATTAACGCGATCCGTGCCCGCGTCACGCAGGTTGCCACTTTGCTGCCATTCCTGGATTTCAGTAATCTGCTTCGTGCCTGAAACGGGTGCAGCGGTGATTTAAATGCATTTGTATTTGCATGCATTTAAATTGAATTAATGATCTGTTTGCCCAATTTTATCAGCAAATCCTTCATCACCATGTTTGCCAATCCAGAACAACAACATAATGGACCTGCTGATTAAAAGTCTGGGTTGGGCACTCCAGCTGCTGAAGAGCGCATTCTCCCAATGGCTCCCTGACTCAGGGTGGGGGGGAGGAGGGAGGCAGGTCAGGTCATTCTCTAGTGGGGGCTGGAGTGGATGGGAGTGAGGCCAGAGCATTCTCGGCGGGGGGGGATGAGTGAGACCAGATTGTTGTCTGGGGGGTGTGGGGAGGGTGAGTGAGGCCAGACCATTCTCTTGGGGTGGGGTAGGGGGAGTGAGGCCAGATCGTTGTCTGGGGCGTGGGGGATGAGTGAGGCTATATCATGGTGCGGGGGGGAGGGTGAGTGAGGCCAGACCATTCTCTGGGGGGGTTGGGGGGGAGTGTGGGGGTGAGTGTGGCCAGATCATTGTCAGGGAGGGGGGAGGCAGGTAAGGTGCATCTCTGGTGGGTGTGGGGGGCGGGTGCAGTGGGAGAGGCCCAATCACTAACTGATGGGAGGGCGGGGTGGTGCAGATAGATCTCTGGTGGGGGGGTCAGATAGATTCATAGAGTCATAAAGGTTTACAGCATGGAAACACGACCTTTGGCCCAACTTGTTCATGCCACCCTTTTTTTAAAAAAACACTTAAGCTAATCCCAATTGTCCACATTTGGCCTATATCCCTTTATACCCATGTAACGATCTAAATGCTTTTTAAAAGACAAAATTGTACCTGCCACAACTACCTCTGGCAGTTCCAGACACTCATCACCCTCTGTGTGAAAAAATTGCCCCTCTGGACATTTTTGCATCTCTCCCCTCTCACCTTAAATCTATGCCCTCTAGTTTTAGATTCCCCTGCCTTTGTGAAAAGATATTGACTATCTAGCTGATCTGTACCCCTCCTTATTTCATAGACATCTATAAAATCACACCTCCACCTCCTACGCTCCAGAGAAAAAAGTCCCAGTCTATCTAGCCTCTCCTTATAACTCAATCCATCAAGTTCCAGTAGCATCCTAGTAAATCTTTTCTGCACTCTTTCTAGTTTAATAATATCCTTTCTATAATAGGGTGACCAGAATTGCACACAGTATTCCAAGTGTGGCCTTATCAATGTCTTGTACAACTTCAACAAGGCATTTCAACTCCTGTATTCAGTGTCCTGACTGATGAAACCAAGAATGCTGAATGCCTTCTTCACCACTCTCTCCATTTGTGACTCCACTTTCAAGGAGCTATGAACATGTACCCCTGGATCTCTTTGTTCTATAACTCTCCCCGACACCCTACTATTAACTGAGTAAGTCCTGCCCCGGTTCAAGCCATCAAAATGCAACACCTCGTATTTGTCTAAATTAAATTCCATCTGCCACTCGTCAGTGCACTGCCCAATTGATCAAGATCCCATTGCAGTTGGAGGTAACTTTCTTCAATGTCCACTATGCCACCAATCATTGTGTCATCTGCAAACTTACTAACCATGCTTCCTATATTCTCTTCCAATTATTAATATAAATGACAAAACAGTGGACCCAGCACTGATCCTGAGGCACATCGTTGGTCACAAGCCTCCAGTTTGAAAAACAATTCTCTACAATCACCTCCTGGCTTCTGTTATGAAGCCAATTTTTTATCCATTTAGATACTTCACCCTGGGTCCTGTGAGATTTAATCTGATTCAACAACCTACCATGTGGTACTTTGTCAAAGGCCTTGCTAACGTCCATGTAGACAACATCAACTGCACTGCCCTCATCTACCATCTTTGTTACCCCTTCAAAAATTCAATCAAATTTGTGAGACATGATTTTCCACTCACAAAGCCTTGCTGACTGTCCCTAATCAGTACTTGCATCTCTAAATGCCTGTAGATCCTATCCCTCAAAATGCTTTCCAACAATTTACCCACCACAGATATGAGGCTCACTGACTTCTAATTCCCAGGTTTTTCCCTGTGGCCCTTTTTAAACAAAGGCACAACATTTGCCACCTTCCAATCTTCAGGCACCTCACCTGTGACAATTGATGATTCAAATTTCTCGGCTAGGGGGCCTGCAATTTCCTCCCTGACCTCCCACCATGTCCTGGGATACATTTCATCAGATCCCGGAGATTTATCTACTTTGATGCACTTTAAGACTGCCAGCATCTCCTTCTCTGTAATATGTACACTCCTCAAGACATCACTACCTATTTCCCCAAGTTCCCTAACATCAATGCTTTTTTTAACAGTAAATACTAATGAGAAATATTCAATTAGGATCTCACCCTTCTCTTGTGGATGTGCACATAGATGACCTGGTTGATCCTTAAGAGGCTCCACTCTCTCCCTTTGTTATCCTTTTGCCCTTTATGTATTTGGGCCTCTGGTGGGGGTGTGGGGGTTGGGGGGGGGGGGGGGGGGGGGGCCGTGTAGTGGGGGGGGGGGGGTGGCGTGCAGGGAGGGTCCACTGCCACTTTGCGGGCGATCGGTTGGGGAGGTGCCAGGGGTGGTGATACTTCTAAGTAGCAGGGGGTGTGGTGTGAAAACCCGCAACACAGGATGTTTATTGGCTTAATACATCACCTTATTCGAAAAAGAAATTTGGATTTGTAACACACCACATGGATGAATCAGCTATGTTTGTTGTCTGCTTTCAAAATAGTGAGAATCAGCTTTGCAGTGACAGAGAGCAGCAGACAGCTATCTATCTGACTGTGAGTCAACTTCGCAGCCAAGGTACTAAAAGACCATACCTTAAAAGTGGGAGGGAGGCCTTCCCCTCAGCCTGTTTCAAATGCAGTTTCATCTGAAAACCAACATCCTGAAATTCAATGAAATGAAACCTCACAGCTCACTGAAAATCTTCTGCTTCCAAGAGCTTCTCTTCAATTAAATGCATCAACACATCCAAGAACCTAAAGGCCTGCCAGAAAGAAAGTAAGCTTGGTAATCATATTATTTTTTTCTTCATCTGTATATCTGTATCTAATCTTTGTGTGAGGGACAATGCCTGTGAGTGAGACATCACATTTTCAAACTTCCAGGGTAAGTGTGCGATAATAAATAACCTTCTTTATTTGAAAAATAACACACAAGCTTACTATTGAGAGTATTTATACTGGGAAAATCACTGAGTTAAAAGAAAATACATATGGTTCACATATAAAACATTTTGATCATAGATATTTAAAAAAATACATCCGTCCATAGCAACAAACTGACAATCTCTTACCCTTTTTCACAAGATAAAGTATCTTGTAGAAATTCTGTGTAGATAAACATTTTGCAATTGCCAACAGATATCAGGGAACCAGAGCTATCAGTCAAGCAACATTTTCTCTACAGATCAAATGTTTTAGTATTCAAATGGATGTCTGGACTTTCAACCAACAATGAGGCCTGGCTGCAAGCCCAAAAAATTATTATCACATTGACTGGGGGGTCTTACATTGGCATGGGGTAGTCTAATGCAGACTATAGTTCACAACTCCTCTGATGTGCCATTAACTATGGCTCATACACTGGAATTGTATTGCCCTGCCTGCCATGGAATCAGAGCGGGCGAAGAGCAGACAATGGAAATGTCCATTGTTCTTGACAAGGGTTTTCCGGTCTTGCTGGAGCAAGGCTATAAAGTTCCGTCCATAGCGCCACTAGATAGGACAACATTTATTGCCCATCCCTTTTGTTACCCTTGAGATGGACAATAAATGTTGACCTAGTGAGAAATGTCCTCTTGTATAAATTAATTTAAAATATTTACACAATAGAGAGCCATGTTTGTCAATGGCACATTAGTGTATACGTTAGTGTACAAGAAGAATAAAAGTAAAGGGACATTGATTGAATAAGTGAGGAAAAACTGTGGCAGATAGATTTCAACACAGTTTAAGTATGAATTCATCCATTTTCAACCAAGAAGTATAGATTCAAGTATTATTTGAGAAATAAAAATTTAGAAATAACCAAGGTTCAAAGTGATTTGTGGGTCCAGGTGCATAGATGACTAAATTGTAAATCAGATATAAAAATAATCAAAATGGATTGTTAATCTTTATAATTTGAGAACTAGAATAAGATTGGCTATAACTATGCACAACCTTGTTACGTAACTGTTCAGAGGATTGTGTACAGTCCTGGACAATACAGCTGAGAGTGAATATATTGGCATTGGGTGTGTTCCATGTTGATCCACAAGCTATCACCCGGATTCCATGGGTTAGATTAAAAAGAGAGGTTACATAAACTATCCTTGTACTTCCTGAAGTATAGAAAATTTAGAGATGTCTGGTTTTTGGATTTGAGCTGTACATAAAATCTGGAATTAAAAGTCTAATAATGAGCATTGTTGTAAAAATCCAAATGGTTCACTAATTTCCTTTAGCGAAAAAAATCTGTCCTACATGTAACTCCAGAAATGTGGTTGACTCTCCATTCAGTTCAATGGCAATTGAGAATGGGCAATAAGTGCTAGTCCAGTCAGCAACACACACTTTACCATTAATTTATGAACAAAAAGGTAGGGTTCTGAATGTGAGGCACCATGACAGGAGACAGCATTCAGTGATATCATGGCTAACCTGTATCATAATTCTATTTATCCATCTTGGCTTCATAATCAATCTTAATTTAAAATTATCAATCAAGATAATTGGATGTTGATAGGAACTGATTGTATGAATAGAGAAATGTTTTACCATGATAGGTGTCTTTAGAACAAGGAAACAGAACCTTAAAATCAGAGCCAAGCCATTTGGGAGAGAAGTAAGACAAATTCATACTAAGGGGGTAAGAAATGAAGAACTTTGACAAAAACAGCAATCTGATTTATCTTGATTGATAATTTTAAGTTAAGATTGATTTAAGTTAAGATTGAGAAAAACTATTCTCATTACTTTATAACATGTTGACTGTTCAGGATTTATGAAAGTAATCTCACTCATTTCAAAGATTCTCACTCGCGTGAGTGAACTGCACCTTTGGAGATTTGCTTTGGACAGTACAGCCCAAAGTTAACAATTGTCCATTTTTATTGTCTGAGATTTGAGAAGTCAGGCTCCTTTGGATGAAAGCGAAGACATGTTTTTAGAGTTTGCAGAGATTATAATTTTCTGGAAGACAGTTCATGCTGCATTCCAAAGAAAAATTCATAAAATGGCTCAAGGGATGTTATGTATGTGGCAAAAGGCAAAAAAACTGCAGATGCCGACATCTTAAATGAAAACAGAAAATGTTGGAAAATCTTAGCAGATCTGATAGCACCTGTGGAGAGGGAATAGACCCAACGTTTCGAGTCAGGATGACCCTTCATCAGAGTATGGTAGCATTTGGATGACAAGTTGTTGGCGTGATAAATTGTGCTTGACCAAGACATAATGGACATCCTAACAAATATTGTCACCATATGAACTGCAAGTCAACAGAAAAATATTCAAAATTTCGGACACTTAGTATGTAATTTAGTGGTTCAACCTACAGCAAAGACGTGGCTTTGTCATATCCTGAAACATACCTGGGTAGCTAAAAAAGATATCTTACCTTTTTGTTTTTCATTTCCATCAGTTATAAGAAACAAAATAAAGTCTTGCATTTATATATAGTTGGCGGGATCTTCCGGTCCCGCCAATATCATGGCTTTTTCAGTGGCTTGTATGTTCTGCTGCCAGGGAACCCATCGCAGGCAGTTGCCATCAGCAGGATTGGAAGATCCCACCAGTTGGAAATGTGTAGCCAGTGCCTTTCATAAGATCAGCATTCCCCAATGCCCTGTACAGACCATTAAGTACTTTAGAAACATAGAAACTAGAAGCAAGAGTAGGCATTGATGTTATGGAGGAACAAGGCAGCAAATTCTCCCAGCAAACAGCGATGTGCTAATGGCCAAGTAACCCATTGTTAATTATGTTTGCTGAGTTGGAATATTGGAATTGAGAAGAGCAATGGAAAAGCTCAGAGCTGCAATCACCTATATAAAGATGAAATACAGAAAGTCACAAAATCTGGTGATGGAGAAGGATTGGTTCAAACACATCTTGACTTATGTTTTCCAACAACCCCGTGTTCAATGGCAGAGGCAGCTCAGCATTGGCTACCGGTAGGATCTTCCAGTCCCGCCAAAGTCTACCATGTTTTGTGTGGCTCACCCCATCTTGCTGCAGGGTGGATGTCACCTTCTTTAGGAGCAGATAATCCTGTTGGCAGGAAAGGAAATCCTAACCAATATCTAGAAGCTAAGCTACAGAAGTAGAGAGGGGCAACACAGTGGCAGGGGTGGCATAGTGTCATAGTGGTTAGCACTGCTGCCTCACAATGCTAGGGACCCGAGGTTGATTCCTGGCTTGGGTCACTGTCTGTGTGGGGTTTGTTCATTCTCTCCGTGTCTGCGTGAGTTTCCTCCAGATGCTCCGGTTTCCTCCCACAATCCAAAGGTGTGCAAGTTAGGTGCATTGCCATGCTAAGTTCTCCCTCTGTGTAGCCGAACAGGCACCAGAGTGTGGCGACTAGGGGATTTTCACAGTGACTTCATTGTGTTACTAATATAAGCCTACTTGTGACTAATAAAAAAACTTTAAAAGGAGCTGGATGAGCTTCCACAGAAAAACAAACCATGTTCAAATGATGGGCAGACTTGAGCCACACTGAGAGACCAAAACTGTCAAGGAGAAAATAAATCTTTTCATGAAAGAGGAAGCTGCTTCTTGATGCCAGTAATGGAGATGTGAGAGCAGAAGGTAAGCTAAGAGGTGAGAGAGAGGCAACAGATTTTGATTGATGAAATAATAAGAGAGCCATCAAACAGAAGTGTGGGGTGGGGGGAGCCACAGATATGAAGGAATTGCCAATTTGAAGACTTGTCTACCTTTAACTCCTGGAATGCATTGCTATTGCTTGGAGGAACCAAATCATATAGCAGTGTTATTAGAATAATGAAAACATGCTATTCATGAGTGCAAGACAGTCTCTGAATAAAGTGCAAGGGATCTACCATTTCTTTTTGGAGGATAAGTCCTCAAAGAGTTAAAAACATTTATGGTTCTGTGTACATTTTTCTTACTCAATTGGCAATCTATATGAAGATACCCATCTGTGTGAAACACCTTCCCTTACCGAATTGTTATCATCAGTAATCATCATCATAATTAGGATAGCAGGGGCACATATGTTGCAGATAGTGAGGATAATAAAAGGAAGACAGCATTACAAATACAGTTTAGCTGCAGTATGGCAGAAGCATGCCTTTGGGAATTTCTTGTCAATTCAAAATTAAAAACCTGGAGCAAGCACCAAGCTCACTGGAGCTGCCGAGTTAGCATGCCAAAAATTCTCATTAAGCATCCAACTGCAACCCATCACCACCAAAACAAAATGCACTTTTTTTAAAAAACAATTATTTTATTGATAATCATCTGTTTCCTACATTAAAGCAGGCGGAGAATAGACTATGCCATAAAACACTTCCATTTGTGAAATTTTAATATCCTTACGGGTACAGTTCAAATTAATGTTTCTAATCTCAGAGCTCAGAATCTGGGTCACGTACCGGAAAAAGAAAATGCTTGAAGTTCAGAAACGTATTGGGACAATGGGGGCAGAGGGTCAAATTTTATTACACAGCAGCTTTATTTCACACTGGCCATTGAATTATTTACTGTCAACTTCTTGCACCCAATGCTATCCACCATTTTAAACTTATTGATCAAGTGTTGCATCAGTATCGGAAACATTGAGTTGGGTAGAGTAACTGAACTGTTTTGTTTATCGCTTAAAAAGTGCATCTGAATTTATTAGTTTACACTTGCCCACATGCGTGTCTACTGTTGTACAAACAATGGCTGTACACATGCCACTATTTTTTGCACTAATGGTGGCTGTGGTTATGCGCTGAGGTAGTCATATTAGATCTGCAATGTGGCTCCCAAACATATTTAAAATAAGAGGTGTTTGACTGCCTTGAATATGTTGTCTCATATCACTTGGGGTAGGCAGTAAGTGTCGTTTAACTCCACCCAAGTGCATTCTAGCTGCCAGCATTATTGAATTTTTTTAATATTTCCGTTAAAAATTAGCTACAGGAGCTTTGTCGCTCCACTCAACCTCCATGAGATGAAGCTGGCCGTATAAGTCAAGACTGACAGCTCTAAATCACACTCAGAAGATACCAGAGAGGCCATCAACTGCAGTACAACTATGGTGACATAACAAGTAAACATACATGCACTCCTCATCATGATTTCATTTTCTTTATTCAAGAGATGTAGGCGTTAATGGCTGGGCCAGCATTTATTATTGGTCATCCCTAACAGCCCTTGAGCAAAGTGGACATTTCAGAGGCTATTTAATGGTCAACCACACATTGCTGTGGGTTTTGAGTCACATGCAGACCAGGAAAGAATGACAGATTTCCTTTCCTAAAGGGACATTAGTGAGCCATATGGGTTTTTATGACAATCAACAATGATTTCATGGTCATCATTAAACTTTTCAATTCAAGACTTTTATTGAATCCAAATTTCACCATGTGCCATGGTGGGATTTGAACCCAGGTTCCCGGACCATGCCTCTGGGTTACTAGTTTAGTGACAATACCACTAAGCCACCATCTCCCCATTCTCACAGCGCTTGTGTTTGTTTCAGTGTATAATCAGGTATTGGGCGGGATTTTCCAGCCATGCTTGCCCCAAAGCCGAAAGATCCTACCCAAGGTTAACAGATCTTTGCATGGTCCATCTCCCACCCACTATGATTCCCATGGCAGGTAGGACGGTAAAATTCAGCCCATTGAGATGATGGGAAATTACATAGCCCTCTGTGATTTTTAATGGTGTCTGAAATTGAGTGTGACAATGCTCAATGAGCAGAAAATAGCAACATATTGGGGCACCAAGAAAGTTGTGCGGAAAGACACAGGTGAAGGCAGAAAGAAGTAGCCATAGCTTGAGCAAAGATAGTTATTCCATCTACAAAGTGATGAAGCAGGTTCACCCTCAACACTGACACCTTCTCCAAGTCTTAAGCATCACGAATTCCTTTGTGAACTAACAGCACTTCTCATCACAACCCAATGCAGTTATTCACCCATCAGCTGTGGGTAAATCCTGACAGCTGCATGCCTACTGCTGCCCTGTGGATGCTGACCAAGAAGGTGTGTCAGAAGCTGCAAGGACTGAGCTTCTATGGAAAGAAATGTTGTACTTTTTTTTAACCTCAAGGTGCCCACAGTTCTTTACAACCAGTTCAGTGGTTTTTGAAGTGTAGTCATTCTTATTCTGCAAGAAGTAGATACCAGATCCAAGGAAAACTCCACAATCGAGTTATAAGCTATTTTTTGCCCAGTGCCATCATTAGGAGCAGCAGCACTCCATGTAATATTCTTTCCTGCTGTCTGTGCTAAAGGCATACCTTCATTCACTTATATGCAGAAAGTCCCACATAGAAATCATAGAAACCCTGCAGTGTAGAATGAGGCCATTCAGCCCATCAAGCATACACCGACTACCCAGGTACTATCCCTTTAACCCCACCTATTTACCTAGCTATTCCCCTTGACACTATGGGACAATTTAGCATGGACAATCAACCTAACCTGCACATCTTTGGACTGTGGGGGGGAACCAAAGCACCTGGAGGTAGCCCACGCAGACACGAGGAGAATGTACAAACTCCACACGGGCAGTCACCAGAGGCCAGAATTGAATCCGGGTCCCTGGTGCTGTGCGGCAGCAGTGCTAACCACTGTTCCACCATGCCCATATGCGCAGCTTTTTTTTTGCACACTCAAGATCGATTGCTGTCATAATGAAAACTCTTTAGTGAATTTACTTTGCAATTAATTTCCCTGCGGCACAGGAAATTTTACTTACAGCAAACTGCTGAACTGTGCTGTTTATACACACACGCAGTCAGCGGCTGGGAATAAGTACCAAGCAAGTGAGCCAAATATGAACATCAGAACTGAAGGTTATAACCAGTAATAAGAATCTGAACTCTGGCAGATTTGGTTGATGCTGAATTTTTAAAGAAATAAACAGGCAAACACCAAAGGTGAAAGTGGCTATTTCTGGTGAGGATGGTGGATAACCTTCATGGGAGTGAGTGACTTGTTGCTGCTCTGGTTATGGGTAACAGTAGAGATATTTATCAGAATTACTATATTACTCATGAGTGTGACTCATTCTGCTGGGGATTCATTCCAACAGTGCCTGTTATAGGGAGTTCATTCTAACATTAATTATTTTAAAAATCATTTATGGGATGTGGGCTTTGCTGGCTTGGTCTGCATTTATTGCCCACTCCTATTTGCCCTTGAGAAAAGAGAGCTGGCTTCTTGAACCGCTGCAGTCCCTAAGTGTAGGTACATCCACATAGGGAGGGAGTTCTCGGATTTTGATCCAGCAACAGCGAAGGAGAGGTGATATATTTCCAAGTCAGAATAGTGAGTGACTTGGACGGATGCTTCCAGGTGGTGGTGATCCCATGTGTCAGCTGCCTTTTTCCTTCTAGATAGTAACTGTTGTCAATTTGGAAGGCTGCCTTAGGAGCCTTGGGTAAGTTCCTGCAGTACATTTTGTAAATGGTACACACCGTTGCCACTATTCTTCAGTGGTGAAATTATTTGTGAAAGGGATGCCAGTCAAACAGGCTGCTTTGTCCTGGGTGCTGTTGAGTTTCTTCAATGTTGATGGCACTGCATCCATCCAGTCAAATGGTGAATATTCCATCACACTCCTGACTAATGTTGATGGTGGGAAGGCTTTCAGGAGTTAAGAGTGAGTTACTTGCCAAAGGATTCCTAGCCGCTGAGCTGTTCTTGTGGCAAGAATATTTAGTTGAAGTTTATTTATTTATTTATTTATTTATTAGTCACAAGAAGGCTTACATTAACACTGCAGTGAAATTACTGTGAAAGTCCCCTAGTTGCCACACTCTGGCGCCTGTTCAGGCACACTGAGTGAGAATTTAGCATGGCCAATGCACCTAACCAGCATGTCTTCCGGACTATGGGAGAAAATCGGAACACCCAGGGGAAACACACACAGACATGGAGAGGATGTGCGGACCCCACACAGACAGTGACCCAAGCCAGGAATTGAACCCTGGTCCCTGGCACTGTGAGGCAGCAGCGTGAGCCACTATGCCACCATGCTGCCCTGCCACCGTGCTGCCCATATTTACATGGCTAGTCCAGTTAGGTTTCCCATCAATGATAATCCCCAGGACGTTGATATTGGGGAATTTAGTGATGGTAATTCCATTGAATTTCTCTCTTATTGGAGATGATCATTGCCTGGCACTCGTGTGGCGTAAAAGTTACTTGCCACTTATTAGCTCGGGTTTGGTTATTGTCCAGATCTTACTGCATTTGGACATGGACTGCTTCAGTATCTGAGGAGTCACGCATGGTGCTGAAGATTGTGCAGTCATCAGTGAATATCCTCACTTCTGACCTTATGATGGAGGGACTGTCATTGATGAGCAGTTGGAGATGATTGGCCTAGGACACTATCCTGAGGAGGTCCTGCTGTGATATCCTGGTGCTGAGATGACTGTCTTGTTCTTTTGATGTGGAGATGCCAGTGTTGGATGGGGGTAAGATGTCTAACAACACCAGGTTAAAGTCCAACCGGTTTATTTGGTAGTAAACACCACTAGCTTTCGGGGTTTGCCCCTTCAGCAGGTGAGTGGGTGTTCTGATCACAAACAGTATATAAATGCACATACAGTTTGTAGAATACTGATTAGAATGCAAGTCTTTACAGCTAATCAAGTCCACTCTTAAAGGTTCAGACAATGAGTGGAGATAGCATTAAGCATAGGTTAAAAAGATGTATATTGTCTCCTGACAGTACAGTAAGTGAGGTTTTGCAACCCAGGCAAGTCGTGGAGGTTACAGATAGTGTGACATGAACCCAAGATCCCGGTTGAGCTGTCCTCGTGTGCAGAACTTGGCTATCAGTTTCTGCTCAACAACTCTGTGCTGTCGTATGTCGTGAAGGCCACCGTGGAGAATGTTTACCTGAAGATCAGAGGCCAAATGCCCGTGACCGCTGAAGTGTTTGCCAACAGGAAGGGAACAGTCTTGCCTGGTGATTGTCGAGCGGTGTTCATTCGTCCGTTGTCGTAGCGTCTGCATGGTCTCCCCAATGTACCATGCCTCGACATCCTTTCCTGCAGCACATCAGGTAGACAACGTTGGCCGAGTTGCAAGAATATGTGCCATGTACCTGGTGGATGGTGTTCTCATGTGAGATGATGGCATCCGTGTTGATGATCTGGCATGTCTTGCAGAGGTTGCTGTGGCAGGGTTGTGTGGTGTTGTGGTCACTGTTCTCCTGAAGGCTGGGTAGTTTGCTGCAGACAATGGTCTGTTTGAGGTTGTGCGGTTGTTTGAAGGCAAGAAGTGGGGGTTTGGGGATGGCCTTGGCAAGATGTTCGTCTTCATCAATGACATGTTGAAGACTCCGGAAAAGAAGTCATAGCTTCTCCTCTCCGGGGAAGTACTGGACAACGAAGGGTACTTGTCCCGTGTTTGTCTTCTGAGGAGTTTGGTGTGGTTTTTGGCTATGGCGCATCAGAACTGTCGATCAATGAGCCAAGCATCATATCCTGCTCTTATGAGGGCATCTTTCAGTGTCTGGAGGTGTCTGTTGCGATCCTCCTCATCTGAGCAGATCCTGTGTATACGGAGGGCTTGTCCATAGGGCATGGCTTCTTTAACATGTTTAGGGTGGAAGCTGGAGAAGTGGAGCATCATAAGATTATCTGTGGGCTTGTGGTACAGTGAGGTGTTGAGGTGACTGCTCTTAATGGAGATCTGTATGTCTAAGAATGCAACCGATTCTGGAGAATAGTCCATGGTGAGTCTAAAGGTGGGATGGAAGTTGTTGATGTCATCAAATAGTTGTTTCAGTGATTGTTCACCATGAGCCCAAAGGAAGAAAATGTCATCGATGTATCTAGTGTATAGCATCAGTTGACGTTCCTATGCCGTGAAGAAGTCTTGTTCAAGCCTGTGCATGAAGATGTTGGCATATTGAGGTGCAAATTTGGTCCCCATGGTTGTTCTGGATGAAGAACTGGTTGTTGAAGGTGAAGACATTGTGGTCCAGGATGAAGCAGATGAGTTGTAAAATTGCACCTGGGACCTGGCAGTTGTCGGCTTTGAGTACTGAGGCAGTTGCCGCAATGCTATCATTCTTTTGAAGTGGCAATGCCTCATGAACTGAAAAGGGAGAAATCATCAGAACCCTTTTGATGGGGAAATATAAATTTCTAATTTTTTCCGACAATCTGTTGTTTTAATTCTAGTCCAGTCGTATGCAACTTATCAAACAGTGAGTGAAGGGAAGAGCTGGCAGCATTAGCCTGCAACCAGTTGCTAATGATCCATTAATGAAAGGGATGTAAATCTAACCTCTGACAATATAATTTGAGTGCTTCATTTTGGGACTGTGTATTTCAAATGAGAAAGTGTATTTTCTTCCTAGTACTTGCTATCTCGCAACATGAGGGCAAGAAAAATGCATCAGAAATTAAAGGGATTGATTGACATTTGGCTTGCTAACTGTATTTGGACATATTTCCAGAGTTTTCATCATATGACTACCATTTTGCCTCATCAGGCTTTTTGCCATCTCCAATTATTTCCTAAGGAAGGCGTTCAAAGCAAATGGAAGTATATATTCTAATTCTCTCCAATGATTTCCCACCTGGCTTTCTTGAAGCATGGTTCAGGAAATTAAAATTCAAAACTATGTTGTAGGTTTGGCAACTCACTGGCCTATCCAGTGGGAGCTCAAATACTGCAGAAAAAGTACAATGGTATGGTGTTCAATATAGGGAAATGGGAAGGTCACCAGTCAAGATGTGACTTGGAATGTCCTTCATGTTGTTGAACGATAAGTCAACATTCTTCTTCAAAAGTTCTTTGACAGTATAAACTCACTTTGCTTCTCCATTATACTGAAGATAGTTGGGGAGCTTGAGGTATGTACAAATTCATATGAATGTGCAAAAGATCAAAAACACTCATTGGCGAATTGTGGTCTATTATCAAAGATGGCAATGTCAGGAATACCATGTGGAGAGAACATATCCTTCAAGGAAGTTTAAAGTTTAAAATTTAGTTATTAGTGTCACAAGCAGGCTTACATTAACACTGCAATGAAGTTATCTTGAAAATCCCCTAGTCACCACATCCTGGAGCCTGTTTGGGTATATTGAGGGAGAATTTAGCATGGCCAATGCATCTAACCAGCACATTTTACAGACTGTGGGAGGAAACTAGAGACCAGGAGGGAATCCACTCAGACGGGGAGAATGTGCAGATTCTGCACAGACAGTGATTGAACCAGGAATTGAACCTGGGTCCCTGGTGCTGTGAGGCAGCAGTGATGACTACTGTGCCACCCTACTGCCCCTGCAAAGCTTCAAAAGGTGATGCCATGTAGCTTTTGCACCTCTATCTAGTGGAAACAATAATCTATTCCTGTAAGACATACTTCCCCTTTCTAGTCAAGCAAATCTATGCCATGGCATGTGCAAGATATTGATAGGAAGAAGGTGAGTAGAAGTGGCTCTTTCTGCTCCTGCCAGTGCATGGTACAGCTGACACAGTTGGAGACAATATTATGTTCAATTGAGTGTGAAATCTATGGTCACCAGACAGACTGCTGTGCCAAAGTTTGGCAATTGTTTATGACGTGATGCCCTAGATGTGTCTTCTGGAGGACTTCTTGGCAGAGAGCTCATGTTGCCATCATTCCTGTGTTGTAAAGCAGGAGACCATAAACAACACTGAAGAGTGGTGCCACTGTTTGAAATTCTTTCTCTAGATGAATTTGGAACGTATTGTGGCCATCTATCCAGGCAGTATGTCTAATTCTGGATACACTCTTCACCTTGTCTTTGGGCAGTATGAAATTTGTGCAACTTCCGTTGCTGGCAAGTATTTGCTCGTCAAAGATGTAAAGACTTCAACTTTTGCACCTTCTGCACCACAATATTCTATGGCTAGGATTTCACGGCATGATATGTCTTCCACTGGCCGATATGGTGGGCAATTTAAATTGTTGTTTACTCCAGAGGGCCATAAAATTCTAGCCTATGGTTCTATGATTTAATTGAACAACAGAACAGGCTGAAGGGTGGAATGGCCTTTTTTCGTTCCTATGTTTACACAATGGATTTTTGGATAACAGTTTTGCGTTTCATCCAATTTCTTTCTGCTTTTGCATCTTTGCTAATAGACAATTCCACATGACCTGGGCTGGAATTCTCCTGCCGTTTGCGTCAGTGGGATTCTGTAGTCCTGCTGCAATGAACAGAGATTTGACCGAGCACCAGATCCTCCATCTTTGCTTACAGTGGCAGCAGGATGTGAATGGTTGGAGAATTCCAGTCCTTTCTCTCTAATGTTGGGTTTGAGTTGGCTCCAATTCAGCATAATAATGGTCATCAGATTCTAACACCCGCGTACCTGCAGCTAGGGTACATTTACATTGAGTGAAGTGCTAGATGGACACCATGCTAAATTTATGCAGCAGAAGTCCGGTGTTAAAGCCTGACCTAAAATCATAGGCCCTACCCCTGTAATCCCACAAATTTATCCTGCTAATCTCCACGACACTAAGGGTCAATTTAGTTGGCCAATCTACCTAAACTGCATATCTTTGGACTGTGGGGGAAATTGGAGCACATAGATGAAACCCACACAGACATGGGAAGAATGTGCGAACGCCACACAATGACTCAAGGTTGGAATTAAACCTGGGCTTCTGGCATTGTGAGGCAGCAGTGTTAACCATTGTGCTACAGGGCCGCCAGTAAATGGGACCTGACTCCCAATCAAACTGTGGTTACCCTACAACTGCAATATCAGACCCAAGAGACACTGCTTCAAGGTTAACATAACAGTGACCTCACAGATACATACTGATTCAGGCAAACCTGATTCACTGATAATAACAAACCGTATCAACTAAAAATGAGCAGCCCAATCACCCTTTATATCAAGTCAGGCCTCGTAAAACTATTTTCAGTGTGGACAATGTGAAGTAAAAGCTCAGCAGCTAAGGGAACACAACACCATAATTTGCTGAAACCACCATTTTGGAGAGTTTGTCCTTCCGTTGCTTGGTGATTTATTATTAATTCAGGACCTCTCAACAAGATTTTGCAGGCTTAGCGCAGTCATTTTTTTCACCTGCTATCTTTTTGTCCTGTGGTGCCTGTCATTTCTCAACAGGGCAATGTGATGGGAGGAAATGTGAGTGTGGTGTTGGGGAAGGAAGGAAGAAATGCACCTCAATTACTGAGATGTTAAAAGGAAACATGTATACACAAGGTCACCCGATCGCCCATTGCCTTTCCTTCTCCAAAATGATTAAGTCATTGGGTCAAATTGCTTTTCTCAGCCCGGTGAGTGTGCTTACATCTTCTGCTTTAACCTCCTGCAGGTTTTACCATGTCCGCCTATTCATTACAAACTGATGTTGTCAGCCTTTGAATTATTTTGGATTCTTGTCCGACTAAAGCGTGGAACAGGGAACCGAGTGCAGCAAAGGGCAATTATACACAGCTTTCCAGAAGGGCATGGACCATTCCTACACACACATCATTAGTCATTTTATGTTCGTCACTGAGTTAGGAGGAGGCCTTCACTAATTAAAGGGCTGAATGGAGTCAAGTCAGCAGTGAGCCCTTGAAACCAATTTACTCTATAGGCGTTTGACAAGGGCTGAACAGCTCAATGCAGTGCAAGTTCAGCAAATACTTTACAGCTTCCCTGGTTTGCATATTCAAAGCCTTCCTAATCCAATCTGCAGAGTGCAAAAAGCAGCAACCCCTCATAAAACTGCAAACAGTGTCATTATCTGTTGCCTGACTGTCACTTTTTTTAATATTGATTTAGATTATGTAGATAATGTGGAGTGGGGAAATTAACACTTATTTCAAATTCAGATAACATAGCAGTAAATCTTTTACATGACTGCAATAGCATAAAATGAGTTGATTGGAAGTAAGCAGTTTCGGTACTGTACAGATTCAGATTGCGAGTATCAATATGGCAGACAATGGATTTTGTATCTAGATCTATTAACTTGGCTTAGCTGGTCGCTTTCCCACTGCTGTGTTGTTCCTGTGTTCAAGTCCAATTGGGGATTTTCACAGTAACTTCATTGCAGTGTGAATTATTACTTGGGAGTAATAAGTAAACTTTAACTTTAGCATATGGTCTGCATTCTGGTAGAATACTTCCCCAAGAACCTCCCTTCAGATAAAATTTTGATCTATTCAACAACAACTCCTCCATCACCTTAGCCCATCCTTATTTCTGTAATTGCCTTCAGCCCTATAAACTAAAATATTATTGCTAGTGTTAAACTAATAGAAAATATTTCACTGAGTCTGCTAAGGTATGGAAAACAGGAGCTGGATTGAGACATCTTACTGTGCAGACTACACCTTACACCAGGTTGCAGAGAAAGGGCAAACTGTGTGATATTGCAAAATGCCTTTTGATGGTGTACACAGTATTCAATTAGCATATTGCACAGTTATAATTAACCCTTTTATATGATAGCCCCTCTCCTTCCCCCACCCCCATTTTCCTCCCTTCCTGTTATAGGGTCTACTGGAATGGGTCCTCCACGTTTGAAGGGATGAGGTGTTTGGGCCCTGTGGGTGGTGTCTCAGACTCTGTTGGGCAAAAGGGGAATTGATAGTCATCTCGACTGGTGGATTAATGCAGAATCAGTGGCTGGTTTGATTGGGTAGATAACAGCTTCCATAGGGACATGGTGGTTGCTTTTCTGTGGCCATCAGTGCATATCCATTCCATATCACCGGCCTGTTATCTGTTTGAATGAGGTAAGACCATGGATGTGACATCTATTCAACCACTTGTCCATAGCGAGCCTGGTCTCAGATCCAAACTGACTGTCCTGGTTGGAATTCTGACCTGAGCACATTCTTCAGCAGGTTTCTGTGCATCTGAGACCCTACATTGCTGAGTTACTAATAGAGTTGTTGGTGCAAAGGTTTGTGCCTATTCAATAAGAACTATATCATTTAGTTCAGGTCTTGCCACTGGGATACCTACAAGGCATCTGATGTAGTCTGTCACTTTTCCAAAGATATGCTCTGTCTTTGCATCAAACCCTATCATCCTGAGTCTAAACTGTTGTATGCCTGGAGGCGTTTTTGCTAATTCTTTAAAATTAAAGAGTGTGAATAAAGGTTGCGGTCTGTAGCCATCTTGATGTGGAGACAGGAATATAATCTACAAACTTCTGGCAAGCAAATGTAGAAGCAAATACTTCTTTCTCTATCACTACGTGGGTCTGTCAATGAACAGGATGTGTAGTAAACTAATCTACACTTTTGACTTGTCTGTATCTGAAAGGGTACAACTCACAATCCTGTAGAAGATGCCTCTGCAGCAATAATGAGTGTCTCTGGGTCAATGCAGGCTAAATATAGGAAGATTATCAGCATCTCTTTGATTTTCTCAAAAGATCTGTCTTGTACTTCCTCCCATCACCAATGTGTTATCCTGTCATAACAGCTGACCTAATGGCTCGTTGACAACACTTAGTTTAGCCAGGAACTTTCCCATTAGATATTCATGAGTATTGTAAATCAAGAGCTCAGCCACATTCAGAGGAATTGGAAACTCTTTCCTTGATTTCTTTGAATTAGCTCTGACTCTGGGATGCATCCAAAAAGTGCCAGGAACTTGACAGTCAGCTGTAAATGTGCATTTGTTGCTTCCTGTAGACATCGCAGCACAACTTGCACTCTCAGCCACATTCTTTTTTGATTTGATTTATTTATCGCTGTCACATGTAAGAGTATACAGTGAAAAGTATTGTTTCTGTGTGCTGTATAGACAAAGCATGTTGCCCACAAGGAAGGGAAGGAGATAGTGCTGAGTGTAATGTTATAGTCATAGTTAGAGTGTAGAGAAAAATCAACTTAATGCGAGATAGGTCCATTCAAAAGTTGGTTGGTACATGACCTCAGAGTTTTGTATCTTTTTCCTGATGGAGGAAGTTGGAAGAGAGTATGTCTGGAGTGAGTGCAGTCCTTGATTATGCTGGCTGCTTTTCCAAAGCAGCAGGAAGTGTAGACAGTGTCAATGGATGGGAGGCTGGTTTGTGTGATGGACTGGGCCTTATTCAAGACCCTCTGTAGTTTCTTGCAGTCTTGGACAGAGCAGAAGCCATACAAAGCAGTGATACAACCAGAAAGAATGCTTTCTATGTGCATTTGTAGAAGTTGGCGAGAGTTTTCTCTCATGCCAAATTTCCTTTGTCTCCTGAGAAAGTATAGTTTTCTTAACTATAACTCTGTCTGAGTGGATCCATGGATCATCCATGTGATAAATGGCTCCATCCATTCCTTCTAAAATACTTGGCATGGTCCTCAAAGACTTCTGGTGCTGATGTGATGCCGAAGAGAAATCTTTTGAAACAAAACCTCCCAAATGTATAACAACGATTGTGAGCAACTAAGATTCTTCATCTAGCTTTGTGTAGATTGAACTCTTTCCCAATTTTACTGTGATCCCATCCACAGCCAACATAAGACAAACTTCACATTCAACGGCTTTGTTCAGCTGTGTGAGATCTACGCAGATTCTGATGAATCTGTGGAGTTTTGGCATCAGGACCATCAGCTTGCTGTCTCTGCCACATGTGAAATAACTAACTGCTTTAACATAGTCAATTCTTTGGTTAGAATGGATAAGGAACTTTACTGTGTGTAAATAGGCATACTGGTTTCACTTTAGGATATAGAATGATGTAATATGCTGTCTTCAGCTTTCCTAGAGCTGTAATCAGCTGTGGAAATTCAGCTATGAAGTTTTTGGATTGATCTCCTCCTCAGCCTTTCAATTCTTCCACTCTGTATATCCGATGAAAATCGATACTTATCTTCCTGCTCAGAAGTGGGTAGTTTTGGTTCTGAATCTCATCCAATATTTCTGTGATTTCTTTCTCTCAATATTGCAGGGTTTGCATTCAGTTGCCTGACGACCTCGAGCTCAATTTCTCTTGGCCTGTTTAGTTTGTTGCACGATGGCTGAAGAGGACTTGTCTCCAACCACAGTACAGTGCTCAAAAGAAGAGAAACTGTTGCGTCTTACTTAAATCATAGAATCATAGAATTCCTACAGTGCAGAAGGCCATTTGACCCATCGAGGTTGCAACGACCACAATTCCATCCAGGCTCTATTTCCATAACCTCATGCATTAACCCTAGCTAGCCCCCCAATAGTAAAGGGCAATTTTGCATGGCCCAATCCACCTAACCTACACATCTTTAGACTGCTGGAAGAAACCAGAGCATCTGGAGGAACCTCATGCAGACACGGGGAAAATGTGCAAACTCCACACAGACAGTGACCCAAGCCGGGAATTGAATCCAAGTCCCTGGTGCTGAGGGGCAGCAGTGCTAACCACTGTGCCACCATGCCACCTCCAAATTGTCTTGTTTACCAGGATATCAGTGCTCCTATACCTTCCACATGGTTCCTGGATCTCTAAGGATTTTGGATACAATCTACTTCATGGAGTTTGCCTTTGTGCACATTACATCCAGGCTTCTTGCTTTGGCCACACCACCTAGAATTAGCCCATCCTTCTGCATTCAGCCCCTTTGGCAGATCAGTTTTCCTGCCTGTGTTTTACACTGCCACGTCAGTTACAGTTAGCTGAGGCTGCTGCTGATGGATGCTCTTCCAGTCTCCCCTGCTTTTTTAACCACAGTTCCTGAAATTTTTAAATTTGACACATGTGACTGAGTCAGCTGCTTTTGGGATACGATTCCCCATCCATAGGTTCATTTTGCTCAGTTGAATTGATTTTGCAAAGCTTAGATCGTTAATTGACCGCAAATGATCAGATAAAACACAACCTAACACTGTCATGACAATTCTGTTCCAATCATCTTTTAGGATGCTATTCCCACAGTTCTCTACAAGTCAATACAGATCTTTTAGAAATGCATCTACACTTTCCCATGGACGTTTGTTAAATTTGTGCCTTTTTTTTCTCATTTGTTGTTTTTTCTCAATTAGCCCGCTCAACATCTTTTTCAAATTTAAGTATGTTTCAAGTGCTTTGGTTATGCATCGTTCTAGGCCTTTTCATCATTGATATCCTGCACGGCCAACCATCACATTTATATACCAGTACTGATATACTCACTGTCTACCTTCACAGTGAGGCTTAATGTAGTTTGCTATATGGCTAATCTCCAATACCAATTCAGGTATACTTCTACTTGGTTGGGACCCGTGACTTCCTCTAAGTTTTCCAGTAAAAGAAGAGATTTGTTTAAATCACAGGCAGATAGATTTCTGAACAGTAAGAGAATTAAGGGCAATAGGGAGCAGGTACGTAAGTGGAACTGAACCACTATCGGATCAGCCATGCTCTTATTGAATGGCAGGGCAGGCTTGAGGGGCTAGATGGCCTACTCCTGCTCCTATTTCTTATGCTCTTATGTTCTTATTTTTCCATAACTGTTCTTTCACATGCTGCCATCATATATTGTTCTTGGCATTGTAAAACTAATACAGAATATTTACTAAGTTTTTACTGAGGTGTGAGGAACAGGAGCTTTATGGAGACATCTTACTGAGATGTCTACACTTTAGGCAAAGCTGCAAGAGAGAGACCAAACCATGTGTCATTACATCACATCCTGTGGTGAGGTACATGGCATTTGAATAACATACTACAGTTAGAATTAACCGCTCATATTACACAACAATCTAAGACCTCCGTGCTTCTGTAATTCTGATCTCTTGTGTGTTCCTGATTTCCATTCTTCCATCATTAGTTGCTACATCTTCAGCTACCTATTCTTAAGACCTGGAATTCTCTCGCTAAACCTTTCTGCTCCTCTACTTCTCTCTCCTGTAAGGTGTTCCTTAAAACACTAGATGGGAGGTGGGAGCATGAACCATGCAAAGGTCTGATGATCTCAGGTGGGATTTCCCAGTTTTGATGCTGGCACGGTTGGAAAATCCCACCCTATATCTTTGACCAAATTTTTGATCAGCTTTCCTAATATTTCTTTATGTGCCTGGGTGCTAAATTATATCTGATTACTCTCCTGTGACACACAGTGGGATGTTTTGCTATGCTAATGATGCCATATAAGCATAATTTATGGTTGTATTTATATAGTGCCCTTAATCTATTGAGAGATACTATTTATGTGTAGCCCTGTTTTGCTTCATCCTGTGCAAAGACTTCATTTTAAGAGATTTTTGTCTATGCAATTAACTCTGCTAACTTATAAAATCAGAAGGCCAAAGCTTAGCTAATTGACTACATTCCTGAAGGGTACACAATTCAGGCAAACAGGTTTTTCACGATGGCAGCTGCACGATTGTTTTTCTAAGATGGAGATAACCTGAGGAAAACGTTTTCAATAACGAGATAATGTTTGGAATATAGTGTGAGTTTTCAGTTTTCTTCAAGCTCAGTACAGAGGCTGGCAGTAAAAGCCAGTCCCAAATTTGCTTTTCTTTTTACTTCTGTCACGTTAACATTTTAAGCTCTGTTCAATAAAAGAAAACCATTTTAAAACTCATATCAGTGTTGTGCCCAACAAATGAATGGACCCACACCTACCTGAAAGTGCAGCATGGACGAACTGTTGACAATGAAGTGTCCTGAAGCAGGAATTATCTTTGCCTGTCAATGAATTCTGACGTCCATGAATCCCATCACTCATAAGAATAGTAACAAGCAATATTATTAAAAGCTGTAAGGTTTCATCATTGGCTAGTAATACACTTTGTATGTTACAAGCACTAAAAATGAACCTTTCCTATTATAAATGCACAGAAATTAATAACCTCCCTTCATTACAAGCTCTTGGTAATGAATTGTCTTAATTCCAAATCAATAGTGAATCCATGCATGTACAAGTAGTGAGCCTCGTAATTCACAAGTAATCAGCCCTGTCACTCACAGGTAAGTTAACGAGTCCCATCAATTACAGTCAGTAATAAGCACTGGCATTACAAACAAAGTAGCTAATGAGCCCTATCAATTACAAGGACTGTACATAATGAACCTTTGACGGCACTATTACACGCCACTGTTTATTGCCTTACAACCTGCTGGAATCAGAGGTCAAAGAGGCATCATTTTTCAGGGTCAACAAACTTGCCTGCAGTTGTCTAAATAATGGAGATGCACAACGAAGTTGACAAATTTTGATCTAAATTACACCAAATTTGTGCGAGCCAGCAATTGTGGTGTTAACCTGGGATGATTTCTTCATAAATTATGTAATTACTTCATAAATTCTAGGTTATTTTCCATCTCCTTAATTCAGAAGTGAGCCATTTAATTTCAGACTTTACCCACCATTTATAAACACACAATTATCTCGATTTCAAAAACAGTATACTGCAGATGCTGGAAATTTGAACTAATAATAGAAGCAGCTGGAAATACTCCACAGACCAGGCAGGGCCTGTGAAGATAAAAGCAGAGTTAATATTTCAGGTCTCTGACTGTATTTCAGAATGAGAATATGTTAGTGAGGTAGCAGATTATAAATAAGCATAGAGGCAATGAAAGAATGGAGAATAGAAAGAAAAAACAAATTCTGCAAGGCTAGAGGGATTAAATGACAAAATGATACAAGACTAAAGAGATGTAACGGAACAAATAACAAAACAAAAGGATAGATCTAGACAAGTTGTAAAGGGTGACGGCAGAACAAATTATTCCACCTACTTTAGCTACAGAATCCCAAGGGCCTATCGAAATCCCAATGCTTGAATATGAATAATCTCTGCACTGCAGCCCTTGAAAATCTTTGAAAGGCGTGACATTAGAGTAGGCCTTATCAATCCCCATTTGTAGCTGGAACAAGATGCTTTATTCCTACTCCTCTTTACTCATAGCATTGCATTCCCAATCCAAGAGTGCAGCAAAGCAACCTGCTTCCAAAGTTTGCCTTTGGTATTCTTCAACATGTTCTTCGGAAGGATTTGACAAGTGTTCAAGGGTAACTTGTTTATTGTATATCAATTGGGTTTAATTGCATTCAGATGGTAGACATGAATTGGTACTTACCTGTGCACCTATTTATAGGTATAGGTTGAAAGGGTGATTGTTGGTTGGAAATAAATGAGCATGTAGCGTGCAAAGACGAAGCACCAATTGTAATGTCCTAACTATATTAGGGGTTATGAGTTTTAACAAAGAAAAGAATGTGGTTTGCACATGTAGATTCAAACTAACAACAACAGATTTATTCTAGGACCTCTTGCCTGTAGAGAATACAAACTGAAAGTAAAACTGCAGCCTCTGCAACCCCCTAATGACATCACCATCGACAACCTGCAACCACTTAATCACATAACACCAGTGTTCTATTCTTCACTGCTTGGTTATCAGAATTTTAACATAATAGCAGAGAATTGTTGCTTTGAGGTGAAGGTTGGAAGCTATGATTTTTCTTTTGGACATAAAACTAAAATCTGAGGATCATTGTGGCAAATATCAGAAAACAAGTTTTAACCTTGGGGCTATGATTACCCTCCATTATTCTTGGAGTTGGAGCCCTATGATCAGTGGAAGAATAAGGTTGATATGTGGGCATATCAACTATCTACTCGATCGGAAGGAAATTAAGGCAAAACCTTGGCATTATTGCCCTCTGCGCGATGTAAATTCTAAAGTAAGGAATGTTGCAAGATGGATGTATTGGTCAGATAGTGATAAAGGTTTAGATTTCAGTAGAAATTATGGATAAAATCTATAAAGAAAATGATCTGTTGAATAGTTGAACATGATAACTTTCAGGAAACAAGTGTTCATTATGAGAATGAGTATAACCTGGACTTTATAATTTATAAGGTTGGCAAAGTTCATAATGCAAATCACTGGACTGCTACAAGGGTTAAGATTAGGTGTCCCAAATGGAAAAGACGCATGGTTTTACTGGCATTAAGTTCTTAGAGAAAAAGACCGTTGGATTAGACACCTGCTGTCTTTAAAAGAATCCTGGAGAAACAGTTATTTGTTTCAGCCTTTATATGTGGAACGAAAGAGACATTCAGCTGTGACACAAATAGATGGTTACCAAGTTCCACATATATTCCAGATACTGGATGCGGGGTTAATGGAATGGACAATAGAATGGTAATGATAGCACAAATGATCAATCTGGGAATATTATCAAAATACGTTATTGAACATTCATAAGGGATGGATGAATTCCAAATATACCCAAAGAAAAGTAAATAGCTGTTTTGGATGCAACTCAAACCTCTGTTATTTCACAATTTGTTCGGAGAGAAGAGACAGGGTCTTTGAAATGGCATATGAAGAATATAATGCAGAACAAGAGGATGAGGCTAATAATGAATTTGAACAGATTTTACTGGTAATAAAAAGTTTTATTGAGTTGTGAATGTAAACACTAGAGATTCCTCCAGTTGTGCAATACACGCAGTACAACGGTTCGTGTTATCCTGAGATTCATGAGGCAATGACAATAAATGTAAGGTTAAGGAATAGAAAGGTATTATTTGCTTTAGGATTGGTGGTGCCAAGATCAGTAGAGTGGTAAAAGCATGTAAAGTCACTAGAGGAAGCCATTTAATGAGTACATGTGCATTTGAGTAAACCTCACATGATAAAGTCACAAATTAATCTTGTCATGGAAGATGATAAGGAAATTATTTAGCGGAAAATGTTGATATGTTCTTTAACCAGTCAGGGCATTATTGCATTCCCTTAACAAAACTTCATGCTTCTTATCAGAGTGTTGGGGAAGTATATTGGCATCGGGTGATAAGGATACAAGGAAAAAGAAACAAATTATGAGCAAGTTACGTAGATAATTTGCTCACACTATTTGTGCAAAGGACGAATAATGCTACAAAAATCGACACGTGGTTCATAAATATATAAAATTAATAAAAGAGATTAATGAGAATTGTGAAATTCGTAAAATGTTTCAAAGGATACCCATCTTCTACGGTAAGCCATTGATAAGTGACTTTAGTGTGGAAATTGCCATGGATCTAAAGATATGGCACTAAGACACATGGCAAGGGCACGGAGTATTTAACTTCCATTTTATTATCTGGCCACAAGATGTAAGATGGAATTCCCCCAACTGAGACTAAGTCCCATGGTAGGGAAGGGACAGGGAATGCTTTCCCCATCCCTTCTGGAAGTCAAGGGGTTCAAAGAGCGGGCAGCTCAGTTGGAAGGTATGGAGTGGGATTGAGCAGTTGGTGAAAGGGGAGCATCCACCCAATAAGGTTCCATCCATGATATGGAAACCTGAGGGGCAAATGAGCCTCCTTCATTGCTCTCTTCATTTTCTTATAGGTGCCAACAGGAAGAGATTCTAAGGCCCAAGGAAAAAGATTCCCTGACAGCCCTCATCAGAGGTCCTACCCAGAAAGGGAACAGGAGAGAGGACAAGTGAAGAGATGAACACTTATGGAGGTGTCACAGCAGACATCTGAACTCTCCACCAGCCCAAGGACACATATCTCAATGGATAATAGTTCTAACTTAGGAAGGGTCTCACAATCTAATGGTTATCACATGGATTTGTGCCCACAACAGGAGGTGGCAGGGTTGGCTGAGATCGCTAATTCTTGGAGAACTACTGTGGAAGAGGCAGTCCATGAGGTCCAAGTCCCACAATGAATCTCGGGAATCTGCCTTACAACTAATGGTGGAGCATCCGCAAGAGTTGGTGGAACAATAGGTAGATGTGTTGGAGGCTCTTAACAAAGTTGAACACAAGTTGAAGGAGCCCATCCAGCTGCTGTCTGATGAATTGGTGCTGATCTATGCATGCATCATGGTCTCCAATGTGAAGGTTGGCAGAATCAATTGAGTTCCTGTTTCAGCAGATGCTCCATGAGATGCACATGGACAAGGATTCCACCATTATAGAATCATAGAATCCGACAGTGCAGAAGGAAACCATTCGGTCATTGAGTCTACAATGACCACAATCCCACCCGGGCCCTATCCCCATGTATTTATTCTAGCTAGCCCCGACACAAAGGGGCTACTTAGCATGGCCAAGCCACCTAACCCACACATCTTTGGACTGTGGGAGGAAACCCATGCAGACACGGGAAGAATGTGCAAACTCCACACAGACAATGACCCAAGCTGGGAGTCAAACCCGGGTCCCTGACACTGTGAAACAGCATTGTTAACCGCTGTGCCATCATGTTGCCCACATGGTAGCCGTAGGGAGCTGTTGCAGTTGACACACGAGAGTGGAATTGACACCTCGAGCTCCTTCTCGTGGCCCCTTCCCCTCGAGTAGTCAGAGGCTGGGGTCTTCAGGCATTTAAGGGAAGAGGAGTAGCTGCTGAACATCCCTGGATCACACCCTTAAGCATCTCAGAGACTGTTCAGAACTTCCAAACTTCCTTTGTTTGTAACCCCATCAACCCCATCTGGAGTCACTGCAGAGGAAGTACCAGTCAGGAAGACAGCCAAAAGAAACTGGGCCCCTCCCAGTGTTGCCTCTCCAGAGTACGGCCACCAAATTTATCAAAGGTAACTGGTAAACTAGTTGGCATACTGCCTCCACCCTTGCTGCGTATGTCAGGGCAATACCCAGATGCATTAGACCAGAGAAAATAAAGAAATTTTGATCACAATTGTTGCACAAATGATTATCCCAATTCTAACTCCTATAAACATAATCACTTTCACTGCTATACTTTCTACTGTCTTTTTTAAGCTTCATTCTTAAGGCCTGGCAAATGTCACCCTGCCCTGCCAAGAGAGTCTACAGGGAGAACAGTATGTAACACAGCCTGTGTAAGCCAAGTGCAAACACTCTCCCATACTCAGAAACATAGAAAATAGGGGCAGGAGTAGGCCATTCAGCCCTTCGAGCCTGCACCGCCATTCAGTATGATCCTAGCTCTTCCTCTATCTCAATGCCATATTCCCATATTCCCATACTCCCCCATACCCATTGACACCTTTAGAGTCAAGGAATCTATCTAATTCCTCCTAAAATGTATTCAGTCACTTGACATCCACAGCCTCCTGTAATAGAGAATTCCAAAAGTTCACCACCTTTTGACTGAAGAAATTTCTTATCTCAGTCCCAAGTAGTCAATCCTGTAGCCTGCGACTGTGACCTCTGGTTTTAGACAACCACCCTCCCCCATGCACCCCTCCCCCTATCCCCCCCAACCCCACACAAGCCAGAGGAAATACCAATCCTCCATCCAGTCTGTCCACCCTGTCAGAATTTTACACATTTCAATGAGACCCTCTCTCATTCTTCTAAACTCCGCACAGCATAAAGCTAATCAACCCAATCTTTTCTCGTACGACAATCCTGCCATCCCAGGAACCTGTCTGGTGAACATTCGCTGTACTCCCTCTATAAAAAGAATATCCTTTCTTAAGTAAGGAGGCCAAAACTGCAGATAATGAGTGGCCCAGTAGCACAGTGCTTAGCACAGCTGCCTCACAGCGCCAGAGACCCGGTTCAATTCCCAACTTCGATCTCTGTCTGTGTGCAGTCTGCACGTTCTCCCCATGTGTGCATGGCTTTCCTTCAAGTGCTTGGGTTTCCTGTCATAGTCCAAAAGACAAGCTGGTTAGGTGCATTGGGAATACTAAATTCTCCCTCAACGTGCCCAAACAGCCACTGGAGTACGGTGACTGGGGGATTTTCACAGTAACTTCATTGCAGAGTTATTGTAAGCCTACTTGTGATGCTAATACATAAAAGAAATTCCAGATGTGATCTCACCAAGGTCCTCACAGCTACCATAAGACATCCTCATTGAATTTTCATTCACTAATCTTATCTAACAGGTCCCTAACATTGTCAGTACTGCCCCTGTGGGGTTTCCTTTTACATACCCAGCTGAGCTGACTTGAATCCCCACATAGCCGCTAACCTAACTCACCTGTAGCATTGTGACATCTTGCATGAGAGTATCGACAGATCAGTATGGTGATTGTGACCTTTATCCGGTGCTCCGGCACTCTGTGAGTCATCCATACTCTTAGCATCGAGCCCCGGCATTACTTTTGATCTCCCTACTGTTACCCTCCAATCAGAATTCTTTCCCTTTGATAAATGTTCATATTCCCTGCCTCCCTGGAAATTAAATCCCCATGGCTTCACCTCTTCTTGCCCATTCCTCTGCACTCCCAGCCACGCAGCACCCCCCTCCTCCCCCTCACCCCCCCCCACCCCCATCCCCACCTGAGCCCTAAAACACACCTGGACATAACACCCCCTTTACAATCTTGGACATTATCCCCTCCTTCCCCAGCCCCTCCCTCACATACTGAACCTAACTTCCCTCCCCTTTCACACGTCTGGATATATCCCCTCCCTTCACACACCTGGATATAATACCCCTGCTGCCCCCACCTCATGCAGCTGGATATAATTCCCCTTCAGAAATCTGGACATAACCCTGACCCTTTACCCCCCTGGATATAATCTCACCTCCACATACCAGGACATATCTACCAATGCCCCCACCCCCCCTGCCCCCACTTCACACAACTGGACATAACACCTTCCACCCCCACCCCTTCACGCACTTCAACATAATCCACAATGCTCTTCTTGAATACAAGACAAAGGGTGTGCTAATGGTGTAAGAGACTAAAAAAGGTGCTGGTAGTGGCAGAAAGGTAAGATAGCAGAATAATGAACAGCATTCTATGAAAGCAAACCTTGAGAACAAGTAACTGATGGCCCTGTGGGGGATAGGTCTCGAGGAGGGGGGTGGATTGGGACAACAAATTGGTATTAAGAAAGAGGGTCATGATGGGGGAGAAACGTTATGGTCTGAAGTTGTTGAAGTTAACGTTTAGTCCAGAAGGCTGTAATCAGAAGATGAGGCGCTGTCCCTTCAATTTGCAAAAGGGCTTCACTGGACCATTGCAGGAAGATGGGCCTGTGGACACAAGATGGTGAGTTGAAATGGCAAGCGACAGGAAGCTTGGGGTCAAGCTTGCACACTGAGCAGAAGTGTTCTACAAAGCAATCTTTCTGACATTGCATTCAGATCTGGTAGGTGACAAAAAGGCAGAGGCTGAAGGGTGGAGCTCCAAAATGGCATTGCTATTGCTAAATCAGTACTGCATGCTGACTGACTGAACCTTCCTGTTCTGTGTGCTGCCAGAGAATGTTAGGAATGTGCACATAAACATATATATGAAGATGGCATTAGGACCACATCCTAATGGGAATACATGCAGCCTTCTCACATTTAAGCATCCATTGAAGAGCCAATTTTCACCATCAACATGTTGTCATCTTTTAATCACACCACTCTTAAATTAAGTTTCCTCTGGGGTTTCTGGGGATCATCTGCTGTAATAGAACAGACTGCAATATAGCAGGTGTTAAACTTTCCCTCTCTCCCCACCCACCCTCCCACCCACACAACAGCAACAGGCAATAGAATCCCTACAGTGTAGAAGAAGGCCATTAGGCCCATTGATTCTGTACCAACCACAATCCCATCCAACTCCTATCTCCCTAGTCCCACATATTTACCCTGCTACTCCCCTTGTTAGTAAGGGGCCATTTAGCATGGCCAATCCACCTAACCTGCACATCTTTGGACTCTGGGAGGAAACTGGAACACCCAGAGAAAACCCACACAGACACAAGAGAACATGTAAACTCCACACAGGCAATCACCCAAGCCATGAATCAAACCTGGGTCCCTGACACTGCGAGGCATCAGTGCTAACCTATGTGTCACTGGGCCATCCGAAGAGACTCAATTTCAGTGCTAATGACCAATTGGTTGAATGTTTTATATGTACTGACCCAGGACTAAACTAAATATTGAAAGCAGGAGAGATGGCTCATCATCAAGGAATTACTCCAGCGCCGAGTGTGATCTAACCTTGACTTCGGAGGAGGCCAATCTGCTTAATGCATCTCAGGCCACTGCTGCATTGGGTAATGATGCCGTTCAATGAATTATTTTCCTGAAGGCCTTTGACTGGAACAGCTTGATGTCCCAGCACCTCTCAGCTTTATTATATAAGCACGTTTCTTCAATGAGCAGAGTCTGCAGGAGCTTCCGTACAGCGACAAGGTTGTCCTAGTCACCTTGTGATCTTGTACATGGCATTGCCCTGACTATTAACATCAACAAGCCACTATACTGAAGCAGTCTTGAACAAAACCTTCAGGCTGTCAAACCAGATATAGTGTGCATTCAGACTCCAGCCTCTCTAGCTTTCGTTCTCTAATGAAGATGTGTGGGATTTAGCCATTAGGGAGCAAGGCAGTGGAAGTCTTGGAATTATAACTCACTATGGAGTAGTTATGCTTAGCTTTCCACTATATTAATGCTTTCAGAGCAAACAACATATAACAGCCCACACCATCTAATGCTTTTAAGGCAAATAAAGCACTGTGAGACTCTCAGTAATACCACTATTAGTGATCTGCCTTGGGGACACTTAAATACTGAGAGCAGTTTCTGCTCAAAGGAAACAACTACCTTTTAATTGTTGACTGCAAGTAACTTTTTAACTGATTGCTTTGGACGTCTGTTCCTCAGACAACAGACTTAATCTTTTCAAGGCTGACGTAGTAGATTCCTTCAGGATCATTAAACGTGGATAGCACTGACCAGGTTACTCTGACAAAGTTGTGAGTGCCTGTGCAAATGTAAACTGGAATCGAATTGAGGGGTTTGGATAGTTTACATACAGCATTCAGTCTACAAGGTGTCTTCTCTGTGGATCACCAATTTGGTGTGATGAAATCCTCAGGCGAATCTGTTAGGAGCTCGGTGTTCCTTTTAGGACTACTCATGGTAGCAAGATCGGCGGGTAGGCAGTGCGGTGGCACCAGGCAAAGTGTGGTACACAGAGTCCTCTATTGTTGAACAAGTGAAAGGAGTCTGTAGACGCAATCTTACCTTCTCACCCCACTGGTGAGAAAGCCAAGAAATCAGGTTCATGCCCGATTACTCTCCTCTCACCACATTACTGGCACCAGATGTCTGGCAAGTTTAGTTTCGTGCCCCAAAACGGTCCGGGGCTGACTGTTATATTTAAATTCAAAAAAGACAGTAGGACTAGGGGGCACAGCCTCAAGATAAAGGGGAGGCGGTTTAGAACGGAGTTGAGGAGGAACTTCTTCACTCAAAGGGTGGTGAATCTCTGGAATTCTCTGCCCGTTGAAGTGGTGGAGGCTGCCTCGCTAAATATTTTTAAGAAGCGGGTTGATGGGTTCTTGATAAGAGAGGGGATTAAGGGTTATGGGGAGAGGGCGGGAAAGTGGAACTGAGCCACGACAGATCAGCCATGATCTTATTGAATGGCGGGGCAGGCTCGAAGGGCTAGATGGCCTACTCCTGCTCCTATTTCTTATGTTCTTATGTTCTTAAATTCAACACAAACAGAATTTAAATATTACAAGTGAGTCTGGGACAACATCATCCAGGCTCACTTGCCTCTGCGGCCTCACTGGTGAAGGTTCCCTCTGGCGAGGATCAAGTATGGTCCCCATCAATGGGGGCCTGTCGTGATGGCCTCGGCGGTCAGACTGGAGGCATTGAGGCCCCCCCTGGGAGGTTAGGGGCGGGGGGGGTGCCCCTTGGGGAAGTGGAAATGTCCAGGCATGTTAAAGGACAGTGGGTTATGTGCAGCTAAAGCATAGACCCACGGTAGCTGAGGGAGACTGAGACTGATAGATAACTGGTGTTCACATGACACAGAAATCTGAGCATATGCAATTGCACCATCTGCTGCTATCTGCCGGCTTTTGGCGAGTTTCGGGCCTGCCCCCTCCCCCTGCTGGTGGGAAACAGGTTTGGCTTAATTTTTTTGAAGAAGTGAGGTAAGATTCCATTTTTAACTCGCTCAAAAAAACGCCGCAAATTTCTCCAGGTTTCGTGCTCATTTGGCACTTAGAATTTTTTCGGTAAGATCGTCCCAGTGTCTATTTCACCATCAACAAAGACAGAAGAAGGCTCTCAGGACAATGTGATCCATGTCATGGTGCTTTAATACATCACTGAAACCTAACCACCAACTCATCAAGATTGGGTGGATGAAGAGGTTGCCCTAAATACCCCACATTAAAAAAAGTCACACACTTCCACAAGAATTCATTTGCTACGTGCGGTGGTGATAGAGAATTGATGTTAAGGATGGGGTTATGAACCTGTTTGTTTTTAGTTAAGAATTTTCACACAGGTGACAGCCATATGTAGGTCATATGTACCAATGTTGGGACACAGGTGCCTTTGCACCGTGATATCCTTGTGCCATATATATAGAACACAAATGAGTTGCATGAACTCCACTTGCTTACAGGTTTCTGGTAGGATCTGTTCATAGCTAAATCAGTGCGAGCAGTAAAGCAATCCCTAGAGTCTAGATTTATCCTATCGCCTATGGGAACTACAGTGCAGAGAGAGGCCATGGCTCCTAATCACACCTGTTGACAACCAGATACTTGGCTTATCTGCAGGTTTCGCTTTTTAAAGGGACATCTCTCTTAAAGTGATATTACGACTGGCAGCAGCATTTGTGATTGACTAGTTATCTTCAGCATATCTTCTGCTCATTCCAAATAGGAAAAAGCTGGAAAGGATACATTTTAAAAAATTGTCTGCTCCTTTTATTCTTGGCTGGGGGACCACACTCTGCAGGGTCACCATCTTTGTGTTCAAAGAAAGAAAACTTTAAATTTGCAACTTTAAATGTTAGAACGTTATTGGATGTCACTTAGGAGTCACCATCCAGAAAGAAGAACTGCAATTGGATCATGTGAGTTAACAAGACTTCAAGTAGACATTGCCACCCTCAATTTGGAGGAAAATAACTGTTGTCCAACACCTCATTAATCTCAGGCAGACAGTGACATTTCCAGCCTTGATCTAATCAAGTTACAATTGGAATGTACTGGTCATGACCATATTTGAGTCACTGGGCAGTAGGCAGGAGGAGGCAGGTATGATAAGCCAGTTATACTTGTTGTGTTTAAGCAACTATTTACTTCTGCAGCCAAGGACATGCAAATAAAATGCTGAAAGATCAAAACCCTGAATGGGTTCCCCCCCACACACCTTTCTCTCTCTCTTTCTCTCTCTCTCTCACTCTGCACCTACCTTGCAAGTTTGAAGCCTTTCTAATTTTTGACTGGTCAAATGCCAACAACAGTGACTTTTAAAAAGAACTCAACCAAACAGCAGCTGCCCCCAGAAAAAAGGATAAATCGGTCGTTTACATTTTCAAACCACCTGAAACATGAATGCAGAAGGATCACCAAATTCTTGGCCTGAAGCCAAGTCACCAACCCCCAGGGGAGGTTGATCATAATATGTTTGAAATTTCACAGTGATTCCAAAAATAACCGTTAAACTTCAAGTCAAGTGCATAGTTACATGGGCAAGGTTGAGAAGGGAAATTACAATTTTTGACAGTCAGTAAGTAATGATGATCATTTAAAGTAATATTTCACAATGAATATACATCCCATCAAGAAATAAAAACTCGTGGGCAAATGGGTCCATGGCTAACTAAAGAGATTGAGGATAATATTAGATTGAAAGAAGAGGCTTATAATGTTTATAAGAACAGTTATAAACTTAAGGATTGGATGATTTATAGAAACCAGTAAAGGATGCCTAAAAATGATGATTAAAGAAAGAAAAACTAAAATAAGAAAGTATATTGCAAACAATATATAAACAGATTGTCATCATTTTTTTGCTGTATGAAGAAAGAAAGTGATTAGCAAAAGCAAATATTTGTCCCTTAGCATCACGTTGTTATTTGTAAGGAGGCCTTGTGATACAGTGGGTAGCATCCCTGCCTCTGAGCCAGGAGCTTTGGGATTGAGTCCCATCCCAGGACTTGATGGTGCATTCATAACACTATCTAACAGGTTGAGTGTGTTAACCTGCAAATCCTTCTGAACATGCCAACAGCTAGCAGCAAGAATGAGAAACATAACTGGTCAGCCACCCTTGACATGGAGTAGCGCCCCAAAGCTACAAGCCTCTGGTGACAGACTAGCAATCTGTTCCGGGAATTATTAGCTATGGGAACAGATGAAAGTCTGTCTTAGTACAACATGAGGTGTGGGAAGAAAATTGGAATATTATTTGTAAAGAGCTAGATGTTAATTATTGTGTGGATGCATACCCTGAAGGCCATATTCGCTGTTGCATTGCTGTCCCTGGCATTGCCACTAGAGTAGTAATACAGACATATAGTATAATCCTCTGAAGTCCTGAGTTCGAATCCCACCTCAGCATAAGATGAAATTTGAATTCAATTAAAATAAAATATGATATTAAAAATCTAATGATAACCATGAAATTACTATGAATTGTTGCAAAAACCTATTGAGCTCACTAACATCCTTTAGGGAAGGAAATCTGCTGTCCTTTCTTGGTCTGGCCTACTTGTGACTCTAGGTTCTTTATACTGTGGTTGACTCTTCACTGCCCTCTGAAGTGGAATAGCAAGCCACCCACTTCAAGGACAATTAGAGATGGGCAATAAATGCTGGCCTAGCCTGTGATGTCCATATCCCATATATGAATAGGAAATAAAGTACAATGGGCAGGATTCTCCAGTCCCGCCCCTCACAGGAATTGGAGCAAGCGAAGGGCAGACAGAGGGATGATCCATTGGCCTTGGGGCGGGATTTTACGGTTTCAGGACGAGCAAGGCCGTAAATCTCTGCCCCATGTATCAGTCTACCAGCCACATGGAGAAATGCAAGACATGCACCTGATGAAGCTCCAGCATTTTGATTCTAAAGTCTGACTGTTTCTAACTTATTGGTAACTAGAAGATATAACACTAATAGAGGGTAAAATGAGAGAAATTATTATAATGGACTAAGGAACAGGCTAACCTATGAAAAATTGTATTTGTCTTCACAGTAGAAAATTTGACTAATAGACAGCCATTAGCATTACCTACAAACCAGCACTGGCTTACACTTACAACCAGCCACACTGGCACCTAACAAGGGTGTCATTACCATTCCCAAATTCACTTATCTGCATGATTATGTGTACCATTTTGCCAACTGCATGTCTGTTGTTCACTTATGATTTGCAGATACAGAAAGTAGAAGGAAAGTTGGAGAAAATGTCCCAAATAAAAAAAATACAATACACAAGGTGAACATGATGTATTTCTTGGATTAGGAGGTGTAGACTGCACATGCATCATCTGTCATTTTGCTTACTAAAGTATTTGCACATGGGTGTTTATATTTATGTCTATGGTATGCTACAGTATATCCACACAATCTTTAAGTCACCACTATTGAAAACTGAGTGAATCGGAACCAAGCTGTAAAAATCCTAGAAATGTGATGATGCTTCAAAAAATGACGAAATGTTGGATAGGCTGAATGTAGACCAGGGACGGTGTTAATGAATCTACAATGAAGTCCATTCAGCAGTCTGATGACAAAATAAGGGCCAGTGTCAGTGTTTCTGGTAATCATACTGACAGGTTAACTTTTATAAGTAGGAGAGATCTGCACTTGGAGGAAATGGAGAAGTTACTAAACATATGGGTAGAGCAACAAATCTAAAAAAAAAGTTCCCAATTAATTGTCAGAAATAGGGTATTCAAATTGTGCCAGCACACAAGAAGTGGTAAAGAGGGTAGAACTAGTGTTACTGGTGATGGTGAAAAAGGGGCCACTCCTTCGCCTTCCAGAGGACTCTCAGCATATCCTCAGCACAAGATGGTTAGAATGATGTAAGAAGTATTTTGGCCTGCATAATATGGAGTGGGGAAGGCTACACCAACTGACTGTGCAGCTACAGGAGAGCTTTCCAAGGTGCTGCTGAAATGCATTGAGAGGAGAGAGTAACAACCAGCGCAGGTCTTTAACGCAAATGGAATTGGCTGGTCCTGAAAGAAAATGGCCAAATAGGACTTACATGTCCAAAGAAGAAATAACAGAACTTTGTTTAAACACCTCAAAGGGCGGGCTTAACACTCTTGTTAGGTGCCAGTGTGGTTGCTTGTAAGTGTAAGCCAGTGCTGGTTTGTAGGTCAGAAAACCTCGAGCTTTGAAAGGGAAAAAGAAACCTTATCTCCCAGGTTCTTTTTTTGGAAAGCTAATAGCCAATACCTGGGTGACAGCAACAGTGTTTGCAGCCTGATTTGAAAATTATTTTCTGTGTGAGTTGATGAAATATTTGAGGAAAAACAACTTGTCCTTCAAGATCCTACTTACCCTTGCTTATGCCTCAAGACAGTCACCATCCCTTGCAGATAGCCAGTCGTACCCTAAAATTTTGGGTGGGGTTGTTCAGCAATTCCCATCAGCAGGATCTTCTGGTCTCACCAAAGGTGACCTCCAGCGGTGGAAGAAGCGGGAAAGGTATGGGAGAGGGGATCGCCCATGGTAAACTCGCTAATGATATTGAAATCCATTCAAATGCAGATTAATAGGCTTCGTGCCCAAATTGGGCACAAAGAGTTTCGCTACAGGTAAAAGTGTTGGTGCAAGATAGCAACATTTGACGTTGGCCGTGAATCTGGTTTTTTTGGCTTTTGTCCTATTTTCCGGCCTCACCATGGTAATCGACCAGCAAACGGAATGGAAAGATCACACCCTAAGTATTATAGAATCCCCGCAGAGCAGAAGGAGGCCATTCAGCCCATCAACTCCACACCAACCACAGTCCTACCAGGGCCTATACCCGTAACCCCACACATTTTCCCTGCTAATCCCCTTGACACTAAGGATCAATTTAGTATAGCCAATCAACCTAACCTGCACATCTTTGGACTGTGGGAGGAAACCGGAGTATCCAGAGGAAACCCACGCAGACACAGGGAGAATGTGCAAACTCCACACAGACAGTGACCCGAGGCTGGAATTGAACTCAGGTCCCTGGCACTGCGAGGCAGCTTTGAAAACAAGAGTGTTCCACAGTGGTTTTTTTGGGTGAGTTCAGCACTGCAATCATCCCACACTCTTGTCAGTTTTTCTGACAGCTTGGAGTTTTGCACCCATGGCTACACATCTCTGGAGTGTAGAAAAATGAGAGAAGGTCTCATTTAATCATGACACGGGGAGCAGCTCACTTTGCTCAATAATCTAGAACCAGAGATCACATTTGTAGGATAAGAGGCCAGTCATTTAGGATTCAGATGAGGGGAAATCTTTTCACAGATGGTTGGAAATTTTCTACTCAAGATGCTGTGATAGCTCGGTCATTCAATATGTTCAAAGCAGCTCAATGGATCCTTGGGATCAAGCAGGAAAGTGGAATGACGAAACCAATGCTCAGAATAGAATGGACCAGGCAAACCTAAATCCATTCCTTGCTTGCTCCAAAAACCACATTCAAATTCTAATTGAATCCAATTCCCACAAGGGAATCCCAACACTATGGGTGGCACAATGGTTAGCACTACTTCCTCACAGCGCCAGAGACCAGGGTTCAATCCCTGGCTTGGGTCACTATCTGTGTGGAGTCTGCACATTCTCTCCCTGTCTGCGTGAGTTTCCTCCAGGTGCTCTGGCTTCGTCCCGGAGATGTCCTGTGATGTGCAGATTGGCCGTGCTAAATTGCTCCTTAGTGTCAGGGGGACTGGCTAGAGTAAATGCATGGGGTTATGAGTATAGGGCTTGGGTGGATTGTGGTCAGTGCAGACTTGAAGGGCTGAATGGCCTCCTTCTGCGCTGTAGGATTCTATGATTCTATGATAAGATTGAAGCTGACTAGATGAGGTACCGTGGGCTTCACCAAATGTGTGATCTGAGCCAAAAGACCGAGAAGTTGAGATCAAAAATCTCCTTGAATGGCGGAACAGACATGGAGCTATTGAGTCCGTTCCTGTTCCTATTGAGTTCTGTGTTCCTATAATAGTGTTTAAAATGAATGAAAAAATACTCTTTAAAAAGAGGATTGGGAGATGGGGGGAGGTGTACAGCCATTGGAACCAATATCCTGACTAGAATATTCATCAAGAATACCAGACAACTCCTTAATTCCATCACCATAGCTCCCTGCCAGGAAACCTTTAGGAGTTTAAGCCAAGTCCTGGGAGTTAATGATGCTGAAATTAGGATGATATTGGCATTTATATGGACAATGTTCCCATAAGGATTCATGCTGGTTGCTGATTAAATTAAATAACCCTTTATTGCCAATTAACCAGGAAGTCAGGCAGGAACTAACAGATATTTGTTAACTTTGAATCATAGTTAGCAGCACTTAAATTTAAACAGTAAATTTACAAGTGATTAGCAAATACAGTTAATTGGCAAAAGATACAAATCCAGCTCCTTGATGTCACAGTAATTAAGCACAAAATGCTGACGGAGATTGATCGAAATTATTATGAATTAGTTAGATAACTAACAGGTTGATACCATTGCTTCTCAACCTTTTGGCTAAGATCAAGCATCAGATCAAGCTCAAGATCAGGTGCGATACCTTATCTTGTCAGCTTGGATCTTGTATGTCTCTTTTGTGGGGACCATGATTTGGACTCAATTTGAATTTGGTTTTTGGAGCAAACAAGGACATGGATTAGCGACTGCGCAGTCCGCACTGCGCAGTGGCTTTGTAGCTTTAAGAATGCAACAACATTTTTTAAAAACAGGTTGCTATCATTCTGAGCCAATCCATTAAATAAATTCAAGCGGCTAAAATTTTGACATGGGCAGGTTGAGGGATTGTAGGGAAGGTGGTGTATGGAATCAGTATGAACATTGAGAAATATGAGTGTTTTTATGTTCTGCTGTTTGCAGCTCCCAGTTCATTCCCATGCTGCTATGTGGTCTAATTTGCAAAGGGCTGAGGGAGTAACTAAGGACATCATGCATTCCTCTCTGTCAACCTTCCCCCACACAAACCTCCCCTCACACTAACCTCCCCTCACATTAATCTCCCCCACACAAACCTCCCCTCACACTAACCTCCCCTCACATTAATCTTCCCTCACACTAATCTTCCCTCATACTAAGCTCCCTCACACTAAGCTCCCTCACACTAACCCCCCATCTCACTAACCTCCCTCACACTAACCTCTCGTCACATTAACCTTCCCTCATCCCTGCCTCCGCCTCTATAAAGTCCATGGGAGCAACATTATGGCCAACCTCCCACCAATTAATGCCCTTGCATGGGCAATTAATGGCCACTTAAAGGCTTTATCTCAGCATCACTGCAGGCTATCGAGGGGGTGGGGGGGTGTGGTGGGGAGGCTAAAGATGTGCTTCATTCAAAGGTGCTCATTGCCTGATTGAGGGCCCTGGCTTCAGTAGGAGGGGCAGCTGCTGAGAGGCTGCTCTTGCTGTTGACCCCCACTTACCCGTTACCCTCAGCCTGCAACTCCCCCCTCATACCCTCACACACCTATAGCATGGATTCTGGCAATGGTCCTAAGCCTCAGACCTGAAGCCATGTACTCCCCAGAGGAGCTGCCAGACTGTGATTGATCAGCAAATTTTCGATGGGCAGGGTTTCTGTTTTCAAGGTCCTTGGAAGTCCAGTTAAGTGTCAGTGACATTTAATTTGGGGGGGCCTTCCCCAGAAGTGGTGATGTGGGATTCTCACTGACTCTGCAGCTGATAGCCAAGACCGTATCATTGCCACAGAAGCTGTAGAGGCCAAGTCATTGAGTATATTAAGACAGAGATAGATAGGTTCCTGATAGGTAAGGTTCCAGGAAAAAAGTAGGAAAATGGGGTGGAGAAACATATCAGCCATAGTCAAAGAGTAGAACAGATTCAATGAGTTGAATGGCCTAATTCTGGTCCTGTGTCTTATGGTCTTATGATCTATCACTTCCATTAAATACCACCTATTAAATAAGATTTCCCTTTCAAAAAAACCACATTGACTCTGCTCAATAATATTAAGAGATTCTAATGTCCTTCCTTAATAATTGATTCCAGCATTTTCCCAATAACAGATATTAAACTATCTGCCCTAATATTTCCTGTATTCTTTCTCCTTCCTTTCTTGAATAGTTGTGATGCGTTTACAAGTTCCAAATCCACTGGATGTTTGCCAGAATCTAGTGGGTTTTGGAAGATCACAACCAGCTCAGCAACTACTTCTTTTAAGATGCTAGGATACAGGCTATCAAACCTGATGGAATCACCAGTCTTTCGTTCTATTAGTTTTATCCATACTTATCTCAAATGACACTGATTGTTTTAAGTTCCTGTCATCCTTTATCCCTTGATTTTTGTTTTACTGTTCTTAGGATGCCCTTGGGGCCTTCTACAGTGAAGATGGATAAAAGTATTTGTTCAGAGTATCCGCCATTTCCTTATTTCCCAATTATTAATTCCCCAGCCTTATCCTCAAAGGGACCAGTGTTTACTTCAGCTATTATTTTCTTTTTTATATATACTTGTAGAAACTTTCACTGCCTGTTTTTCATATTCCTTGCTTCTTTTCTCTCAAACACTCATTTCGCCCTCTTGATCGTACTTTGCTGGTTTTTAAATTTTTTCTAATCTTGGCAGCATTGAGCTCCTTTTCTTTGAAGCCGCACTTAATTTCCTCAGTTCCAAGGCTGTGTTAGGTCATGATTAGGAATCTTCCAGGGCAGCTTTTCCAAGCAGCAGAAGGACCAGAGGGGCTGTATGGCCCTCTTGGTAATCCTGTGGCCTTTGTCTTGTTAGCTCCAGCAGCGTCACAAAGCCAAATCTCTGAGCTTAGATGTTTCCAAAACTGTGATGTGGAAAGTACGTTGGACTGGGGTGGGCACAGTAAGAAGTCTCACAACACCAGGTTAAAGTCCAACAGGTTTATTTGATATCACGAGCTTTTAGAGCACCGCTCCTTCATCAGGACTCACCCGATGAAACAGCAGTGCTCCAAAAGCTCATGATTGCAAATAAATCTGTTGGACTTTAACTTGATATTACGAGACTTCTTACTGTTTCCAAAACTTGTACACACCCCTATGAGACAACATGCCTTCCCTGGAACACCAGATTGATTGCTCCATCAGGGAATTCACAGGTCATGCTGAAACAAGCTGTTGATAAAGTCTCATCCCTCCAATGGAACATTACTAAGAACAGAAACCCCAAAGGAAGCCAATGAGAGCGTCAAGAATTTGGAGATGTTTTATTTAGAACAAGGTGAAGCATGAATTTCTCCTGAGGTGACATTGAAATAGAAAAGCTTGCATACCTTTTATGTTGTTCTCTTGGCACCTGGTTTAGCAAGTACATCAAGAACACCAAGCAGACTTGAGGGTTAAAAAAAAGACTTGGGTGCAATTAAATCTGGAAGGGACTTTATTGTTTTTAATGCATTCTGCCAGTTGCCTGCCTTGTATTCATCTTTATGTCAAAACTCAAAAACAATTAATCTTCCTATAAACAGGAACAAATTAAGGACTTCACTCCCATATTCAAGTCTAGAGAGAAGTTCTGAGTAAAAGTTATGAATTTGGATATTTATTTACTTTTGGTACACTTTTGCAGAAATATGTGACAAAAATAGGGAAAAATATTAACTTGTTTTATCATTCACATACCTTGCATTTTCTATAAAAACATAAATTTTCATCAGATGGCTATAAAGCAAAATAGTTGCTGTAAACTACGGAGTTGAGGTTGATTTAGATATACAAATGTGATGTTATAAAGAAAAGCTTTATTTATCTCCTAGAACTGGTTCTCTATGTGGATGTCTTTCAAAGTTTTTTCAATTTCGTGGAAATGTGCACAGGTTCCTTACTTCCACACTGCCCAGAGCCCCCTCAGCAGCATCATGATCTTGAATGTCACCGCAAACAATGCCATGAGTGATCTGTCACTACATTATTGATGTCTACTAGGAAGGCTGATCCTTTGAATCAGACGGTCCTGGATAACTTGTGTTGCAATTTCCAACATGGCAAGCAAATGCCAAAAGATAGTGCATGGAGATCGGAGGAGATTTTTAACTCTTCCCTGCCTGGTGAAAATACAGCAAGCATATCATTGAGAGAAGATTGTTATATTTGGTGCTATGGTCACACCATTCTCAAATTTCAAATCATTGGTTTTGGTGGAGGAATTTAAGCCTTCAGATGGGAGCCTCAGGCATGAATGAGAATCACAGTCTGAAAACTTCAATGAGACCTTGATACCATTTTAACTGGGATTATGGTGAGCAAAAGATAAAGCCGCCACCATCACTGCTCTCTCCCTTGCGTGAACCACCGAGCAGAAACTGATGGCCAAGTTCCGCATGTACAAGGATGGCCTCAACCGGAGTTCATGTCACATTACATGTAACCCACACCATTTGGCCTGGGCTTGCAAAATGCTATGAACTGTCCTGGCTTGAGACAATTCATACCCCTTTAACCTGTGATTATCCCTCTCTCCATTTGCACTGTCTGTACTTGTAAAGATTCGCATTCCAACCATTCTTCACATTCCGATCTGTAATTATCTTGCCACTGTATCTTTGCCTATATATGCCGTAAGAAGTCTCACGACACCAGGTTAAAGTTCAATAGGTTTATTTGGAATCACAAGCTTTCAGAGCGCTGCTCCTTCATCAGGTGAGTGGAGGTTAGTTGTGAGACTTCCTACTGTGCTCACCCCAGTCCAACATTGGCATCTGCACATCATGGCTTTATATGTGGTGTTTGTGAACCTACCTCTCCACTCACCTGATGAAAGAGCAGCGCTCCAAAAGCTCGTGATTCCAAATAAACTGTTGGATTTTAACCTGGTGGTATGAGACTTCTTGCTCTCTTTTGAAGGGGGGAAGCTAACTGATGGTGCTGATTGATCTGAAGATCAGCACACCTCAGGTGATTTTTGTTCTCCAGCTCGACAGTGGGATTTGAACCAAGAACCTTGTGATTCAGACACAAGTGTGTTACCCACTGAGGCACAGCTGCTGGCTGTGAGTCCATCCAATGTCACCCCTTTCTCTATCTTGAAGCTGGTAAAAGCACTGAACTCCAAATTGCAAGAATGTTCTCACTGACCCCGAGCAATGGAACAATTATCCAATTTACTGAGGGAGCAGAAAATCTCACCACTCCTCGGGAATGATTAATCAGGGCTTTCAAACATGCAACAGTAACATAGTGTTCCCCTTGCACAGGCAATCGAAATCAGCAAAGTAAAAAAAAATTATAAATTCCATTATATCTTGTCGCATTTAAAAAAGAAATTCCAGCACACAATTTCCCAAATCTGGAACTGACTTAAAGGCAAAATGTACCATATATGCTTAAAAGATGGATGTGTTTATAACGCCTTTAACCTGATATTTCTAAAACTCACTTCAATTTCTGGGAATTGAGGACGATTTAACATATATGTTACAGAAACATAGAATTCTGCCTGTTGTGTCCATGATAGTTCTCTGCAGGAGCAACATCTACTCTGTCGCCTTTTCCCCACAGCTTTGTAAACATTTTCTCTTCCTATAATTATCCAATTCTATTCTGAAGACCTGTAACTGTCCTTTTGTGTGCTTGTAACCAAGAAGTTTTATTTTAAAATCTCAGAACATGGCTGCTTTATTTGATGCTGCACGTTGCACATAGTTATGGCCAAAATAATGAAGGTGATTTTACATTCGCTCTGAGTGTAAATGTTGACGTTGGTGCAAAATCTCATGAGGATCGGAAAACAAGATATATTTAATACATTTAAATGGCTTCTCCACCATATGCGCCCCCTCCCCAGTAAGGAATATCCCACCCCCCCTTGCTGATTTCATGTCATAAAGTTTACTACAGCTATTGAAAAATGTCAAGCAGTCGTGGGGAATCCACTGGAGGCACAAAGGTAAATATAGCCCCTGAGGGGGGAGAAAGGCATTGCTACTGCAGGCACAGCCAAGGTGGCACTGTTAGGTGAGCACTGCCAGTAGGCTAAGCCAGGAGTAGCCCCTCTGGGTGCCCCATTGGGATGGTGGGGGGAGGTTCTCCTTATTTGTGGGGGCAATATTTCCCTGGTGTTGAAAGGGTGGGGGAGGTGTACCCCTGGGGGAAGGGGAGTGTGTGTGTGTGTTAGCGGGGGGGGGATTTTCTTTTTATCTCAGATCGGTGTGTTTTTTAAAGATTGTGCTCTGATCTCTGCGGATCTGGGGTTGCCAGCCCTATTAATCCCAGCCCTGCAGTGTTACAACGGAAACTGCACTGCCAGATTTTTCGTGCAGAGAATACAGAGAATCTGGAGAGAAAACTCAACTGTGCAGATGGAGAGCTACACAGGTGTTTTCTTATTCCAGCAGCACTCTGTGCAAGATTCCACCCAATAGATGAAGTCCTGTTTCAATCAGACTTGGAGACCACACTGCTATGCATGATCAGAATTGATGTGTAATGCTATGTTGTGCAATATCAAACATGAATGCTTTATACATGACCCATAATTTGCATTGTGTAACCCCCCTCCACTCGAATTCATAGATGGTTACAAAAGTAGATCATTTGGCCTATTATATCTGTGCTGCCTCACTAAATGAACAATTCATCTAGTGCCATTTCCGTGTCTTCTCCCTGCCTTCACCAGAGTTTCAGACAGACATTCCAAACCTTAACCCTACTTACTCGTGGCATGTTTTCCTCATGTTGGGGCAGCACATTGACACAGTGCTTAGGACTGCTTCTTCACAGCGCCAGGGAGCTGGGTTCAATTCCAGCCTCAGGTGACTGTCTGTGTGGAGATTGCACATCCTCCCCATGTCTGCATGGGTCTCCTCTGGGTGGTCCGGTTTCCTCCCACGGTCCAAACGTGCACGGGTTTCATTGATTGGCCGTGCTAAATTGACCCTAGTTTAGCAGGGTAAATATGTGGGGTTATGGGAATAGGGAATGGGTGGTATTAGGGTTGGTGCAGACTTGATAGGCCAAGTTATCCATTTGTACCCTGCAGGATTCTGTGATTCTATGTCACCATTTCTCCTTTTGCCAATTTACCTTAAATCTATGCCCACTGCTTCTCAATCCTTCCAACCAATGGAAACAGTTTCTGCCTATCCACCCTGTCCATCATGATTTTGAATTATAATCTGTCCTTGAAACCTTCTCTCCCCCAAGAAAAATAGCTCCAAATTGTCCTACCTACATAACTGATATTCCTCATTCCTGGAAACATTCTTGTAAATCTTTTCTGTACCATTTCCAATGCCTTCACATCTTTTCTAAACTGTGGTGCTTAAAACTGGAAGCAATACTCTGGTTGAGTCCAAACTAGTGTTGCACACAAGCTTAACATAACATCCTTGCTTTTGTCCTCTATTTCCCTATTGATAAAGCATAGGATGCTGTTGGTGGAAGTGAACGAACTGAGTCTTCTGTGACTGTATAGAGCTTCAATAAAAATAGGTTATTCAACATGCATGTGGGAGAGCAGTACTCGGAGCTGTAATTCCAGCTTGCTTCTGAGTTACTCTGCTAATCACAGGTTCTTCTACATATACTCTTTTCGCATTACAATGTGTTACATGCGAGATTTCGATTAGGTCATCATCTTTTTAGCTTAAACTTGTTAAATTTCTGTTTTTATTGCATTATGCTGCTCCATTCTCCTGCGTGCTTTTATCTTTAATCATCCTTTTCCACATACCCTATCTACCTGGTTGTAATCTCAAAGCTCTGCAGTCCACTACCAGAATGCAAATCTCAACTGTGTATGTCAATTGTCACCATCTCCCTGATACTTGATTAGTTTTCAGGAGGCACAGTGGAACTTACACATTTTCTCAAGACATTGTGGGGTCAGGATAACTGGTATTGATTCTTTATTGTTACTGTAATTTCCAAAGAGTACCACCTGGAGTTAAGCTACCTAGTGCAGCCTGGGAGATAGTTATTTGCAATTGTGTCTACCTGCAGTGACACAAGCTGCCTGTTTGACCCTTTCCATTCTTTCTTATCTTGTTACAGCCCAAGATCAATGGGAGCCCTACTACAGATGCAATCTGCTTTATTAGCTGTTCTCTCAATTTGTCCTGCCACTTTAATGATTTATTCATATACACATGCAGTGCCTTTTTTGAATTATATGCTTCATTTTTTATTGTCTCTCGACATTTTTTCTATCAAAATGTATCACTCCACACTTCTCTACATTAAACTTCATTGGTCACTTCTCTGCCCATTCCATCAAGTTGTCTATGTCCCATTGGTGTTTTACACTACCCTCCTCACTGTTCACAATGCTTCTTTGTGGTGTTTGAAATTTGTGTGCCCTGTGCACCAAAATCTAAGACATTACGATACATCAGGGACAGCAAGGACTCTAATAACGCTACAACCGCCTCATTTCCGCCTCTTTTGTCATGCATGGAGCTTTGAATTTATTTGACCTCCCTTTCCTCTTTGTGAGATTATGCCATGAGTGTGCCCAAACTATGACTAACTAAAAGCATTGCTCAGTTATAATTTTGCTGCCAATCTTGGATTACAATTTATCTGGTTCAGGTCCATTCTTATCCCATTGAAGTTGGCTTTTCCAAACAAAATTATTCTTACTCCATATTATTTTTTGTCCCTTTGCAGAGTCAACCTGAATCTCATGGTGCAATTGTAAGATCTTGGTAATTGTACTAATATTTTGAGCCTGAAATATCATAGTCCTCTAAAATTCCCTTATTGATACATGATCCACTTAACCCATCTCATTCCCAAGAACCAAGTCCATCAGTGCCCCCTTTCTTGTTGAACTGGAGACATACTGTTGCAGAACACTTTCCTGAATGCACTCTCTGCCTATTACACTACTTTGCTCCCATCTATATTCAGATAATTAAAGTACCTCATTATAACAACTCTACAGTTCTTGCACTTCTCTAGAATTTCCTTGCATGCTTGTTCCTGTACATCTTTCCCATTAGTTAGTGGCCTATAAAGGACACTGAACATGCCACGATCCCACAAAAGAATAAACAAATTTGTTTCTTCCTTAGCTCTCGCTGAATAGATTCTGTCCTTGGCCAGTCTGAAACATCCTCTCTCTCCAGCACTGCCATGCTCTCCCTAGACCAAAACTGCCACTCTTCCCCCTTTTCTTCCCTCCTTATGTTTCTTATGCCTTGTATCTTCTTGAATTCAGCCCTGTTGTTCATGTTTGCACCAAGAATCTAATGAGTCTGGAGTCAAGTGGTTTTTCTTTCTTTGTGGAAATGTACTTCACGATCACGCCTTCTACATCCAAAACACTAATTGTCACAGCTCATAACTTAATTTTGGTCAATTGAGTGAAGCATTTAATTTGATTTGATTCATTATTGTCATATGTATTGGTATACAGTGAAAAGTATTGTTTCTTGCTCAGTGTACAGACAAAGCATACCGTTCATAGAGTACATAAGGGAGAAGGAAAGAAGAGCATGCAGAACGTAGTGTTACAGTTATAGCTAGGGTGTAGAGAAAGGTCATCTTAATATATGATAGGTTCATTCAAAAGTCTGACAGCAGCAGGAAAGAGTTGTTCTTGAGTCGGTCAATAGGTGATCTCAGACTTCTGTATCTTTCTCCTGACTGAAAAGGTGGAAGAGGGAATGTCCAGAATGTATGGTCCTTGATTATGCTGGCTGCTTTTCCGAGGCAGTAGGAAGTGAGTCAATGGATGGGAGGCTGGTTTGATGGACTGGCATACGTTCACAACCCTTTGTAGTTCCTTGCGGTCTTGGGCATAGCAGGAGCCATACCAAGCTGTGATACAACCAGAAAGAATGCTTTTTATGATGCATCTGTAACAGTTAGTGAGACCCGTGGCAGTCATGCCAAATTTCCTTAGCCTCTTGAGAAAGTAGAGGCATTGGTGAGTTCTCTTAAGAATAGCACAGTGTGGAGGGACCAGGACAGGTTGTTGGTGATCCGGACCTAGAAACTTGAAGCTCGCGACCACTTCTACTTCACCTCTATTGATGGAGACAGAGGCTGTTCTCCACTACACTTCTTGAAGTCGATGACTATTTCCACTATTTTACTGACATTGAGGGAGAGATTATTGTCATCGCACCATTTCACCAGCTTCTCTGGGTGGGGTTTTATGGCCTCACTCATCCCAAAACCGTAAAATCCCACCTGAAGTCAACGGATCTTCCCATTCTCCGCCCTTCGCCCACTCCAAGTCCTGTGGCAGATGGGGCAGTAAAATTTCGGCCCCTATCTCTTTCCTGCCCTCCATCTTATCATTGCTTGAGATCTGACCCACTGCAGTGGTATCATCAGCAATCTTGAAAATGAAGTTTGAGCAGAATTTGGCCACACCATCGTAAGTGCATAAGGAGTATTGTGAGGGGCTGAGGACACAGGCTTGTGGGGCACTGGTGTTGAAGATAGTCATGGAGGAGATGTCATTGCCTACCTTTATTGATTCGAAAGCCACTGGGTCTTCAGAACCAAACCCTTCATGAATTCACATCTTTAGAGAGGAAGGAGAGAAGAGGAGAGCACCACACAACAGATCCCTGGCTTTCCCCTGAGCGTAAACATAATAGAGGTTACCTCACCAATCACACTGGCCCATCAAAAGCTATTACAAATTCTTTGTAACCCAGCATTAGATTTCCTGGTAGAGTGTCTGTATGTGACGTACGAACGTATATCCTTGTTACAGTGGTGCTGACTGCCCTGCTATGTATTTGCAGCATTTTCCTTTTGCCTTTCAAACTTCACTATTTGCAGCTTTTTTTTATTTTTAAGGAAAACGAGAATGATTTTTGTTTGTGTCATATAATCCATCAGGATTATGTGACCAAAAAAATCACTGCACTTTAGCACCTCCCTGCTAGATCGAAGCTGGAGGGTGTCCGTCACAGCCTGTTTCTTGCAACAAAGCTATTTCTTGAAACATTTGTGGGGTCGAGGAGTCAAACTCATTAGCGTCATCCAACCAAAAGAGGGATCAGAGGGCATCAAAACAATTGTTGTTGGCTGCTGAAGAGCTGACCTAAGGTGTACATTGCATTGTCTCTGTGTCCTCCCCTGAGTGCCGCGCCGTACAGCTCAAATACTGTGTGACTTACATAAGGTCTATATAAAGAGGGAGCTTGGCCTTTCTCTCGCTTGTTTAGTGATCATTCATCAACCAAGGTGCTCTCCTTGCAGAGGACCCCTGCTTTTTCTAAGCTCGTACCTGACTGTGTTTGCGGAAAAGATTCAAAGGGAATGAAATGTGCCCAGCAAGTTTTTTAATGGGATTTGGAACACAGAGGGAGGGAAGCAGATCCTCTGTCCTGATCTGCCTTTAGGTTATAAGAGCAGTCAATTACAAGCACACAGTTCTTTCACTGCAACAAAAGCTTTCAGCAGATTTAGTACACTAAAACAGAATCACAAAACTGTTCTAGCGCTGAAGGAGGCCATTCAGTCCATTGTCTCTGCACTGGCTCTCCGAATAAGCAATTCACTTAGTACCATTCTACCCAACTCCTGCCCCCTCTACCCACTCTCTCCCCCTAACATTGCACATTCTTCCTCTTCAGATTACAGTCTTCCTTTTTGAATATTTTGATTGATCCTACCTCTGCTACACTCTCAGGCAGTGCATTCCAGACCTTAACCAATCACTGTGTGGAGAAGTTTTTTTCTCTTGTAGATTTTGCATCTTCTGCCAATTACTCAAATCTGTGCCATCTCATTCTTGATCCTTTTATGTGTGGGAACAGCTTCTCCTTATCTGCTTTTTCCAGACTCCTCATGATTTTGAATATCTCTATCAAATCTGCTTTTGGCCATCTCTTCTCCAAGGAAAAAATATTCCCAACTCCTCTGAACTATCTTCAGAACTGAATGTGGGAATATTCTCGTGAATTCTTTTCTGCACTCTGTCCAATGCTTTCACATGCTCCCGATAATGTGGAAATGAAGCTGGACCAGATTTTATCCTATTATCCGTAAATATATCTTTCTATGTCTGCGAGGCAAACACTCTTGACAGAACAAAGTAACACAGAGACTGCAGTTTCTACAAAGACAAGACTGAGCCTGCGCTCTCTATCACTGAAGTTCTTCTAGAAAGTAATTACTACAAGCTGGCTATTCCTGCTGTTTGTCATCTATCAGAGGAGATAGCAGCTATATAATACGGCATGGTGGTACAATGATTAGCACTGCTGCCTCACGGCTCCAGAGGAGCCGAGTTCAATTCCGGCCTTGGGTCACTGTCTGTGTGGAGTTTGCACATTCTCCTGTTGTCTGCAAAGGTTTCCTCTGGGTGCTCTGGTTTCCTCCCACACTCCAAAGATGTGTAGCTTGGCCATAATAAATTGCCCCTTAGTGTCACAAGGCACGTAGGTAAGGTGGATTAGCCATGGGAAATGAGTGGGGAAGGAGGCCTGAGGGCCTGGGTAAAAAACTTTGCCAGAGAGCTGGTGCAGACTCGATGGGCTGAATGGCCTCTTCTGCACTGTTGAATTCTATGATTCCATGACAATGGGTATTCCAACTATACCATTACTTGATCAATCTGGGTGTCATTATATTCTCTCAATTAAACCTGATTAAAGTACAGAGTTGTGGGATTTTCATTTAGCCATAGGGGCATGACACCTGGAGCCACACAGACATTGCCATTTTACGGTCTTTTCTAAAGATCCAATTTACATTTCACAAGGATCGTTTTTATACAGATGGAGATTGTGACACGTTCATTCATCCTGGGTGCTACTCTAAATGATAAAAAGCAACATTTTTTTAACATTATTAGTCAGTAATGTCTCTTATACACTGGCCTTTCTGGAATTATTTTTTCAGATCCATTTTAACAGGTACATGTGCTCCTCTCCCCAGCACAGGCCTGAGCAATGTATAATGTATCATAAAGACTGCCATTTTCTTTGGAATTGTTGATCACTCTTTGTCTGCTGGCACAGGCCATCCTGGATGGATGTTCCGTGGCATTACTGATATGGTTCTGATGAAAGATTTGGTCTTCTATCTGCAACATGCATCTTACCCCCACGCTATCTTAGCCTGCGGACAGCTCATCTTCAGCAGCAGTCTCCTTGCTCTCCAATGTCTCATCACAGCCTTCTGAAATGGCTACAACTTTCTGGGTGAATAAAGAAGACCAGTTGTGTGATCACTCTTCTGCAGGGGCAAAATGAGCCTGGTGCAAAAATCTAATTGCTGGAAACATAGGAACAGGAGTAAGCCATTCAGCCCATTGAGTCTGCTCAGCCATTTAATAGGATCATAGCTGATTGGACACCTCAATGCCTTTTACGCCCATTATTCCCATAATATTTTCCATTATTGTTAATCAGAAAATCTATCAATATTGACCTTATCCCTACCCTAGAATTTAGAAAAATGAGAAATCTAATTGAGTGTACAAGATGATAAAGGGAATTGACAAAATATATGTGGAGAGGATGTTTTCTATCTTATAGATAAGATATCTTATAGATATCTATGAGATGTCTTATAATTATGTCTCTATCTTATAGAGACATATAAGATAATGAAGGGGATAGATATGGTAGAGGCAGAGAGATTCTTCCCGCTTAGAAAGGATAGCAGGACTAGAGGACACAGCCTCAAAATAAGGAGGGGGGGCAGTTTAGAACAGAGTTGAGGAAGAACTTCTTCACTCAAAAGGTGGTGAATCTCTGGAATTCTCTGCCCGTTGAAGTGGTGGAAGCTACCTCGCTGAATATATTTAAGTCATGGGTAGATAGGTTTCTGATAGACAAGGAAATTAAGGGTTATGAGGAGAAAGCAGGAAAGTGGAACTGATCCACTTCAGATCAGCCATGATCTTATTGAATGGCGGGGCAGGCTCAAAGGGCTGGATGGCCAACTCCTGTTCCTATTTCTTATGTTCTTATGTTCCTCTCGTGGGGCAATCTAGAATGAGAGGTCATAGTTTTAGGATGAGAGGGTGACAGATTTACAACAGAGGTGAAGAGAAATTACTTCTCTTAAACGGTTGCGAGTCTGTGGCATTCACTACTCCAGAGCATGGTGGATGCCAGGACATAGAGCAAATTTAAGGAAGAGGTGGACAGATTTTTAATTAGTAAGGGTTTGAAAGTCTATGGTGAATGAGCAAGTATGTGGAGTTAAGGCTGAGAAGAGATCAGCCATGATTGTATTAAATGGCGAAGCAAGCTTGAGGTGCAAAATTACCTGCCCTTTGTGTAAAGACATTTTTTCTCATCTCGGTCCTAAATGGTATCACCCTTATTTTGAAATTGAGCCCTCTGATTCTAGTCTCCTCAACCAAATTAAATATCTTACCTGCATCTACCCTATCTATTCTTTCAAGTATTTTTTAGGTTTCAATGAGATCACCTCTATTTCTTCAAAACTCTGAAGAACACAGGACCAGTTTGCCCAATCTCTCTTCGTAAGGCAATCCCTCCATTTCCAGAACAAGTCTGGTGAACATTTGTTGCAGTGCCTTTACAGCAATAATATCCTTTCTGAGGAAAAGGGACTAAAACTGTACTCAGTACTCCAGTTGCTGACTGACCAAGCTCTATACAATTGAATCAAAACTCCAATAGTCCTGTACTATATGCAGAAACCCCTTGTACAGTAAATCAATGACTGCTTGACTGTTGAATTGGAATTGTATGAAGATAGTAGAAGTATTGTAGTAAGAAGATAAGAATACTCAATTTATATGCAATTATTGATTGACTGTACATGGGGTTTCTGCATATATATAAGAGATTTTACACACGGCTATGGTGTCTGTGTGTAATGTTCTATTCATACACATTGACATGACATTCTTACTTTTTAGGGCAACTGCATAGAATGAGAACCTTCACATTAAATGTGCCAGTTATCTGGGTCTGGGTGTTGACATTCCTCCGCTGGAGATTAATTTGAAGACCTTTGGTCAAGTTAATGTTATTTTTAGTGAGACCGAGCTTTGACAATGTGCATTTGACCTTCAAGTGTTTTTCTATTCTCTGCAGTTCCAGGCTGTTCATTTGTTTTCTGTAACCCTGGGCTATCCAGAAAGGGTTTTTTTTGCTGCTTTTTTGACTTTGTTTATGTTGCAATGTAGAGCCCATGATTAGGGAAATGAAAGATCTTCCAACTGACGGAGTGGTTTAGCTAAAATAAATAATTTAGATTTAGAAGAACACGCTGGTCTCCAGAGATGAATTTCCATGAGAGTTCCTCCCTTTGTCTGCCCCACCGTTAGCAAGAACGACTGGAAAATTTCCTTTATTTCTCTCAAATGGTGATGAATCTATGGAATTCAATATCTCAGAGTGCGGTGGATGCTGGGACATTGAGTAAATTTAAGGAGGAGATAGATGTATTTTTAATTAGTAATGAGTTAAAGGGTTATGGAGAATGGGCAGGGAAGTGGAGTTGAGGCCAAGATGAGATCAACTATGATTGTATTGACTGGTAGGCCAGACTTGAGGGACTGAATTTCCTACTCCTGGTCTTTGTTCTTATGTTCTTATATTCACCTAAGCAAGATATTTTACCTTTGATAATAATATGCTAAAGACACTAATGTATCATTTTACTGATAGCAAATTTCCAAAATGGAGTCCTGACAAGAATGAGTTCACAAAAAGCCTAAAAGATAATGATTTGGATCAGTCTCTTCAGTCTTGCAATAACAAAGCAATATGACTCCCCTACATTAAACTAAACCTCTTCATCTTCTTTATGGTTCTTAACTAACACAACATAAACAGCATCATAGCAAGCCTGCCCTTCATGATGAGCACTGGCCTATGTGAAGAAACTGGAGCTTTATTCTATGTCAACTGAGGAACATTCTTGGTTTCCTTTATCTGACTTATTGACGCATACAAGGCAATGTGTTTCTAAATAGCTGGAGTTAAGATAGATGCTGTCTCTCTCTTTAATAAGTTACAAGGTGGAGGATAGAACCCTGTGCAAACCAGATCCACAGATTAGCTGTTCTGATAAATGTGGTCCAAGTATTAAAAAATATGCGAGATGTTCAGTGCATCTCCACTATTGAAACTGTGCAAAGGTTGCACCATTGTGCCTCTGAACTGGATTGATTGACAGCAGATTGAGCTGGGATTGTAATCTTTTCTATATGTTTCTGGTACATTTTTGGAGCTGCGGACTGGGAGCAAGAATGAGATTTCAGCCGCGTGCAAGCACTAGAGAGGGGGATTTGAACCCCTAGTCTGGACACTTTGTTGGGCAGTCCATTTTAATGGCTAAGCCTTCTTGAGAAGCAGGATCCATACAGGCCAGCTGCAAAATGGGGATCCCTGGAGGCAATTCATCAAAGTCTGGCTGCTGCAATTTGTCCCACATCCAGGGTAAGTTATCAGGGAAGGGGAATCAGTACTTGGATAAAGGGAAAGAATGAGCCCAAGGTGTCATCAGCTCCACAGGATTAAGTTTTGAACTGAACTTTTAATGCTTCTACTGATTGATAAGCAGCTTTACGGGATTCATGGTGTATGCAGCATTCAGTGAACTGTTAACATTTCTTCAGTGTCCAAGATAAGACTGCTTAACACAAAGGCTTTTGGTGAGACACACGAATACCTTAGCGCCTGTCTTCGTTGCAGCAATATATTGGAATCAGATGCTGCAATTTAAATATTGAATATTCTCTGCCTGATTTCCGCTAGGAAGAAGAATTTACATCACTATAAATCACCATTCCCGTAACTCCCACATATTTACCCTACTCATCCTCTAACACTAGGGTCAATTTATCATGGCCAATCAAATTAACCTGCACATCTTTTGGAATGTGGGAGGAATCTGGAGCACCTGGAGGAAACCCATGCAGACACGGGGAGAATGTGCAAACTCTGCAGACAGTGACATGAGGCTGGAATTGAACCCAGGTCCCTGGCACTGTGAGAGAGCAGTGCTGACAACTGCACCACGGTGCCGCCCAAGTTCTAAAGAATACTTTAATGTTTGGATGAGAACATACACTTGTGGTGGGATTCACTGACATTCTAATGCTTTAGAATAGTTTTAATACATTATTCAGTTAGATCTCTGTGATGGGTAACACAGTAGTTAACACTGCTGCCTCACAGCTCCAGGGATCCGGGTTTGACTCCAGCCTTGGGTGACTGTGTGGAATTTTCACATTCTCCCCATGTCTGGGTGAGTTTCATGTCCAGGTGTTCCAGTTTCCTCCCACACTCCAAAGATGTGCAGTTTAGATGGAAGGTCATAATAAATTGCCCCTTAGTGTCCAAAGATGTGTAGGTTAGGTGGATTGACCATGTGTCATTGGTACCTTCCTGTGTGTTTTTGAGCTTCGGTATAAATTTCTCATTTTAACTTGAATGCAACAACCTGATTTCATTCCATTTTATAGGAGACCAAATTAAGTAATCAGCAGTCAATGTGGCTAAGACATTGGGCCTAATTTTACCAGCAATTTGCGCCTGTTTTTGGGCGTGAAATCGCAGCAAATTTGGGCGCCAGGCCTTTAACATAATCAGCATGCGAATCCGAGCAAATCGCGACTTTACTGACACCCGAATCAGGCACGGATCCGGTCTGAGCCCGAATCAGGCAGCCCGACAATTTAAATGTATTAGCATGCATTTAAATCGATTTAATGAACCACACGCCCAACTCTCCCACCAAATCCCACTTTACCTTCTGCTGATCCGTTCTGGATCCGCGCTGTAAGCGATCTGCAAAATAAAAAGCCAAAGCAGATCTTGTTTTGCAGGAAACCTCCAAATCGGCTTCAGAGCTTGCAATGGCTGTCTGACCCAGATCCTCCTCTTGGGGGACGGAGGGGTGCAGGAGGAGGAGGCAAGTCAGAGCATCCCCTGGGGCGGGGGGGAGGAGGAGGAGGAGGAGGGGGGGTCAGAGCCTCCTCTGTGGGGGGGGGGGGGAGGAGGAGATGGGCCAGATGTATCTCTGTGAGCGGGGGGATAGGCGAGCAGGCTGATCGTTGTCTGGTGGTGGGGGGGGGCGGTGGATGGATCGCTGGTGGGTGGGACAGCAGGGTCTGCTGCCACTCTGCGGGCGATGGATGGGGAGGGGAGTGCATGGATGCCCGCACACCTACACTGGGAGGAGGGATTTTTTCCTCCTGTGGGGAGAAGGTGTCGCCCGCAGAGTGGCAGCGGATGTCCCTGCCCCCCCCTCTTCCCCCACCAGAGATCCATCCGCCTCCCCCATCAGTGAGCAATTGGGCCTCCTCCCCACCATCAGTCAACGATCAGCCCTCTCACTCCCCCCAACCCCCAGAGATACATCTGACCTGCCTCCTCCCCCTCCCACCCCCCTCCAAGAGGATACTCTGTGTCAGAGAGCCACTCTCTCCGCTTTCTGCTTTCTTTTCTTTCCCGACTCAGGCGCGCTTCTTCAAATTGTTTTCGAACTGTGCATGGGCAGTTCAGAGCTCCGATCGTTCCGGTGGCACTAAGCCTCGCCCACAGTACGGATCGGATCAGGGCTGGCAAAAAGCGTACGGGCGCGCTGCAAAGAGGATTCCGGGCTGGGATCTGTATTACGCCCGGATCTGGCCCTTGGACTCCAAATGGTAAAATCGGCCCCATTATTTTGTCTTCAAAAAGTCCATAATTCGTTCTGTAATACTCTCCCCTTTCAGGTCACGTGACTAATTTTGTTTTCTGGTGCCTCAATCTGTTTATAAAAGCTGCCTTCTCATTGTAAACATGAATAGTGTCGGGATAAAGACCAAATTACAATCCCTTTTCACACTAGGGGGAGGAAAGGCTCAGGAAGTGGGGGGAACGAGTGTTACTCGGGCTACTAGCCATCCAGGATTGCCATCTCTCAGAACAGAAGCCCAATCTTCAGGGCACAGTTATGAGTGACACTCAGGAGGAAAATCATACAGCATTAAAAACAAAATAGTGTGTCTGACAAAATTGCTTCTGGACAATTTTGTTTATTAGTTTGAAAAATATCAGACATGGAAAATAAGATCGGTTCAACTGACATTCCAAAACACCCAAATGGAGAATGAAAAAATCTATTAATTTTCCCATTGGCTGCAGGGATGGTCATACAGAGTTACCACTAACAGGAGTGTGAGGTCTTGTGGCACAGTGGGTACCATGCCCGCTTCTGAGCCAGAAGCTCCAGATTTCAGTCCCACCCCAGGGCTTGATGGCCAAGGTGGGTGACTCATTCATAACACGGCCAAACAGGTTGAGTGTGTCAACCTGCAGATCCTTCCAAACACGCCAATGGCTGGCACTAAGAGTGAGAGAGATTCCTGATTAGCTACGCTTGATGTGGAGTGGCACCCCTCAAACTAAAAGCCCGTAGCCCCAGACTAGCAACCTATACAGGGAATGTCTAGCTGTGGAAACAAGAGTGCACCTCTCGTTGCGGGAAGGGGATTGGAGTAGCAGGAGGGTATGGGGGGACAGGGTCATTGGAATCAGGGGGTCACGTGACATGACTCATCAAGGAATGCGTCCAGCCAGAGTTGGTAACCCTAGGAGCTGCCCAGTTTCCTTTACCATGCGCGATCTGTCATTCAGAGCCCATCCCCTTTCATTTGGACTCTCAAGTCTTCAAGTCTACTGGCAGTGAATAGCAACCAATCCCGAGAGTCCTCAGACTGAAACCTGAAATTTTAAACGTAAAGCGGGCCCTCTCGACTCTCCTAACATGAAGCCTGGGGCTGTTTTAATAAAATCCTGTAAGCTTCCTCATAAATTACACCAACAGCTAATCAATTTTCAATTACATACCACCCCCCTTAGTCAAGGCAAAGAAAAACCCCTAAATGATTGCAAGAGTTACATTTCACGGTGGTGGCTTAATAAAGAGGCGCTGTTGTGATTTTGGAGCAGTGCACTGAAATAATTAATTGTAAATTAAAGGGCAATGGTTATTGCCAGAAGGTGTTCCAGTTCATGCACAAATATATTAATCAGTCGCTGGAAATCCTGCATTTTCTCCTGAATAATCCACAGCTTTGCAAAGTTCATCCTTTTTTTCCTCTTGTCACCATTAACCGTGTGATTCCCTTTGCAATGTATGAAATACATCTCTGCTGGCAAGCAAGCTTACTCCACCTGCCATGCTTTTCAAAGGCAGCAAGAGAAACCAATTAAATGTACGCCATATCAATGCCAATTCCTCTGCACTTCTACCAGGCAGCACTTAAAATATCCTGTTTGATTGTCAGAGTTTAAATGAGTATCCATTTCACACTGTATAATGGAATTAAATTCTGGATGAATGGCTACGTAAACGGTAGGGAGGTTCCTTTGCACTGCTACAGCAGTTGAGACCACCTTTCTCAGAATATTTGTGCCCTCTGCATGGTAGCACAATGCTTCCATCCTTCTCTGACACTGCTGAATCATACCTTTACACCCAACATCGGGATGTTGTCCAAAATCTTCTAGAATAATGCTCTCTCCATGGCAGTCTTGCTCTCCTGAAGGTCAATCAGTTCACGTGAGTGTAACTGTCCAGCTCCTTATCTATCTGCAAAACTAAACAGGACGTGAGCAGGGTGTTTCATAATCAGTGGGGTCCAGTGTAAGAAGAGACAATAAAGTGAGAGAATGGGGTTCAGTGGAGGACAGAGGATGGGATCTGATAGAGAGAAGTGTGGCTGAGGAGGATTAGGAGTTGTGGTGATTGGAGGAGACAACTGGGAATGGATTTTTAGTTTAAAAGTTTATTTATTAGTTCACAAATAAGCTTACATCAAGTTACTGTGAAAATCCCCAAGTCGCAACACTTCGGTGCCTGTTCAGGTATACCGAGGGAGAATTTAGCATGTTTTTTGGATGAAGGGGTGAATAGTTGCCTGCTGCGTCCTCTGCTATGAGTCAGATACCTATAAGGCGCTCAAATGATGGGCATTATGCCACTGCCATGGTGCCCAATTTTACTCTTCCCCCCACCAGCTATCCTGGGATGAGCCATAAAATTCAGCCCAAGGTCATTGATTGACCTTTCGACTAAAAATATTCAACAAAGATTTCTCGTAGGGAGAAGCAATGAGAGGTCAGGGTCTTAAAGAAATTTCCAGTTGACTGACTTAATGAAGATTGCCAGAAGCCTGCAATTAAATGTTTAAGATGCAGTGCTCTCCTCTTAGATGTGCTCCTGTTGCTTATAATACAGGTAAGATTGAATATGCCTTTTCTCATTCACTTTGCTACTGAGGAAAGAGGATATCCCATGAATTATACCTTCGCTTCAGGTGGCACGGTGGCACAGTAGTTAGCACTGCTACCTCACAGCACCAGGGACAAGGTTTGATTCCCAGCTTGGATCAATGTCTGTGTGGAGTTTGTACGTTCTCCTCATGCCTCTGTGGGTTTTCTCCGGGTGCTCTGGTTTCCTCCCACAGCCCGAAGATGTGCGGGGTTAGGCAGATTGGCCATGCTAAATTGCTCCTTAGTGTAGGGGACGAACTACAGTAACTACATGGGGTTATGGGGATAAGACCTGGGTGGGATTATGGTCAGTGCAGACTCAATGGGCTGAATGGCCTCCTTCTGCTCTGTAGGATTCTATGATTCTTTACAAGACTGGGAAGACAATTCCAAAAATTTTCAGACTGAGGAGCCAAGGCAGATGAAAACAGGACATTTATTATCCTGAGGAATTCTTCATTTGAAGAATAAAAATGGTTACGAATCAAGTCAATAATTGAACCTATTCTCCATCTGTTATCCTTCACATGCAACAATGTCTATTAAAAGCATTGGGTAGCTTTATAACATCTTCAATATAGTAAAACCTCCAAAGATGCCTCATGTAAGCTTTATTAAATAAAAGGTGACATTGAGTCATTTAAGGATATATGAGGGACGGGAATTGTTTGAAGAGATAAGTTTAAGGGTGGCACAGTGGCACGGTGGTTAGTACTGCAGCCTCACAGCACCCGGGACCCGAGTTCAATTCCAGCCTCTGGTCACTGTCTGGGTGGCATTTGCACATTGTCCCTGTGTCTGCTTGGTTTCCTCTGGGACCTCCAGTTTCCTCCCACAATCCAAAGATATGTGGGCTAGATAACTAAGTTGTCCCTAAGTGTCAGGGAGTTAATAGTGTAAATAAGTGGGGTTATGGAGATAGGACCTGGGTGAGATTGTGATCGATACAGACTCCATGGGCCAAATGGCCTCTTTCTGTGCTCTAGGGATTCTATGAGTGTGCTACAGTTGGAGAGAGTTAGAGCACGAGAGAGGAACAGCAAGCAAGTTCCAAGTACAAATCATGGAGTGAAGGGAAAAGACAGGGATGTGGAGTTCTCAAAGGGTCATTCTCAAAGGTGGCTGGAAGAGGCTACTGACACAGGACAAGACCGTGGAAGAGATTTGGAAACAAGGTTGAGAATTTTAAATCTGAGGCATTGCAAGACTAGGAGCCGATGTAGGTCACGTAGCATGGGGATGCTGGGGTGAACAAGATGTGAAGTTGGGATGCGAACAAGAGAGTTTTGGATCAGTTCAAAATTACAGAGTGTGCAAGGTGGTAGGCTGGCCAGGAATGCATTTTATTAGACATCAGGAGGCTCTCCTATTGACAGGTTTCATAGAATCATAGAATCCCTACAGTGCAGAAGGAGACCATTTGGCCATCGAGCCTGCGTTAAGCCCAATCCTACTCAGGCCCTATCCCCATAACCCCACATATTTACTCTGCTAATCCCCCTGACTAAGGGACACTCAACCTAACCTTCATAACTTTGGAATGGATTCAGGACCAAAGAAGCAGAGGTCCAGTTCTCTCTGAGCGCCAATTCTCTTGGAGATCAAGGACCTGATTTTACCATCAAGTTGCACCCATTTTCGGGTGTGAAAACTTGGTAAAGTTGGGCATGAGGCAAGTAGCACTTTCTGCCACTGCCTCTACGGCCAATCCACCTTCACCAATGGCTGATCGGCATCATGCCAGAAACGGGCATGACGGCAATTTAAATGCATTTAAATTGAATTAATAGTCTGGATGCCCAACTTTATCGGCACTTCCACCTTTTCCACAGTGTTTGCCCATCAGATTCGGCACGAAACAGACATGCTCGGCAAAGGCCCAATTCGGTTACTCCAGCTTCTGAGGAGGTAGGTTCAGAGCTTCCAATGGCTCTCTGACTCAGCTCAGTGGTGTGGGGTAAGGAAGGGGGAGGGAGGTGGGTCAGATCACTCTCTGGTGGGGGGGGTGTGGAGGGAGGCAGATCGCTCTGTGATGGGGAGAAGGGAGGTGGGTCAGATGGCTGTCTGGTGGGGAGGCGGGGGTGGCAGGAAGTGTCCGCTGCCACTGTGTGTGCAATCAGTGGAGGGGTAAGAGGGGATCGGCTGCCACTCTGCATGCAATCAGCGGGGCGGGGGTTGCAGGGTGCGGTGGTGGAAGGGGCAGTCCACTGCCACTCTGCATGCTCTACTACTCTACTACCTCTATTACTATCTCTGGCAGCTCGTTCCAGACACTCACCACCCTCAGAGTGAAAAAAACTACCTATCTGGATACTTTTGTATCTCTTCCCTCTTACCTTAAACCCATGCCTTCTAGTTTTAGACTCCCTTACCTTTGTGAAAAGATGTTGACTATCTATCTCACCTATGTCTCTCATATTTTATAGACCTCTATAAGATCATCCCTAAGCCTCCTACGCTCCAGGGGTCAAACCTCTCCTTATAACTCAAACCATCAAGTCCTGGTAAATCTTTTCTGCACTCTTTCTAGTTTAATAATATCCTTATTAGTGGAGGATTTTGTGACAATGGTTAAATTTTCTCTTATTGAAGATGGCCATGGTCTCTCACTTCTGTGGCATCAATATTGCTTCTCATTTATCAGACCAAGCCTGGATATTGACCAGGTTTTGTTGCATATGTGGGCATGGACTGCTTCAGTATCTGAAAATTCTTGAATGGTGCTGAACATTACAGTTGTTTTAGCCGCATACTGGAGTGGCACGGTGGCACAATGGTTAGCGCTGCTGCCTCATAGCTCCAGGAACCCAGGATCAATTCCAGCCTCAGGCGACTGAGTGAGTCTGCATGTTCTCCTTGTGCCTGTGTGGGGATGTTCCACTTTCCTCCCACATTCCAAAGTTGTGCAGGTTAGGTGGATTGGCCATGTTAAATTGTCCTTTAGTGTCCCAAGCTGTAGGGGTTTGATGGATGAGCCATGGTAAATGCATGGGTTTACAGGAATTGGGAGAGGGCCTGGATAAGAGGACCTTTCAGAGAATTGGTGTAGACACGATGGGCTGAATGACTTCTTCTGCACTAAAGGAATTCTATGATTCTATGATATTAAGCAAAGATATGAGAAAACACAAATCTGCTTTTCTATAGAGTCTTTCGTAACTTCATGATATTCCAAAGAGTTTTATTGCCAATGAAGTGCTTTCAAAGTATATTCTCTGTTATGAATTAGGAAATGGGGCAGCCACTTGGTGCACAGCAAGACCCCACAAACAGCAATGTTGTGTTGATCAGATAGTTTTATAGTGATGCCGACTGAGGGATAGGTATTATCTCGGGCACCAGCTGGTACTCGAATACTGCCAATAGAGGACAGTGGGTCCCCTCGTTTAGTGTCTCATTGAAAGGACAGTGTGGCATAACCTCAGTACTACACTGGATTGTCAGCCTAAATCCAGTTCTCAAGCCTCAAAGTGGCGTTTGTACCCACTCCAGTTAAGGTGCCACTACCATCTGGTATAAGCAGAAGCCTCAGCTAATATTCAAACTCTGTTCTTCTCAGTGGGCAGGTTAGGCTCTTCGGAGCCATGTTGGCAGCCAGGGTCTCTCACGGCTCAACTAAATTTCATTGAGAATGGCAACAAGGCCGTGAAGCACGACGAGCCATTCAAAACCCCCTTGACGTCGGCAGGACTGGAAAACCCTGCCAGCAAAAAGCTCTACCTTGAGATTTCATTGGTTGGAGGTTTGTCTGAAATTTTTTTAAGTTTATTTATTGGCGTCACAAGTAGACTTACATTAACACTGCAATGAAATTACTGTAAAAATCCACGAGTCACCACACTCCGAAACCTGTTCGGGCACACCGAGGGAAAATTTAGCATGGCCAATGTATCTAACCAACATGTCTTTCAGACTGTGGGAGGAAACTGGAGCACTCAGAGGAAACCCACACAGATACAGAGAAAATATGTAGACTCCGCACAGACAGTGGCTCAAGCCAGGAATCTGGGTCCCTGGTGCTGGGAGGCAACAGTGCTAAACACTGTGCCACCTTCTACTTAATGTAGAGTTCTTGGTGGAATAATTTTAAATCCTGGAGACGGTGTCAAGTAGGTGTTACCAGACTGACAACCTCTCCTGTGTGAGCTCACCAGTGAAGTCAGTGGTAAGTGGATGGGGTGTTGCATGGATGAACAATCTGGTATTGCTCACTATGCACCATCACTCAAAATTAAAAAATACCTCTTCGCTCCAGCTCGCTGATCACGGAGTGATGTTAGGAGGGGATGAGGTTTACCGGCTGATTTCGCATTTCATGATTGTTGTGTAACTAAATCATTTGGATGGGCATGACCCAGCAAACCCCCAAATATTCACAAACATACCTGCAAGTTAAAAGTAGAAACTGCGGACCATGACAACAGGACAAACTAGTGCAAAGTCATATCAAGTTGGTACGTATGAATCTAATTACTGCCTACCTCACAAAACTTGTAATATCCGAAAGAGCTGTGAATCATTCACCCCGCAGGACTTGAAGTTCCATCCGGTTACAAAATTACCTCAGGAGAACTTTGCAGCAAATCGTGACAAAATATAAATGTCAAGCTTCACCAAGCAGAAGTGGGCATATTTCTGCTGCACTTTCATAATTCCTACAGCTACAGAACATGAGGAATAAGTCAGCCAGTTCACTGTGTCTGACGTGATTCTTTGAAAGAGCCACCTAATTAGTCTAATTTGTCCAATTAAAAACCCATCACATAACTACCTTCTTCCAGCTCTGAAGTGGAGTCATACTGGACTCGAAGCATGTCTCTCTCCGCTGCTACTGAGTTTTTCCAGCATTTCCTGTTTTTGTTTCAGATTCCCAGCATCCACAGTATTTTGCTTTGATTTCATCCAGTTTGTTTCCTGTTCTCCTCCTATTCACCCTACAATTTTCTCTCTGGTAAGTATTTGTTCTTTTGAAAGTTTCTATTAAGTCACTTGCTAATACCATTTTAAGGCAGTGCATTTGAGATCACAACAACATGCTGCATTAAAAAAAGCTCCTTACCTCCAGACCTAGAATACCTGATGCTAAAATGCCGCCCCTACTACATTCCATTGGAGTTCACCTCTGTTGTCCTAATGGCAATTTACATCCCACCCCACGCAAATGTGAAGATCGCACTGGACAGAACGTACAACACTACGAATAGCCTTGAGATGAAACATCCTGAGGCCTTGTTCATCAGGCCAAGCTCAAGAGCGTACAACCAAATTACCACCAACACATCTCCTGCTCCACCAGAGGCCCAAACATTCTAGATCACTGCTACACAAATATCAAACAAGCCTACTGCTCTATCACCCGCCCACACTTTGGCAAATTAGATCACAAGGCTGTGCTCCTGCTCCTGGCTTACCAGCAAAAATCCATCAAAGAAAGTCATGTAATATTGATCTGAGGAATTGGATGATCTCCGATGGGACTGCTTGGAGTCAGTGGACCGGTCAGTATATAAAAACTCTGCGATCAGCCTGAACGTGTATGCCACTACAGTAACTGACTTCATTAGTAAGTGTGTAGAAGACTGTGTGTCAAAGGAGCAAATCCGCGTGTTTCCCAGCCAGAAACCATGGATGAACAGGAATGCTGAAGTCCAAATCTGAGGCGATCGAGTCAGGCAACACTGATCTACACAAGGCATAACCTAAGGAGATCCATCAAAGATGCCAAAATGCAGTTCCGGACCAAGCTAGAGTCCCAGCCTAATTACATCGACACCCATTGATTATGGCAAGGTCTACAAGACACAACAGGCTACAAGATGAAGGCATGTAACATTGTTGGCTCCAACACAATTCTCCCTGATGAGCTCAATGCATTCTATACCCGTTTTTGAGCAAGAGGTCAGCAAGAGCAAACCCTCCACCCTGGAAGCACCTATATAGAATCACAGAACCCTACAGTGCAGGAAGAGACCCTTTGGCCCATCGAGTCTGCACCGAACACAATCCGACCCAGGCCCTACTCCCATATCCCTACATATTATACCCACTTATCCCTCTAACCTACACATCCCTAGACACTAAGGGGCAATTTCTTAGCATGGCCAATCAACCTAACCCACACATCTTTGGACTGTGGGTGGAAACCAGAGTACCCGGAGGAAACCTACGCAGACACGAGGAGAACATGCAAACTCCACACAGACAGTGACCCGGGCCGGGAATCAAACCCAGGACCCTGGAGCTGTGAAGCAGCAGTGCTAACCATTGTGCCACCGTGCCGCCCACTATCTGGGGTCACCATTGCAGATGTCAGAGCAGCTTTCTCGAAGGTCAACCCACGGAAAGCAACTGACCCGGACATGCACTCAGATCCTGCGCAGATCAGTTGGCAGGGGTATTTGCAAACATCTTCAAACGCTCTTTACAACAATCTGAAGCCCCTATCTGCTTTAAGAAGACAAGCGCCATCCCAGTACCTAAGAGAAACCAAGCAGCGTGCCTTAATGACTATCGGCTGGAGGCTCTGACACCCATCATTATGAAGTGCTTCGAAAGGTTGGTCATGGCACAAATCAATTCCAGCCTTCCAGATTACCTGGATCAATGACAGTTTGGCAGCCACTGCAACAGGTCCACAGCAGACACCATCTCCCTAGCCCTGCACTCAACTCTGGAACACCTAGACAACAAAGACACCGTTGTCAGACTCCTAATTATTGACTACAGCTCAGCCTTCAACACCATTATTCCCACAAAACTCATCTCCAAACTCCATGGCCTGGGGCTCGGCTCCTCCCTCTGCAACTGGATCTTAGACTTGCTAACTCACACACCACAATCAGTAAGGATAGGCAATAACACCTCCTCCACGATCATCCTCAACGCCGGTGCCACACAAGGCTGTGTTCTCAGCCCCCTACCCTACTCCTTATACACCTATGACTGTGTGGCCAAATTCCCGTCCAATTTGATTTTCAAGTTTGCTGATGACACCAACATAGTGGGTCGGATCTCAAACAATGACGAGACAAAGTACAGGAATGAGATAGAGAATCTGGTGAACTAGTGTGGCGAGAATAATCTTTCCCTCAATGTCAACAAAATGAAGGAAATTGTCATCAAGTTCAGGAAGAACTCCGCTTTATGAATGGGGAAAATCTCCCCTTTATACTTCAAGATGAACCATTCCAGCACTTCCAGCCTCTCCCTGGAACACTTGAGTAAATCTCCCTTGCCCCCTCACCAAGGCCTCCTCAGTCTGTCACAAATCTGCCTCGATATCAATCATCCCCTCATTGCTTACTTACTTGTGTGCTGTGAAAGGGCTGTGTGAGCATCAAAAGGGAAGAATAAGTCTTGTATTTATACAGCGGGCAGGATTTTCCACCCCCCTGCCATCCCATCACCTCACCGCGGCATATTTTTCAAGGGCCATGATGTGGAGTTGGACTGGGGTGGGCGCAGTAAGAAGCCTCACTACAGCAGGTTAAAGTCCAACAGGTTTATTTATCATCACGAGCTTTCGGAGCATTGCTCCTTCATCAGGTGAGTGGAGTAGGTTCACAAACACGGTATATACAGACAGAGACACAATTACAAGACAATTACAGATTGGAATGTACAGAATGGTTGGAATGTGAGTTTTGCAGGCAATCAAGTCTTTACAGAAGCAAACAGTGTGTGTGGAGAAAGGGATAATCACAGGTTCGTATCACTCTCGGATTATAAAGGGGAGATTTTATCAAGGTGTTCAAAATCATTAACTCGGCATCTTGGGTTCACGTCACACCACACTGCCTGGGTTTGCAAAACCCTACCAATTGTCCTGGCCTGAGACAATTCACACCTCTTTAACCTGTGATTATTCCTCTGTCCACGCACACTGTTTGCATCTGTAAAGATTTGATTACCTGTAAAGACTCGCGTTCCAACCGTTCTGTACATTCTGATCTGTAATTATCTTGTAATTGTGTCTTTGCCTATATATGCTGTGTTTGTGAACCTACCTCCGCTCACCTGATGAAGGAGCAGCGCTCCGAAAGCTCGTGATTCCAAATAAACCTGTTGGTCTCTAACCCAGTGTTGTGAGACTTCTTACTATTTTTCGGTGCTGAAGGCAGCCCATCATTGGCCAATGGTGGGATCTTTGGGTGCAGCCAATTTTGACAGAATTTTGCATGTCCCAGACCCTCCGCCATGAGTGAACATGCCACTGAAACTGTGAAACTGGAAAATCCCGTTGGCGGGATGGGCTGGAAAATTAACGTCAGTTTCTTTCATGGATGCTCCATTACTGAACGCATTTAAGGCTGGGATAGGTGGAATTTTGGCCTCTCGAGGAATGAAGGGAGATGGGGAGTGGGCAAGAAAATGGATTGAACCCAAGTTCAGCCTTGGTCATACTGAATGGCGGAGCAGGCTCAATGGGCTGAATGGCCTATTCCAGCCATTCTGGGTGGGCATCCAGAATACAGCACAACGGCACAATGGTTAGCACTGCTGCCTCACAGTGCCAGGTACCTGGATTCAATCCGGCCTTGAGTGACCATGCGGAGTTTACACATTCTCCCTATATTTGTGTTGGTTTTCTTGGGTGCCACCAAGATGTGCAAGTTAGGTGGATTGGTCATGGTAAGTTGCCCTTAGTGTCATGGGGATTAGCAAGGTAAATATGTGAGGTTATGGGGGTAGGGCTTGGATGGGATTATGGTTGGTGCCATAATCTCAATGGCCAGATGGCCTCCTTCTGCACAGTAGGGATTCTCTGATTCTACTTGACATCCAATGAGGTAATCTTTTTTCACTGTTGTCATGTAGGAAATTGAGAGTGGCTGTGTTTCATCCAGTCTTCTGAATCTCTTGCAATGCGTGTAGTTTCCTGGGGATCATAGTTAGCTTACATGGCTAACATGTGGTTCAGAAGAATGCCAACAGCACACATTTTAGTTCGCATTCTGGCTGAGGTAAAGCTGGACCTGCCTCCTCACCTGTCCCACCTTCACTGTAGAGTGGTACCCCTCAAGCTAAATAACCAATATGATGGCACAGTGGTTAGCACTGCTGCCTCATAGCACCAGGGACCTGGGTTTGATTCCCATCTTGGGTCACTGTCTGTGTGGAGCCTGCACCTTCACCCCACGTCTGTGTGGGTTTCATCTGGGTGCTCCAATTTCCTCCCACAGTCCAAATGACGTGCTGGTTAGGTACATTGGCCATGATAAATCCTCCCTCAGTGTACCCGAACAGGTGCCGGAGTGTGGTGATTTGGGGATTTCACAGTAACTTCATTGCAGTGTTAATGTAAGCCTACTTGCAACACTAATAAATAAAAATAATCTTTCTCCAAATAAAGAAAGATGCCTACTGTCCCCCCCTTTGGACCCTATCCAACAGGTTCCTGTATCCTGGCTGAGTTTCCTTTCAAGTCATGCAATGGCTAATAAGGGTATACCACTCTCTCCCGCTGGCTGGTCTTTTTGGCCTGTTTTGATGTGAAATTACTGACCACAGCAAATCTGCATTTTTAGAACATATTTTGAAATTCAGAGCGAGTTTTTTGGAATCCCTTGTGCTGCACTTTAGATGAAATGTAATGAGTCATTTCTTAGCATTAGGAAGAAAGGCATTGTTCGAAATCCAGCTGTGCAAATCCTGTCCTCTGGGAGTTTCCTCTGTCTCTCCAAAATCTATTTGTAATTTTTTTCCTGCAGGGTAATTATTTGATGGAATCAGCATTAACAGGTTGTGGAAGAAGTTTATAGAAACTAAGCAGGCGAGGCAGCTGTAGCTTTTTAGGCCGTTTTGAATCCATTATCTGTCATTTTGTTAGATACAGGTGCTGATGTGAAACATGGATCTGCAGCCTGTCCTAAAACAAAGGGAGATTGTGTATTGCTGGGATGCTCCAGTGGGTCCGTACCCCAGCTGACCTGGTGGTGAGTCGCACAGGCCAGAATGCTTCAGATTACACTGTCAAATTAATTGAACCTCATGCACTGGGCTGTCATGTGGCTCGCATTCCAACCATCGTCTTGTAAACTGAGTTTGTGTCTTTATATGCCCTGTTTGTGAACACGACTCCCACTCTCCTGATGAAAGAGCAGCGCTCCAAAAACTTGTGGCTTGTGCTACCAAACAAACCTGTTGGACTTTAACCTGGTGTTGTGAGACTTCTTACTGTCTACCCTTCGAGAGGAAGAGGAATCAGAATGAATCACACCTCGTCATTCTCCGTCCACATCCCCAGTGCCAGAGAATAGGGTCCAGCTCAGTCGTGAGGCCTTTCATTGTTGAATAGCCTGCCAACATGTTAAGATCCTGGTTCACACATGATGAATAACCAGGAGAGAAGTATGCTGAAATCATTGTACATCATTTCAGCAAAGAATTAGAACCTCTAGGTATCACACAATTGTTACGGTGCAGAAGGAGACTACTTGGCTCATCGTATTGGCATTGGCTCTCCAGGCAGGCATTATGACTTCACACCAATCCCCTGCCATTCTCTGTGCGGCACGATGGCACAGTGGTTAGTGCTGCTTCCTCACAGAGCCAGAGGCCTGTGTTCGATTCCTGGCTTGGATCACTGTCTGTGTGGTGTCTGCTTGTTCCCTTGTGAATGTGTGGGTTTCCTCCCGATGCTCCGGTTTCCTTTCACAGTCCGAAAGACTGTGCTGGTCAGGTTGATTGGCCGTGATAAATTGCCACTTAGTGTCAAGGTGACAAGTTGGGCAAATGCATGAGGTTATGGGGATAGGGCCTGGTAGGATTGTGGTCGGTGCAGACTCACCCTGAACAGTGGTTGGTACTGCTGCCTCACAGCCTGAGGGACCTGGGTGCAAGTTGTGCAAGTTAGATGCATTGGCCATGCTAAATTCCCCCTTAATGAGCCTGAACTGGCATTAGAGTTGGCAACTAGGGGATTTTCGCAGTAACTTCACTGCAGTGTTAATATAAGCTTACTTTTGACATTAACAAATAAACTTTGCCTCTTGTATATTGTTTCCATTTAAGTAATCATCTAACGTCCTCTCAAATGCCTCAATTGAACCTACCCCCACCACACTTCCTGGCAGTGGAGCATCACAGTAGCACAGTGGTTAGCACTACTGCTTCACAGCTCCAGGGACCTGGGTTTGATTCCTGGTTCGGGTCACTGTCTGTGTGGAGTTTGCACATTCTCCTCATGGGTTCCCTCCAGGTGCTCCGGTTTCCTCCCACAGTCCAAAGATGTGCAGGTTAGGTTGATTGGCCATGCTAAAATTGCCCCTTAGTGTCCTGGGATGCGTAGGTTAGAGGGATTAGTGGATAAATGTGCAGGGATACAGGGTAGGTCCTGGGTGGGATTGTGGTTGGTGCAGACTCGATGGGCTGAAGGGCCTCTTTCTGCACTGCAGGGTTCTATGATTCAATGCATCCCAGACCTGAATCACTCACTGTATGAAAAAACTTTTCTCACATCATATTTACTGCTTTTGCAAATCACATAAATCTGTGTCCTGTTGATCCGTTTACAGACAGGAAGATTTTCTTCCTGTCCAGTTTGAAGAAGAGGAGAAAACTATATTAACATTGCCCAGGCAGTGGACAGTGTAGACAACAGCATCCCCTGCTGTTTAATAACCATATATTAGCACTATACCTGCTCTGCAATATAAGATCATAGCACCCCCTACTGTTTAAAGATAATACATTAAAAATGCATCCCTCTCTGTTTAATGACAGTTTTTTTGACTTTATTTGATTTATTATTGTCACATATATTAGTATATAGTGAAAAGTATTGTTTCTTATGTGCGCAGTACACAGAAGAAGGTAAATGAGCTTGCTGCGCACATTGAAATTGGCTGGTACGATGTTGTGGGCATCACAGAGACATGGATGCAAGGGGATCAGGGCTGGGATCTAAATATCCAAGGACATGTGTCCTATCGAAAGGAGAGGTAGATGGGCAAAGGGGACGGGGTTGCAATGTTAGTAAGGAATGAAGTTAAATTGATAGCAAGAAGCGATATTGGATCAGAAGGCATAGAATCTCTGTGAGTTGAGCTGAAGAGTCACAAAGGTAAAAAGACCCTGATGGGAGTTATATACAGGCCCCCTAGCAGTAGTCAGGATGTGGGGCAGAAAATAAATCAGGAGATGCAAAAGGTATATAAAAAAGGCAACATTACAATAATCATGGGGGACTTCAATGTATAGGTAGACTAGGAAAATCAGGTAGATAGTGGATCCCAAGAAAAAGAATTTGTGGAATGTCTAAGAGATGTTTTTTTTGGAGCAGTTTTGTGACAGAGTCTACTAGGGAACAGGCAATTCTGGATTTGGTGATGTGTAATGAGGCAGACTTGATTAGGGAACTCAAGGTGAAGGAACCCTTAGGAAGCAGAGACCACAATATGATAGAATTTACCCTGTAGTTTGAGAGGGAGAAGCTGGAGTCAGATGTAACAATTAAATAAAGGTAACTACAAAGACATGAGGGAGGAGCTGGCCAGAGTTGATTGGAAAGGAAGCCTAGCAGGGAAGACAGTGGAACGGCAATGGCAGGAGTTTTCGGTGGTTATTCAGGAGGCATAATAGAAATTCATCCCAAGAAGGAGGAAACATGCCAAGGGGAGGACGAGGCATTCTTAACTGATGAGGAAAGTCAAGGACAGCACAAAAGCAAAAGAAAAAGCACGCAAAATGTCAAGAGTTAGTGAGAAGCCAGAGGATTGGGAGCATTTAAAAGCGAGCAGAGGACACCTAAAAAAGCAATGGCCGGGGAGAAAGTCGGGGGTGGGGGGGAGGATTGGTGGTGGTGGAGATGAAGTATGAGTGTAAGCTAGCTAGTAATATAAAAGGAGATAGCAAGAGTTTTTTTCAATATATAAAAGGTAGGAGAAAGGCAAAAATAGACATTGGACCACTGGAAAATGAGGCTGGAGAAGTAATAATAGGAAACAAAGCAATGGCAGAGGAACTGAATAGTTACTTTGCATCAGTCTTCACAGTGGAAGACACCAGTGGGTTGCCAGAGCTCCAGGAGAATCAGGGGGCACAGGTGAGTGTAGTGGCCATCAGTAAGGAGAAGATTCTAGGGAAACTGAAAGGTCTGAAGGTAGATAAATTACCTGGGCCAGATGGACTACACCCCAAAGATATAGCTGAGGAAATTGTGGAGGCATTGATGATGATCTTTCAGGAATCACTGGAGGCAGGGAGGGTCCCAAAGGACTGGAAAGTAGCTAATATAACACCACTGTTTAAGAAGGGGGGGAGGCAACAGACAGGAAGTTATAGGCCAGTTAGCCGGTTGGCAAGATTTTAGAGCCCATTATTAAAGATGAGATCGCAGAGTCCTTGGAAGTGCATGATAAAGTAGGGCTGAGTCAGCACAGCTTTATCAAGGGGAGGTCATGTCTGACAAATCTGTTAGAGTTCTTTGAGGAGGTAACAAGGAAGTTAGATAAAGGAGAACCAGTGTACATGATTTATTTAGATTTCCAGAAGGCCTTTGACAAGGTGTCGCATAGGAGGCTGTTAAATAAGTTAGGAGCCCATGGTGTTAAGCATAAGATCCTGGGATGGATAGAGGATTGGCTGACTGGCAAATGGCAGTGAATGGGGATAAAGCGGTCTTTTTTTAGGATGGCAGTCGGTAAATAGTGGTGTGCCTCAGGGGTCAGTGCTGGCACCACAACTTTTCACAATATACATTAACGATTTGTAAGAAGGAACTGAAGACACTTTTGCTAAGTTTGCACGTGATACAAATGTATGTAGAGGGATGGGCAGTATTGAGGAAGCAGGCAGGCTGCAGAAAGACTTGGACAGGTTAGGAGAGTGGGCAAAGAAGTAGCAAATGGAATACAATGTGGAAAGGTGTGAGGTTATGCACTTTGGGTAGAGGAATGGAGGCATTGACTATTTTCTAAATGGGGAAATGCTGAGCGAATCAGAAGAGTAAAGGGACTTGAGAGTCCTTGTTCAAGATTCTCTTAAGGCTAACATGCAGGTTCAGTTGGCAGTTAGGAAGGCAAATGCGATGTTAGCATTCATGTTGAAAGGGCTAGAATACAAGAGCAGGGATGTACATTTGAGGCTGTATAAGGCTCTGATCAGACTCTATTTGGTGTATTGTGAGCAGTTTTGGGCCCTGTATCTAAGGAAGGATGTGCTGGCCTTGGAAAGGGTCCTGAGGAGGTTCTCAAGAATGATCCCTGGAATGAAGAGCTTGTCGTATGAGGAATGGTTGAGGACTCTGAGTCTGTACTCATTGGAGTTTAGAAAGATGAAGGAGATTTTATTGAAACTTACAGGATACTGCGAGGTCTGGATAGAGTGGACGTGGAGAGGATGTTTCCACTAGTAAGAAAAACTAGAACCAGAGGGCACAACTTCAGGCTAAAGGGACGACCTTTTAAAACAGAAAAGAGAGGAATTTCTTCAACCAGAGAACAGTGAATCTGCGGAACTCTTTGCTGCAGAAAGCAGTGGAGGCCAGGTCATTGAGTGTCTTTAAGACAGAGATAGATAGATTCTTGATTAATAAGGGGATTAGTAGTTATGGAGAAAAGGCAGGAGAATGGGGATGAGATAAATATCAGCCATGATTGAATAGTGGAGCAAACTCGATGGGCCGAGTGGCTTAATTCTGCTCCTAGGTCTTATGGTATTGTGCAAAAACAAAGTACTAAAGATGCTGGAAATCTGAAATAAATGCTAGAAATACTCAGCACGTCTGCCAGCAACTGTGGAGAGAGACAGAGTTGATATCTCAACTCAATGGCCTTTCATCGGAAGTGGGGGAAGTTGGAAATGTAATAGGTTTGGAACTTGCGAGAAGGGAAATAAAATGAAAGCTCCAAGATAGGCTGGAAGGTGGAAAAGATTAAATTACACGAGGTTGCATGATGCAAAGTCGAAATGAGTGGTTACAGTGCCAATGAAAACATTAAAAGATTTGTCTGGAGGCGATGTGAATGGCTGGAAAATAAGCAAAATACTGCAGATGCTGGAATCTGAAACAAGAACAGAGGATGCTGGAAAAACCCAGCATGTCTGGCTCTTCTTCAGAACTGAAGGGAGGGAGAATGTGCTAGATGTTAAAGTGTAGCTGTGAGAGATTACAACAAAATGTAGAAAAGATAGATGGTTTGGGAGGGTTTAGTTTGGTTTCGTGCGTTTGCACTGAGGTGATATATGTATGAGATTTTTTTAAAAGAGGCTTAAGATGGAGAAGAAAGGTCACCATCTAAATGTGCTTAGCAGGATTCTGAATAGTGGCCATTTGAATGCAAAATAAAGGAAATAGGAGGCAAACGAGAGATATAAAAAGCAACATGAACCAACAGTAACACACAAAATAAAATGGGGACAAAGGTTATCATCTAACATTGTTGAATTCAGTGTTGAGTCCAGAAGGCTGTAAAGGCCTGGGTGAACAATGAGGTACTTTGCAATCACTGAGATGTTGCAGCAGATCAAAAACCTCACCTAAAGAAAGGTTAGAGCTGGAACAAGGTGGAGAATTGAAAGGATGGGTAAACTCAGTGTGTGCAGACTGTAAGGGTATGTCCTGCAAAGCGGTCAAACATCTGCAATTGACATCCCCAATGTCGGGGAGCCCACTTCGTGAATAGCTAGTATGCTAAATCCAGCAAAGTACAAGTAAGTCACTGCTTCACTGCGAGAGCACCCTATTTGATGAGAGGAGAGGAGGTAAAAGGATAACTCTTGCATTTTCTACATTGGCAGGGAAAGAGAATGATTTGGGAATGACTGAGGAACATCACAGATATTGGGTACAATACCAGAATAGAGCAGATTTTGGAAATCTAAAATTAAACAACAGAAAATGCTAAAAATACACAACAGTTCCAGCAGCACCTGTGGCGAGAAAAAGAGAGTTAAAATTTCAGGTCATTCACTTGTCATGAGAATGTTTGACAAAGGGGTATTCATTTGAAACATGAACTCGGTTTCTCTCTCCACAGATCCTGCCTGACTTGCTAAGCATTTTCAGGATTCTGTGTTATTGCGCTGGCTATAAATATCACACACAACTGTGCCCATGTCATATAAAGCCAACAGTATGCCTGCAATAAATAATAAGCGCAAAGTGCCTCCTACAGTACAAGGAAAATTGATTAACTTTACACTCAGTGTTCATATCATAGGGCAAATGTGAAATACGGTGTACAGACAATATGTTAAAGTCAGGATTTACATCTTTAACCTTTGAATTTCACTGAAGATGCCCATATTAAAGATTCAAGTGGCAATGTTGGTGCACTGTGACACAAGTTTGGATTAAAATTTCCAATCTCTGCACTCAACAAAGCCCCCATCAGTAAACCGGGGGAAGTTTGAATCCATGAGCTTTGTGTTTTATGTAAATTGTGACCTTGCAATTTGCTTGTTAGTCCCTAGCTGCCTTTAATGTGTCGAGTGCATTCTCCTGTTGGGAAATTGTTGGTGCTGGAAATGGCTTTACTTTTTAGTCTTGTGTTGCAACAACAGGCCTTTACGGCATAATTTATAGTATTTTATTTGAAAATCTGCACAAATTCATTCAAAGCACTTAGCTCTCAGTTTATGCTGTAAAATATGAAATCTAAATGGATATGCTGAGCGTTGACAGTATTTGAGTGGAATTATTTCAGGTTCCTGCCTTCTGTAAAGTATCTACTTGCCGCCAACTCGAGGTTGCAGCACTTTGCGTGTTGAACTTCATGTCAGAGGTGGCCTGAAAAGAAACTTCAAATGCATCATGAAAGTATAGCTCAGTAGGCGATTACCCTCTAAAGAGTGGAATCAATCAGTCGGTTGTACCAAGGCTGCAAAATATTCAATCCACTTTGCTCAGTAAGTTATTGTGGAATTTAATCCTGTGGTGCACAACAGATGGGATGTCACACTGGTGCAGAATTCTGTGCGTACACTAGACTTGTGGATACCATGGTGCAATCTTCTGGTGACACTTGGTGCATTGTGAATATCTTGGGAACTGTAATGGTGACTTCCTTTTCATTCCAGAGTTTACACTGATCCAGGATCCATTCCCATCCCTTGACTATTCTTTGAAGGGAAGGATGTTCAGGGATTGGTCCGAAATTTTCTTTTTCCTTCTTGGGGTTTTGCACCCACCCCCACCCCTGACCCCCGCCGTCTCAATGTCATATTTTAATTTTATATGGTATATGGATTCGCATTTTCTCTTCTATTGGCTGCCTTAGCTGCCTCTGTAAATTCTCCTTCTTCCACGATTCCTATTCCTAAATGTCTCCACTTCCATCGTATCTCAATCCTCTATCAACTTTACTTCCAACTGGCCTCTGCACATCAGTCAGAGATTGGACGGTATCCTTTGCTCCAAGTTCGCATTGTGTTCACATTTGAGCGGCCCACATCCTCACACTCTGATCTTGCTGGGCTGACTGGTATTTGGTTTATTTCAGCTTAAACACTGAAGATTATTTTATCATGGCAACAAATCAACCTATATCTTCGTAATACTTAGTTACTCAAATAAATGGCAATGGCAAAAAAAATCTCGACAATTCCAAAGTGCTGTCGGCTGGTTTCCCATATTCCGCCCTCAGTAAACCTGAGGTTGTCTGTAACTCTGATATCCATGTAAGTACACACAGCAAGCTCCGTTCCCCATCACCTCTGTACTCTGTGACCTACACTGGCTCCTGGTCAAGCAACATCTTGGTGGTAAAATATTCATTCCAATTTTCAAATCCTTCCACGCTCTCACTCCTCTGTCTCTCTGTCAGCCTTCCCAGCCCTGCAACCCTCCAAAATACCTGCGGTCCTCTAACTCTGGCTTCTTAAGCAATCCTGAATTTAATAACTCCATCATAGTTGGCCATACCTGCAGTTGGCAAGGAAGCCCCAAGCTCTGGAAATATCTTCCTACCTCTATGTCTTTCGCCCTCTCTTTCCTCATTTTAAGGCACTTCATAAAATCTGTTTGACAAGTTTTTCACCTGACATGACTCATGGGGACAATTTTACGGCCTTGCTTATCCCAAAACTGTAAATTCCCACCTGAGGTCAATGGATTTTTCCATTGTCCACTCCTCGCCCACACCGATTTCTGTGGCAGGTGGGACAGTAAAATTCCAGCCAATATCTTTTTTGTGGCGTGGTGTCATATTTTGTCGTGTAATGCTTCAGTAAAACACCTTGAGATATATTTTCCGGAATTTTCCAGTCGTTCACACCCGTTGCCAGCGAGGAGAGAATTTGGTGCTCAGCTAAATCTCCATGCACTGCGGCGGGGCCAGAGAATCCTGTTGGCGTGAGTGGCCAGTAAATTCTGGCCAGCATGTTAAAAGCACTATATAAATATAAGTTGATGGTACAGCATTCGCATTCCTCACCACAGAGACACATTCTACTCGCCTAAATCTAGAGGGCTTTGGCTGGCAAACTGTTAACAATGAACCACCTAGTAAAAGCAGACAGTTTCCTAAATGATAAACCTTGCATCTTGTCTGACCAAGTAAGTTCTACTCATTCTGGCACTTGCTTGTCGAGTTTTTTGTAGCTGGTTAGAATAAATGTCAATTGCCAAGGTCTTGCCAACTCCTCTAGGTTCTGTTAGTAATCATGTTTTTCTCTATCTATTCATTCATGGGCTGTGGGCTGGGCCAGTATTTTTGCCAATCCCTAGTTGCTCTACAACTGAGTTGTTTGTCAGACTATTTCAAAGATCATTTTCAAGAGTCAACCACTTTGCTATGGACCAACCACAACCCCACCCAGGCCCTATCCCCATAATACCATGCATTTACCCTAGCTAGTCCCCCTGACACTAAGGGGCAATTGAGCATGGCCAATCCACCTAACCTGCACATCTTTGGACAGTAGGAGGAAACTTGAGCATCAGAAGAAGTCCACGCAAACACAGGGAGAATATGAAAACTCCACACAAGCAGTGACCCAAGGCAGGAATCGAACCTGGGTCCCTGGTGCTGTGAGCCAGCAATACTAATCATGGTGCCACCATACCACCCTAATGGCCATACCTTTAGCTGCCAAGGCCCAAAGCTCTGGAATTCCCACTCTAATTATTTCTGCCTCTCTACCTTTCTTTCCTCTTTAAGACATCTCTTCAAACTCATCTCTTGTTCCAAACTTTTGATCATTTGCTCTAATATCACGTTGTGTGATTTGGTGTCAAATTGAGTTTTTTAAATGCTGCTGTGAAATGTCTCCAGTTGTTTTACTGCATTAGCATTGCTATGAAAATACAAGTGGGGATTCTATGATCTAGTCATGGAACAATTAAAATCAGGAATGTTCAATAGGCCACAGCTGGATGATGCAGTGATTTTGGAGAGTTATTGGCCTTGAGGAGATTATATATGCGGAGATGGATGAGGCCTCAAAAGTACCTTGGAGTATAGGAGTTGGATTAGCAATTCTGTCACATAAAGTTGTACTGATTCAGCAGTGACATAGTGGTTTTGTCACGGAAAGAGTCCCATGGTAATGTTTTGCAGGCCCAGGTTCTAATCCCACCGTGGTGAAATTGGATTTAATAAATATTTGGAATTCAAAAGCTTAATGATAACAATGAAGCCATTATCAGTTGATATAAAACCCCATCTGCAGTCCTTGCCTGCCTGCATGTGACTCCAGAGACTCCAGTTCCACAACTGCCCTCTGAAGTGGCCCAGTGAGCCATTCAGTCCAACAACTCGGAATGGACAACAAATGCTGGCCCAGCCAACAACACATCCCAAGAATAAAATAATAGGCAGTCATTTACTTCCACCTTAAGGCCCAAGAGCTGCCTCCCTGCATCCCCCCCCCCCCCCCCACCCCCCAGCCCACATTCTTCCTCCGCCCACAGTTCCTGGACAACAGGGCAGGGGATTAGGCCGCCCCGACGCAGACAACATCTATACCTGGGCATGGTGAACTGCACAAGTCCCATCTCTACCTTGTCATCAGTACCTTGGCCCACTTCATGGGCATATATTGAATCCCATTGGGAATAACGCTTTCACTGTCTGGATGCACCATCACTTAAATTATCGAGACACATAAAAGTATCCTCCCCTTCTCAAACCCTATCATCAAGTCACCTCACCAGCTGCCTGACAGATAGTTGCGACAAAGTGACAGGAAGGCTGTTGGAATATCAGAATTCTAGGTACGCTGTTGCTCTAAATGCCTCTGAGCAGCAGGTAGTCTGTTATGGGGAGAAACCATGCTTGGTGACAAAAAGGACATTTAAAACCAATGTTGAGCATTGCTGTCAATGTTGTGGGCATCCTGTTTTAAACAGTGTCTCTCCTCCCATACATTGTTCTCATCACTACCTGTCATGGCTTTTGTGTCTATTGTGCTATTGGAGGGGAAGGGGGATAGGGATCTCCTGGTGATGTGTTTTTGTATGAAATATTATGAAGTCTAGTCTTTTAATGTACACCTCCTCTGAATGCATAGGGATGCGTGAAGCCCTGACTGCCCCGATGATGTGTTAACATTCCTCCCCTTTTCACTGCTTTGCCCACTTCAAAACATCTGCAGTTTCCTTCTCAGGGTTCCATCCCACGGCTTGCAACAATATTCAACTGTGTCAGTTGCAGTTACAAAACATCGCTATGAGGTCAGGAGGGACACTGAGAGGCAGACATGTAGGTAGGAAGTCAGTAGAGACATTAAGAGGGCACACATGGGTGAGAGGTTAGGAGGGACACTAAGGGAGACAAATAGCTAGGAGAGCAGGAGGGAAATTGAGAGGGAGGTGCATGGGTACTAGTCCAAGACAGACATTGAGAGGAGGGACAAATGGTTAGGAGGTCAGAAGGGACATTGAGAAGGTGGACATGCCACAAACTGTAGGAAGAAACCAATTCCATAATAACCTATTTTATTGTCAGACCTGCATGCAGTCCATACCTTTGGGTGGAGAATAGGTGATACACCTTTTACACCACAGATTTTATCTGTCATGGAGCTTTTCTATCAATGTCCTTTGCCCCCTCTCTGAGTGACACCAAATGACTGTATCCAGTCTGAAGTTCATATCAGCCAGGCCCCTAGCTCGCTAAACGAACCACAAATTCAGATAGATATCTCAACTATCTTTCAGTCCAAATCTTTAGGATTTTCTTTCTCCCCCTCTGTCTCTCTCACATGCTGGTGCAAGAGTGAAAATTAAAATATAGAATCAATGCCCTTTGGCCCAAACTGGTCCATGCTGACCAAAATGCCCATCCAAGCGAACCCCATTTGCCTGCATTTGGCCCAAATCCCTCTCAACCTTTCCAATCCATGTATCTGTCCAGATGTCTTTTAAATGTTGTCCATGTCCCTGCCTCAACCACTTCCTCCAGCAGCTCAGTCCACATACATACCACCCTCTGTGTAAACAAAAATTGCTCCTCAGGTTCCCATTAATTTAAACCTATGCCCTCTAGTTCTCGATTCCCTAACACTGGGAAAAAGAATGAGTACATTCACCCCATCCATCCTCTCATGATCCTATACACCCTATAAGATCAAAACACAGGCTTTGTATCAGGGAAGTCATGTTGTGGTGAGGCCACAGCTGGAATACTGTGTGCAGTCCTGGTCACCACATTAGAGGAAGGATGTGATTGCACTGGAGGGGTGCAGAGGAGATTCACCAGGATGCTGTCTGGAATGGAATATTTATGTTACGAAGAGAGGGTGCGTAAGCTTGGGTTGTTTCCATTGGAGCAGAGAAGACCGAGGGGATGGCCTGATCGAGGTGTACAAGGGTTATGAGAGAGTGGATAAGGAGCACTGTTCCCCTTAGTTGAAGGATTAGTCACAGGGGTCATAGGTTCAAGTTGAGGGGCAGGAGGTTTAGGGGGGATGTGAGGAAAAACCTTTTTACCCAGAGGAATGTGCTGCCTGGGAGAGTGGCAGAGGCAGATTGCCTCACATCCTTTAAAAAGTATCTGGATGAACACTTGACACATTATAACATTCAGAGCTACGGGCCAAGTACTGGCAGATGGGGTTAGGTGGGAGTTCAGGCATTTCTAATGTGTCAGTGCAGACTCGATTGACCGAATGGCCTCGTCTGAACTATATGATTCTACAATTCTATCTCCGAGCCCTAAGAAGCAACCTCCGACATCTTTTCAATGGATTGTAAAATAAATGTATTTCTCACTGAATATGGAAGAGAGAGGCAGGATTTCCCAATACTGCACAAACTTGGCAATGGTGAAACTTCTAGGGTGGGATTTTACAGCCTCGCGCGGACGAAACTGGAAATTCCTGCCTGAGATCGAGATTTCCATTGTTGGACCCTCACCCACTCTGCTTCCATGGTGGGTGAGGCGGTAGAGTTCTGGCCCTAGTCTATAACTCATCTGGGCGGTAAACCCATACAATAGCTGGGGCTATATGTACACAACCAAAATGAGCACCCCTTCACAATTCTTCAGAGTTGTTCTACCAGAAGGAAGACAAGTATTGAACAGTTTGAAGTTCGTCGAGGAGGTGTTGTAAAATGATATTGTTGTGATATCCACCTGCTGTTTGTGAAATATCTCCAGTTTTTGTTCATGAGATAGGTCTAGGAGGAGGTTTAACATCATACCGTCTGGAGTATAATTCTAACCGGGGGTGAAATCAACTTCAACTTATTTGGAAACGTTCTGAATATAAATGTATAGGACAGTCATTTATTATACAAAAGTCACAGCTATTTGCTCCCGCTCTGCACCATGGACAGTGCCCCCTGCAGGAGTGGAGGAAGATGTGGAGTCAACAGTATAATTCAGTCCTGGCAATTAAGGTTTATTTATTAGTGTCACAAGTAGGCTTCCATTCACACTGCAATGAAGTTACTGTGAAAATCCCCTAGTCACCACACACCGGCACCTATTCGGGTGTACTGAAGGAGAATTTAGCATGAACAATGCTCCTGTCCAACACGTCTTTTAGACTGTGGGAGGAAACCAGGGCACCTGGAGGAAACCCATTCAGATACAAGCACCAGAATTCTACCACTCCGCCCACAATGGAATTGGAGGGGGGGGGGGTGGGAAATGGATATATTGACCTAGGGCAGGAATTTCCAGTCTCACTTGAGCAAGGCTATAAAATCCCATCCAGGGAAAATGTGCAGACTCTGCTCAGACAGTGACCCAAGCCGAGAATCAAACCTAGGTCCCTGGCGCTGTGAGGCAGCAATGCGAACCAGTAATGGTTCTGCATCTCTTTGCCAGGGTCAAAAGAGGGGTCTGCAGCACTGATGCAGCTTTAATATGTGGATAAGGATTCATGAACTCAGCGCAAAGAAATCATAATATCATGAGAAGAGGTTACTTCCGCAGCCAAACTGCTGTTAAGATTTCTCATTGCCACTTTCTCCTTCTTAAATAGTACCTCATTTTGGACACAAGAGGGAGCTTAGACAATGCTGTGAGGTAATATTCTCAAAATGGCACAGACAGCTTTACTTCCAATATATCCATGAAACCAGTAGTTACAGAACAAAAAGCAAAGAGCAGTATAGCACAGGAACAGGCCCTTCGATCAACCAAGCCTGCACCGACACATTTCTAAACTAAAGACTTCTTTGCCTCTATGTGAACCATATTCCTCTATTCCCTGCCTTCAAGAACAAAGTGAAAAGTCTGACAACACCAGGTTTTTGTCCAACCTATTTATTTGATAATATACTCACAAGCTTTCGGGGTTAGCCCCTTCATCAGGTGAATGGAGAGTTCTGGCCTCAGACAGAGCATATAAAGCACAGACAGTTTAGAGATTACTGATTAGAATGCGAATCCTTACACGTAACCTGCTGTTCAAGACCTGAAGTGGCTGATAATGTGATGAACATCGCTCGACAGTCACCAGGCAAGACTGTTCCCTTCCTGTTGGCGAACACTTCGGTGGTCACGGGCATTCAGCCTCTGACCTTCGGGTAAGCATTCTCCAAGGCGGCTTTCACGACACACGACAGCGCAGAGTCGCTGAACAGAGACTGATAGCCAAGTTCCGCACGCATGAGAACGGTCTCAACAGGGATCTTGGGTTCATGTCGCGCTATCTGTAACCCCCATGACTTGCCTGGGTTTGCAAAACCTCACTTACTGTACTGTCTGGAGACAATACACATCTCTTTAAACTGTGATCAGTGCTCCTTCCACTCACATTATCAGCCACTTCACGTCTTGAACAGCAGGTTAGGTGTAAGGATTCGCATTCTAATCAGTAATCTCTAAACTGTCTGTGCTTTATATGCTCTGTCTGAGGCCAGAACTCTCCATTCACCTGACGAAGGGGCTAACCCCGAAAGCTTGTGAGAATATTATCAAATAAATAGGTTGGACTAAAACCTGGTGTTGTCAGACTTTTCACTATGTTTACGCCAGTCCAACGCCGGCATACCCACTTCAAGAACAAAGAACAGTACAGAACAGCAACAGGCCCTTTGCATTCCAAAAGGAAAGACAAGCTTTGGTTTTCCAGTCTAAAAGTTGCTCCGACCTCCCTCTGGAAGGCAATGGCTGAGTGGTATTATCATTTTAGACTATTAATCCAGAAACTCAGTTGATGTCCTGGGGTCCTGGGTTCAAATCCCACCATGGCAAATGATGAAATTTGAATTCAATAATAAAAATCTGGAACTAAGAATCTACTGGTGACCATGAAACCACTGTTGATTGTTGGTAAAATTCATTTGGTTCCCTAATGTCCTTTAGGGGAGGAAATCTGCCATCCTTACCTGGTCTGGCCGACATTTGACTCCAGAATCATAGCAGTGAGGTTGACTCTCAACTGTGCTCAGAACAAGGCAATTAGTGATGGGCAATAAATGCCAGCAACACCCACACCCAAGTTGGCACCCATTGGCTTGAGTCTCATCCATGTTACCTGCTGAAGCTGTGATTTTTGTGGATTTCACTGAAGGTAACTTTTCAGTTCTGGCCTCTTTTGTCTCTCTTGAGTTTGGATTTTAGAGTTTTTTTCCTCCTGCTAGGTTGGGCTGGGAAAACTTTGGGCAGAGGATCAATCACCTGATATTCCTTCCAAATTAGTTCGAAGGAAAAGAGGAGGGTTTTATAACTGATGAGCCAACATACCACAGGCAGTTTTACAAGCCCAAAGAAGCAGACAATTCCTGCCATTGCTTCCCCATCAAATCATTATGGCAATCAGGGAGGTTAAAGGAGTTTCAATCTTTATCTCAAAGAGACTATAACATGAGGTGATGGAAGTGGAGTCTCGGATGTATAAATCTTTAAGTCTGGGCACTGCGCCGCAGGAAGGGTAAGCTGAAAGGAGTACAGTGTAGATGCACCAGAATGGTACCACGATCTAGAGGTTTAAATTATATGGGAATGTTGCATTGACCTGGCTTCAATTTCCATGAGTTGAGATAGTTGACGTTTGGTCTAAAATGCTTGTTAGTATTGGTATAGGGTCAACACAGAGAAATAATTTCCTCTGCTTGGGGGGGAGACACAACGAGGAGACATAATCATAAAATTAGGGCGAGACCAGGCAAGCAATCAGGAATCACACAGCGTCGTGGAACTCACTCAAACCAAAGGCTGAAATTTTCAAGACTAAGAATTCTGAAGAAGACACATACCAGACTCAAAATGCTATTTCTCTCTCCACAGATACTGCCAGACAGGCTGAGCTTTCTCCAGCATTTTCAGCATTTATATCATAAGATTCTTTATTAGATGAGGATATCAATGGTTCTAGGTAGTAAGAGCTGAGGTGCAGACCAGCTGAGATCAAATGTTGAATGGCAGAAGCGGCTTAAGGGACAGAGCAACCCACTCTTGCTCCTATGTTCTAAGGTCTCAGAACTGTAGAAATCCTGATCACTCTTAGTCCCCCTGCCTCACGTTGTATAATCAACAACCTTGATGTTTCCCTAACTATACAAACACAGCCCGGAATTTTGCTGTCCCGCCTACCACGGAAACCGGAACGAGTGTCGGGGGGGGAGGTGGGGAGACCATGGAAATGTTCCTTGACCTCGGGCAGAATTTTCTGGTTTCAGGGCGAGTGAGGTCAGAAACTCCCATCCATGATGTCCCTCATTCTCTCCACCGTCACTATCTAACCTGAAGATAGCAATGTACACGCTGAGATTTAATAATTCAGATCAGCTTTTCAATTGATAAATAAAACAACATCCCTTCTTTAACCTTCATCAGCAGAAAATGCCTAATCTGAAACATAAATAGAAAATGCTGGAAATACTCAGAAGTTAATGTTTTAAGTTTGTGATCTTTCCATGCGACTGAAAAATATTACAGTAGGAGCTGGTTTTAAACAAATGCAGGCAGGAAACCAAAGAAAGGTTGCAGAGAGCAAAAGTCTGTGTGTCTTTTTCTGTCCCATCACCATTTCCTTTAGCCTTTATTTAAATTATTTTATCTCTTCTGTGATCTACCCTATCACATACTTTCCCTGTCCCATGTCTAACTTATTCTAGTTCTGACAAAAGGTCATCGAATTGAAATGTTGGGGGCAATTCTCCCATCTCCCATTTTTTAATGCAGCGGGCCGGGAGAATTCTGTGGCAGCTGAAGCACGTGATTCACACATGCATTTCAGCCACGATAGTGTCTCCCAGCGCTAGATTTCCAATCGAGCTGGTCAGCAATCGGGAGGTCATCAATGCGGGACCACTGCTCATGCACCGATCACAGTGACCTTCTCAGCGCACTAATTTCAGCATCTCCAGCCCCCTAAAATTTAAAGAACTTCACACTGGTGGCCTCTGCAATGCACAGTGTGTGGGAGATTCTTCTCTGAATTCCCACTGAAATAAACAGTGCGAATTACTCCAGTTTTCCCACAAATTTGACACTTAGAATTCTTTTGGGAGAATTCCAATAGTTAACTTTGTTTCTCCCCCCAGATGCTGGCTAACCTGCTAAGTATTTCCAATATATTCTTGGAAACGGGGAGGGGGTTATTTATAAACATACATATATTTACATGATAAAATGCTAAAAATGTTTAAAAGTATTACATACCTGAGATTGATTCCAGTTAAAAAATCTTACCCAGTTCTGTCACTGAAATCCTTTTAAGATCTGAGTTGTAAAAGCTTGGCACGCTGAGACAATCACTTTGTTTTTGTCTATAGCTTGCTTTAGTTACTGAAATATTGATTTCCTCATACCAGTGGGTTGGATCAGCTGGACTTTGACACCGCATGGCACGTGTGATTGTTTGTCTTTTCTCTGCAGCCTTAAGTGAGAAATTCTTTTGCCCCAATACGTTGCTGGAAAGTGAGAGCTGATTAAGGGTGACATGGTGGCACAGTGGTTAGCACTGCTGCCTCACAGCTCCAAGAACCCAAGTTCTTCTGGCCCAAGCATTGGGCCACTGTCTGTGTTGGGTTTGCACATTCTTCCCGTGTCTGCGTGAGTTTCCTCCAGGTGCCCTGGTTTCCTTCTGCAGTCCAAAGATATGCGGGTTAGGTGGATTAGTCATGTTAAATTGTCCCTTAGTATCCAGGGGATTAGCAGATTACAAGGATAGGGCCTGGGTGTTGGATTGTTGTCAGTGCAGATGTAATGGACTGAATGGCCTCCTTCTGCACTGAAGGGATTCTATGATTCTATATTAGCAGAATGAGGGCAATGGGGCTACTAGAACCTTAGTGAACAATGAGGTCAGCAGTCTTCATCCTTCATCAACGAGACTTAACGGCAGAGGATTAAGCAGAAGAAAACAGAGAAGTCGGATAAATTAGAGTCAAAGGTACAGGAAGAGAAACAGAGAGGGAACTAATGATTCGAAGAATTAGAGAAAAAGATCGAAAAGGAATTACTAGAAAAATATGAGAACAAATTAATATTGGACATTTTTCAGAGAGATTGATTGGCATTGCATTAAGAATGACCATGACACTAAATGCTGTTACTTGCCAGATCTAACTTGTAGGTGGTGAGGTAAACCAACCATTAATGTATGAATCCAAAAAGGCTTTTCAAAAGGGAGGCTAATTGGGCGCTCCGGTTTCCTCCCATAGTTCAAAAGGCATGCTGGTTAAGTGCATTGACCATGCTAAATTTGCCCTCAATGTATCCAAACAGGCTCCAGAGTGTGGCGACTAGGGGATTTTCACAGTAACTTCATTGCCGCGTTAATGTTATCCTACTTATGACACTAATAAATAAACTTTAAACTTAAAACATTTTATGATACTAATAAATAAAGTTTTTTTAAAACTAGAGAGATGCTAAATGTACAAAGCAGCAATACTGACCAATAAATTCTGGAGATTCACAACTCATGCCTTATCCCTAAATTTGTTTCTGATTTTCACATTAATGACATTGTGCATCGGTTAACACACTTGTATTATTTCAGTTAGACCAGGCCCAATATACGTGGTAAATATGTGGGTAGATTATCACTTCTTTAATTTATTGGTCGCAAATAGACTTGCATTTACACTGCAACAAAGTGTTTTTTTTAGACCTCACCAAGCTGTTAACACCCTTTTCTCAACATATGGGATCTCCTACCAATGAAAAGGCAATTCCCAGTAGATTCTTACTTCCAGATTTTTTACATTAAATTCAAATTTCACCAAACCTTGGCAGGTTGGGATTCCCAGAACATTAGCTAAGTTTTTGGATGAATAACCTAGCGATAAATCCACTAGATCATTGCCTCCCCAACATGAGACAGGCCATTCCAAATCAGGCAAAGAAATACCTGTTAATGACATTGGAACCACTTTAAACCAGTTAGAATATGAGTTTGGTGAGAGTAGGTTTAATTCTGGGCAACAGTGAAACAGGAAAGACTGGGTCAACTGCTTGTTACACACCTCTTGCAATAGTGGGCCTGATTTTACCACTTTCATTCTAAGTGCTGAATCTGGGCACAATTCAAACCGGACTTGGAAATCTGTTCTCAGGCACCCCCATATGCACTTAGCCCAAAAGGAAAATTGAGAATCTGAATCGCACTGAGCTTATCACGCCCAAAATGATCGGAGTTCTGAACTGCGCATGCGCAGTTAGAAAAAAGTTTGAAAAAGCACACGTGAGTCAAATCGTGCTCGGGCCACAGAAGGCAGAGAAAGCGTCCCGGGAGCGAAAAATGGGAGCGATGGCCCCCACAGTCATTGCCCCACCCCACAGTACAACTGTCCCCATATCTACTCAGGCCCCTGCTACCCAGACTGATTGCGACCCCCTGCCCCTTTACCTCCCCCCACCACCCACAGAGTGGCAGCAGACCCCCTGTCCCCTGCCGCTAGAGAAACATCTTATCCACCTCCCTCCTCCACCCCGCCTCCCCCCACCACCACCACCCCCCCCCCCCCCCCCACCCCAACAGAGAACTCTCTGGCCTCACTCCCTCCTCTCCTCTCCCTTCTCCCCAGAGAATGATCTGGCCTCACTCTCCCCCTCCCCCTCACAGAGGTACACCTGCCCTCCTCCCCTCCCCCCCAAGCAAACAACAATCTGGCCTCTCTCCCCTCCTCCCCCTCCCCCACCAGAGAATGATCTGGCTCACCTCTAAGATGCAGCAAATGCATCATTTGGATGAACTCCACAGGACGTTATATTAAACCTGATACAACGTGACCAATTTCAAGTGAAGCAAAGACAGCATTATTTTAAAAGGTTACATTCAAGCAAAATGATTGCAAACCAGACATCAGAATATACACTACCATCAGACCATCCAAGGAGTGAACAAAGGGGGCCATGGGTTATGGTAAAGCTACCTGGCAAGATTATGCAGAGGGATGTCGATAGCCCTGACCAAGTACAGGAGAGACAATGGAAATGGTAACGAGTTTTACTCCAGCTATATAGAATAATGCCTCCACTAATGGGAAAACATTTAGCAGTTCCAGGAAACCACTTTGGGACACTTAGCAACGCATCAGCTTTGGACTCTTTTGTCATTATAATTGATCAAATCAATTTTTGCACCCTATTATTTTGAAACTGAAGAAGAGTCAGCCAATTTGATTAAGGAAACGCTTAAAAAAAATCAAACTCTGGCCAAGAGGACACACATGGTGGTTGACTTTTCAGCAGTTAACTCGGAAAGGAGTTCTGTGAAGTTTGGGGCAGGAGAGTTGTGAAGACAGAAAGGAGTGAATTCAGATATTCAGGCAGAGTTTTTCGAGGAAGTGACGAAGATGATTGATGAGGGTAGGGCAGTGAATGTTGTCTACATGAACTTCAGTAAGGCCTTTGCCAAGGTTCCTCATAGCAGACTGGTACAGAAGGTGAAGTAGCATGGATCAGAGGTGAGCTGGCAAGGAGATTCAGAACTGACTCAGTCAAAGAAGACAGAGGGTAGCAGTGGAAGGCTGTATTTCTGAATGGAGGGCTGTGACAAGTGGTGTTCCTCAGCGATCAATGCTGGGACTTCTGCTGTTTGTAATATACATAAATGATTTGGAGGAAAATGTAACTGGTTTGATTACTAAGTTTGCAGACGACACTAAGGTTGTTGGATTTGCGGATTGCAATGAGGACCATCAGAGGATACAGCAGGATATAGGTCAGTTGGAGACTTGAGCAGAGAGATGGCAGTTGGAGTTTAATCCAGACAAATATGAGGTGATGAATTTTGGACAGTCTAATACAGATAGGAAATATACAGTAAATGGCAGAACTCTTAAGAGTATTGATAGGCAAAGGGATCTAGGTTTACAGGTCCACAAATCATTGAAAGTGGCAATACAGGTGGAGAAGGTAGTGAAGAAGGCATATTTCATGCTTGCCTGCATCAGCTGGGGCATTGAGTTTAAAAATTGGCAAATCATAGCTTTATAGAAACTTGGAATATTGTGTTTAATTCAGTCGCCACACTACCAGAAGGATGTGGAGGCTTTGGACAGGATACAGAAAAGATTTACCAGGATGTTTCCTGGTATGGAGGGCATCAGTTATGAAGAGTGTTTGGAGAAACTTGGTTTGTTCTCACTGGAACGATGGAGGTTAAGAGGCGACCTGATAGAAGTCTACAAGATTATGAGTGGCATGGACAGAGTGGATAGTCAGAAACATTTTCCCAGGGTGAAAGAATTAATTACTAGGGGGCACAGGTTTAATGTGCGAGGGACAATGTTTAAAGTAGATGTACGAGGCATTTTTTTTACACAAAGGGTGGTGGGTACTTGGAACTCATTGCCGGGGGAGGTAATGGAAGCAGATACGGTAGTGACTTTTAAGGGCCGTCTTAACAATTACAGGAATAAAATGGGAACAGAAGGATATGGTCCCTGGAAGGGTAGGGGGTTTAAGTTAAGTCGGGCAGCATAGTCGGTGCAGGCTTAGAGGGTCAAAGGGCCTGTTCCTGTGCTGTAATTTTCTTTGTTCTTTGTTCTTTGTACTTCATGGCAGAGGAAAGATCAGGAAGATCCAGCAGCAGGGACCTTTAGTCTTTAGAACAATCTGAGGAATGGTGAATATATTCTCTCAGCCTTCAGAAATTCCCCAATTAGATAAAGGTTGAGGAGGGGTCTAGGGTTCTTCTTGTTTTGTGCAAATTGTTTGAATTGTATAATTCTAATTATTTACGTTGTGTCATTTGAGTTTCCTTTCCATAGCATAGCATTGTAGTGTCTGTGTTATAGACTGAGTTTGGTTGGAGTTATTCTTGAATAAATTATTTTTAAATTAACTTATTATTTTTAAATAAACTAATTTCTCTGTCTCTCTCATCATCCATCTTGGTGAGCCACTAAAAAGTCAGAACATAATTCCGGGGTACAGAACCGTAAATGGGCTGAACACTTCGAAACTGCTCACTCAAGGACGTCAGGAATAAACAGTGATCCCTCTCTCTCCCTCTCTCTCTCTTGTGAAGCTATCCCAGGGTGACACTTCTGGGTTGTATTTTACTACCTACAAGAAAGAGGGACACACGGTCGTAGGTGGCAGCCAGGGTAAATCATGTGACATAAGGGTCAGTTCACTAGTCAGGAATAAAGAGTGAGTCTTTCTCCTTCTCTCTTGCGAAGCTGTCCCAGTGTGACACTTCCAGGTTGTGGGTTGAACGCCGGCAGGAAAGTGACACCCACAGTTCTCAATGGCATCTGAGACCCTTCTGTGTGGAGTAAAAGAACCTTTACAGATGTTACTGTAAAAATCCCCTAGTCACCACACTCCTGGTACATGTTCATGTACACTAAGGGAGAATTTAGCATGGCCCAATCCATGTAATCGGCACATCTTTCAGAATGTGGGAGGAAACCAGAGCACCCGGAGAAAACCTATTCAGACATGGGGAGAATGCACAAACTCCGCACGGACAGTGACCCAAGCCAGGAATCAAACCTGTGCCCCTGACACTGTGAGGCAGCAGTACTAACCACTGCGCCATCATGCCACCCTATTCTGTGTCTGGCCAACTGACTCAAACAATCATTGAACAATGTGATGGTTGTAGCTGGTGCTGAAACCTCAGCCACGAGTGTCGTTCCGTAGTTCCAGGCTGGGAGAACAGTTTCAACCCCTGAGGCAACAGCTGTACGAAGAGTGCTGGGAATGGAGTGCCTGGCTGCTGTAAGCTTTCTCTAACAACAGAGGGAGCTAAGTTCCTAACATGCACAGTTCAATCAGTGTAATGTTTGTCTCCGCTCACATTGGCTTCAACAGACGTCACTGTCAGAAAGATGGGGCAGCCTTATCCTTACTTCTGTGTGCTTATTTGGAACTTTGCTTTGGTGGAAGGTTCATATTGACATAGACAAATTCTTCACCATGTATGCTATCTATGGCTTCTATGTATGTTTCCTTCACCTTTGCAAAGACCAGACAGAAAAGGGACTAACAATAATAAATGTTTATTAAGTGTAATTGTGCACCTCTTGCATGCATTGTCTCTACCCGCGCTCTGGATGAACTCCTATACTGCCAACACATGACCCCTTTTGTACCCATGTCATCCAATAGCGATGCCATGTCCATCCCACTGTGTTGTTTAAGGAGGTCATGTTCATTTGCACCATGTTATGACCTCAGCCAGAGATTTGTCCCAAGTCTGTCCATTGGAAAAGGTGTCACTGTCTTGCAGAAGGTACAGGGAAACTTGTTAGAATGATACTGGGGACAGATGGTTGGAGTGACTGACGTTGCCCAACCTGAAGTGGGAGAACGTAAAGGTGATTTAACTGAGGTGTTCAGATATTTCACATGGCTAATGTACTCCAAGTGCCTGAATTTATCTCTGTGTTAGTAGGAGGGTTTTAGTAGGTGAGTTAGAACAAAAAACAGTACAGCACATGAACAGTCCCTTCGACCCAGCAAGCCTGCGCCAACTACGTTGTCCTACCTAGACCAATCACCTGTATCCCTCGATACCCCACCTGCTTATTCAGATAAGCCTTAAATGTTGCTCCCGTGTCTGCCTCAACCACCTCACTTAGCAGTGCATCCCAGGCCCACACCACTGTGTAAAAAAACTTCCCAGAAAACTCTACTGAACCTTTCCCCCTTTACTTTGAACTTGTGTCCTCTTGTGATTGTCATTTCTGTCCTGGGGAAAAAACATATCTTATCTATGTCCCTCATAATTTGATAAACTTCTAACAGATAGCCCCTCAGCCTCTATCTTTCCAGGGAGAGCAATCCCAGTTTATTCAATCTCTCCTCATAACTAATATCCTCCATGCCAGGCAACATTCTGGTAAAGCTTTTCTGAATTCCCTCCAGAGCCTCCATGTCCTTCTAGCAGAGTGAGTTAAATCATCTTTCTCTATTTCTAAGGGTCTTTAGGAGCTTTCCATCTTGTGATAGTTTGCAGTTAACCTTGTGTTAAGCATTGTCTGGTGTTGTTCAGAATCTCCGTTCTGAGATGTGCATCCTTTGCTGCACAGCATGGGAAGATGCTGGGCTGAGAAGGTGCAGGATCTGTCAGCCTTTGGTTTCTCCTGGGCCTCTTCCCAGCCTGCTGAGCTGTTTCTCCTCACCTCTTCCAGTTTTATCCTTCCCAACAGTCAGCCTCCAGAGGTCATGGCTGTTAGTGAATTGCCTCCCAGTTGTCAGTGGCAATGTCTGCTGCAGAAGTGTTGGGTTCCAGTAACTGGTGACCAGGGACTAACAATAGTAAATGTTTATTAGCTGTAACTGTGCAGCTCTTGCATGCGGTGTCTCTGCCCACGCTCTGGGTGAACTCCTATACTGCCAACACATGACCCCTTTTGTACCCACATCACCCCAACAACCTGACCACCTGGTCTGCATCTTTCCCATTTAAGTTGGAACAACCAATAGTACTGAGGTCTAACAGTGTGGCAGAACAGTAAACAAGTATTAATTACTGACATAGATAAAACTGAACAGGACCAACAACACATAATTATTTATAATGTGCAATATACTGATTGGGCTGCTGTGGGCTACATCTGGCATAAAGCCCATTATATTTCCTTCCCCTTCCCCTCCCTTTTGAAACAAAGTCCATTTGTGGACTTGTTCATCACATCATCCTTGAAAGCTTGTACCTGGTCGTCTCAAGCATCTTATGTGTGTGATTGTACCAGTTGGTTGTGCTTGAGATGACCTGGGATCAAGTGCAGCATAGGGGTCGCTTTCCTGCAACAACTGTCTGGCAGGGCATTAGACTTTGCTCGATTTTTACTTTTAGTCTTTCCTTGCTGCAGGAATGGTTTAATGTGATGAAAATCTTACCCTTCTCTGAAATGGTGTTTCTCACTGTGCCTTGGGGATTCCAATTACACACCAATTCATTGACCTTGTTCATGCTCTAGAACCTGGTGAACGGACCGGCTATGATATGGCTGGTGGCATGGGTAGCCACTGTGGCTTGGATCTCTTGTGAAATAATTCTGCTCGCCACACTTGCTACAGCATTTACCAAACGCCGGACACCTAGTTCTGTTCTGTGATTGATGGATTCGCTGCTGGAGCAGGGCGGGCCTTGAAAAATGCAAATCTCTGTTTTCCACCTAACTGTTTGCTGCTCTTTCTGACTGCTCATCAGCACACAGATGCTGATGGCAGATTCCACTGTCAAACCTTGAACAACCTGTTTGTAAACAGCATCACTATGGACCCCACACACAATGTGATCTCTCACAAACTCACTGGTGAGTGTGCCAAATGTAGAACTGTTGAAGTTACATTGAACAGACTCATCAAACACTTGGCTGGTTGTACTGAAAACATATCTATCTGGCATAAAGCTATTTACAGGCATGCATATGTGTTCAAACTTCTTCCGCAATATCACAAAATCCTCCCTCTCTTCTGTTTGAAAATCAAAGGATCATATTTCTCGACCACCTCTGTTCACATTAATTTTGGGTAGCGTGTACACCTGTACCTCTGTCCAAAAGGCCAGCACTGCAGTAGATATGCCACCCTTCTTCAAATTTTGTCCAGTTGTCTGTGACATTTTCGTCAAATGTGAATGTGTTGATGCAGTGAAGTCCTTATGCCATCTGGATAGATATACATACATCTCACTTTGACATGTAGTTATTAAAATTGAGGTCTTCTTTCACAAAGCTGCAGCTGTTCAATGTGATCCTACACATCTCACAGGATCATAAAATCATTTAGTGCAGAAGAGCCCATTGGATCCATCGAGTCTGCACTGACACATTAGAAACACCTGAACTCCCACCTCAACCCTTCTGCCAGCAGTTGGCCCATAGCCCTGATTGTAATGATGTGCTAACTCATCCAGATACTTCTTAAAGGATGTAAGGCAACCCTTCTCCACTACCCTTCCAGGCAGCACATTCCAGACTGTCACTCTCCTCTGGATAAAAAAGTTTTTCCTCACATCCCTCCTAAACCTCCTGTCCCTCACCTTGAACCTCTGTCCCCTTGTAACTGACCCTTCAACTAAGGGGCACTGTCACTCCTTATGCACTCTGTCCATGTCTCTCATAATCTTATAGACCGTGATCAGGTCACCCCTCAGTTTTCTCTGCTCCAACAAAAACAACCCAAGCCCATGCAACCTCTCTTCATAACTTACATGTCCCACCCCAGGCAACACTCTGGTGAATCTCCTCTGCACCCCTTCTAGTGCAATCACAATCTTCCAATAATGTGGTGGTAACTTTCAATTTGAGCCAATTGAGTCAATCCACACAATTTGGCCAAAAATCACAAGATCGGTTTATGAGTGAGTGATTAAGCGTGCTTCAAAATCCTAATTCACTGCGCCACCTCACTGCCGCACTGAGAGCCATACATCAGGCTCAAATGTAGCATTAACAACAGGATGGACCAAATGGCCTGTCTGATGTGCCATATATCATATGCAACCCATGTAACAGCTTTGACAAAGAGTCATCTGGACTCAAAATTTTAGCTCTTTTCTCTTCTTACAGATGCTGCCAGACCTGCTGAGATTTTCCAGCGTTTCCTCTTTTGGTTTCAGATTCCAGCATCCATAGTAATTTGTTTATATCCTATGTGACCCTTACTGAAGGAGTGCCATCATTCAGATGAAATGCTAAACCAAGACCCCATCCATCCTCTCAGGCAGGCGTAGCTTCACTTTCTCAGAGACAAGCAGTGGAGTTCTGCCCAGTTTCCTGGGCATTATTTATTCCTTAACCAACATCGCCACAAACGGGTTAGCTAGTCATCATCACATTGCCCTTTGTGGGATCAGACCATGTGTAATTTGTTGTTATGTTTTGCTACATTATAACAATGATGGTACTTCAAAAGTACTTCATTGGCTGTAAGGTGACTGGGGTTGTGAAAGGTTCTATGTGAATGAAAGTCATCTTTCTTTTCCAGACTGCATAATCTTGCAGTATGTGTGTGTTTGCAAATGAAACCACGTGACTAACCACACAATTAGTTTCTGGAATTCTAAGTCTAAGATTCCAAGACTTACACAGTTCCAACATACAAATATCTGTCAAATCATCAATGCATGTCCTATGCTCCTCAATCTAGCAATCCAGCAACAGAGGATGGGTGGCCTGACTGTGGAGAAAGAAGAAGCTTAACACGGTGTTGAGAGAAGCTGTCGAGGAAATTAATCCAGGAGCATTTTAACTGAAGGCTTGGAGTCTTCAAGCACTTAGAGAGCAGAAAGTGGCACAACAAACTGATGGGGCAAAACCACCTCTGATGCCATGCCAACAAATATACTTCCTTAGTTGGGTCATTCCCACAGGAACCATATCCTGGTTTCCAAAGCCACATGGCCATTGAGTACATACAACAACTATTCTCTCTGTAAATACGTGAGTTGAATCCAGTGCAAACAAGCTGGTAAAACACAAAACAACATGCCATCAATCTTGTGGTGGCCTTGCTCAGTGGTTTGTGTTCCTAATCTGTGAAGTGCACTTTCTGCTCTCCGGGGAGGACACACTTCCTTGGGTTTATTACTCCACTGCAATGCCAGCGGTTGAGCCGCCAGTGATACTGATACATAGCAGACACTGCTAACCTCTTCCCTGCTCTCTTTACTAAACTCTCCTGCCCAACATGAAAGGGCTCACGGTGCTTCGGTGATTGAGGGTAACCACTTACCGATCTGGGCATGTTGTCAAAATTTGCCCAGTGATGTACCAGAGGAATGTCTTAATTTGCAAGATAAACTAGAATTCTACTTCTCCTAATCCCATAGTTGTCAACAGTTCAGAATTTGTTATGCAGCATGTCGGGGAGGCACTACCCCAATTTCCCATCAATGAGATGTATGCTGGCGTGGGACAAGGGGTTTGTGTGGCATGGTTATCCATCTGCAAGCAGGAGACAACTAATTCAGCTCATCAAAGGCCTATTATTAGAGGGCAACTGGATTTTTCCCCTCAATACTATCAACTGGAAGATGTTTTGTCTACCACACTGTTTAGCAGTATTGTACACAAATTTCAGTGTACATTCAGTGTATACTAGGCATTTAGGTAGATTAGCCTCCTCATCTCCTGACCCTCCCATTCAATGCCATGACTCCTGGAAGTGCCAACTCTTACAGTGCAGTGGCACAGTTTGAGACACCATCTGATTAAAGACAACAGATCTGAATGTGAATTCTGAGTAAATCTAACATCGCCACATGATGCAGTGCGCAGGAAAAACCACCCTCTCAGTGATGTGCCTTCCATGATCCAATGCATGCAGGAAAAAGGAAATAAAGAAAACTGAGACATTGAGGAGTATTGGATAACTTCCAGGGGAATACCAGTTTCCATAACAAACCTCCAGCAATAAGTTCCTGTTGCTCTTTCAATCTGCAGTGAGCTTCCTTTATTCTGGTAATTTTAGCAATGGGGATCATCTGACTGTAAGGTCCCATTTCCTGTTTTGTACAATTAACAAGAGAATGACCTTTGCCCTCCCAGCCTTATTTGTTTTTTTTATCAAAAACACAACCATCTGTCTTTGTTTGGTTTTGATAACTCATTCATTAGTTCAAACAGTTCGATCAAACTGCACTTGATAGTAATTTTCCAGCCATTGGTTGAAAGAATTTAGCACAGCAGAAATATCCAAGGCCAACAATAACCCTCTCTCACTTTAAAGTTTTACTGCTGTTTTTCCTTCGCGAATCCAAAAATAATAGAAAAATTCAAAGGAACAGAAAAAGTTGACTCTCACTGCCTCACTTTGTTGATCTGATGGAAAATGACATTTATTTTCCAAGTGCCGGGTTTTAAGTTTCCCATGCCTGGAATTTTGCAAAGGGGTAATGAGAATGCTTGTTAGCAAGTGATACATTTACCTAGTTACTGCATCTTATATTATCCTGGACCACACTGGATTAAGCGGATGTGAAGTGTAAACCTACAACCACACACATGTATATACATGCATGCACATGCACACACATGCACATGCAAGTACACACACACACAACACAGACACACATGCACACAAGATAGGTACTCACACATGATGCAGACACACATAAACATGTATACACCAACACACATGACACCAATCAACATACTCAGACACGGACACACACACACACCTACATAGACACTGTAAGTAATCACACAACACCAGGTTGGAGTGCAACAAGTTTATGTGGTAGCATGAGCTTTCAGAGCATTGCTCCTTCATCTGGTGAGTGCAGGATTTGTTTCACAAACAGGGCATATACAGATACAAACTCAATTACAAGATAATGGTTGGAATGCGTGTCTTTACAGGTAATCAAGTCTTTACAAGCGCAGACAATGTGAATGGAGAGAGGGTTAAGCATAGGTTAAAGAGGTGTGTGCTGTCTCCAGTCAGGACAGTTAGTGAGATTTTGCAAGCCCAGGCAAGTTGTGGGGGTTACAGATAGTGTGGCATGAATCCAAGATCCCGGTTGAGGCCGTCCTCATGTGTGCGGAACTTGGCTATCAGTTTCTGCTCAGTGATCCTGCATTGTCGTATGTCATGAAGGCACACACATATGATGCAGACATACATAAACATACACCATGTATACACCAACACACGGCACACAACATTGACATGCAGACAGATACTGTCGCACACACACCTACATAACTGCACACATAGAAATTGTTTGACTTCTTTTTTTACTGCCTAGTCTTAATGTAAAGTACTTAGCACTGCCTAAGGCACAATATGGGGTGTGACTGTCTGAACTTGATCACCCATGTATCATGGATTTTCTCAGTGAGATAATTTGATCGTTTGCTTTCCTTCCACTTTCTCTGCACCAAACAGCTTCTCGTTTTTAATGATTTCAAACTCTGTCACAACTCTTCTTGCTGTCTCTCTCCTCTGAATTTCCTTTCCTCCTTAAATCTATCCCACCATATAAATTCTCCTTTTATATTCACAGCCAGCTCTTCAATCTAGTTTTCTTACATGCTTTGTAACTACCATAGTGATTCTCAATTAGGCAGTCTCTAAAATCTCTAATATTTTGCTTTATTGCACTGTCTTTATCTCAATCCCTTCCCCATGCCTCCCCATATGTTTCTGTGTTCACTGTTTGAAAAACTCTCCTTCAAGTCTCTGAGCTTTCAAATTTACAACTGTCCAATGTTTGCCTTACAATTAATTCACCCTGAATCTCAGCGACTGATTTGATAAATCACACTCTTGTTGTTTCCACAAAAATCGTTACTCTTTCTCATCCTAACCGTAACCTCTGTTATACCACCACCCCCCCCTCCCCGCCCAAGTTTAACTGGTATAAACTAATTCTGCCCCAATGCCTGCCCCACCCCCAAACTCATTTCCCTTAAGCCTAAAGGATGCCATTTAAATGGCTTTGGTGGACAAGTGGTCTAACCATCCATTACCAGATCGAGTTAGATGACTGAAACATTTTCTCTGTAATCTCCACTAGCCCCACAACCTTCTGGAACATCAACACTCCTTCTGGCCTTTTGAGCATTGTAAGAAGTCTGACAACACCAGGTTTAAGTCCAACCGATTTATTTGATGGTAAACTCGCAAGCTTTTGGGGTTTTCCCCTTCGTCAGGTGAATGGCCTCAGACAGAGCATATATATATGTTTTATGTATATATGTTATATGCTGTGTCTGAGGCCAGATCTCTCCATTCACCTGACGAAGGGGCAAACCCCAAAAGCTTGCGAGTTTACTATCAAATAAATCGGTTGGATTTAAACCTGGTGTTGTCAGACTTCTTACTGCGTTTACCCCAGTCCAACGCCGGCATCTCCACATCATGACTATTTCTGAGCATTCCCAACTTTAGTTGTTTCACAATTAATAGCTGTGTCTCCAACTGCCAATGTCCTCAATTCTGGAACCCCCTTTCTAAATCTCTCCACCACTTCACATTTATCTCTCCTCCTTTAAGATGCTCCGTATAACTTGCCTCTTTGACCCAGGCATTTGGTCATCCGGGGCAGGCATGTTTGCCGGTGGTGGAGGTGGCTTGCTATTGGCTGCCAGCAGGATCTTCCAGTTCCCACCGTAGGAGTCCTCCTCCCGGCAGTGAGAGGAGTGAGCAAGACAAATGGCCATTGACTTCAGTGGGATTGGGAGATCTTGCCGGCAGCCAATGGCAAACCACCCCCACCCTCGGCAAACGTGCCGCAGTGGAGAGGCGGGTTGGGGAGCTGGGGGTGAGGTGCAGTGAGTGGGGGGAGAGGTGCGGAATCCAGCCTCTGGTCTCATGCCACTCAATGTCAAATCCTGTTTGCTGACCCACACAGGACTTCCCCCACCACCACTCAAAACCTGGCCCAATTCTGTTAGACTGCTCACACTTCCACCCTACCACCTGACCTGGCCAGCCCCAGACCAGGCCTCCCTCTCCCCCCACCTACCCCACAACGTCTGACCGTGCCCCCCCGCCCCACTCATGTCCAACACCATTCCCCCAATAATCACCCTCCACCCTTGAAATCCTATCCTCTTACCTTAGAACACTTCTCCCTAGCCTGTAATTTTCAATGGGACCCATGGCCTCAGCTGATTTATGGCTTGGCACTGGGCCCAATGACCTGCTGTGTTGCCTGATCCTATCTGGCCTGAGTCAGGAAAGTTGGCGGAGAAAGACACTAAAGAAATTTAGTGTAGTTAAGCAGGTGTGGAGTGACACTCAGGGGCTAATTGCCATTCTGAGGAAGTTATCGGCCATGAGTCAGGCTAGAGAGTCATCTCTGAGACCATTGATTGGACTAACATGTAAAAGGAAGCTTCTACACCATGGCTGAGTGGCATTTAGAGCAGTCGGCCTCTTCTCATGCAGGCAGCTTGTTCATATTTGCAATTTGCATGAATGCAACCAGTTATACATATAAATTATACCTTCCTCAGTCAGAGAGACTAAAACCCCTTTGTCTAGGTATCAGAATCCATCTGAAGCAATATTAAAATGACATGTAATATGCAAGCTTTTACCTATTTAATGCAGACCTAAAAACTGATATCTCCCTGAGATACTGAGTTGTGAGGATTCTTATGTAACCCAGCTTCTCTACAAAAGCAAAATATTCTGGATACTTGAAAGCTGAAATAAAAAAACTGAAAGCACTGGAAATGCTCAACGAGTCTTTCAGCTTCTGTGGAGAAAGAAACAGGGTTAACATTTGAACAATTGCAAAAAGCCACTTTACGAACTCAACTTATTATCAGAAATTGGTTGGTAGTGTAGCTATTAACACACTCAGGATTATTCAGCCAGTGTTGCACAATCACTAAATCAATCTAACTGAAGATGTTTTGTATGTTTTTACAAGCACAAGCTGGATGAATAGAGTCTGTACTCTGTCTATTATGAGTAGCTGGAGGAACATGTCTGCTTCAATCTGCCAGTTGATGGGAAATATGACCTGCATACCTAGCATTGCATTGGCTTCTAGAGAGAGACCTATATTCATTCATAGGGACCTATTCTCTGCAAATAAAAGGAATATAGTCAGACCTTGTATCTTTTTTGAATTACTCAGGAGTTTGTGGAGCCTACAGTTCCCCAATAATTTCTTCATGGCAATGCCTCACTCAATCAAAGATCACTTGCCAACCCTTTTCTCCTGTGTTGTAAATTGTTATAATTGTTTCAAACTTGGTGTCCTTGGGTTTGTCCCAATGAGGCAAAAAGCTTCAGGAACATGTCTCTCTTTTAAGCAATATTCAATTTATGCAGTACCAAGCAACTAGGTTATGGGGAGAGGGTGGGAATGTGGAACTGAGCCATGACAGATCAGCCATGATCTTATTGAATGGCGGGGCAGGCTCGAAGGGCTAGATGGCCTACTCCTGCTCCTATTTCTTATGTTCTTATGTTCTTATTTTGATTCTATCCTTACCGTCATTACAAAGTGGCACAGAGGTATGGGGGAATTTTGAGGGACTAGACATCTGGCTATTTTGACCTCTGGATTGGAGAGGAGTAAGTTGAATAGTCAATGTAAGGCTTAATCATTTCTGTGTAGCAGAGAGGCAAAGAGACATATTGCCACAGTTGATAAGAACATAAGAAATAGGAGCAGGAGTAGGCCATCTAGCCCTTCGAGCCTGCCCCGCCATTCAATAAGATCATGGCTGATCTGTCGTGGCTCAGTTCCACATTCCCACCCTCTCCCCATAACCCTTAATCCCCTCTCTTATCAAAAACCCATCAACCCACGTCTTAAAAATATTTAGCGAGGTAGCCTCCACCACTTCAACAGGCAGAGAATTCCAGAGATTCACCACCCTTTGGGTGAAGAAGTTCTTCCTCAACTCCGTTCTAAACCGCCCCCCCTTTATCTTGAGGCTGTGCCCCCTAGTCCTACTGTCCTTTCTGAGCGGGAAGAGTCTCTCCACCTCTATCCTATCCATCCCATTCATCATCTTATATGTCTCAATGAGATCTCCACTCATTCTTCTAAACTCTAACGAGTACAAGCCTAGTTTATTCAGCCTCTCCTCATAGCTCAACCCCCTCAACTCTGGCATCAGCCTAGTGAACCTCCTCTGCACTCCCTCCAAGGCCAAAACATCCTTGCGTAAGTACGGCGCCCAAAACTGCACACAGTACTCCAGCTGCGGCCTCACCAATGCCCTATACAGCTGCAGCAAGACCTCCCTACTTTTATATTCAATCTTTATATAATTGTTACACACTATTTCATACACTCTGATCTTTCTATCTATCCATGTTTGGAGAATGAATGGAGCTAAATATCTTCTTTTTTACTATTTATTCATGGGATCTGAGTGTCACTAGCAAGATCAGCAGTTATCACCCACCCCTAATTGCCATTGATGAAGGTGGTTGTGAGCTGCTGCCTTAACTTGCAATCCATGAGATTCCCACAATGTTGTTTGGGGGGGAGGTGAATGGCAGGGTAGGTTTGAAGGACAGAATGGTCTCCTCTTGCTCCAATTTTTTTTTAGTTTAGTTTTTCATTTATTTATTAGTGTCATAAGTAGGCTTACATTAACACTACGATGAAGTTACTGTGAAAATCTCCTAGTCGCAATACTCCGGCACCTGTTTGGGTACACTGAGGGAGAATTTAGCATGGACACTCCAAGTGTAATGGAAAAAAAGCCATAAAGATGGATATCTGGCATAAAAATAGCTGCCTGGCACATGAAGGGTTAAAAGGCATTTAGCAGACACTGACTTCAACACAGGCAACTACTTGAAATTTAAACCACAGGACACAGTTACTTGAATTAAACATACAGGGAACAAATGCTGCAGGAAGCCAGGCACCTTAAAAGATAAAGATAGTCCTGGGACAATGGGGTCTGATAGGGAGATTAGCCACAATTAAGAATAGGAATGCATAAATGCAGAGAAACCAATTACTATATGAATAGAATGAAACTAAGTCATTGATAAAGAGGAAATGTATCCATTCATGGAACAATGTGATATTGAAATGATCATGGCTGTACCTGTCCATAACGATGTGTTAAGAGATGTTCACCCATTTGATTACAACGATGTGTTAATAGTGTCCGATCCACCTATTGTGTAGAGGGTATAAAGGTGGTCCGCTCCTATTGTTTCATTGAGAGAAGGTAGCTGCCCAGTACTGCGGAGTGCTGGTGCCTTTTCTCCACGAAACTTCGTTAAATAAAACTGTATTGTTGCACCTTCAGTCTGACTCCGAAGTGGTAATTTTCCCACAACACAAGTAACCAGCACGTCTCTCAGACTGTGGGAGGAAACCAGAGCACCTGGGGGAAAACCACGCTAATGCAGGGGGAACGTGCGGACTCTGCACAGTCAGTGGCCCATGACGGGAATCGAATCTGGGTCCCTGGCACTGTGAGGCAGTAGTGCAAACCATTTTCTTTGTTTCTATGTTTTATCCTTATAGTTTCTTGCAGCTTTTTGATAGGACCAAATGTCCTATCAATGTTGTTACAACATCTAAAAAGGCAGTTAAGAATCAAACCATATTGGATGAGGGTGGCAGGTTTCTTTCCATAGATGGCTTTAGTGAACCAGATAGATTTTTCTCACAATCTAGCAGATTCAAAGTTACCATTACTGAGAATAGCTCCTTAACCCAGAATTTTATCTATTTAATTAAACTGAAATTCCCTCAGCTGCCAGGACTGGATTTGAAATCACAACTCTGGAGCACTAGTCCAGGCCATTTGATTGCAAGTCCAGTTACATAACCGCTAAGATACCTTCTCTATCAATGCCTGTTTGCGTCTTCACACAACACTGAACAGACAGATCACAATTGAATTTTTGCAGTCCTTTATAAATAGATATGGTGAGAATCATAGGGCACATATTTTCCAATGATGATATGGGTGTATTTTGACTGTGTAGCACTTGAGTGATTCAGAAAAGAATGTGACCAGAAATTTATGAACACCTCTGTTAAATCTGCTGTTCCCTGAGGAGAAAAACCCTAGCCTGTTTACAAAACTGAAGTCCCTCAACCTGATAAAATTTTGGTAATCTCTTTTGTATCTTCACAAAGGCTTCTCTGACATCAATAACATTTTTAAATTGCAAATCACATCAAAACAGCAATTTATAAATAGCTTGCATGTGGTGATTGTCCCTTTAAGGATCAATCAGTGGAGTAAGGGTCACATGACCTGGTGAACCAATCAGGAATCAGAGCAGGTGATAACCCTGGGAAGTAAGGGTTACTGTTCCAGGATAATCTCACGAGCTGACTGCAGCCATGAGGTTGCAAGCCTCTGTATGCCCTTTACCTGCAAATAAGTATGTTATTGTTTTTCTCTAAGCTGGTGAACAACAATTATTACATTGATGACGAGGTTAAAAGCTAGCCTCAAACAGTTCGTATATAGTTTCAGTTGTAGTTAAATGAAGTTGAGGCAAAGAATAGTAATTACAAAAACGCCTCTATTTTGATATAGAGATCCTTCTGATGTCTCCTTGGAGAGCTGTGTTGTGAAGTTGCATATGTAAGGTTAAAAATTTGTGTTTGACAAATATAAATTGTGAAAAGAAATGCTAAAACAAAAATAAGAAACTCACACAGCATTATATCTTGAAAAAGCAGGTGTCTTTATGCGTGGATTTTAAATTGTGCAGTGCAGGTTGCAGAAGCAGGTTTTTGCAACGTTTGCATCAAAGCCTAGTAGTCAGTGTTCCAACCTAACGAAACAGGCTTTGAAATTGAACCAATGAGTCTAAAGCAATCACGCAAAGACACAGAAACAATGGAATTCAAATGTGAGAGTTGTTGACAACCTCAAACCACTCAGGAATACTGTGAGGTAATTCCAGGTATATAAACCCAGAGAAGGAAGGGGAATTGTCAGAGTATGCTTGCCACCTCTTGAGTTGGAAGAAGGGAAGACAAAGCTGTTATGTAAATCCTGCAGTTTCATGTATGTCTTCATAAAACCATCATCTAAATAGAGAGATACCAACTCAGAAAGTGTTCCAGACAAGAGCATCTCTGAAGAAAGTTCATACATCCAAAAGATGCTTGTTTGTATACCAGTAGAGAGTGGCTGAATTCTGCAATGATTTATTTCATTATTCCTACAGCATTCTATTGGGATTTTATTCAGTTTGTTAATTGTTTCAATAAGGTTGTCACCAGTTTAAAAATAAAGACCTGTTAATTGCTCATGACAGCAAGTCTGAGATCCTGCTTTACTTTACCAAAACCAGCAACTTCCTACTACCTCACACACACTCGTACAAGATTATGAGGCGAGGTTTATCCCTTTGGATTGTTCCAAAATTAAGCAGAGAGAAAAATTACCTCCACGCCATAACAACAGGCACAATATTTAAGAGCATTTGGACTATTTTAGGCCAATGGAATAGAGGAGCTATGCCTCTCCACTAGGAATTTATAATGGAATGGATTCAGATGTTAAACATTCAATTGTTGTGGGCTGAGTAAATTGTTTAAAAGAGCCTAGAGGGGCAGGAATGTGGTGATTGTCTCTTTAAGGATCAATCTGAAGAGTAAATATCACAGAGAACTAAGGGGGAGGGGGAATCGCTCATGTAAGCAGGGGTTGCTATTCCAGAACAATCTCAGGAGCTGCAAGCCTCTGTATAGCCTTTACCCATAAATAAACATGTTGTTTTTCCCTAAACTGGTGAACAAGCATTATAACATTGCATCAGCGTGATTTTCAAAGGAAGTGTTGATTTGGTGACATCCATTGCCCTGCTGTGTCATATATGCAGCTGAAATGTTTAGAACAATTCTAAATGCCACTAAGCTGATTCCCAAAAAAAGTGCCACAAGAGCTAATTGTCTTTTCTGCCTAGCTGTTTATGCTATGTTTTACTAAGCTGTTATTATTCTGAATCATAAGCGCTAAATTGAAACGTAAGCCACAGACATTGTTTTATTCAAAGTTCATTAGTCTTCTTCAAGGTCCACTGATTCTTGAGAGCATTGTAAACGTAATTTAAATGTAGCCATTGTATTTCTTCCAGATTGTGATCCAACCAACAGTTTCTTGAAAGAGACGTTGATGCCCATAGTAACTTTAGGGATATATTGCGATTATTTAGGATGCAGGATGTCATGTTGCAATCGCTGCTGCAGCATCCATTAAGAATGACAATCCCAAATACTGTCCAAACACACAGCTGGAGGTTTGCAAACAATGGGCTATCCTGGCTGCCAATCTCAAGGAGCAGCACACGTCCGCAGACAAGGAGGGCATTCGGAAGGATGCGCATGGCAGGGGATAAGGACGCACATGGGCAGGAAAGCTAGAGACACCCTCATTGTTTTATGGAGGAGCACTAGCTTGCTGTCGTACAGTGTGACCGCGCTCCCCCCCACCACACCTCCACAAGACGTTGTGAACCCTCTGTGACCAGGGAATGAAGGTGGCCGAGATTTCGGTCATCAGAGTGCTGGGGCTGGGGTGCCTTTGAGTTGCCTGCTGCTGGTCGATGAGGCAAGTGATGACCACTCGCCATGAGGAATGGTCTGTCATGCTACTGCTTATGTCTGACACCTGTCTGTCTGCTGCCAGCGCTCAGACCCCCTGACTCATGTCTGAGTGAGGTACTGTGCTACATTCCTTTGTCCCTTTTCTCTGCAGGGGGATTGGGGGGATGACGAGGGTCTAGGGTTCACTAACATTCGCACTGAGTGGATTGAGCTATCTGGCAGACAGTGAAAGCCACTGAGAACTATTATGTCCGATGGGGAGAAGGGTCTTGCCACTGGGATGGAGGTTAAAGATTGGGAGGCATTTTGTTGGTAACGTGTCCAGATTTAACAAGTACAAACATCATCCACCCCAACCCCCACAATTACTGTGCCTAACTTTACCCATGCCCACACTATACCCCTAAAATTTCTTTCACTTCCATACCCTCCTATTTGCATCTAGGTGTATTTCCTGATTACACATCAGCAGTGGAGATAGCCTGCTGCCTTCCATGCCTTGTTGCCTGAGATGCCCTTGAGGGGCGTCCTTTGGAGGGCCGGGACCTGGAGGGCTCCAGCCTACTTTCAAGTGACATTGCCACAGAAGACTGTGGAGGCCAGGTCATTGAGTGTCTTTAAGACAGGAATAGGTTCATGATTAATAAGAAGATCAGGGGTTAAGGCGGAAGAATGGGGATGAGAAAAATATCAGCCATGATTGAATGGCGGAGCAGACTCGATGGGCTGAGTGGCCTAATTCTACTCTTATGTCTTATAGTCTCATGGAGTACCCTCAACGTCATCTGGTGCTGCCTGTCCTGGAAGCCAGCCATAGCCTGAACCATACAGTTGAAACCCTCAGCGATGGTTCTCAGGGACTGAGCCATGTTTTGAAGTTCTGCCGTCACATATCTGACCTCTTGCCCCAGGCTTTGCACTGTAGATATCACCCTTGCAGCACTGGCCTGGGTCCCTCTCAATCCCAGCAACAACCCCTGTGAGAGAAAGCTTTGGAACTCCTCCAATCGGCTTTGCAGTCGCAGGAGTGGCGCTGACAACCCGTCCTTGTAATCCCGGCTCTGCCTTCACATCTCAGGCAGCTGAGAGATGAGCGTGTCCGGAGGCATGGCACCTGGCTGGGCTGAGTCCTGGGATCCAGCAGACCCCTAACTGTTTGATCCTTGGGATGTCCATGCCTCCACCTGATGTGCATCAGCAGCAGTGTGGTGCTCACCAGGTAGTGACCCAGAAGCCTGTCTGCTGAGTTTGCCGAACGAGGCGAGTGTCTCTGCTATGGTGGATGGTGCGGGCAATGAATCTGGAATATCTTGCTCTGAAATCTGCTCCAAGCTGGTGTCAAGGTAGGCGGTGGGATACTGCTAGCGGATGGGCCAGGCTGAACGGGCAATGCTGTGGCAAGGGACGTGGCTTTAGTATATTTCCAGGTAGAGGGTTTGGACGACACAGATCTCACCTGAGTTTGGTCATCTGGATGAAAATGCAATGTCTCCTCACTTTTCTCTGGCAGACCCACCTCGCTCTCCACACCGGCCCACTCCTGCTCTTCCCCTGTGGGATCCATGGCTCTCTGCTGACAAGAAATCAGGATCCTCAGCTTGGGCATCCCACCGTTCATCTTCTGTCACTCACAGCAGTTGCGAGCAAGCTCCTCCTGCAGGAACACCAATGGGGATGATGGGAGGTGGCCACCTGGGAGGTCAGATGTCAATGATACCTGGCATGTGTGGGCACAACGTGTAAGCAGGGAAGGGTTCTGATGAGGAGTGCCAGAGCTTGAGGGAGGTCAGATGCTGGGATCCTGTGAGGTGGCATCAAGTGGGACTGAGGAGATATTCCTCAGGTATAAGACAAATATTAGAGGGCAGTTTTTCACGCAAAGGGTAGTGGGGGTGTGGAATGCACTGCCGAGTAAGGTGGTGGAAGCAGGCACGCTAGGGTTGTTTAAGAGTCACTTAGACAGCCACATGAGTGGGCTACATATAGGGGGATATAGCAGGCCTTACTAAACATTGTAGGCTTGGGATTACGTTTTTGCCTCAAGGATGTTACAGTCTTTGCCTGTTTAATAATGAATTTTTTTGTCTCCACAGGCATTTAAGTCCAGCAAGGGGCATGCATGCGGCAGGTTGTAGTGGGCTGCTCTTGGACGTTGCTTCGGGAGTTGCCTATTGCTTCATGTCGTTAGTGTGCTTAAACTGGACCATCTCGAGGGCAACATGACAGCTCAGAGACTATCTCTGTTGCTGTGCGGACACATGGATTTGGGCCTGTGTCTGTGGGAGTTTGCACGTTCTCCCCGTGGTTGCGTGGGTTTCCTCCGGTTTCCTCCCACATCCCCAAAGATGTGCTTTTAGGCTGATTGATTGGGTACTAAATTGTCCCTATATTGGACCTCCCTGATCCTCGCACATTAGGCGTAGACTAAAATCATGAATAGGTCACTGAGACAGTGGGACGGCGGCGCGGGCTCGTTGGGCCGAAGGGCCTGTTTCCCGTGCTGTGTTGTTCTTTGTTCTTTGTTTTTATTCCAAGAGGTGATGACAGGGTGGAGTGCAGAGAGGAGACTAGGAGCACTTACCCTGCAAAAACGGAGCAGGTCATTCATCTTTTTGTGCCACTGCGAACCCGTCCTCTTGGTCAGGCTGCTGGCACTGACTAGTGTTGCCACCATCTCCCAGACAGGGTTGGCTGTCTTGCTGGAGGGTCTCCTGCCAACCCACATTGTTGCCCACCTCCCTGCAATGACATCCAGCTGAGGGCCCTCTCCGTGAATCGAGGTTTCATCGCTGCCACCCTTTTGGCTTGAATGACAGTTAAGTGTTGTGGAGTCATTCCCCTTCATTGAAGTGCTCAGATGGCCCCCGAGGTGGGCAAAACAGACACTTCTCAGAATTTTTCACATGGGAGGAAAGAAACATTTTCTAAATGGCTGAAAATTGTGGGTGGGGATTGCAAGAATTTCCGTGCTGTCATTTTATGGAAAATTCGATCCAAAATGTTCACCTGGTTTCAACCCGACTGAACTGTGACAGAACTCTGCATTTTCTGTTTTCACCTCAAATTCCACCCTTGGCTATCCTCCATAGCAGGAGAAGCAACAACTGGCGCCTTTAGATTTGATCTGCCTGAACGTAAATGCACTGGAGAACATGGCATCCCCACTTAGCTGACGCCAAGAGATTGCCTGTGGGAAGAAGTTTGACCAACCAGTGCTGGGAGATGTCGAGAGAGCTGTGAACTTGCTCCTCACAAAAGACTAGTAGCTTATTTGGATCTACAAATATCAAAGAACAAAAATATTACAGCACAGGAACATGCTGCCCGACTTAACTAAAACCCTCTACCGTCCGGGGACCACAACCCTTTATTCTCATCCTAAAAGAAAAATCAAAATGGAGAGTACGGGCAACGGTCCCACTGCCTCACACAGTGTATATCTAATTCAATAATATTCAACCAGATGTGCAGTCTCATGTTTCCTGCTCCTCTTTATACATTTCCACTAGATATCCAACTTGTTGGGCAGAGTGCCTGGTTTTAAATAATAAACTGAGCTGAAATGTTGCTTTGTATAACAGTTTCTATTAAAATCTCATATGTTGGTCCAGTAAAACGGATCACACTACTCGCTTTGTCCATCCATACAACCTCTAAGCTTGTATAATTTAATGAGCATCTGTCAGTTTGGTAACTTCGGTGTGTTAACCTCAAATAAAGGCCTGAATTCTCCAGCCGTTTCCACCCTGCTGTTGCTGCCAGTGAGGATGGAGAAACTGGCACTCAGCCAAATCTCCATTCAATGCAGCTCCTGCTGGCATGACCAGCCAAAGAATCCTGCCCAAAGTGTCACAGATTTGTAAAATGTATTTATAAATACACATCCATTCACTCATACATACTTTCATTAAGACACTCATACACAAACACGCACACACTAATATACATACTAACATAGACAGGCACATGCATGCAGTGACACACCATTACACAAATGCACGCACACTGACACACTAACACATTGATACATACTAACAAGACAAGCACACCAACACATTAATGCACACACTAACACACACAGACTCACTGATACATACTAACACAGACAAGCACACTAACACACTAATGCACACACTAACACACAGAGACACACACACAACCCAATACACGCACTAAGATACACAGAAAAACACATACTGCCACATTAATATGCACAATAATACATGTAGACTTGCATACTGACACCAACACAGACATGAACATGCATACACACACACTGACACACTAACATACACACTGACACAATAATACACTAACACACACGCATATACTAATATACAAACTAACTTACACAGGCGCACACACTCTGATACACTAATACACACACAATTACATGCATACAGAAACACCAACATACATTAACACACACACATATTCAGACTCTGCACACACAGGTACACATATACAGAGACAGACACATACATGGACACTAACATGCACATAGACATACAAACATACACACTGGCACTAATACACAGAAACACACAAACAAAAAATATAGAAAGACGCGCGCACACACACACACACACACACACACAGTGGAAGATGAATTTTAAAAAATGATCATGCTGGACAGTCTCTGCACAGTTCCTAGAAGATGATTCATTGTTCCAATGAACCTTAGCAACAGACCTATCATCTTTATCAAGTACTGTGGCTTGCAAAGGGAGAAGTTAAAAGGAAATAATAGACACTAAAATAACGTAACAATTTTTCTCGTGCAATTCTATGAAAACAATAAACTCAGTGTATTTAAAACCATAAGTTGTCCCCAAATTAGCAAAGAATATCTTTAACTTCGACACAACTGTGATTTTGAAATAATGGAATTTTAGTCTGCAATGCTCATTCTCTCTTAAATATTAGCACACACCATACTCACTATTGTGTTTATATTTCGGTAAACAAATCTTCAGAAGGTTGATTGTGGCATTAATATCCTTGATTGAAACACAGTTGTGAAAATAATTTTACTACTATTCTGATGTGCCTTATTGTTCATTAAATATAAGATAGTGGACGGAATTTTATCGGCCATGCTGAGACTGTGTTTGAGGCAGGAAGGCAGGAAATTTTCGAAAGTTGCATGTCAGGTGTGTGCCTACTGCAGCCTTGTTTCAGAGCCATCTTGTCAAAGGTAGAGCCTGATGGGCTCTGGCTAGCTAAATTAAAAGTACATTCCCAGTTTTATGCAAACTTTTTCCACGCTGGGAAAAATGGTAATTCTTTGCACTCAGAGTGGGATGGACAAGTTTGGGAGGGGGGTCAAGGAAGGTGGGGGTGTTTCTATGGTTGGCAACGGGACATGAAGATTGGCATGAGGCAGATTGATATGAGGTACTTTTAATAACACCTGGCTGTGATCCTTTCTCTGAAGTTTTTTTCTTTGGAGCTAGCAGCTCAGAGCCAGAATAATAGTTTTGCATTTTGACAATCCCAAACCATGGCTCACAACAAAGTGTTCTGTGACATAGCAATGAATGCTAAATAGCTGTGGAAGTATAAGCATTAGGCACCTGAGAATCTGGAGATGTGATCTAACTTTATGATTTTAATTTTAAATACCATTATCGTCTGCTCTGATGCAAACTTGATTTTGCTTTTCAGTGTCGAGGTGGCTTTATACTGCACTGTGAACTCAGAACAGTGAAAGACAACCTCTCAGACACAATCCGAAGGTGCCAATAAACCAAAGATGCGGAATCAATTTGGGTAGTTATATGGATATTAGCCATGACTCCATTGATAGTGTCAATAGCACATAACTCAGATTGACACCTTTGACTAAGGGAGTGCAGCACTGCCTAGTGTGCTGTCTTTGGAATAAGACATAAAGCCAAGCCTCCATCTGCCCTCCTGGACACCATTCCAAATGGAGCAGGAAACGTAACCCCAAGCGTTATGGCTGATATAGATATCATTTAAATCTTTTAACAAAATGTAAAACATATCATCTAGTGATTATCTGTTGCTCTTTGCAACATACGACCCTGCTTGCACAAATTGCCATATTCCAACAGTGACCATAGTTCAAAATAAAGCATTTCATTGGCTGGAAATATTTTGAAACTCATGTTTGTTTTCATGCAAGTTCCTTCCGTCTTTCTCAAGGGAGATAGAGAACCATTGGATCCCTACAGCGCAGAAGGAGGCCATTCAATCCATCAAGTCAATTTGGGTAGTTATATGGATATTAGCCATGACTCCATTGATAGCTGTCAATAGCACATAACTCAGATTGACACCTTTGACTAAGGGAGTGCAGCACTGCCTGGTGTGCTGTCTTTGGAATAAGACATAAAGCCAAGCCTCCGTCTGCCCTCCTGGACACTATTCCAAATGGAGCAGGAAACGTAACCCCAAGCGTTATGGCTGATATAGATATCATTTAAATCTCTTAACAAAATGTAAAACATATCATCTAGTGATTATCTGTTGCTCTTTGCAACATACGACCCTGCTTGCACAAATTGCCATATTACAACAGTGACCATAGTTCAAAATAAAGCATTTCATTGGCTGGAAATATTTTGAAACTCATGTTGTTTTCATGCAAGTTCCTTCTGTCTTTCTCAAGGGAGATAGAGAACCATTGGATCCCTACAGCGCAGAAGGAGGCCATTCAATCCATCAAGTCTGCACCTACTCTCCAAAAGAACATCTTACCCAGGCAGCAATGCTAACCACTGTGCCATTTCCTTGAATTAGCACAAAATAGAGAGATAATCTAAGTTCAGGAAACCAGGAAATGAAACAAGTTTGTGTTGAAATGGGAAATGATGAAGTCAGGAGGTCAACTGTGAGAGTCATGTCAGGCCCTGTAACCAAAATCACAGGAGCATAAAGGATAAGATAATTGGGGTTCATCAGAAAGATACAGCAATAATCATGGGAGATTTGTATTTATATATAAACTAGATAGCTCAGGTAAGATGTTCAATTGAATGTTTTTGTGTTTCGTAGAACAGCATGTTCTGGAGCCAATCAGAGGGCAAGGCTATACTGTGGTATTGTGCAACAAGATGGGGGTAATTAATGGTCTCATAATGAAGACACCCCTAGGTAGCAGTGACATTAAATGATCAAACTTTACATTCAGTTTATGGGAGAGAGGACTGGGTCTGAGTGTTTTTAAATTTAAATAAGAATAACTATTTGAGCATGAAAGCTCAGCTGGCCAAAGTGAATTGGGAAATTAGATTAAGGGATTGATGAATAGAGATACAGCTGGCAAACATTTATGGGATATTTCAGAATACACAGAATAAATACCTTGGTGGAACATTGGCACAGTGGTTAGCGCTACTGCCTCACAATGCTAAGTACCGGGTTCATTTCCCGGCTTCAGTCGCTGTCGATGCAGAGTCTGCACATTCTCCCTGTGTGGGTTTCCTCTCACAGTTTGAAAGACATACTGGTTGGGTGCATTTGCCATGCTAAATTTTCCCTCTGTGTAACCGAACAGGCGTCAGAGTGTGGTGATTAGGGGATTTTCAAAGCAACTTCATTACAGTGTTAATGTAAGCCTACTTGTGACTCTGATAAATAACCATCTGTGGTTAACTTGAAAGGCTGAAGGTAATATCAAGTGCAAAGACAAGTAGCAGGTCAGAAAAGTGGACATCGTGGTAGGCGGCATGGTGGCACAGTGGTTAGCACAATTTTGATTCCAGCCTCGGTTCACAATCTGTGCAGAGTCTGCACATTCTTCCCATGTCTGTGTGGGTTCCCTCCAGTCCTCCTGTTTCCTCCCACAGTCCAAAGATGTGTGGGTTAGGTTGATTGACCATGCTACAATTAACCCTAGTATCAGGGGAATTAGCAGGATAAATATGACAGGTTGTGGGAATAGTGCCTGGGTGGAATTGTGGTCAGTGCACACTGAATGTGTCAAATGGCTTCCTTCTGCACTGTAGGGGTATTATATTTTATAATTCAATGAAGAAATGGCAAAGGATGACTAAAAGATTAACAAAGAGAGAAAAACAAGTGTACGAGAGAAATCTAGACAGAAATGTAAAAACAGATAGTTAAAGTTTTTCTAAGTATTTAACAAAGAAAAGAGAGCAGAGAGAGCATTGGTCCAATAGAAAGTGTGTCTGGAGAGTTGATAATGGAAAACAAGGAGATGGAGTATGAACTGATCAAGTATTTTGGATCAGTCTTCACAATACAGAATACAAGTAACATCCTAGGTGCACCTATAGACTAGGAAATGGAAGGGGTGGAGGGACTCAGGAAAATTACAGTCACAAGAGAAGTGGTAATGAGTAAATTATTGGACTGCGAGCTGATAAAAGCTTGGGTCCTGATGGACTTCATCCTAGGGTGTTAAAAGAAGTGCCTGGTAAGATAATTGGTGCATTGCTTTAAAATTTCCAAAACTCCCTTGATTCTGGGTTGATCCCAATAGATTGAAGAAAATGTAACTCCATTATTCAAAAAGTGAGGGAGATAGAAAGTAGGAAACTTTAGGCCAGTTAGCTTGACACCTGTTGTAGAGAAAATGTTAGAAGTTGTTATTAAAGATATTACAACAGGGCAGTTAGAAAAGGCAAGATAATTCAAGGCAATCAGGCAGAGTCAACATGGTTTTGTGAAAGAAAAGGCATGTTCAACCAACATATTGGAGTTATTTAAGAAAATAACGTGCTGTGGATAATGAGGAACTGGTGGATGTACAGTACTTAAATTTTCAGAAGGCATTTCGTAAAGTGCAACATCAAAAGTTATTGCGGAAAATAAAAGCTCATATTGTAGGGGATAACATATTCACATGGATGGCTGGTTAACAGGGTGCAATGAATAGGCACAAATAAATCTTTTTCAAGCTGACAAGATGTAATGAATGATGCACCATAGGGATCAGTGCTGGGATCGCAAATGTTTACGATTCATGAAAATGACGCAGTCGAAGAGATTGAAGGGATGGTTGCCAAATTTGCTGATGACATAAGAGGACATAAGGAGATTGTACAAACATATAGATAGGTTCACTGATTGGCAAAAATATGGCAAATGGAGCATAATGTGGGAAAGTGTGAAATTGTTCATTTTGACAGGAAGAATTAAAAAAGACATATTATTCAAATGGTGAGAGATTGCAGAGCTCTGAGGTGCAGAGGGATCTCAATGTCCTCATGCATAAATCACAAAAGGCTAGAATGTAGGTGCAACAAGTAAATGACAAATCTAATATAATGTTATCATTTATTACAATGAGAATTAAATACAGAGAAGTTATGCTTCAGTTGTGCACTACTAAGACCAGATTTGAAATACTGTGTAAAGTATTGGTCACCTTATTTAAGGAAGAGTGTGAATGCATTGGAAACTGTTCAGTGATGGTTTACCAGACTAGTACCAGGAATGGGTGGATTGTCTTAGAGGAAAGATTGGACAAGCGAGGCTTATATCCACTGGGGTTCAGAAGGGTAAGAAATGACTTGATTGAAACACATAAGACCCTGAGGGGTATTGACAGGGTGGATGTGGTGAGGACATTTCCTCTTGTGGGAATATCTGGAACTATTGGGGGTCATTGTTTAAAAAAAATGGAGGTGAGGCTAAATCTTTTCACTCAGATGTTGTGAGTCTTTGGAACCCTCTGACTAAAAAAGTGGTGGAAGCAGAGACTTTGAATATCTTTAAGACAGAGGTGGATAGATTCTTGGTAAGCAAGGGGGTGATGGGTTATTGGGAGTAGGTGAAATGCAGATTTGAGGTTACTATCAGATCAGACATAAACATATTAAATCATGGAGCAGGCATGAGGGGCTGAATAGCCTAATCATGCTCCTTGTTCATATCTGTTTCTTAGCTGGAAGCTAAAATAGATGAATATAAATATGCTGCAAGATCTGAGAATTGGGAATAAAAAGAAGGGAAATAAGGAAAACATTTTTACCTGGAAGTTTGTTAGCATGTGGAATACTTTTCCTTGGGAGGACAGGGGAGATAATGGTGTAATAGTATTTTCATTGGACTAGTAATCCAGAAACTCAGGTTAATGCCCTGGGGACCCAGATTCACAATCCCACCATGGGAGATAGTGAAATTTGAGTTCAGTAAAAATCTAGAATTAAAAGTCTCATGATGACCATGAAACTATTGTCAATTGTTGAAAAAACCAATCTGGCTCACTAATGTCCTTTGAGGAAAGATATCTACCATCCTTAGCTGTCTGGCCTACATGGGACTCCAGGCCCACAGTAATATGGTTGACTCTTTAACTGCCCTCTGAAATGACCTGGCAAAACACTCAGTTCAAGGGCAATTAGATTTGGGCATTAAATGTTGGTTCAGCCAGCGATGCCCACAACCCATGAATGAATGCCAAAAAAGGAAGCGTAGAGAAATATTTGAAGCAGAAGAATAGAGTACGAAATGCAATGGGGAAGATGCAGTTTGATGAGCTTTTTTGCTCCAGCAGTGAACCAAAACCAATATAGTTGATTAATTGGACTGAATATTTTCACATTGTGACAGGTACATGTTTCAATATCACCACTACCCTTTTGAAACTCCATCCCGACCCTCCCATCCTCCAAAAAGAGAAACTTCAAACCAGTGTTTCTTTAATGAAAACATTCTTTATGAAAATGGTTGACCATTTGTGTTGGGGTTACACTGCATGAATACCAGATACATAATTATAACTTACCAAAGAGATCATACCTCCTATGGGAGTTACAACAGTGAGGGTCAATGCTTTACCTGACTGTGCAAGGTGGAGGGCCATCAGAAATCAGCCTGACCTATCAAGATTACATATCCATGCAAGTTTGGACATGCACACAAACCCTGCACACATGCTTGCCAATACACACACATAGGTATGCATGTACATATATAGACACATATGCATGCATGTACACACACACATACACACTCAAGCAGACAGATTTCAAACAGTGAATCATAGAGAGCAGTTTGCTGTTACCCTGGCTGATTTTTTTTTCTACTAGTCCAGGAGCTATACAGTATCCGTTAAATATGATTTGACAGCCTGTATTTAATATGCTGAATATTAAAAATGTAATAGTAACCTGCTGCTCGGAATAGTTGGCATTGGGATGTTAGACTTGGATGAAGAATTCTAAACAGTGAAGGCAAAAAGCATGTGGTGTGGTCAGTTGGAATTTGTGCTTGGATCAGCAGCTAGAGTTGGCTGTAAAAGAAATACATGACTGTGCCTTAAAATGCTCAAAACAAATCTGAGTTTAAAGCTTCCAGTGTTTAATCTGTCACTGGCAGAAGCAGATTATTTTATATACAATAGTGCTTTTGAGATACAAAGAACATATAAAAATGCTCTCAGTACTAATTCTGCAATTTGCTCAGTGATATTGATTAAATTTGAACCTAGAAATTACATATTTTACATTTAAAGCCTTATTATGTTGAAAAAAAATCACAAAACACTTCAAAATGTGGATTTTGTATCTGAAAGCACTGATTAGAGTCATACCAAGCACAAAGGAAGATGATTGTGGTTATTGGTGGTCAATCATTTGGGAATACCAGTGCAAAAGTTCCTCAAGATGGTGTCCTAGGCCAAACCTTCTTCAGCTGCTTCATCAATGACTTTCTCTCATTATAAGGTCAGAAGTGGGGATGTTTGTTGATGATTGCACAATGTGCAGCACCATTTGTAACTCCCCCAATAATGCAGCAGTCAGTGCCCATCTGCAATAAGGCATGGACAGTGTACAGGCTTGGGTTGCTAAGTGGCATGAAACATTCATGTCACCCAAGTGCCTGGCAATGACCATCTCCAACATGAGAAAATATAACCATCTGCCTTGGATGTGTAATGGCTGAATACCCATAATCCACATCCTGAGGGTTACCATTGACCAAACACTGAACTGGATCAGCCATAGAAAAACTGTGGCTACAAGAGCAGGTCAGAGACTGGGGATTCTGCAGAGAGTAAATCATCTGACTCTGCAAAACCTGTCCACTATCTTTGTGCGCAGGTCAAGAGTATGATGGAATACTCTCAACTTGCTTGGATGGATGCAGCTCCACCACTACTCAAGAAACTAAACACCATACAGGACAAAGCAGCCCACTTGATCAGCAGTCCATCCACATACATTCACTCTCTCCATTACTGATGCAGACAGCAGTGTGTACCATCTACAGGATGCACTGCAACAACTCATCCAGTTTCCTTAGACAATACTTTCCAAACCTATGACAACTAGCATCTAGAAGAAAAGGGCAGCAGACACATGTGAGCACCACCACCTGGATGTTCCTCTTCAAGCCACATCCCAACTTGAACTTCACTGTTGCTGGGTTAAAATACAGGAACTCCACCACTGTATGGGTGTATGATTCAAAAAAGCAGCTCACCACCATTTCTCAAGGACAATTAAGAGAGGCAATAAATGGCGGCCTAGCCGATGATTTCCACACTCAATAAACAAATAAACTTGTTCAGCATTTAGACTGTGGTATTTTTTGATTCATAATATACAATGCGTTTCAAGAACATTAGAAACAGGATCAGGCTATTCAACCCATCAGACCTGCTCTGCCCAGATTGTACAAAAGCTGACTGATAGAACGTGTTCATCCATATGCTTCATCACATGTTTCACTGATAACTTTTGCATGCTAATAAATATCGAAGTTCATTGCACTGACCCTTTGTCTTAATCCAAGATATCTCCGTACGTGTAACCATTCAGAATGTTCAGTTACTGCTCCCACTTTTTGTCTAATCTATTCTGTGGCGTTTCATGACACACCCGGTATAGAATCCTAGCACACAACATTCATAAGAATACTTTAAGTCCAAAGTTCATTTAATTTGCCAGACACATACAGCTGGATATAACAGAGAGAAAAAATTGCGCACAACAAACCAGAAAGAAAAAATTAGTATTCAAGATATGGGACAACTCAGCTTGGTCAGGCAAATCAGGATGGAATGACCCATAGGCGCAAAGTGTCAGCGCACTATTCACCATATATATAACCCTAAATAAACAAAACCTGACTGACTTTCCAACCATGTGGCTGAATTACATCAGCCCTGGCTTTATACATCCTCCACGGTTGATATATTCTATTCTCTATGCGCTCAATTCCTCACCTCTTCTTTGAATACAATTCATTATCTCCAAACTAGCTTACCGCACGTTAAATAGGTGAGTTCACATACTATTAACACTATACATTATATGACAAACTCAATCTAATCAAAGCTGATGTTCCAATGTGGCCCGGAGTGTGTATTAAACTGTGACACCATGTAGCCTCTCAGGTGAATGCATCCCGTGACAATGTTTTGAAGAAGAGCAGTGAAGTTCTCCCCAGTGTTTTGACACAATGGGCAGAATTTTCCTCTCCGGCCCGCCACAGGAATCATAGTGGGCAGGAAAGGCCTATACAAAGATCCATTGACCTCAGGCAGGAATTTGCGGCCTTGGAGCGAGTGGGGCAGGAAAATTCTGTCCAACATTTTTTCCTCAACTGACATTAAGAAAATAAGTTTAGGTTTTTGAATTTATTTATCAGTGTCACAAGTAGGCTTACATTAACATTGCAATGAAGATACTGTGAAAATCTCCTAGTCGGCACACTCTGGTGCTTGCTCTGAGGTAGAATTTAGCATGACCAATGCACCTAACTAGCATGTCTTTTCAGACTTTGGGAGGAAACCAGAGCACCTGGAGGAAACCCATGCAGACACAGGGAGAATATGCAAACTCCACACAGACAGTGACCCCAGCCAAGAATCGAACCTGGGCCCCTGGCACTGTGAGGAAGCAGTGTTGACCACTGTGCCACTGTGCTGCCCCAGTGAGCCATAAACTATTTTATTTACACTGATATCTGCTTACATCACTCTGATATTTGGTTTGCTAAAGGATGTTTGCTCTCATGTTAGCAGGTCTACGTGCATGACTGCATGCTGACTAGCCCATCATCCTTTCTGAGGCACTCACAGTCTAACCCAACATAAAAAAAAGACATTGAGCAAAGTGCTATTAAATGTAGAATATAAACGTTAAGCATGAAAAATCCCAAAGAGTGCTCTATGAAACTTGATGGAAATTATGAACTGGCAATAATACAATCTGAGTGTAAGTTATGACCAGCTAGCTGTTACTTTATTGACCATAAATCAGCACAAAAATGATTTCCAGGTACAGTTTTGCCTCCATATTTCTCCAGAAGATACACTCCACAAACAAAGTGATATTACTCACTAGTTTCGAGTACTTTTATTGATTCCAAACAAATCTGCACTTTTTCAGTTTGGAAGCCAATGCAAGAGTTATAAATAGAATTTTATTACAAGCAGACAAAAATAGCCGCCTGGACCAGCAGTCTTTTCGGAACATTAATACATTTATAGATGAGTACTAAATCATTTGCCTCGAACTGAACTAAAGTGGAATCAGACAATCATCCCGTGGTGGATTTATTTCTCACTCCCCTCGCTTAAATTGAATCCAAGCAGAGGGCACTGCAGTTATATTGCACATTTTTCAGGTACATCATCCTCCCTTTGTCAATGTAAAGTGAGAAGACTAATTGGTCCACAAACTGACATTTTTGTTAACGTCAGCAAGTGGAAGTAAATATATCACATTTTGTCGATTCACTGAGATTTTTGTCAGTATGATAGGCTAATTAATCATGCTTCTGTTACGGAATTTAAAGCCGAAAACCTGAGGGCACATGAATATCATACTATTCCACTCACTCAACTTACTGTGACTATACTACTTGTATTTTTATCATTGAGTTCAACAACTTCAGACCATGAAAGCAGTCCTCCATTTTGATATTTTTTTCCCAACCTCCTCTCACTACAGGGCCAGTCTGTAACTTGTTCTTGTGTTTTGCTATCAGAGAGCCCTTGACCTGCTATTAACACATTCTGCTAGCTGATCTTTATGCCACTACATAACCTATCATTACTGCTCCCTTTGGCTTGTGTCCATGGCACCTTTATCAACTCTCTCCCAAGTTCTTGTGTCTGTGACCTTCTATTTTGATCCACTTATTCCACATCTCCCTCTCTTCAACAGTGTAAAACCCATCACATTTCTACCTCTCTTTAGCTCTGAAGAAGAATCACATGGACTCAAAACATTAACTCTATTCCTCGCAAACCAAATCTTTGTCATCAATCTTCAGCTATCTAATGCCTCACTTCCATTCCATGTACAATGATGGAACTGATTCTCAGGAGTAAATTTGAGGATCACCTGTACAATAAAAAACCATTCCATTCCAAATTTCTCACCATTGTTTTCAAATCACTCCATGGCTTAACATCTCCTTACCTCTGTAACCTCCTCCAGACCTGCAGTCCCCTGTGATCTTTGAGCTCCATTTCTGGCCTTCTCTGCATCCCCAATTTTCATAACTCCACCACTGATCATCAAGCCTTCAGCAGCTGAAGTCCTCAACTTGATCATTTGTTCCCTTCTCCACCTCTACCTCTACCTCTATTTTATCCTTTAAGACACTATTCAAACATTAAATAAATGCAAAAGACAAAACTGATGCAATAATATCCACATTCATCCAGAAGTACTTAGTGAATGATCCATCTCAGCCTCACTTTTGAGATCTCCAGCATCACAGATGAAAATCTTCAGTTAATAAGATTTATTCCACATAGAAATTAGAAGCAGGAATAGACCATTTCACCCTTCAGGCTGCTCCACCATTCACCTTGATCATGACTGATCACTGAATTCAATCTCCTGATCCCTCCTTCCTCCCATACCCCTTGATTCCTTTAACCCCAAGAGCTATATTTTATATTTTTTTTGAAACCAGACGATGTTTTGGCCTCAACTACATTCAATGGTAGTGAACTCCACACATTCACCATCCTCTGTTTGAAGAAACTTCTCACCTCAATTCTAAAAGGTTTACTCCTTATCCTCAAACTATGACCTGGACTCCCCCACCATTAGGAACATTCTTTCTGAATCTACTCTGTCTAACCCTGTTAGAATTTTATAAGTTTCTATGAGATCCCCTCTCACTCTTCTAAGCTCCAGTGAATATAATCCTAACCAACTTAGTCTCTCATCATATGACAGATCTGCCATCTCAGGAATCAGCCTGGTAAATCTTCGCTGTACTCCCTCTATAGCAAGGACATCCTTCCTCAGGTAAGGATACCAAAACTGCACACAATGCTCCAGATGTGGCCTCACCAATGCCCTATACAACTAGAGCAAAACATCCTTATCCCTATATTCAAATCCTCTCACTGTGAAGGCCAGCCGACCATTTGCCTTCTTTACTGCCTGCTGTACGATGTAGTGTGGAGAAGACACATCGATCAACTTTTAGTAACTAAAACTATTTACCAGAGACAGAATCAACCAAGAGTTCATTCACAACAAACTGTATCAAGTGAAAACTTGAGCATTTGTGAGAACCTAACCTGAAAACATTGGGAATGGTGGTGCCTCAGTTGAGGACACTTCAACACTGAGTCAACCTCTGGACATACGTCAACACTGGTGAAAACAATCACTGACAAGCTCCAACCTAAACCCAAAACACCAGAGGTTGCAAACACTTGAGCTTATGCCGACAACCACACAGAAATTGTCATCCAACTTATTGACTAGTGTGTTTATTAATTGCTCATATTGAGAACTTTGATTGTTAACGCTATACTGTATTTAATTGCTGGAAGCTCTGATAGAAAGTGTTGTATATTCATGTTCTTCCTTAAGGATGTCTTAAAGGACCAATCAAGTGACATCCTGACGAGGTCATCAACTATTTGCCTGGGCGGATGGGCAGTCTATCCTAACAGCCTGTAAATTAAACACCTTTCCAATAAAAATCTTGTTTGTTTGTACCTTCATGGTTTTTAAACCTATACTTTAACAATACAATAATCTGTGCTATCTTTTGTACCCTGTGCTCAATGAATATGAATATTTCTGAAAATAGGGACAAGCTGCTAAAGCTGTTCATCGGCACCCATTAGGACAAGCACAAGAATGCCAGATTTTAAACAATGATCAGAACCTATATTAATTAGGAAAAGGGCAAGCATTGCCATTGTGAAAGGGTGGTAGAAACGGGAACACTCACAGTATTTAAGAAGCATTGGAATGAGCACTTAAAATGCCATAGCTTACAAGGCTATGGACCAAGTGCTGGAAAATGACATGAGGACACGATGGGTTGAATGGCATCTTTTTGTGTTGTAGAACTATATGACTAGCCATTGCATAGCAGCATGAGACAGCCTTCCTAACCTATTACTAAGATTTTTAAGACACTTTGCTTTTCCCAGATTATTTGAGATGAACCGGGAGTGCTATATAAATAAATGATACATTTCTCAGAGGTGCAAGAACAGAGATTCCTGGGAGTAAATGTGTACAATTTGCTTAAAGTGGTAACACAGGTTGAGAAAGTTGTTCATAAGCATATGGGATGCTGGGATTTATAATTAGAATAACAGAGTTTAAACCGAAAAGGTCAGATGAAACTTTGTGAAGAACAGGATCTGCTCCAAGTGGACTCACGTCCATTGGCAGGCAGCGGGATGTAAAGGCATTGGAGAGGGTGCAGAACAGATTAACAAGTGTTGTCCTGGGAATGGGAGATTCTTTTACATGACGCTCTTGAATCCTCCACAGAGAATGACTCTCACTTCAAACCAAAGGCTTCGGAACTGCACATGGCTCTGATTCACAGTCCAGCCGATCAGAAAGATAGATAGAATGTGCTGGAATTAGTTTGGTGCTAAAAAGGGCAAAATAGCATGATTCAAAATGGACAGAAGACTGATGCTTTTGTATCAGCAAGGTAGACTTCTAGTAAAGGTTTCAGGAATCTTACAATATATCACCAACAAACAGACTCAAATCACTGTCCTCTGACCGTGATTGAGAAAATCAGCGCTTGGTGCCACTGACTTTAAACAATATACTGGCCTGAGCAGTAGCAGAGTAATGCACAGAACCTGACATGAAATTCTCCAGGGCTGTGTACAAATCATTAAGAATATAAATTCTCTTCACACTTTGCTGTAATACGCCAACTTTGTGAGAGACAATTGTCTTGATGCAAATATTTTGTGGAAAGGTGAAAATAAAATGAACCATAAGTGGGTAGGAGATCAATCGAAATACTGAAAAATATCAAAATGAAGGAAAAGAATGCCCCATGTGTTATTTCAAAATCAATTTTCATCCATGTTTTTCAGCATTTCGGAACTGTTCCATTTCCCAAACCAGTCCTAACCCCTACAACAACTACAACACCCCAGTTGTGAACACTGTAAAATTCCTAAACCCCCTACCCCAGGTCCTCTCAATCTTCAATTCCATTCCAAACATATTTCCCACTTTCACAGCATTCCGCTTTGAATAACTCATAGTCCAAGTAACATTCCTCAAGACAAATCTCAAACTTTTATAAATGGAAAATATTCTATACAATACACTTCATGTTCATTTTAACGCTACACCCTGTTGGAATGATCAACATGAATTGCCAGTTTAGCTTCCAGCTCTGCTGCCACATTGTGATAATGCTTTGGGGAAAGAAGCTAAGTCATAGACTGGAATTTTACCAGCACACCTGCACCTCGCAGAGCAGCATTCTCGGGTGGGACCTTAGGAGTCTCGAGCATGCGTGCTGGCAAAGTTCCGGCCACAGAATCATAGATGTCTACAGCACAGAAAAAGGCCTTTCAGCCCATTGAGATTGTGCTGATCAAAGGCAAACCACCCAACTATTCTAATCGATTTTCCAGCACTTGTTCCATAGCCTTGTAATCCTTGACATCACAAGTGTACATCTAAATGCCTCTTAAATGTTATGAGGTTCTTTGCTTTCACCACCTTTTCAGGCAATGAGTTCTAGATTCCCACCACACTCAGGGCAAAGAAGTTTTTTCTCACATCCCCTTTCAACATCCTGCCCCTGTCTGCGCACCCTGTGACTGGGTCCATTGGTTATAATGGAGAAGAGTTCAGCTTCATGGTCACCATTTATTCTGGAGTTGAGTCAGGCACTGCTTGCCATTGAAATGTGTGATTATTTTGTGTTTGTGTATGTGTGTGTGTGTGAAGGGTGGGAGGAGTGATGTGGTCTCTGGCCTCCTCCTACTCACCCTTCACCTACGATGCTTGGACGCTATGCTCCAATGTTCTGCATCATTAACCACTATGGGAGAAGTGATGGCCTCGTGGTTTATCGCTAGACTATTAATCCAGAAACTTAGCTAAATGTTCTGGGGACCTGGGTTCAAATCTTACCACGACAGAAATTGAATTCAATTAAAAAAATCTGGAATTAAGAATCTATTAATCACCATGAAAGCAAGTCACTCAGTTCATGGGCAAATAGAAATGAGCAATAAATGCTGGCATTGCTACTTGGCTCGCATTTACTGCCCATCCCTATTTGCCCATGAGCTGAGTGCCTTACTAGGCCATTTCTGAGTACAATTGAGAGTCAACCACACTGCTGTGGCTCTGGAGTCACATGTAGGCCAGACCAGGTAAGGGCAGCAGATTTCCTTCCCTTAGGGAGATTAGTGAAACAGATGGATTTTTCTGACAATTGATAATGGTTTCATGGCCCAAATGAACAATTCCTGCACCTAAACTGCTTTTAACTTTTTTCTCTTAGAATCCCTTTAAATGCCTCTTTTTTATCACCATTGAGTTTCTTATTTCCCATCAAATGAATCCCACCTTTAATTCTGTCCTAAACTGTTCATCTATCAGTTCCCTTACAATATCTCTTCTTTTACCCTATTCACTTCCTCACATCTCATCTGCACATCACATACATGGTCCTTTTCTTCAATGTTCATTTATCCCACTGGATTATTTCCCACATCCGTAAATATAACAATCTGCCAGTTTTGTGGTAGGGGCAGGCTTTCCATTGAGCCTGCCTCGCATTTGGTACAGTTTTCAACTCTGTGTTTAGAACCACTTCCCCCATCATTTTGATTGGTTCACTAACTTTGAACACCCACACCACATATTCCAGCTAGAATGCTGATGGGTCACTATGAAAGTGTAATAATTCCCATCACTATCTGATAGCCATAAAGCCAGTGCTGTTGCTAAAAGTTGTTTAGTGGTGGTGAATGCAGCCTCTCACTGCCCCGCCCATTCTACCTTTTGTAACTTCTCACTAGATGCCCTCCCCCCGTTACCAGATTTTGATTCAGGCTGATAATTTCTGCTACATTGAAAGCCTACAAGTCAGCACAGACCACAATCCCACCCAGACTCTATCCCCATTATTCCATGCATTTACTCTAGCTAGTCCCCCTAACATTAAGGGACAATTTAGCATGGCCAATCCACCTAATCCGCACATATTTGGAGTGTGGGAGGAAACCGGAGCACTGGAGGAAACACACGCATACGTCGGGGGAATGTGTAAATTCCACATAGACAGTGACCCAAGCCAGGAATTGAACCCAGGTCCCTGGCGCTGTGAGGCAACATACTAACCACTATGCTACCATGCTGCCCGAATGCCCTCAGTTCCTTCATCTAAATCATTAATGTATAAAGTGAAAAGTTGTGGTCCCAACACTGACCTCTGTGGAACTCCACTAGTCTCCGGCTGCATTATCACTCACCCGACGAAGGGGCAGTGCTCCAAAAGCTCGTGCTACCAAATAAATCTGTTGGATTTTAACCAGGTGTCATGAGATCCTAGTCCAACACCAGCATCTCCGCATCATCTTGAAAAGGGCTCTTTTATCTCCGCTCTCTGTCTTCAGCCAGTCAGCCAATCTTCTGTCCATGCTAATACCAGGCTGCTACTCCAATTGACTCTTATTTTAGTCAGCAGCCTCCTATGTGGCACCTTGTCAAAGGCCTTCTGGAAATCCAAGTCGATAACAACCACTGGCTCTCCTTTGTCTAACCTGCTCATTACCTCCTCAAAGAATTCTAACAGATTTGTCAGGCAGTATCTCTCCTTGATGAAACCATGCTGACTTTACCCAATATTACCATGCATGTCAATATGATAAAATAATATCACAGCTAAGAAACAGTGTGTCCAATAACCACAGACTAGGTGGATGAGAGGAACAATGAGGATGAATTAGATGAGGGTGTGGAGGCCCATGTTGAACACCCTACTGTCCAGCTAGCACATACCGCAACTGTAGCAAATTTGGACACCATACTCACCCACTTAAATGCAGAATAGCGAGGAGCTCTGACAAGCTTTCTCATTCCATCTAAAAGCACCTGTAGAGACAACCCAGGATGCACAACTTTAGTGCACACAATGTGGATGTGGGAGAGGCCCCACCCAAAAGGTAATATCCATGCTGTCCAGACCCAGAAAACCTGGTCCAGGTTCAAGAGGAGATTAACTACATGCTGGAGCACCGACAGGTAGAGATGAGCAGCAGTGGCTGGAACTCTCCAGTTTTACTTGTGCTCAAGTTGAACAGTTCCACAAGGCCTGGCATTGATTACTGAAAGGTGAACACATTGACCAGGGTCAGCATCTATCAAATAGGCCACCTGGAATATTGCATGAATAGGGTAGATAACACAGCCTCCATTATATAGATAGATCTACTCAAGGGACACTAACGGGTTTGTTTGACCATGCATGCAGGGGAAATCTCTACCTGTGTGACTCCAGATAGGTTATACTATTGTTGAATTATGTCACTTGGGCCAGAAAAGCTCTGGCCACCCTTTATGGTCTGTGAACCAAATACAGTGCATCCAATTGTGTAGTGTACCTAAGGGACCTCCTCGTGTACAGTGACACCTGCAATCATCACTTGCAGTGACAAATTTCACAAGGAGCAGTCCACAAAGGCTCTGGTGACATATTTAAGACATATGGTTGGTCAAAGACAAGTATTACCCAGAATTGCAAAGATACAAGCAATCATTTGGTTTCCCATTTCTACAATAAAATGGGAAATCATAAGAATTTTCAGGATGAGTAGGTTCAGCACTGTAGCTGTCCTGATGACAGACCTTTTTTTAAATTCATTCGTGGGGCATGGGCTTCACTGATTGGCCAGCATTTATTGCCCATTCCTAGTTGACTGAGGGCAGTTCAGACTCAACCACCTTGCTATGGCTCTGGAGTCACATGTAGGCCAGGCCAGGTAAGAACAGCAGATTTCCTTCCCTAAAGGACATTAGTGAATCAGATGGGTTTTTCCAACAATCAACAATGGTTTTTATGGTCATCAGTAGATTCTTAATTCTAGATATTTTTTATTGAATTCAAATTCCACCAGCTCCCGTGGTGGGATTCGAACCCGGGTTCCCAGAACATTAGCTGGGTTTCTGGCTTAATAGTCTAATACAGAAAAAAAAGCTAGAACAAAGAACAACCCAGCACGGGAAACAGGCCCCTTCGGCTCAACGAGCCCGCGCCGCCATCTTAACAAAGCATTTTCCTACACCTACCTTGACCCGTGTGTATGCATATGGTACCCCTATTGTAACCAGAAGCAGTATGGACCCAGAAATACCAGACAGCTTTCGAGAAGCTGAAAGCCATTTTAATAAACAAACCAATCCTAGCAGTGCCAGACTTCAATCAAGCAGTTTAAGAAGCCATTGATGCTAGTGACCTCTATGTTGAAGCTGTCCTCTTCCAGGAAGATGGATCAGGGATTGAAAGATTAATCGGATATCTCTCCAAAAAACTGAACAAATATCAAAAACCGTATTCCACAATGGAAAAAAAATCTAGATTTATTGCTGGCTCTCAGAGACTTTAGGTGGAATTTTCCCATCCCACCTGCCATGGGAATCATAGTGGGCAGGACAGAAAATTTGGCGGATCATGCAAAGATCCGTTGACCTCAGGCGGGAACTTCCGGCTTTGGGGACAGCAAGGCCAGAAAGTTCCCTTGTTTGTCTGAGAGGTCACAGTGTTTACCAACCACAACTCTTTGATCTTAGTAGAAAAATGCAAAACTCAAAATATAAGGTTATTCGACTGAAGTTTCTTTCTCCAACCATGTTGCCTAATAACCACCCACACTGCAGGAAATTGAATGTGATTGTAGAAGCTCTGTCCAGAATTTAAAGAGACCCAGTTAGAACGATGGGATAATCCTGACAAAAACTAAGGAAATAAACATACTTTTTAAAAATTTAGATTATTTCATAGTTTGAACATAAGAACATAAGAAATAGGAGCAGGAGTAGGCCATCTAGCCTGCCCCGCCATTCAATAAGATCATGGCTGATCTGTTGTGGCTCAGTTCCACTTTCCCGCCCTCTCCCCATAACCCTTAATCCCCTCTCTTATCAAGAACCCATCAACCCGCTTCTTAAAAATATTTAGCGAGGCAGCCTCCACCACTTCAACGGGCAGAGAATTCCAGAGATTCACCACCCTTTGAGTGAAGAAGTTCCTCCTCAACTCCGTTCTAAACCGCCTCCCCTTTATCTTGAGGCTGTGCCCCCTAGTCCTACTGTCTTTTTTGAGCGGGAAGAGTCTCTCCACCTCTATCCTATCCATCCCATTCATCATCTTATACGTCTCAATGAGATCTCCCCTCATTCTTCTAAAATGGAGTTGGGGGTAGGGTGTTAGCGTGGATAGAGGATTGGTTGTCAAATAGGAGGCAGAGAGTGGGGGTCAATGGGTGCTATTCGGATTGGCGGTTGGTGACTAGTGGGGTGCCCCAGGGGTCGGTGCTGGGGCCTCAGCTATTTACCATTTATATAGATGATCTGGAGGAGGGAACCGAGTGCAGGGTGTCGAAATTTGCTGATGACACCAAGATTGGGGGAAAGGCAAATTGTGCGGAGGGTGTGGAGAGTCTGCAGAAGGATCTAGATAGGCTGGGCGAATGGGCCAGGAAATGGCAAATGGAATTTAATGTTGGCAAGTGTGAGGTGGTCCACTTTGGTAGGAAGAATGGTAGGAAGGACTATTACTTACGTGGCGAAAAACTGCAGCAGGCGACGGTGCAGAGGGACCTCGGGGTCCTTGTGCATGAGTCGCAAAAACCCAGCTTGCAGGTGCAGCAGGTGGTCAGGAAGGCAAATGGGATGCTGGCCTTCATAGCGAGGGGGATTGAATATAAAAGTAGGGAGGTCTTGCTGCAGCTGTATAGGGCATTGGTGAGGCCGCAGCTGGAGTACTGTGTGCAGTTTTGGGCGCCGCACCTGCGCAAGGATATTTTGGCCCTGGAGGGAGTGCAGAGGAGGTTTACTAGGCTGATACCGGAGTTGAGGGGATTGAGCTATGAGGAGAGGCTGAATAAACTAGGCTTGTACGTGAATTACATTCTATTTCTTGTGATGTGGAGCTGTCACAAGGCCGTGCCCATTTATATTTGAAGTTATTATTTTTCAACTTACAACCAACTGGAAATTTTGTGATTTTAAACAAGACATAGAACAACTACTTGAAAATGCAACGCCACCTTCCAAGGCAAAGCTGAAAAACAAACAAATTGCCCTCAGGAGAGTGTGAAGAGACATTTCCTCTAATTCTGAGGTCCACTGAAACTCATAGCTCTCTGAGGAAGGGATACATGACTGCAAAGTGCTGCATTTTGAAACAATGGCTGCCACAGACTGGCCCACCCACACCTCTTGAAAATACATAATGGGTGAAGTATTGCCAGGCAAGACTATCAACCACTATAGAAAGAGATTGCAAGAAAGATTTCATCAGAAGAGAGAAGTTGAAAGTCTGAAAGAGAGAAAAAAGGCTTTCTCTCTTTTGAACCAAGTGGATTGCCTGGTTCAAACTTTAGGAGAAATCTACCAGTGAACTTATGTCTTGTAATAATTATTCTACACCTGACCATATCAAAAAATGCCCAGCTAATCCAAATCAGTTGCAATGTTTAAAATCTATGCCTGAATGACAATTAATGACACTTAATCATATATTATTTTAACATTTTTTAAATTGGATTCTACTTTCCCTTATGTTCAATACCTTTTTGAGTGGTTTGTGCATGTGTGTGTGTTGGGTGGGGGGGGAGTAGCGGGTGGGGTAAAATTGACTGCATGAGGGTCAAATGCTTGACATTATTGTTACTTTTCCTAGGGTTTAGTGGTTTATGACTTTGTTCTTTCTTTAAGTTGTTTGATTGACTCCTTCTTGCTCACGGCTTAAATAGCTATGTTTTGGATCCAGAAAGCCATGTCCTTGTTAAAAAGAAACCAAAATATTTACTGCGGCCAACCGAGGAGGTTGAATGCAGGGAAGCCAATTCAACCTTTCTTACTTAGCCATGGCAATGTATCAACTAAATGTGTGAATACTCAGGAAATAAAAATGCTTGTGATCTACAAAATTACATCCATGATGAGACATGAACATATCGTGGTCAAGATCATGGCCATACCTCTATGCTGCTGCTGAATTAAAACTCATACAATGTCCCACAGTGGAGCTGGAAAAAATGTAATATTATAGTATTATAACTTGATTGTTTTTATATAGTGAATTGATTACTGTTCATTTATTAAGTTGTCCTTAAAGATATGTATATACTATAAAGAATTAGGAGCTATAGGTCAATCTTGTTAGGTTAATATTTAAGTTTTAATCCTGTTATTAGTTCTTGTTCATGGTAATAAAACACATACACATCTTCGGCAGAACAAATTCAAACAAAATGAATATGTTGTGAAACCAGTTACTGTGTCACCAGATTTCTGCAGTGATGTCCTGCAGTTGGGATGACTGACGTCCAACAACCACAACCATTTTCCTTTGAGTCAGGCATGGCTCCAACCAGTGGAAACTATTCCCTCGGATTCCCATTGACTCCAGTCTTGCCAAGACTCCCTGAAGGATTAAATATGGCCTTGACGGCAGGCTGATACAGAAGGTGAAGTAAAACAGGATCCGTGGAGAGCTGGTAAGATGGATACAAAACTGGCTTGGGCATAGAAAACAGACAGTAGCAGTGGAAGGGTACTTCTCTAACTGGAGGTCAGTGACGGTGCTGACAAGGATCAGCACTGAGGTCTCTGTTGTTTGTAATATATATAAATGATTTGGAGGAAAATGTAGGTGGTCAGATTAGTAAATTTGTAGGTGATACAAAAATTGGGGGAGTAGCAGATACCGAAGAGGATTATCAGAGGATACAGCAGGATATAAATTGGAAACCTGGGCAGAGGGAATTTAACACAGACAAATGTGAAGTGATATGATTTGGAAGGTTTATTGCAGAAAGAAAGTAGGTACACAGAAATATTGGCATACAGAGGGATCGAGGAGTGCAGATCCACAGTTCCCTGAAAGTGGCAACTCAGGTGGGTAAGGTGGTCAAGAAGGCATATGGCATACTGGCCTTCTTCGGTTGGGGTGTTGAGTGCAGTAGTTGGAAAATCATGTATAAGACTTTGGTTCGGCCACATTTGGAGTATGGTGGATGATTCTGGTTGCCACACTCCCGGAAGGATGTTGGAAAGTGTGTCCAAGAGATTTACCAGGATGTTGCCTGGTTTGGAGGATTTGGGCTCTGAAGAAAGATTGAACAAACTTGGATTGTTTTCATTGGAGCATTGGCGGATGAAGGAGGAGCAGATAGAGGTTTATAAGATTATGACAGGCTTGGATAGAGTGGATAGTCAGAGTCTTTTTCCCAGGATCAAAGGGTCAATTACTCAGGGGCATAGGTTGAAAGTGAGAAGGGGAAAGTTTTAAAGAGATGTCGGAGGCAAGTTTTTTCACACAGAGAACATAAGAACATAATAAGAAATAGTAGGCCATCCAGCCCTTCGAGCCTGCCCCGCCATTCAATAAGATCATGGCTGATCTGTCGTGTCTCAGTTCCACATTCCCGCCCTCTCCCCATAACCCTTAATCCCCTCGCTTATCAAAAACAGTAAGAAGCCTCTCACAACACCAGGTTAAAGTTCAGTAGATTTACTTGGTAGCCCGAACTTTCGGAGCGCTGCTCCTTCATCAGGTAAGGACTCCTACTACACCTACAAACACTAACGTCACAACAATATTCATAAACTGCAAAGTAGATCAACCACAATGTGACATTTGGAAAAGAAAACTACATAGAAAGTACTGTAATTTTATTTTGATATAATACAATTTAAAATTTCATTTGCAGAATTAATTATTATTGACTCCATGAGTTCCCAATCATTGCAGATGTGGAGCAGTCAAAGTTCCTGCCTTTGGGCTGAGCACATGTGAATGAATGAAGGTAATACTTAAAGACTTACATAAATACTATTCAAAGATGTATGTTTCTTTAACTTTACGGTAACATATGTTAAAAGAACTGTATCCTTATCGTAGATTCATAAGTCAGGAAGAGAATTCTGTGGTAAAGCATGCTTCCACTTTTAAAAACAATAACAAGATGTAGAAATAATTCATTGCTAAACAAGAGCCACATCTCCAAACGAGATAGCAATGGAAGATATTTTATACAGAATAATTATCATCAAATCAATTAGTTCAACTGTTAGTTCCCACTGATGTGCATCTATGTGCAAAGACAGAGCAACCACCAGTGTTAACCGTCTAAGTTCCTATAACCACAAATTCCAGTACTCAGTTGTATCAACCAAATGTAGGCACATGATCTTAAGCGGCTCTTGTGTCTCCTTACAGTTTGCTGAAGTGGTCAGGGAAAGGCTGCCTGTTCATTGTCCTGTTCCACAACTATATAAGCACTATTTATTTTTTAAAACAGAAACGAACTGATATCATTTAGCTGAAAATGTCCGCTTTAAGGTAATTGGCAAAAGAACCAGAGCAACATGCAGAAAGAAAATTAAATGCAGCAAGTTATTAAAATCTGCTATGAATTATATGAAAGGGTGGTGCCTTGATGTCAATGTCAGTCACTGTCATCTCACCTCTGGAGTTCAGCTCTTTCACCCATGTTTGAACCACAGCATATTCTAAAGGTTTGGTCACTCTGTAGTCATAGCCAAGGTGTTGCCTGACCTGCTGTATATCTCTAACATATTTTCATTGCACTTCAGTACAGTCATAACATCTGAGAACTCAATTTTCTTGTCAATTTGCTGAATACAGTTTTATTTTAACTACCCACAAGAAAGTTATTCAATATGACTCATGAAAACAAAGACACATCTTGTAGAGATACGAAACTCAACATTTATTTTTGTCCATATGTTGCCTCAGAATGAATTATTCATCATGATTTGATGTGCAATGTACCCATCATATCAGCAGATTTACCTGTAGATACATAATGCTGGATACAGCACGAATGCCCTAGAATGACTGGGCTGGGGAGTGAAAATAGAAGAACATTGAAACATTCATGCAACCCAGCTCCATTGCGGCAACTGTTGGTTTTAACTGAGGTTTGCTTGGCAGGAATGACATAGCTGCTCGCTCGAGTTGGTGTCACCGTGAGCACAAGTTAGCCGGAGTTAAATGATTTAATGATATAATTACACAAACAATGGAAATGGGAAGTCAATTGATTTAACTACTCATATCAATACATTGTCTTCAGTATAAGTTTCCCATGCTCCAGAAACTTACCAGTGAAATGCAGGAACCTTTCACGGGAGTCCTTAAATTTCAAATTTCTCTGTGAAGTTTCAATGCTTACCTACTTTTGGCTTTCTATGACAAAAGCTCTGCAGAGAGTTCTTGTTAACATACAGGCTTTTAAGACGTTTGGAGTTTTTCAAACAGATACCAGCTGGATGAGGGTCAGTGGGTTTTGGGCAGCATTGGGAAATTAGGGGGTGAAAAGTGGGTGGGTACCAAAGACACTTTTGGCAGTTCATCAGAAAAGGAGGCCATTAACCATTACAACAGCAATGACATGGTGTGGTTGTACAATGTGAATGATCATCCAGAATTTGTTAATCATTCCTGATTGCACTTGAAAAAGTAGAGGTAATCCAACTTGTTAAACCACTGCTGTCTATCTGGGGCAGGTACATCTGCGCTGCTGCTTGGGAAGGACTTTAAGTTCTGGAAGTTCCAGTGCCAGGAAAGGAGTGGCAATATAATTGCAAGGCAGGATGATTTGTGATTTAGAGCAGAACTTGCTGGTGATGTTATTCCCATGCATCTGTTGCCTTTGCCCTTCAAAGTGGTAGAAGTTGCAGATTTGAAAGGTGATGTTGAAGGAGGCTTAGGAAGTTGTTGCAGTGCATGTCGTGGAGAAGCTGGTGTTGGACTGGGATAAACACAGTAAGAAGTCTCACAACACCAGGTTAAAGTCCAAACAAGCTTGTTTGATAGTAAACCCACAAGCTTTTGGAACGTTGTTCCTTCGTCAGGTGCAACCAGCACTTGGTATCAAGTTTCTGGAGTATTGTCAATGTGTTGCACTCATCCAAGCAAGTAGTGAGTATAGGCTGGTGAATGCCTCAAACGCTGTTGGAGGAAGTGGTGGAAGCAGATTCTATAACAATGTTCAAGAAACATCTGGATAGATGCATGAATAGACAGGGGAATAGAGAAATATGGACCATGTGGAGACAAGAAAATATTAGATTAGAGAGGCGTCTGCGAGGGGCACAGACTTGGTAGGCCGAAGGGCCTTTTCCTGTGCTGTACTGTTCTTTGTTTTGTCCTATATCAAAGGCAGTCATTCTCACCTCACCTCAGCTTTGGAGTTTAGCTCTTTTGTCTATGTTTGAACCAAGGTCGTAATGAGGTCAGGAGCTCAGTGGCCCTGGCAGAACCCAAACTGAGCGTCAGTGAACAGATTATTGATAAGCGAGTGCTGTTAGATAGCACTGTTGATGGCCCCTTCCATCATCACCGATGATTGAGAGCAGACTGATGGGCAGTAACAGGCTGGGTTGAATAGATCTGCTTTTAATTAGAGGACATACCTGGGCAATTTTCCCCATTGCCATAGATGCCAGTGTTGTAGCTGTACTGGAACAGCTTGGCTGAGGACGTGGCAAGTTCTGGAGCACCAGCCTTCAGTACTATTGCTGGAATATTGTCAAGGCCCATAGCCTTTGCATTATCCAGTACTCACAACCATTACCACAATATCACGTGGAGTGAATCGAATTGGCAAAATGCAGGCTTCTGTAATGCTGGGGAGCTCCGGAGGAGGTTAAGATTGACCTATTTGACACTTCTAGCTTAATTTCCATGCAAATGCTTCTGCCTTATCTTTTGCTTGTAAGGAATATCATCAAATGGCCTTCCTTTCCGATGGTTCCACTCCCATTGGTTGGCTCACACATCCATCATTGTGACACATCTCCAGTTTTCTTTTGTACCTGATACATAAAAGTATGCAAAGAAGATTAATTATTTAATGCAAACCTCTTGACCCCATGATTTTTCACCAGGGTTCCTCACAACAGTATTCGCAATTACAACCCGAATACAGTTTCCTCAGCAGAAGCCTGTGGACCCTGCGGGAAATTCCATTCATTTATATGTGTTCTAAGTAAGGGCAGATGGTCCTTGGCTGTAACCCCAGCCGACACCGCCCCCCCCCCCCCCCCCCCCCGCCGATGGAACATAATGGAATAAGCTCCTCCCATTCATGGGGGCAGCATAAATATATCTATCAAATCCCACCTTTATTGTGAAGAAATGTGGAAAGCAAATCACAGGATAGTCATAGGAAATTGTGATTATCACATCTGCTTTGCCATTTATCTAAATAATGGGCTTTATTTTCTATTTTATCCTTAATGTCAATCTTGAGCATTCAATTTAGCTAAAATTCCAAATCATAGGAACCCATGGAACCATCTATTCCCTCCAGTGCAGAAGGAGGCCACTCAGCCCATTGAGTCCTCACCAACTCTCCAGAAGAGCATTTAACCAAACCCCTGCCTGATCCAGTGCCTTATCCTCATAACCCTTCACATTTACCATGGCGAATCCACCTGACCTACACATCTCTGGGGCAATTTAGCATGAGCACTCCACTTAACCTGGACATCTTCAGACATTGGGAGGAAATTGGAACATCAGAGGAAACCCAAGCAAATATGGGGGGGGTGGGAAGAGGTACAAAACCTACCCAGTCACCCAATGCCAGGAACAAACCCAGGTCACTGGTGCTGTGACGCAGCAGTGCTAACCACTGTGCCACCTTTTGAAGAATGGAGTTATTGATTCCAAACACCATATGAAAAAAAATCACTTCCTGACTTCACTGCTCTTTCCAATTTTATGTTTTTTTTTGTGTGACAGAATTGATTCTATCCAATGGGGTCCCTCCCAAGCACATCATTCGGCCAGCCTGAGTGAGTGATGTTAAATTGTTGCACATTTCCCATCCTGGCTCCTCCACACTCCCAAACAGGCTGCTTTTCCATCTCCTCCGACTGCTCAGGTTTATTGCCTGAATGCATGGGTCATCAATTTGACCACGGTAACGTTCACTGCGCCATCACCAGCGCCCCGAGGAAAGTGCAGCACCATTCGCCACAAATAGTGTTAATGCTCCACTTGCGCCCCTTCCCACTGCACTATATGTAAACCTGACTGCATAACCCTCTACTCCTCTCTCCCTTCTGAGTTAATTCGACTTCGCCAAAACTGCATCTGAGGGCATCAGCCTCAGCCCCTTATGGTAGGGAGTTACCCCTCCTAATCACTCATTTGAGGTGCAGGCTCGCCCTGAAGTGCCTTATTATTATCAATGAAACCCTAGACCTTATAAAATGCAAGAAACAACGAATAAACCTTTATAGAGGGACTCTGAATGTGAAAGTGAGATCATTCTGCAGAGAAATCGCTAGAATTATAAATATGCGATACACGTTAGTGCATTGCACACAAGAACCGAAGCTAGGTGTGTGCGCGATCAGATTTTAATGTGTGGCTGGGCAGTGTGCAGGAGACGTAAATAAGATTATTTGCTCTGTGCACAATGTGATCAGGGGAATTTTAATATGAAACCCTGCTCCTCCCTCTGACTTCCCGCACGTAGACAATGTTGTTTGGTGAAGGTTAGAGGTCGGTTTGTTACTTGCTGGGGCTCCTCAGACATGGCGCAACGCTGGCATGTGCTGCTGCTTTCCTTAGCGGCGATTTCCCTGTGGGGAACGCCGGGCGGGGTGAGCGGATCCGGGCTGTATTCTCCGAACGACCAGGTCACCATCGTGAACGGGGGCAACTTCGACAGGATCATCTTCAACTCCAGCAACGCCTGGCTGGTGGAGTTCTACGCTGCTTGGTGCGGCTACTGCATTGACTTCGCCCCTACGTGGAAAGCGCTGGCGTACAATATCAAAGGTTTGGACTCTGACTTGTATTAGCCTGCGATGTGTGTCTGTGTGTGTGTATGTGGGGAGGGCAGAACTAATTTAAACTGCACCGGTTGGGAAATTACACTGTTCATATATTTTCCTGCATTGTAATCAGATTGGGGATTACTAAATACTGTCCCTCTCTCTCTAGCCTCAGGCACTGTACTTTCAGATACAGTTATGCAATAAGTTGTTCCCGGTTGTGTGTGTCTGTAGGGAGGGTTTGATGACATGGACCTAGTACCAATCCCAGTCTCCTCCTTCCCAGTCTACCAGCTCCCAGCACCAGAACCCTGACTTCGGACAACCTGCCTCACAGCGCCAGCGACCCGGGTTCAATTCCAGCCTTGGGTGACTGGGTGGAGTTTGCATGTTCTCCCTGTTTCTGCGTGGGTTTCCTTTGGGTGCTCCCGTTGCCTCCCACACTCCAAAGATGCGTGGGTTAGATAGATTAACCATGATAAATGTGTGGGGTCACAGGGATATGGTGAGAGAGCCGGGGTAAGATGGTTGCTGCAGACTTGATGGGCCGAATGGCCTCCATCTGCATTGTAGGGATTCTATCATTCTATGATCCCAAGAAATTGATTGTGTCACCTTATCCCATTAGTCAAGTTGACCTTTTTTTTGACTGCCCTCTGGCTGCTAATTAGCCAGAGCCACATTGTGGAAAAACTTAAAACTATCTTAACTCAGTGCAGCGAGCTCTGTCATTTGTGTCAGAAAGTTGTGGAACTCCCAGGGCTTTATATGTGGTCCTTCATTGTAGCCACAAGAGCTTTCTGTTTTTACAAGCAAACGATGATCCCTTGAAGTCATAAATCTGAGTAACAAGGCTTCACACATCACAGCCAACTGTCCCAAATGTGTGAGGTCATTGTTCATCGGGATGGTGCAGCCTGGCAGAGACTGGTGAGTCTTACTGACAGTTCCTGGAGAAATGTCTGATATCTGCCACAGTCTAAAACTAGCCAAAGCTTTCTTATACGCCAAATAATTCTTCCTTTCCCCAACTCCCACATTGCTACCCCAATCGCACCCCACTCCATCCGCTGCCAAAACATATGACTGTTCTGATTCCAGCCTGCTTCCAGGTTGCCAAACCAAGCATGGTGTCAGATAGTCAGAGCAAGCATTCACAACTGACCAGTCTGGAACAGGCAGTCGTACAGTCAAGACCGTGCCAAGTCAGGTAAGTGCAGGCGGAGGGTGTGAGAGAGGAAAATGGGAAGAGCTGGAGCAGTAGAGTGATTGAGAGTGCTGAGGAATTAAAATAATGGGAGGGAAATAAATGAAAGAACCTGAAATGTTTGGCAAAAGCCTGGAGAGCAGCTGAAAGGTGGGTGGGGGCAATAGGCTATTGGAGAGGCATCAAAAAAAGTACATAGAACCCCTACGGTGCAGAAGAAGGCCATTCGGCCCATGGAGCCTGCGCTGACAACAATCCCACCCAGGCCCTATCCCCTTAACCCCATGTATTTATCCTCCTAATTTCCCTGCCACTAAGGGGCATGGCCAGTCAACCTAACTCACATCTTTGGATTGTGGGAGGAAACAGGAGCACCCGGAAGAAACCCACACAGACACAGGGAGAATGTGCAAACTCCAAACAGACAGTGACCTGAGGCCGGAATTGAACCCAGATTCCTGGCACTGTGAGGCAGCAGTGCTAATCACTGTATGCTGAATGATTGAGATGGATAACAAAACAGCTGTACCAAGGCAGAATAATAAGTATTAGCAGGTGGTGCTTGAGAAACAATGCAGCACTCCATACAAAGTATTTTTAAGGTATAGTCAGATGGTCCTTAGGCACATGAGGCACTCCTTTTGGACAATGAAGGACTCAACACATGGTCAAATTGGACCCAAGGCTGTATTGGTGAAGGCTGAAGAAGAAATGTTGGCCCGGACACAAGAGTTCAAGACACAACATTGTTCTTCAGTTTTATCCTCAAAAGGCAGACAGAACCTCAGTTTTAACTTCTCAACCAAAGGATGATGTGTCTGATGTGTTGGAGCCGACGAGGGAGCAAGCTATCTTGGATCTGGGGTGGAGCCGACGAGGGAGCAAGCTATCTTGGATCTGGTGCTATGTAATGAGGCGGGTAGAATTAGGGACCTTGCGGTGAAGGATCCTCTTGGAGAGAGTGATCATTGTATGGTGGAGTTTCTGGTGCAGATGGAGGAGGAGAAAGTGGGTTCCCGGACACGCGTCCTTTGTTTGAATAGAGGGGAGTATGGTAGGATGAGAGAAGAATTGGCGAATGTGGACTGGGGGAATGTGTTGGAAGGTAGGTCTGCTGAGGAGCAGTGGAGGATCTTTAAGGAGATCTTTCTTGGTGCTCAGCAGAAATTTATTCCGATGGTTAAAAAGGACAGTAGGAAGAGAGGTAATAAGCCGTGGATAACGAAGGAGGTGAAGGAAAGTGTTAAATTAAAAGCGGAGGAATTTAGAGTAGCTAAGAGCAGTGGGCGAGAAGAGGATTGGGAAAGGTTTAAATGTCAACAAAGATTGACAAAGAAGTTGATAAAGGAGGGTAGGAGAAGCTATGAGGCTGGGCTAGCACTTAATATAAAAAAGGATAGCAAGAGTTTTTATAAATATATAAAAAGGAAGAGGCTGGCTAGGGTGAACGTTGGTCCTTTAGAGGATGAGAAAGGGGAGCTAGTGGTAGGGGATGGGGATATGGCGAAGGTCTTGAATAACTTTTTTGTTTCTGTCTTCACGGAGGAGGACGTGAATAATTTGCCGGGTGTTAGCGATGGAAAGGTGGTAGGAATGGAGGGTCTTAATGACATTACTGTTACTAGAGAGGTGGTGCTCGACAGACTGGAGGGGCTGATTGTGGACAAGTCCCCAGGACCGGATGGAATGCATCCGAGGGTTCTGAAAGAAATGGCGGAGGTGATAGTGGATGCCTTGGTGGTTATTTTCCAGACGTCGCTGGATTCCGGGGAAGTGCCGGAAGATTGGAAAACGGCTAATGTTACGCCGTTGTTTAAGAAGGGTGCCAGGCAAAAGGCGGGGAATTATAGGCCGGTTAGTTTAACGTCTGTGGTAGGTAAAATGTTAGAATCCATCATTAAGCAGGAAATTGCGAGGCATCTTGAAGGGAATTGCTTGATAGGGCGGACGCAACACGGTTTCATTAAAGGGAAGTCGTGTCTGACAAATTTACTGGAGTTCTATGAGGATGTGTCTAGGGCAGTGGATAGAGGAGAGCCGGTGGATGTGGTCTTTCTGGATTTTCAGAAGGCGTTTGACAAGGTACCTCACAAGAGGTTATTGCAGAAGGTCAGGGGACATGGAGTTGGGGGTAGGGTGTTAGCGTGGATAGAGGATTGGTTGTCAAATAGGAGGCAGAGAGTGGGGGTCAATGGGTGCTATTCGGATTGGCGGATGGTGACTAGTGGGGTGCCCCAGGGGTCGGTGCTGGGGCCTCAGCTATTTACCATTTATATAGATGATCTGGAGGAGGGAACCGAGTGCAGGGTGTCGAAATTTGCTGATGACACCAAGATTGGGGGAACGGCAAATTGTGCGGAGGGTGTGGAGAGTCTGCAGAAGGATCTAGATAGGCTGGGCGAATGGGCCAGGAAATGGCAAATGGAATTTAATGTTGGCAAGTGTGAGGTGGTCCACTTTGGTAGGAAGAATGGTAGGAAGGACTATTACTTACGTGGCGAAAAACTGCAGCAGGCCACGGTGCAGAGGGACCTCGGGGTCCTTGTGCATGAATCGCAAAAACCCAGCTTGCAGGTGCAGCAGGTGGTCAGGAAGGCGAATGGGATGCTGGCCTTCATAGCGAGGGGGATTGAATATAAAAGTAGGGAGGTCTTGCTGCAGCTGTATAGGGCATTGGTGAGGCCGCAGCTGGAGTACTGTGTGCAGTTTTGGGCGCCGCACCTGCGCAAGGATATTTTGGCCCTGGAGGGAGTGCAGAGGAGGTTTACTAGGCTGATACCGGAGTTGAGGGGATTGAGCTATGAGGAGAGGCTGAATAAACTAGGCTTGTACTCGTTAGAGTTTAGAAGAATGAGGGGAGATCTCATTGAGACGTATAAGATGATGAATGGGATGGATAGGATAGAGGTGGAGAGACTCTTCCCGCTCAAAAAAGACAGTAGGACTAGGGGGCACAGCCTCAAGATAAAGGGGGGGCGGTTTAGAACGGAGTTGAGGAGGAACTTCTTCACTCAAAGGGTGGTGAATCTCTGGAATTCTCTGCCCGTTGAAGTGGTGGAGGCTGCCTCGCTAAATATTTTTAAGAAGCGGGTTGATGGGTTTTTGATAAGAGAAGGGATTAAGGGTGATGGGGAGAGGGCGGGAAAGTGGAACTGAGCCACGACAGATCAGCCATGATCTTATTGAATGGCGGGGCAGGCTCGAAGGGCTAGATGGCCTACTCCTGCTCCTATTTCTTATGTTCTTATTATGTTCTTATATTAGAGCACTCAGAATTGCAAATGTGAAAACATACACAAGATAGACTTTAGCTGATTTCCTCCACTCAATGCTTCACCAGTCTCTAAACTATACCTGTCCATGTTAGTTGCCACCTCTTACTGAATGCAATTGAGTACGGCCTTGGGTACACTTGATGTCATTTATTTTCTAAGCCTCCATGTTTAATTTCTCCAATTGACAGAGGAGAAGGAGTCAGTTCTCAAACTTTCCTTTCTACATTCACAAGGTCTCACCGACCATGTACCCTTTTAAAGGGTTCATTTTATAAACAGCAAGCACATATTGTAGTGCATAATGAAGTAGAAGCAAGCACAGTTAGGGGATTTGATGCAAAAAGGAGCACAGTCATGGTTGAATGAACCATTAGGTGTTTTGTTTCCTCATGGTGTAATAATGCGTATATAATGTTACTCTTGTACCTTAAGCATACACACAAATGTTATAAGTAACACAATTTTACAAAGATTTTTTAAAAGCTTACAATGTTGTTGACAGTTCTGTGAGAATTTAAAGACCAAGCGCTGAGATTATTTGTATAAAAGCTATTTGCCATTACTGTGCGATATCTGATAGTAAAATTGCTACGTGTTGACAGCTCATTCATCCCAGCTTGACGTCAGCTCCACCGGTAGCAGTCAGCGGAGCTGAAAACTGCCTGAATCAATTCCTATCTATGCTTTAATGTCTGCAAAAGTAGTTTTGTTTCCTATAAAAGTTTGTTTACAAGTTGATGAAAAAAATGTCAGAAACTATGACAGCTCTGGAAACAACATCAATTGTTACCAAAAGAACCAAGTCGTGAGTCCAAAATAATTGCAGCACTCGTGATGGATGAGACTTCTTTGGTCAGCCTCTGCTGTCAAGCATGAGTCAAAGGGACAGGAGGAGGGTCCCATACTGTGGAGCCCTTTCTTAGTGCTAATGGAATAGAAGAACATGCTATAGTACACACGGCTGCTTGGGATTGATCAGGTGGAAGATAAAGGAGAAGCATTCCATGTTTCAGTGGATGATTTTGCAGTTTCATGTAATCAGTTTGATTGTTTTGGAAGGAGAGGCAGCAGAATGTTACTAGAACTCCCAAGGATTAGATTATTAGTAGGTTTTCCTCTGGTGGAGCGTCTAGACATGATGTGGGTATGCCGGCGTTGGACTGGCGTAAACACAGTGAAAAGTCTGACAACACCAGGTTTTAGTCCAACCTATTTATTTGATAATATACTCACAAGCTTTCGGGGTTAGCCCCTTCGTCAGGTGAATGGAGAGTTCTGGCCTCAGACAGAGCATATAAAGCACCGACAGTTTAGAGATTACTGATTAGAATGCGAATCCTTACACCTAACCTGCTGTTCAAGACCTGAAGTGGCTGATAATGTGAGTGGAAGGAGCACTGATCACAGTTTAAAGAGATGTGTATTGTCTCCAGACAGTACAGTAAGTGAGGTTTTGCAAACCCAGGCAAGTCACGGGGGTTACAGATAGTGCGACATGAACCCAAGATCCCTGTTGAGACTGTCCTCATGTGTGCGGAACTTGGCTATCAGTCTCAACAGGGATCTTGGGTTCATGTCGCACTATCTGTAACCCCCGTGACTTGCCTGGGTTTGCAAAACCTCACTTACTGTACTGTCTGGAGACAATACACATCTCTTTAAACTGTGATCAGTGCTCCTTCCACTCACATTATCAGCCACTTCAGGTCTTGAACAGCAGGTTAGGTGTAAGGATTCGCATTCTAATCAGTAATCTCTAAACTGTCTGTGCTTTATATGCTCTGTCTGAGGCCAGAACTCTCCATTCACCTGACGAAGGGGCTAACCCCGAAAGCTTGTGAGTATAGTATCAAATAAATAGGTTGGACTAAAACCTGGTATTGTCAGACTTTTCACTGTGGAGCATCTAGATCCAGGGAACATAATCCAAAACAGGAGAGAAGCTAGGAAACACTTCTTCATGCAAAACATAGTTTCAGGACATTTCTTTCACAAGGAATATATGCTAGCTCAATTAATAATTTTAAATCTGAGATTAATAGATTTTTGCTGGCATTGAGGGATTATGGACAGGCTATTGGTGAGGCTACACCTAAAGTACCATGTACAAAACAGTTTTATTCTCCTTTCTTGAGGATGGATACACTTGCATTGAAGCAGTTCAGAGAAGGTTCACATAGCTGATTCCTGGGTTGAAAAGAATGTCTTAACAGGAAAGATTGGGCCTGTACTCCTCTTGAAGTTCAGAAGAATGAGCGACAATCTTATTGAAATGCATAGGATTTTGTGGGGATTTGACAGGGTGGATGCTGAGACAATCTTTCTTTTCCCATGTGGAGGAATCTAGAACTAGAGGCTACATCTTAAAAATAAGGGATCTGCTATTTGAGATGGAGATGAGGAGGAATGTCTTCTCCCTGAGGGCCATTAGTCTCTGGCATTCTCTTGGAAAGAGAGCAATGGAGGCTGGGTCATTGGGCATATTAGAAACATTTTTAAGGAAGGGAACCTAGGGTTATGGTGAGGGCATAGGTAGAAAAGTGGATTTAAGCCAGCCGTTATCTTATTGAATGGCGGCACAAGCTTGAGGGGCCAAGTGGCCTACTCGTGCTCTTAATTGGTATGTTCCAATTATGAAGCGTCATAACAAAAGACTAAATTTGTAAGTAAATTGTTCAAATGTAATGCTGAACCTTTGGCTGAGAATTTGAAGTTACAATTCATTTGCAGTTTTGGTCAGTGATATACTCACTGTCAGAGCCCTTATACTTATCTGTGTGTTTTGGGGTCACAATGTCTGGGATCATGTAACATCACAAACAAGGATACTTATTTGAGTCATTTGTTGATGGGATCCACTGAGTGGGCTCAGTTTGTTGAATCTCTGATAATTTATTAACCTGAAGTGTTTTATCTATTATTGATTCTGACTCCAGTTTGAGAGGCTGGATGCAGCGTTAACTGCCTTGGTTTTGTGTCAGCTGATCAGACTGAACCTCGTTTCGGCAGCTCTAATGTCACCAAAGCTAAATTCACAAAGCTATGGAATCATAGAATCCCTACAGTGCTGAAGGAGGCCATTCAGCCCATCGAGTCTGCATCGACCACAATCCCAACCAGGCCCTATTCTTGTACCCCCTCGTAGTTGTGCTGTTAATTCCCCTGACACTAGAGTCAATTTAGCATGGCCAATCAGCCTAACCCACACATCTTTGGACCGTGGGAGAAAACTGGAGCACCCAGAGGAAGCCCACACAGACACGGGGAGAATGTGCAAACTTCGTACAGACAGTGACCCAAGGCTGGAGTTGAACCCAGGTCACTGGCTCTGTGAGGTAGCAGTGCTAACCACTGTGCCATTATGCTGCCCTTCTGTTGAACGCGTGGTCAGCAGTCCACACAAGCTGGCCTTCCTCCATCTTCACTATTGCTCAGATTGTGTGGCTTACAAAGCCCAGTACTTCTGAGTCTGTATGAGTCCTGCAGGCAGACTCTAATTTATCTTGTCTTAACCATAGAATTCTTCTCCCCACACTTTCTTCATTGCCTGGGCACTTTGGTGCTCTCTTGGGGCAAAGATGTAAATGTCTTTCAGAAAATGGATGCCCCACACAATCAAGTTTTGTTGAGCTTTCTTGGGTTCTGTATTGCAGTGTTAGAAATAGCAAATAGGTCTGTGTCTTTCCTGAAACATTGGTTCTTTCTGTCCTGTCATGAACTGGTATATATACTTGATTCAAGTTGCTTGTGATGTAAGCTTTTACGGAGAGGCGACCTGCTAACAGTGAGATCTGGGGATATGGATGTGTGCAAGATAACCAGATTACCAAAATGATCTCAACGTCTACTCCTGTTCTAATGAAAAGGAGGCTTCATTTTATCTTCTTTTCATCCCTCTGCTGATAGCACATTCCTAATGATGATAGTTGCATGTATTAAACCTCAGGCAAGATCATCGTCTTGTTATGTTTGATCCAACTGTGAAGTCTATGCCAGCAGTAGATAAAATCTCACTAAGATTGGTCTCTACAAATTTTTATACTAACCAACACAACAGATTAAAGTTTGAAAGGGGAAATAGGAATAATGTAACCTAATGAGCCTCTGGTGTAACACTCACCACAAACAAGCACCATTTAACCCACTTCAACGATATAGTTCAACCGTGAATAAGCAAATATACAATTAAAGAAATGAAGCAAAATTGAAGTGGAATGTTGCATTGAAACATGTTAAGGAGTCTCTGTGAGCAACAAGTGTTTAATTACAGGTTTCATTTAGGAGCAAGTTATTCTTGTTAAACATTCCAGACAAGCCCTTGTCAACTGTCCCTGCAGTGAATGTTACAATGCTATGATTTGATAGCTTAAACAGGAGAGGTGGAAATAAGGTTGCTAACTCCTGAGGTTAACCTGCAGCTTTCATCACATGGTCTCCTGGCTCCATCTCCAAAATCTCTTTACTTAATAAATGAAAGAAAATTAATAAGAAAATGGGTAACTTTGGACTTTTCTCCCCGGGTTGCGGTGTCCTGATGATTGTCCTTTAATTCCTGGGGGCACCAGGTCATTCCTGGAGAGTCAGTAACCAGAAACCATCCATCAAGTAAATGCTAAGAAGCAGGCACTAGCATTAACATCACAGCAGGGGTTACAACATGAGGATCAACGAACTATGGACAGCCATTTGCCACTAGCTAGCTGGCACAGACTCAAGGGATCATCATTGACACCAGGCAATGGCATCCAGTTAGCTGTCAGGGGAGGTGAAGCTTCTGGAGCTCTCCAGCTACCCTTTGCAGACAGGAGAAGCCACTTTCAGATACTTGCTAGCAGCTATGTAAGAAGAGCCCATGGTCCCACTGCAGAAATGTCCATCATTTAAGTTGCACAGTGTAATGCTGAGGGAGTGCTGTATTGTTAGATGAGATGTTAAACTGAGGGCCCCATCTGTTGTCTCATGTGGATGTAAAAGATCCCACAGCACTATTCTGAAGTTGAGCAGGGGTGCCCTGACCAATATATTTTTCTCAAGTCCACATCACTAAAAGCAGATTATCTGGTCACTATCACATTGTTTTATATGGGACCTTTCAGTGCTCAAATTGGTTGTTTTCAAAATTGCAGTAGTCAAGTACTTAATTGACTGTAATGTGTTTTGAGGTGTCCTTATAAAAGGCACTGTATAAATACAAAGTTTTTCATTTTGCTTGGTGCTTCCCATATTAGTAAAGATTAGATTGGTAACTGGCTACTGTCATACCAATTACCAGAGTGTTTCATGCCAGATGATTGGAAAATGGCTAATGTTACGCCGTTGTTTAAGAAGGGTGCCAGGCAAAAGGCGGGGAATTATAGGCCGGTTAGTTTAACGTCTGTGGTAGGTAGAATGTTAGAATCTGTCATTAAGGAGGAAATTGCGAGGCATCTTGAAGGGAATTGCTTGATAGAGCAGACGCAGCACGGTTTCATTAAAGGGAAGTCGTGTCTGACAAATTTACTGGAGTTCTATGAGGATGTGTCTAGGGCGGTGGATAGAGGAGAGCCGGTGGATGTGGTCTTTCTAGATTTTCAGAAGGCGTTTGACAAAGTACCTCACAAGAGGTTATTGCAGAAGGTCGAGGGACATGGAGTTGGGGGTAGGGTGTTAGCGTGGATAGAGGATTGGTTGTCAAATAGGAGGCAGAGAGTGGGGGTCAACGGGTGCTATTCGGATTGGCGGATGGTGACTAGTGGAGTGCCCCAGGGGTCGGTGCTGGGGCCTCAGCTTTTTACCATTTATATAGATGATCTGGAGGAGGGAACCGAGTGTAGGGTGTCGAAATTTGCTGATGACACCAAGATTGGGGGAACGGCAAATTGTGCGGAGGGTGTGGAGAGTCTGCAGAAGGATCTAGATAGGCTGGGCGAATGGGCCAGGAAATGGCAAATGGAATTTAATGTTGGCAAGTGTGAGGTGGTCCACTTTGGTAGGAAGAATGGTAGGAAGGACTATTACTTACGGGGCGAAAAACTGCAGCAGGCGACGGTGCAGAGGGACCTCGGGGTCCTTGTGCATGAGTCGCAAAAACCCAGCTTGCAGGTGCAGCAGGTGGTCAGGAAGGCGAATGGGATGCTGGCCTTCATAGCGAGGGGGATTGAATATGAAAGTAGGGAAGCCTTGCTGCAGCTGTATAGGGCATTGGTGAGGCCGCAGCTGGAGTACTGTGTGCAGTTTTGGGCGCCGCACCTGCGCAAAGATATTTTGGCCTTGGAGGGAGTGCAGAGGAGGTTTACTAGGCTGATACCGGAGTTGAGGGGGTTGAGCTATGAGGAGAGGCTGAATAAACTAGGCTTGTACTCGTTAGAGTTTAGAAGAATGAGGGGAGATCTCATTGAGACGTATAAGATGATGAATGGGATGGATAGGATAGAGGTGGAGAGACTCTTCCTGCTCAAAAAAGACAGTAGGACTAGGGGGCACAGCCTCAAGATAAAGGGGGGGCGGTTTAGAACGGAGTTGAGGAGGAACTTCTTCACTCAAAGGGTGGTGAATCTCTGGAATTCTCTGCCCGTTGAAATGGTGGAGGCTGCCTTGCTAAACATTTTTAAGACGCGGGTTGATGGGTTTTTGATAAGAGAGGGGATTAAGGGTTATGGGGAGAGGGCGGGAAAGTGGAATTGAGCAGCGACAGATCAGCCATGATCTGATTGAATGGCGGGGCAGGCTCGAAGGGCTAGATGGCCTACTCCTGCTCCTATTTCTTATGTTCTTATGAACCTACAGACAATACTTTTTAAAAAATTGGACACAAACGAGTTGTTAGGATGGCTGCCACAAATCCTTTAGCATTTGGGCAGCAGACAGTACCAAGTCTATGGTGAATACCTATTTAAATTTGGGCATGGGTGAAAGTGCCTCACAGACGCCTGCTGAATTCTCACATCTCTTTTGTTTACGAATGGGTCAATAAAAATACTGTGGAGTTTCTAGAATCTCCGTGTTTTATACTAAGCAAAAGGAAAGATCCCAATCTCTGCGGCAGATGGAAGTGAACGGCCATTATCAATTTCCCGTTGTATCACGAGGGCTTCCTCCATTCAGACTAGATGCGATGGGCCTCAGAGAAAGGTTCACCCACACCTGAGGATGGGGAATCAACATGAACACCTCACCTTAGTTCTAAAAGGCAATGGACTTGGTAAGGCAACCATGCTTTATTTGTCTGTTTTAAAAGACCAACTAAGATCGGTTTTCAGATCGGAACCAGCAGAGCCATCGGGTTCAGCCAATTTGTGAAGCATCAAACAGCCAAAATATTTAACATGTTTCAGTTTCAAAGTTTACCTCAGGATCCATCTGTTGGATAGTTGACTGCATCCTCCCATCCTGCTTTGAGCCCTTCACTTTCCAAGACTCTCACTTTGACCTTAAATCATTAAATCCATTCAAGAAACTGCAGGCCTGCCAAATGGAAGACTGAAAATCATAAATCAGAGACTGAATTAATTGTAATTTGTTGATGTGCACTATCTTAATCCATGTCTAATCTCTGTGCATGCATGCATGACATTGAGTTAGCTTGGGATATGTACTTAAGAATAAATAACCTATTCTAAACTCATAAAAGCTTACTACTGATTTTTAAAAATTTGAATACCTACTTCACGGGTAAGAAAAAGCACACCTATTTTCGTAGATAACATACTGATTACAGGTGAGTAAGAAAGCAAATACGTTCTGCCCATGACAGGATATGAAGGACTGATTACCTGAATATGAACTCTGTTAAGTGCACTGAACTGAATTGTGTTGAGCTCTTCTCAAAGGATTGAAGTAAGAGAACAATGGAACCCATGGCTTAGAAAGTGCTGAAGTTGTCAATTGAGACAAGTTGTTCTGTGCCCCTGTGATCCGTGGGGCCCGGAGACAGACATTTTAAGTTTGCACGTTTATCAGAAAATGACAAGGTTGAAAGCAATGCTGGCTTACCCATCTGAGGTTAATGGGGAGTGATATCCAACTGCATGTTCTGCTTAATACTGCAATTTTCTTGGTTGGAGAGTTAGATTAAAATTGCCTCCCAAAATATCACCTTCACCATTGGTTGCACTGCTCTATTCTGAGCTAACTCAGTTAATACAGGAAAGTTCCAGGGCCAGATTCTCCAGCCATTCACGCCAGTGAGATTCCCCAGTCCCACTGCAGTAAACAGAGATTTGGCTGAGTGCCAAATTCTCCGTCCTGTCTGGCAGTGGGGGCATGAACAGCTAGTGAATTCCGGCACCAGTCCTTCATCAGTCTGTTCTCTGTTATCTCGGGTGGAGTGGATTGAGGAATAGACATGGCCCAAGTGCTTGAATGCTAAAGTCAGGCAAAATGAATCATGTTTCCCACTCCTGGTAAGCATCTTGCGATTCCTGCTAGAAGTTGCTTCGTGGCATGTTGGGCGCGATGGAAACCGTGTGGCTTCACCTTCATGGCTGATTTCCGGCCAAAACTTGCAGCCTAGACTCTAGCAATAAAGGACAAAATTCCATTTGCCTTCTTAATTACCTGCTGCACTTGTAAACCAACTTTGATTTGTGCAGAAGGACCCCCAGGTCCCTCTGCACAGCAGCATGTTGCGCAAGTTTTTACCATTTAAATGCTAGTCCATTTTGCTGTTATTCCTACCAAAATGGATGACCTCACATTTACCAACATTGAACTCTATCTGCCAGTCCCTTGCCCACTCACTTAGACTGTTTATATTCCTTTGCAGACTTTCAGTGTCCTCTGCACACTTTGCTCTGCCACTTATCTTAATATCATCTGAGAATTTTGACTCACTACACTTGGTCCCCAACTCCAAATCATCTTTGTAAATTGTAAACAATTGTGGTCCCAACACTGATTGCTGAGGCACACTGCCACCAGTCACCAACCGGAAGAATACTCATTTGCCCCCACTCTTTGCTAGTTAACCAATCCTTCATCCATGCTAATACGTTACCTGTAACACCGTGCACCTTTACCTTATGCAGCAGCCTTTGGTGTGGCACCCTGTCAAATGATTTCTGGAAATCCAGGTATTCTACATCCACAGGTTCCCCATTGTCCACCACGCATGTAATGTTCTCAAAGAATTCCACCAATTTAGTTAAACATGACTTGCCCTTTATGAACCCATGCTGTGTTTTCCCAATGGGACAATTTGTATCCAAATGTCTCGCTATTTATTCTTTCATGATAGATTCAAGCATTTTCCCTACTATAGAAGTTAAGCTGTTCAAGGAAGCTATTGTAGATACATTTATGAACTCCTCCTTAACGCTGCCTTGACCAATTGACAAAAAGGTTAATATCCCCCATGATAATTGCTGTAGCATTTTTAGTTGCATCCGTTATTTCTTTGTTTATTTCTCACCCCAGCATGATATTATTTGGTAGCTATAGACTACACCTATCAGTGACTTTTTCTCCTTACTATTTCTAATTTCCACCCAAATGGATTCAACCTTGTTTTCCACAGAAAGTATATCTTCTCTCACTACCGCCCTGATGTCACCCTTAAATATGAGAGTTACACCACCTTACCTTCCTGTCTGTCCTTCCGCACAGTCTGATACCCCTGGATATTTAACTCCCAGTCATGACCATCCTGCAACCATGTCTCTGTAATGGCCACCAGATCATACTCATTAGTAATGATATTTGCCATCAACTCATTTATCTTGTTTCAAATGTTACAAGCGTTCAGATAAAGTGCCCTTATGCTAGTTTTTGTACCTTCTTTTTGAGTTCTAACACCTCCATTAATAACATCTCCTGAGTACTCTTTCCTTTTAACTTTTTTCCTGATTTTTAACCATCGCCCCTTGACATTCAGTAATATTACCATCCCTGAGTACCCCACCATCAATGTCCCAGGGTTTACCACCGTTGACCAGAAGTTGAACTGAACCAGCCATATAAATACTGTGGCTACAAGGACAGGTCAGAGGCTGTGAATTCCATGGCAAGTGACTCACCTCCCGACTTCTCAAATCTTGTCCACCATCTTTAAGGCACAAGATACAGTATGTGGAATATTATTCATTTGTCAGGACGAGTATAACACCAACAACACTCAGAGGTTTGTGGGGCTGGAGGAGATTATAGAGCCAGGGAGGGGCCACGGCATCTGGGGACCTAAAGTTGAGCATTTTAAAATCAAGACATTGTTTGATTGGGAGCTAGCATAGGTCAGTGAGGTCTTTGCTTTGTGTGGCGAATGGGACTTAGTGTGAGTTAAGACAGGGGCAGCAGAGTAATGGATGACCTCAAGGTCACAGGCCTCCACTGCACATGTAACCCTCAGAAATTTCCGTATAGTTGGAGCTGCCCTTTCATCCTAATTAGAAATACAAAAAGATCTCCTTGGTATAGGTGTTTATTTATATAATTGTTGTTATTTAAGTCTAAACTATTTTGATGTAACTAAAGTACACTAATATTTTTCGATTTGCCCCGCAAAGCAAATTAACCAAAAATGTATTATTTATTCAGCTTATTAAGAACCATTGAGATCATTGAACACAAAGACTGAAATATTTAAATACACAACCTAGAAACTTAACTTGGAAACTTCAAGTTTGACAACTCTACTTTTTCCTCCCTTCCAATGAATTGCAAAGACTGCCAAATTCTCAGCTTCGACTTTATTTACCACTTATCCGAAAGTAATTCAGTTCTATTTAATCTCCCACCACACCCTAACCGCCTCTTTGCCTCGCCATCCCAAAAGCATGTGATTCCAAAGGTCGCCGCAATTTTCAGGCAAGATTAATCAGCAGTGATGAGGAATGTGTTATGGACTGGATGAAATTGGAGCATTTTACACAGCCATTTGAGCCAGACGACTCCTGGTCTACATGTGTTTTCAATCACCATGATATAGAGCTAAGGACGTGTTTTGCATTTTAATTACATGCTTAAAGCAATATTGGTGTCCATCTGCACCAAGATCTTGACGCTCTTCACTGGTGCTGTACAGTTTTCTATTAAAGATTCTGAATTGTGGGTCTAGTCAGAGTGCCTTATCCAAGAGTTCCTGAATTTTGGGCCGAAGGCCTGCTTCCAGTCAGGATCAGCGTGAGCTCAAAGGTGGGCAGCAGGCAGTACACAATCTTGGCCACACCTTGGTTCCCCCATCATGGCGCATTTGTCCACTGTGGTTCAGGAATAATTAATTGGCTGAAAAGCACTTCAGGATGACATGATTAAAGTACAAGATAGTCTGAGTTCCTTCTTAAGGCTGCAATAACCCTGTGTCTGGTGCCATGTGCATTACAGAGACACTGTTTCTGTGCACATTTATATAATCATACTATGCGTATTGATAGAATGCTAGAACAGTCCTTTATTCCTACATGATAAACAACATTTGTTTGTTATGGGGATCTGTATCATGAGTCAGGACAAGATGAAGAAACTAAATTACAGGATGATAATTGAATTATGTAATAGAAAAAGGGTGGGCTTACTGAGGGATATTCGGACCTGTATCACTGATTATCTGTATGGTTTAGGGTGCATTTAGCACACCCTAGCTCTCAGTAATTTCACTCCAGTGATGATCTTCTCAGGCTTGATCTATGGCAAATTCTAAACATGTATCTCAAGTTTTGTTTTGTACAAGTCAGCTGTGTTTCTGGAATCATAGAATCCCTACATGGACTCTGAAGGAGGCCATTCAGCCCATTGAGTCTGCACTGACAACAATCCCACCCAGGCCCTATCCCCGTAACCCCATGCATTTACCCTGCTCATCCCCCTGACATTAAGGGGCAATTTACCATGGCCAATCCACCTAAACTGCACATCTTTGTGTGTATAGTTTTTACTTTTAAGGTGAATGTTGGCACCATGAGCTGAGCTGATGAGTTGGAGTTGGGACAGAACTTCCATCAAAGACCTCTGAGTTCAAAACTCTTATCATCAAGTTTCCCAATAGAAGCAAGATGATTTCTCCAACAAACAGTGAGTGGAGAGTCTGTATGAAAGCTGGGACTTGTGGTGTCACTTTATGCCGCTTTTTCCCTTTGCTGTTGCTAGGTGCACTGTAAAGTGACTTAGTGAGTTATGTAGCCAAGACTAAAGTGCCATCAGATGATGTGGTCTCAGCCAAGGCTGTGTCGGATATTCCTATGAGGGTTTTCTGGTGTCTTGGCTAATATCAATGCCTTAATCTGAACCAAAGTAGAAACTCATCAATAGAAACTTCCCAATTGTGAGATCTTTCTGTGCATAGACATACTGGCACGTTCGCCCACAACAATTCAGAAATAATTAACTGTTTGCAAAGTACTTTGGGATATCTGGAAGACATTTAAGTACTATTTAATGCAAGTTCTCTATGGAGTTCAATATGCTAGTGTGTGGTGCAGTGTGCATTACAGAGACTGTGCGCACACTTCTATAATCATACCCGTATAATGCTGTAACAGTTCTTCATTGTTACAAAACTGAAACACATTTGAGATTTACACACTTTTATAAATGAAGCTGTCCACTTCCTCCCATCCATCTGCCTAGTTAATTCAAATTAATAGGTCTAATATTTTGGTTAATTCCACCTCTACCGGCTGTGTCAGTGAGGACTGTGGAGAGAGAATGCTGGTCAGCCACAATGAGTAGAATGGCTTAACCAGTGCACTCAGTGAGATTGTATGGATGGAAAGGCTGTACTGGGTCAACGAGTCCACACACCATCAGTAGAATGATTTAACCCATACTCTTGATGAGACTGTATGGACAGCCTGTACTGGGTCAGCCAGTTGACATTGCCATCTGTAGAGTGGTTTAACCCATGCTCTGAATGAGGACTTCAGTGTCACAGATTTGGCAAACGATTTAAAGATTGATTTTGCATTGTTGTTCTCCGCTTCTCCTTCACAGCAAGAATTCTGTTCTGTGTGCAGTTATCACATGCCTGAATGCAGGTCAGAGAATCCACCCACAATGTTAAAGTAACACCTATTATCAAAGAGCACCTCTTCCTGCACAGACTAAGCAAGTTACCCTTCTTGTGTCAGTGAAATTTCCTGATGATTAATGTTGTGGAAAGGTTTGTGGACAACAATCTCAGAGGGACTTCACTTGACCTCCTTATTCCCATCTAAAATAGGCTGAGGCAGAAGAAATGGGCTGTTTGCACAACCATCATTATAGGGGATGACGGAGGGGTGAGAAAATCCATATAGTCCTCGCCACATTAATAACATTACAGTGATAGCAAGTGGCCAATATACTTTGGACTGAGAGGCTGGTCCAGAAATGTTATTTGTAATAAACATTTTGGGAAGAACATTTTTATATAGGGGGATAAATGTTGGGCATCATCTGCTGGGAAGGATAGGGAAGATACAATATCAGGGATGTCCCAGATAGGTTGGAACCATCAAATAACATAAATTGGAGAATATTGTGCTAGGAGGATATGTTTGATGGGTTAAATGAGCTTTATAAAATCCCTATAGTACAGAAGGAGGCCATTCAGTCCATCGAGTCTGTACCAACCACAATCCCACCCAGGTCCTACTCCCATAACCCTCACTTACCCTGCTAAACCCCCTGACACCAAGGGGCAATTTAGCATGGCCAGTCAACCTAACCACGCATCTTTGGGCTGTGGGAGGAAACCAGAGCACTGACGAAACCCATGCACTCACAGGAAGAAAGTGCCAGCTCCACACATTCAGTGACCCGAGGCTGGAATTGAACCTGGGTCCTTGCAGGGCTAACCACTGTGTCGCCCTAAATATCACATTATCTCTGATTATGCTATGCTTGTAGATAATCTTGTATTTGGAGGAGGGCTGGTCTACTTTCTGTATTGGTGAAAGAATCTTACTGTTTGTTCACCAGTAAGACATGACACTTTCTGTCAGAATGGAATACTGGTCAGCAAAGTCAATGCTACATTCTGCTATCGAGACAAATGGATCTTTAGGATTGATATCCAGGGACCCAAGAATTAGGAGCACGAGTAGACTATTTGGTCCCTCAAATCTGCTCCACCATCATAGTTGATCTGATCTGATTGTGGCCTCAACTCCACTTTCATGTTTGCCCCCACAGTAACCTTGACTCCATTGCCGATCAAAAGTGCTGCATAACTAAAGTCATTTATTTCCTGAAAATATTGCCTATTGTTCATACTCTAAAGCTTAAACTTCATACTGGTGGAAGGACAGTTGGAGGGCATTTAATATTAGAAGTTGATGATGCTTACTGTCATAAGTGCCATGTAATCAGACAAGATTTCACATTGTGAATGGGTGAAGGCTCTTGTCTTGTGTCCCATGCTCGAGTACAGCATGTCCATGGATAGAACAACTCATAAAATAACTCATTAAGAGAGATCATTGCCCTTCTATTTATATAATCTGGGCTTCAATTTGTTGTCAGTTCTATATTTAGAACTGCCAGATAACATTTTATTACTTGTCCTGTTATTCATGTGTTAGTGTTAGATACAGTGATAACATGCCATTTGCTGAAGGTTGAGAGAGGCCTGGCTGATAGCAGTGACACTTCACATCCTGTTTATTAAGAAACCTTATGGAAGAGCCAAAGCCAACAGCCTTGGGCATCATGAAAGTTGGAAAGGGTGGGACGAAAGAAGATAAATATGCCAAGCTTCTTGGAAGACAGTGCCAAATCTCCAGAATGTATGACATTGCCCATGTATGTGGGCAATGTCTTGGTGTTCAATCAGGTACTGGTACACACACACACACACACACACACACACACACACACACACACACACACACACACACACACACATATCTCCCAGCCCCTCCATTCAACCTCTTGCTTTATTTCCCTCTGGAATTTGAACCAATGGGAATGTTCCCATCTGAGTTCATCCAATAATAGATACTCTCAGTTACTCTCAACTCTTTATTGGTGCACCAGACAGACATTCACTTATCAATGAAAAGTCAAAGTAATGAGGTAGAATTTCCATTTTGGATGTAATCAGGAAATTGTAGGCAGATTGTGTTGGTTAGTTTACAGGCTCCAAGTCCACCACATTAGAAGAGTCTACCTGAACCAAAACTACTGGCAGAATCTTATCAATTCAATGTGAAGGGCATGGATGGACTTGTGACAAACTGAATCTCAAACAAGCATAAAAGATGGATAAAACACGCATGCAAATGGCTTTAGGTATAACTCATGTTTCAAATTCCTCAACTGTTTGTACTGCCATGGCAAATATCACCGAGAATTATACTCAGATAACCTGAGATACTTTCTAGTTGGGCAGAGCACTTGCAATTTCGGGAACTAAGTATCCACGGTGTGTTATTGAATCATTTTCACAGCATTGTGTTCTAGATGGGCTTACTTGATCCAACTCAGGCCAAAGTCACCAAGATCATAAAGCAATCATCTGCAGAAACATCTCTGAGTGCCAGTGACATTTAGGGCAGCACAGTGGTTAGCACTGCTGCCTCACAGCGCCGGGACCCAGGTTCAATTCTGGCCTTGGGTCACTGGTTATGTGGAGTTTGCACTTTCTCCCTGTGTCTGCATGGATTTCCTCTGGGTGCTTCGGTTTCCTCCCACAGTCCAAAGATGTGCCGGTTAGGTTGGTTGGCCATGCTAAGTTGACCCTAGCGTCAGGGGAATTAGCAGGGTAAATATGTGGGGTTACGGGAATAGGGTCTGGGTGGGATTGTGGTTGGTGCAGATTCGATGGGCCAAGTGGCCATTGCATTGTAGAGATTCTATGATTCTACGTTCCACCTGAGATATTCAAGTATGTTAGAAAATTCATGATCCTCTTCTGTCCAACCTGGAACCAGATCATTGTGCCCTGTGATTACTAAGATGCCTTTATAACTTGCAAGTCCATCTATGGTAATTGTCAAGACATTTCACTTCTCTCCTAGGATTCTAAGATAGATTATTCCCAACAGGATTCAGGGTAACCTTTGCTCTGGACGAGGGACAATCAATATGATGTTTGCTGCGCATTAGAAATCACGTGAATAGAAAAGGACTTCTCCATGGTGTTTATTGATCTGACCAAGGCCTTCAACAACATGAACCAGGAAGACCTATAGAAGATGCTGTACTGGTATGGCTGCCTTGAAAAGATGATCAGGATCATCAGCTTATTTCATAATGGCTAGTGTGATTCAGAATGTTGCCTCATCAGATGGCTCTTCTTCCACCAATGGCATCTACCAAGGCTGCATAATTTAATGCTCCAGTTCTGCTTGGTGTCTACTTTTCAGCCATACTCTTGTACACACTCAAATATCTCAACATTGGACTACACATTCAGTTCGGGACAGGTGGCCACCTGTTCAGACAGCTTCAAGACTTGCAAAAAGACCACAGAATAGCTACTAAGTGAACTCTTTTTTGTCAACGACCGCGCTTTCACAGTGCACGTTCTGGAGAACGTCCAGTTAGTTGTTTGTTCACTTATCCCAAGGCTCTGAATGCTTCAGGCCTACAATAATTCCAACCTCTCCCTGGGCACAAAAACTCCAAGACCATGTTGTTAAAATCAGCCATACACCCCTGAAGCCAGTCCAAACGTTTGACTATCTTGGGAGTATCCTCTCCAACAACGCTACATTGGATGACAAAATTGCCATTGCCTTGCAAAAACGAACTCAGCATTTGGAAGTCTCACCAGGAAGCTTTGGAACAAGCATGGAGCTTGTCTCAAAACGAGCTCAAAGTTTACTGTGCAGTGGTTCCCACATCATTTCTTCATAGCTGTGAGTTATGAAAAGGCTACAGGCCTGGCGTAAAGTAACTAGATGTATTCCACCCTCGCATCAATTGGCAGAACAAAATCCCTAAGATTGAAGTTCATGCAAAGTATCGCATACGTGGTATTAAACCCTGCTTTGTAAGGTCAACCATATGGTTTGCATGGAGCATTCCCATGTACCAAAGATGATATTCTACAGCCGGCTGACCCATGCTAAAGTACCTCCCAAACTTTGACACAGAGACATTCTGAAAGCCAGTCTCTGAGCCTATAATATGAACCTCAATACTATTGGCAAAACCGGTGCTCAACAGATCCAAATGGAGAAATCACTTGATGTCTAATAGTCTTGAGTAATCGCAATATTTGAGGAGCACAGAGTCAACAGGACAAGCAAACAAACTGCAAAGCCAGTGCCGTCTGACCCTGCGACAGTGTTTTCATATGTAATATTTGCAATCAGATCTGCCAATCAATATTTGAATTAACGCCACATATGAGATGACTGCAAACTAGCCCATAAAGAGCTGGTCACCTTACTAAATACTTTATACCTGAGTATGAAGGATAACACAGATCATTGTTAATTGCTATCCTGTACCTATTTAATTACCTAAGCCCCAATCTTCTGGTCTTCTAATCCTCAGAGTGGAAAGTATGCCCCAAGATATTCTTTGGAGCCCCACAGAAATCCCAGTGCACTGATTCTATGGAAAGTTTCAGGGAAGTTTGGATTTCTAATGGCCAATTCTCCTGCTCCCTGGCATCCTCTACAAAAGTCTCTGGACGGGCTTCTCAGGTCTTTGGCAGGATCTTCCCACTGATGCAACCCCTTACTGACATGAGCACTACCCCAGGTTTCCCAGCAGTGGGGTGGGTGCAATGGGAAATCCCTTTGTCAGAGGTGGGACAAAAAGAACCTGCAAATGTGGGCTGCCTCCTGCTGCTGAGAAATACACCTTACATTAACATGGCAATGACGTTACTATGAAATTTCCCTAGTTGCCACACTCTGGCAGCTGTTCAGGTACACCAAGGGAGAATTCAGCATGGACAATGCACCTAACCAGCACTTCCTTAGACTGTGGGAGGAAATTGGAGTAGCCAGAAGAAACCCATGGTGCACGCTCAACATAAGCAATCACCCAAGTCAGGAATTGAACCTGGTCACTGGCGCTGTGAGACAGCACTGCTACTCACTGTACCACCATGTGATAAGTGTAATTAAATTGAAGACAATAAATCAACAAAAAGAGTTTGATTCAAACGTTTGCATTTGAAGTGGTGATGGGCATTTTAAGACAGGATACCAGAGAACAACATGAATAGAAATTTGCATTTGAAGATGAATTGAAGATTAGCTATTGTATTTGTTTATTTTCATCCAAAATTAGTCACCTTAAAGATAGCGCGAAAGATCTTTATATCCCGGGAAAGTGCACTTCCAAAGGCAGTTAGGAACAATAGGGTTTACAGATAAAAGAGAAGGAAATATAAAATGTGGTGTGGGTAGAGAGTGGTCGTGTGATGTCATAAAGAAAGTGCTGGGTTTAGAGAGAGCCATGACAGAAGCAAAGTGAGCTCTGGGAACCTTCAGAAATGTGCTTGTCTTTTCCAGAACAAACCTTGGATTTTCTTTTTCAACTGAGAGAGGGAGAAGCCTTGTGAAATGCTTCCACTACAGCAACAGTGAATGTCCATTGGTAATATTACTGGAATTTTTATAGATTAGTAATCCATAGGGATGGTTGCCTGGAAAAAGATGAGTTTAACTGAGCAGAAATATTTTGGAAAATGATTGCAGGACTACTTTTAACTGTGTAAGTGTAATCTTGTATGTTTAAATTTTCTTCCCTGTTTGTTAATAAATGTTTTAATTTAGTATGTAAAATCTCCACAGTGATGTTGGAAGTTTTGCTGCTGATTTCAGTGCATATGTCTTCTAATAAAACAACAAATTATAAATTGTAGTAATAGTGTGATCAAGTTTCCCTTTGGGACTTGGTCAACATAGCAATTACCGCCTGCCATGTCATGGCAAGTTGGAATTTGTTTGTAAGAGTTTGCATGTCCAGGGAGAAATAAGATCAGTTGAGTCATTTGGTCTGTTTATTGTATTGGTGTCAGTAGGTTGCAGGACAAACCACAGTTGGATTGAAGCAATGTTCAAAGCAGGTTTGAAATAAAAACAAGTGCTGGAAAAACACAGCAGATCTGGCAGCATCCATGGGGAGGGAAGCTGAGTTAACGTTTTGAGTCCAATGCAACTCTTCTTTGGAACTGGGAGCAAATTTGCCAGCATTCTCTGCTTGAACCACAGTTGGATATTAATTCAGAATGTAAGGAGAGCTTCAAGGACAATTTATGCCCAGTTGAAACCTAAACAGGTCACAGCCATTACAGATTTGGTTTTCAGGAAACTCTACTTGCACTTAATTGGATAACTGGAGTCTTGAGTCTTAAATTGACAGAAACCTAAACTTTCACCAGCGTCTGTGTTGCTGAACAATTGGTGACAACAGCTCTGTAGATGCAATTAAGTTGAGTGCACTGTACAATTTGATCGACTGGTATATACTAGTGCTTTCTGCTCTACATCAACCTCCACCCACCTTACTTGATGTAATGTTATCAGCGTAACCTTCTATTCCCATCTGCCTTCAGTTTATCCAGCTAACCTTTAGTTTGCCTCAACCAACCATGCAGTCACAAGTTTCACATTCTCAATACCTCTGGCAAAAGAAGTTTCTCCAGAATTCCTGATTGGATTTATGAGTGGCTAGCTTATACTTGTAGCCTGCAGCTTTGGCCTCCAGAAACATCTCTACATCTACCCTATTGTTGATTGTCTGAAAATCACATCTGGTTCACTAATGGCCTTTAGGGAAGGAAATCTGTTGTCTTTACCCAGTCTGGCCTGCTTGTGACTCCAGAGTCATGGCAATGTGATTGGCTCTCACCTGCCCTCAGGCAACTAGGGATGGGCAATAAATGCTGGCCAGCCAGCGATGCCCATGTCCCAAAAATGAATAACGAAAAATTCAGAATTCAGGAGAAACCTCTTTATATTTCAGGTGAAGTTAGATACGTAAATGAGGGAGAAAGAAATAGAAGGATATGCTGATTGGGCTAGATGAAGTACTGTAACAGGAGGCTCATATGGAACAAAGGTGCTGGTCATTTGAGCCAAGTGGCACTTTTCTTTGCTGTAAATTATGTAGGATCCCACATAAAACATTTAACGGTGAACAAAAAATGATTGACAACTGATGGAGGCACAGTGACTGATCTTCCACTGCTTAATTGTACGTTTGTGTGATTTTTATACAGTAGTTTGTATTCACCCTTTTTCATTTTGCTGAGACTGATCAAGAACAAAATTAACATTCCCTTTCTTCTTAAACAATGTTTTCCATTCAAGAACCAGCTCATTTAACTATTTAGACTTAGATCCTCTACACATGCAGCGTGGTGCTTCCATGTGACAAGGGCAACAATGGCTTAACATCTTCCGCAAATCAAATGTCACACAGCATTCCACATGCAGCAAGACATGGACCACATTCAGGATTGGTCTGATTTGTGGCAAGTAACATTTACACCATACAAGTGCCACACAATGACCACCTCCAACAGAAAAGATTCCAACCATCACCCCTTGACATTCAATGTATTATTGCCTCTTAATTCCTCACCACTGAAATCCTAGGCATTACCATTTGACCTTAACTATACCAGCCATATAAATACTCTGGCTACAAAAGTAGGTAAAAGGTCAGGCCTTCTGAGGTAACTAACTCCCCTCCCCTCCTCTCTTTCTCCAAAGCCTGCCCAGCATCTGCAAGACACAAGTTAGGAATGTGATGGAATACTCTTCACTTGCCTAGATGACTGCAGCTCCAAAAATACTCAAGAAACTTAACATGCTTCAGGACAAAACAGCCATCTTGCTTGGCACCTCATTCACCCGCACAAATGTTCGCACCATCCATCGACACACAAGTGGGATTTTATGGCCTTACTTGGGCAGGACTGGAAATCCGCCCCCCCCCCCCCCCCCCCCCAAATCCCAAGATCAATGGAGATTTCCATTGTCGGATTCTTGCCTGCTGCAATCCTGGGTGGGCAAGGTGGTAGAGTTCCATACACAGTGTCAGCAGTGTGCACCATCTCCAAGATGCACTGTAGCAATTTATCAAACCTCCTTCGAAACATGTAACTTCTACTATCTAGAAGGACCAGGGCAATAGATGCATAGGAACGCCACCTCTTGCAAGTTTCCTTCCAAACCACACACCATCTTGACTTGGAAGTGTATTGCTATTCCTTCACTGTTGTTGGGTGAAAATCCTGAAATTCGTTTCCTAACAGCACTGTGGATGTAACCACATCACGTGGACTGCAGCGGTTCAAGGGCAGTTAAGGATGGGTGATAAATGTTGGCCTAGTCAGCCACGCCCATGTGCTGTGAAGAGATAAACAACAACAGAGGATAAACAGGACATCCTAGAAAGTGCCAGCAGGATGTTACTGTTTCTAGGGTGTTCTCTACATTAGAACTGAAAGATAAGTTTATCTTTTAGTAAGAAAAGATTGTGGAAGAAGAGATGGGTGACAGAATTAGTGACACACGCCAAGTTAATGGGCTCTTCTTTTATCTGACAACATAAAAGCTTCCTCTCTCTGACCTTTTGTGTGAGCACCGCAGTACCAAAAGTGTTGACGTACTTTAAAGCCACACATGCAGAGTTGATTACAGAGGCTGAGTCAGTTTGAGGAAGACGCCTGGTGCGTGCTGGAAGAGCTGCTCTTTATGGAGTTCAAGAATCTTCTTCCCTCGTAATCTGCATCCAAAATGCCAAAACGTCTGCTGCTCCCATGGCAACTGGAGACTAAATTTACAGATATACGCACAAGGCTTTGGTGCTGACCATGTTACCATAAAGATAATACCGTGGAGTAACAAGATTTGATTTATTCACACCCTTCTGCCCCCCCCAACAACCCCTGCCAACCATTGTGTTGTCTTCTTGTTCTGATAAGTAACTGAATGGTTATGTTCCACCCTCTGCATTTCTCCCCCAAGCTGGTGGCCTCTAAGTCTTCATCCCAGACTCCATTCTGACTTTCTGTTATTGGTTGTACAACCATTCATTGATAATCATTCCTATTCATTAATTGAATAGAAAAAATGACTGCAACTTTTCCTTTCAATTTTCTGCATAATTTTTCACCCCTTCTCCTGAATGCATAGGCTGCATGTTGGCATATGGTTCCATTGGCACAAGGCACCCTCTTGGCACTAACTTGGTCACTTCGGCACAGTGGCACGGTTAGCACTGCTGCCTCACAGCGCCGGAGACCCAGGTTTGATTCCCAGCTTGGGTCACTGTGCAGAGTCTGCATCTTCTCCCCACGTCTGCGAGGGTTTCCTCAAGGTGCTCCAGTTTCTTTCCACAGTCGGAAAGGCGTACTGGTTAGGTGGATTGGCCATGCTAACCTCTCCTTCAGTGTACCCAAACAGGCACCGGAGTGTGGCAACTAGGAGATTTTCACAGTAACTTCATTGCAGTATTAACATAAGCCTTTATGTAACACTAACAAATAAAAAACATTTTGGTCAGTTATTTGACCACAGTGGCAGTTTTGTTTTGCAGAGCCAACAACATGTTGATGCTGTGGATTTGAGCAGAATTAAAGAGAAGAGTCCCAACTTCTGGCTCTTCCCACTACAGAAATATTTTGAACTGAAGTATATCAGTAGACTATACAAGATAGAAAGCGTTGGACTTGTATCTACTACATGTTGTGCTGGGTTCCAGAGGACACTTGTCCTGGGCCCAGCAGTGGGATAGAACTTTTAATGATCATTTACGATGGCCCTTACTGCTACATGTACTGATTGGAAAGAGTGACTTTCATCTGAATAAATTTTGCACATGCTAGTCCCTGATGGGTCAAGAAAAGAGAAAACAAAAGGTTAGGCACTGGATCTTGATGTGGCATGTGTGTGCGTGTGTGTTTGTGTCTTACTAAAACAAACTGAATCTCAAAAAGCTACATGAGGGCAGCGTAGTGGCACAGAGGGCGGCACGGTGGTTAGTACTGATGCATCACCAGTGCCAGGAACCTGGGTTTGATTCCTGCCTTGGGTCATTGTCTGTGCGGAGTTTGCACATTCTCCTCGTGTCTGCATGGCTTTCCTCCGGGTACTCTGGTTTCCTCCCGCAGTCCAAAAGATGTGCTGGTTCGGTGCCATGCTGGTTAGTTGGCCATGCTAAATTCTCCCTCAGTGTGCCCGAACAGGTGCCAGAGTGTGGTGATCTTCACAGTAACTTCATTGCAGTGTTAATGTAAGCCATACTTGTGACTAAACTTTAAATTTTTCCTTTGGATCAGAGCTGTTGGTGGAATAATGGTCAAGAGTTTAACTCATCAGTAAGGGTATAACTGGAGGGATTCACATCCGTTTGCTCTTATATTTTGCTGTGAGACTTACCTAATCCATATCACCTTTTTCAGAGTGGAAGCCTGCAGTGAGCCTGGCTGTCGTCAACTGTGCAAACCCGAAGAATTCAAATATCTGTCGAAGATTTTCAGTGCTCAAATACCCGACAATGAAGGTATGGAGCATTGGTGCTTTGTTTCCCAAGAAAATGCATAAGGGATAGAGTTAGTCCAGTTCCAGAAGTTAAAGTGTTCTGCTTGGATCTGAGAGAGCTTTTAAATGAAGTGGCATTTGTCAAATTCACCTGTAAACCTTGCATTAAATCGGAACTAAGCCTGCCAAGTGTGAATTGAACCACAAATTCAGTCACTTTTGTTTGACACTGCAAGGGCTGTCCTCATCTGTGTGCAGTGGCCGAATGCTGTCTGTCTAGTGAAAGAGACAAGGCGTAAGGGATTGAACCTGTTTTCCAGGAACCCTGCAGGCACTAAAATGCTGCTTGGGATGGGTAGAGCCAGTGTCTGTGAGGGTGAACGCTTGCTCCTCTATACCAGAATTCGTTCAAATGGAGAGGTAATGTGCATGCAGGAGAGTGTCATCTTCACAGAAGCAGAAAATCAAGGCTGCACTTGGGATCCCTGCCTCCTAAAATGGCAGTGAAAAAGTTTTCAAAACTACAGACGCATGTTTCACACAGCATACAAGAGGATCAGTGTAGCTCATTGGTTGTGGGCCAGCACTTCAATCCAGTTCAACAGGTAACCTTTCACAGAGGCTGTTAGAACTGTGCCGCGCCATCATTGCTCAGCAGAAGCTGGATTGTGGGTGCAAAAGTATAGCTCATAATTAACCCGACTAAATGATGCCCAGTTACTCTTTTGAGAGTTACTGTGAAATTCCCCTAGTCGCCACACTCTGGCATCTGTTCGGATACATTGAGGGATAATTATTTAGCATGGCCAATGCATTTAACCAGCATGTTTTTTGGACTGTGGGAGGAAACCAGAGCACTCATGCAGACAGGGGGAGAATGTGTAAACTTCACACAGACAGTGACCCAAGCAGGGAATCAAACCTGGGCCCCTTGATGTGAGGTAACAGTGCTAACCACTGTGCCATCGTGCTTCTGTGCTCTCCCCCCACAATTGATAACTTGGCTTTGGGTTGAGATCAATCAGGCTACCGGCTGCTTTGCTCTGTTACTTAAATCCAGCTGAGTAATGAACAATTGTTTGGACGGCTTCAGCAAAATGCCCCTGTTGAGCTGGAATGAGAAATTGGCTGCAGCTCAGGAGTTTCACTGAGCCCCTCTGCTCTCGGTGAAAAGCATGTTTGCAGATTTCAAAATTGGCAGCACAGGTTAGTGTTGGGAAAAACACGAACGTTGCCAATATTTAACCTAGTATTAACTTAGCAGCGAAAGGTCAGGGATAAAGTCAGGTGTACCTCAGATCACTGGAGCCAACCCTAATTTGACGAAGTTTTTAATTGTGCAATTAGGCATAAATTGAGGTTTACCAATTACAGTACCTACTAATTGGATTTTATACAATAATTTCATAAAAGTACAGACCATTCACGTGCTCCCATTTGGATCTTAATGTTTCATCTCATTACTTCCTGCCTTACTGATCGATTAGCTCGGCTTGTCAACTCTCCATTTGCAACTGGCTGTTTATTCAACAGGTCAATGCCTCCAGTGTGCATTAAAAAGAGTTTGCACGAGTTCTGTTTTTGTGTGCCCATTATCATTTTCAGCCTAAGCTGCTGGCAAGCTGCAGTGTGAAAAAGCGAGCCAAGTCTCTCCCTGCTGATGTACAGCTCCTCAATCAGCATGCCCTCAGCTGTGCCTCCTCTTGGTAACTGGTTGCCTCATGGCCCCAGACTAAAGCTTTAGAGGAACCAAGAGCAGGTTTGGCCCTCTGGTGTGCAAAGTGCAGGCCCGGTGGCATGTAGACAAACCCTGGCGCTCTTGAACCAAACTCTCTGCCACCCTCCGCAGCCTTGTGCTGCCTCGGAAGGGTTAAGGGGATAAATCCTGACAAATTTGGAGTGAACACAAGGGGGGATTGAGGTCAAAATATGTCAGTATAGATTTGGCAACTCCTGCAACCAGGCCGGTGTCAAACATGTGGTTTGCATTTCTCTAAACTCAACCGAGGATATCGCAAGACAAGCCTAAGGTTTGGGCAGCTCAGGATCTGAATAAACTTGCCCAGACTTCTGCTTTGGCAAGGACACCTCAGTTTCATTGTTGAGCAATAACACAACAGGAGAGGCAAAGTTATGAGCCTAAATCAATTGGTGAACTGGTTCTTCCTGCTGTCTCCGATTAATATGTTACAAATCTCAGCATTAAAATTAATGATTCAGCAAAGCTCATTTGGAAAAGAGAACACCAAATTTTTAGCACATTTGAACATAAAAGTGTAAGAAATAGGAGCAGAACTAAGCCATACTCAAGCCTGCTTTGCCAATTAATGAGATCACGGCTGATCTGATTGTGGCCTCATCTCCACTTCTTCCCATAACATTTGACTCCACTATAGTTCAAGAATCTGTTTATCTCATGCTTGAATGGCTTCAGTGTTCCAATGAATTCCAAAGATAAACACCCATATGAGAGGAAATTCCTCCTCTTCTCTACCCTACGTGGGTTACCCCTTATTTTGAAACCGTGTCCCTTGTTTTGCATTTCTCCACAATATCTCTCAGCATCTACTCTATCAAGCCCACTCAGAATGCATTTTCCATAAGATCACTTCTCATTCTTCTACACACAAATGAGTACATAGCTAACTTATCCATCTGTAATAAGGCAGCCTCTTCATCACAAAAATTAGCCAAATGAGCTTTCTCTGAACTGTCTCCAAAAGAAATGTATCCCTCAGGTAAGGAGAGCTGAACTGTGCACATTACACTAGGTGTGGTCTCGCCAATATTCTTTACAGTTGTGCTTGCTCACTGTTTTGAGTTTTGTGCACAGACACCTAGTTCCCAATGTACCATAGCATTTTGGAGCCACTTTTCATTGAAATTATAGTTGGCTTTTCTATCCTTCCTGCCAGTGAATACGCTCTCATTTACCCACATCATGAAGCATCTGTGAAATTTTTGCTCACTTCTCTATATCCCTTTGAGACTCTTTGCCTGGAGTGTTATGGCCGCTCATGCCGGCAGGATTTTTCCATCCTGCTGCAATGAACAGCAATTTGGCTGGGTGACAAATTCTCTGACCTCACTGCAGCAGGAACATGGTGTGAGCGGCTGGTAAGATTTCACTCTTTGCATCCTCTTCACAACTTGCTTTCACGCACATTTTTATATCTTCAGCAACTTTGGCTGTAATACATTCTCTCTCTCTCAATCCAAGTCATGAGTAAATAGTTGAGGCGACATTACTGATCACTGAGGCACCCAACTATTACAGTTTGAAAATCTAAAAGTCACCCATTTATCTGACTATATTTTCTGTTAGTTAGCCAATCCTCTAACCATGCTACTTTATTACCACCCCATCCCACCATCCCTGCAACATGAGCTCCTATCTCATGTAGTATACTTTTATGTGGGGTACATATCAAACTTTAGACAACCAGTTTAGAACACACTATATCTACTCATTCCCCCTCACCCGCCCATCTTGTTACATCCTAAAAGAACTCTGATCAATTTAGTGAACACAACTTCCCTTTCATAAAACCAAGCTGACTGTGCATGATCATATTATAAATTTTCTAAATGACCTCCTACCACTTCCTTAATAATGGATTCAAGCATTTTCCCAATGGCGGATGTTAGGCGAACTAGCCTGCGTTTTCCTGCTTTTTGCCTCCCTCCTTTCTTGAGGACGTTATTTCCAATCTGCTGGGATCTTTTCAGAATCTGGGAAATTTTGGAAGATTCACAGTTCCTTTGCATGCAAAATTTCACTCCTGCAAAATCCACGTCTAGTTATTAGATAAACTGTGATTGAGGTTCCCCGATCTAAGGGACACAGGTTCCCCAACCAGCAGAAATACTCAGTGGACAGAAAATACCTGTTGTCCTTAATATTTTGAAAAGTTTAACCAAATCGCTGCTAAATCTTCGAAATTCCGGGGAATATACCTCAACTGGCAGCAATGAAAGGCAAGTGAAGGCAGTGTTTCAAATGGAATGTCACAATAGCTTGAAAGTCGGTCTGAATTTACAAATATTCTCTTGTGTCTATGGCAGGGCTCTGGGAAGCATTCCTCACAAGCCTGTGGTGTAACTGTAGAGCTAAAGATGTCATTGTGACCTTTGGAAGGTATCTCTACCTCTGATCCGTTTCACTTAATTACAATTTTGTTTTATCTTTCCCTCAGTTCTTCAAAGCATTTTCAAAACCGACCTTCAAAGGAAAGCATTTTGAAAATCATGGTGAGTACATTTCTATAATGACTTTTTTCTTCATCCATCAGCACCCCCCATTCTGCTAATCAACTATTTGTACATTGCTAGCACTGACTGACTGTGTTTGTTGAGAGCTCTTTGGACTTCTGCTTAGAGGGCAGGGTCTAGTCACTGCAACCCTACTGTTTAAACAGTGAGTGTTGCTATTTCTGCTTGGGAATTGGGTCATATCATGGCACTGACTTGGTGTCCAGTAGCAGTGCGTTTCCCTTAGTCGTGCCACTTTCCAAAGGAACTTTCACACCCTCACTCTTACACCTCCTTTCGGCATTAAAGGAGGAATGAGGAGGCTGTCCCAGCCTGTAGGAGAATCCTGCACTTCCCATCTCTAAAAGGGTTCAGTGAAACTCTTGAAACGTGAGAGTTGGCATCCAATTAGGGTCTTAGAAATAGCAATTGATCATGGAGCTCATCAGTGACCTACTATCCCCAAAGCTGGAACTTTTTATGAGACCTGGGTGGGGCGGAGGGGGCAAACTGAAAGAGTGGCTAGGTGCTGACAGATGGATCAGGATGGAAATTTTGAGCTGTCTGTACAGGGAAACCCACCTGTGAATAATGCACCCCCCCCCACCATCCCCACCATTTGTGTTGGCGCCAGCATCCTCTAATGCAGGTACCTGGGTTTTGAGTCCACTGCTAGCTTATCGGGGCAGTTATGTTTTCAGTCCAGAAAGAGAGAGTAAATAGAGTGAGTTACATGAAACTCTTCATTCAACACCATTTGGAGAGCCAAGCAACAAGGACTGAGAAAAGACAAGAGGACGATACACACTGTAACGGACAACGCACACGTTCTTGATTCAGTGCAGTCCCACGTACTGTAAGTATACCCACAGTGCAATTAGGGAGGGAATTCCAGGGTTTTGACCCACCAACAGTGAAGGAACAGCCAGATTGTTCCAAGTCAGGATGGTGTGTGGCTTGGAGGAAAATTTACAGATTATGGTGTTCCCATGCATCTGCTGTCCTTGTCCTTCTAGGTGAAAGAATTTGTGGGCTTGGCAGGAGCTTCAGTGAATTTCTACAGTGCACCTTATCAATGGTGCACACTGCTGCCACAGTGTGTCAGTGGTGAGGGAGTGAATATTTAAGGTTATACAGAGATAAATGTTGTTCACAGTTTAGAAACATCCTCAGATCCCCAAGTAACTAGCTAAAATATAGTTGAATGCTGTATCTGCAGAAAGCCAGAACGGGGGAGCAGAACCTAAATATCAGAAGTTGGCTGTTCAGAATGATATCAGGAAAAATGTCTTCACAGAAAAGGTGGTGGATATCTGGAGCTCTCCCTCTCTTGAGGCTAGGGGATGACTTTTTTTTAAGTGCGATTAATATCCTTTCCAAAACAAAAGTCCATCAGGGATTGTGGAATCAAGATGGGTAGGTAGAATTAAGATACAGATAGATGATCTAATTGAATGGTAAAACCAAGACACTGAATAATGGGGAGCAATGGCCTTGTATTATCGCTCAACTATTAATCTACAAACTCAGCTGTTCTGAGGACCTGGGTTCTCTTGTAAGGGAAATAGTGAAATTTCACTTCAAAGTATCTCAAATTAAGAGTTTACTGAAATCATTGTTGATTATCAGAAAAACCCATCTGGTTCACTAATGTTTTTTAGAGAAGGAAATCTGCCATCCTTATCTGATGTGGTCTATGTGTCACTCCAGAGCCACAGTAATGTGGTTGACTCGCAACTGTCCTCTGGCCCAGCAAGCTACTCAGTTTCAAGGGCAACTACGGTGGACAATAAATGCTGGCCAGCAATCAATGCCCATGTCCCATGAGTGAATAAAAAAAGCTTACATGTGATACAGTGTTGATCTTCAGGAGATGGTCATGGAGGTTCTTTTCTTTTGTAAATTCCAATTGTAATAAAAAGTAAAGAATCTAACATGTGGGTTAAGCTTGGTCTGGCTCAAAAATCAGTGTCTGAATTAGCACATTTGATTTGACTCATTATTGTCACATGTATTAGTATACTGTGTACTATATAGACAAAGCATAGAGAAGGAAAGAGTGCAGAATGTAGTGTTACAGTCATGGCTAAGGTGGAGAGAAAGATAAACTTAATGTGAGGTAGATCCATTCAAAAGTCTGATGACAGCAGGGGAGAAGCTGCTCTTGAGTTGGCTTATACATGATCTCAGATGTTTGTACCTTTTTTCCAACGGAAGAAGATGGAAGAGAGTATGTCCATGTTGAGTGGGCCCTTAATTATGCTGGCTGCTTTTCCAAGGCAGCAGGAAGTGTAGACAGTGTCAGTAGATGTTGCATGAGGTTGTGTTTGAGGCTTTTCCTTGCCCTCAATTAAGGAGAAAGAACTGGCTTTTGGCACAGGTCATTAGTAATTAGGCTGACTCTAGTGGGGTTTTCTACCCCAAACCTGAAGTAAGAAAACACTCGGAACAGCCTCCAGTTTCATCCATCACTTGCTTCAGATGGTTCATGTGATTTGGCCATGTCACCTGACTGCCATCAATGTGGTCAAGCCACCATGAATCATGCAGTAGGCTTCCAGAAAAAGGAAGGGTCAACCCAAGATGAACTGGCACCAGACTATCAGTAGAGATCACCAACAGGCATAAGAGAGACATATTGATGTTTGTTTTTGATAGATGAGAATGAAGTGCATTGACTGCCAGATGTGTCTGTAGACACAGGAGATAAGATGTCTGAGTCTACTCAATAATACTGACAGAAAGTTGGTGTACTCGGGATTTGTTTTACCTGTAACATTTTCCTCTTCAATCAAAAAACAAAGTACAGAAACTAAGGTGAAAAATTGAGGCAAGTATGGCAGGGACATAGCCAAGGGTTGAAAGGAGTAAAAAAGATGAATTGGAGGTGATGACAGCAAGATTGACCTTTCAAAGTGTGAAAATTGCAGAAAGGAGAAAAAATTGAAAGTGATTTTATAGCATTCCCTCTTCCTTGATTTAGAACATCATGGGTTCAGATTCCATTCCCAAGATTTGTTTACAAAACCTAGACCAATAGTTAAGTGCATTCCTGGAGGGAGCTGCACTCTTGTGTAAACGTCAAATGTTCTATGGTACTATCATGGTGCTATGGAAGATCAAGGGCACTCTAGAGGAGTGCTGGCCAACATTCATCCCTCAACCAATATCAAAAACTAAACAAGGTAACCAAATCACTAATCTGGCGTCTTGCTTTGCTCTACATTTGTTGCAATTAGTCCCTGAATTACAACGGGTAAAAGTATTTCAATAGCCTTTGTGTACTTTGAGATGCGTCCAATATATGAAAAGTGTTATTTAAATATAACTCACTTCATTCTTTCTGGAAAGAGTGACTAACAGTTGGAATACTTAGCATTTAAAAACCTTTCAATTGTAGAAGGGGGAAAATGAAAGGAAACTCTACAATGGTGAAATTTGAGGAAGATTTTAAAGACAGAACCTGTGATGAGTCTTCGAATAAGTAGCGGGGGGAAGATAGCAGTAACAATGCAACATGTGATGAATTTAGTAGAAACGAGAGGAAACTTCAGAGCCACAATCGCCAATATAATGGAGAATGGTAAAAGACTATGATGGAGTGTTTGGGAAATAGAGATGAGATGGGGATCGGCTACTAGGTGACCAATTTTCTACTATCAAGGGTGACAGAATGGCAGGTAGCTTTGCCAGAAAAATTGGAGCAATATTCAAATTTTCGCAGACCCTGTGTCTTCCAAACAGTGAAAAGGCGCCTAAAGTTCCGTAGGAGAGGGATTAAGAGTGGAACTGTTAAAAGCATGAGGTGGAGCTGTTAGCAAGATTAAATTTAGAGAGAGCCAATCGAGTGCACCAACCTGGGCCTGGGAAAGAGCATTTTACACAGGCCAACCTCCCTATGTTTGTTGCCCCACCTATTTAACATGGCTAATCCATCTGTACGTCTCTTGACTCTAAGCAGCAATTTTACATGGCCAATCCACTTAACCTGCACATCTTTGGGATGTGGGAGGAAACCAGAATACCCGGAAGAAACCCACATAGACATAGGACAAACGTGCAAACTCCACACAGACTGTCACCCAAGGCCGGAATCGAACCCAGGCCCATGGTGCTCTGAGGCAGCAGTGCTAGCCACTGTGCCATTCTGTCAGCCCATCTGTTGGATGGGGTATTAACTCAATCTCATTGGTACAATCATTGAAAGGATTCTCAATTTGGGAGAAATGATAAAACATTTTATACCGCCAGTAATCCGAATCATCAATAATTTACCCAGGGGATAGCTCAAACAAACAGAACATCGATCTCTTTGTTTGCTAAGTTAGCTGATGATGGAACTATGAACCTTGACTGACCACTCCAACCAAGTTTCTTGCTCCTGCTTTCTATGCAGTGATCTCTGCTGGAAAACGGTGTTTGTGTTTGGACATTGAGTGAAGGCAACTTTTGAGGGCAGTTATAATTCTGCCTAAGGGTGATGTCCAGGAAGAAGTTTGCAGCTAGTATCTACTGAACTGTGTGCCAGCAGTTTCCTGAGGATGGAATTCAGGAGAGGCAGAAAAGAGGTGAAGACCAGTTACCCTCTTTCCCGAAGGTGTTCAGTCCTTGTGAGCCCAGATACCCTGTCCCTTATTGGGAGAGCTTGTGAAGTACCAGATCTCCATCTGCGATAGGGTTGAAAGGTGGGGGCACTTGCTCACATCCATGGATGCTTTATAGCACTAGATGGTGATCAGGAATGCATGCTATCTTCCTTCCTTACTCACTCCTTTCTAACCCAGGGACACTTGAGGACCGGAGCCGAAAGCAAGTTTTACACAGTATGACACTCGAAAGTGGCTTCCTCGGGATTTTGTTTTTTTCACGAAGGAGAGGTTTAAAGTTGACACTTTGCATTGCATTAGATGTTAGAATTGTTTTTTATGTGGATGTGTGTTAATAGTTTCATTCCCTGAATCTAACTTGAAGTGTGTGAGCTGCAACTTTTTAGAAATTGGTATGCAGAGGCAAGGTATCAGATTCATTCAGTGAAAATGTGTGGGGTTGGTAATAGATACATGACAGTCATTTGCATAAACAGAACACAAATTCAGTGCGAAGCCAGAACTAATCCTGCTATGTCAGACAAAGTGGAAGCCTCACTCCACCAGGGATCTGCAGCTCGACACAGGGAGCAGCAGGGGGATCTACTAGAAAATTTTCTACTCTGGCAGCACCCCATACATGTACAGCTATGCTGGTGCCACTCTGTCCTGTTACAGCTTCAGTAAAGAATTCTCACAATCTTCTCATTTTGCCTGGATCAACCATGTCTAACTTAAGGGCAAAGGATGAAGGAAACTCGTGATTTGATATTAAAGGGAGTGAGCAGACAAGTTCTGCTTTGTTTGAGAGGGAGCTTCTCCAGTGGCACTTCCTGGCACCATTTTTTTAAAAAATCATCGTTACTTTGTCTGAGAAATTGATATGAAGACAGATATTTTCACTGTCTCAGGGCAGCCACTAGAGGTTGTCAGAGATCACAAGAACACTGCATGTCCCAGACGATTGGGCATTTCAGATCACTCTTAGCAAGATTGAAGGAGGGAAGAGTTACACAGTTAAAAGCTGTTTAATTGTCTTGAATGCAAAGATCCCTAATCTGCTCAGAGCCTTGCCATTTGTCAGTTTTAACCAATAAATAGCAAGCATGGTTGCTTAGGGATGCCCAGTTCTAATTTCTGGACATTTAAAGACATATTTTCCCCTGCCCTTACATTATAGCCATTGGTCCAACCTCCAGCCTGCCTTCAGTTTTTGTTTAAGATCCTATGACCTTTTCCTGCATTTGCTCACAATGTTATTCTAGAAATTCATCTACAATTGTTGAAGATTCCAGGGCAACCATGGAGGGTTAGTAGCCATCACCTGGTCATACGCTGTGCGTTTGCAAAGATCTGCCGTTTTAACAGTAAAGAAATCCATGAAGTGGCACCTGTTATTTGGACCTAGAACTGCCCACTTGGCCTAGAAGAAGAAGAAGAAGAAGAATCTGGAGCTGAGCTGGAGCCCATGGATGGATATACTTGTACCAGTACATGGGGGAGAGAGACATTGGTAAAGTGGCATTGTCACTGGACTCATAATCCAGAGACCCAGGGTAATGCTATGGGGATCTGGGTTTGAATCCCCTGTGACAGATGATGACATTTGAATTCAGTATTAATCTAATGATGACCATGAAATCATTGTCCGTTGTCGTAAAAAAAACCATCTGATCCTTAGCTGGTCTTCTCTGCGTGTCTAATCGACAACAGTGGCCGGGATTCTCTGATCTCATTCGCCCCACTACTACTTCCAGCGAGAATGGAGAATTTGGTGCTCAGCCAAAACTCCATTCACTGAGGAGGGACTGGAGAATCCCAGCCATGGACAAGGCTGGAGAATTCCAACAACTGTGGTTGACTCTTAACTTCCCTCTGAAAAAGCTTAGCAAGCTGCACAGTGCAAGGGCAATTGGGGATAGGCAATAAATTCTGGCTCAACTAGTAATGTGTCCGCATCCCGTAAATTAATAAAAAAAAACACATTATAGCTTTTGGCCTTTATTGGAGGATCTCATTGCCTGCTTACTATGCTGAACTGACCATTTGAAAGATGAATTAAGGAAAGTGCTGAATATTGTTGGAAATGTCCTCTGGTGGCTATGGGATGAAAGTTCCTGACTGAACCTTACACACCAGCGCGGTCCTCAATTCAATATTTGACCTGCGTTCACTTATTTAAGCTCAGGTGAGGTAGGAAGGAAAGAAACTGGAATGGTGGGGTGGGTGGGGCAGGGTGGGGGGAGGTTGTGTAGTGGAAGTATCAGAGAACTGCCACAAACCAGACCTAATGAAATTTAAATGGCATTTGGAACCTTTAAGCAGTTGCATAACTGGTAAACGGTCTTTACAAAGTAACCAGAAAGGGTATGGAGGGAATAGGAAAGGGGAAATCTGTTGCTACATTTCCAGGGCTTGAAATTGTAAACCCAGAGTCTATCACCAAATTTACACGGCCCGTAATTGTATACCGTAGGTCTGTGATTGTATATCTGCACTCTAATAATTGTATATTTGGAATCAGTAATTCCACCCTGGGTCTGTAATTGTATACTCTGGATCTGTTACCATATGCCTGCAGTCTGTAATTCTATCCTCTGGGCCTGTAATTCTATCCTCTGGGTCTGTATTTTTTTTACAGAATAATTTATTACTCTAGATCCTCAATATTAGTGTATGTTACCTGGGACTGTCAGAGAAGTAGCAATAATCTATAGAACAAATTAGCACAATACAAATACAGGAAGTTCTTACAGCTGGATTTAAGTGTAGTGATTCACTGATTGCCACAGGCCAAGATTCACCTTGTCATGCATGCACAGTTTCATACTGGGGCAAATGAAGCCAGGCTTGCCTCTGTGCTACTGGTGTCTCTCATACACACTGAGAGAAGTTTCTGATACCTTTCACATCTACCCCACAGGGATTCTTGCTACCCATTATAACTTCTGTAATCCAAGCTTTTCTCCATGTTCTGATGTTATTGCCCAGCCCTCATTGCCAACACTTAGCTGAATCCAGCCTGTGTTTAACTTTGTATAGGTGCAGCTTCTAACGTGTCATCTCTACGCCATTCTATCATTGATAGCTTGGAGGAGCATGACGAGAATATGTGGCCCCCAGCCTGTCCCCCACTGGAACCAATCAGGTAAGCACACATTGAATTGAACTTGCATTGGATAATGTCCAGGTTATTCCTACAAGAGATGTATAATCACTTTTCTATATCTTCTTTAGGTAAGATCATTTCTGACTTGTACATCAAGGGATAAAGCCTCCAAATGACATTGTGCAGATGAAGCAGTTTGGTCCTTGAGTATTTTGAATGCAATTGAAAGGACTTGTTGGGTGAAATGGCCTTTCCTGACTCAGTCCTAATGAGAGAACGTTGAAACAGCAGCAGGCTATTCAGCCCCTCGAGCCTTTTCTAGCATGGGCACAGCCGTTCTTTAGCTTAACTCCATCTGCCTACCTTGGTTCCATCGCTTTGAATACCTTTGCCAAACAAAAGTCTGTTGAAAGGCCATTGAGTAGCAAGGTTGGGCAGAATTTCACCATAACCCATTGGTGGATTTGTAAGGGAAGGTGAGGGAGCTGTGGTGGCTTTCCCGACAGAATCCGTCCCAGCCTGCCCTGATTACGCCAGCAGGACAGGGCTGGTAATATTGTGAGGAGCAAGAAACTGGGCACGAACCCAGTTTTTCACCTCTTGCATGATCTTACCAGCATGCCGATCGACCAGCGTGACAAGCCGGTAAGATTGCCCCCCCGAGTCTTGGTTTAAATTTTGGAAGGACAGTGTAGTAGCCTTCTCCTGTACTGCTAAATCTCTGCTGTTCATGTCCTAACTTGCACCAAATCCCATTCACTCATTCCACCACCACCACCACACCCCCGCCCCCATTCTTGCCGACCAGCTGTGGATCCCAGTTAAGCAATGATTTTAAAATTCTGAAACCTCTTTGTGAATCCCTCCACGGCTCTGCACCTCCCTATCTCTTTAATCTCACCACAATCTTCTGAGATAGCTGCGGTCTCCCAGTTCTGATCCTTGATTTTAGTCACACCAGCCACATCTCTTCCTCGGCCTCATCCTTCAGCACATTCCTTAAAACCTGTCTCTCTGACCGAGCTTCTGGTAAAACATTGCTGGCTCAAAATGCTGGGACTCCCTCCCAGGCAGCACAGTGGGTGTACCTGCACCAAGTGGACTGCAGGAGTTGGCTCACTACCACCTTCTGAAGGGCACTTAGGGATGGACGATAAATGCTGGCCTAGCCAGCGATACCCATATCCCATGAACAAATTAGAAAAATGCCCCTTACGTGGCTCAGAGTCGTACGTTGTTTGAAACCCCTCCTGTGAGGCAGCTTGGAATTTTTACCATGTTAAATGTGCTATGTAAGCACAAGTTGTTGGTGGAAGACTTATTAGAAGAATTTGAAGCAAGGAATCACCTCCAATGATCTCCCTAGTGCGGAGTGACCCCTGGTGGACAGTGATAGATAATTCAGAGTCCCTGAACTTTCCAGTGAAACAGGAAAACGCTGGAAACGCTCGGCCATCAGGCTCTCTGTACAAACAAAATGGTGAAAATAACTGACTGCATTAAAATTACCTGAATATCTACCAAATGTTTTTGTTTATATTTCAGTTTCCTCAGAATCTTTTGCCTTTTTTCTTAAACTTTGCTCTGACGTATATATCACATTAATACCATAACGCATACAGGATCACAAGTAAATACAGTCTAAATGACATCAGTTGAACTCAATTCCTTTTGGGCTGTAAGCCAGGGTTATGACTGAGGGAACACATTAAAGGTGTAAGAATTGGCAGGTGGATATCAAGAGGTTGCATAGTGGCACTGTGGTTAGCACTGCTGTCTCACAGCGCCAGGAACCTGGGTTTGATCCCTGGCTTAGGTCACTGTCTGGGTGGAGTCTGCATGTTCTCCCTGTGTCTGCATGGGTTTCCTCTAGGTTCCTCCCACAGCATGAAGATGTTCAGGTTATGTTGATTGGCCATGCTAAATAGCCCTTTAGTGTTAGGGGGACTAGCAGGGTAAATACTTGGGGTTACAGGGATAGGACCTAGATGGTCTGTTGTCAGTGCAGACTCAATGGGCCGGATAGCCTCCTTCTGCACTGTAAGATTTCTATGATCCTGAGAGGTTCTGCAGAGTAGCAACTTCCCATTCAGGGCTATATAGAACATAGAACACTACAGCACAAACAGGCCCTTCGGTCCACAGGTTGCGCCGATCATATCCCTACCTACCAGGCCTATCTGTAACCCTCAATCCCATTAAATCCCATGTACTTATCCAGAAGTTTCTTAAAAGACCCCAACAAGTTCACTTCCACCACCACCGACGGCAGCCGATTCCACTCTCTCACCACCCTCTGAGTGAAAAAGTTACCCCTGACATCTTACGTAAAGTCTGTCAGATATCTAGAAAGATGGATTAAATAATTTGTGTAAGATATTCCATTCTCATGTTGCAAAGTAGTTCTTATGGACTGGTAGTTACCCAGATCATATTAAGTTTAAGTTTATTTATTAGTGTCACAAGTAGTCTTTCTTTAACACTGCAGTAAAGTCACTGTGAAAATCCCCTAGTCACCATACTCCGGCACCTGTTCAGATAGACTGAGGGAGAATTTAGCATGGCTGATGCACGTTACCAGCAGGCCTTTGGACTGTGGGAGGAAACTGGAGCACCCGGAAGAAACCCACGCAGACATGGGAAAACGCGCAGACTCTGCATGGACAGTGACCCAAGCTGGGAATTGAACCAGGGTCCCTAGTGCTGTGAGGTAACAGTGCGAGCCACTGTGCTGCTGTTCGTATTATCTAATATTCTTATTTTAGGTAAATTTTATCACCTCTGAAATGATAATAGTTCTGTTATGCTTTAGTGCTTCAAGGGTTAAGTCATCTGTCACCACAGTGGGAGTAAGTGAAGGCTTTTAGTAAAGGTCCCGTAGATCAAAACAGGCTTATGACCTGCAATTTGTTAAGAGGAAACATTTTTCAATGTCTTCTCCTGAACATATCTTTTCTCTTTTCCCAAATGAATTCCGCAGTGCAGGTATCGCAGGGAGCAGATTATTGGGACACTGGTCTAACTTTAAGAAATAATCATAGAATCTTACAGTGCAGAAGGAGGCCGTTCGGCCCATCGAGTTTGTACGGATCACAATCTCACCCAGGCCCTATCCCGATAACCCCATGCATTTATCCTAGCTAGTCCCCTTGACATAAGGGACAATTTAACATGACTAATCCACCTAACCGATACATCTTTGGACTGTGAGAAGAAACCCATGCAGACATGAGGAGAGCATACAAGCTCCACACAGGCAGTCAGCCGAGGCCAGAATTGAACCCGGGTCCCTAGTGCTGTGAGGCAGCAGTTCTAACCATTGTGCTGCCCACGGAGCTTATATGAACTTACATGTGGAACCTGACCCTTTTTGCCTGCAGATAACCTCCCGGATAGTAGCAAGGCAAAGAAAGAAGGCCACAGGTAGATTTTTGCCAGGCTCTGAAGATGGTCATGCGAAGGCTGACAGAAGAACCATTTCTAGACATATTCAGGCTGTGATAGGTATGGGGCGAACGGAAGGTTAGGATCTGTTAAAGTTTGGTGGGCAGGCGGACTGGAGGGGAGGAGCAGCGTCAGCTGAATGGACAATCTCTAACCTGATGAGAGAAAATGCCATGAGCTCTGCTGTTATTGGTGATGGCGGAGAGGAGAGGGTTGTAAAGAGACAGTTGATCGTGTAACAAAGAAGTCAGGCCTTTAACTTTACATTCCCGAATGACTCCAATATGCTGGTTGGTTTTAGTGGAAGGAAGTGAGGCCTTGTGGAGGCCTGGTAACTAACGTTTAAGCCAGCAGTATGGCAGGTAACACTGAAATGTCTGTGTCTCTTCTACTGATGAAGTGAAGGGGATGGGCAGTGTGATGCAGACCAAGGTTTATGACCAAGATGGGAAGCAATTAAGGGTTTTTAAGGACATTCCCATCACATATGGAAATGTAAGTGTTTTAAGCAAATCAGCAAATTTGAAACTCTTAGAGGGCTTAAACTGCAGTATCCTTCAGTATCTCTTTTTTCTACAGGATAATACAATTATTCAGTGACTTTACCCCCCTGCCACTTTAGCTAGGGAAATGTCAGTAACCGGGAGTGGGAATGGAGCTTCTGTACAAAATTGTTTAAAATAAGGAAGAATTTATATAAGTCACAAGAGAAATTATTTCGATCTGTAATTGTCGGGCTGATGTATTGGCTTAAAGGGCAGAGGTCAGATGTGAAATCCTGGAAGGGCTTACATTTGTCGGAGCTTTCGAGGTGTTAAATGGGATTGCAGGAGACAGAAGCAGAGGTTGATGTTTTAATAAATGGGGGTCGCCCCACGAGGGCCAAAGGTCACAGGAGTGTCAGGCAGAGGATACGTCTTCTTGCCGAGGCAAAGTTTGACAGTTGTGCTGAGTGCGTGTGGAAATCCAGTGCTTGCAGAGTCGCAGTTTCCCCATCTGTCAGCCGGGTGACCCTGAGAATTCCCCCTCTGCCCTTTGGCAAAGAAAGGATTCACGAGTAAGCTGGTGCCTGCGAAGAATATTGAGATTTGCCATGTTTGAACAGCTGGGAATGGACCCATGTTTTCCCTTCGGCGAACTAAGATTGAATCCTGGCTGGACAGCTCTCTGTCTGAAGATCCTGTGTTGACTGAGATCCTGGCAGACTTCCACCCCATTCTGAATGAGAACCCACAGCAGTAACTGGAGTCTGTGGGCAGAATTACGGCAGGGCTGGAAAATGTAGGAAACTATTCAAAAGTCTCCTGACTTCAGCGACACCAGACAATCTGCCTGGCTGGAGGGTCGGTGGAACTCCATCCTATAAGTTTAAAAGCCCTCACTCAGAGAAGTCACAAGCTGATGAATATTTGGATTTTAAAACATAGTGTACTATATTTAACCTATCCTGTGCCCAGTCTGAGAGTGTTAGCATCGGGCACCTGAATTGAGGAAAGTGTTCCCAATTCTCAGCAACTGTAGAATTCAATAATAGCAACATCTTTATATTCACAACAGTATTGTAAAATGTCCCAAAATGCTTCACAAGAGCCTCGTCAAACCAAATTTGACACTAAGCAACATCTCCTAGGAAGGGTAGGTCAAAGAGGTAGGTTTTAAGGAGTGCCTTAGAGGAGGAAGAGGGAGGTAGAGCAGCAAATTGGTTTAGAGAGGGAATTTCAGAGCCTAGGCAACCAAAGACATGGCTGCCAATGGTGGAGGAGTTATAATCAGGGCTGTTCAGGATGCTAGAATGGGTTGAGCTCAGATATCTCCCAGGGTTATAAGGTGGAGGAAGTGACAGCAACAGGGAGGGACGAGATCACAAAGAGATTTGAAAAAAAGGACAAGGATTTTAAAATTGAAGGATTGCCTGACTGGGAGTCAATGTAGATCGACAAGAATGGGAATGATGGGTGAATGGTATGAGATAGGATATGAGCAATAGACTTCTAAACAAGCTCAGATTTATGGTGCAAGTGGAGAAGCTGGACTGGTGAGCATTGGAATGAAAGAAATCATAGAAACCCTACAGTACAGAAAGAGGCCATTCGGCCCATCGAGTCTGCACCAACCACAATCCCATCCAGATCCCTACATATTTTACCCACTAATTCCTCTAACCTACACATCTCAGGACACCTAAGGGCAATTTTAGCACGGCCAATCAACCTAACCTGCAATTCTTTGGACTGTGGGAGGAAACTGGAGCACCTGGAGGAAACCCTCGCAGACACGAGGGGAATGTGCAAACTCCACACAGACAGTGACCTGAGCCGCGAATTGAACCCAGGTCCCTGGAGCTGTGAAGCAGCAGTGCTAACTGTGCTACCGTGTCTTAAAGCAATAAATACACGGATAAGAGATTCAGCAGCAGATAAGAAGAGCAAGAGCAGAAATGTGCAATGTTATGGAAGTGGAAGTTGATGCTCCTGGTTACCATTCAGCTCAATAACTAAAACTGGCTGAATTGACGTGCCACTGGTGCTACCTGTATTTGTATCAATGCATCTCGGGCATGTGGCTCTGCTCAGAGCTTTCACTGGCCATATCTTGGTAACTGGTCAACTTGTATAGGATCTGCTATTGAGTGACAGGAACCAGGTTTGGTGCACAAACCTCACTGCCTCCGTTTTTTTTTTGTCACAGCAATGGATCTTCCTCTGACCTGAGGGATACTTGTAAATGTACAGTTATCTGAGGAATTGAATATAGGTGTGAAAATTCTAAATATAATTTTTGTTTCTTCAAATATAGCATGGCAGAAGTACAGAACTTCTATGCTGGCAACAACGTTCAGTATCTGGCACTGATTGTTGAGCAAGAGAACTCCTACCTAGGCCGAGAGGTAAGCTACATATTTTAAATTGCAATTATTCCTAATGCTTTATCTAGTCAGACATAACACTGACCTAATCCTATTTGGACAATGCCTGTTAATCTTCCCTAGAGTGTCTGCCCATCACTGTGTTGAAAAGGGTAACAAAAAGCCCTAGAGCCTCGTACAATGCAGTCCAGTAACACTGCAAGTAAAACACACTCTTCAATGCTCACTTCCCAGTATGTGGATGATGGTGACCAGTGTCTTTGATTTTTCATCAATGTGAGAACATCAGGCTGAGAGGAATGTAATCATTTTCCTTTTCTTAAAAAAGATACACAGTGAATAGGAAACATTGCAGCTACTGACTGAGGTTATTTTAACATCGTCTCCCTTCCACAAAGGCCAAGGACAGCAATGTCATGGGCGTATCGATAGCCAAAAGCTCTCCTCCAAGTCACACCAAGTTGGTCGGATGTGTACGTGTGCATGAGTGTCCAAATACAAATTGCAGTTATTCAGTAAGGCAGGACTATCCTTGGAGATTATTTGCCAGGTTAATACCCATGTTGGTGAGACCTGCTTCAGTAAGAGATTGCGTGAATTGAGCTCACCAATAAAGTCTCAACAATAACAGGCAAAACACTTCTCCCGCAAACATGGGGACTTGATTTAATTTTACCTCAATGAATCTTATTCTGTGAATACGGTGTGTGCTCTTTTTGGGGGTAATAGATAAAGTATAGTCGAGTTGTTAACCACACAATTAGATACCTACTTGAGGTTATGGAATTTTGATCAGGGTATGGAATATGAGGAGAGGCATTTACATATGTTTTCTGGAGGGGCAAGCAGTTGGGTCGGACAACACCCTATCCCCCATTTACACATGCTCAAAGACAATTAATACCCATCACTGTTGCTGTTAACCCCAACAATGTAATTCAGAAGGCATTGACAGTCTGCTGGTATTTCAGTCTGAAGCAAATGCATTCGGATGCTTCCAACTCAGTTCAATAACTTAAAGCTTTCTGTAGCTTGGGACTAAATTCCCAATTACACTCACAGGATGGTTGGTGAGGTATAATTCAGGTTACTCTTCCATAGGTAGGGCTGAGGATACAGGGGAAAGTCAAGGATGCTTTGCTGTGAATGTTTGCAGCCCTGACTCGGAAGCTTTTGGAATGTTAAGTCTTCTCCATTGTTAAAAACATTACCAGAAGGGGATCTTTCACTTTCCTCATGTATCACCGTTAGTTCCTTCCCATTGTTTAATATGCCTATAGTGACAGAGCGTTAACATTCCAAAGGGTGAGAAGGCACTGGCAGCATTTACGTGTGAAGTTATCGAGAGTCTATCTTCCATTGCGTTTTGGATGTGATCAGGAATCCAGTGAAGTGCAGGGGAGATTAATGTGCCTCTTCAAATAAACTCTGTCTGCTTTGGGGAATTAATGCTTTTCTAAATGCGACATTCATTCCTTTTTGTTGGAATTATGTCCTCGTAGTTGAATGATGACAGTGCACAGCAGGGGCCCATTTCCGAGCAATCTTTCTTCTAACACAAGAGAGGCAATTCCATGATGCTGTAAAACAGACAATAATTAGAAGCTTCAACAAGGGAGCTGAATGCCTTGCTCCGAAACATCCTGTAGATTTCCAATGTCAGGAGGTTGGTCCGGCAGCTTACTTGATATAATGCAAATAGTATTCACTGCCATTTCAGTATAGTGGAAAAGGGAAAGACTTGCATTTAAGTTGCACCTTACATGACCTTAGGATGTCTCAAAGCTTTATTTGCAGCCAATTGACTACTTTTTGAAATATGGTCTTTGTTGCAATATTTGGAAGCAAACGATTTTGTTGCAAAGGGAGGGTGTGGATTTTTTTTGTACTGTTCCATCTGAGCTGTGGAAAATGATTAGCAGAAAAGGTTAGCTTACAATGAGTACAATTTTGAATCCAATGATTAGTGTAAATGGATTAATGTCTATGTAAAAATCTATGTAATGTCAATGTAAAAAATGGAGTATGAGCGCATTGAGGGTTCATGCATTATCCTTATCCATTCAAAGTTTCACCCGAGGAGTTTTACCATTGGTGAAACCTTTTGATGGGCAAGGTTTATGCACAAACGTTTACTGCGCTCATACTACATTTCCGTAGGTCTGATTTGTACACAACCATTGGATCCAAAACTGTACCCACTGTACCCAAACTTCCACCTATCTGAAGAAGGCATCCCTCTATGGCAAGTATATTCTTTCTTTGGTAGGGTGACCAAAACTGCATGCAGTACTCCAGGTACTCACCAAGGATCTGTATGACTGCAATAATGTTTGATGTCAAATGCGACTGAAAGTTTAATGCAGCAATGCCATAAAAAATGTTTACATCTGGTACCTAAGGTCCACAACCTACCTCAGATCCAGATGTAGTTCTGAGCGATTGTTCTGCCTCTTGTTTGGGAGTTAGAGATTTGAGCATGATTTGAACCAATATCAGCCTTGTGGTACCGAAGGCCTTCCAGAGTTGTCATCACTTAGCTCCCTGTGAAAAACTGACTGTTCCTGCACAACTGCAACCGGCGCTTGATTTTGTTAATAGATTAGTGTAACTTTCTCAGTAAATTCAGGAGCTGCTGGCAGTACCTATAGAGATTTTTCATGAACCAGTAATACAGATTGTCACATAATGCAGTAGCGGACTTTGAAAGAAACTGGGCGCAGATCTAAGAATGCCTCGAGTTATGGTGATTTTCCACACATTTTGATGTCTGAAGCACTTGCCCCTGACATTGTACTTATTAAATCAGCCCCTGGGTCCTCTCTTGTGGCATTGACTTCCTGTAATTATCCTTCAAAATGAAGCCGGTAGATCTAGAATGGGTTAAAAACTGCCTTGCTCTTAGAGGATGCAATTCAGCAACAGACAGTAGTACGTGAATACATTTCATGGGAAGCTAGATAAGGGAGAAATGAACAAAATAATACATTGAGGAAATGAAATGAGATGATGCTCATATGAAGCATAAATACCTGCATTAACGTGCTGAAACAAATGGCCTGTTTCTGTTGGGTTAAGTTCTATATAGTGAAGTGTCAAACTGAGCTGGAAGGAACTGTTAATGCTCTGGGAACGTAGATGCCATTCTATAAGGATGCAAAGAATGACATTGTTACATGAAGCGGAGGACAACATTACCCATTTTGTGATGAACTAAAATCTCACTGACCTCAGTTGAAATTCCCCATCTAGTTGTCTCACCAATGGCCAGAGCCTGCAGAATGGTCAGCCCCTACTCTGTGTGGGTAGTAAGTTAGCAGCCTTTTTTCTTGGCCACTTTCAGCTGTCTTCACTTAGAATTTTTTAAACTACCCGCTGCCTCATAAGAAGTTCAATCTGTTGCGGATGGGAGGCCATCAACCCAGGCATGGGGTCTGACAAACTGCTTTGTATTTATAATTTTCAGTTGATCAAAAATTTTATGTTTCAGGGATGGAGGTTTCTACATGAGGAAAGATGCACTATTATTTTCAACGAAAAGCAGAGAATGCTACAAAATCTCAACAGGTCTAGCAGCATCCGTAGGGAGAGAGAAACCGAGTTAATATCATAGAATCTTGAATGTGCAGAAGGAGGCCATTCAGCCCATCGAGCTTGTAACGACAACATTTCCACCCTGGCCCTATCCCCGTAACACCATGAATTGACATTGCTAATTCCCCGATACTGAGGGACACTTCAGCACGGCCGATCCACCTAGCCCTCACATCTTTGGACAGTGGGAGAAAGATGGTTTAAGTTGTTTTACAAATGGGGCTCTAGCTAATTGGCAGCCAGAGGACAGTCAAAAAAGGTTGACTCAACGCAACTAACTGGGATAGGTGACACGTTTCTTGGGTTCATAGAATGATAGAATCATACAATCCCTGCAATGCAGATAGAGGCCATTTAGCATCAAGTCTATACCTACTCTCTGCTGGGCTTACTTTTTATTATCAAATCCACCATCTGCTGTGGCAAGATTCGAACCTGGATCCCCAGAAAGTTTCTGAATTAATAGCCTAACGATAATACCACTCGGCCATCACCTCCCCATTGGTACTGTTGATTGAGGAATAAATATTGCCAGGGCACCAAGGATAAACCCCCTGCTCTTCAGCATAACAATGCCATAAGATCTTTTACATCTACCCAAATGACAGATAGATAGGGCCTCAGATTAACATTTCATCCAAAAGACAGCAGAAATACCTTGAAATGTTATATTTTCATTTAATGCTCCTAGTTTCCTGCATCTTAAACAAAGGTGGTTCATTATTCTTGGGGAACTTGGGAAATTATTCTGATGGGGAACTGAGAATGTTCATTATGCACTGGACTGCTTAAGTGTAAAGCTCCCAATCAATGCGTTACTTCAAAGTCAAGTATAGATTCCATTCATATGGAAAGCCAATTGTCCTGAATTTTGCAGTAAAAAGTTACTTGTTAATCCTTCCTTTGGTAAGATTCAGAGCAGGCAAACTCATCACTTTAGGAAGGAGAACAAAATCTTGTAAATTTGAAATAGGAATTGCTAAAGCCAGGCTGTAATGACCACCAAAACCAATATTACCCATGCAGTTTGTGTCTCCTGTGCTGTTGTTTCATGCTCTCTTTTTTGGATTGTTTGAAGGAAGCGTCTGACTAATGCCTGTTGCTCCCACAGGTGATCCTGGATATGCTGCAGTACGAGAACATCTCTGTGCGCAGAGTTCTGAACAATGAGGAGAACCTCATGATGACACTTGGTGTTCGGGAGATCCCATCTTGCTATCTGTACTTCGCTGACAACACTCACAGAAAGATCACGGTGTATGTATAATTCTCCAGTTACAAGTGCATTGCATGCTTTGTGCGCCACTTGGTCCTGTTGTCTGCAATTGCCACATGTACGAGGCCATTGTAGCTATTAATATAGGACATGTTCTGTGCATCATTCACGTTGAGCTAAACATTGTTGGGTATTTCATTATTCTGAACTCTTTGTGAAACATCAGATCTCAATCATCAATATCACATGTCATGTCCAGTTCGTAACCCTCCGTCCCAACCAGGTAATCAATTCAGATGAGTTGAATCATGCGGCAACAGTTGTGTTTTTAAAGATGCCAACCTTTTAGTTACGTAACATTCTGCTACTATTTGTCTTACATCCACAACTGTTTGACTCAGAGGCAAGAATGCTACAAACTGAACCACAGCTGACATACAATCATGTTATTGTAAAATGTGTATTTTCTAAAAAAAAAGTTTTTAAACCCTTTATTCCGAATATTGGCGATTTCAAATCCAGAGAAACCAAGAACAGAAAGGTCAATGAATGAGTTGGGGAAACCTATCATTAAATTAGCAGGAGAGACGACACAAACTAGACTTGTGTTCCCTCGAATTTAGAAGGATATGGGCTGACTTGATTGAATTCCAACATTATTAAGCAGGACAGATGCAGAGGAACTATTTCTGCTGATTGGGGAATGTAGCCCTATGAGACATGGTCTAAAAATTTGAGGTAGATCTTCTAGAAGTGAAATTAGGAAATGCTTCCACACACCAATAATGATAGAGGTTTGGAACTCTTTCCTGCAAAGGGCAATTGATGCTAGATCAGTTGTACATTTTAACTTTTGAGTTTGATGGATTTTTGTGAACCAAGGAATTTGGTCAAAGACAGGTGCATGGAGATAAGTTGTGAATCAGCCATTACCTCATGTAATGATCACACAGGCTTGAGGACTAAGTGACTGGCTCCTGTTCCTACAGGATGCTTATAACCTTACTATAAAATAGCTGCTATTGTGTGTCACACAGTGTAACACATTTAACATTGAAAATACCTATAAAAGAAAGCAGAGTGTTTTCATAAGAAATGCTCAACAAAATGCCCTCACTGGCCCAAAACCTGAACCCGTGTTTGCCATCCACGCGAATGCCACTGTGGCCTTAAGATCCAGAAGTCAGATTTTAGGCCACTTGCCCCGCGTTTTGCAAGGTTCCAATTTTTTCTTCTGTGTAAGTGCGCGGGTTGGTTCCTGTCCTGGAGAAAGAAAAAGTGTGTACGTGCTCCAAGTCCTAGCAAGCTCGTGTGTGGAAGGCCCAAACACTGTAAAAGACTCCAAACTCTCTGAATGTGGCCATTTCTCACCATCCCTTGAGCAGTAGCCCCGAGGCCTGCTGTGAATTGTAATTCCCAAACTGTGAATGCTGATTCATGAATATACCCATTTGGATAGGGTCCCAGGACACCTTTAGGAGATTGTGTGTGTGTATGCCTACACATGTGTGTACATGTGTGTCAGTGTACACATGTGTATGTGTGTGTGTATATACGTGTGGGTGTGCGTATTTTTATCTTCCCTTTTCCCAATTGTTCTCACAATGCATCATTGAAAGAGACAAACAGCCGCAAGAACTACTCCTGATTTCTCCCTAATGCCGCTGTGAAGCAGGATATCAATTCTCTGCCCGTTGAAGTGGTGGAGGCTACCTCGCTAAATATTTTTAAGACGCGGGTTGATGGGTTTTTGATAAGAGAGGGGATTAAGGGTTATGGGGAGAGGGCGGGAATGTGGAACTGAGCCACGACAGATCAGCCATGATCTTATTGAATGGCGGGGCAGGCTCGAAGGGCTAGATGGCCTACTCCTGCTCCTATTTCTTATGCTCTTATGTTCTTAACTGTTGACAACAGGGTGAGCTCACTGAAGAGCAATGGGCAAGGTTCCTCAACATATAGCTCCATAATATAGCCAATTATCACCATGTTGCTACCACCCTGACATTTTGCAGCATGAACTTCAAAATAATCTAATCTTGTGAATTGATGGCAATGCAGAGGAGGTTTTGCTGGGATTCAGCCGCCTACCAGGGCCTGCAGCGCCATCTGTCAACCAGCGTGAGCAAGACAAGCAGCAGGAAATCACCTCCAAATTAGTCCCAGTGAGAATGAATTAGTCACTTTATCAATACTCCCCATTAGGTGACTGAGATCTGCACTTGGCGTGTAAATGAATGTATCAGTGATGGCTCAGTGGGTAACAGCACATCCGTCTTTGAGACTGAGAGTCCAAGATCCATGATGAAGACTTGATCCCAAAATTTAGGCTCAGCAGATGCTATTTTTTGGATGAGACATTGAACCAAGGCACTATCTGCCCTCCCTGGCAGATGTAAAAGATCTCCAGGCTATACACAAAGAGCAGGGAAGTCATTCCCTGTGTCTCCTGACCAAACCCTGCATCTTCATCATCATCATCATAATACAGACTGATCATTATCACACTGCTGTCTGTGGGAACTTGTTGTGCATGAACTGACTGTAATGTTTCCTGCATTACAACACTTGACTACATTGTGAAGATTGAATATTGGCTGGAGAGTAACTTGGATGTCCTGAAGTGCCACATAAGCCAATCTATGGGTCCTTGCTTAAGCATCAGGATTCCATTCAGAGTCTTGGGGCTGAGTGTTATCTGGCTGTTTGGCCATGTCAGGCAGTGCAGAGTGATCAATCTGCAATCCTCAACATGGAAACTTCTCAGTGGGACTGGGGTGTGGGTGCTGTCACTGGATGGTGTTCAGGAGTAGGAAGCTTAACTGATATTTGCTACCCCACTCATGCACCCTCTCCATCTTGACCATCCTTTCTACACAAATGTACCCCTTTGGAGAGAGTCTCAGGACAACTTTGGGGGGGTTGTGTAGATGTGTGTGTATATATACGTGTGTAAGTTTGTGCATGCATGTACATGTGTGTGTATGCACATGTACATGTGTGTCTGTGTACACATGTGTATATGTGTATGTGTGTGTTTGTGTGTATACGAGTGTATGCGTCTGTATTTTTATTTGCCCTTTTCCCAGTTATTCTGTTTTTGGAGCAAATTATAAAAAATTAGCTGCTTCATTTTGATTTACTCTGCATTAAGTTGAAGAAGAGAAAGCTGGGGGGGAGAGGGCAATTGTCGGCCTTGACTTGGGACTAAGCTGTGGTGGGTGGAGCATGTAGTCACCATGTTTGCCGTGAAATGCCTGCCAAACAAGGCTGTGCTGAAATAATGAAGGAAAAAAACGGGCATCTTCCGCAACCTCAATGTCCCTTCACAGCCAATTAAATACCTCAGAAGCATCAATGCTGCCATGTGGGAAACATGGGCAAGTGTGAACACTGCCAGCTGTCTCCCAAATGGCAGTGTGATAATGACCAGATAATCTTTAGTAATGTTGGTGGAGGTGGGGGGAATCTCCCCTGCTCACCTTCAAAATGATCAGTGTTGTAATTAGGAACCGAGCTGCTAGAATTACACACTGGAGGCTCTCGCAATTAGAAACATAGAAACTCTCCAGCGCAGAAGGAGGCCATTTAGCCTATCGAGCCTGTACCGACTCTCCACAACAGCATGTTACCCAGGTCCGTCCATGCCCATTCCCCCATCATCCTATAACATTTTTATTTCCTATGGCTAATCCCCCTAACCTACACATCTTGGGGCACGAAGGAGCAATTTAGCACGGCCAGTTAACTGAACCTGCACGCCTTTGGACGATGGGAGGAAACCAGAGCTCCTGAAGAAAACCCACGCAGAAATGGCAAGAATGTCTGAATACAGTCACCCAAGGCCGGAATCAAACCCCAGTCCCTGGTGCTGTGAGGCTGCAGTGCTAACCAATGTGCCACCTTGCCACCCACTGCCACCATGCAGCCCATATATATTCCTTATGACTTGGGACCGAGGAGGATGCCCATTAAACCATGGTTGGAATAAAAGATTTAGTGGGATGGGGGTTGCATTTGGGGTCAAGTAGAGATACCTCACCTGGCGCAGTCCAGGGCATGAAGGATACATTGGCCTCGGAGGAAGTGAGATAGGTTTACCAGAATGATCCCTAGACTGCAAGGGTTAAATTACGAGGAGACAACACAAACTCTGGTTTTATTTCCTGTGACTTAGAAAGGAAAGGAATAATTTAATCGATGTTTTCAAGATTGGAACAGTTTGGGTAGATTGGAGCATTTACTTCCCCTCTTACAGACTCGAAACATTAACTCTTCTTTCTTGGATGCTGCCAGAGCTGCTGAGTTCTTCCAGCATTTTCTGTTTATATTTCTATTTCCAGAATTTGGGATGTCTAAGGCACAGGGTGGCACAGTCTAAAACATAGTCTAACACTATTTTTAAATAGTGAGATGAGGAAACATTTCTATGCCCAAAAGAATCTCAGAATCATAGAATCCTACTGTGCAGAAGGAGGCCATTCAGCCCATCGAGTCTGCATCAACCACAATCTCACCCAGTCCCTATCCACAAAACCCTAGGCATTTACCCTAGCTAGTCACCCTGACACTAAGGGGCAACTTAGCACAGCCGTCCCATCTAACCCGCACATCTTTGGACTGCAGGAAGAAGCCGGAGCAGCCGGAGGAAACCCATGCAAAACCTGGGGAGAGCGTGCAAACTCTTCACAGACAGTGACCCAAGCTGGGAATTGAACCCGCCTTCCTGGCACTGTGAGGCAGCAGTGCAACCACTGTGCCACCCCAGTGCCACCGTGGGTGGTAAAAGGTGGTAGAAGTTTACAATGCTCTTCTGCAAATGGCAATTGACACAAGATCAACTGTTAAATCAGAATTTGATAGAATGTTGTTAAAAGTCTATAAGAACTATGGGGTGAAAGCAGTATGGGGAACTAGCAGGTAGGTCAGTCATAATCTCACCGAATGGAGCAGAGCCAAGGGGCTGAATGGCCTATTCCTGTTCTTTTGTTCCTAGAAACCTTTAATCATGTTTGTTTTTCTTCAATAGATAAACCACTAACTGGAACATGTCTGACTACTTGGGCTAAGGGGACGGGGCAATGAGTGAGAATTGCACAATGTAGTTCTTAGTCTTTTTAAAACAAAAAATCTGTTCACGTCTGAGTGATGAGGGACCACGGCTGAAATGGGAACCTAGTTCTCTGTACCCAGTGTACTTTCTGTTAGTTTTGGGCCTTCTGAGTGTGAAACAGTTAATATTTCATTGCACAGAATATGCACAGGAGATTGTACGACTTTTGCACAATAGGAAGATGTTCCAAACTGTTGCATGAAAACAATGGGGTTTTTCTGGGTGACTGAACAGAGGCAACTGGTGCGATCGGCGAGCTATGTGACAAGCAGATGGGATGTTCTCTCTCTGAATGGATGATTAATGCTGTGGAGTTGAGCGGTGGCACAGTGCGAGGAGCAATGGGGCAGCGCGCCACATTTTGGTAAATGGGACTTGCCAGGGAGAATTTCATCAGAGCCGGAGGGACAGATGTGGGAAGAAGCTAAAGTCAAGTGTAAGCCTGTCCCTGGCCACAGCCTCCCTTTCCAGTGTCTCCCGTGACAGACGCCGGGGATAATTGGATGCTGCTGATGACATTATCAAAGTGCCAAGCTTTCTTCGGAGCTAGTGGAGGGGAAAATTATTTGTGATCAAGTATGAGGCCTCCATCTGCTCATGGTTAAACAGAGCTCCAGCCCTGCGTGTGTCTTTAAAAGGGGCTAAACAGAACAGTAAATATCAGGCAGCAAGGTCATGGAGAATTAATGGTGGGGGCATGTTGGGCACTGTCTCTTTGAAACTGTGAAGACCACCCAGTTACTTTACTCTCTCTCCCAATGCTCCTTTTCCCTTTGCTCTTCCTTTTCCTGCTTCTTCTCTGCAACTTTTCTCACTTTTTTCTCTTGTATTCTTCCCATCTTGTATCGTTCTTCTGTCAGCCTTATCACTTTCTCTCTCCTTTTAACTTTCTCTCTCCTTCTCTTTTAACTCTGTCTCTCCTCCTTTAACTCTCTCTCCCCCCTTTCTGTCAATCTTTCTCTCTTTTAACTCTCGCTCGTTTGTGTCTCTCTCCTTTAACATTTGCTGTCTCCTTTAATTCTCTTTTACCTTTAACTCTGTTTCTCACTCTCTCTCTCTCTCTCTCTTTCTCTCTCTATCCCCTCCTTTAACTCCCTCTCTCGCTCCCCCTTTTAATTCTCTCTCTCTCTCTGGTTTGCCTAAGATAGTTTTTTCCTTTTTTCCCCTCGCCTCATTTTTCCTCTCTCTGCCTCTCCTGTCTTTCTTTTTCTCATTCCCTATGTCACCAGTATTGAACTTTCCACCTTGCCAGCAACTCTTTTCAAACTGAAACTTGTTTTGGCATTTTTGTTTCCTTCTCTTTCTCCCAGCGCCTGTGCAGGTAATTTGGAGTTTGACCAATAGTGTAAAAGCAGAAAATAGCCACATCAGCTGCACTTCGTATATCCCTTCCGTCTTCGTGTTTTCACTGAAAATTTGGGATGATGTAGCTCAGGTGATTCTCCCATCTTACACACCGACAATTGTCAATATTATTACCCCTGCGTCCCACTGGGTTTTTTTGGGCATGTGGGCACTGATATTGATTGTTCATGCGTAATTGCCCCAGAATGATTTGGTTCACTGAGTGACTTGCTGAACCATCTCAGAGTTAAGCGTCAGCCACATTAGTGGTAAACTTTTTATTTTATTTTCAAAGTGTTTGGCTTTCCTGATAAGGGCAACATTTATAAATCATCCCTTGTAGCCGTTGGACCTGTAGCTGTGCATGTACTTTATCGTCATAGAGGTGCATAGCACAGAGAAAGGCCCGTCAGCCCATTGGGTCTGTGCCAGTCAAAGACAAACCACCTACTGTTCTAATCCCATTTTCCAACACTTGGCCCATAGCCTTGCATGCTCTGACATCGCAAGTACCCATCTAAATGCTTCTTAAATGTTATGAGGGTCTCTGCCTCCATCACCCTTTCAGGCAGTGAGTTCCAGACTCCTACCACCTTCAGGGTGAAAAAGATTTTTCCTCATATCCCCTCTCAACCCCCTGCCCCTCAGCTTAAATCTATTTCCCTGGTCATTGATCCCCCCACCAAGGAGAAATGTTTCTTCCTGTCTACTCTATCTAGTGAGTTTGAAAAAAGTAACTTGCATTTCTACATTACCCTTCATGACCACAGGACATTCCAAAGTGTGTTCTGCCAATAGATCACTTTTGCAACATTATAATGTAGGAAACATGGAAGATAAGTTGTGCACAGCAAGCTCCCACAAACAGCACTCTGATAAAAACCAGATAAGCAACTTTCATGGTGTTGATTGAGAGATAAATGGTGGCACTGAGAGCGTGTAAGGGACAGCACTTCCAGTAACACAACATTCCCTCTGTACTGTGCTGGAGTGTCAGCTTTGATTTTTATGCTCAGATTCTGGTGTGAGACTTGAACCTACAACCTTCTGATTCCAAGGTGAAAGTGTTACTAACTGAGCCATGCCTAAAACTGCACAGCTTACTAAGACCATCTCAAAGCACATAATGAGCATTGAACACAGGCCCAAGAACACTTGACTGGAAGTCTGGCTAACAGCAGAAAATGTCTTTTTCAACATGCAGACCCTCCAGACATGAACTGGTGAAGTGTCCTCCCTCTGACTCTTAACGTGGTTGCAATCCATTAACGGGCTGACTTTGCCAGTGATGGGCACGGAGTGGCAACCTGGGGAATAATATATTGCTAGTTCTACAGACAGGGTGATCCTGGGGAAGCTGAATAGAGTGTTTCTTTTGCCAAAGGGGATGGATTGAACTGAAGCGATGTGTGTGCTTTGTACTGAAACTGGCTGCTTTTCCCATCCACAGGAAAATGCCAACACGCACGTTCTACACGTATTACTTGCAGCGGTTGCCAGGGGTGACACGCGGTGCTTACAAGCTGAGTCCAGCGGGTGCGACACTCATGCCCACAGAACAACCGTGGAGAGACTTCAACAGGTAAGATATTTTCTATGATTCATTAAATGTGACGTGACACAACAGTAGCCCTCTCAGTCCTACCTTGTCCCTCCTCCAACCAGCAGCCTGCTGAAATCCCACTTGAAGTTGAGTTGCTAATGTTCCTTTTAGGAGTGGGTGTTGGTGTAGGACAGGGGACAGAGATGTGGTGGGGAGATATAGGTTGCAGCAGGGTGAGACCTTGCTCGTGAGAGCTAAGTTGCAATGGCTATGCTGTACTACCCCTTGCTAGCATTAGAGGGAGTTCAGTGGATGTCGAGGCTGGTTTCCAATAACGCCCAAGCTGAGAATATGGGTTCCCATACCAACAGTACGCCGAAATTATCTGCCTGCTCATCTTTTCCACTGAACCCCCTGTGTTAGAATAGAAAAATGGTCTAACTCTGATCGCCCTGGGATGTGCAATGGGACACACCTGCCTCTCAGTGCCAGGGACCCGGGTTCGATTTCCAGCTTGGGTCACTGTCTATGTGGAGTTTGCGCGTTTTCCCCATGTCTGCGTGGGTTTCCTCCGGGTGCTCTAGTTTCCTCCCACAGTCCAAAGATGTGCTAGTTAGTGCATTCTCCCTCAGTGTTGATGTTCTCCCACAGCCACTCTGCCTTATCCAGCTCAACATCACATCAGAATAAGGGCCAACAAGCCAAAAATACTTACATCGGCCTTGTACATTGAAGGTAACCCAAAAGCACTATTTAGGTCCCGCTATCAACGTGATTCTGCCCATTTCCCCTCAGAGAAACCCTAACAACCAGATACTCTGCTCACCATACATTCCATGAGCCAAGTATTCAAGTAACCACCATCACTTCCCACGCAGCAAAGTCAAAATAAAGACCAATCTAACAAGGCTAGATATTCAAAGATTAGTTGACCATGTCTGGGAATGCAGCAGAAAATAACTCCCCACCCTAACAACACCAGAGACACCAACGGCAGAAAAATGAACCTAGTCTTTTCCAGGATACATGATCTGTCTGCACCTTCATAGGAGACAAGCAAAGATTCCTTAATCCCAAAATAGCAAAAGTACAAAAGAAAAATGTAACCCCAAGAGTTGTAATGGGGGATTTTCCTCACCCATAACCTCTCTGTTTTGAGGTGTGACTGTATCTCTCTATTGAAGTGTAACTATATCGCTGTCTCACTCTGTCGAGGGATATCTGTATCCCTCGCCGTGTCGCCATCTGACTGTATCCCTCACCGTGTCGCCGTCTGACTGTACCCCTCGCCGTGTCGCTGTCTGACTGTATCCCTCGCCGTGTCGCCGTCTGACTGTACCCCTCGCCATGTCGCCGTCTGACTGTATCCTTCACCGTGTCGCCGTCTGACTGTATCCCTCGCCATGTCGCCATCTGATTGTATCCCTCGCCGTGTCGCCATCTGACTGTATCCCTCGCCCCGCCGCAGCCCGCTGTATGATTAACTTTTTGCCTGTGTTCCTGTTTGCAGTGCCAGAATATACATGGCTGATCTAGAATCAGCACTTTATTACTCTTTCAACGTGGAGGTGGCAACACATCAGGAACTGTCGGGAGAGTCCCTCACTGCTCTGAGACGTTTCATCCGAGTGCTCACAAAGGTTAGTTCAACCCTGAGTTTGGGTGAGTCACAGAAATAGGAACTATGTGAAATTCAACAGTACTTCTAAATAGAAAGGTCACTTAATGTGGCAAATACTGGTTTAAGAAATCTCTTTAAAAACTAGTTCTAACATGAATCTGATCTCTTTAGAATATTTCTCCTTACTTCCTTCACTCTGGCTATCACTTCTGAGCATGCTGCTATGGTTGATCCATTACATATTTAAAAATCTCGGAATGGCGAATTCCTCGCAGGGCTGAATTTGATTGCTGGGATTTTGTAATGCTGTGGCACTTTGCAGTGGAATTGCTTTCAGCAGGGAATGTGTTCCTTACTAGGTGACGATGTGAAGTTTCTGTTTTGTTGCTCACTGTGTTACTGTATGAGGTTCCCAATTGTTCAGTGGGGTAAGGGTTACGGTATAAGCCTGGAGTTTACCTTAATTCTGTTAGTACCACTGACTGTATAATGAGTTTTGCAGAAAGGGAGGGCTAATATTGCTGAGTGAGAGTTACTGGGTTCTAAAGTGTGACTTTATCAGTTTAATAGCATATCAAAGTTGTATATGAGTAAATCTTTCCCCAGTAATTTTGCCCAGATAACAATGGCATGTTTCACACTATTGATATTGAACCTGCATTATAAAATGGTACAATATCATTACATCTTGTTTGTCACATCCTACTTTCTTGTGTCACGTGCACTTCATTTAATATTCTTTTTCTCAAAACAACAATAAAATCCAGATTTAGAAGTTAGCAAATGTTCAAGTCACAAGTAAGCAAACCAGGAACAAATCAAACATGAGGATTCACCCAAATCTAGAAATGAAGCAAAAATGAAATTGATCAAAACAACTTCAGGCTGGGAAAAAAAGTGGCGGGCACGGTGGGCAGCATGTGACATGGCATGGCAACACAGTAGGAAGCACAACGGCATGGTGTTTAACACTGCTGCCTCATAGCACCAGGGAACTGGGTTTGATTCCGGCCTTGAGCCATCGTCTGTGTGAAGTTTGCACATTCTCCCCTAATCTGCGTGGGTTTCTTCAGGGTGCTCCAGTTTCCTCCCACACTCCAAAGATGTGTGGGTTAGGGTGGATTAGCCATGCTAAATTCCCCCTTACTGCTAGGGAGAGTACATCTGTGGGGTCATGGGAATAGGGCCTGGGTGGGATTGTTGTTGGTGCAGGCCCGATGGGCCCAATGGCCTCCTTCTGCACTGTAGGGATTCTATGATTTCCATGTCTTGCCCTTCTGTCCACTGGCAATGGACTCCAAATAAGGTTTAAAACAGAATGAAAACATCAACAAGTTTACAACTCTCATGGCAGCCTAATTAAACTACCTCGGATGTTATCCTTTGTGTCTCAGATGGCTTTCACAAAATTCTAGAAACCTTTCTCGTGAAAATGAAACTAACCATTGGGAGTGTGTCTTTTTGTTGTTGTTGTGAACCCTAAACCTTTGAAAATAGCTGACATAATAAAGACATTTTAGGTTTGAAGACTATTTTTGCACAGAGGTATGAAAATGGAATAGAGTTTTGTATTTCTATGAGAGAATTTTTATTTCTCAGGGTTTTCTGTTTGTTTCGGGGTTTGTTCCAGAGGAAGGACTTGCAATTTCTTTTAACGCGCACTTGGAAAAAACTATTATTCTTTAAGGAATTTGCATTTAGCAGCTTTCACATTCTTAGGACTGTCCAGAGCACTCGAGATGAAGTTATTTTTGTTTAGAGAGAAATCTGCGGTTGTTGTACATTTGGAGATACGATGGGAACACTTTGGCAAAAACGTGTACCCACTCTCATGTCTGCTGCTTCTCTCTGCCCTCCAAGGTGATGGGCAATAAATGTTGGCCAGCTAGTGACGCCCATGTCGCACAAGCAAATCTTTAAAAAAACACTCGCACCCAACCTGACTCCTTTCTCCACAGAGTATTGTGGTGCCAAAGAAGGTCAGCCAGCCCATTATGACTTGGAATCGAGAGTTAAGACAGATGATCTGTTGCTCAGTTTGACACAGGCTTCAGCAGTCCAGCCACCATGCACACAGTCAGCCCCACTGGGAGGTGGCTTTGAATTTGCCCCAGCAGCTCCCTTGGTGATATAATGTGAGATTGTGTAGGAGAGTCTGTGTTCTGAGTTGACAAACTTTAACCAACATCCAGGAGCGTATGCAATTCTGTTGTGGTGTCTGGAACCTCAGCCCTTTGAGTTAAGAGTAAGAGACAATAGAGCTTCCTGCTGCTGACACTGACCCACCCTAGGATCATCCTGTGGATGAAGTTCAGTGGCAGGAATACACAGGGCAACTGGTTCCTCCTTCTTCTGGGTGACAGAGGTCAGTTTTGACACTGATCCACTTGCATATGACCTTTGCAACCTCTCCATTTTGGCAGGAGGCTACTGGGACACCAACAGCGCTGATAATGTCCCCCAGAGTGCCCATCCCCCCACCCACCGTTCCAGCTGACCTGTCGAGTTGAGCCATTTATCAAGACTGGAACACCCAGCCCCTTTGACGACCGGGAAGTGGTCACAGAATTGACACCTTGACCTTTTCGGCCGGTGTCTGCAGGGTCGTTAGTCACATACAAAGGACATTAGCCGATAGCAATGGGGTTTTGTCTGATCACAAAATGAACAAGGGGAAAACATCTAGAAGGAAAAGATAAGAGGAACCCTTTTCTTCAGGGAGGTCGGTGTGATCTCGATAACAAGGCCTTGAATCGAGAGGGGAAAACTATTCTATACATCAACAAGTAGAAAAGAATGGAAACCGTTCTCCATTTTACACTTTCAAATAAGCTAATGTTTGATTTGTCTTGTCATAAGAAATGTCTTTTAATGAGGGGCACGACATACAGAAACTACAAAGTGCAAGATCGCTAATTGTCCATTTCAAAGCAACATATCTTCAAAATGTGAAGAATTGAATACCTTGCCAGGCACCATCTCCCTCCATAATAGCCACTTGCACTTTGTCCCAGCATGCAGCACGGTGGCACAGTGGTTAGCACTGCTGCCTTACAGCGCCAGGGACCAGGTTTAATTCCGGTCTCGGGTCACTGTCCGTGTGGAGTTTGCACTTTCTCCCCACGTCTGCGTGGGTTTCCTCCGGGTGCTCCAGTTTTCTCCCACAGTCCAAAGATGTGTGGTTAGGTTGATTGGCCGTGATAAATGGACCTTAGTGTCAGGGGGACTAGCAGGCTGTGGGGTAACGAGGATAGGGCCTGGGTGGGATTGTGGTTGGTGCAGACTTGATGGGCCGAATGGCCTCCTTCTGTACTGTAGGGATTGTATGATCTGTGATGCTGTCCAGTCTTCCCTGATTTTGACAACTTGCATTTTTACAGCATCTTTAACATTGTAAAATGTGTTTCACAGAAGCGTGGTCAAATAAAATTTGATTCCGAAAGACTTGAGGAGATTTTAGCACTGATGACCAAAAGCTAAATTGGAGTTAGAGTTTTGGGTAGTGGCTTAAAGGAGGAAGGAGAGATTCTGGGAGGGAATTCCTGAACTAAACTTCCAGACAGCTGAGGAACAGCTGCCAGTGGAGGGTGAAGATGCTTTGAGAGTTGACCTGTTACAAGGTGAAATGGAGCCAACACAAGTCCTTCCTCCTTTCAAAATTTGCCATTGCATGCAAAAGAAACACCTCTTTACTATTTTACAAGCTTATTGCCCCCACTCTGCCTGCGTTTGCCTCTCCTTCTCCAGTTTCACTGACTGATCTGAGTGCGCATTCAGTCAGTGAGCCTGAAGGGCACAGTGAAGTAACATTGGTGCAGATGTGTGCCCCAACAAGCCTCTTCAAGGGTCACAGAAACATAAATGAAACTCTACAATGCAGAAGGAAGCCATTCAGCCCATCAAGTCAGTACCAACAACAATCCCACCCAGACCCCTATCCTCATAATCCCACATATTTACACTGCTAATCCTTCTAACCTACGCATCCCAGCACACTAAGGAACAATTTAACATGGCCAATCAGCTTAACCTGCACATTTTTGGACTGTGGGAGGAAACCGGAGCACCCGGAGGAAACCCATGCAGATATAGGAAGAACATGCAGACTCCACACGGGCAGTGACCCAAGCCGGGAATCGAACCCAGATTCCTGGAGCTGTGAAGCAGCAGTGCTAACCACTGTGCTGCCCTATATTTATGCCAAAGGGATTAGGTCAGTGATGAACAACCTGCAGCCCAGGGGCCAAATGCGACTGATTGGGGTTCTGAGCACGGCCCACGAGACATTTTATTGACCGTTGCCTGCGCTTAGAGTTGCAGCATGCCACTGATCCCATCGCTTGGCTTTTTTCTTCATGGTATAACTGAAGTACAATGCACATCAAACAAGAGCACTTTAAGTGAGGTACATGCTGATTGAACACAACATTGATGGTGAGAGCTATGTGCTCCCTCTGCGTCTAATAAATATTTATTTTGTTCTTACCACTTGAAGTTGATAGTTCTGTCAATATATGAATGATTAAGCATTTTCTATAACTAATGAAATATTTGGCATGTATTAAACGTATTCAATCTTATTCATAAGGTAATGGTTGGCCAACAAGCCCGATTTCAAGCTTGTAGACCACAAAGATGAAAGAGGCTCCCTTATGCGCCACACTCACGAGCCTAGGTTGCCCATCACTGGATTAGGTGGATGATTGATGGAGAAAAAAAACCTTAACAAAGAGTGGAAACATGCACGCTGCCCCACTTGACGCTTGCTGTGGTTTCGTCATCAAATTGTGGGAGACTATTTAAAGCAGAAACTGTCATCAAATCATTCGACAAAATGTAGAATATCCAATTCAATGAGAGGAGAGCGAGTTGCGTTGTTATGGAGAGATGATTCTGAAAGTGAAAGCATCCCATCTGATCCAGAGTGGGGTCTGTGTGATGATGCCAGAGTCTAAGTGACTGTGGATGAATGTAACTGTTTGGGGTGGGTGCTGAAGCAGTTGTCCAAAATGTTATGCTTGTGGTACAAATATCCTTGTTTGTGTGTCTGCCTGTGTATATATGAAGGGTTTAGCAGCAAGAAAACAGATGGGAGTGCAAGTTGCCCTGTGAGAGGTTTGGAAATCCTATTACTACAGCAGCTCAGACTGAGGCTGCTGGTTCCGTCACAGGCTTAGGTGTAGGCCGCTGGAGGGGAAGGGGGTTGCTCAGTAAGCTGTGGTAATCTTATTTTTACCCTCTAGTGGTGAGTGTTCTCAAATCCCGTCGTGTTTGTCTCTGCGCTGATACTAATTGAATTCTAGTTACAGTTATTGAACGGAAGTAGATTTTCTGGCTCCTTGGAGGCCGTGGTTGTTGGATTGAAGCAGACGTGATTTTTATCTCAGCCCAGAGCTGAGTGTTTAGCGTGGTCACCAGCAGAATACAAATAGGGAATAACAAGAATTTACTCAGGCCAGGGGAGGAATCAAGGAGCTGTAAAATAATAATATTTTCCTTTTTTTTATTTTTAAAGAAATGTACGTATTTAAACACTGAAAAGAAATGTGTACTTTACCCCAACTAGTTCTCTCTTGTTTATCATATGCAATGTTGACCCCTTTGTGTTCACCCTGAGCATGGGTTCAAATGGACAGTGGCATGTTATCACCCATGTGAAGTAACCACTGTAGACTGAATGACCTGTTCCTCTGTCAAACCATCTGTGGTTCCACTCGGCGTAATTTTTTTCTCGTGACATGTGCTGTTGTTGCTGGACCCAATGGCCCTGTCATTTGGTGTGTGATAAATCAGCAAGTCCAAGTAATCAGCGCCAAAAATCAAGGGCAGGATTTTCCTGAATATCAGCAAAGGCCGATGGCTGGCGGGAAAATTGGCGTTAGAGCCACTGACACCAACAGGCCATATAATATAGAGCATGGAGCAAAAAAAAACCTAAAGGGCAGGTTCCACAATATCGGGCTGGCCTTCCAGCAAATTAGTTTCTTGAAGATCGGGTGGCATTTTTTAAAGGCTATGCCTGTGCACAAAAGTTCATATCAAACCAAACACCACCCATCCCCCCCCCACTCCACTGGCAATACCTGGGCAGTGCCAGGGACAGTGCCCAGGCATGACTCCCTTCACCCCCACCCCCAAACATTGCACACATCGGAGCTTCCCTGGGAGATCGGCACAGTTAGGGAGACCAGTTGTAATTCACGCCGGTCTGTCCTCACACTGGACTTTCTCACGGTGATAGGGGGAATGTTTCAGACGTAGAGGCCTTGTAATGTAATACTAATGTGGGGAAATGATGTTCCTGTTAGGGTGAGGGGAACGGGGACAATCGCATCACATTTTTGCATTGGCGTGAAAGGCAGTTGGATATCTTGTGAGATTTTCCACTCCCATCACTGATTCGGCCCGATGAAAACAGGAACAGAAAATCCACTCCCCCTTCCCCGCTCCTTGACATATTACAGAGTGAAAACTTTGTGCAGTTTCACCCCAAAGATGTGCTCTTAGGCTAATCGGTTTCTACCAAATTGACACTAATCCTTCCCTGAATCTGACTGAGTAGGGTCCCATTCGTAGACATGCAGGGTAGAATAGGTGTAGGGTGATGTGGCGGCGCGGGCTCGTTGGGCCAAAGGGCCTGTTTCCCGTGCTGGGTTGTTCTTTGTTCTTTGTTGTTTTGTTCATTAATACAGGAAAAAATAGCATTGCCAGTAAGAATGTCCTGTCCACCACCTGTAAATAATTTGATGCGAAATAACGGAAAATGACTTTAAAAAACATAAAGAACCATTTCCTAGTTTGTGGCTGTACAATAATCAGTCTCTTCATAAACTAAATAGCCCATATTGTTTAAACCTTTTTAAAATGTCTCTGTCAGAACCCTTGCAGCTAAAGCAAAAGAAAAGGCCTGAAGTTCTGAAATGGGCACCATAACAGAAGTTACTGTGTGATTAATTTATTCTGGGAGCAGGTCTGTCTTATTTACTGCCTTTATCAAACAGTGTAAAAAAATCACGGAAACATGATTTGTGCTGGCTGTAACATGCACTCAACATTCTATGTTTGATTTGATTTTCAATTTATTACTGCCACGTATCTTAGTATACAGTATTGTTTTTTGTAAGCTACATATACAAAGTAAACCGTACACAGAGAAGGAAAGGAGAGAGTGCAGAATGTAGTGTTATACTCATAGCTAGGGAGTAGAGAAAGGTCAACTCAATATGCGGTAGGTCCATTCAAAAGTCTGATGACAGCAAGGAAGAAGCTGTTCTTTAGTCGGTTGGTGTGTAACCTCAGACTTTTGTATCTTTTTCCTGATGGGTGAAGGTGGCAGAGAGTTTGGCACTGGTTTGATCCATTGTAGGCAAATTACTCTGGAAATGCCAGTGCAGTGGACAAGAAAGTCTGCCCTCAGATGTGAACTCATTTCATCTTAGTCCAGGGCAGTACAGAAGCATTAGTATAACCCCACTGCCAGCTTGTACATCTCTAAAATAGGTATTAGTTGCAAAGTATCCCACACATACATGGGCTCTCTGGACTTCGGTAATTGGGGTGTGGCCCAATCGGGGACAGGGGTGAAGAAGGTGTGTAATTGATCACTGTCAACTGGAAACCGTAATGCTTGTAGGCACAATTTGGAAACATTTGTTCTGGGCCTGGGTCTCTGCGTGTGCCAGATAACTGGCTGACAAAGCAAGAAATGCCCAGTGAGAGAAAGCAAGGGGATGTCAATAGGAGATTTGGCTCTCCTCACATCCATATAACCAATCAAGAGAATTCTTTAAAAACTATTGAAGCTGTAGTTTTAATATAACTATCAGTCTGTTTTTTTTATTCACTTGTCACCACCTCCCCGGCAGGGATATACCCAACATTCCCAACCACTGGCTGGAAACCTTCAGGTCAAACAGCCATTCCCCAATTGAGGAATTTCAGGCATCAACCCATGTCCATTCACTCCCTAGTGGACGTTAGACATGCCTGAGAGTGAATCTTGAGGCATGTATTGTCAGAGTAGTACCTGCCATGTAGAGTTGGTGAAAGAATCATAGAATCCTATAGTGCAGAAGGAGGCCATTCAGCCCATTGAGTCTGAACCAACCACAATCCCACCAGGCCTTATACCCGTGACCCCACATATTTACCCCACTAATTTCCCTGAAACTAAGGGGCATTTATCATGGCAAATCCACCTAACCCGCACATCTTTGGAGTGTAGGAGGAAACCGGAGCATCCAGAGGAAACACATGCAAACTTGGGGAGAGCACTAAGATAGTGTCCCAAGCTGGGAATTGAACCTGCATCCCTGGTACAGTGAGGCAGCAGTGCTAACCACTGTGCCACCGTGCCGACCCAGACTAGCCTTCAGCCACTTGGACATGATGCTCCCTGTGTGGTTTCTTTAATGCATTGTGTAGCATCCATACCTGACATTCATAATCATGTGGACGCCTTTGGATAAACTTCAAAACTGTAATTAGCTCTGATGAACTGTGGCGTATTTGTGTGAACGACTGAACAGGCTGCACATTCTGTCAGCTTTTATTGTTCGCAATTGGTTCTTCAGTGATTTCCTGACAAGTGTAAAGGATTCAAAGTGGAATTAACTCAATTTTCTAGTGGGCATGAGTCCACAACAGAGCTGACTCTTCATTCAGTTTGTAACTGGCAGTGAATTATCAGTTGAGTTCAGAGAGGCCTTAGCAAGACTGGTGTGGGAATTGAAAATGTCACATTAATGTCCTGTGGGAGGGGGTTGTGTATTGAGTCTGAAATGGATATCTTTATGTCATTCACATGCCAGTTGGATGCCATGATGAGGGGATTGTTGGCTTTCCCTTTTAGACAAGTGAACCAAACATGTCACAGGCATTCACCCTCAGAAAGGCATCGAAACTTTGAGTTGACCAAGTATGTGTGACCCAAAAAAGCATGCTCCTTTTCTCTGAATAATTGTTAAACTGTACTTCTTTCTTTCTCTAGTACTTCCCTGGCCGACCTTTTGTCATGAAGTTGCTTCAGATCACTAACTCCTGGCTGGCAAAAGTTGGCACAACGCCAATCTCCTACGCTGACTTTGCGAATGTGCTACACAACAAAAATGGGGTAAGCTGACGCATTAAGTGCGCGGATCTTGTTCTATTTTAAGGTACTATTCTCTCTAAGGTTGTCACAAATACATTCAATAAAGAATTCAGGAGAATCTTCTTCACCCAGAGAGTGGTTAGAATGTGGAGCTCACTCCCACTGGGAGTAGTTGAGGTGAAAAGGTCAGATGTATTTAAGCAGAAGCCGGGTAATTATGTCAGGGTGGCACAGTGGTTAGCGCTGCTGCCTCCTGACTGGGTTCGATTCTGGTCTTGAGTGACTGTTTAAACTCCACATATACATTCTCCCTATGTCTGAGGGGGTATCTTCCAGGTGTCATAGAACCCTACAGTGTAAAAGTGGCCATTCGGCCCATCAAGCCTGCACCGACTCTCTAACAGAATATCATACCCAGGCCCTCTCCCCCAGCCTATCCCCATACCCCGAACATTTACCATGGCTAATCCATCCAATCTACACATTTTGGGACACTAAGCGGAAATTTAAATTGGCTAATCCACCTAACCTGCATGTCTGTGGACTGTGGGAGGAAACACATGCAGACCTGGGGAGAATGTGTAAACTCCAGATAGTCACCCAAGACTGGAATCGAACACGGGTCCCTGGAGCTGTGTGGCAGCTGTGCTAACCACTGTGCCATAGTACCACTCCGGTTTCCTCCCATAGTCCAAAGATGTGCAGGTTAGGTGGATTGGCCGTGCCAAATTGCCCCTTAGTGTCCTAAAATGTGCAGAGATTACTGGCCTTTCTTTCCTTTGGAGGTGTTCCTGTGGCTCAGTAACTGCATGTAACCCTGAGTGCAGGGTTAGTGGATATCCTTACTACTCTACTTTCTCCTCTGCAATATGAAAATAATGTCAAGGAATTATTAGAGCAGCAGCTTTGACGTTGTGAGCTCAAATGCCAAGTTGTGGAATTTACCTGAATTCACTTGATGACATGCGGGCTATTACCAGTAAAAGAAGGCCATCAAAGCTGCTACATTGTTGTAATAAACCTCAACTGGCTTCATAATCTCCTTCAGAAAGAGAATCTGCATGCTTTCCTGTAAATAACATGTGGTTGATTCTTATTGTCCACCAAAGTAGTCTAGGTAGTCAGTCATTACTAACAATCATTATTCAAGAGAGAAGCTTTGGCATCATTGCCAATATGTGGAAAGCAAATAAAAAGAGGTCACAATAATGGCAGTGCAGCTCCAGCACGGTCCAGGTACCATGACTCAAAACTCAGTATCCAAAGACCAGAATTGCCCAGAAACTAGACGTTTTTCTCTTGAGCAAAGGAGCTTGAAACAGAATAAGCATGAAAAGGAAGAGTCCATTCTCAAGTTGATCACAAAGGACAGAATCAGCAACACTTGAATAAATTGCTGATTGCACCATTGAAAAATCTACCTTCTCCGCTCCTTCCAGCCTACTCTCCAGACACAAAGCTGTCTGTTTCAGTGGTGGGAACATTTCAATTGCAATATTCCTGGCCACTTTCAAGGTGAGAGGTTCTGAAATCCAGCATTTTTCTCTCTTTCCCTGTTATTGCAATCCAAGCAAATGCTTTCGTTCCTGCAAGAATCACTCCACTGCAAGGTTAATAGATTTTTATAAGTCTGCCCAAACCCTAACTTAGAAATCTTCAATGTTTCTGCCCTCATGGCTTACAAGGAATTGCCACACACAGGCACTCCCCATGCTGTGATCTACAAGCTAGCTTTTTTAAGACACTAATGATTAATAGAGTGCCCTACAGAGACAGCTTGTATGAAGGTGTTAATTCCAAATTTCAACACAATGCCAGTCCCAAGTGGGCTGGATTTTGGAACTGTATCTATATACAACACTCATAATATGAAGGTGCTGCATTTAAACTTAGAGTATTTCACAATAGCTTTAAGAAAAAACATTTTAAGAAAATAGATATCTACTTATAGATATACACACCTTCTCCCCAGTGTTATTTTATGTCCAATGGATAAAAATGAAATGATTATTGATTGATAAATCATTGAAATCAGGTCAGCAAAAATATTTGCTTGATCAGTGAAAATATTTGTTAGCCATAGGTACTGGTGAGATTTATAACCTGCCCAACTCAGTGTGTACTGTCACTTTAAACAACTTCAGTTTATAAAATCTCTACAGTGCAGATGGAGGCTATTCAGCCCATCGGGTTTGCACTCTCCAACAGAGTATCTTATCTAGACCCCCATCTGCCCTATCCCCAGAACCTTATGCATTTATCCCACTAATCCCCCTAACCTATATATCATTGTGCACTAAAGGGCAATTTAGCATAGCCAATCCACCTAACCCGCACATTCCCACTTTTGCGCATCAAAGTTAAATCTGAACTGGTGCTCAATGGCAAGTTAGAGAATTTGGGAGATAATCAGAGGATTATTTACATTAGAGATCTATATGCTGTTCTCAGTACTTCTCTAATGAATTTCTATCCCCTCACAGCAGCTGGGCACTGTTCCTGCCTCACCTAGTGCCTGACTCCAGCCACTCTTCCTTGGTTTTGCCTGGCTGCATAGTCTATTGTAATTCGTTGAAGGTCGTTCAAGGTCGTGCAGATAAAAGGAGGCAATACCTTCCCACTTTAAGTGTCTGATTCTTGCTCCTTAGAACATTTCCTAAACACTCCCCCCCAACCTCCCACCCTACCAAGTGGTCTGCCAAGTCTGTATGGATACAGTTGTGTAGCTCAAGGGCAAGGTAAAAGTTTCTGAGAGGCTGGATACAGTCCGTGAGCCTGCCCAAGATCAGTCTGAAGGGATTAATGTTTTCATTTGAGTTAGTTGCTATATGTGCACAGTATAGAGTGGTTAAAAGTGAAGAACTCATTTCTTCCTGGTGCTGTACAGCCCTTGTGTGCCTCTGTCTTCATTCTGTGGACCAAGTAGATGGAATCCGATCCAGTGCAGCAGAGTATGGTTAAATGAGAACCCGAGTTCTTATCTCGTACAATGAGTAGTGGGGAGGTCAAGGAATACAAAGAAAGTATACACTAACTTTCAGGTGGCAATTCTTATTTCATGCTACAATGCATTCATACATCTTTTGGTGTCAAATTTAATACATCTGATAAAAGGAATAATTTACTCCTGTCTCATGTAATATATTTAAGTTCATTCTAGCTCATCATGATACAGGTAAGAGTGAAAAATTTGCCATAAGTGAAAAAATCATAGAATCCGTACTGTGCAGAATAGGCCATTTGCCCCATCAATTCTGCACTGACTGTCTGACAGAGTATCTTACCAGGCCCTATCCCCATAAATTTACCATGGCTAATCCATTTAACCCACCCATCTTGGGACACTAAGAGGCAAGCTAACATGCCAATCCACCTAATCCGCATATCTTTGGAGTGTGGGAGGAAACCAGAGCACCTGGAGGAAATCCACAGAGATAGGGCGAGAGCATGCAAACTCCACACTGACAGTAACTCGAGGCCAGAATTGAACCCAGGTCCCTGGAACTGTGAAGCAACAGTGCTAGCCACTGTGCCACCGTGCCACCTCATGATGTGGAGTAAAGGTGAGTAAATGGAGCTGTGGCCCAAATCAAGCATGGACTAATTGCATGGCAGAGTAGATTTGAGGGGCTGAATGGCCTACACATGTTTCTTTTGATCCTATTGCATTTTATTTATTGTTTAATATACCTAAATGTCAGCTTCTGAGTATATTTCTGTGTAAGATTTGCACCGAACATGTTCTGAAACTGTCAAAGTAACATCAGATTAATTTTCTTCTTTGTCCCTTAGAGCACTGAGGCCCTGTTTCCCAATAAAGCAAATTGGGTGGGTTGCCAGGGCAGCAGGCCTCAGTTCCGAGGTTACCCGTGTTCTATCTGGACCTTGTTCCACTTGTTGACAGTGCAGGCTGCAAAATACAATCAATCAATGGCACAGAGGACAGAAAGTAAGGCTCCAACTTTCAATATTTTTTAAGATCTGCCTGTATATTACTTTAGAGAAGGTAATTGTATGAATGGCTGTGGTGTAGCTTGTCACCCAAAGGGATCCTCCAGATTAGTTAAAAGAAAATACAATTGTCGTTCTCGGTTAGGAAAAAGATACATTGATCAGCCTTGTACAAGGAGTCCTGTAAAATTCTTACTTTCTCACTCATTTAATTTATACTAAATATTAATACAAATACTTGGGATAAGAAATCAGGACGTCAGGAGTGAGGGAGTTTGGGGTCTTACAAGTTCTGAGGAATGCCAGCTGGGAGATTTGTAAGTGTGTCACACAGTGTTCACCACCAGAGCACATGTTTTAGAATGGTTACACTGAGCAAGTTCCCCACTTCCGTTTACACCCCGTCCACTAGGAAGGTCACCCGAACCCTCCATGTAGTGATTAAAACCCGCCGCCCTCGCCCACCCGGACCCACCGCCCTCGCCCACCCGAACCCGCAGCCCTCGCCCACCCAATCCTCTGCTTACCAGTGAGTGCTAAAAATTAAAAAGCAGTGGATTCCCACATTCAATTTCCAGGATGTACCAAGTTAGGTATTCTCAGTCAGGGCAGCGGTGGGCATTAGAGTTGAGTTTAACATCCTGGGAAAGTAGGTTTGGGAAACCTACCGTGGTTGTCAAAAGAACAACAAAGAACAACCCAGCACGGGAAACAGGCCCTTCGGCCCAACAAGCCCACGCCGCCGCATCACCCTACACCTATTCCACCCTGCGTATCTACAATTAGAACCCCTGACTTAGCCAGATTCAGGGGAGAATAGTGTCAATTTGGTAAAACCAATCAGCCTAAGAGCACATCTTTGGGGTGTGGGAGGAAACCGGAGCGCCCGGAGGAAACCCACGCAACCACAGGGAGAATGCACAAACTCCCACAGACACAGGCCCAAATCCATGTATCTGCACAGCTAGCAGTGCTAGTCACCGAGCTGTTGCGGCGCCCGTCTACCGGTCCAGGATCAAGCACACACACCGACACGAAGTACTAGGCCACTCCCGGAACCTCCAGGAGCAGCCCACGCACGACCCGCCGTGTGCATGCCCCTCGTTTGACAACGAGGTGGACCTTCACCTGCGGAGTGAAAAGACAAAAACGTTAATCACAAGCCTGCCTTTCCGGTGTCTCCCGAGGTTCTAACCCTTATTCAATAACCCCTACCATAACCCTCCATCCTCGTTTCACTCATGTGCCTATCTAACTGAACCTTAAACGAGTCCAATGTTCCCGCCTCCACCACCCCACTCGGTAGCGTGTTCCATACCCCCACAACTCTCTGCGTAAAGAACCTTCCTCTCATATCCAAATTATACCTCTCCCCCCTCACCCTTAAATCATGTCCTCTTGTATTCGTAACCAATCTAGGGAGCAGTCTCTCACTATTGACCCTGTCTATTCCCTTCAGTATCTTATATACCTCTATCATGTCACCCCTCAATCTCCGTCTTTCCAAAGAGAACAGTCCCAGTTTCTCCAACCTTTCCTCGTAACCCAACCCCTCCATGCCAGGCAACATCCTGGTAAACCTCCTCTGCACCCTTTCCAGAGCCTCCACGTCCTTCCGGTAGTAAGGTGACCAGAACTGGACGCAGTACTCCAAATGCGGTCTAACCAACGTTCTATACAACTGAAGCATTAGACGGCAGCTTTTAAACTCTATACCTCTTCCTATAAAGGCTAGCATTCCATAAGCCTTCCTGACAACATTCTCCACTTGTGTCGCAACCTTCATGGATTTGTGAACCTGCACTCCCAGGTCCCTCTGTGTTTCTATACTCCTAATTTGCCTACCTTTAATCACATAGCTCCTCTCTACATTATTCCTTCCAAAATGCATCACCTCGCATTTGTCAGGATTAAATTCCATCTGCCACCTATCTGCCCAATGCACCAACCTATCTATATCCTGTTGTATCACCTGACAATCCACTTCAGTACCCGCCAACCCTGCCATCTTGGTGTCATCAGCAAACTTGCTGATCACACCACCTACGCTCTCTTCCAAGTCATTTATGTAGACTACAAAGAGGAGAGGTCCCAGTACTGAGCCCTGCGGCACACCACTGGTCACTGGCCTCCAGCTGGACAAAGTCCCCTCCACTACTGCCCTCTGTCTCCTATTGCCCAGCCAGTTCTCAATCCACCTAGCTACCTGGCCTCGTATCCCATGCGCCTTAACGTTTTCTACCAGCCTACCATGAGGGACTTTGTCAAACGCCTTACTGAAATCCATATAGATGACATCAACGGCTTGCCCATCGTCAACCGTTTTTGTCACCTCCTCAAAGAATTCCACCAGATTCGTAAGGCAAGACCTCCCTCTAACAAAGCCATGTTGCGTATCCCCAATCAGACCGCAACGCTCCAAATGCTCATACATCCTACCCCTAAGTACTTTTTCCATTAATTTCCCTACCACCGATGTCAAACTCACTGGCCTATAATTCCCAGGGTTATCCCTACTACCTTTTTTGAACAGCGGTACCACATTTGCCACCCTCCAGTCTTCTGGGACCTCACCTGTGTCCAAAGAAGAGACAAAGATTTGCGCCAGAGGCCCAGCAATTTCATCTTTCACCTCCCTAAGCAGCCTGGGATAAATACCATCAGGCCCCGGAGCTTTATCCGTCCTTACGCTACCTAAAAGCCCTAGCACTTCCTCCCTCGTAATAGATATTTCCTGCAGCTGATCCTCAGCTCCCTCTAACAGACCGCATGATTCCGAACCCCTCTCCTTCGTGAATACCGACGCAAAGTATTCATTCAAAGTTGTCATCCCATGGCCTCCCAGTGACTAAGACTGGAAATGGATGTGGATTTGGTTTTGAGCCAAGATTAGCCTCGTATCACTGTCTGGCTAATCTCACATGTGAATAGCTGGTGAACCCTAACAAAGGAGGCTATTGACCCTTGGCGTCTTGGTGATGCTGATGCCCAGCACAGGACAGTGGGAGATAAGGGGAGCCATTGCTAGACCTTTATCCTGACCTGTTTTTCTCTTCCTCTATTTTCCTTCAACAGTTCAGACTGAGCCCCGGGAAGTCCTTAACACCTTGAGGCAATACGTCAAATATTTCTTTGGCTGCCGGGAGTGCGCCACCCATTTCGAAGCCATGGCAGCAGAATCCATGGATCAGGTCAGCAGCCTCAATGAGGCCATCATGTGGCTGTGGTCTCGGCACAATCGGGTCAACAACAGGCTGGCAGGTGAGGGTACAGAGGCCAGAGGCAATGTGCGTGTGTGAATCTATGTATGTCAGAACGTCCAGTTGTCCCAAAATGCGTTACACTTGCTAATTGCAACATAGCAAGGCCCCTCAAATAGGAATTTGTTTTAGGCGATGTTACTTGAGATAAAAATATTGGCTGAGATAATGTGAGGACTGAACTGCTCTTCTGGAAGATAATGTCATGGGATCTGTTACATTCATTTGAGAGGACAATTCGGTCCTCCATTTAGTGACGCATCTGAAAAATGGCACTTCAGCGTGGCACTCTCTCTACATGGTGCATTATCTGGGCAGCACCTTCCCTGGGCGGCACCCTCTCAGAAGGAGTAGTACTTAGTTAGTGAGCAGTTATTTATTTTTTGCTTGAATCCCAACTGTCATATGTTGTTATAATCAATTGTTACAAATATTTGTCAGCATAGGGCATTGCTGGCACTGTTACTGCCCCTGTACACAGTGCAGACGGGAGCATTGCTGGCACTGTTACCACCCCTGTACACAGTGCAGTGGGGAGAGGGCATTGCTGGCACTGTTATTGCCTCTGTCCACAGTGCAATTGGAGGCATTGCTGGTACTGTTACTGTCCCTATACATAGTGCAGTCGGGGGTACGGGGGTATTGCTGGCACTGTTACTGTCCCTGTACATAGTGCAGTCGTGGGTATGGGGGTATTGCTGGCACTGTTACTGCCCCTGTACATAGTGCAGTCGGGGGTACGGGGGTATTGCTGGCACTGTTACTGCCCCTGTACACAGTGCAGTCAGGGGCATTGCTGGCACTGTTACTGTCCCTGCACACAGAGCAGTCGGGGGCATTGCTGGTACTGTTACTGCCCCTGTACATAGTGCAGTCGGGGGTACGGGGGTATTGCTGGCACTGTTACTGCCCCTGTACACAGTGCAATTGGGGGCATTGCTGGCACTGTTACTGTCCCTGCACACAGAGCAGTCGGGGGCATTGCTGGTACTGTTACTGCCCCTGTACATAGTGCAGTCGGGAGTATTGCTGGCACTGTTACTGCCTCTGTACACAGTGCAACTGGGGGCATTGCTGGTACTGTTACTGTTCCTGTACACAGTGCAGTCAGGGGCATTGCTGGGATTGTTACTGCCCCTGTACACAGTGCAGTCGGGAGAGGGCATTGCTGACACTGTTATTGCCTCTGTCCACAGTGCAACTGGGGGCATTGCTGGCACTGTTACTGTCCCTGGACACAGAGCAGTCGGGGGCATTGCTGGCACTGTTACTGCCCCTGTACATAGTGCAGTCGGGGGTATTGCTGGCACTGTTACTGCCTCTGTACACAGTGCACCTGGGGGCATTGCTGGTACTGTTACTGTTCCTGTACACAGTGCAGTCAGGGGCATTGCTGGGGTTGTTACTGCCCCTGTACACAGTACATTTGGGAGATGGCATTGCTAGTACTGTTACTGTCCCTGTACACAGTGCAATTGGGGGTCATTAATGGAACTGTTCCTGCCCTTGTACACAGTGCTGTTACTACCCCTGTATAGAATGCGATATTCTCTCAGTAAAGTGTTAAAATGTTTGCACTTATTGCAAGCAGCAAGGGTTAATGCTGCTGCTCAGTTGTTTTGCGGCATGGATGACTTGAGCTCCTTTTGGATCACTGAAGTGTTGTTGAGACTGGTGGCACCAATCTAGACCCAGGCTGCCGTGTATCTCCTGCAGCCTGCCTGAGCTTTGTGTTCGGAGCAGGGGAGAGGTGGCTGCTGAATGTGGCACGTAGAAGTGGCCTCTCCCTGGGGGGGTGTGTTGGAAGCGTGCCGTTTAACTCCAATCCTTCAGGGTCAACGAAGCATGAAATCCTACCATTTGTAAAGTGTCAGTACAATTAATTTGTCCCCCTCTCTTTTCAGAGTCACTAATGACAGTTGGGATCTTTGAGGATTTTATTGGCCCGTATAGTGTCCTGAGGGAGCTGTTCTCAATCCTTTCATTTCAGGAACTAAATAGACAGCGGATTACACACCGAATGAAACAGTTTACATAGAGTTGACGTAAAACTGTTCCACTTGACTGACTGAGCTGTAATTCAAATCTTTTGCCAAAAGAAGCCTATACATCTGAAAAAAAGCTTTCTCTATTGTCGTTTACAAGCCATATCAGAAAGTGAAGGTCTGTTCGCTCCTGTATCAGCCTGTTTATTTATAGAGACGTAGACAGCCCAGAATGATAGCTAACCATCGCGGGTCAAATTACCAGGAAACATTTCACAAACCGGAGATGTATTCCTGGGAATTCAGAAGATTAAGGGAGTGACGTGATTGAGGTTTTCAAGGTATGGAAGGGGAATGGAGAGGATTAATGTAGGGAAACTATTTTAGCTGCTTGAGTAGACTAGGACTAGGGTGCTTAGTTTAATAATAGAGCCAGACTTGTGAAATCAGGAAAGAATTCAACAAGTGAGAGTTAAAGTTTGCAATTCCCCACCGCAAACAACAATTGATGCAAAATCAGTTTTAAATGACATTGGTAGATTTTTGTTAACCGGATGTGTGAAGGGAGATAGGTGACCGCATTGACTGGGGAACAGATAGGTGGTGTTCAATATCCTCGCCAGTTTCTGTGCTCCCCATTCTGATATTCAGTGAGATTGGTCACATTCATATTGTGTGTCCTCCATGAGACATTCCCCAGCAATGGTCTTTCCTTCCTCTCTCCAATTCCCCTAATATGACCACCTGCCCATCACGCGCCCTCTCCCCGCGAACACACAATGCCACCCAAGGCAGAGGGCAAGCAAACAAAGCAATAGGACAAAAATAGAGGTGCATTTAGAAAGCAAATAAATCTGAGATGGTACAGAGAAAAGAGAGCTGATTTCAATCACTCTGGCCAACATGAGTACTCTTGCCCCTTCATATCTTACTTGACGCCCTGGATGTCCAAGTGAAACCCCCTCAATATGACTTCCAGGATAGTTGGGGATGGGCAATAAATGTTGGCCTAACCAGCAACGTCCGCATCCCATAACTGAATTTTTTAAACAATCTCGCGCCTCGTCCTGTTGCAGTGGCCATCCTTTCCTGTCCTCCTGCCTGATTGTGTCAGCTTTACCTGAAGCCACATCTCAAATGTGTGGGGCTGAAGGGGATAGGTGGGGGTACCAGTTGGACCTGTGACTGCTAATACCTGCCATTACGATGAATCAACACTCATTTACTAACCTCTCAAGCTGATACTATTGTGCTAAATCTTTGTTCAAGGTGTCAGCTGGTAAATTAAATAAGTCAAAGATCAGTGGAGAGGTTTGTTCTTGTTCCTATCCAGCTCCCTCAGGCAGCACATGATGGGATTGAAAGTGACTGACGCCTTTCATTGATGTGTTCAGTCAGGGTCACAGTACAGAGGAGGTCAAGTATAACAGAGTGTAATTAAATATTCCTGGTGGTCTCTTATTTCCCAGGGACTCAAAACTTGTCCACTCTCATTTGCAACATGTTAACAAAATAAATGCTCTTGGTGAAAGGTCATTGCCAGTACTGGGCTTTTAGTGATTGGTAAATGGCGCCACATGTTTGCCACTCTGTCCACTGTGTGAATTCTGCCAAAACCATTTCCTTGATGGTTAGGGAGTCCAGGGTGAAAAGAAGGGGACATGATCTTCGAATTACAGCTGGGCCATTCTGGAGTGGTGTCTTGAAGTGCTTACTCACACGAAAGCTCATGAAAGTCTGGATCTCTCTTTTCTCTCTCTCGAGGGTGGTCGGTATGGGGGGATTGGGGTGAGGTCACAGTGGGGGGTGGTAGATGGCTGGGAAGGTTAATTGAAAATTTCCAGATTAGGATTGATAGATTTTTGTGAGAAGTTTAAGGGACTGAAGGGTCACCTGCCATTCTTGTGGTGATGTGGGTGGCAGAAGTGGCAGGGCGGTGCTTTAATTCAGTGGGAGGAAAAGGCTATTGGGGCTGCTCTTCCCCAACCTCCACGCCCTCTCATAGAATCATAGAAACCCAACAGCACAGAAAACGGCCATTCGGCCCATCAAGTCTGCACCGACCACAATCCCACCCAGGCCCTACCTCCCCATATCCCTACATGTTTTACCCACTAATCCCTCTAACCTAGGCATCTCACGACACTAAGGGGCAATTTTTAGCATGGCCAATCAACCTAACCCGCACATTTTTGGACTGTGGGAGGAAACTGGAGCACCCGGAGGAAACCCACACAGACACAAGGAGAATGTGCAAACTCCACACAGACAGTGACCCAAGCCAGGAATCGAACCCAGGTCCCTGGAGCTGTGAAGTAGTAGTGCTAACCACTGTGCTACCATGCTGCCCACTGTACCCTATCCTGTGCCAAAGGCCTGGACATGTCTGTGTAGAGTTTGTACATTCTCCCTGTGTCAGCGTGGGTTTGCTCTGGGGGCTCCGGTTTCCTCCCACAGTCCAAAGATGTGTGGGTTAGATGCATTGGCCGTGCTAAATTGACCCTTAGTGTCCTGGGATGTGCAGGATAGAGGGATTAGTTGGATAAGTATGTGGGTTAAGGGGATGAAGCCTCGGTGGGTTTGTTGACAGTGCAGTCTTGATGGGCCAAATGCCCTCCTCCTGCGCTGTAGGGATTCTATGAAACTCATTCTCTCCCTTATGGCTGGAAGGTGAGGCAATAGGAAGACCTAAAGAAGGCAAAACTGCCCACCGAGGGGTAAAATCATGTCAAGCTTTACTTATTCATGCCCCTGGGAGAATTTTCCCCAAATGTCCCCTCTTGTAAAGGGACGGAAACCCACCATCACCTTCATCCTTCCGACTGTACTTCAGCCAGGTGACCATCCTTAACATATCAATGTAAGATTGGCATTAAAATACCCAGTATGGAATTTTGGAGTGCTGTGAATGTGGGAATCACGACCACAGATGTGTTTAAGGGAAACCTGGACAAGCATGTGAGGAAGAAGGGAATAAATGGTTCCGATTTAAATAAGAAAAGGTGGAAGGAGGCTTTCATGAAGCATAAATGCCAGAGGTAATGTTGGGCCAAATGTTTCTGTCCCTTGTATCTTGCGTAACTCTATATACTGTCAGACTGCGCTTTGGGTATTAGCAAGCAGCAAAGCTCAATGCTGTCGAAATCCCAATACAGACACACACACACACACACACATACAAACGCGCACACACACATACACACATGCACGCACACAGACAGAAACACATACACAAAAACAGGCACACGCACAAACGCAAACACACACACAGGTCCACAAGTTACAGACACACATACATATGCAGACATGCACAAATGCAGACACACAGCCACAAACACAAGCACGCAAATGCAAACACACTGACACATGCACATGAACACAGAAGCATATACATATGCACAGAAAGACACACACACACAAATACTCACACGCACATAATCATGGTACCTCAACCCCAAGTAAAATCAATGCTTTCAACAGGCCGTTTAGGTTAAAATGACTCCCCCTCCATCCCACCCCTTCTCTTGAAGTCCTGTCCAGCATTCTACGCCCAAGGAGACTTAGTTTCAAGGACCTGTGGGGAATAGAGAGGTCATGCCCTTGAAAAGCAAGCAACTGCCCAAAGAGATCATGAACTTTACTTTGAAGGTAACCTGTCAATGCGGCTGATGGGCTAAATGCAATGGCTTGTCAGTCGGCAAAGAACCATGACCCATCGCATTTGCATTGATTATCCAAATGCATCGCTGGGACTTGCAGTCTCTTGGCTCTCAGACTCCAGCTGCAACTGCACCTTGCTCCAGCAATTCCAGTTGGGGCAGGTTGGCTGTGTCTATTATTAATCCCTGTTAAATGCAAAAGACTTGTGCCCGTGAAAGGGTTAGTTTGGCCAGGGACCAAGGGAGTGATGCAAGACATCCAGTGTCGTGAAGGGTGTATTAGACTCTGGAGAGTAGGGAGCAGCTGTACCCTTGTCCCTTTTTAAAGGAAGGAGGGCTGGATTAAAGACTCTGCGGTGCAAGGAATGAATACAGGACATCATGTGTATTAGTAAATGGAATAGGACTGTTTATCAGAGAGAGAGTGGAAATGTGGGTCCCACAGGGTAATGGATTTATTCATGAGCATTAGCAAAATTCATGAGGAAGTTACAACTGAATAAAATGGGAATTGCATTGTTTAAGAGGAAATTTTACACTTCTGAGTGCCACAATAAATTTCCCATTTGTCATTATTCCTGTTGCATGTTTTAATAATACCCATACACATATATAAACACACACACATATATTAAGGATATATATGCACACATATATTAATATGCACAGGTATCGACACTAGTGCACTCATGTACACATGCACACATATATACATTTACATTAGCATGTACTGACTGCTCAGTTGTGTAAGACACAGGCCAAGAAGTTTTAATGGGGCTCCCTCATGTTACAAACTGGAATTTGAAGGGGAAGTTATGGCAGGAGACTGGCGGAATTTCAGGACCCCAGTCTGTAATTAGTCATGTGCTAGAATTAATGTTGTCTGATGGGATTGGGGATGAGTTGCTGCAGGTAGTTCCAACTTACCTAAAGGTTGGATTGATGCAATAAAGTTCAAAAATTATTGTGAAAATTTACATTCATATACCGCCTTCCACTGATGTCAAGATATCCTACAGAGTTTTAGAATCAATGAAGCACTTTTTTTAAAACTTTATTTATTAGTGTCATGAGTTATATTTTTCATTGAAATCAAATTTCACCATCTGCTATGGTGAGATTCAAACCCGGGTCCCCAGATGGGTTACTAGTCGAGCGATAATACCACTACACCACTGCATCCTCAAAGTGATGCCACTGTTGTGATATTGGGAAGCGTTGCAGCCAATTTGCACACAGCAAGCTTCTACTAGCAGTAATGTGATAAGACTGGATGATTTGTCTTAGTGATGTTGGCTGTAGGATAAATATTCAAGCAGGACATCAGGGAGGGCCCCCCTGCCTCCTTTAAGATACTACCATCCCCATGAGAGGTCAGACAGGACTTTGGTTTAACTGCTCCTACAGAAGACTGTGGGTCCAATTTTCCTGTCCCACCCACTGCAGGAATTGTAGCAGGCGGGACAGAAAATTTGGCGGACCATTTAAAGGTCTGTTGACCACGGGCAGGAATTTCCGGTATTGGGGCATGCACAGCCTGGAAATCCTGCCGTGTACCTCAGACAGTGCAGCAGTCTCTTACTGCAATGTCAGCCTGAGATCCTGTCCTTCTCTGGGGTATGACTTCAACCCATAGTCTTCTAGTGAACAGAATGTTATGCATTGAGCCACAGCTGGGATTTGAGCAAGTACCCAATCTCGTGTAATGCCAGCTAAAGATGCGTGGGTGTTGCCAAGCCAAGGGACACTCACTGCATGATATCCAGGGAAATTAAAGGGCAATTTGCTGCCAGGCTTGTGACTATGGCAGAAACTGTGTCAGTTTTGAAGGTTAGATTCAGTAAGAGGGATAAAGGTTATAGGGACACGGGAATAGTGTGAATAAATGTGTTTAGGAATATTTGCTCACAAATGCTGACACAGACAGGTTGGAACAAATAGCTTGTCTCTGTGATATAACATATACTTATTTCTATGTTTGCGCATTGGCTGCATAAATAATACAAGCTTTCATTGACAAGTCCTACTGTTGAAAACACTGTTCCTTTAAATGCTTGGAGCTGCGACGGATTCTATACATTAGCCGGAAACCACTGAGCCTTTTGTTGAAAGTCCAAAGTATTGTGGAGTTGTAAGCAGCAGATGGCTCAGATGAACAAGCAGTCAAGTGGCCTGTGTGATTGGAAACTCGTGGCTTGCTGTCCGGGCTGGTAACACATTAATGAAGTGTCCAGTCAATCTGCCTTGTTAGCAGTAGAGCTTTTAACTGTTCAGCCATCCATCAAGGGGCTCAGAACAGTTGAGCTCCAAAGTCTCAGCAGACTCACTATCCCTGAGTCCATCACTACAGCTTGTTATCTGGCAATGTCCCAAGCGCCACATTACCGTGAGGGTCAGCTGTCACTGCATTGTCTACTTGTCTCTCTGTTTGCACCATCGGATGTTATGGTAATCCAAATATATTGACTGACAAAGGGCTTGATCAATTTCTAAAATGTGTAACTTGCGGAATGGTGACAGGATTTACCCGGGCAGAGAGCTCTGCTTCCCTCAAAAGGTATTGCAGCAAGAGACAGAGTATGGTGGCACAGTGGTGCATCCTGTTTTGGTGAGGAAAACATCATGATATTGGGACACCGCTTTTGAGCCTGGTATCCACTTACAGAGTGTGCACTCAACCAGATCGACTGCCAGCCCTTTGCCATCACTTCAACTGGCATATGTGATCCCAAAACCTGTATGTTTCGATGCCATCCAAACATCAGGTTATTCCAATATTGTTCAAGAGCAAATGAGACATTTGAGGTGGGATTCTCCCAAAAAAGTTCAAAGGGTTGAATTTGCGGGAAAACTGGAATAAATCACGCTGTTTTTTTCAGTGGGAGTTCACACCAGAGCCTCCCACACCAGAGTCTCCCACGCCCTGTGCACTGCAGAAGCCACCAGCATGAATATCATTAAACTCCATGGGGCAGGGCCTATTCACACTGGAGAGGCTGAAACCAGCGGACTGACCACTTACCCCGATCGCTGGAACTCCCTTCAGCTCTCATCAGTCGCAATGACAAAGTAGCAGTGGACCCTCCCCCCACCCCCCACTGATTGCTCCTTGGCCCCACCCCATTGGCACTGCCCTATGCGTGATGGGCAGTGCCAACGTACCCCCTGGGCATGGACACTTTGCCCCTTGGGCAGTGCCAGGGCACACAGGCTAGTGCTGTCAGGGGGCACTGTGCCCCCTTCACTCTAGCAGGGGCATCCCGCCAGTTCCCAAAAGTGGGGAGCTAGCCTGAACACTGCTGGAGTAAAATACTCCTGGGGGTTGGGAGATGCTAGCTGGCCTTCAAAATTCAGATCTGGGCCCATTAATGGCATTTAAATCGTATGTTAAATACTATTTAAATGCTAACCCCACCTCCCAGATGCCACCGGATATCCTGGCCTGGGAGACACAAGTGCAGCGGGAATGCTCACAGGAATCCTGTAAATCGGCCAACGTGCAATTCTTCTGGCCTGCCATGCTAAAATATTAGCACATACGGAATAGGAGAATTGCCCCCTTGGCATCTCTGATATTAAGTGGGAAATTAACAAGGTTGCCAGTTCACACTTCGCAGCAATTCCACTTTTACTACAGGTTTTGACACTTTAAATCCTGCTTTCACACCCATATCAGTTATACTTTATCTCCGTGCATTGGTGAATCCATTTTGTGAATAAAATTCCAATTTTAATAAAATTGGTTATTATTATCTGCTTTAATAGCATTTTTTATGAGATTGTCGGCATCACTGGCTAGGCCAGTGTTTACCTTCTCTTCCCTAATTGCCCTCAAAAAGGTGGTGGTGAGCTGTCCTAATGTACCGCTGCAGTCTGTGAGGTGTACGTACACCCACAGTGCTGTTCGGAAATCCCTGTATTTTGATCCAGTGATAGTGAAGTAAGGTGATATGTTTCCAACTCAGGATGGTGTGGGGCTCAGATGGGAAATTCTGGGTAGTGGTGTCCCAAGTATCTGCTGCCCATGTCCCTTCTAGATGGTAGCTGTCATGGGTTTGGAAGGTGCTGTCGAAGGGCCCTAAAGACTTGCTAATAACATCACATTCTTAAAAACTATCCCTTTCAAAACCACCCTGTTCCTGCATTTTTATTCCTGTGTTGTTAACTTTAAGACTGAAATGCAGCCTTTTATAGAGAGGAATTTTAACATAATTTGTGTTGTGCTAGCTACCAACGGGTAAGCCAAATCCAGACATCATTGCAAACATACTTGCCTGTATGTGAAGCCAGGAGTGGTTCTCCCAGCTCCTTTGCAGGTATACCCACCCCAGTGCTGCAATTTGTGGGAGCGTGCTATGCACCAAAAAGCTGCTATCTTACCCACATTACAACAGTGATTACACTTCAGAAGTACTTCATCGGCTATAAAGTACCATGAAGTTTTGTGCTGTTGAGAAAGGCACTGTATAAACTCATGTTCACGATTTCTCTTTCCGATCAGCAGCCACCATTGGTTGTGGGTAAGTCACTCTTTGAGAGAGTGGGAAATATCTCAGGGTTGGCGTTGATTATGGACCTTGACTGGTACATTAAAAGAGAAGGATGAATAGATGGGAGGAGAGGGTGATTCAACAGATCAGCAATCAATTCAATTAAGTTCATAACTATTCAAAGGACATGCCCAGCGACAAGGGGTTGAGGTTAGGGAAGGCTGCAGTACATATTGGATACAGATTTCAGCATAAGTCTTGTGGTGTGAGACGGAAACCCACTTGGCACCCAACTGATCAAGTCATTTTATTGTTGGACAATGGAGGGAGACCATTCATTCTGTCAACCTTGGCTATATTTGAGACCAACCCTTGCTGAGCCAGGGAGCCTGAGTCCTTGGCTAGAATTACTAAATCTACAGCACAGAGGCAGGCCATGCAGCCTATCTGCACTGTGCCAGTAATTTGCTGTATACACTAGTCTGTTGCCATTCTAATGGTCTCACCTTAGCCTGCCTCCCTTTATTCTGTCAATGCTATTGGCTGCAACCACGTTACATTCACACCGCTCTCTATTTAAAAGTACACATAGTCGAACGAGATCATAGTTTGTAATCGTCTGTTAAGTATTTTCTTAATCTTCTTGTTTCCAGAGGGAAGTGTTACAGCAGCATCTTCTGTGTTTCCTGATGCTCTCAATACTGGTGACATCTTATAATTTTTAGTCTTAGTTTCCCCAAAGTGTAAATATCTTTTATTTGCAGAATGGAGAAGCAGAATTCCAAACAATATTCAAAAGTTGTCTAACCATGATGTTGATATATTTGACAGTACCAGCCTGCAACATTGTAGCCTCTGAATTTTACATTGTATATTAAGTTGACTCTTTCTCATTCTGTCCCCTAAGGTGCACAAAGTGAGGATCCAAGATTCCCAAAGATCCAGTGGCCACCTCCAGACCTGTGTGTTGAATGTCACAATGAGGTTGAAGGCGCGCACCTGTGGGTTAAAGATGAGGTGCTGAAATTTCTCAAGGTGCATTATTCTCCACAGAACATTGACTACAGTTACCTGGAGGGGTTGCAGGAACTATTGAAGAAACAGAAACCGAAGAAAATAACCCAGCAGGAACAACAGAAAGATGGCCCGGAAGAAGGTGAAAGAGGCATTGAAGAGGCTGAGAGACAAAGAAAATATGGGCAAGCACCAGTAACAATTGAGGAACAGCGGGACACCTCCGTGGCCATTAAAGGGATTAGAAGGGATGCGAGTCAAAGGAGGACTTTCATTAAGAGAAGGCATGTTAGCAAGGGAGAAGAAGATATTGTGGATTTAGACTTGTTTGTGAGTGAGCAATACAGAAGGCAAGCTTTGAAGGAGAATGCTGAAATCAGGAGAGGCAGCCTGGTGAATGATGGGGTCTACAGGCTACAGATGCACCTGCAGTCCATTGATGACTCTGAGTCACTTGATTATGCTGTGCTTCAGTCGAGGCTGCAGAAGCAAGGGATTGGGAATGGGCACCTTGTAGCCATAGCTGAGGGCAAGAATTGGCTGCACCTGCTGGGGGTGAACCTCTCGCGCACAGATATCAGCTTGTGCATTCTGCTGTACTTCCTGTCCACTCTGTGCCTGCTATCCATGTATCTCTACTTCAAATCCAGGTTCCATTGGCGGAAATGGAAAATTAGGTTTGCATCTGCTTGATCCGGGGCTAAATGTAGAATGGAGAGAAATGATGGAATGAAAACATGGTCTATGTGGGACGCAGGAGTGCAATGCTTTTTCTTTTCCCTCTCTTTATTAGCTCTTTATACTTAAAGAAGCCCTTGACTTAAGAATAACTTGGAGTGTCAGTTACCCGAATTTGGGATAAACACTGTTCCTCATAGTCACTTACAAACATACAATTCTGGTCATATCTTATTATAAAGTAAGGCATACCAGCTTTAGCACATTGCTATCTAAATCCTCTTTCCCAGCTAAGCAAAACAAGGTCTGCCTCCCCAATAATGCTCCACTGCTGTTTGAGAAAGTGCTTTAGTACACTGGAATCAATGTGATGCTTAAGCTTGACAAATGAATCAAAATTAGGTGAACCTCTTGTGCCTGTCTGAAAATGGATGGGGAAGGTCAGAATGTACGGTTTCTTTGTTTGGCATTTTGGATGACCTCGGATGAAGGTTGAAGGGGATGTTGGGTAAGGAGGGAAACCGGCCAAATTTCTGCCCTGTGATAGTCAATTCCCCTTGTTGGTGGCGGAGTAACTAGGGAACATCGCTCTTCAAACTCTGGTAAACTGCACTTTGTCAAGTGACGACTTCTGAAATATTTCTAACCAAAGTATCTTATCTATACTCAGAAGTTGAAGGAACTGGGTAGATACTTCCACATACACGGTATTTTTGGTACCCCTGATTTCCCATCATTGGGTGCTTTCCTTAAGAAGCGCTTTCACACAACTAGCTCAATTCAGAGGCCAGTACATCCTCACTGACTGCAGGTTACTCAACTGCGCTTGATAATATTTGGTAGATATCAAGATTTCCCAGCAGGTGGGGGGAGGGAATTAATTTTCCATCCTTTTGGAGAGACCGCGTGTTTGCCTGAAGAACATAACGTCCTAGCTGCCAGCAAACTAAGGTTGTAGGAAATATTGAGCCTATAACTAAGGCATAGACCATATATTTCCTACAGTGAAGAAGGAGGCCATTTGGCCCATTGAGTCTGCGCTGACCATAATCCCATCCAGCCTCCATCCTCATGTATTTACACTGCTAGTCCCATTGGCTACGGTAAATTGCCCCTTAGTGTCAATCAACCTAACCCGCACATCTTTGGATTTTGGCACCACTTGCAAAGAGGTTTCTTTTTTTATTATGTTGTGGTTTGGTATAAATCTGGCTGAGGTTGGCATGCCATTCACACGGATACAAGAACTTGCCAGCAGCAAACGCAGCAGATCCCATGGCAATATTTGAGGAAGGGCAGTGGAGTTCTCCTTGACCTACATTACTAAAACAAATGATCTGGTCATTTTCTCATTGCTGCTGTGGGATCTTGTGGTGCACAAATTGGCTGTCAGGTCTTCCGACATTAAAACAATGGGTGGGATTTTACAGTCTTGTTCGAGCGAGGCTGGAAATTCCTGCCTAAGGGTAACAGACACTTCCAAGTCCGTGGCGGGTGAGGCAGTGGAATTCCGACGTAAGATTTCACTTCAAAGAGAGCTTCACTCACTAAAAACATTTTGGGATGCCCTGAAGTTACCAAAAGTATGACTGTAAAAACTGTAAATTCTCATTAATGAAAAATGTTAAGGTGCAGTCAAAAGTAACGCTGGTGGGTTTAATGCTTCTCCAACTCCCAGTGTTTGTCAAATACTTTTCAGTGCAGAGTGTGCCCACAATGGGACAGAAAACTAAGCTGAAGATGGACTCCCCCCTCACTCACTGACTTCCTGCTGCTGCGCACCCCCCCCACCAGCTTCCTGCTTCCCCCCCGCCCTCCCAACTTGTGCTGAGAGTAGCTGCAACCATTCACAAATTGACTGAGGCGACACAACTTAAAGATCTTTTCCCTTCCTTTCAAGTGAAAACCTTGTGCCTTGGGGCTCAGCATATCCCCATTCAGATACTGAACTGCTTCAGCGGATACTGAAAAAGAGCAAGAACGGCCAGGGCATCTGTAAAACGGGGAGGGGGAATCTGCTGCTGAACTTTGAGTGATCAATTATTATTCACGCCTTCTTTCACAATGATCAATGGATTTGAAAAGAATTCTGGCATTGCTTTTTCTCCCACTATTATTTGTGGGTGTCAGTAATCAATTAAGGCAGCATGCCTACCTGAGAGACATATTGAACACAAGTGCTGGGTGTAAGTAGGGGGTGATGTTAAAGGATTTATATTTGAAAATGAAAATGGTTGACCCTTTCCCCTGTGGACTCCTGTTGCTATTTTTGCCTCCGTCCTTTCCCTTATGAAACTGGTTAGAGAAGTGGCTTCACAGCCAGACATTGACTCCTCTGCTGAACAGAGACACTGGGCAGAATCTTCTGGCCGTTCACACCAGTGGGATGTTTGGGTCCCGCCGCAGGGAATAGAGATTTGGCTGAGTGCCAAATTCTCCGTCCTCACTGGCAGTGGCAGTGGAGCGTGAACAGCCGATATGATCACAGCCACTGAGCAATTGGGGAAACCAAATTTGGCATGATGGGAAATGTCATATTCCTGCCGGCAGGAAATTACCTTGGAATTTTGGGCTCCTGATTCAGATGGAAGATAAATGATGGGTCAAGTTTTCTGTTAGTCTATATCAGATGCTTTTATTTGCGCGTCATGAATGCTCATTAAAAGCGCTAACTGACTGGAATACTTTCCCCCACAGATTAAGTGCCTCGCCAGCAAATAATTAAATTGGCCTTTTCTAGGTTGTATACAAGAGGCATGAATGGGCAACTTCACTTCATCAATGACTTTGAGACCCATAGCTGTTGCTTTTTCCTTCTTGTGGACTTTGCATAACTCCATATGAATGCAGTTATCAAACATTGCACTGTGGGGCTGAAGGGGTAGAGGTAGAGTAGAATGATAGAGTGAAAGCTGGATAGGGGTGACAGGCTTACGGGGGAAGAGTGGGAGAATGACCAGAGATGGGGGCTGTGAGAGCTAATATCCAGGTAAGGTGAAAGCTGGGGGTTAGTTGTTTTGAGGATGTGATATTAAGAGGAGAATGCAAGGTACTGGTGATGGGAGGGGAACAGTCAAAAGTCAGAAGTGGGAAGTAGCAGGACCAAGATGAAAGTCTGGTAGGTGAAGGTCTCCTAGGTCAGGGTTTCGGATGGGGATTTGATTTTTTATTGTCACATGTATTAGTATGCAGTGAAAAGTATTGTTTCTTGCACGCTATACAGACAAAGAATACCGTATGTAGAGAAGGAAAGAAATGCAGAATGTAGTGTTACATTGTAGCTAGGCGTAGAGAAGGCTGAACTTAATGCAAAGTAAGTCTATTCAAAAGTCTGATGGCAGTAGGGAAGAAGCTGTTTTTGAGTCGGTATCTGATCTCAGACTTCTGTATCTTTTTCCCGATGGAAGAGGTGGAAGAGAGTATGTCCTTGATTATGCTGGGAAGTGTAGACAGAGTCAATGGATAGGAGGCTGGTTTGCACGATGAATTGGGCTACATTTGCAACCTTTTGTAGTTTCTTGCGGTCTTGAGCAGAGCAGGAACCATACCAAGTTGTGATGCAACCGGAAACAATACTTTCAGTGGTGCATCTGTAGAAGTTTGTGAGAGTTGTAGCAGACATGCCAAATTTCCTTAGTCTCTTAAGAAAGCCTACCAATGCTTCTGTTTTCTCAACTATAGTGTCTGCGTGAAGGGACTAGGACAAGTTGTTGGTCATCGGGGCACCTAGAAAACTTGAAGCTCTAGACCATTTCTACTTAAGGACTGCCCTCCACTACGCTTCCTGATGTCAATGACTATCTCCTTCATTTTGTTGACATTGGTACAGAGCTTATTGTTGTCTCACCAGCTCACCCCATTCGCTATCTCTTTCCTGTACTCTGTCTTGTCATTGTTTGAGATCCAACACACAATCAGCAAGCTTGAAAATCGAGTCGGAGGGGAATTTGGCCACACATTCATAGGTGTATAAGGAATACAGTAGGGGTCTAAGGACAAAGCCTTATGGGATACTGGTGTTGAGAATGACCGTGGGCGAGGTGTTGTTGCGTATCCTCACTGATTGTGGTCTGTGAGTTAGGAAGTTCAGGGTCAGTTTCAGAGGGAGGAGCTGAGCCCCAGGGGACTTGAATAATAGGAGCGAGTGGGGTCAGCAGGAGGATAGTAATAGGTGTCAGCTCTGAGGGGAGGAATAGCATGTGAAAGTGGATTGAAATAGGATACAGGGTAATGGGGGCAAGATTCAAGGGTGAGAAAATGGGAGCAGAATGCTGATTTTGAGTGGGTCTATACTGATGGGGGGAAATTTGGAGTGATGGGGGCAGGTAGAAAATGATGGAGCAAGTTTGAAAGGTGATGCGATTGCTCTTGACCATACAGTTAATCAGTCGGTGAGATCCCTCGAGGTGGGAGGAGTTCAAGGTCAGCACAAGTGACCAACTAAAGTGACACATTAATAATTATGAGGCAACTGGGTGTCAAAGATGCTGACTTGTATTCTCTGCTCAACGTTGAAGCCCTCAAAGCGGCAGGTCTGTTCCTACCCAATGGGTCTGATAACGTTGAGATCCTAGTAAGGTGTGGAACTGCTGTTCATTCTGTGCTGTTTGCCATCAGCTGCAGTCAGAGGTGGGGATGAATGGAGGGAGGGAGGTGGGATACTTCCAAGGTGCACAGCTGCTGGAGGGCAGCCAACTCAGGACTCCAAAACTCCACCCTGCTGGGTGAATGACTGCACGATCTGTGACCAATCTATTGATGTTGCTGAGGCCACGTTCCCAGTTTAGAGTCCCGATGATAAGTGGAGTCCAGTAGGAAAGCATCCATGTAAATCTTCCTGCACGAGGGTCACATCACCCTTGTCAAAGAGCACAATCTCCTTATGTACTCAGGAATGAATGGGAGGAATCCCATCTCAGGCCCTCCAGGATGCCCTTCACCTGAAAGGGGTGGGATTGGGGTGCCATGTCCAGACCGACGCCAAGTGAAGAGCTTAGTGTTTGCCTGAGGGCTTTGAGATGGAAAGAAATGTGTAAAGGACATTCTTACTATGTGTATCACTTCAATTCATTCACTTGGGTACTGAGGTGTTAAAGTTGCAGGCTGCAACAACCCTGCCTTGGAAATGGCTCTCATCCAGATGAGAGAAGGGTGGGCCTATCTCCATTTAGTACAGGAGGAGCAAAGGTCTGAACAGCAAGAGGTAGCGGAATGTCAGTAAGATCAAGAGGCTAGCGAACATGGACCACTGCAACGGTGAACATTGGCCTGACCACGTCTGAGATGAATGAAAGGCAATGCTGGAACTGCCTTCATATGCCCCAGGATATTGCTCACATCTCTGAGCTTCTCCAGTATGAGCTGCCAATGTAAGGACCCTGAAGGCGTATTATCAAACAGTATGAAGCAACTGGCATGCAATGAGTCAATGTGCTTCCAGGTGTCCCTTAAACATGGTGCCAAGACCTCTGACCCACATGAGGGAACGGCAAGATGGGCAACTTCCTGCCCACGTGGGCCCATGATTTGCCACTGATTTCCTCATTGCAGCATAATGAAGGAGCTGACAAGTGAGCACAAGTTTTCAACTGCTCTGCCACTCGGTAGGAATCACTTTCCCGCCCACCACCCAACTTAGGCTCCAGAATGGAAAATTGGTCCAAAGGTGTGTGCAACACTGTGCTGCAGACCTGTACCCATTTAATTCTTCCTACATTACGACAGTGACCGTACTTCAGAAAGTTACTTAATTGATTATGAAGGTGCTTTGGGACACACTGAGGTAATTGGTATCGATGGATTTTACCTCTTTTTAAACCACAAGGGCTCCAAGCCATGTCAGTGACTTGTCCTGCAGCAGTAATGCTGTGTTCTTACAGCAGATGCTTGCTATTCATGTATTTGGTGATCTTTATTCCGCTCTGCGCATTACTTCTTGGTAGGGCTATCAAACAATCAGCCATTTGGGCAGTTTTTTCATCCAGTTTTAATCACCCACCCCGCCCCACAGCCCCCGGCTCCCACATAGTTAGATTCAAATACAAACCAGCCGTGGGAATGGGTCGGTTAATGTTTCAGGTGTGACCCTTCTTCCAGTATCCAGTGAATCATTAAAGGGACCCCCTCCTATCTCTCACCAGCTGCATGTGCTTATTTCCATGATGTAGAGATGCCGGCGTTGGACTGGGATAAACACAGTAAGAAGTCTCACAACATCAGGTTAAAATCCAACAGGTTTATTTGGTAGCACAAGCCACTAGCTTTCAAAGCGCTGCCTGCAAAAGCTAATGGCTTTTGCTACCAAATAAACCTGTTGGACTTTAACCTGATGTTGAGACTTCTTACTGTGCTTATTTCCACTCATTGTCCTAGATTCTCCAGCAGTCAAATACTGGCAGTGCAAATCAAAAGTATAATCATAGGCAGCATTTGAATTTTTAAAGAAGTATTTTCTTTAATTTTCTTTGCCCATTTTTGTAACTTTAATTTAAAAAAAATGGATTGGACAGGGCTGTAGGAGTTCATGTGACAAAACTTCACAAGAATGCATCCAGTCAGAGTTGGCAACCCTACACTCCACCGCTCATAATTTTCCTGGGCTCATCTGAGGATTTCATAAAGTTTCATAGAGTCCCTACAGTGCAGAAGGAGGCCATTCACCCATAGAGTCTGCACTGACAATCCCACCCAGGGCCTATTCATGTAACCCCACATATCTACCCTGTTAATCCCCTGATACTAAGAGGCAATTTAGTATGGCCAAGCAACATAACCTGCACACATTTGGACTGTGGGAGGAAACCCGAGCACCCAGAGGAAACCCACTCAGACACAGGGAGAATGTGCAGACTCCACACAGACAGTGACCTGAGGCCACAATTGAACCTGGGTCCCTGGCACTGTGAGGCAGCAGTGCCAAACACAGCACCCCAGTGCCACCCTGAGTCTGTTTATTTAAAAGACTGAAAGCTCTCTGTGCTAGTGACTGTCTGATTAATGCCACTTCCCTGCCTTTTCTTTGCAAGTCCTTCATGTCCATTCTCTTTTGAAGGTTACCACTGGATCAGTTTCCACCAGCTTTTCAATCCAAATCTTAGCCATGCATTCTACATCATTCTTTCCACTGCCACTAACGAGGGTTGCCAACGGCAAGGAAATGAATTCCTGGAGGTTTCATTGTATAACTTGCCCTTCCCTAAGCCAACTGGAAAACAGAAAGATTCATTACCCAATCGGATGATATTTGACTGTCAGCCAAACAAATCCCCACCACCACACCATTTTCAATATTTTTATATCCGGTTTTAAAAAAAGTTTAAAGAAAATGACAGCCGGAATTTTCCAACCCCTCCCGCTGGTGGAACGTTGTGGGTTCTGCCATAGGTGACACCTCCCCATGGCAGATTCCCCAGAGGTACGGCTAATGAGGAACACAAGTGGCCATTGACTAGAATGAGACTGCAAGGTCCCACTAGCAGCCAATGGCAAGCCACTTCCACCATCGTCCTTCCAAATTTGGGGGGTGGGGGGGGAGCGGGGGTCAGGCTGGAAAATTCCAGCCTACAAGAACTATCTTCTTTCATTGTCCCGATGATTTTCCTCTGCGGTTATGCACAGCAGTGTCTGGGAGATTTATATTCAATCCTGGAGAGTTGCGACCCACCAACCAGCACCTTGCACCCCCCCCCAAAAAAAAAGAATGAAAGCCTTAGTGCCGGTGCATTTATAGAGATAAAACATGTTGGGAGCATCATTCTTGGAATTACTTACAGATAGCAGAAGCCATAGAAATTTCTGCCCACCAGATGACAAGACAGGGAATGGAACGGGGAGGAGAGTGTACAGTAAATCTTCCACTGCCACCTACAAGTGATTGCCTGCCTAGGCGAACCTTGCTTTGCTAGCAGAAAGTATGTGAGAGTGCTGAGTTCTCCCTGCAAGGGAGAGTGGAACTGTAGCAGTGGCTTTTGACGTTTAATTTACTTTTTGAAAGTAAAGTGGGTGGAGGATTAGCTCAAATTCTGTCATGAAAGATGATTTGCAGGACACACAAGTGCCATTCCTCATTCCACATCCTACTCACTCGCTTGGAGCGCAGCCTAGCATTGTGCTGGCATTACTTACTTGTGCGTGATCTGAATGTGGTTTCCCTACAGCCTGTCACTCAAAGCTGTGCTCCTACACGGTGTGCAGGATACAGAGTATCCAAGGATGGATGAAGGAGAGGATTGTTGCCTTACCCACTGGAGGGGGATCTTGGGCCCTCCTGGAATTTTACATTAACGTTCCATCTGTGGTTAAAAGTAAAGTTTAAAGTTTATTTATCAGTGTCACAGGTAGGCTTACATTAACACTGCAATGAAGTTACTGTGAAATTCACCTAGTCGCCACACTCTGGCACCTGTTCGGGTACACAGAGAGAATTTAGCATGGCCAATCTACCTAACCAGCACATCTTTCAGACTGTAGGAGGAAACCGGAGCACCCAGAGGAAATTACACACAAGGGAACAATGTACAGACTCCGCACAGACAATCACCCATGCCGGGAATTGAATCCAGGTCCCTGGCGTAGTGAGGCAGCAGTGCCAACCACTGTGCTGCCCCCATGGTTGGTCATTCTAGCCTTAAATCATCTTTTTCATCCAGTCGATCTTATTCCAGCAGATAGGGTTGCTGTAGTCCCCCATGCTGTAAGTTTTGCTTTTAAGCCCAAATTTTCCCCAACCATGGTAGTTGTTAGACCATAATAGACAGTGAGTCAGGTGGTTGATAGCAGGTTACACCCCTTTCCCCCACATACACCTCCCCGCCCCCCCACCACCACCACTTCATCAGATATTGCTTGCCATTGATTTCAGTGGAGAGGGAAACCAGGCAAAGTGGTGTCTTGGGTAATCGATTCGTTTATCATCGGCACTAAACCAAGTTAAAATCGACACCTCAGGCTTTTGTTGCTCTCTCGTAATTTTGACAACACGTTACCAAGCAGCAAGGTGGTAAACGTGGCAACAGTATCGTGCAGGACGCAGAGGCGTGGCGGCAGGATTCCTTTAGCAAGGCAGCTGGAGGCATCTGCGTGCTGAGCAGAAATGATTAGCTGTGGAGCCTCGTCCTCTGGGATCCACAGTGACACTGCTCCAAACTAATTTAATTAAGGGTTCTTGACAACCAGACAACGGGGCACTCTCAGCTTTTCTTCAAGAGCTGCCTAATGCTGCTACTAGAATTCATTAAAGGATCACGTTAAAAAAACACAACAGTTAACACAACGCTTTCCCTTAAAGCACACAGGCAATGTAGCATGGTACATGTCTCAGTGCTTTGCACTGTTAGTTTGTTTATTTATTAGTGTCACAAGTAAGCTTACATTAACACTGAAAATCCTAATCGCCACACTCCTGCACCTGTTTGGGTACACTGAGGGAGAATTTAGCATGACCAATGCATCTAACCTGCACATCTTTCAGATTGTGCGAGAAATCCCTCACAGACGCAGGGAGAAGGTGCAGACTCTGCACAGACAGTGACACAAGCTGGGAATCAAATACTGTCCTTGGTGCCATGAGGCAGCAGAGCTAACCATTGTACCACTGTGTTGCGGAGGGATGATACTTCTGACTTCTCTCCAAGTGGCCTCCTGGCACAAGTGAGGCTGTTCCTCTTAAATATCACTTCTTTCAGCTTCAGTATCCAGCAGGGTGATCCTGTCAACATCATGAATGAGTTCAACCTTCACTGAATGCTTAACAAACTACATATATCTTGGAGAGTTGGCAATGTTGCAGTTTTTCAAACTGTATGTTTTTCTTTCCCTCCAAAAAGGTAAATATTAACAATTCCCCCAATAAAAGAGTTCATGTTTCATTTGGTAGTTCACAGCAAATGAGTAAAGCGAGTTAAAGCAGATTGGCTAGATAGGCCACATGATAGACAATACTTTATAAGGATAAGAGCAGGAATAGTCATTTCACCCATCAAACTCGCTCTGCCATTTAATAAGATCATGGCTTATTTGATGTATCCTTAACTCTACTTCCCTGCCTGTCCCCTGTAATCCATTGTCAACACGAAATCTGTCTAACTCAGCCTTGAATGACACAAGGGTATATATGGGTTGACTTTAGACACCTCTTTACATTTCATTGGTAAAACCCCTGCCATTGCCAGTAAGTTCTGTTGTGTGAGGTTACTTGACTTCCAAGCTCTGGTTAAGGCAATTGTACTGAAGCTCTAAAGAGTTTCCTTTCCTCCAGTAGTTCACAGTCCAATACAGTGCAGCAGAATTCCCCTGATGAACTGTTTTGATATGAGTGTAAACCTGTGAGCCATGGAGAAAGTTAGCCCCATGTCAGGCAGGAACTAGAAAAGCAAAATTCCCTCTGAGTCAAGAACATTTAATTTATAATCATGACACCCCCCCCAAACCCATGGTGAGGTTAACATGTGCACGCACCTCAGTGTTGTATGAACAGTTTAAGCAATGAACGTCATTCAGATCATAGAATCACAGAATCTTTACTGTGCAGAAGGAAGTCATTCAGTTCATCAAGCCTGCACCGACACCCCGTCAGAGCATCTTACCCAGGACTATCCCTCCACCCTATTCCCGTAACCTCATGCAATTACTTCAACAATCTTCTAACTTACACAATCCTTCAGTTTATCCAGCTTGCACCCCCACTCCAGTATCCAGGTGGCACTGTGATAGTTACTAATGCTGCCAACTTCAGACAGCCCAGCCAAGCCAGGCAACATCATGAGGTTCATGCCCAGGGAGGATGCAATTTTGATTACCATTAATTTAAATAGATTTAAGTATGCCTTACCTTCCGGGTTCACCCCCACCCCCCCAACCCCGGCCACTCCACCCACCCCACCCCCCTCGCACCCCTCCTCCCTGCGCCCGCCCTCCCTCTCCCCTCACACCCCCCAACAGCATGGTGTCAGGTCAACAGGAATCACTACTGCTGTCCAGCAGTCAAGGTGTCCATGCCAGGGGTGCAGAGGCCGACACATCCCCAAGTGGTCAGGAACATGACCTTGTAACCTGGCAGTGCCAAGGGGCAGAACAAAAGGGTGGGGCCAGAGGCTGGGAGGGAGCCCCTAACCACCTGAGCTTTTACAATAGGCTCACCCCCAGCAGCCTGCTCCCTTTGGCTATCCCCAGTTGATTCCTCCTCAACTGTAGCCTCCAGGACCGAAAACCTATTTTAGAGGGGAATAGCCCCAGGGGATTGTCCCCCCACCTGCTTCTTTCCCCTCTTCCTGGCAGTGACCTTCTCTGAGAAATGCCAAAACAATAGGGCCGTAACAGAGGATTTTAACGACTTCAATATTCACAGTCATCATTTCAAGTGTGATTGTGAGAACTTTATTGGCCAAAGAGGGGTACGGCACAGGATCAGGCCCTTCGGCCCTCATGATGCTGATCATGATGCCGACCTAGACTAAACCGTTTGCACTTACGGAGTCCGTATCCTTCCATCCCTATCCTGTTCATGTATTTGTCTGGTTGCCCCTTAGATACCGCTGTCATCCTTGCTCCCATTGCCTCCCCAGGCAGTGCATTCCAGACGTTCACCACCCTCTGTGTGGGAAACTTGCCTCGCACATCTCCTCTGGACTTTTCCCCCCGCACCTTAAACCTATGTCCCTCAGTACTTGACTTTTCTACCCTAGGAAAAAGTATCTGACTATCCACTCTGTCCAGTTGTAGACAGTGAGGATGGATGTTACGGTTTGCGGAGGGACGTGGATGGGCTGCGGGGCTGGGCCGAGGGGTGGCGGATGGAGTTTGGTGCGGAGGGGTGTGAGGTGATTCACTTTGGTGGGAGTGGCGGGGGTGCGGAGTGTGGGGCTGATGGAGGGACTCTTGGTGGTGTTGACAGGCGGAGGGGTCTCGGGGTGCGTGTGCACGGATCCCTGGGTGTTGGCACCCAGGTTGATGGGGTTGTTGGGAGGGCGTGCGGTGTGTTGGCTTTTGTTGGTAGAGGGATTGAGTTTCGGAGCTGTGGGGTCGTGTTGCGGCTGTGCGGGGCTCTGGTGCGGCCGCGCTTGGGGTATTGTGTGCAGTTCTGGTCGCCGCATTGTAGGGGGGATGTGGAGGCTTTGGGGGGGGTGCGGAGGAGGTTTGCCGGGATGTTGCCTGGTGTGGTGGGGGGGTCTTGTGGGGAGGGGCTGAGGGACTTGGGGTTGTTTTCATTGGAGGGAGGAAGGTTACGAGGTGACCTGGTTGGGGCATTCGGGATGATCGGAGGGTTGGATGGGGTGGACGGTGAGGGTCTTTTTCCTCGGATGGTGATGGCTGACACGGGGGGACATGGCTTTGAGTTGAGGGGTGGTGGTTGTGGGGCGGATGTCGGAGGTGGGTTCTTTGCTCAGGGGGTGGTGGGTGCGTGGAGTGCCCTGCCTGCGGCAGTTGTGGACTCGCCAACTTTGGGGGCGTTCGAATGGTCAGTGGATGGGCATGTGGATAACATTGGAGTGGTTTGGGTTGGAGGGTCATTAGATTGGTTCCACTGGTCGGTGCGGCGTTGGGGGCCGAGGGGCCTGTACTGCGCTGTGATGTTCTATGTTCTATAAAGATTAGTCTGTGGCGAAAGATGGAGAAGGGGGTGAATTTGCCAGCAAATATAGATGGGGGGGGTGGTCTTGATGTCTGTTGTGGAGAGGCGACGAGGGCTTGTCTCATAATTCTGAGATCAGGGCATCCTTTAAAAAGGGTGCCCTGATCTCTGTGGACCTGGTTTTGTTGGCATCATTAGGCCTTGCCCCTTAAAAAATAATGGCACAAAACATGCCCCTTGCTTTTTTTTGGACCAAGTGTTCAGACAATCTGAAGAGAAAATTTGATTGTTTCTCTGGGGAGAAACACATTGGTTTTCAGTCAGACCCTGACACTTTACCATTTTCTTGGAAAATTCTTCCTGTGTTTTTCATCAAATCTACTTCATCTTTTTCATTTTTGCCCAAATCACATACCTATATTTTAGAAACATACATCAGCACATCAGCTGCATAAGTAGAAGAAAATACATTCTTTAAAAATCTTCCAAAGCATCTATTATGTTGTGCAAACATTTGGCAGGGAGTTTAGTGATATCATTCAGTTTTAGCAATGCAAATAAACTGCCTGAGAACACGATTTTGTTGTTGCAACTGTCCTGTAGCTCCCCTGCCCAGCAATTATGTGCCAACATGGGAATCTTTGATGCCCATTTGCTTCAAAGTAACTGCTTTGATTCGCATAAATGAATCAGTTTAAAGGGGTCCCAACTTCATGTGAAAATGTTTGGCACACGCTTTGAAAACCCATGAAAGAGGGACGTACAGTTCATAATTTGGTGGAGTATTTTTATGTTAGAAACATAGAAGATGGAACAAGAGGAGGCCATTTGGCCCTTTCAGCCTGCTCTCATTCATCACGATCGTGACTAATCGTCTAACTCAATAGCCTAATCTTGCTTTCTCCCCATAACCTTTCACTCCATTTTCCCCAAGTGCTACAAGTAGCCTCCTCTTGAATACATTCAATGTTTTGGCATCAGCTACTTCTGTGGTAATGAAATCCACAGGTTCACCAGGCTCTTTGGATGAAGAAATGACTCCTCATCTCTGACCTAAATGGTCTACCCTGTATCCTCAGACTGTGATGGAGGTGACGTGTATTGTATTTTTTCCTCCCCAACCACTTTATCATATTCTGTTGTTCTCTACAATCCATAAATCACTAGGCCATTCAAACTGGGAAATTGCTTCTCACGGGTTCACACTCAAGAATTTCCAGTTCAAACACATCATTGTTGAGAGTTGTGGAATTCAATAAGAACAGCTTGCAATGTTTCCCTCAAATTGTTCCTGAGAATAAAGCTGGTGTATTAATTCTGCTTGTTTACCTGTGTCTTGCTGTCATTCAATAGTGGCACTTGTATTTCCAAAAAGTAAAATTGCATTGATAGGTATAATTTAAGTGATTTCAATTAATTATTTTTGGTACAAAATATATTGTTCTCTGTATCCAATGTACCTGTGCATTATCAAGTAATTGTGTATACATGTTGTCTACATATGTACAATGGATGATTTAGATAAATGTCTATGTATGAAAAAATCTTATGTATTTTATGTTTATAAATCATTTTCCCATTTTTCACATACTTACCACATTTTTATGGCAGATTTTTCCTTACCATAAATGCCAAATATCAGAGTGATCAAACAAGGCAAAAATGAGGGAATTTAAGATTGGTTTGAAGTGCATATGTATAAATGTATGTAACATGGTAGGCAAGGTTGGTGAGCTGTCGGCACAAGTCACCACATGGGACTACAATATATTGGGAATAACAGAGGCCTGATTCAGAAGTGGAGAAGATCAGAAATTTGATATTCCTGCCTACAGGTATGCCCAGGGGAAAGGAGTAAAAGGACAGGAAGGGCATTATTGATCAAAGACATTATTGCAGCACTGGAAAGGGATGTGTAGCGGAGGAATCAATGTCAGAGCTGGATTTTACGCTTTTCAGCAGGTTGAGGAAGACAGAACAGAAAAGGTTTGGTCTGCTTGCTCCTGCTCCCATTGCCTCATCTCAGTGAATTAAGTGTCAGATGACTGAATAGCAGCCACCCAACAGAAAAGCAGCCAATCAATGGTGCAAAGGGGGCTCTGTAACAATCTGGAGTCTAGGCCCAGACACCATAAAGCAGAGGAGTTATGCCATGAACATGAAGCCCATTGCAGCTACAAAATTAAGCATATGAACCTACATACAAATGCACAAGCTAAGAGCAGGAATAGACCACTTGGCCCCTTGCACCTGCCTCACCATTTATTAAGATCATGGCTGATCTGATTGCAAACTCAACCTCACACTCCTACCTGTCCCTGATAATCTTTAACCCTCATTTTTTTTATTAATTCATTTGTGGGACATGGGTGCCACTGGTGGGCCAGCATTTGGTGCTCATCCCTAGTTGCCCAAGGATAATTGAGAGCCAACCACATTGCTATGGCTCTGGGGTCACATATAGGCCAGACTGCATAGGACGGATTTCCTTCCCTAAAGAACATTAGTGAATCAGATAGGTTTTTCCAACAATCAACAATGGTTTCGTGGTCATTAGTAGATTCTTAATTCCAGTTTTTTTTATTGAATTCAAATTCCACCAGCTGCTGTGGCGAGATTCGAACCTGAGTCCCCAGAACATTAGCGAAGTTTCTGGATTAATAGTCTAGAGACAAAATCACTGTTCCATCACCTCTCCTGTAATCAAAAATCTATCTTAGCTCTGCCTTATAACTACTCAAAGACTGTTTTCACTGCTTTGTGAGAGAGTTCCACACACTCATGAGCCACTCCCAGAAAAAAATTCTCATCTTGTCTTAACAAAGTGGCTCCTTATTTTTAGAAGTACCCCTAGTTCTGGATTCTCCAACAACAGGAAACATTCTCTCCATATCCATCCTATCGACACTTCTCAGGACCTTGAAGGTTCCGAACAAGTTGTTTCTTATTCCTCTAAACTCCAGTGGATACAAACATAATCTCTCTACCCTTTCCTCATAAGAAAATCCACCCATTCCTGGTATTAGTCGAGTAAACCTTCTCTGAATTGCTTCTAATTAACTTACATACTTCCTTAAATAAGGAGATCAATACTGTACGCAAATCCCAGATGTTGTCTCACCAATGCCTTGTACAACTGAAGTATAATGGGTTCTCCTTTATCACGTGACTCAAGAACTCCAATAAGTTGGTTAAACATGATTTTTTTTTGCAAAACCATGTTGACTCTGCCTGATTGCCTTGATTTTTTTCAAGTTTCCTGCTATAATATCTTAAAAATGGTTTCTAACACTTTCTCAATCATAGTTGTGAAGCTAACTAGTCTATAATTTCTTGCTTTCTGTCTCCTTCCCTTTTTGAATAAAGGCATTACACATTTTCTATCTTCCAATCCAAGACAGAATGATGGCAATTTGCATGGGCTAGTCCACCTAACCTGCACATCTTGGTGCACAGTGGTTAGCACTGCTGCCTCACAGTGCCAGGGACTCAGGTTCAATTCCTGGTTCAGGTCACTGTCTGCGCAGAGTCTGCATGTTCTCCCTGTGTCTGCGAGTGTTTTCACCAGGCACTCCAGTTTCCTCCCACAGTCCAAAAGATGTTCTGGTTAAGTGCATTGACCATGCTGAATTCTCCCTTAGTGTGCCTGGCGTGGTGACTAGGGGATTTTCACAGTAACTTTATTGCGGTGTTAATGTAAGCCTACTTGTGACATTGATAAATACAAATTGAATGCAACCTTCTCCGAATCTAGGAAATTTTGGAAAATTAAAACCAACGCATCAACTATCATACTAGTCACTTCTTTTAAGACCAAAAGGCGAAGGCCATCTGGACCAGGGGATTTGTCAACCCACATCCAATTATTTGCTCAATAACACTTCCTTGGTGATTGTAACTTTCACAAGTTCCTCCTTCCCTCTATTTCCTGGTTTAAAGCTGGGATATTTCTGGGATGCTACTTGTGTCCTCTATAGTGAGGACAGATGCAAAATACTTATCTAATTCATTCACTGTTGCCCTTTCTTCCCATTACCAATTCCCCGCTTGCACTTTCTATCAATTAATACCCACATTGTTAATTTGTTTCTTATTTAAGTATCTATAGAAACTCTTATTGTCCATTTTTATATTACTAGCTTGCTTATTCTCGTATTCTACTTTTTACCTCCTTATCAATCTTTGTCATTCCTTACTGTGCTTTATACTTTTTACAATCCACTGACCTGCTATCTTGACTTGATGCATTTTCTGTCAGTTTAATACCGTCTTCAAGTGTTTTGGTTAACCACAAATGATGGCCCTCCTCCCTTAGAATATTTCTTTCTCATTGTCATGTGTCTATTCTGAAATATCTCTTTAAATGTTTACCACTAAACTACTGATCCGTCCGTTTAGCATATTTGTTAGTTTATATTAGTTAGCCTTCATAATTGCCCTTATTGAAGTTTTAAAATATTCGTCTTGGACACACACTTCTCTCCCTTAAGCTGGATGCAAGATTCAATTATATTATGGCTGCCACTGCCTATGGGGTGTAAGAACATAAGAACATAAGAAATAGGAGCAGGAGTAGGCCATCTGGCCCTTCGAGCCTGCCCCGCCATTCAATAAGATCATGGCTGATCTGTCGTGGCTCAGTTCCACTTTCCCGCCCTCTCCCCATAACCCTTAATCCCCTCTCTTATCAAAAACCCATCAACCCGCTTCTTAAAAATATTTAGCGAGGCAGCCTCCACCACTTCAACGGGCAGAGAATTCCAGAGATTCACCACCCTTTGAGTGAAGAAGTTCCTCCTCAACTCCGTTCTAAACCGCCCCCCCTTTATCTTGAGGCTGTGCCCCCTAGTCCTACTGTCTTTTTTGAGCGGGAAGAGTCTCTCCACCTCTATCCTATCCATCCCATTCATCATCTTATACGTCTCAATGAGATCTCCCCTCATTCTTCTAAACTCTAACGAGTACAAGCCTAGTTTATTCAGCCTCTCCTCATAGCTCAACCACCTCAACTCCGGCATCAGCCTAGTAAACCTCCTCTGCACTCCCTCCAAGGCCAAAATATCCTTGCGCAGGTGCGGCGCCCAAAACTGCACACAGTACTCCAGCTGCGGCCACTGTGAGGTTATCAATTAATCCTATCTCATCTCGCAATACCAAGTCTAGTTCAACCTGCTCTCTGCTTGCCTCCAGAACACATTTTTCTAAGAAACTATCTTGAAAATATTCCATGAACTCGTCATCTACGCTACATTTGTCCATCTATATATCTTCCATGATTATCACCATACCTTTCTGACAAGCTCCCTTTATCACTTTTTTATCACTCTGTCCTACCATGTAGTTACAATTAGGGGACCTGTACACCATTCCCACAAGTAACTTTTTGTTTTTATCATTTATCACCTCAATCCAAACAGATTTTTCATCTTGCTTTCCTGAATTTTTGTCAACTCCCTCTAATGTGCTAATATCATCATTAATTAACAGAGCACTCCCTTTTCCTAACTTCCTCTCCTTCCTAAATGTCACATAACCTTCAATATTCAGGTTCCAATCTATGTCATCCTGTAGCCATGTCTCTGTAATGGCAATCAGATCATACTTAGTCATTTCTATTTGTGTTTTGTTTTGGATGCTACATGCATTGAGTTACAGGGGCTTTAGTTTTGTCCTTTTATTATTTTTGTGTTATCTAGCCTTACCTGCTGATTTACTTTTAAATCTGTACTCCTTATCCCTTCCTGTCATGGTCTTATTTCCCATATAAATAAATACCTTTCCTCCTTGCATTGCATCTACATTTTGATATCCCACATCTTCCCAAATTTGATCCCTTGCCCCCATTATTTAGTTTAAAACTCTTTCTACTTATCTAGTTAAGTGACTCACTAGAACATCAGCCAAGAACTGTTCAGATGTAAATCGTGCCAATGGCACAGATCCCATTTTCTCCAATACCAGTGTCCCATTAACTAAAACCCACTTCTCCTCCACCAGTTTTTGAGCAGCACATTTATTTCAGTAATAGTATTTGTCCTATGTCAATTTGCACATTTGAGCAGTTAATAATCCAAAAATTATTACATTTGAGGGTCTGCTTCTTAGCATGGTGCCTAGCTCATAATGACTATGTAGAATTCCTTCCTTGCCCTGCCTGTCATTGGTACCTATATGGACCACAGCCACTGGATTGTCCCACTGCAAGTTCCTGACCAGCTCTGAGGAGATAGCCCAAACCTTGGCACTGGGCAGGCAACATAGCCACTTGTACTCTTAATCTTTGCTACAGAAAACAGTGTCAAATCCCATCACTATACCGTCCCCTACAACCACTACCTTCTTGTATTCCCCTGACTTGAATGGTTTCCTGGCTCCCTACCCCCAGAATCTATTTATTCCAGCAGAATCAAATGAAGTCCAAAATCTTACAGACATTGCCATCTTCCCCAGCAGAATGTACTGCTCCATTCAGCCATTTTCCCAGTGCCAGGCCTTTTCTTTCTCCTTTGTGCCACCCTGTCCTAATTTCTGTAAACCACACCTAAACTTTATCCTGTCCAGTGTTTAAAAATTGCAACAAACAAATTGCTGCCAATTGAATCACTAACACGCTAGTAGCTTGTTAATTGATCATTTCAAATCTGACTTCCCTATTCCATGTCCACTCACCCTGCATGATTTTGGAGACTGGCAGTATGACTTTGCATGACCAACCTGATACCATCATGCCTGGGGTGGCCTGCCCAATTTGCAGTCGCAGACTAGCAATGACTGCTTCTTTTTCACACTGCAGGGAAGCATTTAGTAGTGTTCTCCAGGGGCTAGATTAAAGCAATTAACATTTTTGGTATATATCATTGACTTGGACTTGGTTGGACAGAGTGTAATCTAAAATTTACAAATGATACGAACCCCACATGTAACAAACAATGAAGCAGATAGTCATAAACTTCAGGAACAGACAGAATGGTGAAATACTGACAATGGCAGGTGAAATTTCATGCAGGGGAGTGTGAAATAATACATTTTCTGAGGAAGAACATGAAGAAGCAATACAAACTAAGTGGCACAATTTAAAATGTGGTGCAGGAATAGAGAGGCCTGGATGTACAAAAATCCACAAAGGACACAGAACAAGTTAAGAAGGCTGTTATTAAATTGCATATCATCCTTAGCTCTATTAACAGAAGCAAAGGATACAGAAGAAAGGATATTATACTTTACAAAGCAATAGTTAGGTCCCAAATGGAATATTATTTTCAATTCTGGACACACTTTTTAGGAAGGTTATCAAGCCTCTGGATGCAGGAGAGATTGAACAGAACAGTATGCAGAATGAGGGACATCAGTTGTGTGGAGAAATATTGTTGCAAATAATAAGTTGTTCTCTCTAGAAAATAGCAATGAGTATATGTGACCATGCTCTAATTGAACAGGCTTGGTCTTATGTCCCAACATTGTAGAATGAATATTACTGCAATACAGAAAGTGTTAACTTGTGTGGATAGCAGTGTTTGGGTATGAAGGAATGAACAGAAAACATTTAGCGCTGTTAGAGAAACTCTGAAACTCAAATAGAATAGAACAAAGACCCACTTGAGTTCATTATTAAAATTTCACCAGTTATCAACAGGTACTGAAAACCTAAACATTCAGAAAGCATGGTTTCCAAGCTCACTTTTAAATAAGAATGCTCCACACAAAATTTCAGTTCTTCCCCCAAAACAAAATGAAAATCTGGAATGAGAACAAAAATAAACTAGTTATAAGCAAAGGAGGAACAATAAACAAAAGAGAAAACACTGGAAAATCTCAGCAGGTCTGGCAGCATGTATAAGGAGAGAAAAGAGCTGATGTTTCGAGTCCAGAAGACCCTCCGTCAAAGCCCTGTCAATTCACTTCTCCTTTAACTTATCCCACTTTCTCCAAATCAAAGAAGTAGCAATGGGTATCCGCATGAATCCTAGCTATGGAGTATGTGGAACATTCTTTGTTCCAGGCCTACCCAGGTCCCCTCCCACAACACTGATGACTATTTTGGTGCCGCTTCATGCTCTCGTCTGGATCTTGAAAAATTCATCAACTTCACTTCCAGTTTCCACCCAGCTTTGACAAAGGGTCATCTGGACTCAAAACATCAGCTCTTTTCTCTCGTTAGATGCTGCCAGACCTGCTGTGATTTTCCAGCGTTTTCTCTTTGGTTTCAGATTCCAGCATCGGCAGTAATTTTCCTTTTTCTGGAGGAATTTTGGGTTGAACTGGGCTTTACTCACACTGTTGCTGAAAAAAAAAGCTATCTGAGGAAGTGTTTGTTTTCAAATGGGACTGTCTGCAGGTGTGGGCCACTTTGCAACTTGGCAAATGCATACTGAATCTTTTATAATTAGAAATGGAATCAGGAAGAATATAAGTGACAGAGTGGCTAATGTTCCATAGAATCCTACAGTGCAGAAGGAGGCCATTTGGCCCATCAAGTCTGCACTGACTTGCCAATAGAGCATCCTACCCAGGCGCTATCCTCGTAACTCCAGCTATTTATCCTGCTAACCCTCAACCTACACATCTTAGGAAATTAAGGGGAAATTTGGCATGGCTGGTCCACCTAACCTGCACATCTTGGTGCATAGTGGTTAGCAATGCTGCTTCACAGTGCCAGGAACCCGGTTCAATTCCAGCCCCGGGTGACTCTTTGTGTGGAGTAAAGCCCAGTCAACCTGAGGCAAACAGTTCCTCACCTGCACATCAATCATATGGCACAGCAAACCAAACTCACATGGGCAGGGGTAAACAGTGAATATCATGTCCTCAGGATACCCCACACAGACAATGAAGTAATTTGGATATGCAGTCAGTGTTATAGTGCGTATGTTATATGTTATGGGTCAGGGCAGAAATTTCAAAGTGCTTTATGAAACCTAACCACAAGTTTTTTTTTTACATTGAATTTGACTAAGATAAGTGTACGTTCCACTTCAGGTGTGTTTCAAAAGGGAGCTTTTATTAAACAAAATTTATTTAAGAATACAGCTAAAATGTATAGTAAGAAAATTAGCAAAACTTTTGATGATTTCATATTTTCCCTGTGTCTGCACTGATTTCCTCCAGGTGCCCCAATTTCTTCCCACAGTCCAAAGACGTACAGGTTAGGTGGATTGACCATACTTGATTTCCCCTCAGTGTTAGGAGGATTAGCAGGGTAAATGCTTAGGGTTACGGGGATAGGGCCTGGGCGGGATTGTTGTTGGTGCAAGTTTGATGGGCTGAATGGCCTCCTTCTGCATGTAGGGATGTAGGGGTTCTATGATCTTTGGAGTGGGCTGGCGGGGGGGGGCGGGGGGGATGGATGCGGAGGGAGGGGGTTCATTTAGGCCAGCTCCAGCAGCAGTGACTGATAGATATCTCTCTCAAGCCTCTGCTGTTGGAATTACGCATAATACAAACACAGGGGTCTACACACGCACAATAGTACCTTCTGTGGCTGCTGGTGAATTAAGACCCGGCCACTACCTGTAGTAGCGAGAAACAGTCTAGCCAATTTTTTCATGTATGCTGTGCACAAGATTAAGCATAAAACCTACCCAAAAAAACAGATATGCAGTTCTTCCAATTTCACAGCAGCTGATCATGAAAATATTGTAAAATCCCATCCCAGGCTTTGTTGAAGCAGATGCAACAAGATGGCTATTAATTGAGATCACTATATATATTCCACATTATAGAAAGGAGGCAGCAAGTCATCACAGTCAATGGCACCCTCCTAGAGCTTATGAATGATCTTCAATCGTACCCTATCATCAATACCTATGGAAGCCATCTACAATATTCAATACTTGAAGACAAACCAATCCAAGGTGCCTGGCAAAATGACCCTGATTTTTAAGACTGCTCTCCAGGTGAGTTAATTGAGTTATAATTGAGGTATACAATTATGCTTCAATTACTGGCAGGTGGAGGGAGATCACATGACTAGCACAAGTGTACTTTAACTGCATGGGCTTCTAACCAGAATTAGGCTAGCCACTGAGAAGTGAAGGGGAATTTCTCCAGATTAGCTCTCTCCATAACTTGCAAGTTTAGAGTCATGCTGAATCTTTCTCCATATGCAGCAGACAGAAGGTGGGATTTTCTGATCTTGCATCCCCTTCTGCTGCTGCTAATGTGAATGGAGAATTTGACACTCAGCTAAATCTCCAACCACTGCAGTGGGATCTCAAAATCCCAGCTGTAGCCAAGGTTGGAAACCTACTCCTGGGCCTGGCAAGATGTGCCATCAATAGGTCCAGGCAGTGGGCAATTGGGGTGGGAGGGGTGTCCATCCTGACTGTCTGCCCCCTGCTGTGGTTACATTCACAGCCTGGTGTCCATGGGCACAGTTGATGCCTTCTGCACCTGCTGGGCACTGCAGGGGCTGAGGTGTGTTTATAGACCCCAACAATCACATTTTGATTTGATGTGTTTTAAGTTTCCTTTGTGCTTTTGTTTTTGTTCAGGCTATTCCCCTTCCTTTTGGGGAGCTGCCCCTTTTACTTTGTCCTAAAGTAATTTGAGTTTGTCTACTTGGTTCGACCTGAAAGACCCCCCCAAGGTTGGAGAATTCTGCTTAGAGGTTTTAAAGCTAGAACTCAACTACATGGCTCCAGAGGAACAATCAACTCAGCCATTTACATCTTTAAATTTGAGGCATATGACATTGAATTTGGCCTGAAAGCAGCCAAGTCATCAAACTGAATGTCTTCTTCCATTTCTTATGGACTCTAATTTTGCTAATTTATCCTTCCCTGTTCTCTAATCTATATTTGTGTAGATGGACTTCAGGTGTATGCATGTGTGCCAATTGAAGTGTATTCAACTATTTTACCAGATCTGTTTAAATATAATAAAATTAACCCCCCTTTTTAGTTGAATGCAAAAAAACACTTGTCCAATTGGTTCTTTTATGATCACAGTGTGTAAACAATTAAGTACTCACTGAATTGGCAAGCACAGCTTTATTTAAACAGAAAAACCTTTTAGAGTTAAACAAGGAAATATCATCTCTGCATCTACCCTGTCAAAACCCCTTAGGTTCTTAAAGGTTTTGATCAAATCTTTTCCTGCTTTTTCAAATTCTAGTGACACCTAACCTCTCCAATCTGTCATAAGATAATCTGCCCTTTCCTGGCATTAGTCTAGTAAATCTTTTCTGAACTGCTTCTGATGCATTTACAGCTTTCTTTAAATAAGGAGACCAATACTGTACACAATACTCAGGATGTTGTCTCACCAATGCCCTGTACAATTGAAACATAACCATCTATTAGCCCCCTCTTCACCTAGTTGTAATACCAACTAGAATAACTGCTTGTATTTACATAAGCACCATTAATGTTGTAAAATACCCCAAGTGAGTTGCAGAAGGGTATTCAGGCAGAATTTCACACTCAGGCATGTTAGCGATATTAGCTTATGTTCAAAAGCTTGGTCAAAGATTACAGCCAAAATGTTACCACCGTTCACACCAGCAGAACCTTCTCATCTTGCTGCAATGAACAGAGATATGGCTGGCCGCTAAATTCTCCAATCTCACTTCAGTGAGAGCGTAGCATGAATGGCCAGTAAGATCATGCCCATCGTTTTTAAGGAGCATCAGAATGGAATAAATTGAAGTGGAGAGTTTGGGAAGGAAATTTCAAAACGTAGGTTCTTGACAATTTAAGACACAACCAAGAATTAGAGGAATGGAGGCACTAAATTTCATCCCTTGTTGATTCTTCCTTCACCCCAACCATTCCACAATGGTCATAGGATAGAATATACATAACCATTGCAACCTCATTATTATTTTTTTGTCTCTGGCATCATCATTGTGTCCATTGTTTTTTTCCTTGAAGTCATTGATATCCTGAGCACACCTAATGCTTCATGTAGCCCCGTGCCTCTGGCCTGAGCCTGCCAGTGTTCTCTTCCTGGTTGGGCAACACTTCAGTGGTCATGGGTCTGTGATCTCTGGGTAAGCACTCTCCAAGGCAGTCTTCATGACACACAACAACACAGTTGCTGAGCAGAGACTGATAGCCAAGTTCCACACATATGAGGACAGCCTCAACTGGGATCTTGGATTCATGTCACACTATCAGTAACCCCCACGACTTGCCTTGGTTTGCAAAATCTCACTAACTGTCCTGTCTGGAGACAATACACATCTCTTTAACCTGTGCTTAACACTCTCTCCACTCACATTGTCTGTACCTTTAAGACTTGATTAGCTGTAAAGACTTGCATTCCAATGATTATTTTGTAAATTGATTTTGTGTCTTTATATGCCCTGCTTGTGAACAGAACTCCCACTCATCTGACGAAGGAACAGCGCTCCGAAAGCTAGTAGCTTTTGCTAGCAAATAAACCTGTTGGACTTTAATCTGGTGTTGTGAGATTTCTTACTGTGTTTACCCCAGTGTGTCGCTGGCATCTGCACATCATGCCTGCCAGTTTTGACATGTTGAAGGAGCAAGGATATATGTAGATAATACATAGCCTATATAGATGAGGATGTGTATATATATATAGAGAGAGAGAGAGACAGATAGACAGACAGATTTCAGAATCATGATCCCCAAAATAAGTTTCAAAAAGCACCTACACATTACATTATTGACACTGATGTGCTTTGGGATGCTAAGACATTTCCAGACTTATAGTGGTACCAAAGAAAGCAGCAAACCAAGGCGAAAAACAGACCCAATTCAAACTAATGGCACCCTAAGTGTTAACATGAACATCTCTCAACTCAAAGATTTAGGAGCCCACAATCTAAGTGCTGCATCTTATATCCCATCTAAGTCCTTCTCCACCCCACCTTCTCCCCACACCTCCCCACCCAACCCCCAGCCCTGCTTTGTGCTTGTGGTCAGTAATTAACAAAGATTTAGACAGGCTGTACCCAGCCATCTGGTCACTCTCAGCCAGTTAAATCCTGACAAATTCATTGGAATTATAGTGGCCCGATAATCCAGCCTTCCTTTGAACCGAAAGGGATTTAAAAGGATTTCAGACTACACGATAATAAAGTTTATTAGGATGCAATCCTCTTTGTGGGCTGTTCCCTTGGATTGCAGCAGAAGGACGAAGGCAAAAAAATAAAAGTAGGAGACACCTCTGCTTTCAGCTTTTAAGGGAGACTGGGCCACTCTTCTTCACAGTGAAGTGGTCACCCCTCCTGATAGTTCACCTCTGGTCTCAGTGTCCATTTTCCTCATGCCCGTCTATAAAGTGACTTGACACCTAACACTGCCAATATTCCTTGATTGAAAGGTGAAAGTTGCTGTTCAAAAGAAAGCAGGATGTGGCTGTGATTTATCTGCAGAGGGAAGCATTCATCCTCTGACCTCCCTCCGTGAACCAGGACTTTTCATTAAATTGCTTCCATAAGATAGGAAGAAATAACAGCTGGAGTCAGCCATTTGGCCCTTCAAGCATGCCCCACCATGCAGCAAGACTGTTGTTTCATGTTAGAAAAAAAAGAGTCAAATCAAAATTTGAAATAAACATTAAAGAAGCATCAATTTTAAACTCATTACGCACAATTAATGTAACATCCAAACCTATGGCTATACAAAATGCAATGTTGGATATGAGAGCTGGAAGGTGAAGGAATTCACAAGATACGTTTGGATGGGGAATACTTTAGAGCTAATCTTGCATTCAGTAAGATCCTGCACTTCGTGGGACCTCACTCTTTGTGCAAATAACTACCTGACATCAATCCTAAATTAGTCTTTTATTAACTTGAATAATCCCCTTACCATTTTTATTTTAATCATTTGTGGGACATGGGCATCACCGACTGGCTGGCATTTAATGCTTACTCCTAGTTGCCCTTGTTCAGTGGGCAGTTGAGAATGAAACACATTGTTGCAGCTCTGGAGACGCATGTGGGCCAGAAAAGGTAAGGACAGCAGATTTCCTTCTCTACAGGACATAGAACACAGAACATAGAAAAACTACAGCACAAACAGGCCCTTCAGCCCACAAGTTGCACTGATCATATCTCTACCTACTAGGCTTACCTATAACCTTCAATCCTATTAAGTCCCATGTACTCATCCAGAAGTCTCTTAAAAGACCCTCTCAAATTTGCCTCCTCCACCACCGACAGCAGCCGATTCCACGCATCCACCACCCTCTGAGTGAAAGAATTAGTAGCACATTAGCGAACCAGACAGGTTTTTCCAACAATGGTTTAATTGTCATCAGTCAATATTTAATTCCAGGTTTTTTAAATTTAATTCAAGTTCCGCCATCTGCCGTGGTGGGTTTCAAACACAGGTTGCCAGAATATTAGCTGAGTTTCCGCATTAATAGTCTAGCAATAATACCACTAGGCCATTGCCTCCCCAGCAGTGTGTTTGACATTATGCCCAAAATCCATCTTTGCCACACCATTTACTATTTATATCTTATATAGCTTTTATAGCCATGCAAAGTAACTTCGCAGTCACCTACTTTTAAGATTCAAAATTCCTAGTTCTTGCAGTTCATTTCTCTGACTTTACATTATCAATTTTGTCTGTATTTCAGTGACCAGAACTGAATGCAGCATTATTCAATATTAATCCTCATGACTTTTTCTGACTTGCTCTGTTCTATCGACATGGGGCAGTCTATCTACTATGTTGATTACTGCTACATTGTTGTTGGACACGTAAAACACTGAGTCTATTAATAGCCAGGATCTCTTTCAACTTCACCTCATCTATTTTGAGGACACAAACGAAGGCTTGAAACATAACTGCAACCAATTTTTTTAAAAAATGGTAGTGCTCTACTGAAAGGGTTAAATTTTAGACTCCCCCATTGCAGGCATTCCTTATATAATTAACTGAAACAAAAAACATCATGGCAGAATCAGCTGATACAACAAGGAAAGACTCATTGCCATAGTTTAATAAGTTTGACAAGAGGCTTCATCCAAATTGACAGACCTGCAACTGGGTGGCATGATGGCACAGTGATTAGCACTGCTGCTTCACAGCGCTGGGGTCCTAGGTTCAATTCCGGTCCTTGGGTCACTGTCTGTGCGAAGTTTGCACATTCTCCCTGCGTCTCTGCAGGTTTCCTCTGATTGTTCTGGTATTTTCCCATAGAACAAAAATGTGCAGGTTAGGTTGATTGGCTATGCTGAATTGATCCTAATCAGAGGAAATAGCAGGTAAATATGTTGGGTTTTGGGAAAAGGGCCTGGATGGGATTGTAGTTGGTACACACTTGATGGGACAAATGGTCTCCTTCTGTACTGTAGGGATTTTTTAATTCTTGAATTATTTCCCTGAGCAAGCCAAATATAGCAATAACATATTTTGAGCAAATATTCAACTGATTTTAATATATCTACCTCCCATACAGAAAAAGGAAAACCTACCATATGTTCTCAAAATATGAAGTCAAATAACATTGTACTTCCCAGTGAGACTACAAACATTAATGGGGACGTGGTCCAGCACAGCAAATCCATTAACAGTAACAAGGCCAAACCTCATCAATATGTTCTTTGCTTCTCTAATGCGAAGAAAGCAGCAGAGGAGAGCATGTCAAGTGAAATAAAAAATACAAACAGGAAATGCTGGAGAAACTCAGCAGGTCTGGCAGCATCTAAGGAGATAGAAAGAGAGTTAACAGGCCTGATTCTCCAATTTTGAGGCTAAGTGCCCATGCCATTGGGAAACGGGAGTGTTTCTGTCCACACTGTCAGCATCTTTCATTTGAGAATCACCCACCTGAAAGATACAAATAAGCTCATTACAAGCAACCTGCTGTCCTGAGACTGGGTTGTCATTTTTAAATGGCGACCCAATCTCCATGCTCAGAGATAGGCCCCCTCCACACAAAAAAATGGAATGCTGAAGGCAGATCACTTTGACCTCGATCCACTTATTCCCCGCCCCACCCCTCCCGACACCTGCAGTCACCTGGCAGGATTTAAATCACTGCAGCACTTTATTTTGCAGTAGACGTGTTTCTTTATCCCTGTCAGAAGCTGCATTTGCTCATTTTGGATCATCGGCAAACCTCAATACATTGGAGGCGGTGCTATCATTGCAATCACAATGGACTAGAAACATTGGGCAGGATTTTACAGCCTCGCTTGAGCGAGACCAGAAATCCGCCCCCCCCTCCGACCCGAGGTCAACGGACAATTCCATTGTCCACCCCTCACCCACTCCAAATCCATGTCGGGGGAGGCAGTAAATTCCGGCGATTAACTTTCTCTCCCCCCAGATACATCTAGCCTGTTGAGCTTTTCCAGCACTTTCTGTTTTTCTTCCCATCTTTCTAACCCTGATCCCTTTCTTTCCTGTTTTTCTTTCCTCTTCTCTCTCTATCTCCCTTTTTTCCATCTTTCTTTTGCCTTCTGTTTCCTATTTCTCTATTTATGGCTGCAATTTTCTCCCTCGTTTCTCATACTCTCTGTTTTGACTCTCAGCCTGTGAGAGTGAAGAGTGCTGCCTCTAAGTCCACGTGTGGATTACAATGGAAAAGAAAAATCATTATTGTCTATGTAATCAGAGTGCTACAAGATTGAAAGTTTGTATTTAAACAGCAATTGTATTTGTCAGTGTTATTGTATGTCCTGCTGCAGAGAGCGCAAGAGTTCTGATATTCTATTGGGAAACATAAGCCTGTCGAACGCAATATTTCCAATTCAAAAGGGTGCACCTGTTCATTTGGTACAAGAAGGTGAGAAACATTCTAAATAATTAAACACTTTAAAACATTAATGTTCTCTTTGTGCCACTAGAGAACATGTGCAAAGCTCAATGAAGGGGTAGCTGCATGATTGTGCTGCAGGTGGCACACAGGCTGTTAGGTATTTAAGTCAAAGATCCAACCCACTCCCACCCCATTAATCTTTCCACAGAAGTTTCCAGTCATGTAACAACTCTACTTTTTCAATTAGGCCACTAGGATAACAATTTACCATGGCTAATCCACTTAAGAGGCAATTTAGCGCGGCCAAACCACCTCACCGGCCCATCTCTGGACTGTAAGGAAACTAGAGTACTCAGAGGGAATAAATGGAGACACGGGGACAACTTGTAAACCCCACACAGATAGTCACCCAAGACCAGAATCGAACCCGGGTCCTTGGTGCTGTGAGGCAGCAGTGCTACCCGCTGTGCCACTGTGTTGCCCTTCTATCCAGTGAGCAAGTAACAAGCCTTTTTCCTTTCATCGTCTGAGTTAATCCCCCACCTCTTCACCAACAACCACCCCCCCCTTCCCTATTCCCTCTTCTGTAGCTTGACCAAGCTCAGTGAACAAGGTCATAGGGTCATAGAGGTTTACAGCATGGAAACGGGGCCCTTCTTGTTCATGCCATCTTTTTTTTAAGCCACCAAACTAATCCCATTTGCCCACATTTGGCCCATATCCCTCTATACTCATCTTACCTGGGATAGAGGGGATGTAAAAGGGATGGGGGAGTTGTGCTACTGATTAAGAAGCATATCACAGCTGTCCTGCAGGAGGACACCTCAGAGGGCTCATACAGCAAGGCAATATAGGTAGAGGAAGGAATAGGAAGGGTGTAGGTCACAATCCTGAGAATTGTGCAGAGGAAAAGCAATATGCAGAGCTCCTTTAAAGTACTTATCAGCAAAATATTAATCTGTCTTAAGATATTGAGAAGCCTGCAAGTGTTTTTTCTGTGTTTATTTTAGATCTCCAGTACTTAAAGCTTCTTCTTTGTCCCAACAATCAATGACAGTGAGCCATATTTTTAAGCATATTGTAATGCACTTTTTTCTCCTGTGAGGGAAGTGGTGGAAAGATTCCCGAGCTGATTAATAGCCCATTATGAATGCACCTTCCGTGGCCAACAAGTCCTAGTGGTGGACTTGAATCTGGAGCTTCTACTTCAGAAGTAGGAGCAATACCACTGTGCCACAAGGCCTACTATTGGTGTCATTTGTCACTAGGTTTATACAGATCGTCGAATCATAGAATCAGCGAATCCTTACAGTGCAGAAGGAGACCATTTGGTCCATCAGCATCGACAACAATCCCACCTAGGCCCTATCCTCACAACCCCACATATTTACCCTGCTAATCCCTCTAATCTACACATCCCGAGACAGTAAGGGACAATTTAGCACGGCCAATGCATCTAATCTGCACACCTTTGGACTGTGGGAGGAGACTGGAGCACCCAGAGGAAACTTCTGCAGACACGGGACAAATATGCAAACTCCACACAGACAGTGAATTAAGCCAGGAATCGAGCCCAAGTCCCTGGAGCTGTGAGGCAGCAGTGCTAACCACTGTGCCACTGTGCCACCCCATATTTTGTAACAAGTGTAAAATAGCCAGGATAATAACTACTTTTGAGTACATACTAAGGTCACAGCATAAATCAAGTGCTTTGAATAATATCAAATGTGAATTTAAGCTTCCAGGAAATGGTATCATTTCCTAAACATACCTGCAATTTAAGATAACTGGTGAATTTGTTTAGGGCTGGTTAGCTCAGTTGGCTAGATGGCAAACACATGAATCAGATTTATGCCAACAGCACATTTTATTTTAGTGGTGTGAGAGGGCATGTCTTTCCTGCATCTCCAGGAATGGTTGTGTCTGAATGCAATTGGATAGATGGACCTTTTGGTGAGATATTTAAAGAAGATTGATAGGTGAAAAGCAAAAATTGAAAATAACCAATTGAAAAGGAAAAAGTTGGAAGTGTAACCAATGGGGACAATTAAAATGACTAATTCAAAGAAAATGGATGAATATTGATGATGACGAACAAAACTTTTCATTATCGGAGCAACCAACGTTTCCCTTAATTAGTAATGAAATAATTCTGATATCTTTGTCGTTTGACAGTACGACAGTCCACATTGCAACTCAAGAGTGACTTCTGGATAATTCTCCACCTCACCGATCAGAACTTTCCCCAACAATCCACCTTGTCATCTGAATCACTTTGTGCTCTGGTTGTCAAGTTCTACAATTTGACGTATTATCTTGTTCCATCAGTTGGGGTCTTCTAGTCATCAACTGTCTCCAAAGTCAGCAACTTCACAAATCCAGGCTGTGACACAAAAGTAGAATGTTTTTGTTTCTTCAGTATGTGTTAGCAAATAGATTTTCCTAGCCGGGGTGTGGCTTAGATTTGCGAAGATGGCCAGGTTTCCTGACTTTTCAATTCTCTCAGATTTGGAGCATATTATATAACTCTAAAAATATATCCAATAGTCTTTTTCATCCTCCCACCAAAGAATTACCCTCCCTAAGCTACTCCACCTCCCTCCCTCTCTTCTCTTCTTTAAGATTCTCCTAAGAATGTACTTGCTTGGCTAAACTTTTAGCCATCTTCCTTAATATCTCCTTATATGTCTCCATACAGACTTTTTTTGTAATGCTCCTCCAAAATACCTTTGGACATTTTGTTATTGTTAAGGTAATAATTAAATACAATTTGATGATGTTAATTTTGTGGCCAATAATATATTCCATTACATTGATTAATACTCACACAGAATATATCTTTACATGAATTTAACTCAGTGCCAAATATTGTGGTAGCAATTATTGTTATCGATGTTATCATACAATCACTTAAAATGGTCATGGCAAATTCCTCTCCCAATTATTCAATTTTCAATGATTCATGATTAGGTTCTAATGATAGCGAGAGGAATTTGATATGAGGGCATTAAATGTTTGTTCAGTGCCCATAGGACAGTTATTTCCACCCTTATTGTGTCGTCAAAAGACCAAAATGTTTTTTGGTTTCTATAACTTTTGATTCAATTATTCTGCATTAATAAAGCACATAAAAAGCCCATAATCTACAAAGGAGAACATGAACAAGCATCAGATATCAATGATATTAAGGTCTTATAGAGGGTACAGAAGAGATTTATTAGAATTCTTCCAAGGGTAAGGAACTTCAGTTAAGTGGATAGATTGAAGAAGATGGCTTTGTTCTCCATAGAGAGAAGGAGGTTGAGATGTTATTTGATAGAGGTGTTCAGTATCATGAGAGGTATTGACATAATAGATGAAAACATATCCCACTTGCAAAAGTGTCACAGTTCAAAGGACACAGGTTTAATATGATTGGCAAAAGACTTAAGCCAGCATGAAAGTTTCAATGGAGGAAAGTTCAACTGTGTTTTTAGTGATGATAGGAGGAAAATTGATACTTTTTTTATGTTTACAGGGAATGTTTAAAACTCAGTTTTATTCTATAGGCCATCAGCTGTCCAGAAAATATAAAGATCAGTGTTATAAAAGCAGGATAATTACCAATTTCAGCTAGGAATTTGTTACTTTGATGGAGATAATGGACTTTTGTTTGCACAAAAGTTTATTTGGGAAATTGATTGACAGGGTCATGTAATAATGTGGTTAATGGGCAGAGCTGTATTTGTAGCAGACAGAACAGCTATTGCAGAGTAGAGTTGCAGTTCTAGTTGGGAATTTTTTGAAGTCAAAGTTCTGCAAGCTGCTCAAACTCATTTTCTCTCTGAAGCTGCAAGACTTTCTATGCTCATTATAACCAGTATACTATATATTACTGACTGTATTTAAATTAGCATTTAAGTCTGTAAGAAGAATGATGCTTATTTGGAACAGGAACAGTCAAATGCTAGAAAGTAAAGTTGCTTCCATTCATTTTAAAACATTCAACTGTTAATAATTAAGATGCTTCAATTGTTAGAGTTATATTTAAACTGTCTTATTGACTAAAAATTATTTGACTAAGAAAGAGCTCTAATTTGTCAGTGAAATTGCTCCTGGAGAGAAGCATCCTTTCCTCAAATTTATGCCAAAATAGAAAAATTATTGAGGTCTAGTCTGACTTCATAACATACTTTGGAGTTCTGGTCTTGTACCCTAACACTTTCAAAACAAAATTAGATAAGGACAAGCAGGCAAAGGAAATGCAAAATTACTGGGGAAGCCTGAGGGATGGGACTACTTGAATTGTTCTTGCAGTGACAAACACAAGCTTGATGGGCTGAATGGCCCCATTCCATGCTGTAACCATCCAAGATTCTATTCTATATATGAGAAACTGCACAGTTGATAAGTTCAAACACATGCAATACATCAGATAGTGCTTTCTTTTTCTAATTGAGAAATTGAGAGTGTGATTAAAGGCAACAGCACCAAAGTTCTAAATAGAATGAGACAGATTTAGTAAGTCAGGAAATAGTGGTTAGATGACACCAGTTATGAATACCACAGTTTTAAAATTTTGGAAAAGAGTCAATGCAGTAAGTTTTGCTTATGACTCGGGATGTGGGACAATGCATCGAAACTTAGAAAGGAAGAAGAAAGAATAGCAATGATTTATGGCAAAGCCCTGACAACCGATAAGGCAGGCTGAGAGAATCAATGATCACAGCTCTGAAACGTGGCAAAACACAAACTTAGTATCCAACAATATTGGCCATTTAAGTGCTGCTTTTCTTTTCAGTTGTGAAACCCAGTTGGTCACACAATACAATATTTAAACATTTAGCGTAACAGATGATAGAGATCACTCACAAGAGGTTTATTAAATATTAACCATAAAATAAATGTTTCATAACTACTGCAATACATGCCGATGTGAGAACCATCCATATTTAATATCAATTGAGAAGCTGTTGTACTGCGTTAATGCTCCTTTACTTATGCAATAGAATGGTTGGGCACTAATTCAGACCTACATTTCCACACATGGTTGTGTTGTCCAGAAGAGGATCTAAGTAATGCTCTGTTACACTTCTTCGTCTGGCAGGGAGGAAAATCTGACAATGCACCCTTTGGGTGCCCCCTGGCATTCAACTGCAATGTGGTATTGGGAATAAGAAGGCGGCACGGTGACAGAGTGGTTAGCACTGCTGCTCCTCAGTGCCAGGGACCTGGATTCGAATCTGACCTTGGGTGGCTGTCTACGTAAAGTTTGCAGGTTCTCTCCATGTCTGTGTTTCCTCTGGGCACTCCGATTTTTCTCCCACAGTCCAAAGGTATGCGGGTTATGTTGACTGGCCATGATAAATTGACCCTTAGTGTGGGGGGCATTAGCAGGGTAAATACATGGGGTTACAGGGATTGGGTCTGGGTGGGATTGTTGCAGCTGCAAGATCCCTGGGCTGAATGGCCTCCTTCTGTATGGTAAGGTTCTGTGTTTTAAATACTAAATTTGCAACCCCAGGACATCCCAAAGTGCTTTAAGTCAATGAGGCACTTTTGAAGTGTAGTCAATATGACTATGCGGCCTAATTTTCCTCCATCTCAATTCTCAAGTTTGCTGGTAACACCACCATAGTGGGACAGATCTCAAACAATGATGAGACAGAGTACAAGAATGAGAGAGAGAATCTGGTGAACTGGTGCGACGACAATAATCTTTCCCTCAATGTCAACAGAACAAAGCAGATTGTCACTGACTTCAGGAAGCATAGTGCAGAGCATGCCTCTGTCTACATCAATGGGGTCAAAGTAAAAATGGTTGAGAGCTTCTAGTTTTTAGGTGTCCAGATCACCAACAATCTGTCCTGGTCTCCCCATGCTGACACTATAGTTAAGAAAGCCCACCAACACTTCTACTTTCTCAGGAGACTAAGGAAATTTGGCATGTCAGCTATGACTCTCACCAACTTTTACAGATGCATCATAGAAAGCATTCTTTCTGGTTGTATCACAGCTTGGTATGGCTTCTGCTCTGTCCAAGACTGCAAGAAACTACGAAAGATCATGAATGTAGCCCAATCCATCACACAAAACAGCCTCCCATCTATCAATTCTGTCTACACCGCTGTCTCAACAAAACAGCCAGCTCCACACACCCCGGACATACTTCCTTCCACTTTCCTCCGTCGGAAAAAGATGCAAAAGTCTGAGACCACATACCAAACAACTTAAGAAAAGTTTATTCCCTGCTGTCATGAGACTTTTGAATGGACCTACCTTGCATTAAGTTGATCTTTCTTTATATCTTAGCTATGACTATAACAGTACATTCTGCACTCTCTCCTTTCCTTCCCTGTGAATGATATGCTCTGTCTGTATAGTGTAAGGAACAATATTTTTCACTGTATACTAATACAGGTGACAATAATAAATCAAAATCAAATCAAAAATCAATACATAATGTTGGAAACACAGCAACCAATTTGTACACAGCCAGCTCTTACAGACCACAATGTGATCATGATAAGATAATCTGTTTATGTGATGTTAATCGAGGGATATATATTGGCCAGGACACCAGGAACAATTTCTCTTCTTTGCAATAGCGCCATGGGATTCTTTTTTATGTCCATCTATGAGAGCAGACTGGCCCTTATTAAAAAGACAGCACAGGACATTCCCTCACTAAATCACTGATATATCAGCCTAGATTTTTCTGTACAAGTTCTACAATTTTCTGACTCAGAAACAAGCTTGTTGCCAACTGAGCAACAGCACAGCACAGGTTTGTCCCCTCTCCTTCATCTGGAATAGGGCATGGGTGGAGTGGCGGGAAAGTCAAAATGGGGAAAAAAATGAATAAAACTAGTGTAAATGAAGAATTTAAACTTGCTGTATTGTGTGTCTTTCAGTGTGCAGAGACTCCTTCTGTCCTGAGATTTACCCTGTGTCTCATTTATTGCTTTCTAATTAGACAATGCACCAGGAATGAAGGGCCAGACCAGTGTCCACAGAACAAATAACAGAACTCAATTTGAACAAACTCATCAATAGATTCATCACAGAATTGTAGAATCATAGAATCCTTACACAGGAGAAAAAAGCCATTCAACCCATCCAGTCTGCACCAACCCTCCAACAGAGAATTTTATCCAGGACTACCCCACCCTATCGCCATAACCCCACACCTTACCTTACTAATCCCCTAATCTACACATTTTGAGACACTCAAGGACAATTTAACATAGCCAATCCACCTAATCTGCACATCCTTGACTATGGGAGGAAACTGGAGCACCCAGAGGAAACCCACGCAGACATGAGGAGAATGCGCAAACTCCTAATAAAGCAAAGAAAACGTACAATCTGTGCCAGCTCTTTGAAAGATTTGTCTGATTTGTCTCACTCCTTTCCTGCAATCCTCTAGTGCTTTCCTTCTGAAGTACTTTTTCAATTCCCTTTGAAAGTTACAATTAATATAATCCCATTATTCTTCCAATGACCACAATGCAGATCATAAAAACTTGGTGAAAGAAATTCTCATCTTCCTGTGAGTTCTTTGACCTGAAATCTCCGTGCTCTGGTTATCAACACAGTCACCAGTGGAAACAATTTCTTCTTGTTTACTCAATTCATACCTTTGTCATCTCCTCTTAGGGGTGGCATAGTGGCATAGTGGTTAGCATAGCTGCCTCACAGTGCCAGGGACCTGGGTTCAATTCCCAGTTTGGGTCACTCTCTGAGCAGAGGCTGCATATTCTCTTTGTGTCTGCATGGGTTTCCTCCGATTGCTCTGCTTTCCTCCCACAGTCCGAAAGACATGGTGGTTAGGTGCATTGACCATACTAAATTCTCCCTCCGTACCCAAGCAGGCGCCATAGTGTGGTGACTAGGGAATTTTCACAGTAACTTCACTGGTGTTAATATAAGCCTACTTGTGACTAATAAATAAACTTTCTGATACAGCAGTGTCTGACCCTCACACAGAAATTTACCAATATTAAATTAAAAACATAACCTTCATAAACAATGAACAGAGATTTACGTTGCATTACTCTGTATAGAATACCACTGTGTCGTAAATACTGGCCTTGGTTGCTGACAAAACTTTTATGATCAATACTGGTGTGACCTCAGCCAAGGTCTGCCAAGGTGTTTAACCACTGTTGTTGCATTACTTGTAGTCCAATTCTGTTGGGAATCTACGCAGCCTATACCTACGGCTGATGAGACAAATTCCTCCAATTAATGTGAAAAGATAAGGATTATTCAAGAATTGTTGAAGATTTTGCCAACACATAGAATTCCATAGAATGATCAAATCCCTACAGTACAGAAGGAGGCCATCTGCCCCATCGAGTCTGCACTGACTCTCCAGAAGAGTCATGTCCACACCCCCTCACCCTGCACATTTACCACAGCCAATCCTCCAAATCTACACATCTTTGCACATTAAGAGGCAATTCAGCATGGCCAATCTACCAACCTGCACATCTTTGGATTCTACAAGCTACCAGTCAGTGTTCAGTATTGCTACAATTCTGGGACCTTTCATTTTCCTCTGCAGATTCCAGATGGGGACACATCCTGAGCTATGGTTTCAAGAGGCACATACTTACTTCATACATTATCCAACTGGCCATCCCTCATGAACTTTACCACAGCTTGCAACAGGATAATTATCTCTTGTATCATTCCTAAACTCAATCCTATCTGTGCACATACACTGGCATACTTAGACGCATTCATGTCTCAACAGAAGTCACAAATACAAGCACCTTATCCATTTCCACACCATTCTGCTGAGCAATACTAAGGGGAATTGTTGTGTCCCTTGCCACCCTTTGCCACTGACACTCCAGTGAATGCCACACAGGCTGGGTATCAATATTGGTTTATATGGCTCAGTATCATTGCTGGTGTTGGATATCCTTTTGCGCTGCCACCTAGAAGCCTGATGTCTGAGTTTTACAATGAAGCAAAACACCACTAGTTGAAAATAATACTGCTCAAAATATCATTTAATGGGAATCATTCTATACCTGGAGGGTGGAATTTCTGTGTTTTTCCACAGATTGGGAAAGGGACACTTTTATTTTTAAAAAAATCTCCTGGTTGGAAAACCAGAGATGGATGCATGATTCTAATTGGCTGATGCAAATATTTTGTTATTTTGCTGTTGTTATTTTCTCATCCAGTGGCCTTACCTAATCAGCTGCCACTTTCAACATCTACATCTTCCATTCCCTCCTGTGTTTTTCTGCTTGGCTCTCACTTGGCCCAGCTGAACCACAAGGATGTGCAAGTGTTTTCTGTGACATTCTCAGTGCTTTTAACCAGCTCCTGGGAGCAGCTGATGGACCATTCCCTGGACAGGCTCTTCCCTTGGGTTCTTCTTCCATTTTTACAAGACAGCTGCTGCCCTCCCATTCAACACAGAAACCTGATCCAGATAAGGTGCTTGGAGGGCAGTGCCTCCAGCCTCTCTGCCCACTGCCATAGCTCAGAAGTTGAATGAGGTATCAGCTGGACTTGTGAAGAGAGCAGCCTTGTCCATCCATGACTGCAAGGCTTGGCTAACACGGGAAGTCATATTTTAGTCTTCAATTTTGAAAGATTATCACAGAGGAAGCTTCCAGTCAGCAAATATCCAGTGCACCTTTATCTATTTTACAAATACAACTGCATCTCCTGCAGTCACACTTGGAAAAACTTCCAAAGACTGGTAATTTCATTGGTTCTGGTGTCACAAGAAATCCCATTTGGGGATCAGGTATGTTGGCACAAGGATATTGAGCATATCCCACTCTTCCCAAGTTAGAACAGAAGCCTCAGTACAAACCCAAAGCAAAAAAACACAAAAAATAAATTGGGTCACAAATACATTGATTTATATCATCACCAGCATCAAGTGTAAAATAATCAGTGTTTATGGAACACAGATATGAAAATACAAAATGGACACTACAATAATCTGGGTGAATTAATATCTCAATGTGGCAAGTGCTTATATTTGATTGATTTGATTTGATTTACATGTATTATTGTCACATGTATTAGTATACAGTGAAAAGTATTGTTTCTTGCATGCCAAGCAGACAAAGCATATCAGTCATAGGGAAGGAAAGGAGAAAGTGCAGAATGCAGTGTTACAGTCATAGCTAGGGTGTAGAGAAAGATCAACTTAATGTGAAATAGACCCATTCAGAAGTCTGATGGCAGCAGAGAAGAAGCTATTTTTGAATTGGTTGGTACATGACCTCAGGCTCTTGTACCTTTATCCCAACGGAAGAAGATGAAAAAGAGATGAAGAAGATGTCCAGGATACGCGGGGTCCATGATTATGCTGGCTGCTTTTCCAAGGCAGCAGGAGGTGTAGACGGTGTCAATGAATGGGAGGCTGGTTTAAGTGATGACTAGGCTTCATTCATGACCCTTTTAGTTTCTTATGGTCTTGGACACAACAAGAGCCATACTAAGCCATGATACAACAAGAAAGAATGCTTTCTATGGTGCATCTGTAAAATTTGGCGAGAGTCATAGCAGACAAACTAAATTTCCTTAGCCTTCTGAGAAAGTAGAGGCATTGGTGGGCTTTCTTAGCTATAATGTATACAGATCAGTACAGGTTGTACACCAATAACCTGTACTGATCCATGGAGGGATCAATACAAGTTGTTGGTGATGTGGACACCTAAAAACTTGAAGCTTTGGACCATTTCTGTTTTATCCCCATTTATGTAAACAAGGACGTGCCCTTCACTTCCTGAAGTCGATGACTAATAACCAATATAACCTAGTATAACTAATATAACCTGACCTGGTATTCTGGAGATGCTTATATCGTTTTGCATTGTGCAGCTTTTGTGAAATATATTTACACTCCCCTATATTTTATATTCTTTAAGGCTTAATAAGGAAATCCGCATTAGTGAGAAAATGTTCAACTGTATCTAAAGTTCACAAAACAAATTAAAGTGTAATTAAATATAATCGATCGGTAAACTATACAAGTGTAAACTATGAACGTTGCCAAATAGGTTCAGATTGCTTTAAGAACCTTTTTTTCCCCAGGAAGCCTAAGCGTCGCGATCTTTTGGGGGGGGGGGGGGGGCTGAGGGAGATGGGGGAGGGGGTATTGGAGTAAACATTTCCCCTCCTCAGATACCCTGCTACCTGCTGGACACGTTTTTGTCAAATTGTCCATTGATTTTAAATTCATCAACGGCAGCATAGCTAGCACTAGGCTTAATTTCCCAAGACACCATTTAGGTTACAGGCATCCTGTCAATAAAGTACACATCTGAAAACCCTTGCCAGCTCCCCTTACACTGGGTGCTTTTGCAACAGGAATCCGTCCCTCCCTCAGTCCTCCTCCCTTTCTCCACCAACCAGCCCCTCCGCCCGCCCTGCTGTGAAACGCAGACTCCCGATAATCATCTCACTCTCATTGTCCTCCCCCCTGACTGTTAGAGAGGATTAATATGAACAGTTCGCCTCAGTCTCGCATCCTTTCATAAAACACCTCTCCCTTCCATCTTCCGTTCGATAATTACTCAATGAGAGAGACTCTGATGAATTTTATAGATGAAATATGTCCTTCTCCCTTCGGCGGCCGTATGTTATCCGGCCTCGAGGATCTGCCGAGCCCGACCCCTGGAGCGTTGGCCCCTCAGCACATTTATTCCAAAGGTCCCGGCGATTAGAAAAGAAATTAGAAGGCAGCACACCATCTATCCTCAACAGTCAACAGGCTGCTTTCCCAGCCCTTCGTGGGGGGTCGACAGAAGAGTTCAGAATGAATAAACTGCAGGTTATACAAAGTTTGTTTTCCAGTGCGATCAGACAAATTAACATTGGTATAATCCGCGCGGGTCATATTCTATATTTTAAATGGCTTGCCTTTAAATCTCATTAACCACTTGTAAGAAGGGTGACACATCTGCCCATTTTTTCACAGCGAAACTTAAACTGTCCGTGTATGAGAGAGTGTTTGGCTATAGAGTGCCAACAGTTGCAATCTTCCTTTACAAAGGTGCCAGTAGTTTTTGCAGGCAGTGTGTTTGCCACTCAGTGCTCATGTACTGGGCGGCAGATTGTCCATCCTCCAGTGCTGTGTCGGCATCCCAACGCTCTCTTTACACCCACGCCGATCATCTTTACCTCTCAGATCTGTGCCGTGCGTTGCCTCTTTTGCTCACTGGGGCCATTAATAATTTGAATAAGGTGGTTAGACAAAGCAAAGGCATTTCGGAGATTTAAAGCAAGCCGCAGGAAATGCTGGAAATATACAGCGGCAGGTCACCCAGCCTAGGGAGAGAGAAGCAGACAAGGTCAATAGACTCGCAAAAGGTCACAGAACTGAAACAACTCCGTTTCCCTCTTCCTCTCTCCACAGATGCTACCTGACATTCTGAGTATTCCCGTCATTTGTTATTTTGTTTTCTGCATTATAATAGAATGTGTGTGTGTGTGTAAGTGAAATTGTTCAACTGGCAGCGCAGCGTTGCTGTGGATATAAATGAATGTATTGGCCATGCTGTGTGGATTGAACTTCCTGCTTTAACCGGCGACAAGTGCCTATCCCAGAACCGAGAGCTCAGAGAGCTAGTGAGCGGCTCTGTTACTTGCACTCCCTGCCGTTCCGAGACAAGTCCCATTAGTGTGCAGGATTGACGCTGGGGCTAGGCTTCGAATCAGGACTGTGCAGAATGGGGAATAACAGAAGAAGGGATTTAAAAGGGAACATGAGTTTATAAGGAGGTGGGGGGGGGGGGGGGGGAGAGAGAGAGAGTGGGGCGGCGGTGATTTTTTTTGAAGTGACGGAACAGAGTGACAGGTCCACGTCGAGTGCCCAGAGATCTCAGCCATGGACAACAGGAGGGAGCAGAGCCAACGAGAGCCGGAGACAGACAACCTGAATAAAGATCTACTGCTAGCGCTACTGGCCCAGAATCAACAATTTCGAAACGGTGAGAGAGGCAGCGGTAGAGTAAGGTTTTGTTTCATGCGTATATATCTTCTAAATCCTGAGTGCGCACATTATTCCCCCAACTGCATTAGGAGTTTCAGTTTATTGTTAAAAATAGCCCATTTTCGGTAAGCGTATAGGGCGAGAGAATGCAGAAATACCCTTCTAACGAAAATAAAAGTGAGCATGCAGCCAGTGAATGTAGTCCTCGCTAATTTGACCCTGGATGGCTCGCCCTCGGGTTTAAATCCCCCTGTGGACCGTTGGCTGAATCTTGGAATGAGTTACACCGGTTTCTAGGTGTCCTCTGTGCAGAACGATCTGGTCAAATGTATTTTATCTGATAGTTAAAAATAAAGGAAAGGACTTTGTCTCAGCCCTCTAAAATAAATTCCTACCTGATATGCTTGCTGCATATGTAAGTTTAAACAAGCAAGCACACCGTTATGCAGTCAATTATTCCAGAGACAGACTTGTCAGGAGACAGCTATTCCCTAATAGCATTTGTGCTAAAGTGCAATTTAATTTTCTCTCTCTTATCAATAGCTTTCTTCCCTCCAGCCTGACAATTAGGACCGGCTTAAGGAAAGGAAAGCAGAGCTTTGTCTTTTGTGCGTTCGGTTTTTGTGTTGTGTTCTACCAGGACATCAGGCATTTTATTATTTTCTCCTCTCCCTGAATCGAATTGTTATCATTCGTACCGCGGACGTGTGCAACTTCACAAAGTTCACCTTGAACCGCGACTTGAAAGGACAACGGGTCTGACTCGGGCAGCTGAGGTCCAGTTACCCCGGTAGGTTCTGGGGGTCTTTTTTTTTACCTCGGCAATTCGCAATAAGGACACATCTAATGGGCATGTGTTGAATGTTTTTAGCATACCTTTCTGTGCAGGCAAATCGATCTATTTCGTAACCGAAGTCTATTTAACAGCAGGTTCACGGCAGACTAAGAGCAGATATGGCCCAGGGTTTTAAAATAACCGGGTTTTTAATCGCAGGATTAGCCAGAAAGGAAAATAGGCTCTACGAAATGTTATCAGTGGGCAAGTTTAAGTTTAAACAGTCGGAATAGAGTTATTTGGTCAATTGTTATCAGCAGGAGATCAGATCCTAATAAAAAATGTCTCCTTTACATTACTTAAACAGAACTGTCAGTAAAACATAACACACTGAAAATGCTATTATGTAAACTCACAACACCAAATACAATTCCGAGTAGCGACATTTATTGTAGTTGACCATGTGACGATTGGTTTTGAACTGTTTGATATTAGCCCTAATTAAGTTGAGGAACTGCTCTCTGTAAATGTCCTTTAGATTATACAGAACGTCCACACACACACACCTACAAAACCCCATGTACCCCTGTATTCTGTTTAGCATTTGAACACTGCCTCACAAGACTAAACAATCCCCAATACTAAGGGCCCACAGCCCCAGCACACTGCAGCAGGAAGTCACTAGGGAGGGGGGCTCTTGTACAAACTGGGGGCTTCTCGTTCCCAGTGACGCATTTTGTACTGGGCACTAGGACACCCCCAGATCCGTCTTCAGCACAATTCAGGATTAGTCAGTCTTTGAAAATATATTTCGTATGTGTTTTGGGTGGGAGGGACTTCTACGAATTTCAGCAAATGTATATTTTATGCATGCTACTTTGCCGCTTGGAAATGGATGGATTCTGTGATAAATCACTTTGTTTTTTGGGCTAATCACCCCTGACTGTTGATATTACAATGGTTTCTGTAAAACACCACACACGTTTATTACTGGTATGTTTAATATATGGTATGTAATGTGTTTTCAACTCCAAAAAATAACTTTGTAAGGTTAGATATTGATGCTGTGGCTGGAAGTGGCGATCAGAGGAGGATTTAATGCTGTATTTACCAAGCAGCTGATAACTAAGCGACAAAATGACCGTCCCACGCATATTCTTTTAAATAATTCAACTGGTTTTAGGGTTAATTTTTATTAGGATGGGACTGAAGGTTTTCCTTGCATTCCCTGGTTTCTAATCGTGTCTGCTGTCCAGAATTCAACAGTAAGATCTCTTGTGCTATCCCCCTTTTGCTCTTGTTCAACAACAACTTCCGTTTCTATAGCATCCTTCACCAAAGGTCACAAGTTGCCCTGAGGCAGCTTTATCAAACACAAGTTGACACTTAGCCACCTAAGAGGATATTAGACCAAAGGAGGGAGGTTTTAAGAGGCAACCTTAAAGGAGGCGAGAGAGGCCCGAAGGTGCAGGAGGAGTCGGGGGATTCCAGAGCTTAGGGGTTGCAGGAGCTGATGCACAGGAGTGGAACAACTATTAAAATCGGGGCTCTGCACAACACAGAGGTTGGAAGGGTGCAGATATCTCGGAGGAGATTACAGATGTGCCGTACACAGGTTGCTGACTTTTTTTTCTCTCTCGATATTTCCCCGTCTATCCTTTTAATATCAGTCTCTTTCCGTGGATGTGTATCCACAGTGTGGAGCTCAGACGGCGTGACTGTTCCCCCCGTTCTCTTCCTCCCCTTCACAATTTTCTTATATTGTTCCAGATGCTCACTCCAGCTTTCAATAACATCACAGCACACCAGGTTTAGAAGAGACGAGGGAAAGGATCAGGAGAACATAGATTTCCCTCAACGCTTCTTGGATGAACTTTTTTTTCTGAAGATGTGTCTTAGAAGAATTGAGGGATTTAAGCGGAGTACAAATCCTTTGAAATGAATCTATAGATAGCGAGACCTTGGTGATTTTGGAAAGCAGCAGTTTTGCACTTAGATAGACAGGAAATATATTTTCGATAGGGAGTGTAATCTGAGCAGCTACTGCTTGTAGACTGAATGGAAGAATAAACATCTCCAGTCTTCAGTTGCAGACATTCTGCTGATGTTAATACACGCGGTGGGTAGAACAACAGCTACTTTTTTGAGTGGTAAAATATATATTTCAGTGAAATTAGAACTATCGAAAAATGCCCACAATTGCCGTCAGCCCGAGTAGTTCCTCTTCTGAAACGGAGCCCATTCATTTTGACTTATCCGCACGGTGCTGGAAAGAAAATCATCTATTGCTATGGGTACATGTCGGTATATAAACATGGCAATTTTATTTCTTTGTCTTTAATTGTTAGTTAGAAATCTCACCCCTTCTTCGCACCACCAATAATTAACGATTTAATATTTTAAACTAATACCGGTGAATATTGTAGGACAGAAATGACATTATTTGTCAGGATTTGATTTCTTCGGTGAGCGGGTTCGTTCATAGCTGGTTCTGTTCGGTTGAAATAGCAGCGACTTAGCAGCGCCCAAATGATTGAGAACAGTTTAAGGGGAATGGTAAATTCCTCCGAGGTGCCTAGTAACTACTACCAGGAATTTCACACATAGACAACACGCATTTTTATACGGGCCTCTCGAAAATATGAGGCATTATATACAGAACTCTCATGAATATAATACGTTATATACAGATCTCATAAATACAGCAGACATTATATACAGATCTCTCAAATATAACGCATTATGTACACATTTCTCACAATATAACATGCATTATATGCCGATCTGGTAAATATAACATGTTATATACAGACCTTGAAAAATATAAAACGCATTTTGCAGATCCCTCACAAATACAACAGGCATTGCATATAGATTTCTTATAAATAGAACACACATTACATGTAGATTTTTCCAACACAACACAGTACTTACTGATTTCTCATAAATACAACACATTATATACAGATTTCTCATACAACACACATTATATGCAGATCTCTCAAAAATACAACACATATATGGATCTCTCAAACACAACACATTATGTACAGATCTCTCAAAAATACAACATGCATTGAATATAGATCTCTCACAAATACAACAATATATACTGATCTCATATAAATACAACACGTTATATACAGGCATTCCAAAAATATAGAACACATTATGCAGATCTCTCACAAATACAACAGGCATTCCAGAGAGATTTCTTATAAATACAACATTCATTATATGCAGATCTCTCACAGTACAACACACATTATATACAGATCTCAAAAATACAAAGCACAGTTTGTACACATCTCTCACAAATATATCACACCTTATATGCAGATCATTCATGAATACAACAGGCATTATATATCGATCTCTCATAAATATAACAGACAGCATATTCAGATCTCTCAGAAAATACAATATGCATTACTTGGAGATCTTTCATAATTCTGATAATTCTGACAATAGCTATTACACTCTTGTGCTATCAGCTCCCGGAGCTCCTAAGCTCTGGGATTCCTTACAAATGCAAGAATTCCAGACAGATACAAGAACCATTCGCATATTTAGTACATGTACACAGGGACATCCTCATATGTACAATATACACATACACATTCCTAGAAGCACACATATGCATAAATGATGTACACATAGACAAACAATGTACACAGACACATGTTCCCAGCTGAGTGCACAGACTCTCACAATGGAGCACACCCAAAATGCAGCACACATATACACAGAAATATACAAGAAGGTGTAGCAGCCACAAGTGCACACACACAATATACCCACAGACATACTCAAACATAATTCAGAGCATGCAGTGGACGCTGTCTGCAGGATTTATTCCACAGTTTCATGGCTTCTATACTTAATGATGACTTTCTCAAACCTGACCTTGTTCTCTTCAAGTCGATTTGTGTCAAAGAGGCTCAACCCAGAAATAAACAGAGAATTCCATGTTGCTGGTGAGCAAGCAGCCTGTACGAAAGGGTAGAATCCTACAGTTAGACGTGTCACAGCAATAATTACAGAAGGGTTATTAAGTAGCTAAAACTTTAACCAAGTGTGATCTAATTTCAACTGTACATTTATATTATACTAAGCAATACACGTTCAGCAAAGGATTTTTTTCATTATAAATGAAGTAGGTGTTTCCCAAATGGAGACAAGTTACAGCAGCTTTAATAGATAGACCATCATTGACAGTCATAAAATGAAATGAAAAGTAAGGATCCACACTGTAATTACTGCTGGTAGAGCAACACTTAGGGCTAGCAAATTAAATGCTGCAGAACCTTGACCCCTTTATTCATTCAGTCACTGTTGCAGATCAATCTCTGCGAGAAGGCCCTTATCACATGGATTTTGCACAAACAATTTTATCAAAGAATCTCCCACAGCTCAGCTAATTGACAAATTCAAAAGCACCTCCAATGCCTTGAGGTGGTAATTTGGTATTTGTTAACTGTTAAAGTGGCTGTTTGGGTTATAATCCTAATGTAAAATGTTGCTTCTTTACTGGGGTCCATTTATGGAAGGATGTTTTTCTGTTTTTAAACCAGACCTGGCATTGTTGCTGCTTATTTCTTATCACTGAACTGTTAATTGTCACTTCATTAATGTTCAGCGATTGTGTCTGAGCCATTACACCTATGGTGTGGATCTCAGTTCAATGTCTGCTGGAGGAGGCGGAATATAGGTGAATCCCAAGGTGAATAATATGATCCTCAGAAAAACTACAGGAGTGTGGTAAGGCTGTTATATTACACAAAGGCCCTTCCAATACTCATAAACACAATCCAACTTTTTGCTGAAACAACTACTTAACATGATTTATGATGACAAATTATTTTGCAATCACGAAGAACAAGTTACCATTCTCTCCAACTCTCCATATAGTTTCTATGGTTGAAACTATAAGCTGGATAGTCTTCGACTCCTTAAGTGTGAGGCAATGCATTTTGGAAAGATAGCAAATATGCAGTAAGTGGCAGAACCCTTAAGAGTATTGATAGGCAAAGGGATCTGGGTGTACAGGTACACAGGTCACTGAAAGTGGCAATGCAGGTGGAGAAGGTAGTCAAGAAGGCATACAGCATGCTTGCCTTCATCAGCCAGGGTATTGAGTTTAAAAATTGGCAAGTCATATTGACGCTTTATAGAACTTTAGTGAGGCCGCACTTGGAATATAATGTTCAATTCTGGTCGCCAGTCTACCAGGAGGATGTGGAGACTTTGGAGAGAGTACAGAAAAGATTTACCAGGATGTTACCTGGTATGGAGGGCATTAGCTATGAGGAGAGTTTGGAGTAACTTGGTTTGTTCTCACTGGAGCAACGGAGATTGAGGGGAGGTCTGATAGAAGTCTACAAGATTATGAGAGGCATGGACAGCATGGATAGTCAGAAGCTTTTTCCCAGGGTGGGAGAGTCAATTACTGGGGGGCATAGATTTAAGGTGTGAGGGACAAGTTTTAAAAGAGATGTACAAGGCAGGTTTTTTACACAGAGAGTGGTGGTTGCCTGGAACTTGTTGCCGGAGGAGGTAGTGGAAGCGGATACGGTAGTGACTTTTAAGGGGCGTTTTGACAAGTACATGAATAGGATGGGAATAGAGGGATATGGTCCCCAGAAGCATAGGGGGTAAAAGTTAAGCAGGCAGCATGATTGGTGCAGGCTTGGAGGGCCGAAGGGCCAGTTCCTGTGCTGTAATTTTCTTTGTTCTTTGTTCTTTGAGGATGTAAAGTGAAGAATGGTGAATGCATCTTTTGTAAGTGACTGCATGTCTACAGAAGTCAGAGTGGTACAGTACTGTGAAATCACTCCACACTCTTCAACCAACCAATCGAAAATGAATAATCAAAGAGCAGAATACCACAGATTCTGAATATCTGAACTAAAAACAGAAAATGCTGGAAAAGAATACACACTGGATCTGGCCACACCTGTATAGAGGGAGAAAAACAGAGATAACAGCTGGAAAATTACTGACGGGATCTTACAGTCCTGCTGACGGTGAACCCTCTGCCACAGGTTTCCCAGCAATGAGGGGTGCATTCAACAGAAAACTCCACTGACAATGGTGGGTTCAGAGGATCTCACCATCAGCCAACAGCGGGCCACCTCTGCAACCACAAAACACATAGTGGATTGTGTAGAAAATCCCGCCCAACATTTCACGTCTGCGACCTTTCATAAAAATTGGAAAAAGAGATATTATTGATTTTGAGCAAGTGGTGAGTGGGAAAGGGACAAAAGGATGGTCCGTGATAGGGTGGAAGGCAGGGAGATTGACTGACAGAAATGTTAGTCATCCAAGGCTACGTAAGGTAAAGTGTTATACCGGAAACTCGGGGTGATGCATGCAGGTGGGAAGATGGTTTTCTTTCAGCCGGAAAGGACTTAAATCTTGACATCTATTCAGAAATGCAATGGCTAGAATGGCATCTCTAGAATTATCCAAAAAGGTCATTAGTTGCAAGTGAAGGTGCAGGATAAATCACTTTTCTTAAATTAAATTAGTGCTAGAAAGCTCCAGCACTAAGTATGGAATTGCTGGGGTACCTATAAAGGAAAGTAAATGCTGGACATTCGGAGAAATATGAAAATGCTAATGTTGATCTTATCAAGCCCACATGACAGTGCATCCTTTTGTTACACCCACGAAATGGCGATTGTGCAATTGGAACAGATGAGAATTTTTTTTCTTCTGTGTAGAACTGACCCTGGAAACCATTATTCTGATGAGCCGAGGAGCACAGCCTGCTCTACCTCAGCCCAATATCACAATAATCATCACCCCTCCATAGTTCCAAATTATATCCAACCTCCCTGGAAGCAGTGGAAGTAGGCTCAATCGAGGCATTCATACAAGGGGCAATTTAATATGGCCCATCCGTCTAACATGCACAACTTTGGAATGTGGGAGGAAACTGGATCACCTGTAGGGAACACACACAGATGGTGGGTGGGGCAAGGTGGAATGTGGAGGAACATGCAAACTCGACACAGTCACCCAAGGCTGGAGTTGAACCCAGGTCTCTGGTATTGTGAGGCAGCAGTGCTAACCATTGTGCCATGCTTTCTGTACATGGGCAGATGTATATCAGCAGCCATTTTTGTGGCCATCTTACGTTGGTAGGAGACAATTTGTTCTTTAAAACCATCCATAAATTCCACATTTTAAAATGGCACAGGGCAATTGCAAAGGAAATAATCTTATTCCAGGGTTTTGCAAGCAAATCTGTTGAGTTTTGCTCTCGTATTTGCTCTGGTATTTAATGGTTTGTTGCAGCCCACTGGACTTTTCTTATAATGGCCTTATAGAGCCCTATCACCTACAGGACAGAGTTCAAATATAGTCCAGACTGTTATGATTAAAGTATGTCTGCCTGCTAACTTCCCTTAATTCAAGAACTGATTGGTAACTTTACTTAGAAAGTCCAACGGTAGCTGTGTGGGTAATGGAAAGCATTGTGTTGTGTTTTAGGCCATAGCTGCCTGATGTTGAGGCCAAGACACATTGACATGACAATTGTAAAGAGACAGTATCTCATGTGACAACAATGGAAACATATTCCATTCCTTACTGGTGACATCCCTCATATCAATGCGCACAAAATTCGTAAAAGGTAATGCAAAACTAAATAATCTAGTGGTGTAACAAACTTTTTTTAGGATATCACCCCAGACCTCTATACCAAATATTTGTTGCCACATCACCCTTTGAAAGCAACCTCACAAGTGAAGATTGTCCCCTTTTCCCTGAAATTAGTCCAAGCACTTCTCTGGCGTAATTAAATGTTCTATTTTCGTTTTGTTTTGAAGTCTTGACAATCTTACGATCATTCATTACAGCATCCCTGGGCTATTCCTTTTCATGTCAGCTTGGCTCAGTGGGTAACAGTCTCCCCCTTTGGTCAGGTCTTTCAGCTCAAGTTCCACATTGAGCTTAGTGTTCATAATCAAAACCAACCACTTAGTGCAGTACTGAACAATACTTGCTGTGTTGGGAATATTGCCCATCATGTATCTGAAATCCTGCCCACTTATCTTACTTGTCCAGGTCAATGTGAGATACCTCTTCTTGCAGAATTCCTGCTGCTCTACTCTTAATCCTCTCCACCAGCGTCACCAAATAATCAAAGTGTAGAGGATGATGGCTACAGAATTTCTGCCACCTTTATCCACATAACTGTTCTATACCAATTACTGGAGGTTAATTGCTATGATTAGCTTCATTATCATTGCATCATGCAACTACCAGATGAACTAAATGAAACTTGGTCTTTGTTCATCTCATAAGTCCAATATCTTGGGGAGGTGATGGCCTAGTGGTATTATTGCTAGACTATTAATCCAGAAACTCATCTAATGTTCTGGGGATCTGGGTTCAAGTCCCACCATGGCAGATGGTGGAATTTGAATTCAATAAAAAAAACCTGGAATCTACTGACGGCCACGAAACCACTGTCGATTGTCGGAAAAACCCATGTCTTTTAGAGAAGGAAATCTGCCATCCTTACCTGGACTACATGTGACTCCAGAGCCACAGCAATGTGGTTGACTCTCAACTGCCCTCCAAGGGCAACTGGGAATGGGCGATGAATGCTGGCCAGAAAATGACACCCATGCCCCATGAATTAATTAAAAAAAAAGGAATTTCAATATCATAAGACATGTATAAATAAAAAGGTAACCTAGCAAGTAAAGTATTTTAGATAGAATAAAAGCTCATAATGTTTAATTTAAGTAATATTGTTCACATATTTGTTTAATGTATCAGTAAGTTGTTAACAACCTCTGGGGCATAGACTCTGCACCTCTCCTGCTACCAGTCCTTGTGAAGCTTTGGCAAGAGACAGTGCGGTGTTAAATTTCTGTCACACAAAGTGACTCTCAGTTATAAAATCAGAAGTATTGTTGTATTATCATATAAATCCTCTTGCATCACATTTTAATCTGACTGTATTAAATAATCTTTTCTACAGGGTTTAATGTAATCACATTATCACACTACTGTGGAAAGCATTAACCATCCCACAAGGACCATCTAGATTAGATGTCACATCATCCAGTTTTCAGATACCATTTTAACGTTAATCAGATGCAGGGAAAAAAAGCCTTTCTGTGTATATTTTGGAAGCTGATTCACTTTATAAAGAAAAACACAAAAATCAGTTCCATGGTACACTCAGCAGGTGAGAACCTGCACTCTGCAACTCTTGAGGATCAATTTCCTACACTGTGCGACAATGTCACAGTGTGGCTCTGCACTGTAAAGCACTGCTGGAGTGAGATACTGCTCTGTAAGACACTGTCAGGGTGAGGCTGTGTACTGTACAGCTCTGTCACAATGAGGCTGTGCACTGTACAGTTCTGTCACAGTGAGAATGTGCACTGTACAGTTCTGTCACAGTGAGAATGTGCACTGTACAGTTCTGTCACAGTGAGAATGTGCACTGTACAGTTCTGTCACAGTGAGAATGTGCACTGTACAGTTCTGTCACAGTGAGAATGTGCACTGTACAGTCCTGTCACAGTGAGAATGTGCACTGTACAGCCCTGTCACAGTGAGAATGTGCACTGTACAGTTCTGTCACAGTGAGAATGTGCACTGTACAGCTCTGTCACAGGAAGCTGTGCACTGTATAGTTCTGTCACAGGAAGCTGTGCACTGTATAGTTCTGTCACAGTGAAGCTGTGCACTGTATGGCTCTGTCACAGTGAGGCTGCGCACTGCACGGCTCTGTCACAGTGAGGCTGCGCACTGCACGGCTCTGTCACAGTGAGGCTGCGCACTGCACGGCTCTGTCACAGTGAGGCTGCGCACTGTACGGCTCTGTCACAGTGAGATTGCACACTGTACATCTCTGTTGCAGTGAGGGTTCACATTGTACAACTCTGTCACAGTGAGGATGTGTACTGTACAACTCTGTCACAGTGAGAATTTCCCTGTACAGCTCTGTCACAGTGAAGTTGCACAATGTACAGTTCTGTCACAGTGAGGCTGTGCACTGTACAGCTCTGTCACAGTGAGAATGTGTACTGTACAATTCTGTCAATGTGAGTCTCCATTATGGGCAGCACCAAGATTACTTGTCTCAGTCAGTGCTATCTAGCAGTGGGTTGAAATTTTGTGCACTTTAATTCACAAGCAGGATACCTACCATTATCTCTAATCTATGCCAACATGAGAAGCCTCTGCAGGAGCACAATATCTCAGAAGGTTAATCTTAATAGCGTTCTAAGTGGCAGTCCCATATAGTTGCCAAGTCAGCCCACACTGAAATCAATGATTGGACTTCCTGGGTCTTTCATTTTTATACTGGTAGCAAACAAATAGGTGTGACCACTCTGATGGCATTGAAAACAGTCAAAGACAAAACTCTAAACGTCTCATCTTATACAATGGACTAACTGTGCACCTTATCATTTAGATTCACACTTGACTGGAATCACAATGCAATTACAATGGAATTACAGTAAAACTAAAGAGCCACAAGAAATTTCATAGGTTTTGACCTTACTGAGCTCAAAAGTAAGAATTTATTTTATGATTCCCAAGTGACATTTTGCACTTATAGTTAATGACACCTTCTTTATATGAGCAGAATAGAGGGAATACAACAGTATCTTAATGTGCTGGAATGGATAACAAGATATTTTTTTTAAGAGATTGCAGTTGAATTTTTAAAAATTACTATTCAGGCTTCATCCTAATACTTCTTGCATGCTGACAGTTAAAAGAAATGTAAGACTAATAACCTCATATGAAATATTAATTTATTTGATTTCAAAAAAGGGCTGCTTTCCCTTGTCTCACATAAGCTGAAACTGGCAAACTTCTGTGTAATGTGAATGGAAATGTGAGTCAAGTTGATACAGTTGTCACAGTTTGAAGTCTCTGGGATATTTTTTATTCATTCATGGGACATGGGCGTTGCTGGCTGGCCAGCATTTATTGCCCATCTCTATTTGCCCTTGGAGGGCAGTTGAGAGTCAATCACATTACTGTGAGTCTGGAGTCACATGTAGGACAGACCTGGTAAGGATAGCAGATTTCCTTCCCTAAAGGACATTAGTGACATCCTAAAGGACATTACATGACCTCCTGCCAACGTTGAAAGTTACAATCTATTACATAGGCAAACCATTATATTCAGGCTAAAATGATCAAAAAATTTATTTACGATCAGGTTAATTATAAAGAAGCAGAAACAAATAAGAAGCTGCCCATGGAATACTGTATCCAAACTGTTAGAAATAAAATACTGAATCATTAGCAGTCCAATAATGTTTGAATTGGGTGCCTGATGAAATATGCAGCATGTACAACTGGTCCATTCTTGCAGTGAAATGACTAGAGATGTCTTGCTGGGAAAATCCTAGATAGAGTTTTTAGGAGTGTTGGAGTGCAGGTTCTTTTTTGAAATCAAATAAATTGATATTTCATATGAGGTTATTAGTCTTATATTTCCACCCTTCAATGCATGTGAAAGGCAGGTTCTGGATTATTTGTTGAATCTTTTGCACTTGACACTGACATCCAGAGAGACTCATTGGAATTCTATTGCTTTGCCCACCTTGGATTTTGAACGGGCGAGGGATGGACAACAGAGCCTTAGGCAGGACTTTCCGGTATTGCTTAAGCAAGGCCATAAAATCACATGCACTGTTTGGGATATCTGATGTGAGGCTACACATTTGCACATCTTTACATTTCAAAGACATTAAAAGCATGCAATTTGAACAGATAATGTCTGTATCGGTGCCATTTGGGATGAAAATGAGACCCAAGGCGATCAAGCACACTTATCATTCCCGATCCCATATTGACAAAGACATATGCAGGAAGATGGGAACATAGGAATTAGGAAGAGTGGTAGGCAAATTCAGTCTTTCGAGCCTGCTCCACCATTCAGTCAGGTCATGACTGATCTCTCCCTGGTCTCAAATCCACCTCTCCACCTGTTTTCCATATCCCCTTATCCCTTTTTTAAATTAGAATTATATCTATTTCCTTCTTGAAATGATTCAGCAATTCAGAGTCCACCATGCAATGGGGCAGCAAATTTGACAAATTCACTCCCCTCTGTGAAAAGTAGTTCCTCCCCATCTGAGTTTTAAATCTACTGTCTCTTAACTTATACCTGTGACCTCTTGTTCGAGATTGCCACATTTGGCACAAGCACAGTGAGCAACTGACAGACGTATGCTGAGTAGGCATTAACACCACCATTTTGGAGTTCAACACTCCAACTAACTGTTTCTTAATCATGCAAGAGTTCACACTCAACAGCAGGTAGGACCCTCATACCATCACCAGCGCGATTTAAAGACATTATCAGCTACTTATACGTTAGTCACTGGTTGGTACTTCTAGGCTATTGCAATGATCCTACAAGTGTCTGGTGCTTTCTATAGTTGTTTCAAGTTGAGGAAGTCTACAGGGAGTGGTCTGACAGGTACTGAAGGTCTTGGAAAATGAACAGGGGGCATGCAGAACAGGATAGGATTCTGGAAGAGGGAGGAGGAAGAGGAGGAGAAGGGCTGTCAGCGGGATGCTGTGTTGGCCAAGTGTACTCCAGAAGTAGTTCTCCTACCTCAACTTCAGCATGAAAAGGGTGCCAGGCATTTCTGCTTCATTAAAGGATGTCCTTACTGATACCTGCCACCTGCTGCATTCACAACTACAACCTCAGACAAGACACTGTCATGCTGCTGATGTGAGTGCATTTATGGACCTTGTTCCTTCCAGGCTGGAGTTGGAGAGATATGCAGTTTACTTTCTATTGTTTGAGTAAAGGTGGTAACTGACACTCTCAATTAATTGAAAGTTAAATACATTTAATTCTCTCTTACCAGAGATGAGCAACTGGGGTAAAACTTCTGTTCGGCTTTATAAGAACATAAGAACATAAGAGCTAGGAGCAGGGGTAGGCTCCCTCAAGCCTGCTCCGCCATTCAATAAGATCATGGCTAATCTTTTTGTGGACTCAGCTCCACTTATCCACCCACTCACCATAACCTTTAATTCCTTTACTATTCAAAAATTTATCTATTCTTGCCTTAAAAACATCCAATGAGGTAGCCTCAACTGCTTTACGGAAAGGAAATTCCACAGATTCACAACCCTTTGGATGACAAAGTTCCCTCTCAACTCAGTCCTAAATCTGTCCCCCCTTATTTTGAGGCCATGCCCCCTCATTCTAGTTTCGCCTGCCAGCCTCCCTGCTTCTATCTTACCTATTCCCTTCATAACCTTATATGTTTCTATGACTGCACACACATTGCCACTGACCTTGAGCACCTCTTGGCCAAGAGGCCCAGCTGCGGATAGTACAACTTTGATGTTGGGGTAGCACTCAGGGCTGCTGGGCTGGCTGACAGACAGCAGCCTAGGCACCAGCAGAGAGGCAATAGCAGGAGGCTAAATGCCGTCACATCGAATGTAGACAGCAGGTTAATGCTCCATATAGACACTAGTAGTCAGTCTCATGAGACAGAAAATCAGCAGTCCTAATGGTCTGCTGGAGGACAAATTGCTGGACTGCTCTGATGCTGTGTAGACTCTTCTGCATAGTGCCGTTTACAGCCATGGTGACAGCAGTCTGAGCCTGCCTGGCATTCATTGCAAAATGCAACTACAGCACTGAGACTTTGAGTGGCTGCACTTTGAACAGTATGTGTGGTGTAGCTGTTAGGGAGAGAATTTTGATTCAATGATGTTGAAGGAACGGTGACGTAATTCCAGGTCAGGGTGGTGTGTGGCTTGGAAAGAAACTTACAGGCAGTGGTGATGCCATGCACCCGCCGCCACTCATATACTTCTAGGTGGTAGGAGCTGCAGGCCTGGAAGATGTTGGTGAAGGAACTTTGATGAATTGCTGCAGTGCACCTTGTAGATGGTACTCACTGCTGCCACTGTGCACAGTGTTGGCGGGAGCGTGGAGGGAATGAATATTTAAGGTGGTGGAAAAGATGCCAATCAAGCAATTTACAGTGAATCAAATAACTTCAGCTGCAGTTATTAGTTTATCATAGGCAATTCCAGTTTTACTTAGACTAGATATATTTTGTTAATGACAATTCTCATTGGAAAGAAGTCAGGGCTGAGAGTAACAGAGAGGAAGATGAAAAACAGAGAAACAACCCTGCCCCCCAATTTAACTTTTGGCAAAGATAATAGCCGTGATTCTCCCATTGCGACCTGCAACTTTTCTGTCAGGTCGCACTGGGAGACACATGTCTGCGGCCTTGAACAGGGATTTGCGCTGGCACCAGGAACTCATGCGCATGCCCCAGAGCCGCTGAACAGTCGTCGGGTCAGACCACGCTGGAAACCGGCAGGAAGGCTAGTAAATAATTTAAATTTGTTTTTGCTCTGTTTTAAATATGCATATGAGTTAATTATCAGGACCTTTCAGGTCCCGATTGAATCTCCCAGGAGTACTTCATCCTGGTGGAGTTCAGACTAGCTTCCCACATTCAGGGAATTAGCAGGAGGCTCCGCCAGAATGAGGGGTGGGGTAATCGGGGCCCACCAGGGGGTTGGGCATCAGGGGGTATTGTCCTCTGGGCATGGGCACCCTAGCAATGCCAGCCTGAGCCCCTGGCAGTGCCCAAGGGGCAAAGTGCCATACCCAGGGGGCATCCTGGCACTGCTCATCTGGCATCAGGCCGTGTCAGGGGGTGGGGCCTATTGCGGGCAGGGCCTAGGAGTGATCAGTGGGCGTGGGGGTCTCATGTTGTCTGCTGAGGGGGACCTGCCTCTGGGGTATCTGACCCCAGGGAGTCTGCCGGAGTGAGGGGGCTGGAGGGATTGCCACAGCTGAGGGAGCCATCAGGGCACTCTGGGACCAGGGGGCGGGGCTGGAGGGGTGTCAGGGCTGGCCCGGGAATTGCTCAGAGGACCACGATGGGGCTGGGGGGGGGGCTGGGTGGGGCGCGCGGTGGAGCGACTGGAGACTCAGCACTATGGTGGTCCTGGGCTGGCAAGCAATCCAGCTGGCCAGCAAACAGGAAATTGACAGTTTGGGGCCACTGTGCATGCGCAGAGTTCCAGAACTGTCAAACTCCAGCGTGAATAGGCCCTCCCACCCCCTCCCCAGGTTTTTAATGAGATTCACGACTGGGACCTCTTCAGTTCACAGAGTGCGGAGATTAGGTGAGAAGCTGAACTGACAGAACAGTCGGCCACCAATTCAGCATTTTTGAGAGAATTGTGGCCAATGTTTCAGGTTTGGTTTTACGTTAAGCCTTACTGTGGGAGACACATAATAGTCTATATGCTGGGGTGGATGGCTCTGGTCTCGCTTTTTGCTACTATATGTCAATATATCTGTTTATTAGTTTATTGCTTAAGGCTCAGTCTGAGGGAATATCCAAGCCAAAGACCAAGAGTTGCATAAGGTTATGTGACATATCCAGCTGCATGCATGAGTTACAGGCTTTTTATTTGACTCCTAAGGTCAATTGTTGCTCGTTATCAAGGCATTTGCAGGAGATTATGTCATGGGAGCAAAGTTCTATTTGTGAGCAGTAACTTGGGGGAACTTCCAAGAGCTTAGGATGGGACAAGGGACACAATATTACACGTGGATAACGAAGGAGGTGAAGGAAAGTGTTAAACTAAAAGCGGAGGAATTTAGAGTAGCTAAGAGTAGTGGGCGAGAAGAGGATTGGGAGAGGTTTAAATGTCAACAAAGATTGACAAAGAAGTTGATAAAGAAGGGTAGGAGAAACTATGAAGCTGGGCTAGCGCTTAATATAAAAAAGGATAGCAAGAGTTTTTATAAATATATAAAAAGGAAGAGGCTGGCTAGGGTGAACGTTGGTCCTTTAGAGGATAAGAAAGGGGACCTAGTGGTAGGGGATGGGGATATGGCTAAGGTATTGAATAACTTTTTTGTTTCTGTCTTCACGGAAGAGGACGTGAATACTTTGCCGGGTGTTAATGATGGAAAGGTGGTAGGACTGGAGGGTCTTAATGACATTACTGTTACTAGAGAGGCGGTGCTCGACAGACTGGAGGGGCTGATTGTGGACAAGTCCCCAGGACCGGATGGAATGCATCTGAGGGTTCTGAAAGAAATGGCGGAGGTGATAGTGGATGCCTTGGTGGTTATTTTCCAAACGTCGCTGGATTCCGGGGAAGTGCCGGAGGATTGGAAAACGGCTAATGTTACGCCGTTGTTTAAGAAGGGTGCCAGGCAAAAGGCAGGGAATTATAGGCCGGTTACTTTAACGTCTGTGGTAGGTAAAATGTTAGAATCCGTCATTAAGGAGAAAATTGTGAGGCATCTTGAAGGGAATTGCTTGATAGAGCAGACGCAGCACGATTTCATCAAAGGGAAGTCGTGTCTGACAAATTTACTGGAGTTCTATGAGGATGTGTCTAGGGCGGTGGATAGAGGAGAGCCGGTGGATGTGGTCTTTCTTGATTTTCAGAAGGCGTTTGGCAAAGTACCTCACAAGAAGTTATTGCAGAAGGTCGAGGGACATGGAGTTGGGGGTAGGGTGTTAGCATGGATAGAGGATTGGTTGTCAAATAGGAGACAGAGAGTGGGGGTTAATGGGTGCTATTCGGATTGGCGGTTGGTGACTAGTGGAGTGCCCCAGGGGTCGGTGCTGGGGCCTCAGCTTTTTACCATTTATATAGATGATCTGGAGGAGGGAACCGAGTGTAGGATGTCAAAATTTGCTGATGACACCAAGATTGGGGGAACGGCAAATTGTGCGGAGGGTGTGGAGAGTCTGCAGAAGGATCTAGATAGGCTGGGCGAATGGGCCAGGAAATGGCAAATGGAATTTAATGTTGGCAAGTGTGAGGTGGTCCACTTTGGTAGGAAGAATGGTAGGAAGGACTATTACTTACGTGGCGAAAAACTGCAGCAGGCGACGGTGCAGAGGGACCTCGGGGTCCTTGTGCATGAGTCGCAAAAACCCAGCTTGCAGGTGCAGCAGGTGGTCAGGAAGGCGAATGGGATGCTGGCCTTCATAGCGAGGGGGATTGAATATAAAAGTAGGGAGGTCTTGCTGCAGCTGTATAGGGCATTGGTGAGGCCGCAGCTGGAGTACTGTGTGCAGTTTTGGGCGCCGCACCTGCGCAAAGATATTTTGGCCTTGGAGGGAGTGCAGAGGAGGTTTACTAGGCTGATACCGGAGTTGAGGGGGTTGAGCTATGAGGAGAGGCTGAATAAATTAGGCTTGTACTCGTTAGAGTTTAGAAGAATGAGGGGAGATCTCATTGAGACGTATAAGACGATGAATGGGATGATAGGATAGAGGTGGAGAGACTCTTCCCGCTCAAAAAAGACAGTAGGACTAGGGGGCACAGCCTCAAGATAAAGGGGGGGCGGTTTAGAACGGAGTTGAGGAGGAACTTCTTCACTCAAAGGGTGGCGAATCTCTGGAATTCTCTGCCCGTTGAAGTGGTGGAGGCTGCCTCGCTAAATATTTTTAAGACGCGGGTTGATGGGTTTCTCATAAGAGAGGGGATTAAGGGTTATGGGGAGAGGGCGGGAAAGTGGAACTAAGCCACGACAGATCAGCCATGATCTTATTGAATGGCGGGGCAGGCTCGAAGGGCTAGATGGCCTACTCCTGCTCCTATTTCTTATGTTCTTATGTTCTTACTTATGCCTGGTCAAGTGAGATAGCAAACACCAGTTCTATGGGTGTAGTATAAACATAGTAATTAGCAGTATTGTAGCATTTCTCTTACCTCCCCACTCCTTGTCTATGAAAATTCAGGTGTTTCTTTGGAAGGGATATTCTTGTCCAAGTATAGACTACCTGATTTCTTTATATATATTAAATACCAACTCAAACTTCACTCTTCATTCAGCTTGTGGAGATAGGTTTTGCATATTCTTTCTTCTGAGAAATTGAAAAGAATGTGCAGGACACTACTAAATTTGATTGAAGATGGAGAGAAGACAAAGTTAAGTTAACATACATAGGCCCAGTGATGCCATATTTGCGTTTGAAAACCCTGCCAACCGCAGGAGGAAGCCAAGACTAGTGGAGGAAGAAGGGATCATAAGTTTTGAAGAATGGGTGTGAGCAGAAGTCACAGCAACAATTTCAACAGGCGAGGATGTAGAAGCATGAGGAGCTTGTGGCATCATATGTGCTGAGTTTACAAAGTGCAAAAGGGAAAGAATCAGATAGACAAAGACTATAGAGGGCATCAATAAGATGGCTAGCTTCTTTTTCTACTCTCACAGATAAAAGGAGAAAAATCCTTCTCAACACCCTTGCCTCCCTCATATCAGCTTCTAATTCTACTGGAAGAACATCCTAAGGAAACAGTTAACTGATTGAATGGGCAGATTATAGCTGAGTAAACTATGTACTCTCTGGCATGCTACTAGCTAGAATTCCCGTAGTATGAGTCATCACTTTTCTAGCCAGAAGCAATTATGAAGTCATCCAGGAATTGTACCTGTATACTACATTATTCTATACTTTATTTTTTTTCTTTCATGTATTGTTGAAGATTAAAAGTAAAAAGAGTACAGACTTTTTTTCTCCCAACTTCCTGAATACTTGCATATTAGTTCAAGTTACAAGTATTGAACTGTACTCCAATGGAGATTTCTTCATTAATAGATGGTTTTGATTAACTAGCAGCCTCCATTCCCCTGAATGCTAGATAGTAAAGATTTAACTGTGCAGACATAAGAATAACACCATTACCTGGAGTCAGGTCACCTTGAAAGATGCAGTTAACCCAATAAACCAGTTACACTGCGCTTTTGCATTAATGCAAGGCTGTGTCAGCATTTTGTTTTGGAAGGATAAAGGGAATGCCACACATGTCTTTCTGTAACTCACCAGGAGCCACTGCGCTGTCAAAAGTGAAAGTCTGCATTATGTCACCATTCCCACTGAGTAGGCACAATAGGAGGAAGTGCCAATGCTTCCTTGAAACAGACGTGCTCACTAAGGAGGTCCCATCAACTACAATGAAAGGTGCAGTAAGTTAATACCCACTCACTCTGTAACTCACAATTTGGGCACTTGATGCCCAATGTATAAGTGAAATATGTGCATCCTTAATTCCTGAGTGGTGGATGGCAATTAAATAGATGACATTATTTTTCTCAACCATGTGAGAACTTTTTTTTTGTTTATTTATTAGTAACAAGTAGGCTTATATTAACATTGCAATGAAGTTACTGTGAAAATCCCCTAGTTGCTCTGGCACCTTTTCCGGTACACTGAGGGAGAATTCAGCATGACCAATGCAACTAACCAGCACATCTTTCGGACTGTGGGAGGAAACCGGAACATCCGGAGGAAACCCATGCAGACATGGGGTGGAACGTGCAAACCCTGCATGGGCAGTGACCCAAGCTGGGAGTTGAACCCAGGTCTCTGACGCTGTGAGGCAGTAGTGCTAACCATGTTGCCACCGTGCCACCTTCAGAAGATTGCAGTGACAATCATAAACAACAGTCATTCTCTTAGCGTAGGTAGTTGGTTCCATGTCTCTCTGTTTAGGTTACACTGCATAGGCTTTTAGTCGCATACACAGTGGTTAAGGGTCTCTCTGTCAAAGTCCTTCTGTCCAAGTTTCAGGAATAATAAGGATGTTTTCATGAGGCAATCTGGCAAAAGCTAGCATGCGTCTTAAAAAAAATGGTGTTTAACAAATTTCGTTGAGATTATTGATGAGATAAGATAAAGGATTGATGAGGGGGATGTAGTTCCACTTTCAAAATATGTTTTAACAAAGCTAAGGCCCATAGACATAAAAGGACAATATCAATATTGATACAAAACTGGTACAGTGACATGAAACAGAGAGTATTAGTAAATCATTGTAACCATTCTGTTTCTCTGATCCTAAGAAATGAGGAAAGCCATTTTGTCTGTCACAGTTTAATGAATTTACATTTCTACTCAATTATTTTCACTATGTAAACACGAAGATGGTACATGTTGTTATATATATATATATTCCTTTCCCCTGAGTACTTTTGAAAGCATCTGAGCTATTTGCCTCAACCACATCCTGTAACAGTGACCATCACACAATCTGACCACTCCTTGAGTAAAGAAATTTATCCTTATTTCAACATTGGATTTATATTTATGGGCCTTGATTTGAATTCTTCCCATTCATAATTTTAAAGACTATTATCAAGTCTTCTTTAAATGTTCTCTTTCCTGAAGAAAAAATTCACCAACCTGTTCAAAGTTACCCATTAATGATAATATCGCAGCGCTGTTACCTTGTATACCTTCTTTGCTCTTGCCCCAGATTTTCTGTGTCTTTTTTGAAGTATGGAGACCAGAGCAATATACAATGCTTGCAGTGTGACTTGGCCACACAAGGTCCCGTACAAGTTTAATACAACTCCACTACTTTTCAATTCTATAACCCTTCACAGAAAGCCCAGTGCTTTGTTAACATTACGTTTAGATTGCAATGTATTCTCTATTACTGATTTCAAGGTGACTGCTCAACAGTTCACTGCATTTATTCTATCTCCCTTTTTGTACATAAAAACACATTAGTTGGCCACCAGTCCTCTGGCACTATCCCCTTTTCAGTGGAACTTTTGTATTTATAAACTTGTGCTCCTACCATCTCTTCCCTAATTTCCTTGGGTAAGATTGGGCACCGATCATCCAGACCTAGGATTGATTAGTTTGTTAAATGTTTTCATCTTTTTTTTACAACTATATTAATATTTTTATTAATATTGAGGCAACACACTGGCACAGTGGTTATCACTGCTGTCTCACAGTGGCAGGCACCCAGGTTCAATTCTTGTCTTGGGCGACTGTCTGTATGGAGTTTACAATTCTCCACATGTCTGCATGGGTTTCCTCCAGGTGCTCCATTTCCTCCCACATTCCAAAGATGTGCAGGATAGGTGGATTGGCCATGCTAAATTCTCCTTCCACTTACCCAAATAGGCACTAGTGTGTGGCGACTAGAGGATTTTCACAGTAGCTTCATTGCAGTGTGAATGTAAGCCTACTTGTGATTAATAAATAAACTTTAAAACTTAAAAAAAGTTCAACTCATGTTCCAGTGAAGCATCTATTTCATTATTGTGTTCAGTAAAAACTGGCATGAGGATCAGTGACTGCTTCTATTACCCCTCCACAGTCTGCAGCTGCAGTACCATCCTCTGCTAGTGGAGCACCCTTCAAAAGTACAGGCCTTCTGATTGAGCCTGCAGCCTCAGGACGCAGCCCACCAGCCTTAATTAGATGGCAGACAAGGAAGTTGGCAATTATAAGGCCATCGTCCAGAATATCACACCAGCAAATCCCAGAATCTTATGCCCTTTAAGAAAAGTTCCATTATAAACTTAAGGGCAATGGATTTTGCACTTAGCCTCTTGGTGAGTACTGGAAATCTAAAATGAAAACAGAAAATGCTGGATATACTCAACAGGTCTGGTAGCATCCAAGGAGAGAAAACAGAGGCCAGAATTTTCCAGCTGATCCCATCACCGGGGTCCTCTGATCCCACTGATACATACATCTCTCAGCTAATGAAGGTAATGCAACTACTCCTATCTACCAATGTAACCGAAGTTCTTCATCCCTAGATCCATGCTCTTAAATCTTTCCTGCACCTCTCTAAACATTCACATGCATCCAAAATTGGGATCTTCAGAATGGAACACAATATTCCAGTTGAGGCCTCCCAAGTGTTTTCTAAATATTCATTGTAGCAACTCTGCTATTATGTGGTCACTTTCTGATTTCTCCAGTACCAATTATTGCTTATTTACTTTTTTCCTTTGATTTAAATTATTTAATACCCTATCCCTCTCTGTAGTAATTGCCAATCTCATGAAATTCTTGTTGCCATTCTGTTTAGAAAGCCATTTAGTTTATCAGATTATTGTAGTTCTGTGCACAAAGCACTTTAAACCCAGATCTGAATGACTGAAACATTTCCTTTTATTCATTCATGGGACACGAGTGTCACTGGCTGACCAGCATTTATTGCCCATCCCTAGTTGCCCTTGAGAATCTCTGCAGTCCATGTGCTGTGGGTTGACACACAATGCCGCTGGGAAAGAACTCCACGATTTTGGCCCAGCGATTGCAAAAGAATGGGATACATTTCCAAGTCAAGATGATGAGTTGCTTAGAGGGGAACTTGCAGACGGTAATGTTCCCATGTATCTGTTGTCCTTGTCAGATTCACCTTATTAACAGCTGTTAGTGAATTGGCAGCCTTTTTCAAAATCATCTTCATGTTTTATTGCATTGACACAAATATTGCTCAATGCATGATGCAGACTTGCCTAGAATCATTTAAGGAAAATTTGAATGCAATTGAATGTTTAAGTCCTTGTTGCCTAGAATGATGTAATTTCACTTGAATGGCCTTCCTCCCATCTCTCCTGAACCTGTAGACTGGACTGTCAGTCTCTATCACCAATATATGTAGCAACTGCAATTAGTAACTCATAGACTCTGCCACAGAAGTTCTGTCCCTCATGCTCTGGTACATACACTGAGCATACTGCTCTCCAACAAATCTACTGAAATCACTTGACCATGTAGGTAGGGTCACAGCAGATGCTATCTCCCTGGCCTTGCACTCAACCCTGGAGCACCTAGATAACAAAGACACCTATGTCAGTCTCCTATTTATTGACTACAGCTCACCCTTCAACACTATTATTCCCACAAAACTCATCTCCAAACTCCAGGCCTGGGCCTTGGCATCACCCTCTGCGACTGGGTCCTCAACTTCTTAACTCACAGACCACAATCAGTAAAGATAGGCAACATCACCTCCTCCAGATCATCTTCAACACTAGTGCCCCACAAAGCTATGTCCTCAGCCCCCTACTATTCTCTTTATACACCGATGACTGCGTGGCCAAATTCCCTTCCAATTCAATTTTCAAGTTGGCTGATGATATTGCTGTAGTGTGTCGGATCTTAGACAATGATGAGATAGAGTACAGGAATGAGAGAGAATCTGTGAACTGGTGCAGCGACAATAATCTCTCCCGCAATGTCAACAAAATGAACGAGATTGTCATCGGTTTCAGGAAGCATAAAGGAGAACATGCCCTTGTCTACGTCAATGGAGATGAAGTAGAAAGGATCAACAGCTTCAAGTTTTTAGGTGTCTAAATCACCAACAACCTGTCCTGGTCCCCCATAGTTAAGAAATCCCACAATGCCTCCACTTTCTCAAGATGGGGACATTTGGCATGTCAGCCATAACCTATTGAAGTGTATTCCAGGACGTTGTGGGAGGCTAGGGAAAAAATTGCAGGTCCCCTACCACAGATATTTGTATCACCGATAGTCACAGGTGAAGTGCCTGAAGATTGGAGGGTGGCAAATGTTGTGCCTTTGTTTAAAAAGGGTTGCAGGGAAAAGCCTGGGAACTACAGGCCAGTGAGCCTCACATCTGTGGTGGGTAAGTTGTTGGAATGTACTTTGAGAGACAGGATTTACAGGCGTTTAGAGAAGCAAGGACTGATTAGGAACAGTCAGAATGGCTTTGTGAGTGGAAAATCATGCCTCACAAATTAGATTGAGTTCTTTGAAGGGGTAACCAAGAAGGTAGATGATGTTGTGTACATGGACTTTAGCAAGGCCTTTGACAAGGTACCGCATGGTAGGTTGTTGCATAAGGTTAAATCTCACAGGATCCAGGGTGAGGTATCTAAATGGATGCAAAATTGGCTTCTTGACAGAAGCCAGAGGGTGTTCGTAGAGGGTTATTTTTCAAACTGGAAGTCTGTGACCAGCAGTGTGCCTTAGGAATCAGTGCTGTGTCCACTGTTGCTTGTCGTTTATATTAATGCTTTGGATCAGAATATAGGAGGCATGATTAGTAAGTTTGCAGATGACAGCGGGATTGGTGGCATTGTGTCAGTGAAGAAAGTTATCTCCGATTGCAGTGGGATCTTGATCGTTTGGGCCAGTGAGTCAACGAATGGCAGATGGAGTTTAATTTAGATAAATGCAAGGTGATGCATTTTGGTAGACTGAACCAGGGCAGGACTTAATGGTAGGGCATTGGGGAGAGTTACAGAACAAAGAGATCTAAGGGTACATGTTCATAGCTCCTTGAAAGTAGAGTCACAGGTGGACAGGTTAGTGAAGAAGGTAGTGAGCATACTTGGTTTCATCAGTCAGAACATTGACCACACACTTTAGAAACACATTTCCTCTAGGAAAACACTATAGAAATGATCCCTATTAAATACAGGATTTGAAACGTCTTGTTGAAGTTGTACAAGTCATTGGTAAGATCACAGTTGGAATACTATGTTCAGTTCTGGTCACCCTATTATAGAAAGGATATTGTTAAACTGGAAAGAGCGCAGAAGAGATTTACTAGGATGTTACCTGGACTTGATGGTTTGAGTTATAAGGAGAGATTGGATAGAGTGGCACTTGTTGTTCTGGAGCATAGAAGGCTAAGGGGTGATCTGATGTGGTCTTTCTTGATTTTCAGAAGGCGTTTGACAAGGTACCTCACAAGAGGTTATTGCAGAAGGTAAGGGGGCATGGAGTTGGGGGTAGGGTGTTAGCGTGGATAGAGGACTGGTTGTCAAATAGGAGACAGAGAGTGGGGGTTAATGGGTGCTATTCGGATTGGCGGATGGTGACTAGTGGAGTGCCCCAGGGGTCGGCGCTGGGGCCTCAGCTATTTACCATTTATATAGATGATCTGGAGGAGGGAACCGAGTGTAGGGTGTCGAAATTTGCTGATGACACCAAAATTGGTGGAAAGGCAAATTGTGCGGAGGGTGGTGAGAGTCTACAGAAGGAGCTAGATAGGCTGGGCGAATGGGCCAGGAAATGGCAGGTGGAATTTAATGTTGGCACGTGCGAGGTGGTCCACTTTGGTAGGAATAATGGTAGGAAGGATTATTACTTACGTGGAGAAAAACTGCAGCAGGCGACGGTGCAAAGGGACCTCGGGGTCCTTGTGCATGAGTCGCAAAAACCCAGCTTGCAGGTGCAGCAGGTGGTCAGGAAGGCGAATGGGATGCTGGCCTACATCGCGAGGGGGATTGAATATAAAAGTAGGGAGGTCTTGCTGCGGCTGTATAGGGCATTGGTGAGGCCACAGCTGGAGTACTGTGTGCAGTTTTGGGCGCCGTACTTACGCAAGGATATTTTGGCCTTGGAGGGAGTGCAGAGGAGGTTTACTAGGCTGATGCCGGAGTTGAGGGGGTTGAGCTATGGGGAGAGGCTGAATAAATTAGGCTTGTACTCGTTAGAGTTTAGAAGAATGAGGGGAGATCTCATTGAGATGTATAAGATGATGAATGGGATGGATAGGATAGAGGTGGAGAGACTCTTCCCGCTCAGAAATGATAGTAGGACTAGGGGGCACAGCCTCAAGATAAAGGGGGCGCGGTTTAGAACGGAGTTGAGGAAGAACTTCTTCACTCAAAGGATGGTGAATCTCTGGAATTCTCTGCCCGTTGAAGTGGTGGAGGCTACCTCGCTAAATATTTTTAAGACGCGGGTTGATGGGTTTTTGATAAGAGAGGGGATTAAGGGTTATGGGGAGAGGGCGGGAATGTGGAACTGAGCCACGACAGATCAGCCATGATCTTATTGAATGGCGGGGCAGGCTCGAAGGGCTAGTTGGCCTACTCCTGCTCCTATTTCTTATGTTCTTTATGTTCTTATGTTCTATAAAATAATGAGGGAAACAGATCGGCTAGATAGTCAATATCTTTTCCTAAAGCTAGGGAAGTCTAAAACTAGAGGGCATAGTTTTAAGATGAGAGGGGAGAGATACAAAAGTGTCCAGAGGGACAATTTTTTCACACAGAGGATGGTGAGTGTCTGGAACAAGCTGTCAGAGGTAGTAGTAGAGGTGGGTACAATTTTCTCTTTTAAAAAGCATTTAGACAGTTACATGTGTAAGATGGGTACAGAGAGATATGGGCCAAATGCGGGCAATTGGGATTAGCTTAGGCATTTTAAAAAAAGGCGACATGGACAAGTTGGGCCGAAGGGTCTGTTTCCATACTGTAAACCTCTATGATTCTATAACCCTATGGCTCTCACCAACTTTTACAGATGCTCCATAGAAAGCATTCTTTCTGGTTGTATCACAGCTTGCTATGGGTCCTACTCTGCCCAAGACTACAAGGAACTACAAAAAGTCGTAAATGTAGCCCAATTCATCAAGCAAACGAGCCTCCCATCCATTGACTCTGTCTACACTTCCAGCTGCCTCAGCAAAGCAGCCAGCATAATTAAGGACCCCATGTATCAGGCATTCTCTCTTCCACCTTCTTTTGTTGGGAGAAGTCTGAGTCACGTATCAACCGACTCAAGAACAGTTTCTTCCTTGCTGCTGTCAGACTTTTGAATGGACTTATCATGCATTAAGTTGATCTTTCTCTACACCCTAGCTATGATTGTAACACTACATTCTGCACTCTCTCTTTTCCTTCTCTATGCACAGTATGCTTTATCTGTATAGCGCACAAGAAACAATACTTTTCACTGTATGTTAATATATGTGACAACAATAAATCAAATCAAATCAAATCAAAGGGAGGTAGAGAGAAAACAAGGAATTATAGATGAGTAAGCCTAACATCAGTAATGGGGAATATTCTTGAACCCATTATCAAGGACTTTATAGCAGAGCATTTCAAAAGCGGCGGCAGGATCAGATAGAATCAGCATGGATTTATGAAGGGGAAATCATGCTTGACAAATCTGTTGGAATTCTTTGGAAATGTAACTAGTTGAGTTGACAAGGGGGATCCAGTCAATATGATACATTTGGAATTTCAGAAAGCATTTGACAAAGTGCCTCATAAGAGATTATCATGCAAGATTAAAACGCATGGGATTAGGGGAAGTGTATTGAGATGAAGAGAAAACTCATTGGCAGAGAGGAAACAAAGAGTAGGAATTAATGGGTCCTTTTCAAATTGACAGGCAGCAACTAATGAGGTGCACAGGAATCAGTGCTGGGACTTCAGCTATTCACAATATATATTAATGATGTGAATGAGGGAACAAAATGTAACATTTCAAAGATTGCAGATGATACCAAGTTGGGTGGGAGGGTGAACTGTGATGAGGGTGCAGAGATCCTTCAGCATGACCTGGACATGTTGCATGAGTGGGCAATTCAACAGCAGATGCAGTATAGTTTGGACAAATGAGAAGTTATTCACTTTGGAAGCAAAAACAAGAATGCAGATTACTACCTGAATGGCTGTAAATTGGGAGAGGGGAGTGTGCAGTGGAACCTGGATGTCCTTATGTGCCAATCTTTGAAGGTAAGCATGCAGTGCGGCAGGCAGTAAAGAAGGCAAATGGTATGTTGGCCTTCATCGCAAGAGGTTTTGAATGCAGGAGTAGGGATGTGTTGTTACAATTATACTTGGTGAGGCCACACCTAGAATATTGTGCGCAGTTTTGGTTTCCTTCTTTTAGGAAGGATGTTTTTGCTCTCAAGGGAGTGCAGCAAATGTTTACCATGCTGATTCTGGGCATGGCGGGACTGAAGTACAAGGAGTGATTAATTAGTTTAAGATTGTTTTCATGAGAGTTTAGATGAATGGGGGGGATCACATAGAGACTTATAAAATTCTAACAGGACTAGACAGAGTAGATGCAGAGAGGGTATTCCCAGTGGTGGGGAAGTCCAGAACCAGGGGTCACAGTCTGAGAATTCGAGGTAGACCATTTAGGACTGAGGTAAAGAGACATTTCTTCACCCAAAGAGTGGTGAGCCCGTGGACTTCATCACCACAGGAAATAATTGATGCCAAAACATTGAATGTATTCAAGAAGTGTCTAGATATAGCACTTGGGCAAATAGGCTCAAAAGATATGGGGAGAAAGCAGGATTAGGCTTTTGAGTTGGATGATCAGCCATAATTATAATGCATGGTGGAGCAGGCTTAAAGGGCCAAATGGCCTCCTTCTGATCCTATCTTTTATGTTTCTATGTATGGAAAAATTACTCTTTGAAATGTGCACAGAAGTTTTTATTGGTAGTACTTAATTACTCTTGGTAACATACAGTGAAGTTATCTGTAAAATAAGGGGTGGTGGGATGTTGTGGCACAGCTGGTTAGGGGCAGCATGGTGGCACAGTGGTTACTGTAGCACCAGGGACACAGAATCAATTACGACTGTGGGTGACTGCCTGTGTGGGTTTCCTCTGGATGCTCCAGTTTCCTCCCACACACCAAAGATGTGCAGGTTAGGTGGATTGGCCATGCCAAATGCGTGGAATCACAGAGATGGAATGGGAGAAAGGGCCTGATTAAGATGCTCTGTCAGAGAGTTGATGCAGACTGTAGGGATTCTATGATTCCGGGGGGAAGTTTTCCCATCCCACCCACCAGGGGAATCGTAGAGGGTGGAGGGGGGAACCACGCAATAATCCATTCATCTCAGGTGGGATTTTCCCATTTTGGGGTGAGCACAGCTGGAAAAATCCTAGCCTATGAATATAAAGCTTTCTCTTAGTACCACAATCTGGCATTACTTTTGGCAATACACCTTTTGGCAAATTACTCCTGAAAATACCAAAATTACACATGGCAGTGCACACTGAAGCTAGTTTGGTCATGTTTACTTAAATTACTCCAGATAATGTAGCACCAGAATGATATTCTGGTGATACACACTAAAACTCTGCTATATTAAAAAAGAATTACTTTTGGAAGATATGGCAAAATGTTCTAAAGTTATTCTTAGTGACTGTAACAGCTGACCTTACTATCTAATACTTACAGTGGAGAATGACAATCACAAACAGCACCTGTGAGAACTCAGCCATCCATCCTGGAAGATGAATGGATTGTAAAGCAGAACCTGGGTGTTCAAATTTTCCTCAAACAGACTCGCCAAGTGGGACTTTGCTGAGAGCAATTATTTGTAGAATCACCCTTCTAAAATACACTTGATAACTTACATTAAAGTTATTATTAGCAACATGGCAACATAAAATGAAATAATTCTTGAAAAAGTACATCAAAATTACTCTTGATAATGTACCATGACATATTCTCTGTCACAAGCACTGAAATTACTCTAACTCATACACAAATGAGACTTGCTGATAAACATTCTTAATTTCTGTTTACAATATATGCAGTTAAATTATTTTTGGCATAAAATATTAAACATACATTTGTAGGATCGTTTAAAATCATGCTTGTTAGCATACACTGAACAGTATTGTCCATCAGAAGGGGTTGGGTGATCTTTAATGGATTCAAAAGAAGTTAGGATAAGCTTAAACTGGAACATGTGAGAGACACAACAGAAGATGAGGCAGGTGCTGAATGTAGAGATGGACTATTGGAGAAGACTTTTGATAAGTGATATTTGATCTGATGGGCATAATTTCAGCTGTTCTATTCTGTAGTTTGCTATTCATTTAAGTTCTTTGTGTCGACAGTTGCTGTTATTTTGCTCTTCACTTTTTGATCTATCCTATCCTACAAGGGGTCTGCTTACTATTAATTTTAAAGAAGGCTTTGACATGTGAAGCCTGTCTTTTCACTTTATATATGCCAGTTGACTTGCCATTTCCAGGATTACTGACTTTATTTCTGATGTGCAGCATTTACAGGACTTTTTGTTTTATTTCTACAAATATGCTGAATTTAATTAGTAGTGTAAACTGTTACACTCAATTGTGAATGTTGCATTACAAAATCACCAACACATTCTCAATTCCAGTACAGTTTTCAAGAAATACATTTCCAAAAGGCTTGGCAAATATTTTGTACAATATAAAATAGAATGTTAGACACTAAATGGATAAAAAAAACATTTTCCTACTCAACACTTTGAGAAGTACTTTACACTTGGTAATACTCACTAAAGTTACTCTTGTGAGGTATACTAAATTTACACTTGATAATAAACAATCAAGTCACTCTATGTAATATTGCCACCAGAGTAGAGAAGGTTCAAATGAAAATAAATTGAGGTTTTAAAATTGATGAAGCATTTCCATAATGAATAAGGAAAGGCCATTTCCACTGGCTAGGGATTTAGTGATAAGGGGCTATCAATTTAAACATGTTACTGAGAGTCAGGAGAGATGCAAAATTGTTGAACCACAGAATGATTTTGCAATTGTGAGTCATTGAGAAACATTGCATCTTTATATGATAAATTGGATAACTGTTCAAAGCAGAGAAGATAAAGGTGTGTGAGAAGAGGGAGAAGTTTTAGATTACCCTGGCAAAGAATTAGCATAGACAAGTCAAATGATGATCATTAATGCTGTACACATTCTTGATTAATTAACTATTGTTGATAATTTTTATTAAAATAGCCTGGTACTATCTGAAATTATTATCAATAATAAACATGAAATGACTATGGGTAAGGTACTCTAACAATTGTAATATACACTGAAATAATAAGATTTCTATTGGTAACATGCATTGAAATTGCTTTAGCTAAGAATGACAAATTATTATTGGTAATAGACAGAATATTAATCTTACTTTGCATAAATTGGTTTATTGAAATTCTGTTGATAACCTGCACACATTATTGCTAGGTAATAAACACAGAAATTATTCTTAATAATATATACTAAAGCAAACCTAAGTTTGCTAAGATGCGCCAATATTATTATTAATACACATCAAAATGCAACCTCAGTGAAGTACGCTGCAATGAAAGTTGCATTACACAGAACATTAATGGGCACTGCACAGGAAGAATGCTTCACGCAAATCTGACATATCAATTTCGTAAAGTTAGTTCCAAAGATCAATTTTAAACCCAAATGCTATTAATCGTGAGTGCAGTGCTCTGAGGTTGTGGGTGGAGGTTAGCTGAGATATTTGGGACTCACAAAAGCGATGATTCTGTGAGCCGTTTCTATCTCAAATTGTTGTCCGTCCTTCATTGCGAGAATTGGGAGAATTCCTTCAGGCAGACAAGCCTGTCGCTGACACACTCGCAGTTGTCAGCACCTGCTTAGCGTCGGGTAAGAAATTGGGTGTCGAATTCGAGTCTCAGATCACTGACAGGCTTCCGATACAAGAGGGAAATCGGCTTCAGTGTTACAACATCCTATCTGATTTGGAGGAAAGGTTCTCACAATGAACAGCTTAAAAGTAATTCACACGGAATGTTCAACCTGTTTATCGGCTCGAGCCGATAATTTATTTTGATAATTTATTAGTGTAAATGTGGCTACACTTATGTTGCAAGTCAATGGCAGCATGTGTGTACTGTTGTGGTGTTTTCCTGTGTTTATATCAGTATTTTAGTGAGTTTGTGTCAGTGTTTCTGTGTATCTGCGTCAGTCTCTCTGCGTGCTTGTGTCAGTATTTCTGTATATGTCAGTATTTCTGTGTGCTTGTGTCAGCGTTTCTCTGACTCTGTCTCTGTGTGCTTGTGTCGGTGTTTTGTGCACCTGTGTCAATGTTTTTGTGTGCATTTGTGTTTCTGTGTGCTTGTGTTGGTGTTTCTGTTTATCTGTGTCAGTGCCTCTGTGTGTTTGTGTCAGTGTTTCTTTGTGTCTGTGTCAGTGTCTCCGTATGCTTGTGTCAGTGTTTCTCTGTTTGAGTCAGTATCTCTGTGTGCTTGTGTCATTGTTTCTGACTGCTTGTGCCAGTGTCCCTGTGTGTTTCTGTCAGTGTTTCTGTATATGTATCAGCATTTCCATGTGCTTGTGTCAGTGTCTCTGTGTGCTTGTGTCAGTGTCTCTGTGCATTTGTGTAAGTGTTTCTCTGAGTTAGTGTCTCTGTGTGCTTGTGTCAGCGTTTCTCTATTTGAGTCAGTGTCTCTGTGTGCTTGTGTCAGTGTCTCTGTGAGATTGTTTCAGTGTTTCTCTGTGCTGGTGTCAGTGTTTCTGTGTGTTTGTGTCAATGCTTCTGTGCGCTTGTATCAGTGCCTCCGAGTGTTTGTGTCAGTGTCTCTGTGTGCTTGTGTCAGTGCGTCTGTGAGCATGTGTCAGTGTTTCTGTACATCTATATCAGTGTCTAGTGTGTTTGTGTCAATGTTTTTGTGTGCTTGTGTCAGTGACTGTGAGCATGTGCAGTGTTTCTGTATATCTATATCAGTGTTTCTCTGTGCTTATGTCAGGGTCTCTATGAACATGTGTCAGTGTTTCTGTATATCTATACCAGTGTTTCAGTGTGCTTGTGTCAGTGACTCTGTGTGCTTGTGTCAATATCTCTGTGTGTTGTGTTACTGTCTCTGTGTGCTTGTGTCAGTGACTCTGTGCTTGCGTCAGAGTCTCTTTGCCTATGTCAGTTTCTCTGTGTGCTTGTGCCAGTTGTTCTGAGTGTTTGTGTCAGTCTGTCTGTATATTTGTGTCAGTGACTCTATGTGCTTGTGTCAGTGCCTTTGTGTCCATATGTCAGGTTCTCTGGGCAGGATTTTATGGCCTCGCTCATACTGAAACCGGAAAATCCCGCTTGAAGGTCAATGGACCTTCCAATAGTCTGCCCCTCACCTGCTCCAGTTTCTGTGGCATACAACACGATGAAATTTCAACCATTGTGCCAGTGTCTCTGTGTGCTTGTGTCAGTGTATCTGGGCATCTGTGTTGCTATTTCAGTATATCTGTATCAGTGACTTTGTGTGCTTGTGTCAGTGTCTCTGATTGCTTGTGTTAGTAACTGTGTGCCTGTGTCAGTGTTTCTGTGTATCTGTATTAGTGTCTCTGTATGTTAATGTCAGTTGTTCTGAGTGCTTGTGTCAATCTATCTGTATATTTGCGTCAGTGTTTCTGTGTGCTTGTGTCAGTGTCTCTCAGCAGAATTTTACAGCCTCGCTCATACTAAAACCAGGAAATCCCACTTGAAGGTCAGTGGATATTATGATAGTTTGTCCCTAGCCCACTCCAATTTCCATGTCACGCAGGTCAGTAAAATTCCGGCTATTGTGTCTGTATGTTCTTGTGGCAGTGTTTCTGTATATCTATGTCAGTGTTTCTGCGTGTTGTGTCAATGTATCTGGGCATCGGTGCTGCAATTTCTGTATATCTGTGTTTCTCTGTGCTAGTGACAATGTTTCTGTGTGCTTGTATTAGTGTTTTTGTTTGTGTCAGCATTTCTGTGTGCTTGTGTCAATGATTCTGTGTGTTTTTATCAGTGTCTCTGCACCCGTGTCAGTGTCTCTGTGTACTTGTGTCAGTGTCTCTGAGTTCTTATGTCAGTATGTCTGTATATCTGTGTCAGTGCCTCTCTGTGCTTGTGTCAGTGTCCCTGTGTGTTTGTGTCAGCATTTCTGTACCTATGTATCAGTATATCTGCGTGTTTGTGTCAGTGCTTCTGCTTTGCTATTTCTGTTAATCTGTATCAGTGTTTCTGTGCCTGTGTCAGTGTCTCTGTGTGCTTGTGTCAGTGTCGCTGAGTGCATGTGTTAGCCTGTCTATATATCTGTACCTGTGCCTCTGTGAGCTGGTGTCAGTGTCTCTGTGTGCTTTTGTCAGTATTTCTGTATATCCGTGTCAGTGTCTCTGTGTGATTGTGTCAGTGTCTCTGGGCATGATTTTATGGCCTTGCTCATGGAGAAACCAGAAACTTTGCCCCCCCACCGCCCCCCCCCCCCACCCCCCACAAGGTCAACAGATCTTCTCATTGCCTGCCCCTTATCCGCTTTGATTTCCACGGCAGGCACAGTGGTAAAATTCTGGCCACTGTGTCTCCACATGGTTTTGTCTGTATTTCTGAGTGCTTGTGTCAGTAACTCTGTGTGCTTATGTCAGTGTTTCTGTGCATCCGTGTCAGTGTTTCTGTGTGTTTGTTTCAGTGTTCCTGTGTGCTCATGTCAATAACTCTGTGTGCTTGTACTCTGTGTGCTTGTGTCAGTGTTTCTGTGTATCTGTGTCAGTGTTTCTGTGTGCTTGTGTCCATGCTTCTGTGTGCTGTGTTAGTGTCTCTATGTGACACCAGCTCACAGAGGCACAGGTACAGATATATAGACAGGCTAACACATGCACTCAGTGACACTGACACAAGCACACACAGGAACACTGATACAAGCAGTGTTTCTGTGTTTCAGTGTTTCTGTATGCTTTTGTCAGTGTCTGGGTGCAACTGTGTCAGTGATTCTGTGTATTTGTGTCAACGATATCTCTTTCTGTCTGCTTGTGTTGGTCATATCCTGTGTTTCCCCTCAAGTCCTTTCTGTGGATTTTTGCTGGTGTTTCTTTATGCCTGTGTTAGTCTTAATATTTCTTTATAATTGTCTTGGTGATTTGTCTTAAGAGCAATGATTTAAGTAGTTCTGTGTATTTGTGCTGTTACTTATTATTGCCATAGCGTTACTGTCAGTGTTTATGGTCGTATTTATGAGTTAATAGCTGTACATAAGAGTATGCACGTAATAAAAACAGATGAAGTGGATAAACTCAGCAAGTCTGACAGCGTCTATGGAGAGAAACAAATTGGCCTAAGTGACCCTTATGCATAACACCAGGGTTTGTACGAATGTAGATGCGTATCCGCTCTTAAGTTTTAGTGTTATCACGTTTCTCCGAGAAATTTAGGGCTTGATGTATGCTTTTATTCTAGACAATAATTGTTTTCTTACTTTTTAAATTTCATTCAGACTTCTGGCGAAAGTCTATTACGAGCTAAACAGCGAGAAAGTTTGAGATCGACTTCTTGTCAATTCCAATTTGCAATTTCCATTTTAAAATCCAGTCATTTGTTGAAGCCGTGCAGGAGGGTGACTGAAAGTGCTGGGGGAATTCTAGATGGGGATTACTGCCAAGTGGATAGGTGCATTGTGAGGAAACAATGTCCGGTACCTCGGTCTGCCTGCAAAACATTACCAAGTTCTGTAACTTTATACAAGGTCTATTCAGGTGAAGATTATCCCAATTCCATTTGATCCCATCTTCCAGAAGAAAAGTACCAACCCCATCACGGCATTTACACAATGAGAATCCATTCAGGACTTGACTCCCATGCTGAGCAGGTGACAGGCCGTGTTATTTCCATCGCCCCTGAGCAGAAGGCAGAGGGGAATTGAGAGGCTTTATTCAGGATGGGGCACCCGGTCTCTAGCGATCCCTCTATAATGTAGCTGGGGTAGCTGGAAAGGGAAGCAAAGTGATGCATGGGAATTCGCTGGTGTTGGTTGCATTGCATGTTGACTGTGATTGCAGCGTTATTTTGGGGTATCTATGTGCTCGAATGTTTAAAAAATAATCTTTGCCAGGGTGCTACATTGACGGTGTCTCATTCTGAGGGGCTGATCAATAAATTCGATGCGAATCAATTCATTCGCCGATTAATATGCGAGGGGCAGGCCATCCCAGCGAGAGAATCCTTCGGGATTTACTTGTTTGTTATTCCCAAGTATTTGGGGGGAAGAATCGTTTATAAGCACACAAGAACACACACAGACTGGGGCTTGGCTTATAAAGTTTCCCCTTCTCATACACACACGCGTAAATTAAGTTTGAAACCGTGTTGTTGCTGGAACACATGGCCTAAGTCCTCACATTATAGAGCAGCAACAATGAAAGTTATTTTTGAAAAAGTGCTGTAACAGTCCAGGATTGTTGCTCTGATACCTTCTTCATGACTTATCAGATATGTGAATGACTTGTGACCCTACTTTGCTGCAAGGGCGTTGCTACGAATCTGGCTGTGTTGAGAAACGTGAGTTTTAAATCCTGAATTCTGTGGAGCGTGTACAGTAAGAAATGTCCACATTGGAATAATTTAGCGAATTAATTCATTTGATTCGGTCAGTTTTCAAATGTGAACAAGTGTGGGAGGAACTTTGACATGTAGTTTATGTCAACATATAACAATATTACACATACCGTACAATATGTACAATATACATTGCAATATAGTCAAAGTGGACTGGTGGACTGTGTACAGGAAATCTAGTGGGAAGTGAAAGGTAATGCATATGAGGGACTTGTTAAAGTCTGGTTTTATTTTTAAATCTGGAGCCCTTATGTTCGCAAAGTATGAATAGCTAGGCACGTTGAACAAAGAGTTTAAAGCTGTTGTGTTTTTCACGACAGCATCAGAGGAACAATATCTGGGGCAGGGTGGGATAGTATATTCTAATCAAGAATATATTTGCTTTGGTGGTTACTTAGCTAGGGTATGGCGTTCATTTTTAAACATCATACTTTCAGGAGATGCGAAGGCCTAAGGGAGAGTGAGGGAGGTTTAATAGAATAGAATTCAGCTCTGTAGAGAATATGGGGGAGCTAGGGTTCGTCTTCTTCGATCAGGGAAGGTGTGAGAGCAGATTTGAAATCGCCGTTCAACATGAAGAGGAGTAATATTAAGTCCAGATGCTGTGTCTACTAGCCGCAGGGTGCTAACTGGAAGGCACAGGCTTAAAATGATTGGCACAAGGACCAGCAACATCGGGAGCAATCTTTTGATCTTTCGCAGGGAATGGTCCTGATCAGGAAATGCACTGCCTGACAGGATGGTGGAAGCGGATTCGATGGGACCTTTCAAAAAACAATTGGACAGATACTCGAAGGAAAAACATTGCGAGAGCTATGGGGCCAAGTGCAGCTTCAACCGGTTTTTAATAAACAGAACCTTTCAATTCTCCGACAAAATATGCTGCTCAATGGTTCCCCAGTTTATTCAAATATTCGTCCTTCCACCTGCATTCCTCGCTAACTTGTCTCTCCCCGCCCACTGCTTTTCATTGCATCTCGCACCACTGCAGTATTCAAACTACTGCCGACCAAGGGTTTGGCATGGTCAAATCTGACAGCTTTCACGAGCTGATGTCGACGTTGGACTTGTCCTTCCGCCCGATTCGAAGTTTGTCTCATCAGACCTTCGACATTCACATTGAATAACACTGATAGCCAGCAGTATTCTTGTGGCACGCCATCTCCAATCATTCCTGGATTTTATTCTCCCTGTTTCACCCGAGAACACCTGCAATCTGTCTCCGGGTGTAAAATCTTTACCCGGCGTCCCATCTCCCCGGCTCACATGGATATTCCTCAGTGACCTCCCCACCGCCAGCCCCCCTCCCCACCCGCCCCCCCCCCCCCAACACACACACACACACACACACACACACTGCCTCAAGTTGCTGCACTGAAACGCTTTGCAAAATCGACAAGGCGAACGGTCACCTCCTGGTGATGGTCCTCTAATGCGGTCCTCAATTCTATCCCATGTGTTCATTGCCAAGGTATTGCCACTTGTGCCGACACATTTGCATCAGTCAAGAATACTTGATTCGGGCGAAACAGCTGAAGGGTAGCTAAAGGGTGTGTAAAGGAGGTGAGTTCTGAGATTGAAATGAGGGTAATTGCATTTTATTGGAGGAAGAGGATACCGACAGAAAAGCTGAACTAGAGACCTTGAAGACAAGGATTAGTGGAGAGATGGCATGGAGTGCGGTGAAAGTTGAGGAAAGGAGATGGGAAGGCTTCTACGGAGCTTTGAGGTGTGCGGTTGGAATCACAAAATGAAATTAAAGTGTATAGATAAGACAATCATAAGGAGCTGTTGGCAATGAAGCCAGTAGATTGATGTTATCAGAATGAATTGGATTGCAACGCGTGTTGAGAGGAGATGGGACGCTTAAAGAGGTGATAGAAGGAAGGATGTGTGGAAGGAAAAGAAGACGAAGGGAAACAGAAAATGCTGGAGCTATCCACCAGGTCTGGCGAGTGAACCTTTCAGACCCGTGACCTTCCATTCGTCCAGACTTGAAACATCTGTTCCCCCCCTCCACAAATGCTACTAGGCCTGCTGAGTATTTCCCGATTTGATTCCAGATTTTCAGCGTTATCTTTTTGTTTTGGTTTTGTGTGGGAGACAAAAAGATAGCTGGAGAACTGAAATAATTGTGTGTGGAGATTGGTAGAGGGAAGCACAAAGCAGAGAGTGCGTTGGGGAGAGAAGAATTGAGCCAAAAGTTGACTTCAGCGGATAATTGATGATGGTTGTGATAATAAGACATTCAGAATGGAAATGAAAGCTGTGTGCGATTGTCAACACAACGGGAGCTACTGGAACCTATCAATGATCATTTTACAACTTTGGATGCATTGAAAGCTCAGATCTATATTTTCCTGTGGTCGCTACCCTCCTGATTACCCCTTTGTTGCTATGAATAATTGTATTACTATTTTGTAAAATGTTTTACAGTCTGTATATGTCTGACAGATCAAAGTATATTTATTAGTGTATGGTGAATTTCCCGTAAATTTCCCGTCTGCAAGTATGCAGTATGTCTAGTTAATACATATGACATATCTGTATGTGGTCATAGTAAATGTCTCCATTTAGATATGGTGAATAGTTTACAGCAAATCCCAAGTATGTCTGCATGTATCTCGTGTATGTCTGTTTTTATGCAATTGCTAATCAGTCACAAATGATCAACACTATTATTTAAAGCAAAATCTAATACGGTTTAAAGTATTTGATTCAAGTTTAGGCTTGTATAAGTTTTTATTTAGCACATGATAAATCGGAACCAAGTAAACAAATCATCAACTAATTAATATTTCAACGGAATAATTGTAATGTATTGCATTTATTTATCTCATTTTATGGTGTCGAATGTTACAAGATGCTTCACAGCAGTTATGGCAAAACTGGGTAGCTAATGAAAGAATGAGATATTATTAGTCTACATGAGCAAAGGTTTGTCCAGAGAGATGGAGAGATAAGAGAGGGAGGCACTTTCAGAGGTGTGGATGGAGGGAGGGGGCGGGCAGGGGGAGGGATGGGGGGAGGCTGGTAAATCTGAAGACAGAGCTTCCAATGATGGGACGAAAAGACCAAAGTGGAGGCTCTGGGAAGGAGAAATTGTGACAGCTGGGACCGTGAAGGGACTTGAGCACCAAGGTGAGATTTCGAAGTTAGACGTGTTGGAGACCGGGAGACAACGTTGATCAGTGAGAACAGCAGTGATAGGGGAGTCAAATTTGGTGGACACAGTTTACAGAGGTAGCTTTGACTTCCGAGATGTGTCGCTGAAGGAAATTGTGGTTCACAACTGTTCACCCAACTCTGACAGCACCAAGGCATTGGGATGGCAGAGAGATACTTACGTGGCAGAGAGATTGGTAATGTCGCGGTTCTTGGGGAAGTGGATCTTGTGTCTTCAGATGATATCACTGAGGCGTGCCAACGACAACTTGCATTTATGCAGCATGTTAACGTTGTAAAATGTCACAGGAAGGCAATCAATTAGAAAATCACAGCGAATCATTGAAGGAGTCGTTAGGACAGGCGACATGACGGCCGATCGAAGGGCAAGGTTTTAGGGAGACTCTGAGTGTAAGTTAGAGTGGGAAAAGGACTGAGGAGACACTTCCAGACAGCCGAAGGTGCAGCTACTAAGCATGGGGCAAAGCATGTGGGGGATATACAAGAGGTTGAAATTGGAAGACTCAACGAAGAATAGAAACCAAAACAGGAATTGCTGGAAAATCTCAGCAGGTCTCACAGCTTTTGTGGAGAGAGAGAATAGAGCCAACGTTTTGAGTCTGGATGACTCAAGAATAGATCCTAGGTTGGGGATTGAAGGAGGGGGGGCAGTCTCCTCAAGTAAGGAACTGAGCGGGGAGGGAGGCTCCTGAGTGCCATTTAGGGCAGGCATGGTGGCACAGTGGTTCAATTCCAGTCTCGGGTCATTGTTGGTGTGGAGTTTGCACGTTCTCCCTGTGTCTACGTGGGTTTTCTCCGGTTTTCTAGTTTTCTCCCACAGTCCAAAAGACGTGCAGGTTAAGTTGATTGTCCATGTTATTGACTCGAGATGTAGAGATTAGCGGAAATGGCTACGATAAATGTGTGGGATTATGGGGATAAGGTGGAAGTAGACCTGATAAGATGCTCTATCAGAGAGTCAGTGAGACTCAGTGGGCCGAATGGCCTCCTTCTGCTCTGTTGTGATTCTATGGATTCGACATATGGGGGAAGGGTGCCCCTGAGATAAGATACTGATGAGGGAGAGAGGATACTCGTAAGGTAGGGAGTAATGGGGTGAGGAGGGTGGCCTGAGCTAAGGAACTGATGGAGGTGAGGGAGCTCTCTTGAGTTTAGGGAAGGATCTCCTGATGTAAGGAACTGATGGGAGTGAGGGAGTCTCTTGAGTTAGGGTGCTGATAAGATGAGGGGGGATATCCTGAGTTAAGGAGCTGATGGGAATGAGATGGATATCCTGTTAATGGACTGAAGGGGGTAACGGGGATATCCTGAGTTAAGGGGCTGATGGAAGTGAGGGGGATATCCTGAGTTAAAGAGCAGATGGGGGTGAGTGGGTCTCTTGAGTTAGGGCACTGAAAGGTTGAGGGGACTGTCCTGAGTTAAGGGGCCTGATTGGGGGTGACCATTGCCAGGCTCAGCTTGGTTAGATAGCAGTGTATCCTGCCAGGCGGCGGAGATTGAAAGAGGCTGGGGGGAGGGGATGGGGGTGAAGAGCACGTTCACTCAGTCAATCCTGTAACCGCACTAAATGGCATTAGGACCGATTGACTGGGGGAGAGATATTAGAATTAATTCGACACTTGTGTAAATAGCCGAACAGGGAGCGGAGCCGTTTCTGATTGAATTCGCCCCGGGTGAAGAATAATCCATCAGCAAAAAGAAGCAGCAGACCCACCGCTTTCGGTGCCAGCCTTTGGCAGTGGAGGTGCGGGGGTGGGGGGTGGGGGGCGAGAGTGCCTGCAATACCTGCTGCAGTTTGAATGACTTCCATGAAGTGAAGGGAAAGCAAGGCTGGGTGGCGCATTGGTACTAATGAAGCCCCAATGAGTGGAGAGCCCGCCTCCTCCACAGCCAGGGATCTCCTGTTATGGTGAAGTCTCGCCCCCTGGAGGGAGCACCCTCGCTGCCTGATTGGCAGCTAGCAGCCGATGAAGTCATGGTGTCCTGGGCTGAGTGGATGATAGAGATGTGGATGGATCAGTGAGGAGGGAACCCCGCATCAACACAGGCTACTGGGCCACTGGATTTATTTATTGATATCTGGACGCATCGCTTTGGAAGACAGGGCTGGATTTACATTGTGCAGAGAGACACATAGCTCTTTTAATTTTTTTTGTCTTTTTTTGTTGGGGGCGTGGAGAGAGGGAAAAGGAGGGTGGGGGGGGGGCGATTCTATTTTTTTTGGAAAATGATGCAAAGTGCAGCCATGGCCACAGAGAGTCCTGGGAAAGGAGTTCGGGAGCTGTTGGGAGTCACGGTGCAACGTAAGGAGCTTTCAATACAGGGGACGTTCAGAGCTGCGGGAAACCTGTTTCATTTCAACACCCCCCCCCCCCCACCCACCCCCCTCCCCTACATCCATCCACCCACCTGCCAACTGAGTACTTTCTGGGGACCTGGGTGGTGGGTAAACCTGTCTTTGCTGATCGAGGGATTACCCGGTAGAGAGGGTGGTAGAAAGAAAAAATCAGAGGGGGACATCGGATGAAACAGGCTGTCTGCAGGAATAGGAGCAAGCAGTGGAAATGAATTTTAGGCTGCAGTAATAAAGGCCAGCATAGGGAGCACGGTGACAGTTTATTATTGATGGCGATTGCGATGTAAACTCCAGATTGGGTCAGGAGTGTTGCAACTTTATCATTAGGAACGGTAGGAGATTTTTTTTCACATGTGTATTTAAAAACGGTGGTTTCCGGTTAGGTCAGTGAAGTACACGGGACAAGTAATGTCCTACCTAGAACAAGAGAGCGCTCCCGTTGCAATGAGAATATCACAGCATGGATGAAGTTCGATGGAAATATCCCATTCACTGGGTAATGATAGGGGTGGGGGGGAGGCGTGGGGAACAGTCACTGAGTAACTTCAGTCCGTGCGAACGCTGAAACAGGACCTGTCACTTCAGCTGAGATTATGGATGGTGTGTAAAAAAAAACCTGTGTATCATCGGCAGAGTAGATTCAATCGTGGGAGCATCCGATGTAAACCAGCAGCCGGGGGAGGGGAGGGGGTGGTAAGGGGATTGTGAATCTAATCCGGGGTAGTGAGGTGGGTAACTGTGATACCACTCAGGGTGAGGGTACCTTATCCATTCCGTACACACGCAGGACCTGAAATGGGGAGTGGGGGTGGGGGGTACCAAAATGGCAAGCCTGCTTGGTGCAAATATTTAGAAGACGTGGGAAATGTTCTGAACATTTTAATATGCAGTTTGTCAGTTCTAATCTGCTACCGACAAGGCCTATTAATAACCCGTAGTATATTGTTAACCTCTCTCTTTCTCTGGCTGAAGAGTACATATATTTATATATCAAATACTAGCATTAATCAGGGTTCCAGACCTGTGTTAAAACTCGCTGGTAAGTCGGTAAGAGTGCAAACCTTGATATATTCAATAGTGAGGATTCTCGTGTCTAGACTGGGAGTAGGGGGATTTTATAATGTGTCTCATGGAGAAAAGTGGATAAAGAAAGATATTTTGAGTTACTACTTGCTAAGAGAATGCTGTCCTCTTAGGGTAACTCTGATCTCTGTCCCGATCAGCAGAATAAAGCTGCAACATCTGGTTAACTTGCTTCAAGCGAGCTGCCAACTGACAGTCGCAACAAGCCGCCCCGTGAAACAATTGGGAACCACCACACTGTGAAGTTAATGGTCTTATAACCTCTTTCAGGTGCCGGCCATTTTGGAGGGGCTGTATCGGATCTTGCAATCCCCCACCCCCATTTCACAGCTAAAGTACTTTCAGGTTTCGATTCAACTTCCTATGTGTTTGATTCATGTTGCCCGGTTCCCCAATCCATAAGGCTTCGGTTATCAATGCCTTCTGTAATGGAATATAAAACAAGTATATTCCACATCGATACAATCTTGTAAAATAATTCCTAGTCCTCACACTCCCTTTCCTGTAATTGTAACTCTTTTAAGACATATTTGTGTTTTTAAAATAAATGCCACAATGGTGAGAACCTAAGCACTTTCCCTCTGAACGCGGCCAAAATCAAGGTTTAAACGTTTGTGGAAAAGATAGGTTTGGGCACCGGGAATTACCTTTAGTCCCTTACTTCGAGTCAATGATGGGGGGGGTCTTCTCAACTTTTAAAATTTTAGACAGGGCCTCACTTCATCCATTTCTCTCCCTCTTTTTTCGTTCATCTCCAGCTCTTTCGGTGACAATTGAGAAGTATTTTTTGTGTGTCTGTATCCGATATATTTCAAATGTTGTCCCCATGTTTTGGTAAAAGAAATATTCCACTCAGAAACCCTCTACCTCTGAAATATTGTCAATCTGCCGAATATGGTCGGCTGAATTTACCGGGAGTTTCACGATGAAGCTGCGCCGGGTCTGTTACACTGCTTGTTTCTTAGAATCGGAATACGAGCATGTTACAGCTCACAGGATCAACGCTGGCTGTTGTGAAAGAATTTCACACTTTTCTATTGAAAGGCGAATTTTTGCGTTTCTCTGCGCCAGGTGGCAATCCTAACTGAAAAAGAAAAATGGTTAGGAATAATAAGTGGGCTCTCTGAGAAATCTAACCTCAGAACAGAAGTGATATTCTCGAAGTAATTAACAGTCCTGTTTAACCAATTCAACTCTGGTTTATCTGGGTAAGATCCCTCAGCAGATGTCACCTTATTTTTCGCGAACGAAGGGTCATCCAGACGTGAAACGTTGACTCTAATCTCTATCCATAGATGCCGTCAGACCTGCTGAGATTTTCCAGCATTTTCTATTTTTGTTTCAGATGCCAGCATCCGCGATAATTTGTTTTTATTTTTCTTCAGATTGTTTTCGCATTCTGTCCATCCAAATTCTTGTGTACATCTTTTTCTTGCCTCCTTCATTTATTTTGCTAAGATTTATTGCACCATGATCTATGGTTCTAAATTCGCCTCCTTTTGTGTTTAATCCTCGCCCTCCAGTTCCCTCACAAATGTATTTGTCTCCCCCCAGCAGCCGCCCCCCCCCCCCCCACCCCCCACTCCTTTATGGAGATTGGCAATCTATCTCTGTAGGCTTTTTTTCCTCCATCAAATTGTTATTAACTTATCTTCTTCTCCCTTTTTGTTGCAGAGATCCCGCTGTGTGCAGGCTGTAACCAGCACATCCTGGATAAGTTCATCCTGAAGGTACTGGACCGCTCTTGGCACAGCAAGTGCCTGAAATGTGCTGACTGTCAGGCGCAGCTGACCGACAAGTGTTTTTCCAGGGGCGGGAACGTGTACTGCAAGGAGGACTTTTTCAAGTGAGTCACTTCGGGTTGCATGTGGCGATGGTCAAGGGGCGGCATTTGTCCAACAAAGGCTGACTGAGGAAAGGAATGGGGTGCGTCGCTTTACAGAAAGAGTGTCAATTCCCACCACATCCATTGCATTGACCCTGGAGAGGGAACATGCAGTGCCCATTGGCCCGCTTGGGACCTTCCACGATGCGTGGCACCACATGGTATAGAGGGGGTGATTTGATATACAGAATTTTAGTCATTATTTGTACTCTGCGGCTAAGTAGTTACCGTTGAATATATAGTGCTGCCTTGGGGCACTTACCGTAATGTTTTACCTTTCCCCCTTTCTAAGTGTGGCCCCTCCAGAGTAACAAACGAAATGTCTACATTGATGTTGTCATTCGGGCCTAGAGAGAAGTCTACAAGATTATGAGAGGCATGGACAGAGTGGATAGTTAGACGCTTTTTCCCAGTCAATTACTAGGGGGCATAGGTTTAGGATGCGAGGGGTAAGGTTTAAAGGCGATGCACGAGGTAGCTTTTTTACACAAGAGAGTAGTGGGTGCCTGGAACTCTTGCCAGGGGAGGTAGTGGAAGCGAGTACGGTAGTGACTTTTAAGGGGCGTCTTGACAAGTACATGAATAGGATGGGAATAGAGGGATATGGTCCTCGGAAGGGTAGGAGGTTTTAGTTACAGGCTTGGAGGGCCGAAGGACCTGTTCGTGTGCTGTAATTTTCTTTGATCTTTGTTCTTCTTCTATCTACTTAGCCAGCAGTCTCACTTCAACGAGATTCAAACTTACACAATTTTCATACGGTCTTTTCATATTAACACTGACTTGTAAAAATCACAAATTGTTCATGTTTGATGTCATTTAATGTTTGATATATTAATCTAGGTTTGTGCTGTACGAATTCCGACAGATTCAGTGACTTATATGGCGTGTGTATTTACAGTTGTAAATAGAAGCCGTATCAATACAATCCCTTCCACACTTACAGGCCACACAGCAGCAATCCGTGTTAATCTGCATGTACAGCTGGTGTGCTACATTGAGTGCTCTGTTGCCCTCATTCTGTGTCACATCAGATTCGCCAGAAAACCGGGACAAAACGCACAGGTCAGATCAGGAAAAAAAAGACAGTTAAAGAGGGGCGGGACTGTTTAAATAACAAACCACAACAGAGAGAGGAGGAATATTTCCTGTTAAGAAGGAAAGGATAAAGCGCTTCCACTGTTTCGAGGGAATAGGTTAGACCGAAATGAGATAATTGACCAGATAGTTTCTGATATCACGAGATGTACTCACATTGGGCTGGGCTGCCCAGGTGGGCGGGTATAGAGTGACGGGTACTTGCTGTGGGCTTAGCATGCTTGTATCAATATTATAAGTCACTACGAGGTGATTCGTGCCAATGTTATAAAGCCTGTTGCATATGTGTCGATAGTTTGCGGTTTCGGCGCTGAGAACTGCATACAATTAATAACTATTTCGATGCACTGTGCCAATTTGAGATCCTCATCAGGCAAATTAGTCGGTCTGCCCAAGTTTGCTGACCTTTAGTAACAGTGGGACGCTCTTGGGCGAAAATATGTTCCGCAGTTTTCGCTCTATGGTCCAGGCCTGTCATCGGTCCAATATTTTAAAGAAGTTCTAGCGGGCGGGAGACACGCACACCACCGGCTCCATTCACCTTTCCAGAGAGTGCCGGTCTCAAGGAGAGGGCATTGAGGAAGGAAATATAACTGATTCGTGGGAAGGATCTGACGGTGAATGTTTCAGCCTTGGCTAGAGTTTGTACATAGCGAAATATTATTATTAAATTAATACTGTTAGAAAGTAAATCGTCCAAAATAAACCGAGATATGCCAAGAGCGAACTAAATGTGTGTTTATTATATATATATATTTAAATATATGTATACATTTAAATAAAGAAATAGAAAGAGATGAGCTCTCTGATAGGTAGATAACAATAGATATCCTTATAGAGAGAGGTACAGATTACAATTTAATACACTTGCTTCGCTAGGATGCTGCAGGCGGACTAGTCAGGATAGGGAAGGAAAGAGGCCCACTGGATTTGTGGGTTGATAGCTGGTGTGTTGCAACTGCGAGAGAAAACTAGTAGCCGGCTACATTTGGAAAGTCTTTTGTGGAACTGAAAATGGCTGGAGTATGAACGAAAAAAATGTTGGCACAGTACACAAGGAAAAGTGATTTGAAACTGGGACCGGTTTTCTTTGTCTAGTTTTTGGACAGACTTTTCATTTAAGCCATTTCATTTTCACTCCAAGACATATAAAGGTACTACCTATAGATAAAACCTTGTGTTTGAGAGGTTTCTCTATGTTGTGTTTGGTCTCTTTAATTCAGGTTTCATGTTATGCTCTCTCTCTCTGCGCTCGCCGTTCTGTTGTATTTCCTCTCCTTCTGACTTATTATCCTGCCCCAAATGCGGAAGATTAACGTCTGCGGGTTTCCCACCGAATTACAGTGAAAATCCCAACCTTTAATCACCTCGCATCAACAACATCTGTCACCCTCAACGCCGCTGTTTTCAGATTTGAGTTGAAGGCAGTGTATGGAGATGAAGGTTTTTAAACACGCAGTGTGTGAAACAAATGCACCTTTTACCCGATAAAGGCAAATTTGGTCCTTCCCTGTTTAAATTGAGATGGAGTAAGGGTTGGCATAGGGTCGGATCTTTGTTTCAAGGTGATTGTGGTTCAACCTGCAGATTGTGTAGTTTCTCTGTGTAAGCGGGACTGTTCCGTCCCCGGCGCTTGGATGTGAGATTGGAGTGATCTTTATTTGGAGATAATGTGCCATCAATATTTCTATAAGACCGAGGCAATTATGTGATCACTATTTAAATTTGGGAAGATTATTTAACCGGGTTATTTTTAAGATAATTGTCGGAATTATACAAACCTTACTCTCGTTTTACACTGTTCACATCTCTACAAGGGTGCAGAGTCTGAACATTGTTAAAAGGGACCGGTTTCAAAAATCGGAATAATGTGCCGTCTTTGATTAAGTCTAAGTGATCTTTTAAATCGGAATATTGCCTGATCTGGGAGGTGGCAGTGGGAGATTTTTGAATAGCGCGTCTGTTGGACGATGGATAAGACGGGTTTTTGTTTAGAATTTGGGGAAGTAATCTTCCAACCTTTAGAAAACCAAGAATCAGAGATTGTTTTGAGATGGAATTGCTATAAAATCTATTGGTTGTCTTGCGAGGGGCTTGTGTGGCACTATCGTGTAGGCGATGGATATTTTACACGAGGAATGGACACTCACCAGGCAATACTCCATAGCCCAGTTAGCGATTCAACTTGGGATTCCCAATTCCTCTATAAAAAACGTTTCACACGTGTCAGCAATAACACCCTTTAGAGAAACCGCAAAAGAAAACTGAAATAAAACAGGGTCTCAGACTTTTGCGTTCATTGCTAGCATGACTAAAAAATGATTTTTTTTTAGAAAACACCAGTTAGAATTCCCACTCTACAACCCTGTCTGCCCGGTTTCAGCTCCTCATGCTGAGATTGGAGCCCACGAATAAAGAAATAAAGCTGCGAATTTATCTGTTATTCACCCCCTTTTTGACCAGGCACAAACGGTGACATTTCATCCGCTGTACGCGTCCATCTCAAACGGAATTAAAGTCGGAGGTTCTGTTTATGTGAAGCAAATATCTGATCATCTGGAAAATAAATCCCTGTTTAACGGTACACAGTTTTGCAACAACAACAGCATGAATGCAAGTTAAAAATAGTTTAATAACCAGGGTCGGGTAAGGGTGGATACTAACGGGCAGCCCGAATCAAATCCAGCTCACAGGCAGCTGAATTAAATCTAGGAAATTCGGATCAGGAAATTGAACCGAAAGCAAAGGGATCAGTTTAGTGTGATCAGGACTTCAGTTCTAAATGTGACTGGATGTGAAATATGAACCGGATTAGAGGGTGAAGTGAGAGCCAGACTAGAGGGTGAAGTGTGAACTGGATTAGAGAGTGCAGTGTGAACCGATTAGAGGATGCAATGTGAGTTGGATTAGAGGGTGTAGTGTGAGTCGGATTAGAGGGTGTAGTCTGAGCCAGAGTAGAGGATGAAGTGTGAGCCAGATTAGAGATTACAGTGTGAGCCGGATCAGAGCATGCAGTGTGAGCTATATTAGAGGGTGCAGTATGAGTCGGATTAGAGGGTGCAGTGTGAACAACATTAGAGGGTGCAGTGTGAGCTGGATTAGAGTGTGCAGTGTGAACCAGATTAGAGTATGCAGTGTGAGCCGGATTAGAGGATGCAATGTGAACCAGATTAGAGGGTACAGTGTGAGCCGGATTACAGGGTGCAATGTGAATCAGATTAGAGGGTGCAGTGTGAGCCGGGTTGGAGGATGCAATGTGAACCAGATTAAAGGGTGCAGTGTGAGCCGGATTAGAGGGTGCAGTGTTATTGGGTTAATAACTATGAACTGGGATTTAGGCTGAGTGTCAGGGGATACCTCTGTGCTTTTCACCGGAACTAACCCACATTCTTTGATAACCCGCTCCAAGTAGTCTTTCTGGTCATTTTGGAGAATCGCTCCCCAGCTCCAAGCCGCTCTGAACCCACTGACCAACTCAGATACTCCGAACCTGTGGGTCTGGGGAACTTCCGCAAAATCTATGTTTTCCTTTGCCTTTCCATTAATAAATCGGGACTGCGAATTGGCTCAATGATTAACGTGGAAATGTTCCATGCTGCACATTAATGCAAAGGATCTAAAAAAAAACAGCTCCTCGTGTAAATATTCCTCTTTGAAAAATTAAGTATATTAATTGCAAACATTTTTGTTCACACATTGAAAGAACTGGTTCCAAGGGCTCTTGAGGAAGTGAGGCCCCACAGCGGAATTCGGTGTGTGGAGACATGACTGTCCACAATTAATAATCAGATTGTTTAGCTGGATCACCCATTCACTATTCGCTTGATGTGCGAGACCTTATATTGCGGGCACTCCATAAAAATGAAAGTTACGAAGCGAATGCTTGGAATGGACTGGGAAAGCATTTAATCCATCTCCTTGCTTGCTCCAAAAAGCACATTCAAATTGAATCCAGTTCATGGTCCTCACAAGAGAGACAAGCAAGGTCCAAGCTGACAAGATAAGGCATCGCGACCCATCTTGGGTTTGATCTGACGCCTTATCCAAAAGGCTGGAATGGCTCAGAAAGAATAATGTTTATAGCAAAGTTCAGGAGTCAGTGAATGGTTCGTTCTGTGTTTACCTGTGGCGAGCTTGCCTCTTTTAAAAAAATCCTACAAAACAGTTACTGAAACAGAAAATGGCTGTTTCAAATGTTACAGAAATTAGTTATTCACAGATATGCGGGTGGACATTTGTGTGTGTGTATGTGTGTGTATTCAACGCAGGGACTGGTAGTAATCGAGTAAACTGGACCCCCTCACACACCCAATTTCCTCATTCGAAGTGGATTTATTTTACAAGCCTGTGATGGCACTGATTGTTGTTGCTCTGGAGTACCACAGTGCAGGAAACATCTGAATTTCAGCAGTCTGGAAACTGAGCAAACGCCTTGGCGAATCAAGATGTACTTGGCGGAACCCTTGTGGAGCTCTGCGATTTTTCTAGGCTCCTGAGCTCCCTTCCTTATCTCTAGAGTGGAACCATCCTTCCCTTAAATTTGGCATTCTTCTCCGGGGCAGCCCTTCCACTGGATTCGGTGTTAAAAGCCTATTCTTGTATGTGTTTTAAATCACCACTTCAGTGACAAACTGGGTTAGATTCAATGGAAGATTAGCCGTATTAGAATGGATTAAATGATTTCTTTTCGGATAAGGAGGCAAGACAAATGAGGTAGGGTATGACGGGACACACACCAAAAATACCGGAGGAGCTGAGAGAGGGAATTATATTCAGTCCTTAGGAATTCTGTTTCCGGCTGAATATTGAGCGTGAATGTGTGCCGGAAAACAGTAAAGTGTTCAAATAGTCCCCGGGATGAATACTAATCAGAAATTGAGAGGGAAATTATCATATATATATATATAAAGGGAAAACAGTGATATCCAGCATGGTTCAGTCCTGGGGTCACTTCTGTTGACCGTATGTAGCAAAGATGAGATTTCAGCCTGGATTTGTAGCCGAGATCAAAATAGGAAGTACTTTGGTTTTAAAAAATCGAGGAAGATCGCACAAGGTAGCGGCAGGTGACTAGCCTCAGGAGTTGCAATTGGAATTCAATGACAGTGAGTGCGATGTGATACATTTAGGTTAAAAAGTGAACGGTAGCCGTCACACTATTCAACAGTAGGTTCAGTGCTGGGAAGGAGCTGCAGGATTTGGGGAAAGGGGGTATAGATTCACATAAATATTAAAGGCGGCATCTCAGGTTGTAAAAGCTGGGGGGAAAGAGCTTTAACGATTGCACAGAATATACAGTGCAGAAATAGGCCCAACCTGTCCATGCCGGGTGTTTATATTCCTCTCCAGCCCTCTTTCATTCTATTCTAACTCTGTCATAACCTTCAATTCCTCAATCGTTTAGGTACTTATTTTGCCTCTTCTGTCAGTGCTATTCACCTTAATCAGTTCCTGTAGAAACTTCCATATTTCCATCACACAGTGGGCAAAGAAGTTTCATCTAAGTTCTCTTTTTGGTTGCTTGGTCACTATGGCACTATAAGGCAGCACGGTGGCGCAGTGGTTAGTACTGTTGCCTCACAGCACCAGGGACCTGTGTTCAATTCTGGCCTTGGGTCACTATCTGTGTGGAGTTTGCACATTCTCCCCGTGTCTGTGTGGGTTTCCTCCGGGTGCTGTGGTTTCCTCAAAGATGTGTGGGTTAGATTGATTGGCCATGGCCATGATAAATTGCCCCTTGGTGTCAGGAGAATTAGCAAGATGAATATGTGGGGTTACTGGGGTGGGATTATTGTCAGTGCAGGCTTGATGGGCTAAATAGCCTCCTTCTGCACTGTGGGGATTCGATGATTTTTGTTGATGGTTCCCAGCACAGATGGAAACATTCTCTGTGTCTCCTCTCTCCCAACACCTTAATCATTTGGAAGACCTCCCCCTACCCTCCCCCCACTCCCACACACCACCCCACCAGCCTTCAGAAGAGAACCAGCCAGTCCATTCTTTCCTGATAGGTATAACCTCACATAATAAAAGCAGAACACGCTGGGTAAACTCAGCAAATTTGACAGCCATCTGTGGGGAGAGAAACAGAATTAATATTTGGAAACCTGCATGATTTCTTCAGAGCTAAAAGTCAGACAGACTTGAAATATTAACTCTGTTTCTCACTCCACAGATGCTGCCAGACCTGAGTTTGTCCATAATTTTTTGTATTAATTTCAGATTTCTAGCATCCATTGTATTTTGTTTTTATTTTAGACTTAACCTCACAGTCAGTTCTGGCATCATCCTTGAAAGTCTTACTTTTATCTTGTCCAGCATATTTCTGTTCCTTTTTTATAATGTGGTGACTAGAACAGCACATGGTACTCCAATTGCGGTGCAACCAAGATTTAATAAATGTTTAGGATAACCTGCCTATATTTCAATTTTATCCCTACAGAAACAAACTCTAATACTTGATTTCCATCTTTTAATGGTCTTATTGAGCTGTGGCATGACTTTTAGTGACTTGTGTATTCACTGTCCCAAAGTTCCATTTAAACTTTCGTTGTCAAACACAACCCGTTGATTTTAACACGCTATCCCTTCTAATTTTTTAACACGGCCGAGCGCATTCATTATTTATCAGAGTGCAGTATATTGCAGAGTGCTGCAAAACCATGCACCCACTCAACTTTGTGAGAATCCAAATTGTTTTGTTCCTCTACCCCATTTAGATGTATGTTTTCAGAATAGTACGTGTCTCCCTTATTTTCACCTCTAAATGTATTGCTTCATACATACCTATGCCGAAATTCATTTGCTAATGTTATCCCCAATTCAAAAAGTTTGTTAACGACTGCTTGTCATTTGTTGTAGCCCCCTTCAGTGTTGACTGTCTGTCTCAATTTAGGGTTGTCCAAAAAGTTTGAAATTATATTTTTCATTCCAAAGTTGAAATTATTGCTAAAAATTGTGAACAACAAGGATAAGGGTAACAACAGTAATCCTTGTGGGACCCCACTTCCCATCCTTTGACACTCAAAATGACTACCTTTAACACTTATTCTCTGCTCTCTATCTTTCTGCCATCAAGCTATTTATTTAGCTGACTGCATGTGCTGATTTTATCAATTAGTCTATTAGATCATATCTTATCAAAGCAATTTTGGAAATCTAGTTATTTTACATCTAATGCATTACCATTGTTTATCCTCTGTTACATTCTCAAAGGAGTTGTTCAAGAAATGCTTTCCCTTTTGAAAGCCCTGTTCATGATTCTTATATTTTTTGATTTCTAACCATTTTTCTGTTTTCCCCTTTCCTCAATACCATGGTAAGCTGACTAGTCTATTTGCCATATTAAATACAGGTGTGGCATTATCTGCTTGCCAGTCCCCTGGCACGTCACCTTTTTTGACGATTTATTAAGTATGAGTAATAGAGTCCTTGCTGTATCTTCCCTAGATTCTTTTAAAATACATGGACACAGTGGGTTCAATTTTCCAGCCGCACTCACCCTGAAACCGGGAAATCCCATTCGAGGTCAACAGATCTTTCCATAGTCCACCCCTCGCCTGATCTGATTCCCGTGGCAGGTGGGACAGTAAAATTCATCCCATTATGTCCATATTGTGTTCTTTCCTCTTTGAGAAAAAAATGAAATCCTTTGCAAAGAATTATATATAGTATAGAATTGTGGATTTTATGTCCTTATAGAATACAAAAGTCAAGACGTAATGAAAAGCCTATGTGATATTTTTAGATGGCATCAAAGATATTGTGTGCTGTGTTGGGCTCCACACTATGGGAAAAGTATTGAGGTTAGAACAAAGAACAAAGAGCAACACAGCACGGGAAACAGGCTCTTTGGCCCAACGAGCCCGCGCCGCCATTTTAACATTATGAGTGTCCTCCTCTACCCAGGGTTGCAGAGAGACTGTAATGCAAACAGACTAGAACAATGTGACAACATGAAAATATGAATAAAGGTTTGAAAAACTGGGTCATTTTTCACTACGTCTAAGCAGATCATGGGAAGATGTTTTAAAAATTATATAAGGGACAATGTGGCTCGAAACAGATTGTTTTCAATAATTATAGTCAAGAATGAGAGGCTGTATTTACAAAATGAAGTATGAGAGCTTTAGAGGTAGGAAAAAGATCTTCATATAGAGGGTTGTCAACCTACAGTTCATTTCCAGGATTCATGGTTGAGATAGAAACAATATTCAAGGTTACATTGAAGAGGTGGACAAAGGAAAGGGGATTGCATTGATATGGGAAGAGTGTGAGTAACTGATTACAAAAATACCCGTGTATAGATGACAAATGTCAGCATAGACTGGTAGGGCCTGAAAGGCTTGTTTTCATGCTATAGAGTCAAATGACCTTTAACCTTAATTTACTCCACAAATTCTAACCATTTATTCTCAGGATATTGGTCTTGCAAGGCCACATTTCTTATCTGTCCTCAGTTGCCATGTGTAGGTGATGGTGAGCCTTGTCCTTGAACTGCTGCAGTCCTGCAACAGTGTGGAGTGGGGAATTCAAAGGTGCCAGCCGATTTAGTGATGATGAAAAAATGGCAATGCATGCCCAAGTCAGATGGTTTGCGATTTGGAGCAGGTGATGCTGATGGTATGGCCAACGCTTAATGAGTTGAAGTAAATTCTGCACTTAAATTCAAATTGCTGGAGAATTTGAATCACATATGGCTTTGAATTAAGATTGCACATAATGGAGTGTCAGCTGAGAGATAAATCATGTTTGTTCCCTCCTTTCAGCAGGCTTGAACTTACTCTAATCATGCCCCATGCCATTACATTTTACAATGCAGTTGTGTGAAGATTTCCACTATGGCACATTGATATGAGGTTAAAAGATCCTGTTTCTTGAAAGCAAATTTTATATTGGGCTTTTCCTTCTTTATTACTTGGGAATGTGTTGCTCTGGCTCTGCATTATGTGTGTGCCTGGCTAAAACAGATGACCTTAACTCAATGATAGATCTTGCGTTTCACTAGTTTGCAGCTAGATGCATGAATTGCTTGCCCCCACGCTTTCTTTCTCCACTTTTGGCAACCAGAACATCAGTTTGCCTCGGCTCATTTGACTTTGAAATTCCCTCCCTAAATCTCATTGCCATCTATCCCTGTTAAAAGTACCCACAAAACTCATCTCTTGGACTTAAGCTTTTGGCCATTGACCTAATATCTCATTATTCTTGGCGGGGGGTGGGGGGGTGGGTGGGTGGGTGGGGGGGGGGGGGGGGGGGGTGATGGCGGGGTAGGGAAATCCTGCCAATTGTTGGTATCATACCTAGCATAAAAGAAGATGGTTGTGGTTGTCAGAATTCAATCATCACAGCTCCAGGGCATCACTGCAGGAGTTCCTCAGTATAATGTCTGAGGCCCAGCCATCTTCAGTTGCTTCATCAATGACCTTCCTTCCATCATAAGATCAGAAGTGGGAACGTTTGCTGATGATTACATAATGTTCAGATACCCCTCAGATACTGAAGCAGTCCATATCCGAATGCAGCAAGACCGGGACAATACCCAGGCTTGGACTGACAAGGAGGAAGTAACATTTGTGCCACTCAAGTGCCAGACAATTACCATCTTCAACAAGAGAGGATGTAACCGTCGCCCTTTGACATTCAATGATATCACCATTGCTGAATCCCTCACCATCAACATCCTGGGGATTACCATTGACCAGGAGCTGAATTGGACTAGCCATGTAAATATTGTGGCTACCAGAGCAGGTCAAACGTTGGGAATCCTGAGGTAGGTAACCCACCTCTTGACTCCCCAAAGCCTGCTTACCATCTAAAAGCACAATCAGAACTGTAATGAAATACTCTTCATTTGCCTGGATCAGTGCAGCTCCAGCAATACCTCACAAAGCTCAATACCATCAAGGAGAAAGCAGCCAGCCTGATTGCTGCCTCTTGCTATCCCTCCCACAACTATTCAATCCTTCCACCAACAATGAACAGTGGCACCTATATTTACCATCAACAAGATGCATTGCAGGAACTTACCAAGGCTCCTTTGGCAGCATCTTTCAAATCCATGACCACCACCATCTAGAAGGACAAGGACAGCAGATACCTGGGAACAACACTGCCTGGAGGTTCCCCTCCAAGTCATTCACCATCCTAACTTGGAAATATTTACCTTTGCTTCACTGTCACTTAGTCAAAATCCTGGAACTCCCTCCTTAGTTGTCGGTGTACCTACACCTCAGGGACTGCAGCAGTTCAAGACGGCAGCTCACCAATACCTTCTCAAGGGCAACTAGGAATGGACAATAAATGTTGATCTAGCCAACGACACCCACATCCCATAAATTAATTTTTTAAAATGGGCTGGTGCCAAATTGTGTTTGATGGCCGCTTTTATGAATTGCTTTGAGGCATTTTACTATGTTAAGGTGGCATATAAATGCAAGCTTTTGTTGAATATTGAATCATTTACATTATGGAATGCAGATATACCAAAAAGAACTATACGCCTGTCATTGCCAGCAATCAATTTGAATACAGCAGCTCTATTTGTTTGCTATAATTCCATTGTTAACCTTTGACTTGAGTTGAATTTAATGTTATCTGCAGCCCGCTGTGAATCTATCAATGGTTAAGAACCTGCAACAAACTGGTATTGAATGAAATGCAGATACTGCACTGCTGCAGAAGCAGGATCATTGCTCTTTACGGAAAGTGACAGGTCTACAATGCAGCAGTGCAGGCAGCAGTGAGATCGAAGAATTATTCTCACCGTTGTTGCATCATGCTGGGAAATGTACCATGCATAAAGCGGAGGATTACATGAGAATAAACACTTTTTTACCTTCACTGACGTGAGTAAGCAGTGCCACAATCAATGGGTTACAACCATTGCTCACAATACCAGGGTCAAAAAACAGGAGCAATTGTTGAATACTGATGTGTTCCAAGCAGGAGGGGGGGTCAGTTCAAAAGCACTGTTTTCCTCTTACAATCTGTCCATAAACAGAATTTGCTTGTTTTTTCATGAATAGGTGGTGGCATATTTTCCCAACCCCTCAGTTTTTATGTGATCTAATTTTATTAATTATCCCACAACAGGCTCAAATTAGGATTAAGTCAGCATGTTAGTTTATAGTATGCATTCAAAATCTAGAAAAAAGAGAATTTGCAACGTCCCACTCCACATCACACAGTAAAAGGGAAAGGAGGTTTATAGCACAATGACCACAGGAAAAACTGAATATTGCTTTGTTTGAGTTCCAAATCCCCAAATCAGAATCCAGTGAGGAATTCTTTCATGTTGATAGAGGATTGGCTGTCTAATAGGAAGCAGAGAGTTGGTATCAATGGGTGCTATTCTGGTTGGCAGTTGGTGACTAGTGGAGTGCTGCAGGGATTGGTGCTGGGGCCTCAACTATTTACCATTTATATAGATGATCAGGAGGAGGGGGCTGAGTGTAGGGTGACGAAATTTTCTGATGACACGAAGATGAGTGGAAAAGCAAATTGCGTGGAGAGTGTGGAAAGTCTGCAGAGAGATCTGGATAGGCTAAGCGAGTGGGCGAGGACCTGGCAGATGGAGTATAATGTTAGCAAGTGTGAGGTTATCCACTTTGGCAGAAATAATAGTAGGAGGGGTTATTATTTAAAAGGCGAAAAGCTGCAGCATGCTACGGTGCAGAGGGACCTGGGGGTCCTTGTGCACGAATCGCAAAAACCCAGTCTGTAGGTGCAGCAGGTGATCAAGAAGGCGAATGGAATGTTGGCCTTTATAGCGAGGGGGATAGAATATAAAAGCAGGGAGGTCTTGCTGCCACTGTACAGGGTACTGGTAAGGCCGCAGCTGGAGTACTGTGTGCAGTTTTGGTCGCCGCACTTGCAGAAGGATATATTGGCCTTGGAGGGAGTGCAGAGGAGGTTCACTAGGCTGATACTGGAGATGAGGGGGTTGGACTATGAAGAGAGACTAAATAGACTAGGTCTGTACTCATTGGCGTTTAGAAGGATGAGGGGGGATCTTATAGAGATGTATAAGATAATGAAGGGGATGGATAGGGTAGAGGTAGAGAGATTCTTCCCGCTTAGAAAGGATAGCAGGACTAGAGGACACAGCCTCAAGATAAGGGTGGGGAGCAGTTTAGATCAGAGTTGAGGAGGAACTTCTTCACTCAAAGGGTGGTGAATCTCTGGAATTCTCTGCTCGCTGAAGTAGTGGAGGCTACCTCACTAAATATACTTAAGTCATGGTTAGATAGGTTTTTGATAGACAAGGGAATTAAGGTTTATGGGGAGAAAGTGAGAAAGTGGAACTGATCCACTTCAGATCAGCCATGATCTTATTGAATGGCAGGGCAGGCTCGAAGGGCTAGATGGCCTACTCCTGCGCCTATTTCTTATGTTCTTATGTTATTCTGTAGACCTTTGGATAATTGACTGGCTGAATACCAGTATTTTAAGATTTACTCTTTTAGGTTGCGTTGATGTCGCAAGATGAAGAAAGCATGCAGAGATTGCATCAGTTCTATATTTGAGGGATAAAATCCTCTATTAGAATCAGGTCAGATTGGCTGAATAGAGCTTGCTTCAGTGTGGTCCATCAGTTGCATGTTAAACAGCACACTGGATGCACCACTCAGATAGGTAATAAACTGCACAAAAGGTCAGGGTCTTGGATCATGTGACATGTGACCTTCTCCACAGTGACTTCAAGAAAGGATGTTTATCTAGCATCTGGAATTTGCCTTTGCTTTTATGACTGATAATGTCTCAGCCATTACGGGTTGAAAGGGGTGCCATTCATGTTGGTGGTCTGGTGTTTGGGATTGTCTCAACAGAATCATGGACTCCACTAGCAAAATTGGCTTATCAAATGCCAGCGGAATGCCTATAGCTCCTTTTGAAATTGGTCTGTACACCCCCAGGTAGAATGTGAGAAGCCCCTTAGGCACAATGAGGTGTGACATTCCTGAAACAAACAAGAGAATTGTTTTGTTCTTGGGATGGCTGTAGACAATTTCAAGACAGAGAGTGAATCATCTTATTGAATCATCATTTCTTCATTGTTCAGAAGAAAAGTCCCATTTGAAATAAGGGCTGGAATTCAGTGGGAATTCCCCATGACAGCAATGGGACCAGGGAACCTCGCCACTGGCAAAAAATGCGCCACCTCCTGCCAGCGGGAAACACACGGCTGGGAGACCGAAGAATCTTGCCCAAGAGCCAATAATAAGGATAACATTTTTAAATATATGCACAGTCTGGGTTTCTGTTCTGTGTTGGAGGAACTCAATGATAAAATTGTTAAATAGGTTTTTAAAAAGGAAGAATGTATACAACAGCCTAATTCATCTGTGTCTCCCTTTGTCTATCTCAAGTGAACCAGAATGTCCTAGAATGGGACATCTCACAATGTGCCTAGTTAGTTAAACATTTTCCTGCACCTTTCACCTTTCAAGTTTTTTTCCATCTAAATTGGTGGAGGTGCAAGTTGATATTGGTGCTGGAAGACAAAAGGACATATTAGACCTTCATGAACAATAGTACCAATAGTGTATCTCCTTAACCAATAAGATTAAAGGATTGAGAAATAAACTGAGAGAGAACTGAAAATGGAGAGCAAATTTGAGTTAAAGTAAGGAAAGAAATATAAAAAGAGAGAAAAAAGACCAGTTTTACACAGAGAAAAAAAAGAGATGGAGAAGAAAGAGAAAACTTAAATATTAAATTTGTCATTTTTTAAAACTGCCAACAATTCATGACCTGAAGGAATGAGACTGCACATTTTAATTTCTCACATTCCAGGACAGAAAGATTGTTTGAGGGCCATTAACAATGATCACCTTGGTATAAGCATACTTGTGCTATTGATTATGGTGCAGATTTTGCTGCAAAGATAATAACATCTGAATGATGTTATTAATAAGCAAATCAGCCAACATCTTGTATTCTGAGGAAGAGATACCCATGAATGCAACATGTTGCTGCTCTGCCATTATCTTAGGAGCATCTCTAAACCCCTTGGAATAAAGGGCAACATGCAATTTAAATTCTGTCACTCTTGCTGTACCTGGTTGTTAAACTTTCCATGTTTCACGTACAAGATCACCCTCTGCACAGCCATATTTAACAGTTTCTCATTTACCAAAGCAAATAACTTTTTATTTCCCCACATTATACTCCATCTGCCACCCTCTTGCTGTATCACATAACCTGTCTCTAACCCCTTGTAGACTATTTGGATCCTCCTCACAGCATACGGTTCCACATAGATTTGTATTGTCAGCAAACTTAGTTGCATTACATCCAGTCACTTCATTCAAGTCATTACTATAGATCTTAAATAGCTGGGGCTCTGAACTAATCTTGCAGTACCCCACCAATAACAGTTTGCCAACTTACAAATAACCAATTTATTCTTGTTCTCTGTTTTCTTCTCTTTAACCAATTTTTGACCCATGCTATAATACTTTACCCCAAACCTATAAGCCTTTATGTGGCAACACCCATTGTAGTGGAACCTGATTTTAATGTATTGAAAGTCCAAATATACCACCTGCATTGGTCTTGCTTTTGTATTTGCTTTTTTTCAAATATATCTTCCTGTAATTTTCAGCCCAAGTCTTCCTGGGTTTATCTTAATCTTGATCGTTCTGTTAAGTCTGAGACTCCTGGGGAGATAGCTCCAGAGAGGTCACATCAAAGGCAAGCCCCAGGAACAATAGGGTTTATTGAAGAACTGTACTCCTCACACTCCAGCCCTTGAGTGGCTGCAGGGATGGTTTCCTGGGCAGGTCACCCCACACCTCAGGCCACCCGGCCCTTCCTCTTAAAGGGGCTACGCCCCACATAGTAACCGTTCTGGACACATTAATCTGAATTTCTTTGTTTGTGCGAAGTGTGACAGCTAGATCCTATAACATATTACTACTTTATGACAGTGTGCCAGAGTACACTAAGCCATGCAGCACAGTAATACTATGCAGCCCTGTTAGCTAGGTCACATTATATATTAGAACATTATGTGACGGAATGCTATCTAGCCTGAAAATACATTAGCATACTTTTTCCATAGAATGTTAGGTCTCTACAAAAGCAAAAAACAATCTGTTCTTTTCTGTTGTCCGGTGCTGATGTTCCCAATGTAGTCCACAATGCGAAAAAATTTTACAATTCTTCACTAATGGGTTTACAGGCAGAGGGAATGCCAGAAAAATCCCCGAATGGCCTTCCCACTGACCTCCCACTCATCCTGACTTTTCCAATATTTTATGCTGGGTGAGACCTAGGCCTGCCTTACATTTTTGCCTTAACTGAGGCCCTTAAGTGATGAATTAAGAACCATTTACGGCCTTGCCTCAATTTTGAAGCAAGCAGGAGTAGTTCAGACGCCAGAATAATCCCAGAAAGTCACCGTGCCCTGGTCTCGGACATGAAGCATCATCCTTTCAACATCATGCACCACTGTCCCACCACCCCCACCCCAGCTCCACAAGGTCTGCCTCCTGAATGTGTTCCCTTTCAACCCCAACACAAGCCTCCCGTCTCTTCATCAAAACCCACATGCTCTTTTTATCCATCCTTTGCTACCCTGAGACTCCCTGGTCTTAGACTCTGGAATTAAGAATCTGGAGACCAATTGTATTCCTGGCAGTGGCCAGCAATGCTTCTGGTACTACTGGGACTGCCAATCAATCAGATTGACTGGCCATTATCTGAGGCACAACTTCTTCCTGACTGAGGGGCCAAAGTCCCATCACCAGCAGTTAAAGCTCCTTGGAGTATTAAATGACTGCAGGGCACCCGAAAAATCTTGGACTTTAATACACGAATATACTATGTGACGGAATGCTTGATATCCTAGTGGTACATTAGGTACTGTGTCATGAAGAACTTAATTTTCCTATGGTACATTAATATGCCCATGACAATAGGAGATTAAGGGATGCTTTAATTGGGCAGTTTGAGATGGGCAAACAAATTGCTGGGATCAATAGAAAGAAATTGTTCATTTTAATGCAACAGTCCAAAGAAAGAATACATAACATTAAAATGAAAGCTAGATATTTCAGGGGCAATGCCAGAAAACAGTTGTTTGCAGTATTGGTAGTGGAAATCTGGACTGTTGATCCCAAAAACCTGTTGTGGATAAGTCAGTTGAAAATTTACTGTGGGATGGAATACTCAATGTTTCTAATGCCCTAAGATTTACTGCATCATGGATTGTTGATGTTATCTGTGGCTTGCTGATATATTGTATCATGGAACCTCCATTGCTATGTTCCCACAATATTTCAATGTGCCAAATGTTCAATTTCTCTATAGCATGTTAATTTTCTCTGTCGTAACTATTCAGTATATAGAAAAATACTATCCAGGGCACACAATGGGCATGGTGGCACAGTGGTAAGCATTGCTGCCTCACAGCACCAAGGACTTGGATTTGATTCCTGGCTTGGGTCACTGCCTATGTGGAGTTTGCACATTCTCCTGAGGTGCCCCAGTTTCCTCCCAAAGATGTGCATGTTAGTTTGACTGGCCATGCTAAATTGTCCTGTAGTGTCAGGGGGACTAGCTAGGGTAAATATGTGGGGTTATTAGGATAGGACCTGGTGAGATTGTGGTCAGTGCAGACTTGCTGGGCCGAATGGCCTCCTTCTGCAGTGTATACATAAACATACTGTGCCAAGGAATGTTCAATGTTCATATACAGCAAAATGATGCACCAATAACATTATTATTCTTTAGAAAATTAAGGGATTATCTAACTGATAGTTTAAGCTGATTTGATGAGGTTGTCCAGAGCAAGGGGACACAACAGCTGGGCCATTTAAGGGTGATGTCAGGAACATTTCCTCATACCAGTGGAAATCTGGAACTCTTTGGAACTCATTCCCTCAAAAAGCCCTTGAGCTGAGATCAATTGAGGATGTTGAAACTGAAATTGATAAATATTTGTTTGGTGATGGTATTAAGTGTTAAGGAATCATGGTGGGTTGATGGGGTTAGCATGCAGATCTTAATTTAATGGTAGAATGGGCTCGGGGAGCTGAATGTCCTCCTGCTGTTCTGGTGCTGTTGCTATGCTCACTGAACTGTAGTACATTAATATACTGGACTATTGTTTGCTTGATGTTCCTATGCTACATTAATATACCACCTTATGAAATGCTCAATGTCTCTGTCATTCATCAATGGGGCAGGCAATGGCCTACTGATATTAGCACTGGACTATTAATCCAGAAACTCAACTAATGTTCCTGTGACCCAGGTTCAAATCCCACTACAACAGATGGTGGCATTTAAATTTGATATTTAAAAAAAACTGGAATTAGGAATCTACTGATGACCATGAAACAATTGTCAGAAAAACCCATTTATTTCATTAATGCTCTTTAGGGAGGAATTCTGCCCTCCTTACCTGGTCTGACCTCCATGTGTCTCCAGACCCAGAGCAATGTGGTTGACTTGCAACTGCCCCCGGACAGCTGGGGATGTGCAATAAATGCTTGTCAGCCAGTGACGCCCATGTCCCAGGAATGAAGGAATTAATTAACCTCAGGGAGCATATTGTCTTTGGATAAGTGGAATGCAGATTCACCGGAATGATCCTTGGGCTAAAATGGTTAAATTACGAGATGAGCTGTGCATTCAGGCTTGCATTCCTTTTGAGTATCAAGGGTATAAAATGTTGTTTTTCTAGGGGTGTTTAAGATAATTAATAAATTTAATAGGCGAGATGGAGAGAACCTTCTCCATCTGGTGGGAGAATGCAAAATGAAGGGTCGTAACCCTAAATGTAATTCTAAGCCCTCATGGGGTGATCTCATTAAGCATTTCTTCAATAATAGTTGGGGAGAAATCTGGACTTCTCTACTCCAGCAAACTATTGAGGACTTATCAATTGAAACTTCATAGCTGACATTGATGGATTTTTCTCTGGCAATGCTATAAAGAGAATCATGATATGGAATAATAGTCATGCGTGATCTAATTGATAGAAAAGGCTTGTGGAGTCTAAATAACCATACCCCACCACCACCCCCTTCATTTCAAGGTTGATCTTTTCTTTTGAAATGCTCGATTTCTTTATTGCACATTAATATACTCCTTTACGGGTCATCGAATAGAATCATAGAATCCCTACAGCGCAGAAGGAGGCCATTTGGTGCATCAAGAATGCACTGTCCACAATCCCATCCAGGCCCCATCCCATAACCCCACATACTTACCCTGCTAAACCCTTGACACTAGGGTCAATTTAACTTAGCCAATCAACCTAATCCACACATCTTTGAACTGTGGGAGGAAACCGGAACACCCAGAGGAAACTCGCGCAGACACAGGGAGAACGTGAAAATTCCACACAGTCACCTGAGGCCGGAATTTAACCCAGGTCCATGGCACTGTGAAGCAGCAATGCTAACCACTGTACTACCGTGCCAGGTCACTTAATGAGACTCTTGAATGTTAATATTCTCCTGAGTATAGAAGTTTTAAAGGATGATCTAATTGAGATTTTTAAGCTGAACTAAGGATTTGATAAGGTGAATAGAGACAAACTATTTCTGCTGGTGGTAAAGTCCAGATCAAGAGAGCAGAACCTTAAAATGAGAACTGAGCCTTTCAAGGCTGATGGCAGAAAGCATGACCTCAGAGAAGGATAATTGGAATTCTCCCCCCCAGATATCTGCTGTGGTTGGGCCACTAGAAAATTTCTTCATAATGATTGATTGACTTCTGTCTGGTAAGAGGTTAAGAGTTATGGAAATAAGATTGGCGGACAGAATAACGATATAGATCAAGCCTGATCTAATTGAAAGGTGGAAGAGGCTTTAAGGGTTGAATGGCATGTTCCTGTTCCTATGTTCCAATAAAAAGCAAAATGCTGCAGATGCTGGAAAACTGAAATAAAAACAGAAAGCACTGGAAATACTCAACAAGTCTGACAGCACCTGTGGAGAGAAGCAGAGTTAACGCTTCAAGTCAGTGCAAAAAGGGTGATATTAAGTTTAAAGTTTATTTATTAGTCGTAAGTAAGGCTCACATTAACACTGCAATGTAGTTACTGTAAAATCTCCCTAGTTGCCACCCTCTGGTGCCTATTCAGTTCAATGCAAATAACCAGCACACCCACTGTGGGTGGAAACTGGAGCACCCAAAGGAAACCCACGCAGACACCAGGAGATTGTGCAAACTCCACAAAGACAGTGACGCAAGCCAGGAATCGAACTCAGGTCCCTCTGAGGCAGCAGTGCTAACCACTGTGCCACCGTGCTGCCCACATGTTATTGGCTGGAGTACTGACCACTGCCTCGCCAAGGCTGAACGTCAATACTCTCATATTTTCTCCTACCTCCCCTGGACTGTGACTGAACCATCAAATATCAAGCCAGTTCTGGTGAAAGAACCTGAAGCAAGGGTGGATTTACCATGCAAGCTGCTCCAAGTTTCGTGACAGCGGGAGGCCACCCACCATTGGCCAGTGGCAGAATCTTCTGGTTCTGTTATTGTCAATGGTATTTCCTGGTGAATGCATCCCACTCCCCTGTGAAAACCATGGTGAGGCTGTGCCATCGGTGGGACCAGAAGATCCCACCAGAAAATATCAGCCAAAAACTCTGCAGATGCTGCCAGGCCTGCTGAGTATTTCCAGCCTTTTCTGTTTTTATTCGTATTCCATTTTTGTTCCTATGTCTTAGCATTCTCAGCATTTCTACGGTAGGTCAATATGTTAAGTCACGGCTGCTTGCAGTTCCTAGAATACACTATTATATTGTGCCTTAGAATGAATTGCTATCCTTCTAGCCCATTAGTATATCATATCATGGAATGATCCATGTACAAATAGCATATTGCATGCATCATGACATGTTATTAATGTTCCTATGGTACATTAGTATTCCATATGGTGGAATGCTCAGTGCCCTTAAAGTATATTACCAAGCTATGTTATGAAGCAACCAATGTTCCTATACTGCAATACCATGCGGTGACATGGAGCACTCAATTTCCCTACTGTATATTCTTATATTTTAATCACTTAAGGTTGATGTCTGTATGATATATTAATATGTTAAGTTGTAGAATGCCTAATGACCCCATTTTCCTTAAAGTACACTGCCGCGGAACATTCAATTTCCTTCTATAGCACTTATATACCATGCCATTGATAGCTCAACATCCTATAATGTATGAATATACTATGCAAGATTTCATGGCCTCGCTCATCGTGAAACTTCAAAATGCCACCCAAAGTCAATGGACCTTCTCATGGTCCACCCCTCACCAGCTCCAATTCCCATGATGGGCAGGGCAGTAAAATTCCAGCCAATATGTCAAGGTATGTCAATAACCCTCTACTTAATTAATCTATTGTGCTATTGAACTGGATTAACCCTAGCTCCTCTTTGGGACTACTCCAGATCAAGTGTACTCCTCAGATGATCCCTTAAGACAGGTCTCACAGATATCTAGCTGTATCTGATCTGAAGAACTGATCTAACTCTGTCATGAAGGGAAGGAAAAAACAGAAAATATTGTTGACTTCCAGATAGCCTCTTTAACCAACCTTAGCTCGATTATCACAGCCTGAATATTATAAGAGTTCAGGTATCTCTCAACACTGACCTCTCCACTGAAGATTAGGTGGAGGTGGATTCTTCAGTTTGGATCCAGAAGACTAGATGGAACAATTATTTTCTAAATTATGTAAGAGTGTATGAAAGAACTGAACATAAAATTCATTTTTCATGGTAATTCAATCATAACGTTTACAATTCTAGGAAAAGTAAGCATAATCTTGTTTCTAATAGAGAATCCAAGTCTTATTAATGTTATGAAAAGATACTTAAGATATCCATCAAAATTTAAAGTAGTAATTTCCTTAAGTCCCAGCATTGAAAGCTGCCATGTTTAATAAGCTATCTCTATCCCAAATATGGGGAGAACTATACACATTACATGACAGTACCATATCGTTTTTTTATTGGGAATGAGCATTGCTGGCTGGCCAGTATTTATTGCCCATCCCTAGATGCCCATGAGAAGATGATGGTGAGCCGCCTTCTTGAATTGCTGCAATCCATATGCTGTGAGTTGACCCACAGTGCCATTAGGGAGGGAATTCCAGGATTTTGACCCAGCCACTGTGAAGGAAGACAATATATTTCCAAGTCAGGATAATGAGTGGCTTGGAAGGGAACTTGCAGGTAGTGGTGTTCCCATCTATCTGCTGCGCTTGCCCTTCTAGATGGAAGTGTATGTGGAAGGTGCTGTCTAAGGTTCTTTGGGAATTGCTGTTTCCTTTACCTTGAGAGATCCTGGAATGAATCCAATGAAAGTGAAAGTCCTACTATGTAGTTCTAATATTTATCCCCTACAACATCTAAACCAGAAGGAAGCATGGACAACATCTTTTGTTTTCGTCATCATCTTTTAATCAAACAGGACACTGAGAGATCCATTCAGTTGCCAATTCCTTGCAATATTCAGTTTCTAGGATTCAGTTAAGAACTTGTTCAGGGTCATTCTTAAGGTAGTGCCTTACAATTTACTAACACCTTGCTGAAGGCCAGTATTTCTTTTCAGAACTGCCTTGTTTTAGAGAATATGCTCAGAGATTTTGTTGTCCCTGAGCACACAATTATGCCCAGCATAATTAACTCTGCTGTTAATTTTTAATCTCTCCTTCATAGGAGAATCACTATTTTTAATCTTTTAACTCCTTTTATAGCTGGATTATTTTATAACCCACTATTAAAGTCATACCGAAAGATAGTTGTGGCATTTAAACCAACCATCTCAGCCCCCGGACACTGCTGCAGTAATTCCTCAGGACAGTGACCTTGGCCTGAACATCTTCAGCTGCTTTGTCAATGACTTATCCTCCAAGATGATGTTTACTGATAATTACACATCCACAACTCCTCAGATACTGATGTTCTCCATGTCCATATACAACAAGGGATGAACAACATACTAGCAGGCTTGGGCAAGTCACATACATGCCACACAAGTGTCAAACAGTGACCATTTCAAACAAGAAATTGTTTAACACCTTTCCTTGACATACAGTTGCATTACCACTTTAGATTCACCCACTTTGGGATCACCACTGACCAGATACCTAACTGGACCAACTATATAAATACTGTGGTTACAAGAGCAAGTCAAAGGCTGGAAGTTCTGCAAGTAACTCATCTGATTCCCCAAAGCCTATCTGCCATCTGCAAGGCACAAGTCAAGGTTTTGATGGAAGGCTATCTACTTGCCTGGAAGTATTGTCATCCCAAGAATGCTCAGAAGAATCAACACCATCTCAGACAAACAGCTCACTTGATTGGCCCCCTATCTTCACCTTAAAGATTCACTCCCTCCATCACTGGCACATCATGGCACCACCTACGAGATGCACTGCAGCAACTTGCCAAGGATTCTTTGACAGCACTTTCCAAACCAACAACCTCTACCACCCAGAAGAATAATATGCAGGGGAACACCATAAACTGCAAGTTACTCTTCAATTTCTATTACCCTGACTTCAAAATATTTCACCAGTTCCTCACTGTTGCTAGGATCAAATTCTGGACAATAGCCTGGTTCAAGAATGTAACTCATGCCACCTTCCCGAGAATAATGAGAGGTGGCCAAAAAACATTTGCCTTGCCAGTGACATCCACATCTCATGAACAAATGAAGAAATATACAATCACATGCATCCCTATATTACATTCACATACTACGTGATGGCATCCAGAATTTTACCACCTGCCCACCACAGGAATCAGAGTGGGCAGGGAGTGGGACATGGGAAGGTCTGTTGACCTCGGGGGAGATTTTACGATTTTGGGATGAGCGAAACCATAAAATCCCACTTGGGATGTTCAATGATTTGATAAGTACATTGTTGTCATGTGGCATGGAACAGTAAAGGTTCCTATAATGCATTAATATTCTGTGACATGGAGCACTCAATGTCTCTATCGTTTATTCATTTCCTAAGTTACAGAATTCTCAATGCCCCTGTTGTACATTGATGCACTGTGTTATGTGGAACCTGAATACCTTGAAAATGTTCAGCTCATCAGAGAGAGCTCACATGGATCTGCAAAGAACATGGCTGATAGAATGAAGTGACTGAAGTATTGAACAGGGGAAAGTGTACACATATTATTTGTATGGACTTCCAGAAGAGACTTGATATAGTCCCTTGTAAGAAACTGTTAACTAAAGTTGAAACCCATATTGAAGAGAGATTATTGACCTAAGCTGAGCAGCAGGAATTCGAAAGCATGAATAATGAACCGTCACTCAGATTGTTAGGATGTGAATAGTGGTGTTGGATAATTGTCTGTGTTGTGCTTTCAATTATTCCTCCTATTTTTTTTTACCAATTCAGATGATGGAATCGAAAACCACCTCTCCAAACTTGCCTCAAAGAAAGGCAACATTGTAAAGAAGTAGAAGCATAAAATTATCAAGAGATATTTATAGATTAAGTAGATGGATGAAATGGATTTTAACATAAGCGAATATGAAATTACCCATTTTAGTGCCAAAAAAGAAAGAACAGGGTGAAAAGTTGGAAACAGTGAAAGTCCAAAGACATTTAGGGCTCCAGATATGTACATTGTCATAGGGCCTGAACAGAAAGCAATCAAAAATGATAATGGAGTGCTAATGTTTATATTCTCTGGTACTTAGATGGTTAAGGCATGATTCATTGAGGTTTTCAAGATATTAAGGGATACAATAGAGTAGATATAGAAAATCTATTTTTCTCTACTTTGGTTGGGGAGCATAGCGCTAAGGGGCATATATTAAAAATTAGAGCCAGAGCTTTCACTTGTGAGATTAGGAAACACTTCTACTCATAAAGGTTTTAAAAATTTGGAACTCTCTTCCACAAATGATATTTGATGCTAGATCAATTGTAATTTTTAAATCTGAGATTCATAGAAAAGTGTTAAGGGATACAGTTAGATTGTAAATCAGCCATGATATCATTGAATGGTGGAGCACATTCAAGGGGTTGGATAGTCAACTTCTGTTCCTATTATACATTAAGATAGCGTGGCATGGAATGCTCAAGGGTCAAATGGAACATTAATGTACTGTGATATGGCTGATATCCTTGTAGTTATCTGACTTCCCTGCAGTACATTAATCTACCATTTAATGTATCATTGAGTGGAATAGTTGATGTTTCTTTAGGACATTAACATACATGTATTGAAATGCTCAATGTACGTACAGTATTTCAATGCAAGGTTTATCAACCTTTTGTGTTTGAGATTCCCTTCCAATTTATAACATTTCCGTGGATCATCTAACACTAGTCTCTTCTTATTACTCTTGTTTTACTTATAACTTGATGACCACCCTCCAGTCTGTCCCCTCAAGTGAAGATTCTCTATTTTCCCTATTATCTGGCGCACCAGGAATACCTCACATAATTATCTTTCTGATTTGCAAGTAATTCCTGACTGTTACTGGGTGTTGGGGGAAGAATGAAATCACATGCCTGGGGTGGAACTCAGGAGTAATCAGAAGCATAAAGAATATCTGGACAGATGGAAAACTTTGGCAACTAATTTGATGTATTATCATAATCACGTCACTGGGGGAACAAGAGACTAATCTTGAAACCGCGGTCTCTTTCTCTGGCAATGACTATCTGTGCTGTTTGCCTAGCAAAGATTGAGTGGCTCATCCATCCATTCCTTTCTTCTGGGATCACACTCTGCATACTGTGTCCAGCTGCCAGGCTGGCTTGCTTTCCTCACACTTTTCTACTCTTCAACCAAAACCTGAGCAAAAATAGGGAGACCTCCAGCTTTGACTCACTGTCATTGGATGGTGTGCCTTGATTGACAAAACATCACAGCCACATCTTGTCCCAATACAAATTCTTTTTGCTCCATTACAGCATTTACTTTTGGATTCACAGTCTGCTTACTTTTGGTGGACGCTTGAAACCATCTCACAGACACGTAGCAGACCACAGAACACCCAGTTTAGAAAGCTTGCTTTAATGTATTATGTTATATAGTGTCCCATGTCGCATGTTGTGTTATGGAATGCTTAATATTCATAATATACTGTATCAGGGAATTCCTTCTGTGGAGTGTCATAGGGTGTAGATAAGTAATGCACAAGAACAAAGAACAATCATAAACAGAAATTTTAAATTGGAAGAAAGCTGACATCAATGGGATGAGTGGGGATCGAGCCAGGGTTAAAATGGATGCCAAGACTAACAGGAAAAACTGGAATGGAACAATGGGTAATCTTTAAGAAGGAGATGATTCAGATACAGACTCTGCAGGGGGGGGTGGGGGTTGAAAACAGGAGATTTGGGCGAGTGCAAATCCAGTCTATTATCCACTCAGTGCAGGAAAAAATGGACTCAACAGCTCCTGACCTGTAGGGGACCTGGCTTCTGCTGCTGCAACCAGCCTCGACCTGACCACCCACCCTCCCCCTCCCTCCAACTATCGCGGGGGCCCACTGCCGAACGCGAACGCCACCCCTCCCGGGAATATTATCCTCGCCAACTCCCCAACCACCCAGACCAATCACCCTCTCCCAATCACTTGCAGAGTGGCAGCGGGGCCCTGCTCCCCCACCACTGATCGCATGCAGAGTGGTAGTGGGGCCCTCACATTGATCAGCTGCAATTGGGACCCCCTCTCCAACCATCGATCACCAGCAGAGTGGCAGCCTCCCCCAATGATTGGCTGCCCCAGTAGGCCCTGACCTCAGGCCTCACCCCCCCCCCCCCCCCTCAGGCCTAATGGACACTACCAGGGTGTCAGGCTGGCAGTGCCAGACTCGCACTACCCAAGGGGCAACTCCGCTTGCCTCCAATCTCTCCAGTGACCCAGATGGCCTCTGGTTCTACCAGCAACGTCATCATGACTGGTTCACATTACTGGGGGAGTTTCCATGTTCCACGTCGGAAATGGGCATGAGACTGACTTTGCTGGATATCCAACACAGGTAAGGTCACAAGAGGCAAGAAATCGGATATGAACCTGATTTCTCTGCTCTCATGCGATCTTACTGGCTCACCCCACCCATCAGCCAGCGGGGTGCAACAGTAAGATCGCCCCCTTATTCCAATAAGGGTGAAATGTAAGGGGACCATTGTTCAGGTTTCTTTGGGTAACAAAGAAGATACAGAGTATAATGAATGATGAAAAGGAAAGATGTATGAGGCACATTCTTCAAACCAGAAGAAGACACTATGTAATAGATGGAGAGGAAAAGTGGAAAGGAAAGTAGACTTGCAAAGAGAGAATATATAAGTGGTAAGGGATCTGCAAGAAATGATAACAAGCCTAACATAAGCAAAGTGGGCATAGGACAATCTAAACTAAAGGAGGACATAAAGGGCCAAGGAATAAATAGAGGTGGAATAACAGTATAAGAGGGTAGTTTAAAAATAGATTGAAACAAATTGCTATTATAAAACATCAACAATGCACATTGCCTAACAAAATAGGGGAACTGGAGAAAGCGATACACTGTGATGAAGCAGATAAACTAAGCATTACTGAAACATAACTTCAGAAAAATCAAGACCGAGAATTAAACATTGCAAGAAATAATATATTTTGATAAGAGAGGGATAGAAAATAGGGAGGTGAATTCACTATATTTATTAGAGATAGCAATGGCAGTAGAAAGCCTGTTGTAACCATAAGTAAGGCAGAAAAAGTATGCCTGGAGATAGAGACAAAGGATAATAAGATATAAATCAGTGTAATTTGGGTAACTACCTTCTACCTAATAGAGGAATAGTGATGGAGGAAGGAAAATGCAACCAACTTTGTGAAATGATAAAAAAAAAGAAAAAATAAGCATGAGGTCTTTCAGCTATCCTAATCTTAATTGACCAGGATGCGAGTTGTGATAAACTCCACATTATTCAATACGTCCGAACTGTAAGTGAATTCATCCCACTCTGGGGGGTCCTGTCATGGCTGAAGACCCCACTGCAGACAACATGGATGTCTATGGAACTGGCATATTGTCATTATTGGTGCTTGGGCTTCCCATCATCTCAAACAAAAACAGCTCACACATGCAAGTCTTCTAGTAGCCTCACAGTCAACAGCCAAGCATCAACCAGATAAAACTGCTAAACACAAGCTGCAATGTGTTTTAAAAGAAATACAATGACTGGTAGAATGCAAAGGCTGATAAACTGTAACATCCAGCTGAGAGGCATGCTCAGTGTTTTTACAATGTGCTGAAGCCTACGTATGGCCCAATATACAACCTTTGCTCCTATCTTAACAACTGAATGTTGTTAACATCTAATGTGGTGAGCCCTGCTGCCTCACAGCGCCAAGGACCCAGGTTCAATTCCTAGCTTGGGTCACTGTCTGTGCAGGGTCTGCACCATCTCCTCGTGTCTGTGTGGGTTTCCAGTTTCTTCCCACAGTCTGAGAGTTCTGCTGGTTAGGTGCATTGGCCATGCTGAATTCTCCGTCAGTGTACCTGAACAGGCGCCCAAGTGTGGTGACTAGAGAGTTTCCACAGTAACATCATTGCAGTGCTAATGTAAACCTACTTGTGACAATAACAAATAAACTTAAAAACTTAAACTTAACTGATGGAAGTGAATTAACAGAACAAGAGGGAGGTGATGGTCTAGTGGTATTATCACTAGACTATTAGTCCAGAAACTCAGCTAATGTTCTGGGGACCTGGGTTCAAATCCCGTCATGGCAGAGGGTGGAATTTGAATTCAATAAAAAAAATCTAGAATTAAGAATCTACTGATGGCCATGAAACCATTGCCGATTATTGGGAAAGCCCATTTGGTTCACTATTGTCCTTTAGGGAAGGAAATCTGCCATCCTTACCTGGTCTGGCCCACATATTACTCCAGAGCTGCAGCAATGTGGTTGACTTTCAGCTGCCCTCTGAAATGGTTTAGCAAGTTAGGGCAACTAGGGATAGATAATAAATGCTGGCCAGCCAATGATGCCTATGTCCCACAAATGAATAAAGAAAAAGAGGTGGGTAAGAGGATAAGAGAATGGAGTTCTTATGTGTATAGAATTCCTTTCAACCCAATATGTAAAAGCCTGAGGGGAGATTCACTACTGGATTTAGTAATGGGGAATGAATCAGAACAGGTGAGTAAATATCGGAGAACATATAGACATTAGTGACTATAACATAATCCAGCTAAATATAATAATTATGAAGGGCATAACATGACACACCAGGGTAATAAGTTGAAGAAAAGTTGGTTTTGGCTGACTGAGAATAGAGACAGAAAAATTAAAATAGTCAACAATATTGGCAAACAATGATTAACCATTGAATCCCTACAGTGCATACAGTCACCATTCAGCCCTTTGAGTCTGCACCAATTCTCTGGAACAGCATCTCACACAGGCCCCCTCCTCTGCCCTATCCCATAACCTCACACATTTACCATGGCTAATCCACCTAACCTGCATATCTTTGGAGTGTGGGAGGAAACCAGAGCACCCAGAGGAAACCCATGCAGACACAGGGAGATGTGCACACTTGACCTAAGCTGGGAATTAGAACACAGGGGTCCCTGGTGCCGTGAGACAGCAGTGCTAACCACTGTGCCACCGTGTTACCACAGCCACGTTGAACAGCAGAGGGAAACATTCAAAATAGTGTTCAGCAGATTCTGTGAAAATTTATTCCACATAAAAACAAGGAGGAACTAAATACAAATAAAATGTAAATGATAATGCTGTAAGAGAAAATAATGAGATAAGAAGCATATGGACAGTAAGGGAGAATAGAACAAGGAAGAAAATGATTACGCGAGAACTCAAAAAACAGTAAGGCAAAGAGAAACTATGAAATTAAATTATTAAGGAATATAAAACCAAAGGTTAAAAGATTCTACAAACTCATAATTAAAAAAGCAAAATTTGCACAGGGATAGGGCCACTAAGGGATGGATAGGTTAAAGTCACCAGCAGATAAAAAATATAGAAATAGTTATTTTCCTTTGGTATTTATCAAGGAGATGGATCAGGTGGACATAACCTCAGAAAATATGATTAGAAATTATATAACCACATTTAATATAAAAAGAGAAGAAATATTAAAAGAAGTAATAAAATTCAGAGGATAAAACCCTTGGTCCAAAAGAATTGTATTTACACCCTTGAAAAGAATCTAGGGAAAAGATTGCAGAAACACTATTATGGATGTTTAATAATTAGCTGGACCACAGCATTGCCTCAGACAATTGACAAATAGCTAATATTATCCCTGTATTTAAGAAGGAGTGTAAAATGTGATTTAATTTTGATTTGATTTATTATTGTCACATGTATTAGCATACAGTGAAAAGCATTGTTTCTTGCGCGCTATACAGACAAAACATACCGTTCGTAGAAAAGGAAACGAGACAGTGCAGAATATAGTGTTACATGCATAGCCAGGGTATAGAGAAAGATCAACTTAATGCAAGGTAGGTCCATTCAAAAGTCTGATGACAGCAGAGAAGAAGCTATTCTTGAGTCGGTTGGTACGTGAACTCAGACTTTTGTGTCTTTTTCCCGATGGAAGAAGATGAAAGAACATCAGGGGTGCTTGGGGTCCTTAATTATGCTGGCTGCTTTGCCGAGGCAGTGGGAACTGTAGACAGAGTCAATGGATAGGAGGCTGGTTTGTTTGATGGATCGGGCTACATTCACATAGGACTCCTATGTCAGACTCCTACTTATTGACTATAGCTCAGGCTTCAACACTATTATTCCCTCGAAACTCATCTTCAAACTCTGTGGCCTGGGCCTTGGCACCTCCTTCTGCAACTGGATCCTGAACTTCCTAACTCACAGACTACAATCAGTAAGGATAGGCAACAACACTTCCTCCACGATCATCCTCAACGCTGGTGCCCCACAAGGCTGTGTTCTCAGCCCCCAACTATACTCCTTATACACCTATGACTGTGTGGCCAAATTCTCCTCCAATTCGATTTTCAAGTTTGCTGACGACACCACTGTAGTGGGTCGGATCTCAAACAATGATGAGACAGAGTACAGGAATGAGATAGAGAATCTGGTGAACTGGTGCGGCAACAATAATCTCTCCCTCAATGTCAACAAAGTGAAGGAGATTGTCATCAACTTCAGGACGCACAAAGGAGAATATGCCCCTGTCTCCATCAATGGGGACGAAGCAGAAAGAGTTGAAGGCTTCAAGTTTTTAGGTGGTCCAGATCACCAACAACCTGTCCTGGTCCCCCTATGCTGACACTATAGTTAAGGAAGCTCACTAACGCCTCTACTTTCTCAGGAGACTAAGGAAATTTGGCATGTCAGTTACGGCTCTCACCAACATTTACAGATGCACCAGAGAAAGCATTCTTTCTGGTTGTATCACAGCTTGGTATGGCTCCCGCTCTGCCCAAGACTGCAAGGAACTATAAAATGTCGTGAATGTAGCCCAATCCATCACACAAACCAGCCTCCCATCCACTGAGTCTGTCTATACTTCCTGCTGCCTCGACAAAGCAGCCAGCATAATTAAGGACCCATGCATCCCGGACATTCTCTCTTCCACTTCTTCCGTTAAGAAAAAGATACAGAAGTCTGAGGTCACGTACCAACCGACTCAAGAACAGCTTCTTCCCTGCTGTTGTCAGACTTTTTAATGGACTTACCTTGCAGTAAGTTGATCTTTCTCTACACCCTAGTATGACTGTAACACTACACTCTGCACTCTCTCATTTCCTTCTCTATGAAAGGTTTGTTTTGTCTGTATAGCGTGCAAAAAACAATACTTGTGTGTTAATACATGTGACAATAATAAATCAAATCAAATCATACCAAAATTGTAGTTTCTTGCGGGCTTGGGCAGAGCAGGATCCATACCAAGCTGTGATACAAGCAGAAAGAATGCTTTCTATGGTGCATCTGTAAACATTGATGACAGTCGTGGCTGACATGCCAAATTTCCTTAATCTTCTGAGAAAGTAGAGGTGTTAGTCCAAAAAAACATAGATCAGACAGCTTATCATGAATCGTATCAAAAGTAGCAGAATCCTTACTAAGGGGAAAATAGAAAATTTGTAGAAACCAAAACATAATAGTACATCTTCAGCATAAATTTCAAAAGGGAGAGTCTTGTTTGTCCCACCTCTTTGAAGAGACTGGACAAGGATAATTCAGTAAATGTAATATATCTAGATTTCCAAAAGGCCTTTGATAAGTTACCACATAATATACTAACGAGTATATAAGAGCATGTGGATTCAGGGGATACGTAGCAAAATAGATAACTAGATGGCTAAAAAGACAAAATAGGGGGTAAAGATAGCTATTCAGAGTGGAAAAAGATAATAAATGGGTCCTACAAATTTCAGTGTTGGCAATGTTGGATCATTGTTGTTCACATTCCTATCAATGAAGCGTTTCTGATTGAATTTCACTAACACTCTTCTATAATCATAAAATCACAGACTGCATACAGTGCGGAAGGAGGCCATTCAGCCCATTGAGCCTACACCAACAACAGTCCCACCTCGACCCTAGTCATCTTACCCATATATTTACCCTGATTGTCCCCCTGACACCAAGGGGCAATTTAGCATGGCCAATCAATCTAAGCCACACATCTTTGGAGCATCAATAATAAATAGTCCAGGTCCCACTCTAGTGCAGGAGTGTGGGGATGCTAACTATTTGTACACTTGGACTTTTGTTTAGATGCCTTCCCCATATCCTCCAGATTCAATAGGAAGATTATCAAGTAAATGCTAGCATCCTTCTTGAAGCCAACTCCACAGCCATTCAAGCTAGACTCCTGAAAAATCAACTTTGATGGACTAGACAGAGGTAGTCATCAGAACCCTAAGTGTACCTCTTTAAACCTCCAGTATTTGATTCTATCTTTGGTACAGGGAAAGAAGCTGATTGGTGAGTAACTGATACATTTTTGTACTTCTAATGAATAGTTTGCCAAGTTAACTTTTGACAGGGCAGCTCAGCCAAGTGGAATGTGCTTCCTGTGGAATGTGGGAAGTCATGGATGGTATGGTGGTACAGTGGTTAGCATTGCTGCCTCACAGTACCAGGGAACTCGGTTCAATTCCAAGTTTGGGTGAATAAAACTTGGAGTTTGCAAGTTTTCCCTGTGACTGCGTAGGTTTTTTCCAGGCGCTCTAGTTTCCTCCCCCAATCCAAAGATGCTCAGCATAGGTGGATTGGTCATGCTAAATTGCCTCTTAGCGTCACAGAGATGTGTACGTTAGGTGGATTAGCTTTGGTAAATGTACGGGGTTACAGGGATAGGGCAGAGAGCCTGGATGGGATGCTTTTTCAGAGGGTGGGAGCAGATTCAATAGGCTAAATGGCTTCTTTCTGCAATGTAGGGATTTTGTGGTTGCATCAATAAGTCTATACTAACACATCTGTAGGAAGTGTCACTGCAGTGTTTCAGAACTTGAGCGGCAACTGGAATCACTGTGGTGTATCTGTGAGGCAGTAAACTATGGATAGCATGTTCAAGGAGGTGGTCACACCTCACATTAGGAACATGCAAGCAGAGATGGAACAGGTAATCACTGGGCAGCTAAGATAACCTGGCAGGAATCCCCTAAGTCGATCTTGTTCACCAACCAGTTTTCCATTTTGGATTCAGGTGAGAGTGATTGTTCTTCAGAGGAGTACAGCAGCAACAGCCAAGTTGATGGCTCCATGGTGACGCAACTACATAAGAGAGAGAAAGAAGAGTAAAATGAACACTTGTGATAGAGGACTCATTAGTTAGGGGAACAGACAGGCATTTCTGCAGTCATAGACATGACTCCAGGATATTATGTTGCCTCCTGGTGCTAGGATCAAGAATATCATGGAAGGGGATGCAAGACAGCCTTCTGGGAAAGGATGAACAGCCTGAGGTCGTGGCCAACATTGATGCTAACATCAGTAGGAAAATTAGAAAAGAAATTATAAAGCAGGACCTTCAAAGCAGTAGTCTCAAGATTACCCTGAGTGCCACATGCCAGTGAGCAAAGGAATTAGAAGATTGAGTGATTGAACATGTGGCTGCAGAATTGGTGTAGGAGATAGGACATCAGGTTTTTGAGACATTGGGGCCAGTTCTGGACCAGGAGAGACCTTTGCAAGATGAATGGGGAGGTGTTGGCCTAGACTGTTAATCCAGAAACTCAGCTAATGTTCTGGAGACCCAGGATCAAATCTGCCATGGCAGATTAAAATATCTGGAATTAAGTGTCTACTGATGACCATGAAACCATGTTGATTGCTGGAAAAACTTATCTGGTTCACTAATGTCCTTTAGAGAAGAAAATCTGCAGTCCTTACCCATTCTGACCTACATGTGACTCCAGAACCAAGGCAATGTATATGTCTCTCAATTGACTTCCAAGGGAAACTAAGAATGGGCAATAAATGCTGGCTAGTCTGCGGTGCCAATGTCCCACAATTGAATAAAAACATAGCAGGACTGGGACTAGCATTCTCGTAGGGAGGTTTGCTAGTGCTATTTGGAAAGATAAAACTAGATTAAAATGGGGTTGAAAACATGAAAGGGGCTCAGATTGGAAGGAAGCAAAACTGGCAATAGGAAATAAGAAAGTAGTAAGTAAGATTAAAAGGCAGGCTAAGCAAAAGACAGCATCAAACAGGATCCAAAATGCAGAATAATGTAAAAAAATTACATTACCTACAATAGGGATATATTCCTCAAAGACACAAGGACCCAACAGGAAAGGTAGATTAACCACGGCAAACAGAAGAAGATAAAGATTGCGTTAGATCAAAGAATGTGGCCTATAAATTTCCAAAGAAGGGTGGTAACTCTAAGGATTAGGAGCAATTTAGAATCCAGGAAAAGATAAATAAATAAAGATAAAGATAAAGAAAGGGAAAAGAGAATGTGAGTGTTGTTCTGTATTATAAAGCAATGCATCTCTGTGTGATTAGTCACATGCTGTGACATCACCAGAGGCATTTGTGGATTCTTATCTCTCTTCTAAGTTGGAATTCAATCAGGCAATACCTTGAGAATAAAGCTGCATTGGTTTATTAAATAACCCACGATGAGGCATCTCAGAAATCCTTCTTGTTGTCAAATCGGTCAATTACACATGCACAACAAATGCAAGTTAGCAAGGAACGTAAAGACTTTGCAAAAGCTTCCTTCAGTATGTGAAAAGGAAAATGTTATCTGGGACAATTGTGAGTGCATTCCAGATATGGGCAGGAGAACGTATACTGGAGAATAGGAGACAGCAGAAAAACTTTGTGTCCTGGAGGAAAATACAGAAAATCTCCTGGAGAAACTAGAGAACCAAGGGACTTACAAAAATGAAGAACTGAAAAATATTAGCATTAATAATGAGGTATACTCAAAAAATTAATTGAATTGAAGGTTGATAAATCCTCTGAACCAGATGAGCTACATTGCAGAACATTGAAGGATGTGGTTATAATAAGAGTTGATGCATTGATGGCTACTTACAAACTTTTATGGATTCTGGAAAAGTTCCTGCAGTTGTGGCCCCACTATTTAAGAAGGGAGGGATGAGGGAGAAAATGGCAAGCTACAAATCTGGTAGTCTGAAGTCAGTAATAGGGAAAATGTTTGAATCTATTGAAAAATATCTGATAACCGTATACTCAAAAAATAATTAAATGATGGGATAAAGTCAACATGGATTCTATGAAAGGGAAATCGTGTTTGACAAATCTATTGGAATTTTTTTGAGGATGTTACCTGGAGCATAAAAGAGAACCAGAGTAAGTAGAAGTAGAGTAAGAAGGCTTTTGATAAAGTCCAAGAAATTAGTAACAAAATCACAGCACGTGGAATTGGTATATTTGTATAGATTGAGAATTGGTTAACAGACAGAAAGCAGAGTAGGAATAAATGAGTCATCTCCGAATGCGAGGATGTGACTAGTGACATATCACAAAGAAGCAATGCTGAAGTCACAGCCATGATTTGGATGTGGAGACTAAATGTAATATTTCCAAATGTGCTGATGACACAAAACCAGGTGAAATGTGAGTTATAAAGAGGATGCAAGGAGACCTCAAGGGTTTTAGTCAGGCTGACTGAGTGTGTGGGCAAGAACATGGCAAATCGAACATAATGTGAACAAGTGTGAAGTTTTCCAAATGGTAGAAAAAATTGCAGAGTGCTTTTTAAATGGTGAGAGATAGGGAAGAGCTAATATTCAAAGGGATCTAGGTGTCCTTGTTCAAGAACCAAAACAGTTAGCATACAGGCGCAGCAAGTAGTTAGAAAGGTAAATGGTTTGTTGCTCTTCATCACAAGGGGAGTTAATTACAAGAGTAAAGATGTCTTGCTGCAATTGTATAAAACATTGGTGAGACTGCACCTGGAGTATCGTGTACAGTTTTGGTCTCCTTATCTGAGGAAGGATATATTTGTCAAAGACGGAGTGTAACAGGGGGTTCACCAGACTAATCCCTGCAATGGTGGGATTGTCTTAGAAGGTGAGATTGAAGAAACTGGGGAGTATTCTCCTAAGTTTCAAAGAATAAGAGATCATCTCATTGAAACGTACAAAATTCTTAAAGGGTGTGACATGGTAGATATAAATAGGATGTTTCCCCAGGCTGGTTAGTAAAGAACTAGGGAGATAGTCTCATGATAAGAGGCAGGCCACTTAAGACTAAGATGAGGAGGAATTTCTTCACTCAGGGTCGCGAATCTTTGGAATTCCCTACTCCAAAAGGCTGGATATAAATGACATAAGGGATAGTGGCTGAATCAGAGGTAGAGGTGAATGGTGGAACAAGCAGATAAATGCAGAATGGCCTACTCCTGCTTCTATGTTCCTAAGACACACACCATCCTGACTCAAAACTATATCACCATTCCTTCACTATCTCTGGGTCAAAATCCCAAAATAACCTCCTAATAGCACCGTGGATGTACCTATACAAAATGGATGATTGCAGTGGTTCAAGGAAGTGGCTTACCACCACCTTCTCAAGAATGATTGGGAATGAGCAATGAACACTAGTCTTGTCAATGATGCCCACCTGAAAGATTTTTTTTAAATGAGGTCCTTAAGAGGTCCATTTCAGGCCTCTTAAGAGCCTAATTAGCCTCTAGGTGGAAAGGACATTCTCGAATTTCCATGTCCCTGACTGAATTGTAGGCAGGAAGGATGGGTACCCCAGCCCCCTGCATTCCTTCCTGATTCACACCATCTTCACCCTCCAACCCCCATAACTCACCCCACCCTATAGCCCAGTCCTATGGACTGGATTGAATTCCAATAAGTCTTCCCACATGACAAAGAGTAGAACCTGAATATAAGATAGTCAACAAGAAATCCAAAATTCTGATAAATGTTTTTACCCAGAGAGTGGGGACAATGTGGAGTTCTTTGACAAACTCAAGGTGAATCTTATAGAAGTATTTAAGTGGAAACAGACAACCAAAAGAGGGGCACTGAAATAGAGAGGAACTGTTGTTAGAGTTAGATGATGAAGGACAAGAGGAGGCTTCAATGGGACATAATGTCCAGAAGGTTCTATCTCTATGTGGTATATATTGTATATTTTTCTGCATAATAAATTTTGCCATAGATGTCTCAATATTGATGTTCTAATCCTCTTTCCACACCTAGTGGTGCACTAAGGCAGACTTCCATCTGTTTCCATAGCTAATATTGTTTGAGAGGCACCACTCCACATAAAGTGTGGCTGACCAAGAGTTTCTCCCACTCTTGGCTTGTTGGAATGATTTGCATGTTGACACTCTCAAACTGTTTAACTGTGTGATGACCACACATTCCTTGGCCATCAAGTCTTGGGATAGTACTCAAACCCAGAGCTTCTTGCTCAGAGGCATGGATGCTACCCACTACACCACAAGATATCCTACAATATCCACAAAATAACTACATTGTGTCATGGAATACTCAATGTCACTGTAGTACATTACAATCTGATACATAGGAGTGATTGGTGTCCCCAAAGTACACTAATGTACCATGAAATGAATTTCTCTATTTCCCTATACTACATTGATATATTGACCTTGGTACGCCCATTGCCTCTACAGAGGAGTCTTTCCCAAACTTGGGTCAGTGGATCCCTAGAGTTCTATCGAGGCACTACAGCTGGTTAGCAAAATAATCAAGTGGTACACAAATAAATTCTGGCTAGAAGTGGGCTTGATGTGATCCAGGCAATGCAAGAGGAAAGCAGCCATCACATGTACTGAGGAATGTTGATAGCGACAACAAGGTTAGACCCATGGTTGCCAAAGGCAACTGGCTGTCAGATGAGCTCAGCCGTATTCAATGAGATTAAAAAATATATTTAAATGCTTAAATTCAAAGGAAGTGATCAAAACCTAAATTCTGCCTTATATAATGAGTATTGTATCATATCATTGTATATTTAGAGGGTCTGTGATTATTAATGCAATTGTAGAGGCTTCCTTTATACAAAGAGGTTTGAGAACCACTGCGAGAGTGCATTCATATATGGTGTCACCAAGTTCTCAACTTCTTTTTAGAACATTAATATATTGTGTCAAGGGGCACTTTGCATATCAATAGTAAATTAATATAAATGGAATGCTCAACATCGCCATAGCAGGCTATGATATATGAATGTTATCCTTACAACACATTAATATACCATGATAGTATATTATTTCACTATAGGCAATGAGCATTCCCTGTGTCAATATCTCTATAGTGTGTTATTACACTATACTTCAGAATGATCAATGGCCCCATAGTATACACTGATATAGGGTGCTATTGATTGCTCTATGATTCTATCGTGCATTCATATACTGTGTTGTGGAACATTGGGCACTTGTACAATAAATTAATATACTGTGATGTGAAGTCATGGGCTTCCACAGGGTACATAAGTATACTGTGTCATGGTTGTATATGTTATACCATGAGCTTCCATAGGGTACATAAATGTACTGTGTCTGATTGTATATATTGTACCATGAAATCAATATCACTATGGTCAATTAATATAGTTTGTCATGAAATACTTAATGTCAATATAGTATGAATTTACTGTTTCTTGGGGCAATTAGTGTGCCTGTTGTACTGTGGCATAGAGTCCTCAATTTTCCTTTCGTACTGTAATATATGATGCCAAATATCACTCAATGTTCCTATGAAGCAATAATATTCAGCGTGATAGGGTTCTTCACATCCCTAAAGTTCATCAACATACTGTGGCTTTGAATTATCCATATCTTATATTAATATACTATATCATAGAGTTCTTGCTGGCCATATAGAATGTTAGCACATTGTGTCACAGAATACTTGATGACCCCGTTTACGTTAATATACTTAGTCATGGATGCTTGATACTCTTACAGTACATTAATATACTGTGTCATGAAGTGCTCAGTGGCCCTACAGTGCACTAATGTACTGTGTCCTTGAACACACAATGGTCTAATACTACATTAATGTACTCTGTCATGGAATGCGTGATTTTCTAGTGTATACATTAATACACTGTGTCACTTAATGTCCCTAAGGTATTGTAACAGAGTGACAGAGGGATGATATGTAAGCCATAGGATATTGAGAACTCTATATTGAGGAAATCATCCATTCATAATATATTACATAAAAGTGATTTGGCTTTAAGAAATTATTGTCTTTAATTGTCATTAATTATATATGTTGATAGACTGCAGTAATAAAAGGCATGGTAATAGATCTGCCCTGGAATGGAATTTGGAGATGTAGAAACTGAGATTAATAAGTATAGACTGAAGACTACAACCTATTCTGCCCTGTCAGACATAGGTCAATAAGCCTTACTTATTTTGAGATCTTGTTTGTGTATTTATTTGGTCACTAGGCCCTGGGTTGCATCTACCAACTTACAAGTACGTGAATGTGTTGTGCCATGGAATGGTTGATGTGACTACACCACATTAACATACCATGTCATGGATTATTCAATTTTAAAAATTTAATTAATGGGATGTGGGCATTGCTGGTGAGGCCAGCATTTGTTGCCCATCCTGCACTGCCCTTGAGAAGCTCGTGGTGAACTATCTTCTTGAATTGCTGTGGCCCATGTGATGTCAGTTCACCTACAGTGTTGTGGTCCATGTGATGTTGGTGCATCCACAGTGCTGTTGGAGAGGGAGTGCCAGGATTTTGACTCAGCAACAGCGAACGAATGAAAATACATCTCTAAGACAGGATGGTGTATGGCTTCTAAGGGAGGAGGTGCGGGGGTAGGGAGAGAGGAGTTGTACAACTATAATTCATTAACATAATGTGAAAAGAAGCACTCATGTCCCTATAGTACATTAGTATATTTTTTATGGAATACTCCATATATCTATACTACATTAATATACTGTTTTATGGAGTGTTTTATGCCCCTATATCAATGTTATAGAATGCTCTATGTCCTATCATATATTAATATATCATGTCATCAAACATGTCTGGTATCCCCGTTGTAGAAGAGGTTGCATTGTGAACAGCACATTTAGTATACTACATTGAAAGATGTACAAGCAAATTGCTGTGTCACAGGGATGGAGTCACCTTGGACAGTGGAAAGGAAATAGATGAAAAGGCAGGTGTTACCTTTATTGTGCTTGAGAGCAGAAGTGTGAGTAATGCGATCAATGTTGTCAAAGACCCTCTCAACCTTTTATTTCAAGTTGAGATAAAAAGAAGATATTTTAGAGGCACTGGTGTGAATGTTAGCATTGACAAAACGCATGGAGCAGAGATACAGAAACTGGGAGAATGAAATAGATTCTTTAAAGGAAGCTGCATCGGAGGAAGTGAAATCTATGTAGCCATGGGAGTCAATCAGATGGAGGAGGGTGATGTTAGTGTATTTTATGCATCTTCATTCAAGAAGGAAGTGGAAAAACAGATGATCCTGGTGAGGGATGGAGGTGTAGAGAGACTGGACGTCTATGGTGAAAATAAGACTGTTAGGGCCATGAAACTGCTGAACTGACAGAAGGCATTGCAAGAGTTATTGATGATGGTCTCAAGAGACTTGACAAGGGGAGAAAATATAGAGCAGCAAGAAGAAAAGCCTGGGACAAGAACAGGCTGAAATGATGAGTCTATCAGTGCAATTCTCTTTATAGACCTTGGAAAGGAGCTAGAGGTAGACTATTCAGTGTTAGGAGCTGTGTTTGGAGATTTAGGAGGGATGGTCTCCGGTGGAAGTGAGATTAGTGGTCTGGGAGACAATGGTATTCAATAATGAATACATTAATGAGTCCAGCAGACCGGATGTGATGTTGGAGAGTTGGCATTCAATTTCTGCAAAGTAAACCACAAGATAAATATAAGCTTGCCAAACAACAACAGCATTACCCTTGGCAGCAGATTTACTAACAGTACTCATGCTGAAACTGAGCGAACAGAATACTACTAATTCAAAGGGAGGTAGGTTCGAATCAGTAAGCAAAGTAAAAAAATTGAGATGGCCATGTCATGTCGGCAGTTCCCATTGAAAATATCCATCGAAGTTAAGAGGTGGGGGGTGTGGGGGGCGGGGGGCGGGGGGGGGGATGGTGCGGGGGGAGGGTAGTGTTACAGGGGTAGGGGGAGGTCAGAAACTAAAAGATCTCTGAAGTTGGAGAAGTGTCCTTGTGTGAAAGGAAGATTTCTGGGAAAAGAAGTCTGGGCGCTGAGGCAAAGGAAATAGAAGAAGAGCTAAGATTTGTGCTAAAATCTTGTCTGCATGTTCTCAGGCTCTAGAGCTGTGCCAGCTTGTTACAAGTGTGTTAATATACTCTGGCATGGAGGATTCAATATTCAATGCCCCTGTAGTATATGAACCCTATGTCATGGAATGTTCAATGTCCCTATACTACCATATTTATACACAGTGTCAAAATGTGCTTGCTATACCGATAGTACATTAACATACTGTATGATGGAATGCTGAATGTTCCTATGACACATTAAGATGCTGTTCCATGGAGTGCTCAGTTTCCTTTGAACATGTTAACATACTGTACCATGAAATACTTGTGACTGCATTACATTAGTAATCTGTCTTGGAGCACCAAGATGAACTTCTGAATGTGTTACCAACTAATGTCACTTGTATGCCATTGTCCACCTCAGCTCATCTGTTGCTGAAACCCTCATCCATGTCTTTGTTGGTCATAAATTTGACTATTTCAAAGCTCTCCTGATCCACCTCTCATTATCCATCCAACATAAACTTGAGCTCATTTCAATCATTGCTGCCTGTATTCTAACTCGCATTAAATCCCGTTCAGCCAACATCCCTGTGCTCACTGATCTACATTGGGCTCTCAATTAAGCTGCAGCTCAATTTTAAAATTCTTGGCCTTATTTTCAAATACTGCCTGGGGCCCATCCCTTCCCCAGCCTCACAACCCTCCACGATCACTGCGCTCCTCTAAATCTTGTCTCACGTGCACCTCTGATTTTAATTTTGCCATCAATCATAGTCATGGCTTCAGCTGCCTGGACCCTAAATTCTGAAATTCTACTCTTAAATTTCTAACTTTTTCACCTCTGTCCTCCATATGGTGCTTCTTAAAAGCTCTTTGTTCAAGCTTTAGCTCAGCTTTCCGAATATCCCTTTTCTAATAAAATAAAATATTAACGGGATGTAGGTGTCACTATTAAAGTCAGTATTTCCTAATCATCCCCAATTTCCCTTAAGAAGGTGGTGTTGAATCATCTTCTTGAACCGCTACAATCTATGTGGTGGAGGAACACCCGCAAAGCTAATAGTTGGGAAGGAAGGGTGAGCTTCCAGCAATTTGACCCAGTGGCAATCATGGAACAGTGACATAGTTCCAAGTCAGGACAGTGTGCAACTCTGGGAGAGAAAATTGCAGGTGATGGAGGGGTGGGGGTTCCCATGCATCTGCTGCCTCTGTCCTACTAGGCTGTAGAGAGCACAGCTTTGCACAATGCCATCAAAGCAGGTTTGGTGAGTTGCAAGCAGGTTTGATGAGTTGCTGCAGTGCACCTTGTGGATGGTACACACTGTAGTGACACGAAGTGCCAGTGGTGAGGGAAGTGAATGTTTAAGGTAGTGAATGGAATGTCAATCAATTGTTTATATAGAATAGCGTCTAGCTTCTTCAGAGTTGAAGCTGCACTTATACAGGCAAGTGGGGAGCATTCCATCAAACTCCTGACTTATGCATTGTAGATGGCGGACAGGCTTTGGGGAGTCAGGAGGTGAATCATTCACCATGAATCCTCAGCCTCTGACCTGCAACTGCAGCTACAGTATTCAGGGCGCACTTACAGGTCTCCAAATGTTAATATACATTCCCGAAAACCCTATAATGCATTAGCATGCTGTGTGTTGTGGAATACTACTTTCCCTATGTGCATCACTATATTGTACAATTGGACACCTGATAATCCTTTGATATACTGTATTATGAAGTGCTTGAAAACAGCAGAGCACAGCAATATTTTGCATCCATGCGTCTCATTAATATATTATTTTGCAGGATAGTCAATTTACCCTACAGCACATAAATATCCAATGCTAGTGAGCATTTGAAATGTCTACAGTATGTTAATATCAGGAATGCTTGATTTTGGTCGGTACATTCATTTTCTACATTACGAATGCTCGTGTCCCTGTCGTACATTAATATATTGTGCCATGGGGTGTAGTGTTAAGCAGAAGAGGTAGTGCCTCTGACTGGGGACATGCCGCATCCCTTGGATGGTCCGCAATCTTTGGTCCTCTCTGCTTACACAACTCTCACCTATGGCTCCAAGTAGTCGCTTGTGCACGGCGACGGCCACACCCCGGCAAACTGCGTCGGCTCGCAGGCTAAACTAGGTGAGGGTAGCCCGTGGATTTGTATCCCGGGTGATAGAGAGAGAGAGAGAGACACCATTCCGCACAGTGCATGAGGATGGCTGTGGCAAATTCATCCGACTGGAGCGGATACCCTAACATCTCCGATTAAGGAAGGTGCAGCAATTCCTTGTGCAAAGTTCAGGTTCTAAGTATGGATAGGTATGGGTTGTAAGTACTGCCAGCATCGGCCCTTCCATCTCCAGAGGCCACACTTCATTTTATCATTTAGCGGTTTTGGCCGGGGTGAAATACGCTCAACACAAAATTCCCTCATTCAAATCAATCTCACACGAGTGCCATTAAATAATATTACACAGCACGCAAACAGGCCATTCAGCCCAACAGGTATTTATGGTCCTCATGACCCCTCGTTCCCTCCTCACTTCATCTAATCTTATCTCTTTGCTGGTAAAACCTGTCCCAGGCTGTTAGTTGGACCTGTTCAGTTGTAGTCTCATCCTTGTAAACATTTGTTGTGCACTGTTCAGTGTTTGGTGTTTGTATATCTTTTTTTTTAAAAAAGGGAGACCACAGTTATGCACTGAATTCAGTGAGTGAGGTCAAAGCAAGTTTCTATATAGATTTAACATAAGCCTCTATTCTTCTTGATGCGAACCTCAATGCTGTGTTTGCGTTTTAAAGCCTCCTTAATCTGCATTGCTACCTTTTAATGATTTGCAAATTTATACTCTCTAATCGCTTTGCGCCTTTGTTCCATCCAGATTCTTATTTTCCAAGGAGTGACTAGGCTCCATACTCCTCCAATCAAAATGGAATATTTTGAACCTACAATGAAAGTCATTTGCCATTAAAATATTCTGCACGTTTACTGATAACATCTTGTATTTTGTCACAGTCTTTCCTCAATATTAACTACAGCCCCAATTTGGTGTCACCCATCTTCATTTTACATTTCTGATTCGTGAATCCAGTGATTTACGTAAATGATGGACAGTATCAATCCCTGTCAAGGACCATTTTCCATTTTCTACTGGACTAAGTAAATATCATTATCCCTTACCCTCTGTTTTCCTTTTAGTAATCAGTGTCTTGTTCATTCATAGACTCATTGAATCACAGAATTAAGCTCATCAACATCCTTAATCCCTCTCCAGGGCATTTTCACAGCAACTTTATTGCAGTGTTAACGTAAGCCTACTTGTGGCACTAATGACTGAACTTCAAAAAAAGCTATTGGTTCATTGAAAACTTAATCAAATTCATTTAGCATGATTTGCCCTTAAGAAATCTCTTTATGTCTCATTATTTTTCATTATTGCTCTCAAAATCTTCTTTCCACAAATGCTACACTGACTGAGCAGGGAAGTAGGTGAGATTCCATTTGCAGGTGTAGTTGGATACCTGCACACAGATAGTTCATGGCATAGAGATATTCCTCAGTAACTGAAGTGGCATTGCAGTTAGGCAGTTCCTGAGTAGCCATTTTTAGGACAGTATTGTTTGACTACAACAACAACCTGCATTGGTATAACACCTCTTAATGTAGTAAAACAATCCAAAACACTTCACAGGAGCAAACAGAAACACAATTTGACACCATGCCACAGATGATAAATTTGCGAAGGGTGACCAAAAGCGAGGCTCAAAGACATAGGTTTCAAGGAACATCTCAAAAGAGGAGGAAGAGAAAAAGAGAGATTTTGGGAGAGAGCTCTGGAGCCTAGTGCCTAAGCAGCCACAAGACCAATGGTTCAGCAACAATGACTGCTAATGTGATAGAGATCAGAATTCAAGGAGATTTTATAGAGATCTCTGAGGGTTGTTGGGCTGGAGGATATTACAGAGATGTTCAAAGTAAAGACCATATAGAGCTTTGAAAATGAGGATGAAAGTTGAAAAATTATGCACTACTGGAGCGAGAGGCAAGGAGATCAGAAGGGTGTAGCTTGAAAGGGACTTGGTGTGAGTTAGGATATGGCAGCAGAGATTTGGATAAGCTCAAGCAATTGGGGATGTTACTGCACTGCAGCAGGAGCAGAAACTCGAATGGAGTGTGGGGTGGTGAGCTTCTCAGTTGCAGTCCAGGAATAAAAGATGATTCCAATCCATCTTCTTCACAAACTCATTGTATTCTCTTTTACAACTGCACATACATTTAACCAATACCCAGTGCTACCTTCATATACCCTGGTGAGGACTATTTAACAAGTAACATACAAATTATGTCTAAAGTAGAATGTTGCAGTTAACCCATTTCGAACACAGGGGTGATGGAGCAATCAGTTTCAGAAATGGAGTCTCAGGGAAGACAGGATTTTGAGGTAATAAAAGACAACATACTTACAGAGAGCTTGATGATAGTGTAGTCATTTGCACAGACAGAAGCATCAAGGGCACGGTTTTGAAGAATGGGGGGATGTTGTGAAGACAGAAGATTTGAATGGAGTAAGGGTTAGAAAAGTTGCTGTGAAATTTATCCACACCTCTGGTCAGCATGTCACAATTGCTGGGAAAGACACTCAGTATTGCTGCATAGAATGTCTGAGTATTCATGGAATGTATTTCCAAGGATCAACGCTACCGGCACTAAGTGATACTCTTACTTGATAAATTGAGCCGACTTTGCTTTCTTTTGGAATAATTAGCCCAAGAGAATGTTGTGAGGGTAATGTTAGTTTTCCTGTTCAATCCGGTGTTGCAAATACATTTGAAAACTTTTGGCAAAGATTTTAAAAGACCAGATGATACGAATGTTGCCACTTGCTGGGAAATCTGAGGCCAGCATCATCGGTGTCAATGAACTGACTAGGACCCAATGCAAACAAAACGAACATCAAATTCTGTAGAGGTCCAGCTTGCGCTCTTCTCCAGTGCCTCCGACTGACAAACTCATTGATCAATGATCATGAATAATGTTGGCATAGTGTCAGAAAATCCAACCTGGTGGGGCATAATTGGCAAACGTGGCATCAAAAATGACAACAGCAATAACTTTCTGTTCCTAAGGAAATGGGCTGAACACAGTCTGATGATTACTAACACCGTCCTCTGGCTGCTAAATAAGAACACTATATATCCTGGGTGTGTATCCTTGTTCCAATCACTGCCGTTTGATTGATTGCCACTTAGTCAGGAGAAAGGACAACGGCAATGATGTCAAAAATCAGCAAAGCAGTGAGAGATGATAAATGTTGGACAGACCAAAGCCTCCTTCTTGCAAAAGTCAATATTCATGCTAATCCTCCTCAGAAGTCTGGGGGAGTTGTGGGGGCAGGGAGGGGGGGGGGCAGTGATGGGGGGTGGTGTGTTGGGGGAACATTCCTATGGTTAACTGTTACCAAACACAAATTAATTTGTTCAAGGGGCTGAATTCTCCTGGTGCAATGGTGCTGGTTGGGATGGGGTAAGGTGAGGAAAAGGGGGCACAGGTAAGGTAGATGGGGAAGACGTGGGAGGGAAACCCAATGGATGTTAAATGGCGCAATAGGCCACCTTGTGGGCATACCACTGATGTTCATTCTCTCGATCTTTTTGTATTGCCAAGAGAAGGAACATCAGTGGTTTACCCACAAGGTGGCCTATTGAGCCATCCACTTTCATTCCCTCCCCTCCATCTCCCACCAGACTTCTGCCCACTTGGGGAGACTGCCAGGTAAATCCACCTGGCTTCCCAGTGGTTTCCCTGGATGGAGATCCCCCCGCCCCTGGCCTTGATGGGTACTCTATGGTACACAAAGGGAACCCCAACCCCCCCACCCAACTCTGCTCCCTTGGCATACTTAGGTAAGGAAAGATGGGAAGAGACTTGAGTTAGCATAATCACCAGCCTGGAGTAGTTGGGCTGAATGGTCTCTTCCTGTGTATTGTAAATACAGTTTCTGGTGAAGCTAACTGGAGCTAATTGAGCGAAACAATCCACAAATGCAGCTTTCAGTGACTTGGGCTAAACTGTCTGTTAGCACCAGGAATGGCTGGTTGGAAATGATCATGATATCGAAAGGTTGCCTATTGAGAAACACCATCTGCGCTTCTCAGGGGTAAGGCACAAGCCATCAAGAAAGTAACAGAAGCATGATAGCCGTTGTGAACAAGTCCAAATACCAAAAATAAGGATCATGTGTGACACCTGGTGGGGCAAACAAAGCAGATCAATGGAAGTCCTTTATCTTATTAATACATTGTGCCAAGGAGAATTCAATGTGCCTTTTGTGCATTAGTCAGAGTGCTGTGGACTGCTCAATGTCCTTATAATACATCAATATTATAACAGAAAATGTCGGAAATATTCAGCAGGTCAGGCAGCATCTGTGGAGAGAGTTAACATTTCAGATCGATGTGACCTTTCATCAGAGCTTCTTCTGCATCATTGTCATGTATACAATAAACATTGTTGCATTGTATAATGAGGCCTATTGGTCAATACTGCACTACAGCACTGCACCGACGAATAAAGCCAGACCAGTAATGTCCTGATGTGTGGTGATACTGTGTGGAAGTCCATATCTGTGGTAGATTAAAACTGCTGTATTGCCGCCAGTAAGATAGGATTTTAAGTGAAATTATGTAATCCAGCATTGTTTGAATTGTGGTACGCTTGGATTTTATATGGATAATATCACCTATTTCCTGTACATTGCATGTAAGATGGCATGATTGTATGTGTGACAAACCAATATTGTATCATGCAATTAATTAGGCAACATCACAAACAGTGATGGCCAGAACTATGCAATTTATCAACTTTATCTGAACATTGAGGTCTGTAATTATTAACAAACATGCACTTCTCTGCATTACTCATTGAAAGGATGCAAGGCTCCCATCAACTAACTGCTCAACCTTGCTGACAATTTGGGTGCAAACCAGAACTTGAATTTGTATAGCACCCATTATATGAGGCAATATGTTAAAATGGACAGGATACAAAATGGTGGTGAGGTAGGAGGGCTGGTGTGGTAAGGGTCAAAGACATGAAATGTAAGCTCAAAGTCTTGTTTTATTTATAGAAATTGTGTAGCTTCCATAGATTAATTGTCCTACGGTTAGCATTTTTTTAATGCAGCAAAGAAGCAACATAAAATATTCATTATCATCTATCAGTAAATATCAACAATTAAACTTTACGGAACCATACACCGCTGACTCATCAGTCATCAACAGATCTTTCTTCATCACAATTAACTCCCTCACCTCAGTCACATCGCTTTATTACTCCACATTTATCCTGGAGGACAAGAATAGCCCAGAGATCCTTGTCTCCAAGGAGCTCCACATTCTCCATTTCCTCCATTCTTACTTCCAAACCAACAGCAAAGAACTCAGGGATGTCTTCGACTGAGGTCACCGCTACAACACCCTCTATTGCTAACTCAGCATTGCTGTCAACCAGTTCCCAGCCAGCCCTCACTCAACCTGTGATGGTGTCTTGTCACCCTATAGCTTCACTTATTTCTCCCTCTCCTTTCAAAGCTGATTTCTTTTGTCCTGATCTATCCTGATCCTTTGAGCGGCACAACCCCCCCTTCCCCCACACTAACACAAACTAACTCCCAACCACTCAATTATCTTTCCTCTTCTCACATTGTGCATCTACCAGTTAACGGTTCCATTTTATTTAGGCCTGGTGTCTCCTTTGGAAAACTATCATTATCAACCCCTCCTTGAATTATCTAGCATTCACCCATAGGGCTTCTCTACATACTCTTCCAGCTGCAATGTTTGTCTGTCTCTATGCAGTTAAAAATGCAGTCGTTATTGGTGCCATGTTTATAATGTGTCTATGGCTACTGCCATCCCATTGGTTTTGTGACCACCCATGCCAGTTACTGCAGTATATTGTCATTCATCATCCTCCTCAACCTTTCCATGACATTCAACACAGTTGAAGGAAAGCAAGAGCTTAAATTTTTACAACACCTCGCATGATCTCAGGACATCCCAAAAGCACTTTACAAGTGTAGTCACCTTGTAATGATGAAGCATACATCAAGCTGTTGGATCCAAGATGTATTTGCATTCAGTTATCTTAATAATTACAACCATGAACTGCAAAGCCCCAGCTTTGTGAGACTGCCCAAATGGTTCTGCTCCTTCCTGTTCTCTTCTTATCCCCACACACCCCACATGCCAAATCTCCCTTCCACCTCACTACATCTTATCCCCCACACCCTCTACCAAGCTTCTCCCAACCACCAATATTTTTACCTGCATTTTTGCCAAGACTTATGCAGTTTCTCCAGACTGACCTTCCATCCACTTCTATCTATATAGTTTTGACTTGTTCATCTCTTGGCTGCCAATATCCCACTCACCCATCATACCCCAACATGTGGATAACCTATCCCAACATATTTAAGAAAACCTCCGATCTCGCCCACGGCTGCGATTCTCTGCTGAGCCCCAGATTCTCCATTCTCGTTGGCAGCAGGCTGGAAATAGATGAGATCAGTAATTCCCATCCATTAAATTTTGAATAGTCACTTTCAAAGTCCTCCAAGACTTTGACCTATCTTTAAAGTATCACCTGCTCCAAAAATGCATTCCTGCTCAGACTTAGTCTATGCATTCCCTTCCTCTTACCCCCACCACCAGTCAGTTGCAGCATCTCAGTTGCTTCAGCTCACTCTCTGGAACCCCAACTCCAAACGCCTCCACCTTCCTCCTTTATCTCTAAAAGCTTTTAAGAGTCCATACGTTGAATCAGATTTTGAATTCTCTCAGTGTGTTAAACAAAATGGAAAAGTTAGTGAGGGAAAAAATTACTGATTTATGGAAGATTGGCTGACTACAATAAAGGAGCGGCACAGTGGCACAGTGGTTAATGCTGCTGCCTCACAGCGCCAAGGGCCTGGGTTCAATCTCCAATTTGGGTCACTGTCTATGTGGAGTCAGCATGTTCTCCCCATGGGTTTCCTCTGAGTGCTCCAGTTTCCTCCAACAGTCCAAAGATGTGCTGGTTAGATGCATTGGCCATGTTAAATTCTCCCTCAGTGTACCCGAACGGGTGTCGGAGTGTGGCGACTAGGGGATTTTCACAGTAACTTAATTGCGCTGTTAATGTAAGACTATCTGTGACACTAACAAAATAAATGTTTAAAGTTTTTAAATATTTTAAGCATTAGCCAGGAGGATGATAGGTTTATAGAAATTGGAAGAGGTTAAAACAGGGGCTGAATGTCCACTGGAGAATTACTATTACTACTGAAACCCAATTCTCAAGTGAGCATCTACCCAAGATGACTGATGCGTGCTTCATTTCTTGAGTTCCTATGTATACAGTGAATATGTGCAGTAAGATAAAGTCGCTGTAGTCCCAGATAACCATAGGTTGCTCTGCGCGCTGAGGGGGAGAGCTGACTGTCGGTGATTTAACCTCAGAATCAGCACACCTCAGACGAGGGGCCTGGTTGAGAAGGTGGGACCTTCAGAAATGATCTCAGCCAGCATGGGAATTGAACCCACACTGTTGGCATCACTCCGCATCACTAACCATGCAGCCAACTAAGCTACAGTACACCTGGGACAGAAACAGGACCAGTAATGTAGGGGCAGAATTGTCTCTGGGTTGGGGTCAGCAGAAGAAAAAAATGATGGTTGCATTATTTTAAGAAAGTAGGAACCTTTGTTGGTAGTTTTAATGTCTTCAATATTGTAAATATTCCCTATCACCCAATATGGTCAGCATGTTGCAATATTGACTGTTGTGGCACAAATGTCTGTGGCACTGACTGATGTATCTATTCACTCTAGATGATGACTCAAGTAGGTAGGCCCTGAAAATGGTAGCTACAAATATGCCTTGAGCTGAATAGCAGGAGTCAAAAGTGATTCACCTAGCAGTAGACATCTTTAATTCAGCCTCTGGTTCACTCAATTGCCAACATCAATTCAAATTGGCCCCAGTGGTGCACTCTTGACTGCTTCCTTTTGCTATTAAATATCCAGTTTAGACAGACAGCGGAGACACGTGGGAGAAAATCTTTATAGCTAGAAAGTGTGGTGTAAAAAAAGAATAACTTATTGCACACAAGGAGATACCTTGGTCACTTCCCACCGCCCATGTCTCCTGCTGATGTGGGCTCATTCTTGGGGTATGGTTCCACATCTACTAGCTGCCCTTTGGTACCTGACCCCACAACCATTCCTCATGTACACTCAGATTGTGAGAGTTTGCAGGTTATTCATCCTTGAATGGACACCTCATTCAGTCTCTCACCCAATATCCACAGAGGCTACTTTCCAGCTGCACTCATTGGATACTGGCAGGGGCCAGTCTCCCACTCCCTAAACCAGATTGCTGAGGTCTAAGATAAACAAATTAGCAAGATCAAATAATCAAGCCTGTTACCTCTCCTCATTTGTATTACCCAATGCTGTTTAACATTTCATCATTCCACCACCATTCCAGCCTCAATTCCAGCTGACTTTATAAAATGTATTTACTAGATGTGGCCTTTGCTGACTAAGCTAGGATTTATTGCCCATCCCTAGTTGTCCTTGAGAAGGTGGCCTAGACCCTGGAATTCTCTCTCAAAACTGCTTCACGTCACTTCCTCGCTCTCTTTACAATGCTCCTTGAAACCCTCCCATTGACAAAACTTTCAGTCAAATCCCCATGTCTCTCCATGCAGCTTGGTATCAAATGTTGACTGCTATTCACTCATGTGAGATACTTTGAGAAATTTTTTTCGACATTAGCACTGCTCAGGTGTTGTTGTGGTGGTGCATTTAATCATTAAACCAAAGGGACATCCATGATTTCAAGCAAAGAGATCTGCAATTTTCAATCTTATTGTTTCTTTAAACTCTACTTCAGAAGATCACATTCCCACCAGTGACCTTTGCAGTCTTTCGATAGTTGCCTGCCAATTTGTGCTGAATCAGGGGCTGTTTTTCACTGTAGACTCACACCCCCTGCAAAAATGGATTTGGCCCATCCATGCCTTTGTAGGAGCATCGTGCAAAAGTATTCAATATAACGGGGAACAAAGGAATTGGAACCAACAAGTCAATCCATTTCTGGGGTTTCTTCCACCCACCAGCCCAACATGTCAACTTATTCCTGAACCCCTTCTCTCTTCAGAAACACACCTAATTTCATCTGGAACCACATTTGTCAGATTTTCTTCAATGATCTCTGCCAGGAGCCTTTGAGATTTGAACTCTTGAACACTCCACTCCGTCTGCATCAATGTGCTCACTTTCTACAGGGGTGTTGGGAATTGAAACTGTGGTGCCATTCTTTGGAGCTGAATGCAAACCGGCTCTGTCAATGGAAGGGCTCAAGGACCATACATGAACAAACCTGAGCACCCAGCCCGTTTATGAAAGGCTGAGCTCCTTAGGTTGTCTATCACCCGAGCTCTGAGTAGTCACTGAACTCAGCAGCAGATCATGCAAGCTCACTCCATTTATCACTAAACTTCAAATCAGCAGCAACAGGTTAGAAGAAAGTTGCAGCCTGAGACTCGGTGCCAACTTCCTTAAATTAGAAACATTTTGCGACTTTAGCACTGAAGGGCTGGACGCTGCACTGATAGGGTCTGTTACTGAAAATTCCTGCCTGTGCTATTTTGCTGGGTCATTTTGGATGCCTCAGGCCAGATTATCTGCGAGGTCAGTCATTTTTCTGTCATGCAGATACTTTAGGAGGGTTGCTCCTCTGTGAAAATGAATACTGAGCAAAGATAGGAAAAACAGATAATGCTGGATTAAGTACTTATTTTCGCCGTATTCTGGTAAATGGGGAAGCACCTCTCTTTATCCCCGTTCCAAGAAGGTCCTGTCCCCAGTCTGTGTTGAGCTGTCCAGTCTCAGGCAGCATGGCAGTGGGCTGTTATGGTTGACCTCAACAACCCTGGGTTCGGATGGAAGTGTTTTTAAACCTCAGCTAAGATTCCCACTTGTGATTGATATCCAATGATTCTTGTTGGGAAGAGTGTGCATAATAATAAAGTCATCATAGTCACAGATGACCATAGGCATGACTGGTGCTAATTTAACCTAAAGATCACCACACTTCAGACTAGGAGCAAGGTTGAGAAGGCGGGCCTTCATGAATAACCTCAGCCAGTACGGGAATTGAACCCGTGCTGTTGGCGCCATTCTGCAGCGTGAACCAGGTGTTCAGTCAACTTAGCTGAATTGAAAATGACAGCACAGTTTATAGAGCAGTAGACAAACAGGTGATGGTGACACAGTAGGATAGACAGTGGGAGACTGTAACACAGTAGCATGGTGGCCATGAGGAGGGCATGGTGGAACAGTGGTTAACACTGCTGCCTCACAGCGCCAGGAACCTGGGTTCAGTTCCCAGCTTAGGTCACTATCTGTGCAGAGTCTTCACGTTCTCCCCATATCTGCGTGGGTTTCCTCCAGATGCTCCAGTTTCTCCCCCGCAGTCCGAAAGACATGCTGATTAGGTGCACTGGCCATTCTAAATTCTCCCTCAGTGTATCCAAACAGGTGCTGGAGTGTGGCAAATAGGGGATTTTCACAGTTACTTCATTGCAGTGTTAATGTAAGCCTACTTGTGACACTAATGAATAAAATAACTCTGACTATGTTTTAAACCATTCACTAGAAGTATAAAGTTGGTGTACGGTGCTTTTGACTCACACCAGTTATAATGTGAATGCAGAATCTTGAATTGGGTCTCCATTTTATTAGGAAATTGTCAATGAGGCTCGACGTCATGGATAGTGATGTCTTTTGGTGTTTCCCAAAGTTTTCTTGAAATTAGTTATGGATTTTAGTTGCAGTCCCTTGAAGTTAGCTCGATGAGCAGTTGAGAAGGCTCAGGATGGATCACCAAATGGATAAGGTGATGGACCTGATGGCTTTCATTGTCCTTGTCCTAAGCTGCGCGTGTATTTGCCTCGATGTTTGAGTATCTGCAGTCAGCCTGCTCTTCTCTGTCATCCGTTGTCTATAGCAATACAAAGGAAAATTACTTTAGACAATTTCCATTCTATATCTAGTGGAAATACTTTCAGAATAATTTGAATAGAAAACATGTCCAATTTGACAGAGACTGGTGCCTATTTGTGGCCTCATCCAGAATAATCAGAATGATGGTGAATGCTCAAAGAATAAATGTCATGTGGCCAATGATACTGTTCTGAGGTTAGAAATGAAGCAATTGTTTGAGACTCAGAAAAGAATTACTCTGGATATGACATGACACTGGAATATTTGATCATTGTCTAGTGGGAGGTTAATCCTGTATCTAATTCCTGACCTGAGATTGCTAATTGTAGGTGCAAGGATTGGAAAGTATTCCATGTCCCCATATTAACATCTGACATCTTGGTGATTTTAAACTTTCAACAAACAGTATTTTGACACAGAGGAGGCCAAAAACTTGGTGTCCTTGTTATTTTTGTAAGTTGATCGGGGAGCAAGGGAGGGAGGTGGGGGATGCAAGCTTCTTCTCAACTGAGCCCCACAAGAGAAATATTATTTTAAAGGAAAGCTAACTCTTCTTTTGCTCTATAAACCAAGAAGGAAAGTCAGGGCTGTTTGCTTCCCCACACTCTGGCAAGAAACACCCTTGGGTTTCATAGCCATTTACTCACTGAGAAGAGATCTACAAGAGCATCAAAATGTCCATGTAGGCTCACTTGGGGGAGTTAGGCTGGAGGGTGGAGTTGTGGATTGGGGAATGGTGGTGGGGGGAGCTGACAGAGATGTGCAGATTAGTATTATGGTTTGTGAAACTGGCAACAAAGTCAATCGCACCCTTTACATTTTTAAACAACCTCCTTTACACACAACTCTCCCAGGGTGCGCTCCTGCAGTCTTTGTGAGCTGGAGGAAAATGTGGGACCGGTACTTGTTGTCCCCCTCTGTTTTCAACAATAGTGATTGGATATGCCAATGGTATGAAGCAGTTGGGCAACCTACGCTGCACCAACTGGGGTGTGGGTGCCCTGCAATCAACATGCAAAAGGAGAAACTCAACACAGGAGATTTCTCTATGATCATTGACAGAGGATCCCAGTGTGCACAATTCTGGTGCAGCCTCTTAGATTACACAGGATATCTGGATTTACGCAGCTTTTGAAGTATGTTACACCACTGTACAGATAAGCACAGCTATGACATGCGTGTTAATAGTTAATGTGTGTTAATACACCCCTGAAATACCCATGTGAAAATCTGTGTCTAATTTATTTCTTCTCGGAACATTTAGATACTCCTTGATTGTTAACCTTTAATTGTCTTTGCTAATTTTTCTGTTTTGATTTGTAATTGTCTATCGCTTGAAATAATAAGAACACTTTAAAAAGCATCCTGATTTATAGCAATGAATCAGATTTAATATACCCCTGGGGGGAAACTGATATTTTTAAAGAGGATAATATTGCCATGCTTGCCATTTCATTATTCTAACACAAAGCCACTTTGTCTCCTAATGTAATATGATTTGATTGAAATAACTTTATGGTACCATTTTTCTCAATGCTATAAAAAGAGAAACGAGAAAGGAAGCATAGTAAATAAAGCCCCATTGAAGGAAAGAGTTTTATATCATTCTCAAGAGTGTCCCTCAGGGCTGTTTATTGTGCAAGGAGCCATTTTATTCCTGATGTCCCATCTAATGTTCCCATCTAGTTGAAGGCCCAAGAGAATTCCCTAAATTTTGAACAGCTTTATCACATCAAATCAAGCCTCCACGTGCCGTGTTAACACCAGAACAGCGGTGCCTTTGACAGTGCATCACTCTCTCTGTGCTGCATTGCAACAAGGGCCTAACTGTCATGACAGAGCCTTGGACTAGGGTTTGAATCACAGCCTTCTGAAACGGCTGATAAAGCTGTCCAGTGAGTCACAGCCGACACTGAGTGCGTTGGCTTTTAAGACCAGTATGATTTTAATAAGTTGGAATATGAAAAAGTAGATTTCATGATTGATGATGGATTTGCTGGAATGTGGTCCTTTCAGTGACTTGGCCCCAATGTGCTGAAATATATAATGCTGCACACTGTTTTTTTCATTATGGGTAACTGTCTCACCAGTCAACCTTCAGCCATTCACTCAGAAATATTATAATCATTTTTCAAAGTTGAAACGATGATGTGATGAGTAAACACATTTGCCGATGGCAAGCAGCCAAAGATATCCAGCACTAAGAGAGGGACTGGCCTGCATTCAGTGATCGCTTTTCAAGTTCTGCTGACACCTGGCACCAGTTCAGTTCATTGAAGATCCTCCCCACCCCAATAAAAACTTCACTCCTGCCCATTAGCATCAGTCGTGGCTCAGCAGACAGCGCTTTTACCTCTGAGGCTGCAGGGCAAAGGCTTGAAGTCTCACTCCACAGACTTGAGCACACAACCTAGGCTGATATGACAGTGCGGCACTGAGCTCATGCTGCACTGCTGCAGGTACTGCTTTCCCACTGCAAACCGATCAGCACTGCTCTTTGTGGGGGAACTTGCTGTGTGCAAATTGGCTGCTGCATTTCCTAAATTATAGCAGCAACTGCACCTCACAAGCACATCCTAGGCTGTGAAGTGCTTTGGCAGGGCCCAAGGGTGTGAGCGGAGCTATATAAGTCAGTCTTCTTCCGAGATCAAAGATAATTGAAAACAAACAGCATTTTTGTTGGACAAACCAGTGAAGCAAAATGACCTTGTCTTTTTTTTCTCTTCTGCTTAATTGCAGACGCTTTGGGACAAAATGTGCAGCCTGCCAGCAGGGTATCCCCCCAACCCAGGTGGTGAGGAAAGCTCAGGACTTTGTCTATCACCTTCACTGCTTTTCCTGCATCATGTGTAACCGGCAGCTGGCTACAGGGGATGAATTCTATCTGATGGAGGATAGCCGACTGGTGTGTAAGGAGGACTATGAGACAGCTAAACAGAACGGTAAGCACTACACTGGTAAGGTATGTCAAGCAACATTGTGTAAGATGCTCATATTGCATTGCTTTTATCCACCTTGGCATATTATTCAACATTGTACTCCTGACGATGCTGAGATCTAGGCACAAACTTAATGTTCAAAATAAAAGCTTTTACCTTTACCATTAAAATACGCATCATGCTTCTTGAAGTTCTCCAACTGTTGCTGTCTAACGAATTGTACTTTTGAAAAGTACAATTATTAATGGCACGGTAGCACAGTGGTGAGCATTGCTGCCTCACAGCGCCAGGAACCCAGGTTCAATTCCCGGCTTGGGTCACTGTCGGTGTGGAGTCTGCACATTCTCCCCAGTATCTGCATGGGTTTCCTCAGGCTGCCACAGTCTGAAAAACGCGCTGATTTAGGTGCATTGGCCAGGCTAAGTTCTCCCTCAGTGTACCTGAACCGGTAGCGGAGTGTGGTGACGAGGGGATTTTCACAGTAACTTCATTGTAGTGTTAATGTAAGCCTACTTGTGACAATAATAAACTAAACTAAATTAAACTATTGGCCAGTGATATATCTGCGACTTTCTTCGGTTGAGCATGTTATGATCACAAAGGCCACAGCGCTGAAAAATGAACAGGATTCCCATGGCAAGCAACACAGGCGTTCTGCACTGGAGGTGGTGGAAGTCTGAAGACCTACACATTAGGACTCAAGTGTTCAGGGATGATGTTTCTTGAGATGAGATCTGCAACTGTCTCTCCCAAAAGCAATTTAGGCCGTGGGTCAATTGAACATTTCAATACTGCCATTGAAAAATCTTTTGGCCAAGCAATTAGGCAAGGGTACAACAGGTTATGGAACCACGGCAGGTAGATGGATTTGAGCCGCAGATCTGCCAATATCGAATTTGATGATGGAGCAAGTTGATTCCTTTGTAGTTCTTGGAGCAGCCTGTTTCAGACATTGGGGCCGATTTAAAAATTCCCGAAAGCGCCTGTGCTACCTCCTTAAATGAGTAGAGTTCGAGGCAAGTCTTTCCTGCTGATTGAATCAATAAGGGTGCCTGCAAACTTAAGGTGGTCTTGTTCTTGACTTAGAACCATAGAACCTTTACATTGCCAAAAGAAGCCATTCAGCCCATCGAGCCTGCATCACTCTCTGAGACATGATCCCGCCCAGCCCCTCCCAACCCATCTGTCCCCGTAACCTCACACATTTACTGTAGTTAATCCCCCTATCCCATCTTGGGACATGAGGCCAAAAGAGAAAATGCTGGAAAACCTCAGCAGATCCGGCAGCATCTGTAAGGAGAGAAAAGAGCTGATGTTTCGAGTCTGGACAACCCTTTGTCAAAGGGTGTGCAAAGATTTTTGGGATACTGAGGGGCAGTTTAGCAGGCCGAATCCACCTAACCTGCATGATGGGGCTTGGAAGGAAACTGGAGCACTCAGAGAAAACCCATGCAGACACGGAGAGAAGGTGTACACTTCATACAGACAAACACCCAGGGAAGGGAAATTGACACGAATTTCTCACCCCTTGCAGGAGGAAAACCTAGTTTCAAAAATACAACATACAAGGAACATGACCAAAACACACTGCCGGCCTATTAATTGTCCTGGTCATTATATTTAAAAAGATGGTAATTCTCTGACAGCTGACTCGTTGCTGAAATTTTCAGATCTAATGTCTTTCGCTGACCTGCAGTCCACCGATTGACTAATATTAATGAGATTAATGACAATTACTAATAACCTGTTGTACAGATAGTTATTAATAGGTCCCTGGAGCAAGTGTTGTGCACTGAGTAATATCGCAACACAAAATACAAATGTGCATTACATCACCTGAGCAAATCAATCAGCTCGCGAAGAAGGCACGATTTATGGTTATTGAGCAATCCTGCCTGTCAGCCGCATAATGAATTAACTCCTTCAGTCCTGTCATAGAATGACAACGCAAACCTGAAGAACATAGCCACCAGGCCGGTAACTTGTTTCCAGCAGAGTTTGCCTGTTCTAGAAGCCTCACCATTCTGCTAAGTGGAGAACGTATTAGAAATCTGGACACGTGTGACTCTCCATTTTCCAATATTCATTTTATGTGGTCGGAAAATCAGTGTGCGAGCTTTTCACCGGTGCTGCAAAACTGGATAATTTATTCGCTCTATGTCTCTTAATTTAACATTGTTGTGCATTGAAAATAGACAAGGTGAAACTGCTTTCTGTAATTCTGTAAACTAAGAGCTGAAAGAAGCTTGTGTGTCTGTGTGCGTGCCCGTGTGTGTGCCTGAGTGTCTGTCCTTGTGTGTGTGTGCTTGTGTGTGTGTGCGTGAGAGCGCACGTGTGTGTGTGTGTCTGTCTGTCTGTCTGTGTCTGTATGTGTGTCTGTGTGTGTGTGTGTCTATCTGTGTCTGCATGTGTGTCTATCTGTGTCTGTATGGGTGTGTGTCTGTGTGTGTGTGTGTGTGTGTGTATGTGTCTCTGTGTGTGCATAAGAATATAAACCAACTATCAAATGGTCTGATTGCATTAGGAATTCACTCCTGGCTCTGAAAACATCTGATTGATCCACTAATAGTTAATCTCCACTGATCAATTTATGGATACTTTATTGATCAGTGAGTGGCTTAATTTCCTTTCAGATATGAGTGAAGGCATAGTACCAAGCTATTTGTGTTGGTTTACAGATACTGGCAGATGAAAAGCATGCCTTATAGGTTATAGGGATAACTCATATGGAACTGGGCTCATTTGCCTTTACATTTTATATTTGCAATTGTTCTGGGCCACTGAAAGGTTACATTCAGACGTAACTACAGCACAGTGTTTGCACTGATGGCCTTGCCATGGGCTCCATGATGTTGTTTTTCTTTGTCTTATATATTGCTTGAGATGGGAACTTCAAAAGCCACAGAGAAACGCAGGAGGTTCTAGGTGAAAAGAGTCCATGATTCATCGTCTCCCATCCTGGTTATAATGATAGTGAAGTTATTGCCTAATCATTGCAATCAATCTCAACTAATTAGCCAACACCAGACCCACACATGAGGTGATGGAAACCCCTGTAGTGGAAGACTTTGGGAACCAAAGGCCGAAAGTCACCTACCATTTCCAATATGTCCCTTATCTTGTCTTAAATTACTTACAGCATAAAACATTATTTTCTGAAAGAAATCCATCTACTTTTTACTTTAATCAGCTTGGACAGTTCCGTAGCCAGGAGCTACTTAAAGTGAACATTAATCTGATAATATTTCACTAGCTTTTCACTCTGCTAACACAGCTGTACCTTACATATAGCTTGCAGCAGTGAAACACAACTTCACAAAAGCAATGGTGTGCACTCAACCAAGGGTTGTTACTGTTCTGATATCAGAATGGATATAAAAAGTGCAAATGAGATATTAAATAGTGTGTTTCCATTTCCCTCTGCTGATGTCTGTTGAGCTTTTGTTTTCATTTATTGCTTCAAAAACAGTGGCTGTTTTTGAATTAGGAAACCAATATTGCGACCACATGCAATCCCCAGCTTCCATGTGTCGTCAATGTGCCCAACAGGGCAACGCAACATGATTCCTCGCCGCCAGGTTAACCATCCAATTATGGAAAGTGAGCGGATTTCTAAGGTGGGAGGCCCAATAAGGGGGCTCCCCGCAGAAGAAGGCTAGCATACCCACTCAGAGAGGTTAATGGTACTGAGGCAAAAAGACAAGCATGAGTGCGCCTTAAAGTGGAGGCGCTCTTGGAAGCCTGCTGAAAATGTAAAAGTTAAAATGAAGAGGCCCACCGTTGTTAGGGCCATCAGTGTGGAGGGAGGATCCCTCCACAGGAATTTGGAGGATCCCTCCACAGGAATGGTTTTGGTCACAACAGTTGTCTTTTCATACTTGTCCCTCACTTGTTAGGCCAGTGGGGGAACCCACTGATGGCCTCCTGAGCCTGCCATGGGAAGGCATCCAAGTTGCTGCAGACCTCCACTCTCAGTTGGGAGGGGAGAAGGGAAAATGCTGTTGGCATTAAAAATGGCCTGTGGGGCCTTAATGTGTCTAATTGCCCAGTCACCTCTGTAAATGGGGTTACCAAGTTCCACTTTCCCAGAGGCAGAACAACAGCGTGGTGCCAGTCACTTAGGGTTTTAGACTTAATTCCTGGCCCCGCCTCTGTGGGACCAGGAAAATTCAACCCAATGTATTTAGCCTCAATGATATGGTCTGTTTTCCACCAATCTGGACAGATACACATCACACAGCTGGTAGAACATTAATATTCCAGTGCACATCTCACCATGGATCAGCTATCCCCCAGATATTTCATGCACAATGTGGTTCATAGAAAGCACAAGCTATCCTCTGGAAGCAAGTTTTTGTGGAGAGCGCGAATCTAAAATATTGGGAAAGTTGTCAAAATTGGAGGAAGTATTGGTTTTGACATTGGGTTAAACAGGTTTCTGTGTGACCGCTTGAATGTACAGCAGTGAGTATTCAGCACTCTCACAACAGTTGCTCAGTATATGTCAGAGCAGTTACAAAAAGAGAAGAGGAAACTCAGGAAGAAAAAAGTGCATCAATACTCTTCATCCAATATGAAAGGCAATGGGGTAAGACTAGTCTTCATCAGTAGCATAATATGGGGTGTCAGTAAATGGGAAGTGCATATTACACCATATCTGATATTCTTTTGTGTGAAAGCCAAAGGAATGTTCATGGAATCTCTTCTGTTCAGAAGGAGGCCATTCAGCCCATTGAACGTACACCGATAACAATCTCACTTGTAACCCTGATAACTTACCCTACTAATCCCCCTGACACTAAGGGGCAATTTAGCATGGCCAATCCACCTAATTTGCACATCTTTGGAGTGTGGGAGGAAACCAGAGCACTGGAGGAAACCCACATAGACAAGGGGAGAATACGCAAACTCCACACAGACAATGACCCAAGGCCGGAATTGAACCTGGGTCTCTGGCGCTGTGAGGAAGTAGTGCTAACCACTGTGCCATCATGCCACCCTCAATGCTTCTTGCTGCTGTACAATTAGAGTTTGGGCTTTATCTCTAATACTGTTTCATCAATGTTCATAGGCAGACTGCATTTCTTATGAACTAAGCTGTTCCTTTTTGCCCTACCATTAATGGAGTTGTTGACTTCTGATCATATGTTGTTGAATTTGTCAAGTAACTTTGCATCGTCTCACAAGGTAGAAGCCGGCATGTGTCCAAAGTAAATCAGTATATAGAAACAACAACATCCAACAATGGCTGACCTTGGGCAATATTTCTAGGCTGGACCTGCCATAGACCATGAAGCTGCTGAGCTGCTTTACCTCCTTAGAACAAAAAAAAGGTTCTGAAATCTTTGTAACTTGCTTCAGAAAATCCTTTAAACATAGTAGGGGTAAATGTATTTACATGACACTTTCTATACAGATGGTGTTAATTCTCTGGGTGCAGACGGTGCTGGCAGCCACCACCTGCACTACTCATGTTGGTTTCTATGTTGATATCATTGCCAAAATCCATGTAGGCTGGGCAGGTGGCGAGTGCAGCGGGCCTGTACCCCAGGAATTGACATTGTCTACATAGCACTGCTGAAAGTGACATCACTTAAGTAAATTTCTCCTCAATGCTTCACTAAGCCATACAAAGAGTTTCTGAATCTTGTATGGTTAAACATTGTGTTTATTGATAACACATAACATACATATTGGGTCTGTGGCTATGAGCTACCTCATGTTCTACACAGATCTCTATCCAGTCCATAACTGACCCTCATCTTAGATTATGTAAACTTTTTATATCATCACTGTTTCCCAGTCCCATATTAACCCTTGCTATGTCAGGCATCCTTATATTACAATGGCCTTTGGTGCTGTTTTTATCTCAGAATAATTTATTCTCTAATGGAGTTTCCATTCCACAAGCCTTGTAAAAGGTGGATGGAACAGAAGACTATGGACTACCAGAACCTATCAGGAACAAGAATAGGTCAAATTGCCTCTGGGGCCTATTCAGGCATTCCATTAGATCACGCCTGATTCATATCCATAACTCCATCTATCCAGGTTGATTTTGATGTGTGTTATAAAAGAGTTGGGCTTTTTTAAAATTCATTTATGGGATGTGGGCATCACTGGCTGGGCCAACATTTATTGCTCATCCCTAATTGCCCTTGAACTCAGTGCACATACTTTGACAAATGGTAGATATCCACACACTTCCACCAGTGTAGATACATAAAAGTAACTCACTCTTAAAACATATTTTAAACAGAAGACATTCGTATTAGTTAACATTTCAGTTACAAGTTTGTTTGCTTTTGTGGGCTGTATAGTATATGAAGATTGCTTCTTTAATGATATTAGATAAATTCAAAATCAAAGCTTACAAAGGAAAATTGACGATCTGTTGACATCCCATTACATTTTTGCAAGGAAATACTTGGACACGATTATAAGTTATACAACACTAACATTATATATTGTACATTTGACTTGACTTGGCTATGCCAATACACATTTAGTCAATCTCTCTAGTTCTACATTCCAGAAAATTTAGGTCATGAAAGCTTGCTACCTGTGTCTTATTGCATATTAAGTCTTGCTTACACATCTCCTCTGTACTTGCTAACCTACATAGTCTCCTGATCCCTTAATTTTAAAATTTTCATCTTTTTTTCAAATTTCTCCATGGCATCACGCCTCCCTATCTCAAGAACCTCCTCCAGCCCCATAGCCCTCAGAAATCTTTGCTCTGAGTAAGCTCTCATCGTTTGAACGTTCCTGATTTCAATCACTCCACCATTTCTGGCCATGCCTTCATTTGCCAAGGCTTTAGACTCAGGAACATCCTTCCTAAACCTTTCTATCTTTCCATCTGTCCTTCCTGCTTTAAGAGGCAGTTTAAAACCTACCTCTTTAACCAAGGTTTTGGTCATCTAAACTCTTCTCTCCTTATGTAGCTTTGTGTAAAATTTTGTATTCACTCCTTTAAAATGTTTTATCATGCTAAAAGCACAGTGCAGATTGTGTTGTGACTATAACATAATCCAGAACCCTTATTTTTGTCACACTAACTCAGTCACATGTTTGTATCTGTGGTTTAAGTTCTCATAAGAACTTGTTGTCTGACAGATGCTGATGCAGAGGCTGGAGCAAAGAGACCTCGTACTACTATTACGGCCAAGCAATTGGAAACATTGAAGAATGCATACAAAACCTCCCCAAAACCAGCTCGCCATGTAAGGGAACAGCTGTCCTCGGAGACAGGGCTTGACATGAGGGTTGTTCAGGTAAAAAAAAAACTTGTGGGAAGTAATTTTGCTTGTTTTAATCTTATTTACAATTTCACTTTAAAAAATACTACTTGCCATAATTCACCCAGTGTCTAGTTTTCACTACACAGAAGATCAGAATGAAAAAGATCAGAATGAAAAATAGAACGTAGAAAAACTATAGCACAATACAGGCCCTTCAGCCCACAATGTTGTGCCGAACATGTCCCTCCCTTAGAGATTACTAGGCTTAACTATAACCCTCTGTCTTACTAAGTTCCATGTACTTATCTAAAAATCTCTTAAAATACCCTATCGAATCCGCCTTCACCACCATTGCCGGCAGTCCATTCCATGCACCCATCACTCTCTGAGTGAAAAACTTACCCCTGACATCTCCTGTAGAAGCAGCATAAGTTGCAGCTTAAATGCAATTGCAGTGAGCCATGATGTCACAATGGTGGGTAGTGTAGACTTCAAAATAGCAGTGAGTGCTGACATCACAGAGGCAGTGAGTGTTGACATCACAAAAGCAGTGAGTGCTGACATCACAAAGGCAGTGTGTGCTGACATCACAGAGGCAGTGAGTACTGGCATCACAAAAGCAGTGAGTACTGGCATCACAAAAGCAGTGAGTGCTGACATCACAGAGGCAGTGAGTGCTGGCATCACAAAAGCAGTGAGTGCTGACATCACAAAGGCAGTGAGTACTGGCATCACAAAAGCAGTGAGTGCTGACCTCACAGAGGCAGTGAGTGCTGACCTCACAAAGGCAGTGTGTGTTGACATCACAAAGGCAGTGAGTGCTGACATCACAGAGGCAGAGAGTGCTGGCGTCATACTAGCAATGAGTGATGATGTCACTCATGAGTGATGATGTATTGAGCAGAGCAATGTGTTGAATCAGTTAACTCCTTCAGTCCTAACATGAATGAATGTTGTTTTCAGGATAGGAGGAATAAAGATGCGGGCACTGGAAAATTAAGCCATTTTGTTTCACATATGCTTTTACTTATTATGACATGCTAGACTGGCACTTGTGAAAAATAATCTTCATTTGCTAATAACTATCTACTAAAACATTTCTTTGAGTATCATAACTATCCAAATAAATTAAGCAGTGATTTTGAGCATATCAGTTTAATAGCCTCACAGTTGTGTGTATTTGGATGTAACGTGGTTGAGTTCTTCAGTTTAGGCAATCCATACTCTAAAATTATTCAGGCTGTAACTGAATCTAAACTAGAACAATGATGGCCCAGATCAGGCACATTCTTTGGGTATTACAGTAAAAGTTCTGTGTTCCATGATACATGATTCATGTTATGAGGTTTATTCAATGCCACCTGCCATTGTATCCCTACATGAATATTATTGGATGTTATTGATTCCTTCTCCATAGAATACCTCCCAATGATGCATTTTGCTATAATTTATCATTTAAAATTGAGTTTTGTGTATTTAGGATTCAGATGAACATTGTGGTGAACAGGAGGAAATGGATTGTAGCAACCCGAATGGTTCTGTTGTGAATGTTGCTGTCCAGTGCTGAAATCATGCATTTAAAATGAAAAAAATCCCAGGCTTGATATGTGCTGAGTTATCTGGTTTGAGCTGCTGTGGTTGCAACAGTGCCACATCTGAACGTTGCACTCCTGGACCACAGAGGGACAAATTCAACCACAGCTTTCACAACAAACCAATCACCAGTGCCTCCAATGCAGTGAGAATATTGAGTGAGGACATCGATTGTAATCAGTCCATTGTAAGATTGAATGCCAAAATTCATTGTTCAGTCTCCTACATAAAAGGCAGTCACTTTGATAAGGTACTGGTGGATGTCAATGGGGCCTAATCCTAGGATAAATTAGGAGAATAAGTGAGAAAACTGAGGAAAGAATTAGCAAAAAATAAATATGGCATTTAGATGTTATGAGGAACTGTGGGGAACAGAGATGCTTTCCTTTATAAGTCCAACATGCTGCACCAGGCATTGGTAAGACATTGCCTCCTTGTGGTAAATTCTGTGTCTTGAAGTTGGTCAAAGCTTCTGCAATGGAAAGGGGAAGTAAATTGGAGGCTGATGTAGCTCAATCTCAGTCAGGAAATGACTGAAACCATGAGGCCTGGAAGATCATAGAATAATAGAATCCCTCACTGCAGAGGGAAGTCATTCAGCCCATCGAGTCTGCACTGACCACAAACCCACCCAGGCCCTATCCCCATAACCCCATTAGTTTACCCTAGCTAGTCCCCCGACACTAAGGGGCAATTTGACATGGCCAATCCACATAACCTGCACATCTTTGGACTGGGGGAGGAAACCGGTGCACCTGGAGGAAACCTGTGGAGACACGGGGAGAATGTGCAAACTCCACACAGACAGTGACCCAAGCCGGGAACCGAACCTGGTCTCTGGCACTATGAGGCAGCAGTGCTAACCACTGTGCCACCATGCCACCCCTAAGGAGCCCTCAATAGGCCTCAATAAGCCAAATCCAAATAACAATCGCTGCCTCTTCCCCTACAGCCCCTCGTTCCTATCATTTTCTTCTTTTAATATGGAAGCCAGGACAGTATTTAAAATGCTACAGCTCAGTGACTGATCCTATCACTGGCTTGTCTTCCTGAATTGAAGAGCCTAATGGCCTGTCTGGGAACCAGTAAAGCATCTTTCATTGGAACAGTTACTAACATTGAAAATTGAACATCAAATAGCTGATTTTGAATTCTATTTTCTTTCTGTCCATTGATCATCTTCTTCATGTCCTGCTACATCTTCCCCTGCCATGATTTAATGAAAGACCTGGCTCAGGAGTTCAAGACTGACGTGGCTGTGGTAGTAGAGGACACTCTAAGAGATGTGTCATCATTTGGGATTGGTCAGTGCCTGAGGTGATGGAGCCACAGCCAATTAGGACATGCTTCACTGGTTCCTGGTGGAAGAGATTCCTCGGGATCATTAGGCAACTCAAGTATCTTCACCTGTAGAAGTCTTGAGCAGTCAGCAAGGTGGCATCTGTCAGGGTAACAGTCTAGGGGTTAGACAGTATGTAAGAAATGATCCCTTGACTTGAGTCCATGATAGGCTTTTCAGTGAATTTTAATCAACAGTGATTCACACTTCAGACCTGAGCTGAGATCCAGCTCCTGCTCCATGCCTACTGTATATGCCCTGAAAATTCATCATGAATCACATAATCTATGATAATCAGTTGATTAAGGATGCCTTTTTGAATTTCCAAATAAAATGTTAAAATTTGGCATTCAGCCCCAAAAGTATCAGGATATACAAAATTATTTGTGCAGTACACCTGATATTCAATTGACCATTAGAACCACATAGATACAATCTGCTTTCAGGTTATAAAACAAAGTACAGTTAAAGGTTGATACATGGACCACTGCGTTTTGTTTAACACAATGCTACAATATCTTAGCTAGAGTGGAATGGGTGTAAATAAATGAAATTCTTTAAACTTCATTCAGGTTTGGTTCCAGAACAGAAGAGCCAAGGAGAAGCGGTTGAAGAAGGACGCAGGCAGGCACAGATGGGGACAGTATTACAAGAACGTGAAGAGAAGTCGTGGAGGGGCAAAGAGTGGGAAAGAAAGCTCGGTGGAGGAAGGGGGTCTCAGCGACAGTGAGCTGAGTTTCAGAGGTGAGTAAGCCCCATTGATACCATTGTATTTGACTGGCTTTGTAGCCTTTTTGCCCAAGTGGTTGATTGAGGATCAAGAGCAATCCCTTGCAGTCATGGTTAAGGATGTCAGCAGGAACTCTGCAGACACAGCGACAGCAACAGATGCAATGAGGTCCCCATTATTGCAGAGATTGTCACTGAGAAGACTTCAGGAATTCTCAAGTCTTGTTTCATTTCCCTGGAGACACCCAGTGAAGACCTGTAATCCCAGAAGAGTCTCAAATCCATGAAAGCTCCTCCACCACCTAAAAGGCAAAAGTCAAAAATGTGATGGAGTTCTCCATTCTCCTGATGGGCAACAACTTAAGAAGCTCAGCAGTTTCCAGCACAATGCAGTCTGCTTGATCAGCGCCTTTTAGCCTGCGTATTCATTTCCTCCCCCATCAATGCTCCATGAGTGCATTATCTACAGCAGTCCTGGCCAAGTATCTCCCAAACCCGACACCACAAGCACCTGAAAGTACAGAACTGGTTGACTCTTGGGAAGACTATTACCTCCAAGTTCCTCTCCAGCCACACACCGTTCTGACTTGGATATCATTTCTGAATCAAGATCTTTGTTCTGGATGGCGTGGAGTTTTTGAGTATTATTGGAGCTGCACCTATCCAGTACCCAATTTGTAATTATATCACTCTCTTACAAATTGACACCACTTGCGCAAGGATATTTTGGCCTTGGAGGGAGTGCAGAGGAGGTTCACTAGGCTGATACCAGAGATGAGGGGGTTGGACTATGAAGGAGACTAAATAGACTGGGTCTGTACTCGTTGGAGTTTAGAAGGATGAGGGGGGATCTTATAGAGACGTGTAAGATAATGAAAGGAATGGATAGGGTAGAGGTAGAGAGATTCTTCCCACTTAGAAAGGACAGCAGGACTAGAGGGCACAGCCTCAAGATAAGGGGGGTGCCGTTTAGAACGGAGTTGAGGAGGAACTTCTTCACTCAAAGGGTGGTGAATCTCTGGAATTCTCTGCCCGTTGAAGTGGTGGAGGCTACCTCGCTAAATATATTTAAGTCACGGGTAGATAGGTTTTTGGTAGGCAAGGGAATTAAGGGTTATGGGGAGAAAGCAGGAAAGTGGAACTGAGCCACTTCAGATCAGCCATGATCTTATTGAATGGCGGGGCAGGCTCGAGGGGCTAGATGGCCTACTCCTGCTCCTATTTCTTATGTTCTTATGTCCTTATGTTCCGAGCTCTGTTTCAAAATAATGCATTTTGTTTTACACCGGTTAAACAGCCTAGTGGAAAACACAATAACAACCTGTTTCACAATAGTAAAACATTCTCCTTATATAGTAACACAGTGTGTAACACTGAGTCCTTAATTGCTTAGTAATAACAATCCCGTTAATGCAGTGTTATACAAAGATATAATACATCTGCTTGTAATATTATACAATATACTGGGGATTATTTGAGCCAAAGAGTGAAAGGAATGCAATACTAAAAAGGGTGGCATGGTGGCACAGTGGACAGCACTGCCTCAGAGTGCCAGCGACCCGGCTTCAATTCCCAGCTTGGGTCACTGTCTGTGTGGAGTTTGCACTTTTTCCCCATGTCTTTCTGAGTTTCCTCCAGGTGCTCTGGTTCCCTCCCAGAGCCCAAAGATGTATAGGTTAGGTGGATTAGCCATACTAAATTGCCCCTTAATGTCAGGGTGACTAGCTAGGGTAAATGTATAGGTTATGGGGATAGGGCCTGGTTGGGATTGTGGTTGGTGCAGACTTGATGGGCTGAATGGCCTCCTGCATTGCAGGGATTCTACGAGTCTATAAGGCACACTTGTTTAAACATCTGGATTCAGAATTCAATCTTAGTTCTAATTGCTAATGATCACAATGTGAATTTATCTGGAGTGGCTAAAGCCTAAAACCTGCAGGTTTAGCACTCAAGTGCTGATTACATGTAATGTTTGTGGCATAAAATATTTAAGCTTACCACACCCACTTGCACTGAAGGTGTGGAGGATACAGGGAACAAGGGAGAGAGCACGTAAGTTTTCTGATATGGCATGGAAGTCAAGTAATGTCCTGTACCTGAACCGGAGAAAGGACATTACCTTGCCTTCCTTTTCCTGTCTTTCTGGCCTCATCTCTTCCTGCCAGTCCTTCTTTATCAGACCCAGAGTGACCCATAGCAAGATGCTGCTGCCCAAGCATTCCATTTCTCCTGGTGACTCCTATAAGTTAGCTGTTAAGTTTAAAGTTTATTTATAGTGTCTCAAGTAAGCTTACATTAACACTGCAATGAAGTTACTGTGAAAATCTCACAGTCGCCACACTTCGGCACCCGTTCGGGTACACTAAGGGAAAATTTAACGTGGCCAATTCACTAAGTAGCTCAGCTTTGAGACTATGGGGGAAAAACAGGAGCACTGGAGGAAACGCACACAGACACAGGGAGAATGTGCAGGCTCCGCACAGAAATTGCTCCAAGCCAGGTATTGAACCTGAATGCTATGAGACAGCAGTGCTAATCGCTGTGCCTCCTTGCCGCCCCTAGAATGGCATAGCACTCGTTCTTCCAAGTGGCTTATAGTTAGAAGCTTCCTGCATTTAGTGATGCATGAGGCAGACAAAGCACATGTGGCTCCTTTCCCAGGACAGCACCTCGCACTAGGTGTCTGTTTCCACACCTGTCTTTTCCAGGAACACTAACCTGTTACCAGAGGTTAAGGTTTGGGCGCCACTCGACATCAAGCATCGCTGGCCAGGAGTGGCTCTTACCACTTGCTGTCGGCATATTGAAATGATTATGAATGCACCTTCCATGGCCATCAAGTCCTGGAGTGGGATTCAAACCCAGAGATTCTGGCTCAGAGGCAGGGCCACTGCGCCAAAACATTCTCAGGTGAAATCTTCAGAGAACTTCAGTTAGGGCAAGTGCTAGCAATGAAAATATTGTGCAGCCTCTTCAGTAAGAGTCAGTCAGCACTTTAGGTGACAATCAGCCATTTAATGAGTCCTTGGGTGACTGTTCCCAATGCAGGCTCTGACTCCTTTCCCTGGATGGCATCCTGCACTAAGTACTGGCTAAACTGACATTGCATCTTCAGCCCCATCTTAGAAGCTCTCTTGTGCCTGATGTATTTGATGAAAGTTGCCCTTGTTATATGGTTCTAAGGCATAAACCTTAAATTAGAATTGAGCCATATCCCTCCTGTTTAAATTAGCTAATCTATTGTGCATCTTCCTGATTATTTTATGTAATGCACGTTGTGTGTTAAAGGATTATCGTTTAACATACAGCATATACAAGAATTAAAAGGAGATACAATTACAATGATAGCCTTCAGCAGTTAATCTGCCTTTCACCACATGCGATGAAATTGTCTTCTAAAGGCAGGGTTCATTTTTTCAAGTGCAATATTAGCCAAAAGCACTAATTATTTTGTTTGTCCTGTATTCCAGATGATCAGATCCTCTCTGAATTGGGTCACACTAATGGAATTTACAGTGGTGTGAGTGAGATGACGGGCAGACAGTTGCTGAATGGCAGTTTCAGTGTCGATGGCATCGGGCAACAGTACCATGACCTGAGAGCTAGCAGCCCCTACGGAATCCCTCAGTCCCCATCGTCTATAGCCTCTGCCCCTTCACACACCCCCTTACTGAACAGCCTTGGCTATATTGACAATAATTTGGGGATTATAGCACAAGGAGGACAGGGAATGAGCCATGCCCTGAGAATGATGACAGGCGGTCCTACTTCTGATATCTCCACAGGCAGCAGTGCTGGTTACCCAGACTTTCCAACAAGTCCTGCCTCGTGGCTCGATGACATGGATCATCCTCAGTTTTAACACACCATACCGCGAGTCTGAGATCCAACTGGAGACGTCCAGAAGAGGACTCGTAGCCACAGCAGCTGCAGGACTTTTGAAGACAAGCAATGTATGTGTTTACAGCTTTGGCTTCCTCGCTCTGTGGAAGTGAATCCAGCTCAAATACAGCACAGAGATCTAAGGACCGAACCACCGGTCTGGAACAAGCACCTACCTAAGTGGACCTTCATAATGCTTGCAAGTGAAGGCCAAAGTATGCAATTTGGTGGCGTTTTATTGACTGAGATGTCAAACCAGATGGAAACAAGTCGGTGGGTCGAGGAGGAGGCAACAATGTCATATGCTGATCATAAAAGAGACACCAGACCTTGAGATAGCCTTACTGTAGGCTGGATATCACTATCATTGAAATTTAAACCTACAAGTAAAATGGCAAGTGGTAGAGTTGGTTGAGACAGTCTGTGTAAAATAAGTTGTAGAAACAAAAGTTCTGTCGCACAACTCGGATTTACTTCCAAAAGATATTTATTTTACTGAGAATATGGGATGTAACCCAGGAGCATAACTTTATTCTTAGAGCTAGATGGGATGTCCAGTCTCTGGAGTTGCTAGTTACAGATACATTGTGTGTGCTGGAAAAGAGAGGAGAACATTTTAAACTTGCCGCTCTGTATGCACTGTTAGGTTTGCATCTCCATACCATGTCTTTCACTCGTCATAGGAATAGGGGTTGGGTAATTCAACCCTTCAAGCCATCTATCCGCCCTGGGTTCTGTAATTCTTAATAACCTTGCCTAACAAGGACATTAAGGGAATTGGATTCTGCTCCAAGCTGATAATGCGTGGCCAATGAAGCACACAGCTGTAAATCACAGCTGTTACACATAGGGGCACCATGATTATGCACGGAGAACCCCACGTGATCTGGAATTTTCCCGTCAATCTTTTGAGATTTTGGGGATCGTTCATTGTTTGGCAAGCAAATTCAAATGGCTGTGCACAAAAATGTTTTGTCTGCAGATCCTCATTTATACATTTCCTCATGCAAAAGAAACCCTAAATGAACACACAGCTGTTGCAGGCTGGTAGAGATTCAGAAACCCTCAATTGCTGAAAGATTCCCCTTTGCCTCCAACCTCCCAAAAGTCCCTTACTTAAATCTGCACAGCTAAGCTGCACAATCTCGGTCTTATAAATGCCCTTCAGCTTTGATCGGCTGTGTTTAAATCTATTAGGAAGGACAGTCTCTCTATGGCTTTCCTCTCATTTTTGCTTGCTGGTGTATGTTTTGTTTTCCTCTCTGGTATAAAGAAAGCTTTGTAAGACACTGTACTTTACTCAATTTATATTCTCCAATTGTAGATGGTGCTGTTGGAAAAGTTTTGCCCCTTATGTTTGTGCCATTTTAGGCCACCGAGATGGACAACCAGCTGAATGCCACTTGCATTTCATACATAATGGAGATCTTCCTTGTTGGTCAACCCAGATATGGTACAGTCTTAAAACTTGACAGTGTTTATTTCATATCATTTCACTGATAGAAGAAAATGGTCTGACATTAAGACAATCTGGCCCTGATGCAAGTTGTACTGATTGCTTTTGTAACAACACAGCTATTGGCAGTATAGGGGAAAAAGGTGAAAGGTCAGTTACTTGTATACTATAGTCGATTCCTGATGAATACAAACCAGTTTGCTACATTAGAAATTTTATTAGTTCCCATTTTTTTATGAAAAGCCAGTTTGCATATCTTAGATCCTCGTGCCATTTAATCACTAATCCAACAGTCCATTTGAAACGATAAAAACAAAGCAATTTAAAAATAAAATACTTTGCAACATGACTTCAAAGCTGTACTAGCCCAGTAGAGAAATTAGCACTTTGTTCAGCATAAAAGATGCATATCTGATGAACATTTAACGCGACAATTGGGAAGCAGTTTTGATATGCGCAGGAATACACACTACATCATAAGCAAATAGGATATATGATTCCTTGGAATTTAACACAGACAAGGTGAATCGTTCAGCTGTTTGGAAATCTACATGGTGAAAGTCAATGGAAAGTGGTTTAGTCTTTTGAAATTTTTTAGAGTGGGTGTGAATGGGAGCTGGTGCAATACATTGGAAATCTATACAATGGGAGTGAACAGTTCTTCCAACACTGAAGCAAGAGTCTTGTCGACCATGCCATCTCCTCACCTACTTTAACTCCTGGATGCAAATGGAAAGTTTGGTTGATTGCAATTCTAACCAATTGGAGTGAATGAGAGGGGTCTATTGAAATCCTATGCAGTGGTAATGAATGGGAAGAGCCTCTGGTCCATCGCACTGTTACACAATGTGAGTGAAGGGAAAGCCCATTGAAATTCCATGCATGGTTTACATTTTTGCTTGCACAAGGTGTGCCGAGCTGATTGCAGGAAGTCATCTCAGACTAGTTTGAGCATATAGCATAGTGCTGGCCCTGGAGTACCTTCGCCATTCTATGGTAACAATGATCTGCGGACCGAGGGTGAAACATGAAGCAAATTTGCTATATCTGTGAGCAAAATATGCATGGTTTTACCTGACTGGTAAAATGCTGACCTATAAATCGCCAGCTTCTTATTTGCTGCCAACCAAACTAATTGCCTAACTTTCAGGGTATGTTTCAATTGACCAGACAATCTAAGTGGAGTCACCGTCAAAACATAAGGCTTTATGATTGCCTTCTGAAGCCCACATTCTAGATTATGAATCCCAAAATAACTCTATCAGTAATATGAAGGGAAGTACATTGAGTCCAGCATTATCAACAGTCAAAGTAGTGAACAATAATAAGACCATCAAAGTCACTCAAGGGCAACTTCTGAAGCTAAGTTTCTCAATTCCTGGCATGGTAGCACTGTGGTCAGCACTGCTGCCTCACAGGTACCCAGATTCAATTCTGACCTTGGGTGACTGTGTGGAGTTTGCACATTCTCCCCATGTCTGTGTGGGTTTCCTCCGGGTGCTCCAGTTTCCTGCTACACTCCAAAGTTGTGCAGGTTAGGTTGATCGGCCATGGTAATTTTCCCCTTTTTGTCAGGGGAATTAGTAGGGTAAATATGTGGAATAATGGGGATGGGGAATTGGTGGGGTTGTTGTCGGTGCAGACTTGATGAGCTGAGTGGCCTCCTTCTGAACTGTAGGGATTCTATGATTTCATATTAACAGAGAATTTGCAATTTTGTTTGACCAATGATCACTTCCACTCATTTCCTCCTTACCTGCATCTATCAGTTCTTTTCAGACTATGAAATTTCAGCTCTAGTGATACCACAGTTCTAACAGTTGGTTTTTATGAGGTTCAGTTTCAGAAACATGCTTCTTGAGTTGTAATCAGTATACTGGAACCTTGACAGCTGTTTCCCTTGGAGAGGTTACGGATAGTCAGTGAGACCATAGGATTAATGTGAAAATTGATGTGAAATGCCTTTGCTGGTTTAACCCTTCATCCTGCAACTGAAGCTTAATTGGGGAAACAAAAGACCAACTTATTTTTAGTAAAATTCAATTATTGGACAATGTTAGACTGGTTTTGTACATATTGCTATTTAGGCTTTATTTGTTTTAGATGGGTTCATGCTTGTAATAATGCAGGGAGAATGTGAATATAAGTCCATGTAGCATTCATACAGGAAAAAGAGTTACAATAGAAATGAGCAATTGGTTTCTTATTAGTCAAATGTTCTTTAGCCGGTCAGCTCAAAGTCTCCAGTGATTCAATGGTCAAGTGCCAACAATTGCTCAATTTGAAAAGCCAACCATCAGTACACCTATATGGTGTACCCTTTCATGTGTTTTATAGATAATTTTTGCACTAAAGTAGAATTATATTTACATTGGTGGTTGTGTGATTATCAAATTGTTTGATCCATCTCAGTTTATTGTAATCAGCCTAAAAACATGTTGAACTAGGGGGCTAGAAAATGGGCATGGGCCCCAAAGCAAGTCAGCATAACAACCTCGGGGCCCACTATCTGATTCAAGCAGGCTACCCCCACAGTCAGATTTTTTATTTTGAGAGAGGGTGTAATTTGGGCAAGATATCTCTGTTCCAAATTGATCCCCTGGACTTTGTCTTGGTATTTAATGGGGTAAGCAGAGAGTAACATGGTGGAACACAGGATAGAACACCCACTGATTACTACAGCGCAGAACAAAGCCCTCACCATTCCTACAAGAGTAGAGGGTTCTCCAGTAACTGCAGAGGCAACCAGGTCACTCCTGGATAACTTGAGTGCAAGTCAAGATCACCTCCAGGTTGCGCATGGATTATATAATAGGGAAAAAGACAGGATAAGAAATATCTTTGACGAAATCAGAATAAAAGCTGACAGTTTGATTTTCATTTGGAAAGGCTGTATCCCAAACTATTGATGCATCAAGATACATGACGGTCATGGGGAAAAGTATTGCTTTCTCAACTTTGTGAAGTTTCTCAATGTATGTATTAATACACGCACAAACCCATTTTAAAACTGAAAGGGTAAGTTAAAATGTATAATTCTATGAATGTTTTTTTCCCTTGATGCACTTTTGATGCATCTCCAACCACCCCTCACCCCCTTATTGATGGTGACCAATGAATGGTCCAGAGACTCACAATGTTGGTTGGTAGCAATATTATTTGACCAATATTATTGGTGTGTCTTGGTAAGAAGTCTGATTTGAGTGTCCTTAGTCAAGTATACCAATCCTTTCCCCACTGAGTCCCATAGAGCTAATTTACCTGGCAGATCTGAGACTTAGACAGCACTAAGGCGGGATCTTCCAACTATTTCCAACTAGCCGAAAATGACAATCACCTCAAGCAAAAAAAAACTGGTCGTCTACATTTTTCGCTTCTCAAACTATTCAAGATACAGTCGTGAACTCTTGCCTTCTATTTTAATTAAGGCAACAAAACTAAAGTAAGATGTTAACACTAGATTTACACCTGAATTTTTTGGTTTTCCTTTCTATCATCATGTTTTTAATTCTCTACTTATAGGTGGGAGAAAAACAAGTCAAAATTTGTATGCAGCTCATAAATCTGCAGAATCAATAATTAGGATCGCTGATCCCTTAGTATCTCCTCCATAGCCCTTCACTCAGCTATATCCTATGAGTTCTTATTTAAAAGGCTGACCAGCAGAACAGCTACATACATTTGCATGGGCAGGACCATCTAATCTGACAATTCCTGTACTACAGGGAGACATCTCCTCTAGGATGATCTGTGGGCAGCTCTGACGAAGGTTGAGGCGTCTACAGCCATCGACTGTAGCAGGAAGAATTCAGTTGTCTTGTCCTTAAAAACAGGAAGTGGACTGGAAATAATAAAACTTTGTCATCATTTATGTGCCATTTAGTAATTTATCCTCGAGGATAAAATAATGTAGCTGGTGCCATAATGAGGGTGCTGATACCTTACATCACTGAAGGAGTTAGGCATGAAGAGGTGCCAAGAGGCAACAAATATATTTCCATAAAAGGAGATGGAAAAGGAAAGGAAGATTCTCTGGGTCAGTTTTGCTGAGTAACTCTTGGTTTTTGATACAAACAAGTTTCTCACAGAATAACCAGAGCTTGAGGAGTTTGGGGGGGTGGCGGGTGGGTGCAGGGGGTATTATTAATTTGAAAATAGCTCTCCCCTGGACTACAAAGTATGCAAGTTTCCTGAAGAGATGTATTTTAATAACCAAACTTGAAACTAATGCAGACAAGCAGATTAAGAGAAAACTAGCAAAGTACTCAACTAAAAATTATCTTCTGTTTATTTAACCAAAGCAAAAGTATATTCCCTAAATAAGATTATATTTGAGGATTTGACAACCAATTGGGATTCTGCATATTAATGCCCTCGTAACAATCACAACTGTACTGTGTGTGAAATGCTTTAAGATGTTTTGGGGAACTGTGGTAGTTTTGTTATCAGTGCAAGTCCTATTGTTATTCGCATCATATCTCTGCTGGGTTGTGATGAGAATTGTACCCAAGAATCCAGATTCACCATAATAAAGTGGCTGCGACCAGCTTCTGTTTGACCATTAATGGTTTTGAGTCTCCTCTTGCACCTTTGAACGGTGGAAGCTGCACCAACTATGATTATTGTTTGATACGTTTTCAGAATTAGGCATGTGAGGATGTTTGTGCAGATGCAGGGTGTGTGCGCATTTGCTCACCTGTTTGGCTGTGTTAGAAAATATCCTCAGCTGCACATCTCGATGGTCCCTAAAGTCACACATCATTTGTCTTGTAGCCATTGTTTCAGATTATTAACATTTGTAAATTTTGTACAGCTTAACAGTGCAGTAATGTTTGCGAATTTTGTTTCACTGTAACTATTTATTGCCATGTGTCTTTGCAAAAAAAAAGTGGTGATTTAATTTGTATATGCCTCCTGTGAATTTGGCATGAAACCTGTACGAAGAAATCTACTTAAAATAAACTTCAAAAGAGTTTATGACTATGTGTGGCATTCTTCCGTAATAATGACCTGGTTTCATTCAGTGAAAGCTACCATTTGGTGTGAAGTCACAGCCGGTAAATAAACATCTAGAGATATTATTTTGATTCTGTTATCTAGTACTGTACGGGCGCATTTGTTATTGTAATTGTGAATTCTAATTGCTAACTGTTTATTTTGGCCAAACACAGTTGTACAGCAATTTCCGACACTACATTCAGAGATACTTTGATACATGTACTTATACAGATTATGGGCTTCTTGTCAACACAGGTTCATTCAATTATAAAGTAGTTGTACCAAACAGCAACTTCTTTTTGTCTTTGTACCATTTCAAACAGTTAGCTGCACAGAAGTATCGCCTTTGTAATGTTTTCTCAAATATTTTGAGAAGTGGCACAGCAGCACGGTGGTAGAGTGGTTAGCACTGCTGCCTCACCTGGGTTCAATTCCAGGCTTGGATCACTGTCTGAATGAAGTCTGCACATTCTCCCAGTGTCTGTGTGGGTTTCCTCTGGGTGCTCCAGTTTCTCCCATAGTCCGAAGAAGGGCTGGTTAGGTGCATTGGCCATGCTAAATTCTCCCTCTGTGTACCCGAACGGATACTGGAGTGCGATGGCAATGGGAATTTCACAGTAACTTCATTGCAGTGTTAATGCAAGCCTACTTGTGACAATAAATATGTTTTTCTGAGATTGCTGTACATTTTTGATTGGCCATCCCAGAACAGCAACTAATTCTGAAAAGAAGTCCCTGTGCAAATGATAACAAAATTACTACACAGTAGTAGAATGATCTGATATAACAGGGTAGCGATGAGAAAGTTGACAATTAACATAAAGAAGAATCAAGTGCTCAATATGGACAATATTTCTGTTCATGAGATTTGAGCATTGAAGACCATTTGGTTCCCTATCCCTAATTTCTCTTGTTTTGTTTTTATTCATTCATGGGGCATGGGTGTCATTGCCTGGGCCAGCATTTATTGCCCATCCCTAGTTGCCCAAGAGCAGTTAAGAGTCAACCACATTGCTATGGTTCTGGAATCATGTATAGTCCAGGCCAGGTAAGGACAACAGATTTCCTTCCCTAAAGGACATCAGTGAAACAGATAGATTTTTCCAGATAATCATTTCATAGTCATCAGTAGATTCTTAATTCCAGATATTTTTTGCTGAATTTAAATTGCATCTACCATGATGGGATTCGAACCCGGAACATTAGCTGAGTTTCTGGACTAATAGCCTGGTGATAATACCACTAGGCCATCACCCATTGTTATCTTTGTGCTTTCTGCCATTTTGAATTGATACCTTTCTTGATAAAATTCCTGGTTTATATCATTTTAGTAAAAAATAAATATTGTATCAATTCTGTTTTCAAGGCCTTTGATGCTTAGAAACCAGAGAGACGCCAGACCTAAACTAAACACAGAACATCCTGGAAATATGCAGCAGGTTGGGCAACATCTTGTGTAGAGAGAGACAGTCAACATTTCAGAGTGATGATCCTTCACCAGGACATCAGAACAGATCCCAGGCATATCTTTACCTTATAACTGGCTACTCAGAAAAGTGAGCTAAACATTGGAAAGTTTTCTCTCCTTCTCTGTACATCAGCAACTGGCTTGAAAGCTCCCCATGCCCTTCCCAGAAGTGTGTTGGAACTCGCAAGGCACTGCAATGCTGCATCATCTTTGTGGCTCATTTTATCCAAAATTCAGCTGCCAAATAGTAGCTTGGCAGTTAAGCTGCTTTCATTAAACCTTTACAGTGATGGATTTGGGTTTCAATGCAAACTGACAGCATATAAATAAAGAGTCTCATCCAGACAAATAGTCATATTGAACTATGGATGTTTAGCATCTCACCTCAAAATTAGGGAAACCAAGAGCAGAACAGTAAATACTTTACTGCCCATCTCAGTTTATAGGAAGAATTTTAAGGATGGTGAGTGATGGGCCGACAGTCCTCCAACACAACCAGGTACAGCGCTGTTGTGGCCATACTCAGCGCTCTGCCTTGAACTCAGTCCAGAGACTGTTGGAAAGCCAAGTACCAGGGCTCCTGGAGTCTGGAGGATAGGGGACACCCTGAGTGGTTGGAGGACTGGAGATTAGGGCATTTGGGAGGGGGAAGGGGTTAGGGAAGGCCAGAGCTCCAAGGTTCTGGAGGGGAGGGTGTCCCCATATCTGAAGAGGCATTCAGACTGATGGCTCCATCACCCACCGCCCCCCCCCCCACCTCCCCCCCCCGCCCGCTGCCACCCCCCGCTCCCCAGCTTGCAGACGGAGAAAAGTTATCTTTTCTCTGTTTCCCCGCCTTACTCCCACCAGCCTTAAAATTGAGGCTGGCTGGGAAAAGGCCCTTATCTGACCATTAAGTGGGCACTTTGGGGCCTTAATAGGTAAATAGTGGATTTCACATCCAAGGCTTGCTCACCCTAGTGTGAAATTGTATCCAGGCTTGGATGACAGGTTCTTGGGGGGAATCCTGCCCCTTTAATTTTACACCTCCACCTCCCCAATCTCAGAAGCCACCTCAGAGGAGTGTAAAATAGTGCCCTGTGTGTTTTTCAGAATATCAGTCCTGGATACAGTAGAGAAGTCTGGATATTACCCTTGTGCCTCAACCTCTACGGGAACATTGAATATAGAATATGGCTCACATTCCCAATCTGATGAGTTAGCCTCTACGATATGAATGGTCAAGGTTTAAAATAAGTTTAACTGTTTGAGTGTTCGGCAACTTTGAGAGTGCAATGGTTTGTATGCGTCCACCAGGCAGGAGCTGATGATGTCGCCCACCAATACATTTGTTGACGATATAGAGCTGAAGAACCATTGAATGGTTACAGCACTGGAAGAGGTCGTTTGGCCCACTGAGCTGATGCCAGATCTCTGAAGGAGTATATGAGTTGGTTTCACTTCCCCAGCCTATCCCTGGGCATCTTTCTTCATTTTGGATATGTGAGAAATGATTGGATATGTGTGGAAAAGAGAGATGGAAAAAGATGAGTGATGGAAAGTTTGGAGAAAGACAAGGCGGCTGGGTAATTAGCCAAGCACATAATGGTGTATCAGTAATTTGTTGAGTATATGAATGCGTGACAAATGACAAAACTAAATTGAACCTGCCCTGTCACCAACATGGTGAAAAACACTATCTCTGCTCATTCTCACAACCCAACAATTGCAGGCATGCAATCTCTTGAAAGGGGTAGTAAATGTGCCATAGATCAAATGAGGAAATGATTTTCTAATCCCTAAGATAATCAAGGAAGGAAGCTCCAGGAGACCAAAGTCTTCCAGTTGACACCAACCGCCAAGGGCCCACCTACAGTCCATATACAGAGATGTTGATCATGCTCAGGAACCTGTCCAGCTCCTTTCTCAATGCTTGAAGTGAAACTGAACTAACTGCACATCCATTCAACAAATTTCAGAGCCTGCCAGCTCCCTGTGGAAAGAGGTACTTTTAAGCATCTGCTTCTGTGCTTTGGCATCCAGTAGGTGTGGCCCCTGTGCCTGCCCACTCCTTCCAAAGCTACCTCACTCGAACAACCTATTCATATGAACAGAGTCTAATCCTTTGAATATTTTAAAACTCTAAATTATAACGATCTTTCTGTGTTTCAAAAGCCACAGTTCTCTGAGCTTGTTCCAATAGCCAAGTGCTCTTAAATTTGTTATTAATTTAGTGACAAGCCACTGAAATATTTCCAGGTTTTTGCTGCTCTGAATAAGTTTATTCTCTTTTGTGGATCCGGTCTGCACTGTGGGCGGAGCTTAACACTGCCGGAACGATCGGAGATTTGAACTATGCGTGCGCAGTTTGATAAAAATCTGAAACAGCGCGCCCAGGCGCGAAGGTACAAAACCAGCAGAGGGAGCCGGTGGGGGGGGGGGGGGGGGGGTGGTGGAGTGAGACGCAATTGGACCCCCCTAGGAGGCAGGCCCCCCCCTCGGCAGAGCACACCCCCCCACGATCCATCCACTTTGGGAGGCAGGCCCCCCCTGGCAGACCACCACCCCCGCCCCACCTCACGGGATCAGACCATCCCTCCTGGGAGGCAGGCCATGCCTCGGCAGAGCAACACCCAACCTAACTCGATTGCTGCTCTCCCTTCTGACCTGCACTCGCTGGTGTGGAGATGCCAGCGTTGGACTGGGGTAAACACAGCAAGAAGTCTCACAACACCAGGTTAAAGTCCAACAGGTTTATTTGGTAGCAAATGGCCACTAGCTTTCGGAGCGCTGCTCCTTCATCAGATGAGTGGGAGTTCTGTTCACAAACAGGGCATATAAAGACACAAACTCAATTTACAGAATAATGATTGGAATGTGAGACTTTACAGCTAACCAAGTCTTAAAGGAACAGGCAATGTGAGTGGAAAGAACTTTAAGCACTGGTTAAAGAGATGTGTATTGTCTCCAGACAGGACAATTAGTGAGATTTTGCAAGTCATGAGGATTACAGATAGTGTGACATGAACCCAAGATCCCGGTTGGGTTGGCTGGAACCCAAGATCTTTGGTAAGTGACCTCCAAGGCAGCCTTCATGACACACAACAGCTCAGAGTCGCTGAGCAGAGACTGATAGCCAAGTTCCACACACATGAGGACGGCTTCAACCGGGATCTTGGGTTCATGTCACACTATCTGTAACCCCCACAACTTGCCTGGATGTGCAAAATCTCACTAACTGTCCTGTCTGGAGACAATACACATCCCTTTAACCTGTGCTTAACACTCTCTCCACTCACATTGTCTGTACCTTTAAGACTTGATTAGCTGTAAAGACTCACATTCCAATTATTATTTTGTAAATTGAGTTTGTGTCTTTATATGCCCTGTCTGTGAACAGAATTCACACCCACCTGACGAAGGAGCTTTTTACTTCTTACCATCTCTTCAGCCATATATCCAATATATCCCATCATTTCGACTCTGACTAGCACCGGTAGTAATCCTAAGATCACTACCTTTGTGGTTTGAATTCTTAACATTTCTCCTAGCTCCCAGTGTTCTGCTTTTAGGATCTCATCCCTTTTTTTAACTATGTCATTTGTACCAACATGTACTTTGACCACTGGCTGGCTGTTCGCCCTCCCCCTTCAGAACGTCCTGCAGCTGCTCCAGAACATCTTTGATCCTAGCACCCGGGAGGCAACGTACCATCCTGGAGGCTCATTTGTAGCCACAGAAACGCATGTCTATTCCCCTTACAACTGAATCCCCTATAACTATTGCACAAGCACAATTTTTACACCTCCCCTCTGCAGCAGAATCAACCATAGTGCAACAAGTTTAGCTGCTGCTTCTTTCCCCAAATAGGTCATTCCTCTCAACAGTATCCAGAGCGATATATCTATTTTGCAGCGGAATAGCCAGAGGAGATCCCTGCACTACCTGCCTATCTCTCTTGCTCAGTCTGGTAGTCACCCATTCCCTTCCTGCCTGCGGAGTCTGAGCCTGTGGTGTAACCACCTCTCTGTACGTGCTATCCATGATACTCTCTGACTCACGGATGTTTCATAGTGTCTCCAGCTGCCGCTCCAGCTCTGAAACTCAAGCTTCCAGGAGCTGTAGCCAGAGACACTTCCTGCACACATGCTGACCCAGGGGACTGGAACTGTCCCCAGCCTGCCATATGGAGCAAGAGGAGCAAACCACAGCTTGGAGCTCTCCTGTCATGTCTTACCCCTTTAAATTAAACTTTTGAAAGATGTTTTATTTCAGATTATGTCCAATTCTCTTGGGCCTTTCTTTCCTGCTCCTTGTTACTACCGAGTATAACCTTTACAAACTATAAACCACGGAAATTACACGGAACCACTGTTGTGGTGTACAACAACAACAGCTGCAATGCCAAGAGTGAAAAGAAATAATTACTTACCAGTCACCAACCAATCACTTACCTGCTGGCTGTGACAGCACGGCTTGATTTCCTTCTACCTCTCCCTAGCACATCCGCCTCTCCTGAAGATAAGCACCACTTTCCCCTCGGCACCGAGTTCCCATTCAATCCTAAATTCCCAAAACCCTACATTGGCTGAACTCACTCCGGCTGCAGTTTCTCTCCCACTGGCATGCGCAGGCTCACTGGGATCTTCTACTGGTGCCCACCATGGCAGATTGGAAAGCCCGCTGGAAGTTAATGAGGTGCAGATGAAGATCTGACCACCCATTATCTGATTCTCCACGGTGGCAGCAGGAAAACACGCCATTGCGAAACACATCTGGATCAACATGGCATGAAGGTGTCAGGACTCACTTGTACAATGTATGGGGTCTGCCCCTGGAGTTCCAGATGGAGGTTGCCAGCCACCCTGGATCCTGGAACACCACTGAAGTGGATGGAGGGAGTATTTGCAGATGGACCTTCCAGATTTGGTGTCCTGGAGGGGATTCAGAATGCTTCCGGAGATCTATCTTCCTTCCTGAGAGATCCCTCTTCTTTCTTTAATAGCGAGTCAATGATGTTAGACAGCTTTTCAATATGGTACTCAGATAGGATCTGGACTACACGCCATCAGGCCTGGCCCCGCCAGGGAATACAGCACAAAACATCTGGTCATATAATTAATGAAGAATTGGTGTGATTTCCTGTCAGGCTCTGCTGTGGGAAACACTCCATGTTCCCACCCTTGCCACGAGATTCAGTCCCAGAATGGGAGAATTCTACTCAAAGAATGGAAATACAGGTGCTGTCCCACTGGTTACTTAAATTGTCACATTGTGGATGTTCCTAGTGCACTATGTTATTAGACCATTCAACAAATATGGAATATCCAATGTAATAGATGGAGAGGAAGATAATTTGTGGTGGAGGATTGACTGAAAGGAATCTGACCCAGTTAGGAATCCTTACAATTATGCCACAGCCAAAGTAGTCAGAATGAACTCAATTTAATATTTTGATTGAGTACCGAGGGCAATGAATTTGACAGTTTTAAAACAATTTGATTGTGGTTAAAGTTTTCTTTCATTCATTCAATCAATTTTACCACATTAATTATTGTGATTTGCATGTTATTTTTTAAAAATCACACTTCTAAATGGTGATCATTTACATGAGCACTTCACATTGCTTACTCAGCATATAAGTTGACTCCCATTTTGGAAGGATTCTTAAAGGTCAACTTATACGCCACAATCTATGGTACTTTCCTCATGCTTACTTGCACTTTTTTTCATTTTTCTTTCGATTATTTGTTTTCAATGAGATTAACTTTGTAGTTTATGTTATTTTAATGCATCTTTCACCGCAAATAGATCAGATTAATAATTAGAAAGCTTTGATATTTCTGGATCTTAAATATGTCAACCCTGGTGTATACGAAAGATTGCTAAACGAGTGGAAAAGTTTGAGTTTATCACTAAAAGAGGCGGAATGGATACTTCCTTAAGCCCCACGTCTTACGATGATCCAGACTTATTTTAACTTCAGCTACACTCTAGGGAATTTGGGTGGATACTAAGGCGCAGTTTGACAACAACAGCATGGGTGCGACCGGGATGCATTGTCGGAATTAATGAGAAAACGTGGCCTGATAGTTTGTCGCATTCCTTTTCTGCTCATTTTCTTTCACAAGGAAACTAGATGCCAATTTAACAAAACCAAGGATCCGTGACGTGAGGTGTGGCCGAGCTTTCAGTTTCTGGAATGTTCTGAAGATATGATGCATTTTTGTCCTTCAGCTTCCTGAACTAATGCAGATCATTTTGTGCCAGGTAACTGATTGCAATTTTTTTTAGTTTCCTTCCAGATAATTTTTAGTACCATTATAAATAGCTTTCAAATATAAAACAGTATTCTGAAAACTGTGCCATTATGAATCTTAATAACTCCCTATGGTTATATGAATCACCGTAGGTTAATACTTAGCTGAAATGATATGGCAGATTTACAGCAAAATTGAAAAGATTTGGAAAAGTTTACCAGTACTTCCATTTATTTTTATATTTGTTCACATAATGTGGGTGATACCGGCAAAGCTGTATTTATTGCTAAGTCCTCAATTACCCAGTCAGTGATGGTGGACATTTTATTTGAACACGCTGTCGTCTTTATGGTGTTGATGATGCCTTTTTTGGTAGTGAATTCCGGGGTTTTGCTTCAATAATAATGAGGGAATGGTATTATAAATTGGGATGGCGATTAAATTGGATGACAACTTGGAGGTGACGGTATTCCCATGACTTTCTTTTGCTTCTGCACTCCTTGGTGGTAGGCATTAACCATGGATCAGTGGTAGCGCTTTTGTCAAAATTAGATTATTGTATGTTTAAGCCTCAGAACAGTGTCAAAGCCCCAGCCTCTTTTGATCACGCAGCACTGATGGAAAACCACACCATCAGAAGCAATGTCTTTCATATGAGATGCAAAACTAGACTCTCTTTTCTCTCAGATGCACCTAAAAGTTCCCATGGCATGACATCAAAGAAGAGCAGGGGTCTTCTCCCTGGCATTCTGGCCAATATTTATCCCTCAACCAACATCGTGATGTGGTCTTTTTCTGATTGTCGTTTGTGGGATCTTGTTGTACATAATTGACTGCCATATTTGCTACTTTGCAACATGACAAGTGAAGTCGTGAAATCTGCCCAGAGGGGAAAACAGAGAGAGAAAATGAGTGAGAGAGAGAAAGAAACAGAGTAAAGAAAGAACAAAAGAAAATGAGACTGAGAAGGAGGGAACAAAACAGAGTGAAAGAGAGAAAAAGAGTAAAGAACAAACGAAAGAGAATGAGAGTTAGAAAGACCGAGAGAAAGAAAGAGAGCAAAAGAGAGAGACAGAGGGAGAGAGAGAGAGAAAACCAGAAAGATAAAAAAAATACAGACGAGTATTCTAAATACCCCATTTTATTGTTTTGTTCCCTTCTGGAAAGAGGAAAATAAGGGAAGAAAGCTTTGGATATATGTAGCACCTTTCATGACCTCAGGACATCTCAAAGTGCTTTACTGCTAATTAATTATTTTTGAAGTGTAGTCACTATTGTATTGAGTGGTGATGCTTGAGACCAGTGTAGAATCCAAAGTGAAAATGCAAGCATATGGTAATTACACTAAAGGCATTGTTAATGGAACCTTATTACTGAGCGTACAGGATGGTTCCAAGTGCTGCATCAGAGGAATGTACATTTGCCAGGAATACTGACCCTTTGTCTTCCTTGTACCATACACCAGCAAAGCCCCTGGAACATAATCATTGGAAGAAATAAATATCAGGTGGAGCAGGAATTGAAATGATGAATACACATTTCCTTTTCCAATAAAGATTTTGAAAATAGAACACAATTAGCAGGGCAAGAACCAGAATTCATCGGTATATGGACATATACAGATCAAGAGATGGCACGACCAGTATTATCTCATTTTCAAGGTTTTTACAGCATTTAATACGTCAGCATTAAGAGATTTCAGTGAGTGGATTGTGGCAGCTTTTGTTTTGCTGTATTTAACAAATATGCATCAAGCACTTTACCCATCTCTAGTTAAGGATCAAAGTAACGTTTAAACATTATTTAGTGGGTTGTTTAGACAGGTTTTTGGAAAATAAAGCAGATTAAAAGATTTACAAGTGTTTTAGGCTGTGAGCCAGCACTTCCAAATGGCCAAAAAAGCTGTAACACATCCTGGAGTGCTCTTAGACACCGGCACAAACCAGTTAATCAGAATTGGCTTGGGGGCAGTTTAGTTTGACATTTGTTTCCCCACTCTAATTCAAATAAATATCATGGAAGCCCACCCCCACATCCCATCACCTTCCAAAATCTATTAGTTGCTGTGGTATTTTGTTCCTCTGTTTACCACAGCTGTATTATAGCTTGATTCTGCCACTTCCTTCATTTACACAGCTCACAACTGAAGGTCAATTTTCATCATTTCCGTGGGGATGTAAATAATCTTCCATGCTAATTTTCCTGAACAAAGCATTTGGGGTTTTTTTTGCATTTGCATTGAACTTAATAAAGCAGGCTTACTGACAGTTTTATGTTTATTTATTAGTGTCACAAGTAGGCTTACATTTACACTGTAATGAAGCTACTGTAAAAATCCCCTAGTCACCACACACTCCGATGCTTGTTCAGGTACACTGAGGGAGAATTTAGCATGGCCAATGCATCTAACCAGCACGTCTTTCAGACTGTGGGAGGAAACTGGAGCACCTGAAGGAAACCTACACAGACACGAGGAGAATGTGCAGACTCCACACAAATAAATCCCCAGAGGCTGATAATCTACATTCCAGGGTACTAAAGGAGGTGGCTATGGAAATAGTGGATGTATTGGTAGTCATCTTCCAAAATTCTGTAGATGCTGGAACAGTTCCTATTTGGGGAAGGAAAATGTAACCCCACAATTTTAAAAAAAAACAAGGGAGGAAGAAAACAGGGAATTGCAGACTGGTTATTCTAACAACATTAGTAGGGATAATGCTAGAGCCTAAAATAAAGGATGTGATAAAGATAAAATACCGCAGGTGCTGGAAATCTGAAATAAGGCCAGAAAATGCTGGATAAATTCTCCTCTTCAGCCCTGAAGAAGAGTCATATGGACTTGAAATGTTAACTGTTTTTTTCTACACAGATGCTGCCAAAACTGCTGAAATTCTTCTTCATTTTCTGTTTTTTATATTATTTAAAGGATGTGATAACAGGAAACTTAGGAAAATATCAAGGGATTAGACAAAATTGACATGGATTTATTAAAGGTAAATCATGCTTGACAAACCTTTTGGAGTTTATTGCAAACATAACTAGTAGAATAGATAAAGATGAATCAGTGAGTGTGGTGTGTTTAGATTTTCAGAAAGCTTTTGATAAAGTCCTACCCAAGGGGCTAGTGTGCAAAATTAAAGTGAGTGGAACTAGGGATAATATATTGGCATGGATTAAGAATTAGTTAGTCGGCAGGAAACAGAGAGTAGGAATAGACGCGTCTCTTTTGAAGTGGCACGGAGTGACCACTGGGGTGCCATACGGATCAGTATTTGGGCCCCAGCTATTCACAATATAGATCAATAATTTGGATTAGGGAACCAAATGTATTATTTCCAAGTTTGCTGATGACACAAAATTTTGTGGGAGTAAGTGTGGTGAGGAGGATGTTATGAGGCTTCAAAGTTATTTAGACAAATTGAGTGATTGGGTAAAAACGTGGCAGATGCAGTATAATGAGGATAACTGCAAAGTTATTGACTTTGGATGGAGAATCAGAATTGCAGGGTATTAATTAAACATTTCCCAATCTATCATCATTTATGTACAAGGAGACCTGGGTGGCTGAGTACACCAGTCATTAAAGGCAATGATATGTTGGCCTTCATTGCAAGAGGATTTGAGTACAGGAGCAAGAGTGTCTTACTGAAGCTGTACAGGGCCTTGGTTAGACTACACCTGAAATGTTGTGTGCAGTTTTGTTTTCCTTAACTAAGAAAAGATATATTTGTCATAGAGGAAGTGCAGTGAAGGTTCAGCAGATTGATTCTTGGGATGGCAGGATTGTTGCATCAGGAGACTGGGTTGACTGGGCCTGTGTTTACTGGAATATAGAAGAATGAGAGGGGACCTAATTGCAAAGAATAAAATTCTGACAGGGCTGGACAGACTGGATGCAGGGATGTTGTTACTTCTGGCTGGATGGGGTTTAAAACAAAGGGCTACAGTCTCTGGATACTAGCTTGATTTGATTTATTATTGTCAATGTGTTAGTATACAGTGAAATGTATTATTTCTTGTGTTGTATGGACAGAGTGTTTCGTACATAGAGAAGGAAAAGAAAGAGTGCAGACTGCTGTGTTACAGTCATAGCTACGATATACAGCAAGATCAACGTAAAACAAGATAGGCCCATTCAAAAGTCTGATGGTAGCAAGAAAGAAGCTGTGTATCCTCAGACAGTGTGATGTTGTGGTCACCATTCTCCAGAAGGCTGGGTAGTTTGCTGCGGACAATGGTCTGTTTGAGGTTGTGCAGTTGTTTGAAGGTAAGAAATGGGGGTGTGGGGATGGATCTGGCGAGATGTTCAACTTCATCAATGACATGTTGAAGACTCTGGAGAAGATGTCGTAGCTTCTGTGCTCCAGGGAAGTACACAAGGGCTCAATTTCTGGCCTGCCACCAAAATGGACCCATCAGTCTCACAGCAGACACAGCAGAATTCATCAGGCAAATGAGGCTGCGGAAGTTCTTCCACAAACCCCAAGAGACCAACAGCGAACATAGTGAAACAGCCTATGAACCAGAACAGCCGACAGAGAGATCTGCAATGCAGCACCCGAAGAGGAAAGAGTCCAAATGAACTCCTCCAGATGGCTGCTGCCCTCGACTTGACATGTATGCCCAAGCCATCAGGAGGTGCGTCAACACCAGATTCATCAACCACACTCTCAAGACAGCTCCAAACATCACCTAAGCACAACACAATGCCATCCATGCTCTCAAGACCAACCGCAACATTGTCATCAAACCAGCAGACAGAGGCGGGGCCATCGTCATACTGAACAGAACGGATTACTGCAAAGAAGTGTACTGACAACTGAACAGCGAGGAATACTACAGTTACCCACAGATCTGACCAAAGAACACATCCGTCAACTCAACACTCTTGATCAAGACTTTGATTCGGACCTTCAGATCACCCTCCATGCTCTCATCCCACGTACTCCCCGCGTTGGAGATCTCTACTGCCTCCCAAAGATACACAATACATCTCGCCAGGGCCATCCCCATACCTCCACTTCTTGCCTTCAAACAACTGCACAACCTCAAACAGAACATTGTCTGCAGCAAACTACCCAGCCTTCAGGAGAACAGCGACCACAACACCACACAACCCTGCCACAGCAACCTCTGCAAGACATGCCGGATCATCGACATGGATGCCATCATCTCACGTGAGAACACCATCCACCAGATACATGGCACATACTCTTGCAACTCGGCCAATGTTGTCTACCTGATACGCTGCAGGAAAGGATGTCCCAAGGGATGATACATCGGGGAGGCCATGCAGACGCTACGACAACGGATGAATGAACACCACTCCACAATCACCAGGCAAGACCCCTTCCTATTGGGGAGCACTTCAGCGGTCACGGGCACTCGGCCTCTGATATTTGGGTAAACGTTCTCCAAGGCGGCCTTCACGACACATGACAGTGCAGAGTCACTGAGCAGAGACTGATAGCCAAGTTCTGCACACATGAGGACGGCCTCAACCGGGATCTTGGGTTCATGTCACATTATCTGTAACCCCCATGACTTGCCTGAACTTGCAATATCTCACTTACTGTCCTGTCTGGAGACAATACACATCTCTTTAACCTATGCTTAATGCTATCTCCACTCACATTGTCTGCATCTTTAAGACTTGACTAGCAGATTAGCTTCAAAGACTCACATTCTAATCAGTATTCTGTAAACTGTGTGTGCCTTTTATATGTCCTGTTTGTGATCAGAAGTCTCCATCACCTGACAAAGGAACAGCAAAGATCAAAGAACAAAGAACAAAAACAGCCTGGGAAACAGGCCCTTCGGCCCAACGAGCCCGCGCTGCCATCTTAACAGTCCCCCCCTCCACCCATGACCCTTATCTAATGTTTTATGGCCACCCACATTGAGGGAAACTAATTTAGGGACAATTTATTACTGCCAATCAGCCTAATAGCACATCTTTGGGGTGTGGGAGGAAACCGGAGCACCCGGAGAAAACCCATGCAAGCACGGGGAGAATGCGCAAACTCCCACAGACACCAGCCCAAATCCATGTGTCTGCACAGCAATCAGTGATAGGCACCGAGCTGTCGTCTTGCCCAGTATCTGGTCCAGTTTAGGCACACACTAACATCATGAAGCACTAGGCCAATCTCAAACAACCAAGAGCAGCCCCAGTACAACCCATCGCGTGTATGCCCCTCGTTGGACACAAGGTGGACCGACTTAAAACCTGTGAATGAAAAAGAGAAAAAAACATTATCATTGTACCATATCCATTTACCTTACCAGGGACGCCCCAATGCTAATGACCCTTATTTAAAACAGTCTCCTATATCCACCCATCTCCAACCCACTCATGTGCCTGTCTAAGTTACTCTTAAACAACTCTAGCGTGTTTGTCTCCACCACCTTACTTGGCAGAGCATTCCATACCCCCACTACCCTCTGTGTGAAAAACCTCCCTCTAATATCTGTGTTATACCTCTCCCCCTTCACCTTAAGCCCATGGCCCCCTGTCCTGTGTGTCTCTATTATAGGAAATAGCTTACCTCTGTTTACTCTGTCTATACCCTTCATAATCCTATATACCTCTATTAGATCCCCCCTCAGTCTCCGTCTTTCAAGGGAAAAGAGCCCCAATCTATTCAATCTCTCCTCATACCCCAGTCCTTCCATACCAGGCAACATCCTGGTAAACCTCCTCTGCACTCTCTCCAGAGTCTCCCTGTCCTTCCGGTAGTAAGGCGACCAGAACTGGACGTAGTACTCTAAATGCGGCCTAACCAATGTTGTGTACAACTGCAACATTAGACTCCAGCTCTTATATTCTATACCCCTTCCTATAAAGGCTAACATACCATAGGCTTTCTTCACCACACTCTCCACTTGCACTGCCACCTTCAAAGACTTGTGCACTTGCACCCCCAGGTCTCGCTGCGATTCTATACTCCTTACAGGCTTACCCTTTATCATATAACTACCCCTTAAATTATTCCGGCCAAAATGCATCACCTCACATTTATCCGGATTAAACTCCATTTGCCATGTATCTGCCCAATATACCAGCCTATCAATATCCTAAAGCCCCGAAAGCTAGTGGCGTTTACTACCAAATAAACCTGTTGGACCTTAACCTGGTGCTGTGGCACTTCTAACTATATTCTCCTCCTTCCAGAGAAGGGAAACAAGGTCATGTATTTACACCAACCTTCTGCTTCAGCAGGGATTCCAACTGTTCCTGATGTCTTTTTGTTCTTTAGCTTAATTTTAACGGGTGGAAGATGCCTGAGTGTGAGCTTGTTTAAATTGGGTGGCCGTTGCACATCAGCTACCACACAGGCTTGACGGAGCAGGGCCTTGGTCCAGTGGCAAGACAGTCCAAAACTGCAGGAGGCCAAACGCCACTTCCGGGTTCTATTTTCACCCACTCTTCTAAGTAGCGGACTACTGCCTCCAGGTCCTCTTTACACCCACTCGACTAAACCATTAACACTGGTTAGGTCCCAGCTGCAGTATTGTGGTCCATTTTGAACCCCATGCTTTAGGAAGGATATTAAGTTCTCAGAAAGAACATAGTTCTTACGAAATGACACAGAGGAGATTTACTAGAATGGTACCTGTGATGAGAGAATGATGTTATGTGGAATGACTGTAGGGACTGTAGGGAATTTTCTCCTCAGAGCAGAAAATGTTGATGTAAGATTTGTTAAAAATCCTCAGTGTGCTAAAAATTGTGCTGATGAATCAATTTAAAATTGTCAGTTGGATTTGCACTGTGGCACATTTCCGTGTAGTGTAAGTTACATATATTAATAAACAAGGCCTTGACCTTTGCAGACAGAAACATTAGTATACCAACACACTAATTAAGAACAGGAGTTAGCCCTTCACATCTGTTCTCCCATTCAATAAAATCATGGCTGATCTGACTGTAATTGTAACTTCACATTTCTGCCTAACCCCAGTAACCTTTCACTCCCTTCTTAATCAAGAATCTATCTAGCTCTGCCTTAAAAATATTCAAAGAATCTGCTTCCACTGCCTTTTGAGGAAGAAAGTTCCAGAAACTCATGACACTGAGAAAAGAAAAATTCTCCTATCTTAGTCTTAAATGAGTAATCCCTTATTTGTAAACAGTGACCCCCTAGTTCTAGATTCTCTCCACGTCCACCCTGTCAACACCCCACAGGATCTTAAAGACTTTGATCAAGTCATCCCTTACTCTGCTAAGCTCCAGTAAATACAAGCCTAACCTGTCCAACTGTTCCTTATAAGACAACCTGCCCATTTCTGGTATTAATCTAGTAAACCTTTGCTGAACTGTTACTAATGCATTTACATATTTCCTTAAATAAGGAGACAAGTACTGTACATATACTCTAGATGTGGTCTCACCAACGCCCTGTAAACTGAAATATAACCCCCTAATTTTTTAATCAATTCCCCTGACAACAAATTATAACATTTTATTAGATTTCTTAATTACTTGATGTATCTGCACACTGGCCTTTTTTGATTCATGAACTAGATACCCAGATCCCTCTGAATTTCAGAGCTCTGTAATCTCTCACCTGCTAGATAATAAGTTTTGTTTTATTCTTCCTCACAAATGGACAATTTCACATTTTTAAACTTTATACTCCATTTGCCCACTTTTTTTAACTTATCTATATTCCTTTGTAGTCTCCCTATGTCCTCTTCACAACTTACTTTCCTATTTTTCTTTGTATTATCAGCAGACTTTGCAACCATACCTTTGGTTCCTTCGCCAAAGTCATTTATGTAAATTGTAAAAAGTTGAGTACCCAGCACTGATCACTATGACACTCAACTCATCATATCCTGCCAACCAAATAAGACCCATTTATGAAAATTTTGTTTCCTATTATTTAGCCAATCTTCAGTCCATGACAATGTTACCCCCTACACCATGAGCTTTTATTTTCCACAATAACCTTTTATGTGGCATCTTATCAAATGCCTTCTTGAAATTTAAGTATATTACATCCACCAGCTCCCCTTTATCCACAGTACGTGATTCCTTCGAAGACCTCCAATAAATTGGTTAAACATGACTTCCCTTTCACAAAACCATGTTGATTCTGTCAATCAGGCAGAGTTGTTCTAAATGCCCTGCTTTAACATCTTTGATAATGGCTTCCAACATTTTCCCCTGAACAGTTGTTAGGCTAACTGGCCTTTAATTTCCTGATTTCTGTCTCCTTCCCTTTTTGAACAAAATTTGCTATTTTCCAATTCAATGGAACCTTCCCCAAATAAACAGAATTTTGGATAATTTAAGCCTTTCACCCTAGCTATTGCTTTCAAGACCCTGGGATGAAGTCCATTCAGACCTGGGAATTTGTCAGTCCACAGATGCAACAATTTGCTCAATACCCATTCTCTAGGGATTGTAACTCTTCTGAGTTCCTCAATCCCATTTCCTGACTTACATTCTAGGATGTTACGTGAATCCTGGATGGTGAAGACTGATGTAAAATATCTGTTCAATTCATCCACCATCTCCCTACTTTCCAATATTAATTCCCCAGTCCCACTTTCTATAGAACTGATGCTTACATCGTTAACTCTTTTCCTATTTAAATAATTACAAAAGCTTTTACTATCTTTACATTTGTAGCTAGTTTTCTCTTGTATTCTAATTTTTCCCTCCTTATTAATTTTTTCATTCTTTGCGTTCTTTATATTCTGTCCAATCCTCTGCCCTACCACCCAACTACCACAGATGGTGGGTTATAGAGTCATAGAATCATTATGGAGCAGAAAGAGATCATTTAGCCCATCAAGTTATTCCTTTGGAATTCCTCTTTCTCATTGGAATGTACCTATTTTGTGTATTCTGAAATATCCCTTTAAGTCTGCCACTGCACCTCCATTGATCTATTGCTTAATGTCATCTGTCAGTTCAGTTTAATTAGCTCTGTTTACATGCCCTCATAATTGCCCTTATTCAAGTTTAAACTACTCATCCAAGACCCAATCTTTTTTGCCTTAAACTGAATTCAAAATTTAATCATATTATGATCACTGCTACCTAGGAGTGCCTTCACTGTGGGGTTATGAATTAATCCCATCTCGTTAGGCAATAGCTGATCTAGTATGGCCTATTCTCTGGCTGGCTCCAGAATATGCTGTTCAAAGAATCATAGAATTATTACAGCACAGAAGGAAGCCATTTGGTCCATCATGTCTGTGCTAGCTCTCCAAATGAGCATCATGACTTGGTGCTATTCTGCTATCTTTTCCCCATACCCCGGCACATTGTTTTTATTCAATTAATCATCTAATGTCCTCTAGAATGCATTTATTGAACCTGCCTCTACTACACTTCCAAGCAGTGCATTTCAGACCTGAATTACGTGCTGTGTGAAAAAGTTTTTTTTCTCACATTGCAATTACTTCTTTTACAAATCATTTGAAATCTGTGCCCTCTCATTCTGGATCCTTTTATGAGCAGGAAATGTTTCTGCCTATCTACCCTGTCCAGCCTTTAATGATTTTGAACACTTCTATCAAATCTCTTAGCCACCTTCTCTCCAAAGAGAAGTCATAACCTCGCCAATCTACTCTCATAACTGAAATTTCTCATCCCTAGAACCGTTCTTGTAAACCACTTCTGCACTCTCTCCTATATGTTCACATTCTTCCTATAATGTGGCACCCAAAACTGTACAGTACATCTTCCAGATGAGGTCTAACTAGTGTCTTGTGTAAGTTCAACATAACCTCCTTGTTCTTATATTCTATATCCCTATTAATAAAGCCCAGAATACTATATACTTTATAACTGCTTTCTCCAGGTAAATGTGGTAAGAATCTAAAATTGGTATGGGAGTAGAGGTACCTGGATGTATATGTGCACAAATCATTGAAGGTGGCAGGGCAGGTGGAGAGAGCAGTTAATAGCCTCTCTCTATGCTGTAACAATTCTGTGATTTTGTGATTCCACCTGTGCTGGTCCCAAGTATACCCAGGCTCCCTTTTTTTCCTACCAAAATGCATCATTTAACACTTCTCCACATTGAACTTCATCTTCCACCTATTTGCCCACTCTACCCACTTGACTATTCTTCTGAAGTTCTACAATATCCGCTTCACATTTTGTAATACTTCCAAGTTTAGTGTTATCCGCAAACTTTGAAATTGTCTCCTATGCACCAAGATCTAAACATTTGTATATAAAGAAAAGCAAAGGTCTCAATAGTGATCTCTGGCAACACCATGATACACCTGCCTCCAGCCCAAAAATATTCATTGACCATTAATCTCTGCTTCTTGTTATTCCGCCAATATTGTATCCATATTGCTATGGTCCCTTTTATTCCATGAACTGTAACATTTCTCACATGTCTGTTGGTTGACACTGTATCAAATGTCTCCTGAAAGTCCATGTATACCACATCAATAGCATTAACCTCATCAACCCTCTCTGTTACCTTCTCAAAAAACTCCAGCAAATTATTTGAATATGATTTCCCTTTTAGAAGTCCATGCTGGCTCTTTCTAACAAGCTCACATTTTTCCATGTGATTATTACTTCTATCCCAAATAATTGTTTCCAAACACATGCTTACTATTGATATTAAACAGACTGATTTGTAATTGCTGGGATATCTTTACAGCCTTTAATGAACAAGGGCAGATTCATAAAATCTGAATTTCATGAATTCAGATTTAATAAATCTGATAAATAATTGTCAATTCTCCAATCCTTCGGTATCTCCCCTGAGTCAAGGGAAAACTGGAAGATTATGGCCACTTGCAATTTCCATTCTCACTTCTTTCAACATCTTTTGATGCATCTCATCTGGCCCCAGTGCCTTGTCAAATTTCAGAATAGACTGTCTATCCAACACTTCTTCCTTATCAATTTTGAATGCTTCTAGAGAAAGAATTTCCATGTCCTGGATAGTATCCACCACCTCGGTAAAGACAGATGCAAAGTATTCACTTAATACCTCAGCCAGGATCCCAGTCTCCATGTGTAAATTCTCTTCAGGTTTCTAATTGCCCATAATAACTCCTCTTACTCTTCATATGCCTACAGAAGACTTTGGGATTCCCCTTTACGTTGGCTGCCAATCTTTTCTCAAAATCTCTCTTTGCTTTTCTATTGAGCTTTTTCACCTCCTCTGAGCTTTCTGTATTTCTCTTGGTTTTCAAGTGTATTTTCTACCTGACACCTATTACAGACACACTTTTTCTTCCTTATTTTAATTTCTATCTCCTTTTTCATCTAAGAAACTATCCTAAAACATCCTATGAACTGCTACCTTGCCCATTTGATTTTTCTAGTTTATATTTAGATTAAAATCCACCATGGTTATTTCCATACCTTTCTGACAAGCTCCAAATATCTCTTTCTTTATTCTCTGTCCTACTGTATAGTTACAATTAAGAAGTCTGTACACCACTCTCACAAGTGACTTATTGCCTTTATCATTTCTTACCACAATCCAAATTGCTTCCACCTCCTGGTTTCTTAAACTTAGATCATCCCTCTCTAATATGCCATCATTAATTAACAGGCCACCCACCATCTTTTCCTAACTTCCTGTCCTTCCTAAATGTCACATACCTTTTAATATTCAGGTCCTCATCTCTGTCATTCTGCAGCCCTGTCTCTCTAATATCTATCAGATTGTATTTATTAATTTCTATTTGTGCTTTCAGTTCATGTTTTCTGTTTTGAATGCTACATGCTTAGATATAGAGCCTTTAGTTTTGTCCTTCTTTTATTTTTGTAACATCTAGCCTTACCTACTGAATTACTCTTAGATGTGTATTCCCTGTCCCTTTCTGCCATGGTCTGTTTACCAGTTCCGATATTAGTACCTGTCTTGTCTCTACTCTTTAGTTTAACACATCTTCCCAAATTTGATTCGTTGCCCCCAATATTTAATTTAAAATCCTATTTCCCCACTTATGCAGCTCACTAGAACACCAACCCCAAAAGTGTTTAGGTGTAGTCTGCCTCAATAGTACAGATCCCACTTCCTGCAATACTGAGTGCCAGTGCCCTATGAACAAGACTTCATTTCTCCCACACCAAACACTGAGCCTCAAATTCATTTCTCTAATCTTTTTGTCCTTTGCGAGACAACAATCCAACATTTTGACTTGATTTAGTTTATTATTATGTTTATTAGTATACAATGAAAAGTATTGTTTCTTGCACGCTATACAGACAAAGCATATCGTTCATAGAGAAGGAAATGAGAGAATGCAGAATGTAGTGTTATAGTCATAGCTAGGGTGTAGAGAAAGATCAACTACTAAGGAAATTTGCCATGTCTGCTACAACGCTCACCAACCTTTACAGATGCACCATAGAAAACATTCTTTCTGGTTGTATTACAGCTTGTTATGGCTCTTGTCCAATACCGCAAGAAACTACAAAATATCATGAGTGTAGCCCAATCCATCACATAATCAATGGTCCCATCCACTGATTCTGACTACACTACCCGCTGCCTCAGCAAAGTCGCCAGCATGACCAAGGCCCCCAAGTACACCGGACGTTCTCTCTTTCACCACCTTCCATCTGGAAAAAGATAAAAGATCTGAGGCCACGTACCAACCAACACAGGAACAACTTCTTCCCTGCTGCTGCTGCCAGACTAAAAGTGGAAGGTGGTGGAAGAGAGAATGTCCGGTGTACTTGGGGGCCTTGGTCATGCTGGCGACTTTGCTGAGGCAGCGGGTAGTGTCGTCAGAATCAGTGGATGGGACCATTGATTGTGTGATGGATTGGGCTACACTCATGACATTTTGTAGTTTCTTGCGGTATTGGACAGGAGCCATAACAAGCTGTAATACAACCAGAAAGAATGTTTTCTATGGTGCATCTGTAAAGGTTGGTGAGCGTTGTAGCAGACATGGCAAATTTCCTTAGTCTTCTGAGAAAGTAGAGGGTTGATGGGCTTTCTTAACAATAGTGTTGGCATAGAGGGACCAGGACAGGTTGTAGGTGATGTGGACACCTAGAAGCTTGAAGCTCTCAACGATTTCTACTTCATCCCTATTGTTGACGACAAGGGCATGTTCTCCTCTATGCTTCCTGAAGTCGATGACAAACTTCTTCATTTTGTTGACATTGAGGGAGAGATTATTGTCACTGCACCAGTTCAGCAGATTCTCTATCTCTTTCCTGTACTCTGTCTTGTCATTGTTTGAGATCCAATCCACTACAGTGGTGTCATCAGCAACCTGAAAATCGAGAGGAATTTGGTCACACAACATAGTCATGCAGTCTTGGACATTATTACCTTTGAGGTTTTGCTTCTTAATTTGATGTCTAACTCCTCATACCGACTATGCAGAACCTTCTTCATTGTCCCGCCTATGTCGTTAGTACTTCCATGGACCATAGCCATGGGACTGTCCCCCTCCCATTGTAAGTTCCTCTCCAGCCCTGAGGAAGTGCCCTGAACTTTGACATTGGGCAAGCAACATAGCCATCTCAACTCTTGTTCTTTGCTGCAGAGAGTGATGTCAATCCCCCGCATGTACATAAATCAGTTGCACCTGTTTCATCTAAACAAAATAAGTGATAGCCAATCAGCGGTTCATTCCTCAGGGCAATGCCTTGACAATCAGAGTCAATCTGCCTGGTTTAAATTTTCAAACAATACGTGGCAGGTAACTGTCAGTCACCATTAACTTCATTTTCCATAGCAACACCTCTACAAATCAGAGTTCACTTACCAACCAATCAGCACTCTCTTCTCATACAGCATAAAATTACTGTTTCTCTGCAATTGGTATTCTTCTGATTGCCTGATGAACACAAGACAAAAAGCTTTGGCAGAATGTCTTTTTTTCAGCATATTTCCAGGGTGTTTTGTATATTCTACAGTGAAAACATCACAAATTATCTGTTTCACATTTTTTGCCATTTCTTACTGCCCATTATAAATTCCCCAGTCTCACCCTCTACAATACAAAATGCACAATTAAATTAAACTTTTCTTTCTTAATTACCTGCAGAATCACTTACTATCTGTTTTTATATATCTAGGTAGCTTGCTGTTCTACTGTAATTCTACACTCCTTTTTTTTAGTTATTCTTTGCTGATTTTTAAATTCTGTCCGATCCTTTGAATGGATCAGAGAGTCTTTCTTTCTCACTGGAATATAACTTTCCTGAGTTTTATGAAATACTTTGGGCCAAAGAGCCTGTCTCCGTTCCATATATTCTATGATTCTGTAATCTCCTCAAATGACTGCCACCGAATCTCTACTGTCTCTACTCTTTAAACTAATTTCCTGTAGAATCCCAACAGCATAGAAGGAGGTCATTAGGCCCATTGAGTCTGCTCTGCCATTCAATCATGGCTAATAAGTTTGTCATCCCCATTCTCCCATCTTTTCCCCATAAGTTTGATCCCATAGTCTTAGACCCACACTTCCCACTCTCAGATTGGGTGCAAAATTCAATCATGTAATGATCACTGCTACATTTAAGTTACTTCATATGAGTTCTGGCTCATTGGGAATCACCAAGTCTGGAATAGTCTGCTCTCTGGTTGGCTCTAGGATGTACTGCTCTAAGAAATTGTTTCTAAAACCCTCTAGGAACCCATCTTCCAAATTACATTTACCTTGGTCCAATCTGTATGCAGATTAACATCTCCCAGAATTATTGCAGTCACTTTCTTGCAAGCCCCTTTATTTCTTCCTGGATATTCCACCCTACTGCATAATTCTTAATAGGGAATCTATAAACTACCCAGCAGAAACAATCTGTTTCTTAGGCCAGTGTGTTTCAAATTCAAGAAGCAGCATTAATTGATTTAGTTCTGGGAAATGGACAGGGAACAATCATCACACAATCAGATTACGTTGTTGAATAATAGAACATTTCATTTCTTACACCTAATGGCAGATATAAAGGCATTGGATTATGTAGCAATTACAGTAGGAAACAAGCCACTTGGGCCAATTAGTCCAGGATAATGTTTATCCTTCATGTTAGCAATCTTTGGTCACTTATTAAATGAGCAAAAGAACATGAACAGGCCAATTCAACCCCTCGAGCTTGTTCTGCCATTCAATTAGTTCATAACGGATCTACATCTACCTTTGAAAACCTTTGTCTAGCAGAAAATCTATCATTCTTAGTTTTGAAATTTTCAACTGATTTAGTCTAGACAGGTTTTTGGGAGGAGAGAGTTGCAGATTTCCACTTACCCTGTGTGTAAATAAGATCCTCCTGACATTTTCCCCGAATGACCTAGATTGGCCCCAGTGACACATTTCAATCACAAATCCAGGAGATCATTTTCCTATCATAGGAGTCTGATCATTCAATATCCTGCAACATAAATCCTCATAGTATTTCTGAACAAGATTCCCCAGGTAATGATAATTTTATAATCAGTTGAGTGCTTGTAGCCTCCAAAGGTCAGAAGCCACAGGAAGGCCTTGTTGTGGCAGACTAGAGTGAGTTCTACCCTGCATTTAACCTGTGCTACACTTGAGCTGGGAGTGCTTGGTGCTGACATTGGGACTAAAAGTAAAAGGCTTGAGGTGGTGGGGGAGGGGGGGTGATCATTTTAACAATACTATTATCCTTCACTTTAATTAATACAAAAATGAAAATGTGTTACATTTTGTTATCAAATTAAATATGTGGGAAGTGAAATGCATATTTGGCTGCGGCCACAATGTGATAGAGGGTTCGTTTAAGAATTGCGGATGCACTTAACTATCAAGTGATCTTCATTAAGTGACAAAACAGACTAAACAAACTGAATGGGCTATGGTTAGATGTTTGAAGTGTTGCTCTTCTAAATTATGTCACAATGCCATGTGACAATATGCAGGTCCCACTGTATTGATGACTAACACAATAAATCTAACTACTGTGCAGTCAAAAGACCAGCTTTAGCAGTTTTTTTTTATTTGGCCAATTATTTATTACACTGTTAATACATTGCCCTGGCAGAATTGATTGGCAAGATAGCAGGTGTAAAGCACTTTATGGCACCATTAGCAGACAGGAAATAGATTTTAAAAATGAAAAATCCCCTCATCAATCTGAAGTAAAATGTACATCTTGACTCTAATTTAAAATTTGGAAACAATATGTTTACTGCACTTTGTAACAAACAATGCTATTTTTGATCGGAGAAGTACATGTTCTGATTTATTGGGAGGAGGTAGTTTCACCCAAGACCAAATTCAAATTCTAGGAAATATACACTCAGTGGTACAAGATGATTTCACTAGAGTAGGTATAAAATGTTTCCACTTGTGGAGAAGCGCAAAACTAGAGGCTAAGGTAGTCACCAAGAAATCACGTTTCTACAATAGTTTAGGTGAATACCATTGATACATTTTAGAAGCAGCTAGGGAGAGAAAATTGGGGGTTATGCTGATACGAATTGGATGAGGAAGGGTGGGAAGAGGATCGAGTGGACTCTATGGCTTGTTATTCTGATGAATGTTCTGTGTAATTCTGTGCAACAAATTCTGCCTCAGTCCATCTGTTGCTGAAACCTTCATCCACATATTTGCTTCCACCATCTTCAATTACTGCAATGCTTGTCTGGTCAGCCTTCCATTTTCCACCCTTCCAAACTTAAGCTTATTGAAAATTCTTCTGCCTGTATAAAGCCAGCACCAATTCACCCATTACTCCTGCACTCATTGAGCTGCACTGCAGGTGATAAGGAAATAACAGATTTAATAGATGGGTAATTTGTACCCTTTTTCACTGTAGAAGATGAGACAAAATATCGATGAGAGAAGTGGAACCAAAAACAAATCAAGGAAAAGGATTTGGAGCGCATGTAATAAGCTTTAACTAAAGTACATCTGGGTTTTGCAATGTAGTTTAATCTGTATTGTTTAAGAAGTCTCTCTGATGCAATGTTGATCCTGACAAGCCTCTGTGATTACTTCAAATGCATTAGGAAAGTTTGATGCCTTAGTTGTCATATGCAGGCCTCTTTGTAAGCTGATGTGAACTATCAATCTGACAGGTATTGCAGAATCCATTGCAGATTGAAAATTTGGAGTCAAGTTCCACCACTGCTGGTACATCAGACTTTTAGCTTTACTTCTTAAAATCACTGATATTTTTGAGGCTTCGACATGGGTGTAGAGGCCATGAGAGAAGATTTAGGCTACATGTAAAATGTACAAACCCTCCCTCCCTTACCTCTATGTTTACGAAAAAACAGAACTGTTGTTAAAGTGAAAAAATATATTTTATTGATCATTGTGTTAAGGTGAAAAAAATTTGGAAAAGTTGAGGTAGTTATTAAACAAAATGTCATAATACAGCTGCTAAAGTTAAATGTTTAGTTAAATGTTAACATGGTATCAAAGTTTTGTATTTATAACACAGTTTGGGTAATAAATATTTTGCATTAAACTTTACAAACTTCTGCAACTGCTTTATTGAAATATCAAAACATAACACTTAAATACGAAATTCTACAAATACTTTATTGGAATATCAAAACAACATTTAAGTTTGAGACAATTATAAATGAATAACGTAATTGAAGGAAACAAGACAGAAATATATTAACAATAGTCACAAATTTGAAAAAATTACACAGAACAATCAAAAAATGAGCATGCATTCAAGGGGGCGGTTGAGGTTGAAGTAACAGTGTTGAAGGGAGAGGAGAGGAACCCTAATTCCACCTGTGTCACCCCTGGACAATTTCCCCTCCATGTGATGTATGTTAACATCTTGCATCCCTGATGGCATTGCATCTTGCCCAGGCTCTGGATGGGGTGGCTCTTGGCCAGAGGGTGAAGTAGGAGGTGTCACCACTTTATTGGTGATCCCTTGAAGGAACTCAGTAAAGTTGCTCTAATGAAATGCTTCAAGATTTCTATTGTTAATGACTTTTATGAGCCCTGAGCTCGATCATACCATACCCAATGCAGACTGAAACTTTGGCAAAGATAAGTTTTAAAAAACATTTTACCAATTTTTCATTAAGATATATACATACTCTAGCTGAACACAAATCATGGTCAGAGAAATTCTGACTTGCCTTCTTCCCAACTAAATTTTCAGATGCTAAGTTCCAAATTAAAACTTATGAATACTTTCAAGAATGCCAAATGTAAAGTTATGTAATCAAAAGATAGTACCAATTTCTACAGTTTCAGATTTAAAACAAAAAACAAAACTTATGTTCACTGAAATATTCAATCATTAAAAAATCAAATTAAAAATTACATGTTACAGGAACCAATAACAATAGAATTGCCTGTTTAAAAGAAAGAACAATAAAACTGCTAAAAATAACTTCAACTTACCTTTTAAAGTGTTGTATTACCTGTCGCTTCCTCTGTCTTCAAGACAAACTACTATTTTAAAACACTGACTTCAATGCATTCCCTTATACCCCCATCACAAGGGGTTATAGCTTCACTGAAACTACACCCTACTCAAACCTGTGCACATCGTTCAATGCAGGCCCAAGGCTGATGGGCCCAGAAAGTTCATCAGGAATTTTTAGCGCCATTAAGTGGACACTTTTCCTAGTTTCCCAAGCATGACAAGGTTTGTTGGGCAAGTTGTCATCATTTTGAATCATTGGTAGAAAGCTCCTCCCAGTTATTAAGGTTCAAGCTGCTGTGTTTCAAGGAGAACTTAGTGTCTTTGAAGCATTTGCTTTGACCTCTCCTGGAATGCTGGCCATTTGAGAATTGAGAAATTAGGACCGGGTGGGATGACCTTTTGTGACATTCGGACATCGTGCCCAGTCCATTGAAGTTGATTTTGTAGTTTTGCTTGAATGCTGTGGAACTGGTTTCAAACACACTAGCAATTTTTTACAGTCCTCTCATTGTATCTGGAAGAGACATTGCTGATGGAATTTCTCTGGTACTCTTGTGGAGCTCTGATACAAAATCCAGGTCTCACTGCAATACAGGAGCTGGGTGGGGATAATTGCTCTATACACTTGTTGGCGGTGGGTGGAGAGGGGGCATCTACTCACTGCTGTAGTACGTAGAACAGTAAATAATCTCATACGACGTTAAAGTCCAACAGGTTTATTTGATATCACGAGCTTTCGGAGCGCTGCTCCTTCATCAGGTGACATCACCTGAGCAGCGCTCAGAAAGATCATGATACTAAATAAACCTGTTGGACTGGTGTTGTGAGACATCTTAGTAGGCTCACCCCAGTCCAACGTTGGCATCACCACATCGTAGTATGTAGAAGGCTGAGCTGGCACAGCTGAAAGATTCTAATCCTCCTTTAATTGGCCATACTATCTAATACATGTAACTGAGAAAGTATAATGGAAACCCAGAGGACTTGTTCGTCAGCTTGATCAAATGTGCTCCTCAATGATATATCATTTCCTTGAAGATGTGAATTAGTATAAGATAGGTTTGATCCACAACGGCAAGTCTGCTTGTCATTTACTGTCATTATTCAAACACTTTAACTGGTAATTTTACAAAAAAAAATTCCCACCAGTCCAGATTTATAGTAATTTAAACTTAATCCAAAATTGATCGTTTCAGTTCTAATTGAACGACAAATATGTTACAAACCATTTATGCCTTACTGCTTTTATTAAGGTAATTTCCTCAGCATGACAGGTGCTAACCTTGACTGTACTAATGATTAAGCTTAACAAACTAATGCTGTGTGATAATTTTGTAATTATTTTATAATTTCCATTCCAAATTTAGTGCCCATTGTATAAGAGCAAACATGCAAATGGTTCATTTATTTTGAGTAAAGGCCCCTGTTGACAGCATGCGAAAGATGCAACTAAAATGGCAATGGAACATCCAGCTAATTCATCTACCAAGTCACAGCATCTAAATGCTTCTGATAAAATGCCGAGGTTTCTGTGTCAACAACCATACCAAGAAGTCACAACATCAGTAGTTACACAGCCACCAGCCCTAATCGAGGATAAAAAGAGGCCACCTTTCTGTTGCGACCAGGCTATAGGAAACACTTTGGGCGGGATTTTCCCCAAGACCAGAAAACACTGCTCGAGATCAACAGGCCTTTGCACGATCCGTGTCCACCCACTAAAATTCCCACGGATAAGAAAATTCCACACTTTGATTAGGAGGACATGCAGTAAAATGTCAATCTTTATCCAATGTTGTCCAAAGGCTAACTGTAAAAATGAAGGGACAAACAAAAAAATCAATCCTACTGCACAATTTTGTTTTATTCATTCGTGGGGTCACTTGCTGTTTCTAAGTGCTCTCGAAAAGGTGGTGGTGGTGAGATGTCTTTATGACCAATTGTGAGCTTGTAGTCTATGCAACATTTCTAGGGAGGGGGATTCCAGGTTTTTGACCCAGTGACATTATGGAGCAGTGATACAGTTCCACATCAAGATGGTGTGTGGTTCAGGAAATTTATAGGCGGTGGCATTCCCATGTGTTCGCTGCTGTTGTTCCTCTAGGTGGTAGTTTGGAAACAGTTGTTAAGGGGGCCTGGAGAATCACTGCAACACATTTTTATATGGTTCACAGTGCTGCCACTGTGGTGTTGGAGACAGCAGATGTCTGAGGTGGTGGATGGCATGCTATCAAGCATGACACTTTTGTCTTTGATGGTGTGGTGCTTCTTGAGTGTTGTCGGAGTTGTAATGGGACTAGTCTAATTCAAAGAAGAAATATTTACTTAAATCTTACAGGTTACCACACTAATTACCATGTTAATTCTTAAGGATAAAATTCCATTAAAAATTAATCAGTCAGCTCAATTGTATTTCCAAGTCAACAGTTAAGTTTGAGAATAGATTCTGCTGACTGTTAGTTGCTTGGGTTGGATAGGCTCCATATGGCATAAAAGCATCTTAAATCAAATGTTTTTTTAACTCCTGGAATCCAATTCCTTATGTTTTTTCAGAATAAATATACCTTATTAATAATTACACCTTTGTGGTAGGACTGGATGGGATGTAGGAGTGGCAATAAATGAAAACCTTGCAGTTGGGTAAGACAACCTATGATAAAGAAGTGGACAAGCTTTAGTTTTTTTTCTTGTACTCACTTGCAATGATATCCAAATGACCTTTCGCCAATGGTGCAGACAGCACCACAATAACTTGTCATAAGTATGGACATAGCTCCAAGTTTGCATGAAATAGACAATGTTAACGTGACTGTGGAAATGCCATACAATGCAACGTTACTGAAGCTGAACCAAGGGGTGCTGGACCTGCTAGTAGTATGACAACTCTTTACAGATGGGCAGGCTGGATTGAACAGTGGGAAGAGGATACACTTGCAACATCCATTGTTGTAACTTGGATTTCATTAAACAGGCATGACCTAAAAGGACAAGAGAAGCCTTACAATCCTTATAATGGTCTCACATTTTGTATAGGTAGATCTTTTTATACAATAAAGCCAGTCTGACCCTCAAGGTGCTGATTTGAAGCAAGCATCTTAATTTTAACGTTAAATTAAAACTGGTCCAACTATTTCCAAATTGCTGTTAATAAAAAAACTCTGCTTTGAAGTATGTTATTTTGACAAAAGAAATCTTCATTTGAATAAAGCATAAAACACTGCTATTGTGAATGACTGTTTAATTATTGCATATTGTAATGTAACAATCACCACAAAATATATTTCAATACATTTTTGTTTCTGTAGTTTTCCATTTGGAGTCATGCATCAGGCCTGGGTTTAACCTTTTGATGCGGCATACTGTCGCAGCATCTGTGAGATGTCCTCAGAATCAGTCACTTCTTCAGGTAGGCATCCGTCCCCATCCTGAATGGTGGGATCAGCCCCAGAATTCAACAACAATTCCACGATATCAGCAAATTCACAGGCAGATGCTGGAAGTAGGCACAGAGTGAAGTGTCAGTGAATGTACACTACATATAAAGCACCATGTTCTTTCTTAATGAAGGAACTGACAGAATAGAGGAATTCTTTTCAGAATCAGCACAGGTGCAAACAACACTGTACTAAAGCTAAAGATACCACTGAATGTAGCAAATCATTTTTATATTCTTGGCCAACAAGTTACTGTCTCCATTCAGCATCTCCCCATGACTGAGACTGGGAACTCACTGGGAATTTATGGGTGTGAATATATGACCTATATCTTTCAGTTTTACAGCTGTCCGAGGCTAATCAACATTCCCAATTCCAGCAGCTCTCTTTTTAACTTCATGCTATATTTCTGGTAGATGTTGAAGTAGGGTCCATGTCGATGACAACTTTATTCAACAAATGCAAGCTGTTTTTCATCCTGTTTAATTTATAACCATAACTGGGGAAGGTAAAAAAACAAAAACGAACTGTGATCTTCTGCTTTATTTTGCTGGAATTTTCAGGGGAGCGCAAAGAGACCAGAAATTCAATTAGGATATCACCAGATGTCAATTACATACCTAGATGTGCACTCTCCTGAATATTCTTTTGCTTACACTCTCCAATAACAGACATGATTTTTTTATGACTATCCATCACCATGGTTTTTTAAAAATGTGAAAACTTCAAATGATTAACGATAATGAGTAGTTGAAAGACATCCCTAATTACTAAGGCAGGGCAGTCAAATTTGATCAAAAATACCAGTGTCATGTGGGATCAGGTAACTATTACATATTGCCAGAAGTATAACAGTCTTTACAACGTGATTATGGGAGAGAGAAAGGGAGGAAAAGGCAAGAGGTTGAATGAATAACTTGCATCTTTGGTCATACGATAAAGGTACATTATTGGCAAAATTGTTTCCAAATTCAGTAATTACATCATTTTAATAGTGGTAATTAATTCAGGTCTGAGAGATTCCTGGGCTCATTAACCTGTTCCTACCAGTTCTCCTGGTGTCATCAATATTCACAGCTTAATCATATGTATCCATTTCTAAATGTAGGGAGCTTGGGGTACCCATCCAGGGACAAAAGATTAGTTTATAGCAGTTAGGTTCTGTTTGAAGAATGAGCTCTACAGGGAGTCACATCATCTTTTGATATAGTGCAATTTAAAACATTACAGATTTCATATGGTCTTTCTCTTATTGAAAGTCAATCCAATATACTGAGTGAGGCCTGATAAAGATAATATCAAATGCTATTAAATATCCTGATCGGCAATGCATACTATAAAACACTTGTTCTTGTACCATAAGAACATAAGAAATAGGAGCAGGAGTAGGCCATCCAGCCCTTCGAGCCTGCCCCGCCATTCAATAAGATCATGGCTGATCTGTCGCTGCTCAGTTCCACTTTCCCGCTTTCTCCCCATAACCCTTAATCCCCTCTCTTATCAAAAACCCATCAACCCGCGTCTTAAAAATATTTAGCGAGGCAGCCTCCACCACTTCAACGGGCAGAGAATTCCAGAGATTCACCACCCTTTGAGTGAAGAAGTTCCTCCTCAACTCCGTTCTAAACCGCCCCCCCTTTATCTTGAGGCTGTGCCCCCTAGTCCTACTGTCTTTTTTGAGCGGGAAGAGTCTCTCCACCTCTATCCTATCCATCCCATTCATCATCTTATAAGTCTCAATGAGATCTCCCCTCATTCTTCTAAACTCTAATGAGTACAAGCCCAGTTTATTCAGCCTCTCCTCATAGCTCAACCCCCTCAACTCCGGTATCAGCCTAGTAAACCTCCTCTGCACTCCCTCCAAGGCCAAAATATCTTTGCGCAGGTGCGGTGCCCAAAACTGCACACAGTACTCCAGCTGCGGCCTCACCAATGCCCTATACAGCTGCAGCAAGACCTCCCTACTTTCATATTCAATCCCCCTCGCTATGAAGGCCAGCATCCCATTCGCCTTCCTGACCACCTGCTGCACCTGCAAGCTGGGTTTTTGCGACTCATGCACAAGGACCCCGAGGTCCCTCTGCACCATCGCCTGCTGCAGTTTTTCGCCCCGTAAGTAATAGTCCTTCCTACCATTCTGCCTACCAAAGTGGACCACCTCACACTTGCCAACATTAAATTCCATTTGCCATTTCCTGGCCCATTCGCCCAGCCTATCTAGATCCTTCTGCAGACTCTCCACACCCTCCGCACAATTTGCCGTTCCCCCTATCTTGGTGTCATCAGCAAATTTCGACACCCTACACTCGGTTCCCTCCTCCAGATCATCTATATAAATGGTAAAAAGCTGAGGCCCCAGCACCGACCCCTGGGGCACTCCACTAGTCACCATCCGCCAATCCGAATAGCACCCGTTGACCCCCACTCTCTGCCTCCTATTTGACAACCAATCCTCTATCCATGCTAACACCCTACCCCCAACTCCATGTCCCTCGACCTTCTGCAATAACCTCTTGTGAGGTACTTTGTCAAACGCCTTCTGAAAATCTAGAAAGACCACATCCACCGGCTCTCCTCTATCCACCGCCCTAGACACATCCTCATAGAACTCCAGTAAATTTGTCAGACACGACTTCCCTTTAATGAAACCGTGCTGCGTCTGCTCTATCAAGCAATTCCCTTCAAGATGCCTCACAATTTCCTCCTTAATGACAGATTCTAAAATCCCAAAAGTTTTTTCCATTCTGCACATAATGTGTATTACACGGCTACTAGCTAGTAATTACCAAAATAAGAGTGCAAATCATGCATCATTTACAGTAGCAATATGTTTGGTCCAATTCATGATCACTAAATCTTGCTAGTGATAAATAGAAATAAAAGAGAATGTTCTGCATTTCAAAATTTATTGAAAATATAGGATACCTGCAAGTGATTAACTGAACCCAGCTTGGTCATAAAATACCAAACAGTTTCTCGATGTTCCTCTATTAATGATAGTTATTTCTACCAGCTCCAATTTATAATATATGTTTCCAGATGCAAGATTATATTAACAGTTTAGTCCCAACATCCCACACTTCTCCAATACCTAGATAAACCTTTAGTAATATGGCTAAGATGATATGCAGTAAACTTTAATTATCTTTGTTATTGCAATGATACTATCTCTGTAGGAGAATTCATTCCATCCACAAAAGCTATGACAAAATTAATTGAATTGATAAAGCTGAAATAGATTTTTTGGACCAAACAGTTAGTGTTTATCCTTCACATGAGTAGTCCTAATCCTAACAAGCGCCCAGACTGTTCTTATGTCTCCTAATTCCCCTTTCCAACAACCACCTATCTAACCTATTAAATGTTAACACTGTCCATGCTTCAGTCACCAACTCCAGGGGTAGATTCCATGGCTACGCATGTGCTAAATCTCTTTCACCCAGATATACATTTATGTCTCCACCACCCCATTTTAGATCAATCAACTACTAGAAATAGTCTGTTTCAAGTTACTCAGCATTATCCCTCATAATTTTTGACAATTCCACCAAATCACCCATAATCTCATCTGCTGTAACATAAGTAATCCCAAAATCAGGCATAATTTACCATCAAGCTGTTTATTTTAACAATAACTAATTGGATACTTATTTACAGTAAAAATTAGATTATCTATCTTTTGAAACCACATTTTCTACACACTGATTCTATCTTTCTCTTTCTCAACTGTAGAAGCTACACTAGCCCAGTTTTATTTAATACATTGGCCACTTGTGGTGAATAAGCCATAGATATGTGGCAAATTGATACTGTTTATTTTTAGTACCACATAATACTAAGTTGTGTTAAAATTCCAGCAATGCATATGTGTCCCTGTGTCATTCATTTGACTGTTATTTGTCAATTGTCCATAATTGCACAAAGAAGAATCTGCTGTTAAACAGCAGTGACATACCAATCAATGGTATGTTGGAATTCATTGCAAGAGGACTTGAGTGCAGAAAAAAGGATGTCTTACTGTAGCTATGCAGAGCCTTGGTGAGACCATGCCTGGAGTACTGTATGCAATTTTGATCTTCCTATCTAATAAAGGTTATATTTGCTACACAGGGAGTGCAGCAAAGATTCATCAGACTGATTCTTAAGAGAGTAGGATTGTCATATGAGGTGATATTGGTCAACTAGACCTGTATTCACTGGAATTTAGCAGCATGAGAGGGGATCCTGATTAGGATACGGATCAAAAATCCCAAGCATGTTATGAAGTCAGGCTACACCGCAACAATTTGTTATTTTGGCATTGTGAGGATGTGATGTTTCACTCCAAGTGTAATTCTACTGGCACACTAGAAAGCTTTTATCAAAGCAAACTTAATTTAACAACACATTAACTATTACAAATAAAATTAGCTTAACATTTAACGATTGAACAATACTTAAACAAGAGATAATTCTTAACTGCTAACCTATCCCTTTAAGTTCTGATTCAAGCAATATTCCTCATATAGATTTAAACTCCTCTTCAAAATTGTTTAGAAAAACATGGGGTTACATGCTTGTACTTTGGTTGCCAGCCTGGAGTTCCAGAGAGTGAGAAAGATACATCTTGCTTCTTTCAGAACCAGGGAGGAACTGCTTGTTTTTTAAAACATGAAAGAGAAACTGTGTTTTTCCTGCAAGCTTAGCATTCCCATTAAACATATGACTCTGTCTCTGTCAATCAACCTAATCAAAACTCTTCTCCAAATTCCCAAGAGAAAATACAAGTAAACACTAATGCATTAACTCAGTTTAGACAAACACACCAGTAGCTAAAATGAATTATAATCCTGCAGTTTCAGCATGGGGCTACATGTGTTTTCAGGCAAATTGACTTTTACAGATGCATCAAAGAAAGCATTCCTTCTGGTTCCATCACAGTTTGCTATGGCTCCTGCTCGGTCCAAGACTGCAACAAACTACAAAGTGTCGTAAACAAACCCCAGTCCCTTACTCAAGCTAGCCTCCCACCCACTGATACTCTCTACACTTACCACTGCCTCAGAAAAACAGCCAGCATAATTAGGATCCCACACACCCCAAACATATTCTCTTCCACCTCTTCCGTCGGGAAAAAGATACAAAGATCTGAGGACACATACCAACCGATTCAAGAACAGCTTCTTCCCTGCTACCATCTGAGCTTTGAATGGATCTACCTCGCATTAAGTTGGTCTTTCTCTACACTCTAGCTATGACTGTCCCTATCTCACCGAGGGGTTGAGGGGTGCCTAGGGAGATGTCTATCTCAGCATGTGGAGACAAAGTCCGGCGGATTGAGCGGATGAGACCAATGGATCGTCCAACGGTCAAGAAGGCGGTCTCTACAAGCGTCGTGGAACGCGAAGAGCAGGACAAGAGACAGAAGATGTCCTGGTCATCCACTGTGCCTCATCCCACCTCTAGCCGCCTTGACTCTTGTCTTGGCATTGGATCTAGATGGGAATTGGGAAGTGAGATTCTCTCCCTCACTTCATTCCAAATCAAGCACCAATCTCGACACCATCATCATCAGTGTCCTGTTCAACCCCTGAAGTCCTGTGGTGATGGGCGAGCGACAAAGCAGCAGGTGGGAGCTACAGTCACAGACCTGCATGCAGGCGGCTCAGGTCTAATGGTCATTTTCCGTTGACTAAAGCAGCAGTGGAACTCGGCGTCTACCTGAGCAACTGAGCAGTTCTCTTCAGGAACGCACTGCTCACCTCTGTAGGAGGAGGAAAGGGCTAGAAAAGGTGCCCTAAACATTGCCTGCTTCACTGCACCATGGCCAGTTTACCGCGGCTGGCAGGGATCCCATCTTGTGGTCAAATAAACAAAATAAAACACAAGGTGACACCGCTCACCACTGGCACTTGGAACGTGCGCATGCTTTTGGACAACCCTACAGCAGACAGGCCAGAGAGAAGAACAGCCTTCGTTACCAGAGAGCTTGCAAGATACAACATTGACATTGTAGCCCTGAGCGAAACTTGTCTTGCCAACATAGGTCAGTTGACTGAAACTGGAGGTGGATACACCTTTTTCTGGAGCTGTCGTGGCAGCAATGAACATCGTGATGCTGGAGTTGGATTCACCGTCAGGAGTCACCTTGTTCGGAAACTTGATGGTCTACTCAAGCGTGTGAACGACCAGCTTATGACATTACAACTTCCGCTACAGAACAGAAGTCAAGCCACCCTGATCAGCACCTATGCCCTCACAATGAACAACCCGGACAAGATGAAAGACAAGTTCTACAAAGAACTAGACACCCTACTATCAGCAGTAAGCAGTACCGACAAGCTGATCTTGCTTGGTGATTTCAATGCAAGAGTAGGGTGTGACTCTGCAATCTGGCAGGGAGTCATTGGGAGGCATGGAGTGGGCAAGTGTAACTGTAACGGCCTACTCTTAATGAAGACCTGCGCAGCACTCGACCTCCTCATCACCAACACAACCTTCCATCTGCCTACCCAAAACAAGACCTCCTAGATGCACCCCCACTCTAAGCATTGGCATCTTATCAACTATGTCATTGCCAGGAGAAAAGACAGGCAGGATGTCAGAGTAACCAAGGCTATGTGTGGTGCTGACTGCTGGACAGATCACAGGCTCATTGTCTCCAAAATGAGGCTCCACATCAGACCCAAGAGGTGACCACAAGGAAGCAAGGTTATGAAAAGAATCAATGCAGCCAAGCTAAGGAACCCCAGCATTGCTTCAGCACTGGCTGAAGACTTAGAAATCAAGCTTGCTGACCTACACCTTGCAGGCAGTGCTGAGGATGACTGGGAACGCTTCAGGGATGCTGTCCAGACATCTGCGCTGAAAATGCTCAGGCCCTCTACCCCAAGCAGTGATGAACGGCCCATCTTCAGCTGCTAAGAAAAATGCTTTTACCCGTGCTCGCAGGACAGTCCAGAATAAACTGCATAAAATGCAGGATGCCTGGCTGAGCGCAAAGGCAGATGAAATACAGGGATACGCTGACAGAAACGACTTTAAACGGTTCTATGAAGCCCTCAACACTCTCTACGGACCTCAATCTCTCGGGAGTTCCCCCCTCCTCAGTACAGATGGTACAACTCTCATTACAGAGAAGGCTCAGATCCTGCAGAGATGGGCTGAACACTTTGAAGCTGTCCTCAACCAACCATCATCTATTAACGATGAGGCAACAGACAGGATTCCCCAGGGTGATATCAACAGTGCCATGGATGACCCACCGGTAGTAGCCAAAGTCACGAAAGCTGTCAGCCAGCTATCCAGTGGCAAAGCACCAGAGGCAGATGCCATACCCACAGAGATCCATAAAGCTGCTGCTCCTGCACTTATCGAGAAGTTCACAGAGTTGTTCCAGTCCTTTTGGAAGCAAGGATCCATTCCTTAGGAACTTAAAGACGCTTCAATCATACACCTCTACAAGGGGAAGGGCAATCGTCAAGTATGCGATAACCACCAAGGAATTTTGTTGCTCTTCATCACAGGAAGAACTCTCGCAAGAGTCCTGCTAAATCGCCTGGTCACTCATCTGGAGCTAGGCCTGCTTCCAGAGTTACAGTGTGGCTTTTGCAAAGGTTGTGGGTCTATTGACATGATTTTTGCTGCGCACCAACTTCAAGAGAAGTGTCAGGAGCAGAATTGCAAGCTCTACGCAACCTTTGTTGACCTCGCGAAAGCCTTCGTCACCGTAAGCCAAGACCCGTGGCGGATCATGTCAAAGTTCGGCTGCCCCCCCAAATTCATTCAGATGGTACACCAGTTCCATGATGGCATGATGACCTGAGTACTGGATGGCGCAGAATCCTCTGAGGCATTCCCAGTCACCAACAGCGTCAAACAGGGCTGTATGCTCGCACCTACACTGTTCAGCATAATGTTTACTGCCATGCTGAATGATGCCTTCCGGGACTGTGTTGCCAGAATCTGCCTCAAGTACAGAGTAGATGGAAAGCTTTTCAACCTGAGGAGATTTCAAGCAATTACCAAAACAAAAGAGACTATTCTGAGAGATTTCCTCTTTGCCAATAATTGTGCCCTGTACACTGGCTCAGAGCCAGAGATGCAAGTCAGTATGGACAAATTTTCCACGGTTTGTGACAACTTTGGACTCACCATCAACATTAAAAAGACCAAATCATGAACCATGCTTCTCATGCACTGTACACAGAACCCATAGTCACAATCAAAACTACAGGCAGTGGACCAGTTCAAGTATCTTGGCAGCACTCTCTCCCAAGCAGTGACTATTGATACAGATGTTAACTGCAGAACAGCAAAGGCAAGTTCTGCTTTCGGTAGACTGCGCTCCACTGTATGGGAATGTTGACGAATCAGCCCAGCAACAAAACTGAAGGTCTGCAGCACTGCGGTACTCACTACCCTCCTCCTGTATGCCTGTGAAACGTGGACTGTGTATTGAAGGCATGCAAGACAGCTCAATCGTTTCCCCATGGCTTGTGTTCACAGAATATTATGAATCCGATGGCAAGACAAAGTACCAGACACTGAACTCCTCTCTAGAGCAAGTCTACCATCAGTCCACACACTGCTGATGAGACCGCAGACCCGGTGGGCAGGTCATGTCATCCGTACGTCAGACGAGCGCATACCCAAGCAGCAACTTTTTGGGAAACTCTCTGCTGGAAGATGCTTGCATGGAGGCCAGAAGAAACGTTTCAAAGACGCACTCAAGGCCTCCCTGAAGTTGCCTGACGTTGACACGACCACCTGGGAAATGCTGGCACAAAACCGCCCTACCTGGCACTGCCTCATCCACAAAGGCTGTCAAGCTCATGAAACAAGGTGTATTGCTGAAGCACAACTTAAGCGCGAGCTGCACAAGTCCAGAGCCACCAGCGCAACAACTACAGTGTCAACACAAATCTGTCCAATATGTGCCAGGACATTCCGTGCCCTAATTGGCCTGATCAGTCATCTTCGGACACACCACAACCAGCCTCAAAATGACTAATGGTGTCGAGGTCCTCACTGATGATGATAGATGAACAACAACGACTGTGACTGTAACACTACATTCTGCACCTGCTCCTTTTCTTCTCTATGAATGGTATGCTTCATCTGTATAGCTTGCAAGAAACAATACTTTTCACTGTACACTAATACAAATGACAATAATAAATCAAATCAAATCAAATCCTTGCAACAAAACACTGCCTGTGACAAGAAACATGAAATAAATGATTTTTAAAAGGCCCAGTATCATCACACCCATTAAAATGTATAAACTTTTGACTGATTGGATGGGGAAATGTTGTCTCCGCTCACTGAGGGGTTTTAGAACAAACGGTCACAGTCTTAAGATATGGGGTATGCCATACAAGACTGAGATAAGGAGAAACTTCTTCAGTTAGAGCATGGTAAACCTGTGGAATTCTCTATCATGGAAGGCTGTGATGGCCAAGTCACTGCATGTGTTTAAAAAGGAAAGAGATTAATACTCTAAAGACGTCAAGCGATATGGGGAGTGTGTGGCAGTATGGTATTGACATAAAGGATCAGCCATGATCATAATGAATGATAGAACTGGCTCAAAGAGCAAATTTGCCTACTCCTGCTCCTGTTTTCTATGTTTCAGTCAAACCAAGTTTATGTTTATCAGAATATAATTAAACTGTCAGGTTTATAATGAATTCTGGTCACTTGCTCAATGAAGCAAGAGAAAGTCTTCAGTCTGTTACCTTCTCTAGGTACCTCTAAATGATGATACATTTAGATCTGTGGGACTGCTCAATAAAGTTCAGTGAAAGCAGGGATGGCTTTCAGAAGGACCATAATTGCTCTTAAAATTTTCTTGGGAAACCTAGTGATCCGGGAATGCTGACTTTAGAACCTGGTTTTGCTTAGCTGGTAGTTGGTGGTTTCCACAAAACAACTGAAGTGTATGAGCAATGGATAGTGTTGCATGGTAGCCAAGGAATTGAAATGGGCAGTTTTTGCAAGATGTGGCAATGCAGCAACTTCCAAATGTATTCAATCTTCATCTCCAAAGATTTTTGAAATTGAGAGGAATAGGGCACTATTGGCATTAAAGGAGATTACTAAAAGTTGGCCACGAAACAAAGGTCCATTAAATGTCTAGACATCATGTTCAGAAATGGCAGGCCACAGAGCGTAAACAAGGCAAGAGTGCAGAAGTCAATACTTCGAATGTGTCAATTCGTTTTCCTCCCTGAGTCTCCTAATATATCAATTTTGATCAAATGTAGACATTTTAATGTTGAAGAATCCTTTTGAAATGCTCAGAAAAGTACTGTCATAAATTATACACTTGACTTAACAGATTGTCACCACCCTTTGAGAGTGCACACAATAGATTTCCTTTGTGTAAGTGAAAAAGCTAATCTGCAAAACCATTTTGGAAGCTGTTCCCCTGTCTCTTGCAACGAGCTTATCATTCTTGATTAATGACAGTTCAAATTTTCAAACCTATTTTCAAAAGAGTTGGTGCAGACTTGATGGGCTGAATGGCTTCCTTCTACACTGTAGGGATTCTGTGGTGCTATTTAAATGGAAGTTGTTGTTATACACACCCAAATAAACTAGGTCAAATTTATATTAGTTCAAGCCACGGATGTGACTCTTCTAATCCTATGTACTGTAACTGGATATAAAGGGATAAAATTAGATTTACCTTCTCTTCGTAACACCATAAATTCTTCTGAGACACAAAAACACTCCAGTTCAGATGGATTGTTTTTATCAGCGACAGTGACACTTACGAAGGAATATAATCACCTTTCGAACTCTATATTAGAATGCATTTTGAAACAACTCCTCAGCATCTTGCAACATTTTAATTTCATTTAGAGATGTGGGGGCTGGGCTAACTTGAATTTTGTCTTGGGAAAAATTGCTAGGCCAGACACCCTTTGTCAGTTCACTCCATCATTCTAGGTACATAATAATGATGAGTCATTTTGATATCAATCAATGTGAAGTTATGCAGAAATAACTTGCACCTGAGTAGTACCAAGGAAGTTGAAACACACATATGCACACAAACTAGAAAATAGCAAAAAACTACAATCAGCTCTTAATTCTTTTCACCGCTGCACAAATTACTAGTTTGAGAATTATGAATTAAACTTGATTCTTTCTTTTCAATTTCAACTGAAATGGGTTTCACCACAAATGTGGAGAGGTTGCAGAACAACATCCACTGACGATGGCATGAAATACAAAAAAAACTTTATGGTGAAGGATTCACCAATTTATTTTTTAAAATGATAGATTTTTCCCTCGTGCAAAGACTACTTCCTGTTAAATAAAACGGCCCAAAACCTCTGATCAGAGTCGGACCCCAAAGGGACAATTCTCCCAGCCCGTTGCTCTGCTCTAGCAGTGGGCAGGCAAACATCAACTGAGGCAGTTTTGCGGGTTTCTCGCTGGGCGCCATTCTCTTTTACGCGCCTCCCAGCTGAAAATTTCCAGAGTAATTGGTGCGGGGCTGATAACAGTATGGAAATTGCACTTTCCATTTCATTCGCGGGTCTGGGACTGAAGTCTCCAGACACATGAGCATCTCCATGCCCCACCCCTGCTCTTCCCCTTCTCTCCCCGCACGCCAGGAGTGGTTCACTCCAGCAGGGTTTACAATTGCTCCCCACTAATGAAAAACAACCTCACTGGAGTGAAGAGGCAATTGATACCCCCCCCCCCCCACCCCCCCAAACAAGGTCTGGAGTAAGGGGTGTGCCGTTTGGGCAGTGCCAACCTGGCTCCTGGCACAGCCCAAGGGGCAAACTGGTATTGCCAAAGGGGCACCTTGGCACTGTCCACTGGGCATTGGACAATACCAAGGGAGTGGGGCCAGAGCAGGCACGGAATTAGGGGAGGTCGGGACTGCCAGGGATGGGGTCAGAACTTCTGCATGGGGATTGGTGAGGGGGGGGGGGGTCGAGTAGATTGGGAGAGGAAGGGGGGCACAGAGAGGGGCCTGGAGAAGTCTATGAGGACAGCAATCGGGGGTGAAGGGGTCACTGGGCCAGCAATGGTGAGTTGCGGAGTTGGCCAGTGATCAGGAGGCCAGCATTGCGGGGCCATTGACAGATCAGTGCATGCACAACGGCCTGCTCAGCACAATGTTGCCGACTTCTCAGGTGGGAATAGATCCTATTCCCAGATTTTCAGAGTGAATCCTGCTAGGGCACTATGTAATGCTCAAGAGTGTCGGAGATTTGCTCTGAAAATCACACTGAAAAAGAATCGGTGGAAGTTATTCCTGTTTTCACACAAATTGTGGACTTTCAATTTTTTTTGGAGAATCTCAGCACATATGTCCAGCATTAATCAGACAGAAAGCTACCCACTTATCTTAGTGCACTGAAAAGGCTTCAACTTCTGATCCACGATGTAGAAGAACGACCTCAGCAAAGGAATCCTTGCATAGCACATTGCACCCTTTTTACAGTGCTAGCTGCCATAAAATAAATTTAAATGTCTGATGTGAATATTCACAAATGGGTGAATAGATGAATGGATAAATGAATGAATCGTTAGTTTGGGTGAAGGAGGTGTGTAGGAGGAATGCTTGGTGAGATGGCAGGCGAGCAGGTTGGCAGTAGCTAAGAGGGTAGGGAGGATAATTGGGTTGACACATTAGGGCTAGTCAGGTTGGGGGAGAAAATCGAGTGTTGGGGTCAGGTCAGGTCAGTGGGAAGTCAGGCAGTCAGGGAGGGTGAGGAAGGGCATTGAGGTGATTATGCAACTGACCTCCAATGTTAGATAAGGACTTTTCTGTCCAACATTTCCCGCGTAATTATTCAGATATCTAAGTCAGAACTGTCCAAAGTTTCTGACCCTAACACAAGACCCTAAATTTCTGACCCTATCATCAAGGAAGAAATATCTGGATATAAATTGTCCCATTGCTAAGACGCATCATGGATTCATGAGGGAAGGTCATGTTTGACTAATGTGGTGGAATTCTTTGAGAACACTACATGTGCAGTGGACAATGGGGAACCTGTAGATATGGTGTATCTGGATTTCCAGAAGGCATTTGACAAGGTGTCACACCAAAGACTGCTACATAAGATAAAGGTGCACGTTGTTACAGGTAATGTATTAGCATGGATAGAGGATTGGTTAACTAACAGAAAGCAAAGAGTGGGGGGTAAATGGATGTTTTTCTGGTTGGTGATCAGTGACTAGTGGTGTGCCTCAGGGATCAGTGTTGGGACTGCAATTGCTTACAATTTACATAGACGATTTGGAGTGGGGGACCAAGTGTAGTGTCAAAATTCACAGATGACACTAAGATGACTGGCAGAGAAAAGTGTGCTGAAAGTCTGCAAAGGGATATCGACAGTCGAAGTGAGTGGGCGACGTCTGGCAAATGAAATGTTGGTAAATGTCAGGTCATCCATTTTAGAAGGAATAGCAGCAAAATGGACTATTATTTTATTGCAGCATGCTGGTGTGCAAAGAGACCTCAGTGTCCTTGTGCAGGAATCTTAAGGAGTTGGTTTGCAGGTGTAGCAGGTAATTAAGAAGGTAAATGGAATTTTGTCCTTTATTGCTGGAGAGATGGAGTTTAAAAACAGCGAAGTTATGTTACAGCTGTATAATGTACTGGTGAGGCTACACCTGGAGTACTGTGAACAGTTTTGGTCTCCTTACTTGAGAAAGAATATACTGGCACTGGAGGGGGTGCAGAGGAGATTCACTAGGTTGATTCTGGAGTTGAGAGGGTTGGCTTATGAGGAGAGACTGAGTAGACAGAGGCTGTACTCACTGGAATGCAGAAGAATGAGGGGAGATCTTATAGAAACATATAAGATTATGAAGGGAAGCAGGGAAGTTGTTTCCACTGGCAGGTGAAACTAAAACTATGGGGCTTGGCCTCAAAATAAGGGGAGGCAGATTTAGGACTGAGTTGAGGAGGAACTGCTTCACACAAAGGGTTGTGAATCTGTGGAATTCCCTGCCCAGTGAAACAGTAGAGACTACCTCATTGAATGTTTTTAAGACAAGGATAGATAAATTTTTGAACAGTAAAGGGATTAAAGGTTATGAGCACGTGGGTAAGTGGAGCAGAGTCCACGAAAAGATCAGCTATGATCTTATTGAATGGTGGAGCAGGCTCGAGGGGCCAGGTGGCCTTCTCCTGCTCTTAGTTCTTAAGAGTCAGAAACTTTATCATAAGGTCACAAGGAGCAGAGGAATTGCTCATGGGAATTTTAAACTTCTCATGCAATTCTTATGGAATTGTTGCATTGCAACCTCTGTGGTAACCCATTATTAAGTGTTTCCTGAGCATCCTTATGACAAATCTAAGCATGAAGTTAAGCTGATGGGGGAAGTTCAAAGGAGATATGGGAGTAAGTTTTTTTTTAAACACAGAGTGGTGGGTGCCTGGAATATGCTGCCTGGGGTGATGGTGCAGGCATATACTATTGGGGCGTCTAAGGGGCTTTTAGGTGATATGCCAGGAATAGAGGCATATTGTCCAAGGGCAGGGTGGAGGGATTAGCTTAATTTGGAGTCAAGTTTGGCACAATAATTGTGGGCCGAAAGGCTCGTTCCTGTGTTGTACTGTTCTATGTTCTAAGTCAGATGGTTGTCGGTGACATCCCAACACCTGGAGTAAATAAAGTAGACTAGATTGTAGTACAAACTGTGGGATCATCCATCTCAGTTATTTAGGTGTAGATTAAAGCCACCATTTCATTAATCAAAAAGGTTTCTCCTATCTAACATCCATACTTCAACCAACAGAAGGTTAACTCTCATTATTGTTTTGGAGGTTGCTAAACATTCAAAATAGCTGCTTCAATTGCCTACCCAAGAATAGTCATTGCACTTCAACTTTATTTATTGTATATGAACCATTTCCAGAAGCTCCTGAATTGATAAGGCTCTCTATAAATTCAAATCTTTTTGAACAAAGCACTCGCAAAACCTGTTTTTCTGTTTTTCCTTGGGACAATTGAATTGCACTCCTGTATCTCATTTCCAGTTACCTACAGCCCATACATAATATAAAACTCTTTTATTTTTACTAGTGTGAAATGTAATTATTTGGGAAGGTGAAATTATTAGCAATGCTTATTGATTTTGTGTTACAGCTACACTTTACCAAAGGGCAGCCTCAGCACATTCCACAGATAGAAAAACCTTCAGAATGGGGCTGATGAATTGGAACAGCAATTCGGATAAGCAAGAAAATAGCATATGCTCCTTGTGCTCATACAAGGTTTCATGATCTGTACTCAGGCACAAGGCAATATAAAAACAGCTCTCTAATCTATTCCATCATATAAAGTGGCAACAATAATATAATACCTCCAAAACATGACCCTAATGATGTGAAACTACTTACTTCATGTGGAGTTCTTTTTGCCTCTGTAGACTGCTAATTATTCATATTTACCAGTGAAAACTGAATGTTCAACACAAATACAAGCGTCATTCAAGGTCACATCAGAACAACAGGTTTAAGATGTGAGAATGCATCTGAAACATTATAAAATAAATCATCCAACAGCTTTCATGTTTTCTTTGCCCAAATTTTATGCCAGACATTTTCCCAAACAAATTATTTTTCCCTCAACTATACCTGCTAATTAACCAAAAATCCTCACCCTTCCCCCATCACTTCCCCAATTACCTAACTGACAGGGTGATTAAACAGCATGCATCCCAGCCTCAGCCAAAACCACTAACTGACCAATAAAGTGAGATATTGTGCAAACTTTACTTGCTCTCACATTCTCCCTCCAATCGCCAAGACATCTTTGAAATGGTTGCACTCCCCTGAATCTCCTGATAGGATAACAGGTCAGCTTCCAAAGCTAAACAGAAAGCTAAGTCTTAATTAATTGAAAACTCCATCAGTTTTGTGAGAAACAACCGCATAAAGCTCTTGGAACAAAGACAGTCCAGCGGGTTGGATTTTGCTGTAACAATAATGGTGAGCACTATTATTTATGTGTAAATCAGATAACAACCACAGTAAAGAACAAAGAAAATTACAGCATAGGAACAGGCCCTTCGGCCCTCCAAACCTGCACTGACCATGCTACCGATTTAACTAAAACCCCCTACCCTTCCGGGGACCATATTCCTCTATTCCCATCTTATGCATGTACTTGTCAAGATGCCCCTTAAAAGTCACGATCATATTCGCTTCCACTACCTCCCCTGGCAACGAGTTCCAGGCATCTACTACTCTCTGTGTAAAAAAATCTGCCTCGTACATCTCCTTTAAACATTGCCCGTCACACCTTAGACCTATGCCTCCTAGTAATTGATTCTTCCACCATGGGAAAAAGCTTCTGATTATCCATTTTGTCCATGCCCCTCATAATCTTGTCGACTTCTATCAGGTCTCCCCTCAACCTCCGTTGCTCCAGTAAGAACAAACCAAGTTTGTCTACCCTCTCCTCCATACCAGGCAACATCCTGGTAAATCTTTTCTGTATCTCTCCAAAGCCTCCACATCCTTCTGGTAGTGTGGTGACCAGAACTGAACACTATATTCCAAGTGTGGTCCAACCAAGGTTCAATAAAGCTGCAACATGACTTGCCAATTTTTAAACCCAATACCCTGGCCGACGAAGGCAAGCACGCATCTGCCTTTTTGACACCTTCTCCATCTGCATTGCCACTTTCAATGACCTGTGTACCTGTACACCCAGCTCCCTTTGTCTATCAATACTCTTAAGGGTTCTGCCCTTTACTGTATATTTCCTATCTGTATTAGGCCATCCAAAATGCATTACCTCAATTTGCCCAGATGGAACTCTGTCTGCCAGCTCTCCAGCCATGTCTCCAACTGCTTTATCCTTTGATAGTCATCATCACTATCCGCAAATCCACCAACCTTAGTGTCATCTGCAAACTTACTAATCAATCCAGTTACACTTTCCTCCAAATCATTTATATATATTACAAACAGCAAAGGTCCCAGCATTGATCCCTGAGAAACACCACTTGTCACAGCCCTCCATTCAGAAACACACCCTTCCACTGCTACTCTGTCTTCTTTGACCGAGCCAGTTTTGCATCCACCTTGCCAGCTCACCTCTGATCCTGAGCAACTTCACCTTCTGCACCAGTCTGCCATGAGGGACCTTGTCAAAGGCCTTACTGAAGTCCATGTAGACAACATCCACTGCCCTACCCTCATCAACCATCTTCGTCACTTCCTCAAAAAACTTGATCAAGTTCGTGAGAGACGACCTCCCCTTCACAAAACCATGTTGCCTCTCACTAATACATCCATTTATTTCCAAGTGGGAATAAAGCCTGTCTTGAAGAATTCTCTCCAAATAATTTCCCTACCACTGATGTAAGGCTCACCGACCTGTACTTACCTGTACTATTCTTGCTACCCTTCTTAAACAAAGGAACAACATTGACTATTCTCCTGTCCTCTGGGACCTCCCCTGTAGCCAGTGAGGATACAAAGATTTCTCTTAAGTTCTCTCAAGACTGAAGCAATTTCCCTCCTTGCCTCTTCAGTATTCTGGGGTAGATCCCATCAGGGTCTGGGGACTTGTTTACCTTAATGTTTCTCAAGAACCCTAATACCTCCTCCCTTTTGATCTCAATATGACTCAAACTATCTACATATCCTTTCCCAGACTCATCATCCACCAAGTCCATCTCTTCGGTGAATAGTGATGCAAAGTACTCATTTAATACCTCGCCCATTTCCTTTGGCTCCATGCATAGATTCCCTCCCTTGTCCTTGAGTGGGCCAACCCTCTCCCTGGCTACCCTCTTGCTCTTTATATATGTATAAAAAGCCTTGGGATTTTCCTTAATCCTGCTGGCCAATGTTTTTTTCATGACCCCATTAGCCCTCTTTACTCTTTGCTTAAGTTTCTTTCTACTTTCGTTGTATTCCACACTTGCTTCATGCATTCCCAGCCTTCTAGCTTTGACAAATGCTTCCTTTTCCTCTTTGACTAGGCTCACAATATCTCTCGCTATCCAAGGTTCCCAAAGCTTGCCATACTTATCTTTCATTCTCACAGGAACGTGCCCGTCCTGAATACCTATCAACTCACACTTGAAAGCCTTCCACAAGCCAGATGTTGGTGTGCCCTCAAACATCTGCCCCCAATTTACACTCTTGAGTTCCTGCAAATATTGTTGTAATTAGCCTTCCCCCAATTTAGGACCTTAACTTGAGGACTACACTTATCTTTATCCATCAGTCCCTTAAAGCTTACTTAATTGTGGTCACTGTTCCCAAACTGCTCCCCTTCTGAAACATCAACTCCCTGGTCAGGCTCATTCCCCAATACCAGGTCCAATACCATGGCCTCTTCCCTAGTTGGATTATCTTACATACTGTTTCAGGAAGCCCTCTTGAATGTTCCTTACAAACTCTGCCCCATCTATGCTCCTAGCACTAAATGAGTCCCAGCCAATTTGGAAAAAAATAAAATCTCCCACCACAACAACCCTGTTACTTTTACACTTTGCCAAAATCTGCCTATCTGTTCCTCAATCTCCAGCTGGCAACTGGCTGGCCTATAGTAAACCCCCAGCATTGTGACTACACCTTTCCTATTCCTGAGCTCTACCCATATTGCCTCGCTCTATGAGCCCTCTAAGGTGTCCTCCTGGAGTAGAGCTGTACATGACAAATCACGGAAATCCGGAAGCTGCCCCTCCAAAGCTTCCTGAAAAGGGTATCTTGTCAGCTGACTGATGCATCAGTCATGCATGCATCAAAGGCCATAAAATTATATTTACCTCAAAAGACTAAATTTAGCAAAAGAAAATTACTGCTTGTCCATTCCTGTCTAATTGCTTTTCAATGGTGTGTAAGCCTTAACTACTACCAAACAAAAAGGAAGCATTTATATCTGTGGAGTTCCATTCTTTCAGATTTTAATTATTCTTAGATATAAAATAATGTGTTCTTTTACTTTGTCTCTTATTTCCCTCTCAGTCCAAGCTCTCTTTTTGCATTGCTTTCTTTATCTGATACGACATTTAATACAATGCTGTATTCCAACTTACATTTCTTCGTTCAGACTTGGTTGTTCATTTTTCAATCTGACTATTAAGGAGATCCATTCAAGTGCCAGATGCCTTGTAAAGTTGTGCTTATTAAGATGAAAATTATTTTTTATGGGCACTCTGATTTTTGTTTAATGAAAAGTTCAGAGTACGCCATTTCAGTACATAATGTACGCCTAATTATGCAGCCTTATGTACATAAACATGTATTGTTAGGACTGATCAGAAACTAGAAATTAGAAATTAATAAGTATGATCTGATGGCCATTACAGAGACATGGCTACAGGATTACATAGATTGGGGCCTGAATATTGTAGGGTATGTGACATTTAGGAAGGTTAGGGAGGTGGAGGGGTCACTCTGTTAATTAATGGTGATATGAACAAAGAACAACACAGCATAGGAAACAGGCCCTTCTGCCCTACAAGCCCGCGCCGCCCATTTTAACATTCAGTGAGTGCCTCATTCCAATCCTTCTTCTAACTACGACTTTTGTCTATGCGTCTTGGACTCCACAATAAAGGGGTGCAACTTTAGAAAATTATATGTGCGCCAGATTAAGGGACAATTTGTTAACACCAATCAGCCTAAAAGCACGTTTTTGGGGTGTGGGAGGAAACCGGAGCACCCGGAGAAAACCCTAGCACATTAGCAAGGGATGACCTAAGTTCAGGAAATCAGGATCTAGAAGCAGTTTAGCTTGGGATGAGAAATGATAAAGGCAAGAAGTCACCTGTGGTAGTGGTGTACAAGCCATCTAATTGTAACTAATGGTAAGACAAGAGTATAAATAGATGTTGGGAGCTTGTCAGGAAGGCATGACAATAATCATGGGTGATTTTAATGAACATATAGATTGGAAAAACTCAGATGGGTAAAGGTAGCGTAGATAAATAATTCACAGAATGTTTTCTATATAGTTTCTGAGAACAGCATTTTCAGGAGCCAAGTGTTACGATCCCAATTGACATCATGATTGGATGTGAAGATTCAAAACTGGAACCCTGGCTTAAAACATCTACTTTTTTAAAATAAAATGTGGTGGAACAGAATCAAAGGACGCCGAATTAGTTTTAACAACAAGAAAAAAAACAATTTATTATACATGAAAAAATTGGATCACTATACAACACTCCTTTACTCTTCCCTTAGTTTAACAATTACATACAGATTTTCAGATTAACATGGATTACAAGGTACATTTTAAACTACAATGGTTTCAATAATGTAAAGTCCCTTTAAGCAAACAGATGGGTCGTGATCAAATACACACACTCCACTCTAAAACACATCTGTGGATTTCTCCTCAGAATCCCCCTGGACGATTGTCAGGTGAGAGTTTCCAATCATTAAAATCTAATGTCTTCCATTAGCTGTTTGCATTCCAAAATCCAGTCCAGGTTTTCCAAATGACTGTTTTAATCAAAGCTTCCACTCCACTTTTAACAGTGAACCTAGTATCCAGGTTACACACCACCCCTTCAGGATTTCTTTGTCTTGACTGATGTAATGCTCAATAAGAAGTCTCACAACACCAGATTACAGTCCAACCAGATTATTTGACAGTCATCTCACAAGTTTTCGGAAACGGTGTTCCTTCGTCAGGCGTGTGGAAGGTTCTGATCAGAGAAGGGCATATAAAGTCACACACAGATTACAGGATACTGATTAGAATGCAAGTTTTTACAGCTAACCTGCTATTCTAGTCTTAAAGATGCAGACAATGAGAGTGGAGATAGCATTATCATAGGTTAAAGAGATGTGTATTGTCTCCAGACAGGACAGTTCAATTAGGACACCTAATTGTCTCCAGGCAAGTGTTCCCATCCTGTTGGCAAACACTTCAGCAGTCATGGACATTCGGTCTCTGATCTTTGGGTAAGCGTTCTCCAAGGCGGCCTTCATGACACATGACAGCACAGAGTCGCTGAGCAGAGACTGATAGCCAAGTTCTGCACAATGAGCACGGCCTCAACTGGGATCTTGGGTTATGTTGCACTATCTGTAACCCCCATGACTTGCCTGGGCTTGTAAAATCTCACTTACTGTCCTGTCTGGAGACAATACACATCTCTTTAACCTCTGCTAATGCTATCTCCAGTCACATTGCCTGCATCTTTAAGACTTGAATAGCAGGTTAACTGTAAAGACTTGCATTCTAATCAGTATTCTGTAAACTGTGTGTGACTTTATACACCCTTCTCTGATCAGAACTTTCCACACACCTGACGATTTCCTAAAGCTTGAGAGGTTACTATCAAATAAACTGGTTGGACTCTAACCTGGTGTTGTGCGACCTCTTACTGTGTTTACCCCTGTCCAACGCCAGCATCTCTACATCGTAATGTTTGATTCCCAGACTTTACATTAAAATGACATCCAACGTTTGATTTACCTCTTAAGTCTGCTTTCCCACTTAAAATCTGGTTACTGCAATTGTCTCTTTAACTCAGAACGTTTTGCTTATGTTTTCTTCAATTCTTCTGAACAATATCTTGGTTTCTGTTCTCATGACTTCATTCTTTCTGTCCCAAGTCTTTGGCTACCAGGACAGTAATGGTTCTTCAGGAAATCCGCCTCTTGCAGCACCTATTCTGTCCAGTCTTCTGGCAGAGTTGAGAGATGTTCACTCCCTAGTGCTCTGTCTTCAACTGCCAACAAGCTCAGCTAAGCTAAGAACAAAAAACCTTTCTACCTTAAAAATGTTTTCAGTTGCTAAGCAACATCCATATACTTATGCCTTTGATTGATTCTTCATGCCGTAACAATAGAATTGCAGCTGGAATTGAAAACAACCCCCACACATGCTGGATAAGTCTAACTATAAGGTTTCGCTCTTTCTTCCATAGAAACTTAAATTGAAAACAATTAAAACAATATCTAATTTTTAATGTTTGCTGATATAAATATAAATCCCTTAAAATTATTTGTTTTCTTAAGCAGGAGGCAAACAATAATAGACCTGATATTGTGCAATGTGAAAGGATTAAATTGATAACGTCATAGTTAAGGTAATCCTAGGTAGCAGCAATCACAATATTATTGAATTTTACATTCAATTTTAGGGAGAGAAGAGTGGGTCCAAAATTAGTTTTTTTAAAACTTAAATAAGAGCAATTCTGGGGACACGAAAGAGGAGCTAGTTAAAGTGAACTGGCAAATTTTCAAGGAATAGATCAATACAGGTTAAGTAGCAGATAAATGGATATTTAAGAATACACAAAGAGAAAAACTCCAAGGGGAGGGCCCATCGTCAGTGGTTAAATAAAAAAATTAAAGACAGTTTTACACTTAAGGAAAAGGAATATGTTTGCACAAAGGTGGAAGGTTATAAGACTGGAAAGAATATACAGAACATAAAAGAACGCCAAAAAGATTGAGGAGGAGGAAAAATTAAAGAGAAAAGGCTAGCTAATAATATAAAGACAAACAGTAAGAATTTCTATGGATATTTAAATTGGAGAAGAGTTTAAAAAAAGTGGGCATTGGTCCTATAGAAAGTGCATCTGGAGAACTGATAATGGAAAGTAAGGAGATGGTGGATGAATTAAGCAAGTATTTTGCATCTTTTTTCACTATAGAGGTATGTCCCAAAATAGCTATAAATTAGAAAATGGAAGGGAGGAACTCAGGAAGATTGTGATCACCAGGGAAATGATGTTGAGAGCAAACTGTTGGGTCTGCAGGCTGACAAATCCCCGAGTTTGGAGGGACTTCATTGTGAGGTCCTGAAAGAAGTGGCTAGTGAAATACATTGGTTTTCATTTTTCAGAATTCCTTAGATTTGGTAAAGGTTCCTTGAGATTGGAAGATAGCAGATGTAACTCTTTAGTCAGAAAGGAGAGACAGAAATCAGGAATTACAGGTTGGTTAACTAACATCTACCATAATTAAAAATGTTAAAGCACAGCAGTTGGAAAAAAAAATCAAAGCAATCAGGTGGAATCAACATGGATTTGTGCAAGGGAAATCATGTTTAACCGTGGAGGAATACTGGAGGAATCACGTGTTGTGTATCAGGGTAACATGGTGGCACAATGGTTAGCAATGCTGCCTCACAGTGCCAGTGACCTGGGTTTGATTCCAGCCTTGGGAGACCGTCAGTGGGGAGTTTTCACATTCTCCACATGTCTGCATGGCTTTCTTCCAGGTGCTCTAGTTTCCTCTCACAGACCAAAGATATGCAGGTTAGGTGCATTGGCTATGCTGACTAGTGGAGTGCCCCAGGGGTCAGTGCTGGGGCCTCAGCTTTTTACCATTTATATAGATGATCTGGAGGAGGGAACCGAGTGTAGGGTGTCGAAATTTGCGGATGACACCAAGATTGGGGGAACGGCAAATTGTGCGGAGGGTGTGGAGAGTCTGCAGAAGGATCTAGATAGGCTGGGTGAATGGGCCAGGAAATGGCAAATGGAATTTAATGTTGGCAAGTGTGAGGTGGTCCACTTTGGTAGGCAGAATGGTAGGAAGGACTATTACTTACGGGGCGAAAAACTGCAGCAGGCGACGGTGCAGAGGGACCTCGGGGTCCTTGTGCACGAGTCGCAAAAACCCAGCTTGCAGGTGCAGCAGGTGGTCAGGAAGGCGAATGGGATGCTGGCCTTCATAGCGAGGGGGATTGAATATAAAAGTAGGGAGGTCTTGCTGCAGCTGTATAGGGCATTGGTGAGGCCGCAGCTGGAGTACTGTGTGCAGTTTTGGGCGCCGCACCTGCGCAAAGATATTTTGGCCTTGGAGGGAGTGCAGAGGAGGTTTACTAGGCTGATACCGGAGTTGAGGGGGTTGAACTATGAGGAGAGGCTGAATAAACTAGGCTTGTACTCGTTGGAGTTTAGAAGAATGAGGGGAGATCTCATTGAGACGTATAAGATGATGAATGGGATGGATAGGATAGAGGTGGAGAGACTCTTCCCACTGAAAAAAGACAGTAGGACTAGGGGGCACAGCCTCAAGATAAAGGGGGGGGCGTTTTAGAACGGAGTTGAGGAGGAACTTCTTCACTCAAAGGGTGGTGAATCTCTGGAATTCTCTACCCATTGAAGTGGTGGAGGCTGCCTCGCTAAATATTTTCAAGAAGCGGGTTGATGGGTTTTTGATAAGAGAGGGGATTTAGGGTTATGGGGAGAGGGCCGGAAAGTGGAACTGAGCCACGACAGATCAGCCATGATCTTATTGAATGGCGGGGCAGGCTCGAAGGGCCAGATGGCCTACTCCTGCTCCTATTTCTTATGTTCTTATGTTCTTAAAGTGTCTCTTAGTGTCTCAAGATGTTAGATTAGGGGGATTAACAGGGTAAATGCATGGGGTTATGGGAAAAATGCAGTGGCTGGGCCTGGATAAAACGTCCTGCTGGAGAATCACTGTAGACTCGATGGGCTGAATGGTCTCCTTCTGTACTGTAGGGATTCAATGAACTGATGCATGGACTGTACTTAAATATACAGAAGGCATTTGATAATTTGATAATATGCCATGTCATAGGTTATTGCGGAAAATAAAAGTTCATGGTTTAGGGGATAACATACTGCCATGGATTGAAGACTGGCTAACCAACAGAAAACAAAGAATTGGCATAAATGGGCTTTTTTCTGGTTGGCAGAACACAATGAGTGGTGAGCCACAGGGATCAGTGCTGGGACCTCAACTTTTTATAGTTTAGAGAAAATGACTTAGATTAAGGGTGTGAAGGTATGGTTGCTAAATTTGCTGACGATACAAAGATTGGTAGGAAAATAAATTGTGGAGAGCATGCAAGGAGGCCAGAAAGGGACATAGACAGGTTAAGTAAATTGGGCATAAATCTGGATGTAATGTAAACATGAAATTATCCATTTTGGCAGGAAGAATAAAAAGCAAGCTTACTATCTAATTGGTGAGATTGTAGAGCTTGAAGGTATGGAGGGATCTGTGTGTCCTAGTGTACAAAACACAAAAGATTAGTATACAGGTACAGCAAGTAATTAGGAAAACTAATGGAATGCTATTGTATTATTTTGAGGGGAATGGAATTTATTACAAAAGTAGGGAGCTTAGGCCTCAGTTGAATAGGGCATTTGTGAGACCACATATGGAGTACTGTATAAAGTATTGGTCTCCTTATTTAGGGAAAGATGTAAATACACGAGAAGCCATTCAGAGAAGAGCTACTAGACTTATACCAATAATGGACAGGTTGTCTTATGAGAAGACTTTGAACAGGTTAGGTTTCCATCCACTAGAATTTAGAAGAATAAGAGGCCACTTGATTGAAATCTTTAAGATCTTGAGGGGCATTGACAGGGTGGATGTGGAGAGAATGTTTCCTTTTGACACTGAACATAGAATTAGTGGCCATTCTCTAAAAATAAGGGGCCACTCGTCTCAAACAGAGATGAGGAGAATCTTTTTCTCTCAGTGAGTTAAGAGTTTCTGGAACTGTTCTTCAAAAACAGTGAAAGCAGAATCTTTAAATATTTGTATGACATGGCTAGATAGATTCTTGATTAATAAGGGGGTGAAAAGTTATTGGCGGTAGGCAGGAATGTGGGGTTGAGGTAACAAACAGACCAGCCACGAACATATTGAATGTTAGAGCAAGCTCGAGGGGCTGAGTGACCTACTCCTCTAATTTGTATGTTCATATGCATGTACATATACTAAAAGATCAATATAATGTCGGTACTACTTCCAATCTCTGCAACACAGGAATTGAGTGGAGAGAAATTATCCAGGATTCCTATACTTGACAAATGCACTGTGGACACCAGAGTCGATTGTGATACTCTCCCCTCCACAACTGAATAATCTGACTGTCTACGGTCAGATGTACAAATTGGGCACTAGGATGAGATAATGGAGGGTGCCAACACTCATAGAACTGTATTTGGCATGGTCTCCAGAGAAATGAAAATAATCGAAGCATGATAAAACACATCTGTATCCATTGCTCATCTCCGGTGATAGCTTCTTCCTTGTAGTGAAAAGTTGCCTTTTTGGGACACAAATAATTAATCACATAAAATAAGACTGTAGGTAGGGGCAGCAGATTCCCTTCTCTCAGAAACAACAGTGAACCAGTTGGCTTTTTATGACAATCTGGCAGCTTTCCTGGTGATTCTTTCTCATGCCAGATCACAAAATTGCTAAATTTATTGAATCTGAACCCATGACCTCTGGCGCTGCCAACCCGGTGTTATAACTACTTCCTTTCCATTGCAACAATTAATTTATACTGCAGTAGCATTGCCCCATGTGACTTGTGCTGCAGTGCCAATGGCCCATGTGGTGCTGCATTTTAATTTTACCAAATGTACAGAAAGTGTGTGTGTTCTGCAAGTTCTCAGTACGCAGATTACAAATGTACATATTTATGAAGGATGAAAAATAATTTCAGCACCAGAAGGGTTAAATAATACGGTAAAAGCATGTGTCATGCAAAATGAAATACTGACTTTATCATTGCAGGCTGCATATAAAAACGGAAAATGCAAGCCTGGTTATATTAGAAATCTGGATGCAGAAAATGCTCATGTAATGTGCGTGTAACACTCAGGAGGTTAAACAGCTAAATTTATGGTGCTCCGGGACCCCCATTTGTCAAGTGACAGAACTTTGGCCTTGCACAGGGAAAAGGGAAAATGAATGCTCATTTTTTGCAAAACTTCATCAACTTGCATTATTCCAGTCGTTCAGCTCCCTGTGCTGATTCTCTGTCCCTTGCTGTCGAGGTCCGTCCTGATGGGAGTGAGGCAGCACAAAGCGGCAGATGGTGTCTCTGAAGCAAAGGGCTCCGAGGACACAGAACCCGCCTCATATTCCTGATGTGGCCCCCACCCCCACCTTCCTCCGAGAACAGTTGTGATTTCCTCAGGGACTGCTTGTGGGCAATAAACTAATCCCAGGAGGGCTCTTGTCTACACAACAGGATGCTGCTGGTTTGAACACACACACACACGGTGTTTGCTGGTTCAGAGTCATCATTGCTGCGACAAAAGTCTAACACACAGATTAGAGAATTGGTCCATTAATAAAATTTAGCACAAAATTACTTTGGTGATTTAGTAGATAATGTAAAGGTGCTTATTCATTAATTTGTTTAATTTATAGTGTGAGGTCTGAAGATTGCTATGAAAATGTAGAGATTGGATTTATTTGAGCTGTAGTTCAAAAAAAAAACACTGCAATACCGAAGTATAAACTTTATTGCTAAAGCGTACTGAAACCCATTTGTTAGTGCACAATACTTGGTACTGTATCAGAGATAATTTTCCTTGAATCCACAAATGTTTCAGGCACTCTTGACAGGAGGCTGCTGTGTTCTGAAATTCACCTAAAAACACCATATTGCGTTCATTTATAAACACATTTGCGAAATAAAACTGCTAGAATGTCAGCAATACACATTATGCAATAATGCAAATGACATCTCTTACCTAAGTAAAAGCAAAGAGAATATCAACTGATACAAGATCAGTTGAACAGAAGCCTAAATCACTGAATATTGACTGTGGCTATGTAAAAAAAAACATGTACACCTGGAATTGGGGAAATGTTAAATTATGGCAACTGGTTGCATCGACTGGACTGGTATTCCCATGGATAGAGAATACAAAGGGGTGATCCAATTGAGGTGTTTAAAATGATCACACAAATTGATTGGATGAATATTGAGAAACTATTTGTTCTATTGGGAGAATCCTGAACAAGGGGACATATTATTAAAATCAGAGCTAGGTCATTCAAAGCTGATGCTAAAAACTAATTCTTCACACCAGGTTAGGGAAAGTTTGGATCTCCCTCCCCACAAAATGTTACTGAGCCTGGTGCTCACTGAAGATTTCAAAACCGAGGTTGATGGATTTTTGTTAGGTGACGGTATTGAGGGATACCAAGTCAGGGCAGCCATGGTGTAACTGAATGGCAGAATAAACCCAAGTGGCCAAATGGCCTATACTGCTTCCTATTTTTCCAGCGCAATGAAACTGCATAATTTTCTGTTAGTAATCCAGTGTCACAAATGTCAAACACTTCATGAAAATATAAACAAAAATGATGAAAATATTTGTACAGAAAATTCACTGCCATCTATGATAGCCTGTTGTGTTGGAAGTGTCATGATGCATAGTTGAATCTTTAGATAATAAGCTTAAATTAATATTTCAAGTTGCTGGCCTAATGCATCCTGGGAAGCACAAACCAGGAAGGTGAAGCCATTGATTACATCTTGCCATACAAATAATTGAACACAATACACGTGGCTATGGTCATAAACTGGCTAAACAAGAACAAAATATTCAGAATATTAGGTATTACTGCCAATTTTTTTAACTAAGCAGTTCACGTGCTCTAGTGGTCAATGTATTTAAAGGTAAATATTGACATTCTGCTTCTTAAACAAGAGTGGCATAAAATTTAATTTATTTATTAATGTCACAAGTGGGCTTACATTAGCAATGCAATGAAGTTACTGTGAAAATCACCTAGTTGCCACACTGAGGGATAATTTAGCATGGTCAATGCATCTAAGCAGCGCGTCTTTCGCACTGTGGAAGGAAATCGGAGCACCTGGAGGAGAACATGCAGACTCCTCACAAAGAGTGACACAAGCCAGGAATTGAACCTGGGTCCCTGGTGCTGTAAGGCAACAGTGCTAACCACAGGACCATATTGTAGTGTTACAACTTCAATCAGCAATCTATCTCTCTAGATGTCAAGTTACACATTTACAGTTTGGGATCTTAGTTCAGATTAGACTGTAAAATAGGAAATATTCTTCATCCTGAAGTCAGAGGTTTGTTGGAGATCTGTTATCATAGCTATCCTTGGAAAAATAACTGCAATCCTTGACACATTTCTCTTAATGCCATCCAAGATTGCAGGCTCACTCAGGGCAGCCTTCAGTACAAACTCTGGGGAAAATTGCATTCTGCTCAGACCACTCTGACCCAAACTCAATGTGATTATTCCTGGCTGACAGCATAGCAGGGTCAAAGACTGGGGAGCCTGCAAGACTAGGGGACTGAAATTGACATCAACACATTATTCCCTTATTCTCTCACTGAAGGTCACAGATTGGTTTGCAGTCCTGATGGTTAACAAGGGCATGACAGGACAGTCTCCATTATCAGTCCAGCTCTATAAGTTCAAAAAAAAAGTGGCTAATTCATACAACAACCCAAGTTTCTAGACTACTGAATCTGCCAATGTTTTATTTATTCCATTACTGCAAATGCTTCCGTTAAATATTACTGTATACTTAGACATATTCTCTCCAGAAACAACCAAGTTTGGAAAGACAAAATCTATCACTGTTGTTGGCTGACTTTTGCAGTTCAAACAGACACAGTACAAAAATTTCACATACCCATCATGGCATCTTATTAGAATGCTAGCAACAACATTAGGCTTTCAAATAAAAATCTTCAACTGGATATAAACTGTAATGCACAAATCTGTTGTGTGAGATGTAGAATTGATCAAATATGTGGTTAACAAATGGTGCTACGGACAACCACAGGAATTAATTCCAAGTCCTGAGTTGAAGGACAGGTCTGTATTTTTCCTAGAACATTATTACTGCTGAAGACACAATGCAGATTGTTCACAGGAATTTCAATTTAGAAAGAAGGCAGGAACATGATTAAAGCTGTTATTCACCTTTACCCCATTCCAACTTGGAGTCAGCAGCCAGCCAGCCACCCACCCACCGATATCTCATACCTCTCCAACACACATGACAGCAAAAGGCTGCATCTGCTGCTAGGCTCTCCCGCTAATGTCGCATTTAATAAATCTACAAGCTTGACTGAAATAGCCATAATAAGCAAAATCTTTAAGTGAGTTCATAAAATCACAGAGTGGATACAGCATGAGGTTGACATTTAGCCCATCATGTTTGCAGTGGTTAGAGCAATTCACCTAGTCCCACTCCCTTGCCTTTTCCCCATAACGTTGTAAATATTTTCTCCTTGAATAATGATGCAATTGTCTTTTGAAAACAGCAACTGAGTTTATCTCCACTGTCCTCAGGCACTGCATTCAAGATCTTAACAACTATCTGTGCAAAACTGTTCTCCTCATGTCACTGTTGCTTCTTTTGCCAATCGCCTTAAATCAGTGTCCTCTGATTCTTATCTTTTCACCAATGGGAACTGTTTCTCTCTATGCCTTTTTAAAAATGTATTCTTTCTTGGACGTGGGCAAGGCCAGCATTTGTTCCCCATCCCTAATTGCCTTTGAACTGAGTGGCTGACCAATTCATTTCAAAGGGCAGTTAAGAACCACATTGCTGAGAGTCTGGAGTCATGTGTAGAATCATAGAATCTCTATAGTGCAGAGGGAGGCCATTTGGCCCATCAAGCCTGCACCAACAACAATCCCATACAGGCCCTATCTCCACAATCCCATTCCCCTACTAATCCCCCCGACACCAAGGGGCAATTTAGCATGGCCAACCAATCTAACCGACATATCTCTAGATGTGGTAGGAAATCAGAGCACCCGGAGGAAGCCCAGGCAGACACGAGGAGAATGTGCAAACTCCACACAGACAGTGGCCCGAGGCTGGAATTGAACCTGGTTCCCTGGTGCTGTGAGGCAACAGTGCTAACCACAATGCCATCATGCAGGCCAGACTAGGTAAAGATGGCAGAATTCCTTCCTTAATGACCACTACTGATGGCTAGCTTTATATTCCAGGTTAGGATTTGAACCCAGTGCTCCAAGAGAATTAATCTTTGCCTCTGTATTACGTAGTCTAGCGACATCACCACTACTGCACCACCTTTCCCTAAATCTCCTAATCATATCTGTTGTGAGTTTTAAAACCTCTACCAAATCTCCTCTCAGCCTTCTTGTTTCCCAAGAAGAACAGTCCAATCTGTCCATCAAATTGAAGTCCTTTATCCCTGGAACCATTCTCATTAATCTTTTCTGCATTGTGTCTAATGTCTTCACATTTCTCCTAAAGTGGATACAATACTCCAACTGAGGATCAAACTGTTTTATACAGGTTTATCTCACCTTATTACCTTTGTACTCTATGCAGGGAATTTCCTTGGTAGGGAGGGCCACCGTGTAAAGGTCCATTGATCTGGGGTGGAACTTTAGGTTTTGGGCAAGCGTAGCAAGAAAATCCTGCTCTATTTCTCCACTTATAAAGCCTAGGATTCCAAATACTTTATTGACCACTCTCTCAACCTACTCTGTCACCTTCAATTATTTGTGCACTCCTAGGTTACACTGTCCCTTTGGAATTGCACCCTTTATTTCATATTGCCTTGTCCCGGCCCCTCAGTCTTCCTCACAAAATTACCCACTTCGCAGTTCAGTGTATTAAACTGTCAGCTGTCCAGCCACGTCACCAGCCTACGTCCTTTTGATATTTAAGGCTATCCTCATCACTGTTCACAATACTTTAAATTTTGTGTTATCTGCAAGTTTTGAAATTGTTTCTGATATACCAAAATCTAAGTCACTAATATATATCAAGAGAAGCAGATATCCTTAACTGACCCCTGAGATGCCCCATTATAAACCTCCCCAAATCTGAAAAACAAAACAAACAGTTCTCACTACTCCATGTCCTCAAGTCTATCACTAGCCTTCTCATAGTTTGCTGCAGCAATTCTTAAAAGTTATAAAGTACTGACAAGAATCTTGCAGAGAATTGGAAAGATTGAGCAAAGCAGGCACACATTAATCCAACAGTTGGCCCTCCCACTGCCCCCTACCTCATTGCAATATACCCACAGCATGGGCAAAACAGGGAGAGGTACCTGTCCGCAGGCTAACTGAGGCCCTTATGTGATCAAATGATGACACCTGCCACCACTGGCATTTAACAGACAGCAAGAAGTCCAGTCTGACAGGTTTCCCTGCACAACTTGGTGGTGGGCAATGGGGAGGCCCCTCCTTAATTGGCCCCAAGGCCAAGGGGCCAGTTAAGGAGGGGCCCCCCCATTGCCCAAGGTGTAATCCCACCAAAACACTGCCTGACAACACCCTTCCTACATGGTCTCTCAAACCCAATCCCAAATACTTAAAGGTCCAATCCATCGCAGCATGTCACATCACTCACATGCTAAATCAACAGTGGCCACTGCTCCCACTGGCACTACTGGTGCATTAAGATTTGCCCACATCTGATTGGTTGGAAGCTTTCTGAGGTAGGACTTCCTTTTCTATGAGGGGTGGAAATACTGCCTTAAAACTTCTAATGGGGCAGTAATTCCTCCCCTGGCTGGGTTACCCACCATCCCAACATTTTAGCAGGCCTCCTGTATCATTCAGCCCCATAAATCTAATCCCAGAAATTCAAATATTAAAAAATGACATGGATTTTTTAAAAAAAAAGAAAATAAATATCTTCTTCAGTTAATGACTTTATCCCAAGGAAATTAAGGAAAATTCTCAATTAATTCAGAGAATGGAAGGGAGAAAACTGAGGAAGCAAGAAGAAGTATTTGCTGGAAAGAGAAATAAGAGGAGAAAAAAAAAGAGGGAAACATTTCAATTTGTGACATTCAGCTTTGTCTGAAATCTGGGATATAAAGTGGCAGCAGAAAAGTCTGTCAATTCCTTTAATTTGCTCAAGGTGAAAACTGAATGTACTTGGAAATTGGTGGAATTTGAAAATTCCCAGAACTTTCAACAGTAAAAATGTTAATAGGTAAAATATCAAAACAAAAGTTCTGGTAATTCTAAAATAAGACCATAAGACATAGGAGCAGAATTAGGCCATGGCCCATCGGGTCTGCCCACCATTCAATCATGGCTGATATCTTCCTCATCCCTATTCTCCTGCCTTTTTCCCATAACATCTGATTCCCTCATTAATCAAGAGCCTATCTATCTCTGTCTTAAAGACACTCAATGCCCTGGCTTCGCAGCCTTCTGCAGCAAAGAGTTCCACAGATTCATCACGCAGGCTGAAGAAATTCCTCCTCATCTCTGTTTTAAAGGATCGTCTGTTCAGCCTGAGGTTGTGCCCCCTAGTTCTAGTTTTTCCAACTGGTGGAAACATCCTCTCCACCTTCATTCTATCCAGGCCTCGCCATATCCTGTAAGGTTCAATAAGATCCTCCCTCATCCTTCTAAACTCCGACAAGAACAGATCCAGAGTCCTCAACCGTTCCTCTTATGACAAGCTCTTCATTCCAGGAATCATTCTTGTGAACCTCCTCCAAGGCCAGTACATCCTTCCTTAGATACTGTGAAAGGCTGTGGTCCCAGCACCGGCCGCTGAGGCACACCACTAGTCACCGGCTGCCATCCTGAAAAAGACCCCTTTATCCCCTCTTTCTGCCAATCCTCTATCCATGCCAGGATCTTACCATTAACACCATGGGCTCTTAACTTATTTAACAGTCTCCAATGCAGCACCTTGTCAAAGGCCTTTTGGAAATCTAAATAAATCACGTCCACTGGTTCTCCTTTATCTAATTTACTTGTTGCCGCCTCAAAGAACTCTAACAGACTTTTGTCAGAAATAACCTCCCCTTGATGAAGCTATGCTGACTCAGTCCTATTTTATCATGTACTCTGTGATCTCATCTTTAATAATTGACTCTACAATGACTGAAGCCAGGCGAGCCTGACCTTTAATTTCCTGTCTGCTGCCTCCCTCCATTGACACTGAATTTATTACAAAACATATATCACGTAAAAGTAAATTACTGCTGGAATCTGAGACAAAAAGAGGAGATGCTGGAGAACCTCAGCAGGTCTGGCAGCATCTGCGGAGAGAGAACCCAATGTTTCGAGTCTGAATGACTCTTCATCAGAGCTGCAGAGAACTGGAAATAGGATGAGATTTATAATGTTGTGGGGGTGTGTTGGGGTGGAACAGTTGGGGCTGGATATGGTCCAGTGACAGGCGGAGGCTAGGGAAAGATTGACGAAGATATCATGGGCAAAAAGACAAAAGGAACGTAAACGGTGGGGACAGTGGTGCTTATAGTGGCACATTAAGACATTAGAATGTGTTAATGGCTGGATAGAGGGCCAGTGATATGTGGGGGTTAGGGAGAGATTGACAACGACGGTATGGAAAAAAACAGAATTTATTACATTGAGGATTTGAGAAGAAAACCGTTTTAAGTTTTACTTTTTTTTAAACTTTGGTGTCAGTGCAACAGAAAATTAAAACAGTCTCTTGAAGTTTTGGTATCTCCCACTAATCCTGGAAATATTTGTTTTAAAAACACTCCACTGTCACCTTTGATATTTTGTTTTCTAAATTTTCAGGCTTGCATATATAATTAAATCACTGGGAGTCAGGTATGTGTTCTCACAGTTAACTTTTAATTCTCAAGATCCCAACTGCATGGATTTGAAATTGTTCTTCTCCTCTCAGAGCAACACTCAAGCACTACTGAACTGGGGCTTTACTGTTTTTAATTCAATTGAAATCCATCCTGTGTGGTATTGGTGATTCCCTCCTTTACTCCCATCAAACTGTTAATTCTTTATACATTTAAATAGGATATAACCTGCCTAACTGCAGAGATGATTTCAATGAGTTTCACAATGGCTATCAACTTCAGGAAGCCACTGTGCCTTTAAACTATTGACGTGCAATCTTGCTCTTTGGATTTTACGCAATTAAAAGACCAGAATTCAGGAATAAGGGGTAGAGGTTGATAGGATGAGTACACAAGAAAAGCTAAACCTAGTGGATTACTAACTGGCTCTAATCATTTCAGCACTGGTCTGTACCAAACTGACTTGCACATGAGCACTTCTTTTAAATGCAAGCATAATTAAATAAGAGGGTGCGGTTAATGATTATACACCCATCCCACATTCCTCCCAAATTAAAATTAATACCAGGAAATGTAGAGATAGTTCATACATATGCATCGACCTCGGAGATGTGACCAGACAACATACAGCCTTAAGCTATCAATGTATGTGGGCTCACGGTCTCTGTGGACATCCCTCAGTCTCAAAGAATAATTATGTTTCAGCATGATTTGTCAATGAGGTGTAATAGCACACTACGATAAAAGTAAAATACTGTGGATGCTGGAATCTGAAACAAAAACAGAAAATGCTGGAAAATCTCAGTAAGTCTGACAGCACCTGTGGAGAGAAAACAGAGCCAACGTTTCAAGTCTGGATGACCCTTTGTCAGAGCAACTGTCCAGACTCGAAACATTGGCTCTATTCTCTCTCTGCAGATGCTGTCAGGCCTGCCAAGGTTTTCCAGCATTTTCTGTTTTTGATTGGTGTATTTACACTCTTGTGCAGGCACATGGGACAAATTACAGATTCATGGGCAAAACACAGAAGGGACAGAAATCTGCTTGCTATTTGGGAGCAATGCCATTGGCAGGTTGGTTAACTTACGAAGACTGCAACAGGTAACAGAAAGTGGAGGTACCTGGAAATATTAATGTCACGCTTACTTCATAGTTTCATTGTGACTATATGTGTCCCAAAACTGATGACATAGAGACAATTAAAAGTTGAAGCTGCAGTGGATGTGGTCTATTCTCTATTTCAAAATCTGGTGAAAAGATCTTTTACAATGCAAGATAAATTTAAGTGTCAAGTAATAGGCTTACCGTAATGTAAAGCTGTTTGTCCTTCACTATCCTGTAAGTAGAAGAGAGAAGTATCACTATGCATCATTCACATCATCAGAAAAATGACTAAACAATGGATCATGTAATGAACATTTATACAGCGATAATAACTGAGTCATGGCATGAGCTTATGATGACAACTGGATGTAAAGGTAATGTTAGAAAGGACTGGCAAGTGGCCAGTGTTAAGCTATTGGCCTTTTACTTCTGGAATCTGGTTTCAAATTAAGAATGAAAATCTCCCCTGCTGACTAGGGAACACATGAAATCTGCAAGCAGTGTGAATCCAGTTTGGGATGGCACAGACCCACAATGCTAAGGAACCAAAAATGGATCAGTAAGCAATTCAATACAATCTTCACAATTATCTGCATTTTTTTAAACCTGAATTCTGCAATTTTGTATGAGAAACCTGGAAATAGTGAAAAAATTACTTTGAGTGATAAATTTTCCTACTAATAGGAAACCTCACTTAGACGAAATCAGGATGCATGATATGAAAAATATAACAATTAAGAATGTTCTTCTTCATGCTGAACATGAACATAGTTTTGGGAGAGTACTAAGGGAAGCTCACTATCGAGTTTGTGTTTGAACCTGGCTTCAGAATATTTGGTGCTGACTCTGAGTCCTGAATACAATAAAATTTTCACTGCCAACTTTAACATTTCTCACCTTAATGGTCAATAAAAATAATTAAAATTAGCTCATTAGCCTAAAGTATTTAGCTGTTCCATGCTTTTCTTTCGCCTACCTTTGCACTCGCATTAAGTGTATGAGCTACGCAACCAACCAGACCAACAGGGTGACATAATAAAAAAAACTGTTGCAGCAATGGTAGGTGATAGTGTTCTCTTGAATGTGTATTGCCCTTGGGACCCCCAAAAACATCTGCATGCTATTGTTTTTCTTTAATTGAAATGCTCTGTCCTGCATGGTGAACGGTTACTTTCTTTTAGTCCTGTCTATTGGATTAGTCTGAGGTCACTGGATTGGGCTACTTGCAGGGAATGTTAAAAAAAACAAAGCTGAAGTTTGCTGAGCAAAGTTGCAGAGTGTGTAATTCTTTTATGATGACGCTTCAAGTACCTTACCGCAGCAGTTCCCTGAAGATGCTCTATGGTTAAGTGTCATAATGAAGGTGAATTGAAATGTAATGTAATGTGTTTCTGTTCTCTCATCCAAGGCTTTCTAGCTGTAACATTGATTAAAGGCAACGCTGCCAAAACAAAACCGCAACATCACAGAAACACACAGTGAGTCACACTGCATCTGACACCACTGCAATTTCCAGAATGCTCCTTAGCCAACGCAAGAGAGCATGTTTTTTCGTTTTTTTCTTCTCTTGGTTGCCCTTGCCATCCAACTGCTACTCCTAAAGGTTTAGGCTTTTTTTGTGGTGACTAGTGGGGTGCCCCAGGGGTCGGTGCTGGGGCCTCAGCTATTTACCATTTATATAGATGATCTGGAGGAGGGAACCGAGTGCAGGGTGTCGAAATTTGCTGATGACACCAAGATTGGGGGAAAGGCAAATTGTGCGGAGGGTGTGGAGAGTCTGCAGAAGGATCTAGATAGGCTGGGCGAATGGGCCAGGAAATGGCAAATGGAATTTAATGTTGGCAAGTGTGAGGTGGTCCACTTTGGTAGGAAGAATGGTAGGAAGGACTATTACTTACGTGGCGAAAAACTGCAGCAGGCGACGGTGCAGAGGGACCTCGGGGTTCTTGTGCATGAGTCGCAAAAACCCAGCTTGCAGGTGCAGCAGGTGGTCAGGAAGGCGAATGGGATGCTGGCCTTCATAGCGAGGGGGATTGAATATAAAGGTAGGGAGGTCTTGCTGCAGCTGTATAGGGCATTAGTGAGGCCGCAGCTGGAGTACTGTGTGCAGTTTTGGGCGCCGCACCTGCGCAAGGATATTTTGGCCCTGGAGGGAGTGCAGAGGAGGTTTACTAGGCTGATACTGGAGTTGAGGGGGTTGAGCTATGAGGAGAGGCTGAATAAACTAGGCTTGTACTCGCTAGAGTTTAGAAGAATGAGGGGAGATCTCATTGAGACGTATAAGATGATGAATGGGATGGATAGGATAGAGGTGGAGAGACTCTTCCCGCTCAAAAAAGACAGTAGGACTAGGGGGCACAGCCTCAAGATAAAGGGGAGGCGGTTTAGAACGGAGTTGAGGAGGAACTTCTTCACTCAAAGGGCGGTGAATCTCTGGAATTCTCTGCCCGTTGAAGTGGTGGAGGCTGCCTCGCTAAATATTTTTAAGAAGCGGGTTGATGGGTTTTTGATAAGAGAGGGGATTAAGGGTTATGGGGAGAGGGCGGGAAAGTGGAACTGAGCCACGACAGATCAGCCATGATCTTATTGAATGGCGGGGCAGGCTCGAAGGGCTAGATGGCCTACTCCTGCTCCTATTTCTTATGTTCTTATGTTCTTATGGAAGGAGTCTGGTATAAAGAGTTTCAAAATGGCTTGGATACCTTCCAGGAGACCATTTTTCAAGCCTAAGCCTAAACAATGAGAATCACAAGCTTACTCTACTACGTGAATAGATGACATGAGGTGGGTTACTGTCTAACAGTAAGAATTATGGAGATGCTGGCATTGGATTGGGGTAAGCACAGCCAGAAGTCTCACAACACCAGGTTAAAGTCCAACAAATTTATTTGGCAGCGCTAGCTTTCGGAGTCTCAAGCTCCTTCATCAGGTTAGCGAGGACTTGTGTTCACAAACAGGGCATATAAAGACAAAAACTCAATTTATAAGATAAGGTTGGAATGCAAGTCTTTACAGGTAATCAAGTCATAAAGATACTGACAATGTGAGTGGAGAGAGAGAGAGCCAAGCACAGGTTAAAGAGGTGTGTATTGTCTCTGGACAGGATAGTTAGTGAGATTTTGCAAGCCCAGGCAAGTCGTGGGGTTTACAGATAGTGTGACATGAACCCAAGGTCCCGGTTGAGGCCGTCCTCATGTGTGTGGAACTTGGCTATCAATTTCTGCTCAGCGATTCTGCGTTGTCGTGTGTTGTGAAGGCTGCCTTGGAAAACGCTTATGTGGTTTCACAGTAAAAAACCAAAGCATTGGAAAATTATTTCCCCCTGTCTATTCCAAGATGCTATGTTCATTGTAATATCCCACCTGCTGTTCAATGAAATCAATTAGTTGAATTCAGATTAGAGATTGTCTCTAAGATCATTTGATCAGTATGGCTTTGTATCACAGCAATTAGTATGTGAACCATGGTTCAAATCGTTTGCAGCATAAGAGCAGGAGTAGGCCATTCAGCCCATCTAACCTGCTCTGTTGTTCAGTGCGATCATAGCTGATCAGCCAATTTGATAGCTTTTCCCCACACTATCGCCAAATCCCTGCCATTGATAGTTAGAATCTGTCAATCTATGCTTTCAACGTATTCAAAAACTGAGCTTTCATAGTCCTCTGGGGTAAAGAATTCCAAAGATTCACAATGTTCTGAGTAAAACGATTTCACATCATCTCAGTCCTAATTGGCTCCCCGCTTATTGTGAAATAGTTTCCCCTGGTTCCAGAAGATTCCTCAATCAGTGGAAACATCTGGTTGTATTTTCACCTGAGTCAGAAGGTTGTGGATCCCATCCAGGACAGCAGCACAAAAAAATTACAGCTGGCAATCTGCTGCTAAACTAACGGAACGCTGCACTGTTGGAGGCCCCATCTACCCTTTGACGTAGGTGTTGAAGATCCCATGGTACTATTTCAAAGAGTTGAGGAATGTGGGAGGAAACTGGAGCAGCCAGAGGAAACCCATGCAGACACAGGGAGAACATGCAAACTCCACACAGACAGTGACCCAAGCCAGGAATCAAACAGGGTTCCTGGTGCTGTGAGGCACGAGCAGCAGTGTTAACCACTGCACCACTGTGCTGCCTCTTATAAATAGATCAGTTCATTTCAGAAAATAATAATTTAATGCGAGTGACATTAGCAAAGGCAGCATTTATTGCCTATCGCTAATTGCCCTTAAGATGGTGATGAGCTGCCTTCTTGAACTGTTGCAGTTTATATGGAGTAACTACACTTACAATGCTGTTAAGAAGGAGTTCCAAATCCAGTGATCCAGCAACAGTGAGGGAACAAGCAATATATTTCCAAGTCAAGGTGGTGAACAACATGGAGGGAAACTTGCAGGTGGTGATGTCCTCATTCATTTGATGCCCTTGTCTTTCTAGTTGGGGTTTGGAAGATGCCGCTGAAGGAGGTTTGGAGAGTTGCTGTATTATATCAGATAGTACGGACTGCTGCCACTATGCACCATTGTGGAGGGGATGAATATTTAAGTTGCTGTGTGGGATGATGATCTTCCAAATGCAAAATCTTTTTCTTGGTTGATGTCAAGCTTCTTGAGTGTTGCTGGATTTGAATTAATCCAAGCAACTGGAGAGTACTCCATCAAACCTAATGTGTGTTTTGTAGAGTCAGGAAATGAGTTACTCCCCTCAGAACTTCCAGCCTCTGTAGTCACAGTATCTATAGGGCTGATCCAATTAAGTTCCTAGTAAATGGTAACCCCAAGATGGTAATAATAGGTGATTCAGCGAAGGTAAAGCTGTTGAATGCCACAGGAGATGGTCAGATTTTTTCTCATTGCAAATGGCATTATCAGTCCAAGTTAGAATGTTGTCCAGGCCTTGCTGCATGTGGGCACAGGCTGCAGCAATATCTGAGGAAATGCGATAGGTACTGAATACTGTGCAATCATCAGTGAACAGTCACTTCTGATCTTATGATGGACAGAAAGTTATCAATGCAACACTGAAGATAGTTGAGCCAAGGATACTACCCTGAGGACCTCCTGCAGTGACATCCTGAGGCTGATATGATTGACCCCCAACAACCAAACTATTATCCTTTATGTTAGGCATGAATCCATCCAGTGAAGAGCTTTCACCGACTTCCATTGAGTTCACTTTTGCTAAAACTTTTTGGTATCACAATCAGTCATATGCTATCTTGATATCAAAGGCAGTCACTCTGACCCACCTCTGTAATTCAGCTTTTTTGATCATGTTTGGCTGTAATAAGGTCTGAAGCCAAATCCTGGTGGAATCTACATTGACCACTGGCGACAGGTTATTGCGGAATATATGCCACTTGATAGCAATTCAATGACTTTGCAGATGACTGAGTAGACTGATGGCAGTAATTGGTCAGATTGGATTTGACCTGCTGCGTACGGACAGGACATACCCGAGTAATTTTCCATATTGTTGGGTGAATGCCAGTGTTGTAGTGGAACTGTGTGACTAGGGAACAGTTACTTGTGGACAACAGGTCTTCAGCACTACAACAGGATGGGTTCAATGCCCATAGCCTTTGCAGCGTGCCCTCAGTCATTTTTTGATATCATATGGAGTGAACTGAATTGGCTGATGACTGGAATCTGTGATGTTGGTGATCTCAGGAAGAGATGAACCATCCATTTGGTGGTTCTTGAACTGTTCCAGTCTATATGGAGTAACTACACCCACAATGCTGTTAGGAAGGGAGTTCCGGATCCAATGATCCAACAACAGTGAAGGAACAAGCAATATATTTCCAAGTCAAAATGGTGCACAACATGGAGGGGAACCTGCAGATGGTGGTGTCCTCATTCATCTGATGTCCTTGTCCTTCTAGGTGGGGTTTGGAAGGTGCTGCTTTATGGAAGGTGTTTCAGCTTTATCTTTTACACTGATGCACTGGACTCCCCCAGCATTGAAGATGGTGATATGATTGGCGCCCCCTTCTCTGATTATTTGCTTAACTGTGCCACAATTCATGACTGTATGCGGTAGGACTGCAGAGCTTTGATCAGATCAGTCAATTGTGGGATTGTTTTATTCTAAATTATCGTGTGCTGCCACTTCCACTGTTTGGCATGCATGCAGTCCTGTGCTGTCGTTTCATTATGATGGCACCTACTTTAGGTGTGCCTGGTGCTGCTCCCGACGCCCCTCATATTGTGGGAGATTGTTGTGAGCAAACTGCTTGCCATGTTTGCCACACTGCAATAGCGACTACTCTTTAGAAGTACTTCATTTGCTATGAAGTGCTTTGAGATTTCCAGTGGTTATGAATCGTGCTATATAAATGCAAGTCTTTTTATTTCTACACTCATAACCATCATATGCAAGGTGCTCAGATTTTTAACCAATAATTCTTTACAGTAATAACCTCTGTGAGTATTGGTGATCCAGATAAAAAAGCAGTTGTGGCCAGCACGGATTTCCTATTTGCTTTGAGTACAAGGAGCAAGTTAAAATACTTCATGAACCCTGATCCTAGAACTATCTGGAATAGCTTTGTAGCTCACGAAGTGAGGGACAATCATGCTGCAAAATGCAACACTGTTTCTTGCACTGATAAGCTCTAAAGTGCAAATCAAAGGTTAGAGAGTAGAAACGGCTTAAAACTAAATATTATGTAAATACATCGTTGCATAGAGACCTCCAATTTGCTTCATTAATCGGACTTAGCTTCAATTTTCCTTTGTGGTACATTTCTCACATGAGTCAATCTGTCGTAGTGAGGAAGATTACCTGTTTTGCCAAATGGAATGTTTTGCACTGTTTCAAAAGCTCCCTCTGAGCTTGAGTGGATGGGCAATCTTGATCCATCCTAACCAAACTCAAATTTAAATGCTTAGCCCATTAAATATAATCCACACACTGTCAAATTTCTGCTGGATTTAGAGGGACCCTTTAGAAGTCTAATCACTTTTGTGTAACCAGGACTGAATAAAACAGATAAATGAGAAATGGATAGAAAAGTGGGATAGAAAGCTATCTATCCTTTGGGATCCACCTGAAGCTTAATGAGTGACCACCTGGTGCAGTTCACATATGGACAAGGCAAGCCTTAGGCTGGTGTTGAATTTGTTGATTAAAGTCCAATCATATTATTTTGTCCTGCTAGCCTAGAAGCACCAGACCAATTGTATTTTCACCCTTCTGCAAACCACTGACAAAAACTACCTCAGCGCAGAGTAGGAATTGAGTATGAGCATTTTGAACAGTTATGCACCATGCCAGGAAGTGCCAGCTATTTATTTCTCACGATACAGCGGCACAGAAGTTATTTGGGTAACACTGAAGCGGCAACAATATTGGTTAGAATAACCAGCAAGATGTAGGAAATCTTACAGATTGAAGAGAAGTGCACTGGCCTTCAGTCTTTAATGATACCAAATCTTGCAAAAATTTTGCCAAGCTTTTCAAAGGTTTGTAGTCGATCAGAACTTCACTTCAGGCCATTTTGAATGCACATCACTAAGAAAGTGCAATAATCAAACTGACCAGCAAAATCTCCATGCAATTGTTGCCATGGTGTTTTAGGAGACAATGGTGGTGTATTTCACATTCATGCACAGAATTGACATTGTTCCACTTTTTCTTCAATCTGAGCATCCAGGCCCCATCATAAAAAATTCACTGGACTGTACCAGGTTGTCCTTCAAGTAATTGTTCAAGAACTCTTCCTAGCAAACTAGGAGGAATTATCATTTGGATTCCCAATAATAGACAGCCATCTTGGACAGTTAACTCAAACTTTCTTGACACATATAGTGTGGGTTAGGAGAATGAACAAGGTAAAAGTATGGGGCTATGGGGATAGAGCCTGGGTGGGATGCTCTGTTGGACAGTCAGTGCAGACTCGATGGGCTGAATGGCCTCCTTCTGCATCGTATGGATTCTACGATTGCCACTCAAAGACTGACTTTTCCCAGGGACTCTATCTAGGAACTGCCAGAGGTAACCCCCTGATAAGGCCATCTGAGTTGAGCAGAATAGATTAAAAGATGAGAGACAGACTAAAGGTGGACCACTGTCCCTCTTTATATGGGACTGTGAATAAAGCTGCTAGATTCATGTAAAAATGCCTTTTCACAAGTCAAGATATGACAATTGAAAATACAGGTTCAGTATCTTAAAACTGGCAACTTGGGACCCAGGCAGTGCCAGATTTTAAATTATGCCAGAGTTTGGTTGGGTGCTTTGGGCCATGGCCGGTTCACGGCTATGATAGGTTGAGTGGAGTTAAGGGTCATTTGGCGCTCGGGAATAGACCAGCGTGCAAGCGACAAAGTAGATAACTAGTCTGGTGCCACACTGTGCGAATGCAGTACTGAGCCAAATTGTCCAGCTAAATTATTTTTTTGAAATTTACTCAATTAAAATTGCTGTACGACACATTCTAAAAATATCTGGATTTTGGACAGCGAGAATTGAGACACTATACCTGTATAAACATCAACTGTGGAGAATGCTCCAATGAAGTCAAACATCATGCTCTGGGCAGACAGCTGTGGAAGAAATGTGTTGCCTCATATGGCATTAGTTATAATAACTTAAAGAAAATAACTCAGCATTGGTACTATACCAATCCTAAATCTAGTTTATTTTATGCCTTCCTCCTCTAAATCTTACTATCAGAAATATTAATGTTCGAACTAAGGAACCAACATTACTCACAAACCTGTGTTGTAGAGTCAAGGGATAAACAGCAATTCAACAAAGTTTCCCTCTGAAGATTTGCCAATTTCTGTTTAACAAGAAGTGAAGCCCATACTTCAGCCACTTGACATGCAATTATCAATCTCGTAACCTGTCCAATCCCCCACTTCTTATGTCCTACACATTTTTAATACACAAGCTGGGCTTCACCTTAATCATAATATTTGATTCACAGTGACTTCTCTCCAACTTTTCAACTCTCACACATCTTACATCAGGGTTCTTGGCCACTCACCTAACTGCCCTGCTATTAAAACGATCATTTTTACTTATTTCTCAATATTAGTCTGGACAGCTCCCTACCCCCAATCCTAACATCATGAACAGTGGTTTGAAGTAGGCAGACTATTATCCTTGTTGATAAGAAGCATGCATGAACATTATAAAAGCATAGAATCAGCCTTCACTTGTGACACTCCTCAAGTCAAATGGTCTCCGAGAACTCATGGTCCAATTCAGTAGGACAGGAAAGTTGACCAGTAAATAAAAACAGCTCTTAGTTTATGTTAAAGGGATGTAGTTGAATGTGGACACAGTCCCTCTTCAGTAACCATATCCATTTTTTAAAAACTGTCCAGATTTTTATAATAGATATTTACTTGCAGGTTGTTCTGTGTAGCATATGGTCAATCCCGCAACAACGGAATGACAATCAGAATAGAGAACAACTAGAAGTAAGGACTAAAGCACAAGACACAATAAGCATAACAGATTTACAGGCAGCTATATATTTTGTTCTATGGATCAAAAAAAAATGCTTTTAAAAAAGTGCTTTAAAAAAAACCATCATATTAACCCAGTAAGGCTCATGCCTCAATGTCTACATCCTATAGGGTTTACACACAGTTCCAATGTCTTAATTGCTATCTTCCAAAGCTGTAATATTACAACAGCTGACTCGCGTAACATATATTGTGCATAATGTCACAGCCATGCATTAGTATTCACACACCTATCAGAGATCAAATAGCCATCCACTTTTGGGGATCAGTGAATGAACAAACCTCTCAATTTTTGACACAGGCATCCTGCTGACTGTCTGAGGCTGGACCAGGTGGTTCACAGCCTTGATGTTATAATGACCAAGATGAGATTTCAACCACCATCACCTAGATCACTTACTTGCACGTCTGTAATATCACCTGGCTCCATCTCTATCTCAGGTAACCAGCAAATGTGTTGCCTCCATACTGGATTATTCCAATGCACTCTTGGCTGTCTGTTAACTTAAGGCAAACAAAACTTCTGCTGCCTGTACCATATGTTGCACGACGTACCATTCACCCATATCACCAGCTAACCTACACTAGTTCCCAATTAAGCAACATCTTGATTTTAAAATCTTCATCCTTGCTTTCAAATCACTTCCATGACCTCATTGCTTTATATTTATGTAATCTCCTCCAGCCCCATAGTCCTCTGGGATATTTGTGCTCCTCCAGTTCTTTTGCATCTTTGATTCTAATAGTTCTAACACTGATGGCCAAGCTTACAATTAAGCAGCGCCTAAGCTCTCGAATTCCCTTTCTTAACCTCACTATTTGTCTTCCCCTATTCCTTTCTTTAAAACCTATTCTTTCAATCAAATGTTTGGTCATCGACCCAAATATCTCCTTAATTGGAGCGGTGTCAGATTTTCTAAGATAATGCTCCTGTAAAGCACCTTGGCACATTTTACATTAAGGTGCTGTTGCTGTTTATGTGAAGAGAGATGTTCACCATTTATAGTCTCTGAACTTTCTCACTTCCATTTTCTGTCAGAGCCTGAACACTATTGTTGAAGCCCCATTTATTGTAGCATCCTCTTCTTAAGTGAGTTTTCTTTGCGACATGCGCCACCTACAGGAAAGAAGAGGCAAACAGGGACAGTGTCCCTATGTGCACTGTTTCTAACGAAAAATGTAAACATGCCTCAACAATCTCATTGAAAGTGGGCTTCACTGAATCTCTTCTTACTCTTGATGGAATTGCCAACCCATCAGAGCACTACTGTGAGAGAAAATTTATGTACAATCCACAAGAAAAACACAGGGATGCACCTCAAGGAAATGTTATGAGTGAGGTTTTTTTTATTCAAAAAGAGTGCAACACAGATTGCACAACTGCTTAAATACATGGAGAGGTGATTATACTGCAATGCAACGTACATTAAAACAGGACTACATTTTTATTGGAGGAGAAATCTGCAGGTAGTTGTCACTATTGGCGTACAGGCAATATAGAATTTATCCCAGAACCCTCCCAATAAATAAGGCTGCAATTAGGAATTACACCTGACACAGTGCAGTGCTTTTAAACAATCTTGCGGTTGATCTAATTGCAGCACAGATGGGAGGCAAGCCTGGAGCTGGTTTATTGATTGGATTAACTGCCTAATTCCCAACAGCTAAATGGAATATTAAAAGTCTCTGATGGCCCAAACCACAATAGAACACTTGTTGCATTGAAGTGCCATTGTTTGTATATTTATGAAAAGATTGCAATAAAATATTTTTTTAAAATTAAAGGCTTTTCCCTTTTATGATCAAAAAAAATCCTAAAGGGATACTACAAAGAATTTACAGCACAGAATCAGGGTAAGCAGTCTAAACCAGTATTAATGCTTCACGCAGCCTCCTCCCAGCCGACTTCATCTAATCCTATCAACATATCCTTCTATTCCTTTCTTCTTTGTGTGCTTATCCACCTTCCCCTGAAACATGTTGTTATGATTCACCTCAATCATTCTGCATGGTAACAAACTCCAAATTCTAACCACTCTCTGGAGTTACTCCCGAATTTATTGCATTAGTAAGTCTCTTGTATCTGATCTCTGCACAAGTGGTAACCTCTTCTCTAACACCCTATCAAACCTTTTTCATAATCTTAAAGATGTCTCTTAAGTCACTGCTCAGGCTTCCCTTTACTATATTGCAGTACTGTGGTGTTGCCATTAAAGAACTCCTTAACAACACTCAAACTGACTGTTGAATGATGCTATCTCAATTTTGGGTATTTTTTAAGCTGGATATTTGTTGGTTTCCATGTTTCAGATTTTTCCACAGAAAACTGATAACTCCCTCATCACTGGGAGGTATTTCACTTACCCAATCCCAGTTAGTTAAAATTTCATTTTTTGGAATACTCCAGTCAGTGGTTTCGCAGGGAGAAGTCTTATAAGTGAAGCAAGCTTTTAAACCCTTATACATGGTGCTAGAAATAAAGAAGCTAATAGCAACCATAACACAAAGATAGAGGCTGGAATTCTCTGGCTATTCATGCTGGTGGGATTTCCAGCCAGCGTAGAGTGATGTCAATGGGTGCACCACCTCCTCCTGGTAGGAAAAACGCTTGTTTTGTCACTGACATGCAGCATAGCAAATGACTCCTGTACAGTGAGTTTAAAGGTCTTCCTCACCAGTGAACAGTATTATTGACAGTGGGACATCGCCTAGCTATGAATTTGCAATGGTGAACTTTAAGCCTGAAGCAAAACATGACCATAGATAAGAGTGACAACCCATGAGCCCGCTACATGGGGTACCAGAGAAAACCACAGATTAAGTTATTCTTCTTTCCTCTTACTTTTGTGTTTTCCATCACTTTCAATTTTCATTTTGCTCTGTGCATCTTTTTCCTTCTTCATAGCTCAGCTGTGTTTTACCAGCACTTGGATTTGCCTCACCTGACCAATTCTCTTGCTTTTCAAGTATTAACTTTCAAAAAGGCAGTAGATTATCACTGAATCTAATCCAAGAGTGCATTTCCAATCATAACTCTGCATAAAAATAATTCTCCTTCCTGGTTCTTTTGCCAATTATCTGAAATTTGCATCCTCTCGTTACTAACCATCCTGCAGAAGGAATAGTTTCTACTTCTCTATTCTTATTATTTAGAATCATAGAATCCTACAATGCAGGAGGCCGTCATTCGGCCCATCGAGCCTGCACCAACAACAATCCCAACCAGACCCTATCCCTGTAACCCTATTTACCCTGCTAGTCTGCAATTTAGCACGGCCAATCACCCTACCCCATTCATCTTTGGATTCTTTTAATTCTTCATAGTTTAAACTCATTCATTAAATCTTCCCATAACCCTGATCAGCAATTAGCTGATTACTGATGTATAAACTTTGTGATTACATCAATTATTCATCACAAAGTATGTTAGTATATCAACTCTCGTGCAATACTGAGAAGTACAACAGTTTCTGAGGTGCCATCTTTCAGTTCACACTAGATAGACAGTCTTTCTGCCCGCTTTAATTAACTAGATGGATATATTTGAAGACAAGCAGGGGGTTCTCAGTGTCCTGTCTGGATCATCACTGAAAACAGAAAGGCTAGTCATCGATTCTAATTGTATGATATGCTGAACGCAAACAGACTTCTGAATTTGCCTATACAAAAGTGACTACACTTGATAGGATGTGAAGCAAAGTAGAAAATCCTGAGAACATACAATACTATGTAACTGCAAATTTTGTCTTTCTATTGTCAGGAGAAAAGACAACATAAACCTTATTATAGTAAATTATACAACAGCAAGTATGACACAGGACTGATTGCCAGGTAATAACTCTGGGCTTCAGGTGTTGGTTAAGAAGCAGGTGATCTTCATTTTTAAATTAATAATAATTTGGGATTATTCCCTCATACTATCTCCTGGATATTCAATCTTTCACTGCATATAAGTCCTTTATTCTTTGATGGGAGGTGGACGTCATCGGCAAGGTCAACATTTGTTACCCATCCCTAACTGCCCTTCAGCCAAGTGGTCTGCCAGGCCATTTAACAGGTCAGTTAAGAGTCAACCACATATTATGGATCTGGAGTTACATGTAGGCCAAACTAGGTAGGAATGGCAGATTTCCTTCCCTAAAGGACATTAGTGAACGAGTTGGATTTTTATATCAATCACTGATAGATATATGGCTAGCATTATTGAAATAAGTTTTATATTCCAGATATATGAATTGAATTTAAATTGCACCAGCTGCTATAGTAGGTATGGCATGGTTTGATCAGAATGATCTTCAAAGATATGCATTAACTGCTAAACAAGCCACTTGAAACACCTCAATTAGATTATGTCCCATGAACCTAAATTTGCAATATTCCATTATCATTCCTTGGCCTATGTTAGTTACCACTTCTCCATTTCCCCCATGCTGCCTCCTTTTGTGATCTTTGAAAGCCATCTGAACCCCGATGTTAAAGTAAACGTTAAAACGAGTGTTAATCTGAAATCATACAGCACAGAAGGAAGCCATTCTCCAATCATGTCAATTAATCCCATTCCCATTGCCCCAGAAGCTTTGCTGGTTCAACTATATAAATATGTTTGCAAAACATATGGAGAAAAAAGATGCTTATATCAAACATCAACAGGAACTGAATAAAAATTATCAAGAAAAATGCAGTCATTGCTTTGTCTGCATGGCAGTCCTCCAACACTGCAGCTTGAAACGTTATTGTCACACTGGTCAACTACTAGTGATTACTACCAAGGATGCTGTGCTATTAATAAGCAGTTTAACTTGGAGCCTATAAAACACAACCTCACAATTCTCTTCGGTTGCTCATTGTTTGGCTCTCTGGCAGCTTCAGAACCCAAATGCTCAACAGCAATCTTGGATACCATATTGGAGGAATAATACCCTGGCTGTTACACTTACTTGCTAATCAACTATAAATAATCACACAGATTTAACTCGAAAGTTGTGGCAGCCAAAGCCAATGGCAGGGCCAGGAAATTGTGATGAATTTCTCAATCCAAAGGCGGCATGGTGGCACAGTGGTTAGCACTGCTGCCTCACAGCGCTAGGGACCCCAGTTCAATTCCGGTCTCGGTTGACTGTGAGGAATTTGCATGTTCTCCCCAAGTCTGCGTGGTTTTCCTCCGGATGCTCTAGTTTCCTCTCATAGTCCAAAGATGTGCATGTTGGGTGGATTGGCCATGCTAAATTGCTCCTTAGTATCAGGGGGATTAGCACAGTAAATGTGTGGGGTTTTGGGATAGGGCCTGGATGGGATTGTTGTCAGTGCAGGCTCAATAGGCCAAATGGCCTTCTTCCGCACTGTAGGGATTCTATTCTGTTCTGAAGAGATCTTTCTCTAACCTGGGATTATTTATAAAAATTGTATGTGAAGCTCACAAACATAAAAATATTCCTCTTTTGTGACTAATTCTCATCCCCCACCAACCCATCCATAAATAAATGCAGATTTTCAGAAACTATTGGAAACCAAGGCAGGATTTTGTAAGCTGAGGGCATGGTGCTGAGAGAAAAGTCCTTCCTGTGAGCTCTCCAAGGTTCTGAAACAACTTCTCCCACTCACCCGACGAAGGGGCAGCGCTCCCAAAGCTTATGGCTTGTGCTACCAAATAAACCTGTTGGACTTTAACCTGGATTTGTGAGACTTCTTACAGTATGTCGCCAGTCTATCATGCAGCTTGCTGAATTGAAGTGTTTTGTGTATCTGTAATGGTCCTGTTCCTAGTTAATGGAGTAAATGTTGGGATACATTATAACATAGAAACATTTTAATGACCTAGTTTTAACTCCACATGTAATTGTTACTGTGTTGTCACTAATGTTATTGTCACAAAGCTTAGATTGATATTACTTAGAGCTGTGAAAACTAAAAAAGAGAGTGCAGGTCTTATTGCTATGATGGAGGTGAAGAGACAAAGGTAGTAGGGTTGAGGCGGCTTTTAGAACATAAGAACATAAGAAATAGGAACAGGAGTAGGCCATCTAGCCCCTTGAGCCTGCCCCGCCATTCAATAAGATCATGGCTGATCTGTCGTGGCTCAGTTCCACTTTCCCGCCCTCTCCCCATAACCCTTAATCCCCTCGCTTATCAAAAACCCATCAACCTGCGTCTTAAAAATATTTAGCGAGGCAGCCTCCACCACTTCAACGGGCAGAGAATTCCAGAGATTCACCACCCTTTGAGTGAAGAAGTTCCTCCTCAACTCCCTTCTAAACCGCCCCCCCCCCTTATCTTGAGGCTGTGCCCCCTAGTCCTACTGTCCTTTCTAAGCGGGAAGAGTCTCTCCACCTCTATCCTATCCATCCCATTCATCACCTTATATGTCTCAATGAGATCTCCCCTCATTCTTCTAAACTCTAACGAGTACAAGCCTAGTTTATTCAGCCTCTCCTCATAGCTCAACCCCCTCAACTCCGGCATCAGCCTAGTAAACCGAGCAATGTCTTTCTTTGCAATATTCAATGACTAATTGGGAGAATTATACTTGGCTGTGCTGAGTTGACTGGGCTTGGGCTTAGTATTTGCAAAAGCTAGAAAGAAGGAGAAAGCCAAGCCCCCACAGGTAATCAGTGGCAGAGCAAAATATGAAGATAGCAAGCTAAGCTCTGATGCTCCCATATTTAATACTCTGCTATCACTTGTTGCGCACGTCACTTAAGCTGCTAATGTCAAACAAAGTGGGAGTGTTGGGGGGTGGGGGAGAAACAGCAGGGGAGGGGACCAGAGGCAGGGGGGGGGAGGGGAGAAGAGAGAGAGAGAGAGAGAGAGAGCAGGGAGAGAGAGCGGGGGTGAGTGCGAGACAGCACGGGGAGGCACAAGAGAGCGGGGGGGGGAGCACAAGAGAGCAAGGGGGGGGAGCACAAGAGAGCGAGGGGGAAAGCACAAGAGAGCAGGGGGGGGAGCACAAGAGAGCGGGAAGAAGGTGAAGCATCAGACAGGGAGAGGGAGAAAGAGGCACAAGGAGATGGAGGCGCGGGGAAAGGGAGAAGGAGGCACAGGGTGAAAGAGAAAGAGGCTCGGGGAGAGGGGGAATGAGGTGCGGGGAGAGGGAGGAGGTAGGAGGATGGAGATGGAGGAGGGGAGAGGGAAGAAAGCAGGGAGAGGGAAGTTGGAGGCGGGGTAGAGGGAAGGAGGAGCTGGAGGTGGGGAATGAAGGCACTGCAGAGTGGTGTACCAGAGGAGGAGGAAGAGATGGAGATTGATATTGAACACGCAATAGAACTGAACTGGGAGCTTATTTATTTCTGCCACACTGTCCACAATTCATTTCATAGTGTGAAATCTCAAGCATTGTATGATGCAGTATACTTATCGACTAGCTCCCCTCAATGGTGGTAACTGGTGTTTGTAGGTAGATCAGCTGAATTATGTTATGTCAATTACACCTCCGTGAAATATAAATATATACATTATCGGACACAAATATGCCACTAACAAGAACAATCCCTACAACGCCATCATGAATGCTTTGGAAAAATATACTGAAATAACACTATTATTAATTACCATGGTCTAAAAAGCCATTTTTTTTTCTTCATTCTTTCACGGCATGGAGGTGTCACAGGCATGGCCAGCATTTTTCACTCATTGCTAATTGCCCTTGAACTTAGTGGCTTGCTAGGCCATTTCAGAGGATATTTCAGAGACAGCCACATTGCTGTGGGTCTGGAGTCACATACAGTCCAGTCCTGGGAAGGATGGCAGATTTCCTTCCCTAAAGGGCATAAGTGAACCAGATGGATTTTACAATTTGTGATGGTTGCCATGGTTATTGCCATAGGCTAGCTTAACATGTGAAACTTATTCATTTAACTTAAAGATCACCTGTTAGTTCCAGCATGTTAGCAGGACCGCTGGACTACTAGCCCAGTGACATTACCACTGCATCACTGCTTCCATGAATCTGTTTAATAAATAATGGCAATTTTCTAAAGAATTCCACATTTTTAATTGAATCTACATTTAAACGGGTAATAATCCTCAAAGCTAGGAGGTTATTTCACTCCAGAAAGGAATACATTACAAAGAAAATGAACATACTGTACACAGGACTGTGAAGGAATGCTACTTGTGTTTTTATCCCATCACCTAGTCCTGGAAGCATCTTTGAAAAGGTTACCAGCAATCTCAAGTGCAGATTATTTGACGCAAGAAAATGAAAACACACTTGAAGCATACATCACTTACAGACAATGTTGGGAGCTTGCTTTCCCCAATTTAGGTCGATATGGGCACAAGTCCCAAGGGATAGGGCCCTATAATCTACATCAATGCTTGTGTAAAAAGTATGGATATTGATTTCAAAATAATTTGCCCTGCCTCTTATCCAGCAATATCAATTACTTTTAGGGCTAGGTCAGTCATAGTCCATGCTTAAAAACTGACAAATATGAATAATACTGAACGACAGATCGATTGAGCATAAGGGTTCTGTAAATTTGACACACTCCCTCCTGGAAACCTCAAAGCTTTCAACCTGAATACAGACACTATTAAATACCATGGCTTGGGAAAGGGTTAAAGCCACAGCTGCTGTCTAATATTATAAGGTGCTAAAAAACATTCGCAATCTGAAATCTCTTTGCTTCAAGGGAGTCCTGACAGAATTGATTTTATTTTATCTTGCCAAAAAATAACTTGATATAGATTTGAACTTCTCAAGCAGATGAAACATTAAAAGACTTGGAGGAGTGATGAAAGGTATAAAATGTTGCTTTAAGACAACCTCTGATAGCAAATATAGCATCAGAAAGTGCAATAGAAAAAAGTTCCTTCCTGATTCACATTTTTGCTTTTGTTTCAAGGTTTTCAGTTATTGTCTGTGAAGACTTGGATTGTACAGTCCGGACTACTAAACTTGGCTCTGATCTTTCTCTTTAAAAAAAAACCAAATAAATATTTCCACCAGAGATGCTAATGGGATTGGATCAGAATTGGTGTTAAAAATGATGTGAAGTGTGGAAAACTCAGTTGCTATGTAAACTGCAAAGTCCCACATTTAGGAAATCCCATCAAGATAACAAGAATAATCCCCTCAATGAATGCTTTGGAAAAATACATTGAAGTAACACTATTATTAATTACTATTGTCTAATAAGCTGTATTTTTTCTTCATTTTTCATGGAATGTAGTTGTCACTGGCATGGCCAGCATTTTTCATACATTCCCAACTGCCAAAATTCCTAAATTGAATGGACCTCCCCTGCATTAAGTTGATCTTTCTCCATACCCTAGCTATAACTGTAACACTATATTCTGCACTCTCTCATTTCTTTCTCTATGAATGGTATGCTTTGTCTGTATAGCGTGCAAGAAACAATACTTTTCAATATATGCTAATACATGTGACAATAATAAATCAAATAAAATCAAATCATGATGGTTGTCAAGGTCATTGCCATGAGACTAGCTTAATATTCGAGACTTATTCTTTTAAAGGTTACCAGCTGCCTCCACAGCATTAGCCAAGATCTCTGAAATACTAGCCCAGTGATATTACCACTATGCCACTGCTTCCATGAAACCATTTAAAAAGTAATGGCAATTTTCTGCAGCAATAGGTGACAGTGCCTAGGTTAGAGAAAAGAAAAAGCAACAAGGAAAATGATTCTTGATAATTACCCCAGAACAGTTGTAAGACAATGCAATAGGACCAAGGCTGACAATGATTTATCATTCTGCTGAGATTCTTTGAGCTATAACGTGACTGCCAACTTGGGTGGCGATGACAGGAGCAGTTCTCCAACAAGAATTAACAATTTCAAAAGAGACAAAAAAATCAAAACCATGACTCCTGCGTGGAGTATGTAATAATAAGATTCTGATCAATCCTCATTGAACAAAACAAAAAGTCTGTTTAAGGGATTTACTAGAGTTGAGGTTAAAGATTCCAGTAACTTCTGCAATGTCCTCATCACAGTGATATGATACAGGTTCTTCTCTGCAATGCCGCCACAGTGAAACATAGGCCAGGTGTATGTACACAGGGAGGACAATTCTCTAAAGGCACTTACTCATGCCTTGGCAGCTGGTTAACATAAGTAGCAAACTAAATTCTCTGCAACTTTAAGTAGTATTTCTCTCCATCTTCATTTATCTCTCTGTAGCATTCAATATGGCTGAATTCACTATCTTCCTCCAATGCCTCTTCTCCACTGTCTGCTTCAGTGGGACTGTTTTTCCTTGATTCTATTATCACCTATTTGATTATAGTCAGGGCATCAATATCAATTCCACTCCAACACCATCACTTTGGGAGTCCCCTAAGATTGGCCTCAGTCCACTTGTCTTTGTCAGTTACATGCTTCACTTCAGCAATACTATTCAGAGATATGATTAACATGTAAACTGATTACCGAGGTTTACCTCTCCACCATCTCACTAACTGACAACCAATTCTGGATGCCGGTAACCAATGGAGTACATGGACCTTCTTAAGTACTTTTGTACAACTCAGTAAAGGCAGTAAGATAGGGCCAACTTATATACAAATGCATAAGAATTTACGTGCTGCTTTGTAGCTTAGAGGGACAGTGGCCACAATTTTGTCCAGTGAGACTTCAGGAAGAACTAAGGGGGTTGTTTGACAATTGGTCATACAATGGTGATTTCACATACTGAGTTGTATTGAAAGTCTGCTGACAACTGCCCAATTCAATTTTCTGTTCAATCATACACCCCTCTACATGGGATAAAACCTTCATTGATGATCACAACCCTTTTTTAGACAGTCTTTGCACTTCTTGTAAGAACATAAGAAATAGGAGCAGGAGTAGGCCATCCAGCCCTTCGAGCCTGCCCCGCCATTCAATAAGATCATGGCTGATCTGAAGTGGATCAGTTCCACTTTCCCGCCCTCTCCCCATAACCCTTAATTCCCTTGTATGTCAAAAACCTATCTACCCGTGACTTAAATATATTCAGCAAGGTAGCCTTCACCACTTCAACGGGCAGAGAATTCCAGAGATTCACCACCCTCTGAGTGAAGAAGTTCCTCCTCAACTCCGATGTAAACTGCATCCCCCTTATCTTGAGGCTGTGCCCTCTAGTCCTGCTATCCTTTCTAAGCGGGAAGAATCTCTCTACCTCTACCCTATCCATCCCTTTCATTACCTTATACGTCTCTATAAGATCCCCCCTCATCCTTCTAAACTCCGACGAGTACAGACCCAGTCTATTTAGTCTCTCTTCATAGTCCAACCCCCTCATCTCCAGTATCAGCCTAGTGAATCTCCTCTGCACTCCCTCCAAGGCCAAACTATCCTTGCGCAAGTGCGGCGACCAAAACTGCACACAGTACTCCAGCTGTGGCCTCACCAGTGCCCTGTACAGTTGCAGCAAGACCTCCCTGCTTTTATATTCTATCCCCCTCGCTAAGATTGGCCTCAGTCCAGTTGTCTTTGTCAGTTACATGCTTCACTTCAGCAATACCATTTAGAGATATGATTAGCATGTAAACTGATTACCGAGGTTTACCTCTCCACCACCTCACTAACTGACAGCCAATTCTGGATGTGCTGTGTTCTATGGTTGTTTGCCATCCTCTGTCTGGTAGATGTACATTTCTTTTTCCCTCCATTTATCATGGAACACAAGCTGCATTGAAATGTCTCTAAACCAAATTCATTAGTATTTACCCACATCCCACTCCCCATTTAAACTACACAACATATATCACCTGTTGGCATATCTCATAATATGGTAATGTCATTTACCCAGTGGCTGGCTTCTTCATTCATTTTGCACGTAGAAAACCTTCCTGTGTGTCTAATCTTGTGAGCCGATAGAGCGCTCCAGCACAGTCTCTGATGATCTTGTTATGTTCTAATAAAAACGTTCGATAGCGTCCTCTGCTTTTAGCTCCCAAACAGAGTTGGATTTTCGTGACCCAAGCACTCCAAAAACACGAATGGTTGTTTTACTATGCTGAGTAAATAGCTTAGTCTTGAGGTTTTTTTTATTTTGACCAACCCATCAGACAAGGGGTCAGATTTCTTTTTTGGATCATGAGCTAATGCTCTGTCCGAGGTCTGATGGCATCAGGGAAATTGGATTGTATCCACATTTAGTGGCCCCATATAGTCATCCTATTACTGGAGCAGCCACAGAAAACCTTTCAAATAACAGAAAATATTCTGGATACTGCAAAAAAAAACTGTTTAATCCCCAAAGCGATGCTTTAAGTAATAAAATGACAAAAATATATTGCTTGTGCTGCAAATCTACAAAACACAAAACCAAAACCCCTGAACTCTAACCTCGAGTTCTTCCTGCGCTGCACCAATTTAAAGCTGGGATTACTTACATATCACAGCTATTCGCCCACTCCAACCAAATCAAGATAACTAGGACACAAGTGTAAACTACCATTTTGCAACATGCTTAAAAGAGCAGTATGCACCTTGCTTAATCATTATTCACCATATAAGATTCTTACATCAATCCCCACGGACACACTTCCCCCCCAACACCACTCTCCACAAACTGGCAGACAGTACTTCCTCTCACTGCTCCCCACATACTGAGAGATAGTGCTCCCCCAACACTAATCCCCACATACCAACAGTGGGTGATTCCCCCAAGCTGCTCCCTCACAGACTGACAGACAGTGCTCTCCCCACACTGTTCCCCACTGACTGACAGACAATACTCCGCTACACGGTTTCCCATAGGCCTCATTAAGATGGTTCAAGGAATGAGAAACTTCAGTTATGCAAGTAGACTGGTGAAACTGAGACTATTCAGCTTGGAGAAAAAAAGATTAAGAGATCTTATGCAGGTGTTTAATAGTAAATATGGTGAAAATGTCCCCTTTGTTAAAGACGCCAATTTAAGGTGAATGGCAATAAAAAACAGGCAATAAGAAAAAACTTTTTTAAGCCAGCAGAACATGATGGGCTGAATGGCCTCCTTCTCCGCTATAACCATTCTATCAGCATGACCCAGTAGTCACGCCATACTGCTCCCCAAAGATAGCGAGACAGTGCTCCAGCCACTCTGCTCCTCACAAATCGAGACAGCGATCCACCCACATAGCGGCTTATGCAAGTTGCTGTTCAATTGTAAAACACTTTGTGAAGTGGAGTCATCTAAAGCTTCCATCCCTCTGTAAACATTTAATAGTGGTTAAATGGAAGGATAAAAGGATGCTTAAGAGCAGCTCAATAAAAATACTGTCAGACATCAAAAAACACTTTCACATGTGACAGAAGTATTGCAGTCTAGACCCCAAAGAGTAAATAAGTCTTAAGATGTATGAATCATAAATCACAAAGCATTTCTTATATGACAGAAACTAATCTGCCAATTAAGTGTACAGTAACAGAGGCCTATGAATACATTACAGGACCGTTATGCTAACAAAGAGAGTGCAATTATCCCAGTGAAGATGTAAAAAACCTTGTGTCATAAATGACCTTAAATTTCATTATTTTAAGCCAACAAAAACGTTGCAAAAATTAAGCTGAATCAAGTATATGAACCCCTCTTGCTGCTGAATAAAGCAAAGATGTAATACATTTAGTGACTAAGTAATCTAAATGACTGTCCCATTGACAGGTAAAAGCCGCCATTCTGGTAAGACTGTTGTTCCTGTAACAAAGTTAACAGCATTTGGGTGGGGCAGGGCTGTGTGTTGGCATAATAGCCTTGCATTTCTAGTCCTCATGTTCACACTTAGCTCAGTGAGGAGGAAAAATGGCTCCTCCCTCAATCAGCAGGACAGATCCTGCATGAAATGTGTTTTGGCAGCTTCAAACAGCCATCAAGGACACATCCAAAAAATGAAACTGCCCCCAGTCTACCACAAATTGCTAGTTTTACAGAGACACTTAAGATGGCTAATACAAGACATGAAAAGATCATGTTGCTGCAGAGAGGAATATTTTTCTAAAGTTGGGTTAAGGGGACAAAGGGGAGTGAGATTCCTTAGCACCTGACCATGTTAAACGATTGCAAGTTCTAAATGGAAGTAAAAATGGATCTTTGAAATAGGAGAATATTCTACCCCAACACTAAAATCTCTCCAACTAGTGAGCATAAAAACATAAAGAGAATAGCAAGATTAAAATGCAAGGCTTTAAATCAGATCCAAAAGGATCAGTTTCAAATTCTAGAAATCTGTCCCTTTTCCTGGTGAACAATCTTCATCCTTTCCTTCAGTTTTTTTTACTATCTCAGTGTTTTCACAATCATTCATGCAAGTCATTATCAAATCAGCATATTCCCCTGTTAAAGAAACTGCCTCGGGCATTGGTGCACAGGAACATTCCAAGTTCAATCCTAAGACTACGTTGAGCTACTTACCCTCAGCTTGAGTAGCTGTCAGAATATTAGAATTGGCCTCAGAGCTCTGATGAAGGGTCATCCAGACTTGAAATTTTGGCTCTAATTCTCTCTCCACATATGCTCAGACCTGCTGAGATTTTCCAGCACTTTTTGTTTTCACTCAAGAGGAAGCCATCAGGTTTCAGGGGAGGAAGGGCTCAAAGAAATTCAAATCACACACCAAAGGGAAATAGTCTTCTGCTTGTATGCTGGAATATAACAAGAGGTCTCACAACACAAAGTTAAAAGGCCAACAGGTTTCATCAGCTGAGTCACCTGATGAAAGCACAGTGCTCCAAAAGCTCGTGATATCAAATAAACCTGCTGGACCTTAATCTGGTGTCGTGAGACCTCTTACTGTGCTCACCCCAGTCTAACGCTGGCACCTCCACATCATTGCTGGAATAACTTGGTCACTAACTCAGTCACATGCCAGTCCTTTTCAGAAAACTCACTCCAGAGTACTCTTTCAAAAACAAATCCTCTTAGGATTCTCTCCCCTCACTCTCCTGTCCCTGTCCTCTATTCCTGTGGTATTGTCCATGGATAGATTGAAGGTCTCAGGCTTGGTTTCAATGGTTGCTAAGATGGAATGATGTTTAACTTGTTCCCTCTATTTAAATGCTGATTTTCAGGTTCTCAATGAAGGATATTTATTGCAGGGAGTGTCTGCAGATTGGGAGTTGTTTGTAACTCCTTGGTACCTGCACCTGGGCGCAGGCCTGGTAAGCAAGGCATGAAAAAAATCAGCAGGAAATTAGTGAATTATTGAATACTTTCAGCATGATGCCAACTGTACATACCATTTTGTTGTCGGTATTGTTCCATCAGAACACCAAATTAATTTCACCCAGAGTACCAGGTTGGATGTTGCCTGATAATCCTTGGCTTCTAAGTGTTGTGCTTTATCTAAATGTCAGCAAGGCCCAGGAGGTAGAAATCTATATGCAGATGTGCATTGTATGTTATGGTTTGCCTTTGAGAATGTTTTGAACTGACTGATGTACTTATTAGTTTTGAAAACCATAATGAATTCTAACATTTCCACTCTGAAAGAAGGAGTGATTTGCCATTAGTTTAAAGCATGGTCAATGCTCACTTACAACGATAACAGTTTCAAGAACAGCAATATTAATCATGAGAATATCCACAGAAGTCTAGTGGTTTACTGCTCCTCCTGGTGCACCATAATATTTTAAGAATGAATGTTCTGTGCTGTCCTTTTTGCAATCCTCCCTTTTTAAAAAAAAACTGACTCAAGCTTGTGTTCAGGCACAATTCTGCAAGAAATCTTTACTATTTGATTGTTAAAGAAATCCTTGTCAGGATATAGGAAAGGCATCAGTTAAAGGATATTCCATTACAAGGTTTTAGACTAGTAAAATAATAAATTTTACAATCTTTTAAAATGAAAGGACGGATGGCAGATTAATAAATTAGATGATGGATGGATCAGAAGATAAAGCGATGAATGGCTGACAGATAGCTCAGCCAATTCTATCTGCTTAATTAAAATAAGAATGCACTTGTTTTTTTAAAAGCAAGGATTTCACTTTACATAACACTGAAATGCAGTTTGTGATACTGGGTACACCAATGAACACCGTGTAAGAAATCATTTAGAAAATAAAATCAAGCAAATTTAACACTGAACAGATTTTGTTCACCTGATGGTTTAGTTGGCAAATGTACTGCTGGTGACCCACTTGATCCTACAGACAATGAAGCATTCCAAATTACCTTTCCATATAGAATCTCCAGTACAGAAACAGACCATTTGGCTCAACTGTACCACAGTGCTACTTATGCTTCACACGAGCCTCATCCTACCCTACTTTATCTTATTTGAAGCATAACCTTCTGAAATAGCTCCTCAGAGACTGGATTTACAAACTTAATTCCACTCCTGACAGTGTTTCACGTACAAAGTCAGAATCTGGAATTTCAGTAGCCCCAACACTCCTCTATCTATATGTGAGACCCTTGTTTGGACAAGCAATCATTACCATCTTTTTGGCGCCTACGTCACCTGGTGTTCCCAGGTGGTCTCCCACCCAAGTACTCGTCTAGCTTCTGAGATCAGGCATTTTCAAGCTAGTATGGCCATAGGCCAGGCAATCATTACCTCAATCAGGGAGCTCATACTCCAAGACGCCAACCTCATTATACTTCCACTCCTTTCTCACTCAAGTATTTACTTAACTGCCCTTTATATGCATCTACCTATTTACCTCAACTTTTCTAACTAATCTCAAGGTAAATAAATTTCTCTTGGATTCCTTACTGGATTTATTAGTGATTATTTTATATTTATATCCCCTAGCCTGGAAGCTCCACAAGTATAAATTTGTCTACCATAGTCTGTCCTGTGTTAATTCGCTTCAACAAGCACAACAGTTTTAGCGTAAGAATTGAAGAAGGTGCTTTATTCTTTTTGTTTAATCTTCTGCAGCAACTGAGTGCTTTTCATTTACTTCCAAGCTTTACTTCATGAAAATAATAACTAATTAACTAATCAAATAAATAAGATTAGACAGACATGAAAAGACAAATGGCGCACTGTAACTGCACTTATAGAAAGCACTGCAATCCTGGGCAGCCACACTTGTGGTAAGAGTTTACAGCCTGAGAAACTCTAGCTCAGAACTGTTTAGCTGAACAGGGCATCAAGAAGGGCTAAGAGTTACTTAGGCATTTTGTTCCTGGAGGTAGTGACAGCCCCTTAGCTTAAGCAGTATTTTAGAGTTGGTCAATGTTAAAGGATAAGTGGTGCGACTATGAGTCAAACAGTTATGTGAATCCAAGGTGCAGTGATACAGCTGGGGAGGGTGGTGGAATTTGCTGTCCTATCCATGACGGGGATCATAGCGGGCAAGGGGTTGGCCATGCAAAGGTCTGTTGACCTCGGGGGGGGGGACTTTACAGTTTTGGGGCAAGCACGATCAGAAAATCCCGCCCTGGGACTTTGATCAACGAGTATAAGATGCTTCCTACCTGTGTGGATGAGAACAAGAAGCACAGGGTGCATTCTGGTGCAAGCAACCATTTAGGTGATGGGAATGAAAAGAAATGTGGGAAAGATATGGAACAGTACAATCACGGAAAAGATACTGTTCTTTACAGCCACAGCCAGCAGTTCTGAATTTTGGTTTGCCTGTTTGGTGCCAAGGTTAAAGATATTTCCTTGTGGCTGAGTATGAATTTGGAGTAGGAGCAGGGAGGGTTCTAGTGGTCATGGTCCACGTAGGAATCAAAACACGGGCAGAACAAGGAATGATATTCTGCTGAGAGAATTTGAAGAGTTAGGACCCATAGTAACCTCAGAACCTCAAAGATAATAATTTCTGGGTTGTTGCCTGAGCCATGCACCAATTGGCACAAAGTCAAGCAGATTAGAGAACAAAACACATGGCTCAAACAGGAGGTGTGGAAAGAAAGGGTTTCAATTCATGGGGTTCTGACACCAGTACTGGGGAAGGAAAAAACTGCTGCTCCACTGCGATGGGCTCCACTAAACCGAATTAAGGCCAGTGTCCCACAGATCAAATAATTAGGGCTATGGTTAGGGATTTTAACTACAAGTTGTGGGGGCTGGTGGAAAGAGATTTTGAATTTTATGGAGGAAAGTTAAGGCAACAGAGCAGTGCAGCAACATGAGTGAAGACAAAGAGTGGGCCAGGAAAGAACAGAGTTTTTAATGGTGCTCCAGTGAATAGAGCAACGAATAGTAGTTAAAAAAAATTAAAGGTTCTTCATCTGAATATAAGTATTTACCGTACGACAGATGAACTAATGGTGCAAATGGTGCAATAAGTGATGCTTTAAGCTCATCATTATTAGGTAACCAAGATTTGGAGATAAATAATTGAAGTAAAGCTATTTTAGTTCAATCATTGTGTAATAAGGTAGGTTTAATTCAGAACTTCATTTAAAAAGTTCCTCTGGGACCATAATAAAATTGACTTCCATCTGAAATTTGAGAGCAAGATACTCCAGTTTAAAACAAGAACCTTAACCTTTGCTATAGCTGTCCTGAGCATTGCTGAGACCACATCTGGAATATTGTGTACAGCTTTGGTTTCCTTATTTGAAAAAAGATACAATCGCATTAGAGGCAGTTCTGAGAAGGATCAATCAGCTCATTCCTGGGATGAGGGGCTCATTTTATGAAGAAAGGTTGAATAATTTGGGCTTATACCCCATTGAAGCTTAGAAGAATGAAAGGTGACCTTATTGAAATGTAAATGACCCTGAGAGGATAGATACCAGGAGGATGTCCCACAAGTGGAAACATAGTTTAAGAATAAGTGCTAGAATTTATGACAGATGAGGAAAACTTTTTTTCTCTCAAAAAGTTGTTAGTATGTGGAATTCTCATGAGACCACAACCAAGTCATCCATGATGTTACTGAATGGCAAAGCTAGTCCAGTGCCCAAGTTCCATGTTCAAACCCAAATACGTAGCTACGAAGGGAGAGTTGGCTACAGTTGGTTGGGTAAATAGACCAAAAGGCATGGTGATAAATGGACAGTGGGAAATATTTAAAGGATAATATTAGATTAAAAGGAAAGGCTTATAATGTTGCAAAGAACAACAGTCTACCTGGAGTGAGTGGCAATCAGTCACTGAGGTCTCAGCTATTTACAATATATATTAATTACTTAGATAAAGAAATGCAAAATAATGTATTCATGTTGTTGACAATATAAAAACTAAGTGGGAATATGAATTGTGAGGAAGCCACAAAAGAGGTTGCAAAGAGATAAAGATAGAATAGTGGTTAACAGGATTGCAGGTAATGCATAATGCGATGAAGTATGAGGTTATTCACTTTGTTAGTAAGAGCTGAAAAGCAAAATATTGTTCAAAAGGCATGAAACTTTGAAGTATTCAGGCTCCAGAAATACATAGGTATACTTGTGTAAAGAACACAGAAAGCAATTAGGAAGGCAAATGGCATGTTGAGTTTACTACAAGGGAATACAAGAATAAGGGTGTCTTGCTGCAATTGTGTAGGAGTTTGGTGAGTCTGCATCTGAAGTACTTTGTGTGTGGTTTGGACCTCAATTTCGAAGGAAAAACATGCATGCACTGGAAGCAGAACAAAAGTTCACTAGAATGGTTCCTGGAATGGAAGGTTCTCTATGATGAGAGGTTGAGTAAATCAGGCTTGTACTCTCTGAAGTTAAGGAGAAAAGGTGATCTCATTGAAACAAACAAGATTTTGAAAGGAGTTGACAGGATAAGCGCTGAGAAATTACTTCCCCTGGCTTGGGAATCGAGAACACCAGGCACAATGTCAGGATAAGAGACCAATCCTCTAGATGAGGAGAATTTCTTCACTCAGATGGTTGTGAAATTTTGGAATTCTTTACTCATGAACACTGGGGATGCTCCATTGATGAAAATATTCAAGGTTAAGATGGGCAGACATTGATGCATTAATGAATCAAGGGATATGCAGAGTGGAAAGCAAAGTGGAGTTAAGGCAGAAGAGTTGAACTGAATGACAGAGCAAGCTTGAGGCATTGTTTGGTCTAGTCCTGCTCTAACTTCTTACATTTTTATCTATCCACATTTCCATGTGTTCTTTAATTATTGCTCCAGAATTCAAGCATTACTCGGCTAGTGGCCACCTCTCTGTTCTATCAACTTAACCTTCTTACTCTTTACTCATCCTTTCAAAGGTAAATTTGGACTAAGTAAGAATACTCAGCCCACCCATCCAGACTGACCCAAAGAGTCTCCTCACTAATGCACCACTAATCATTCTCGGGTTTTGCATTTAGTACTTCCACACATTTCTCTAAGTTCTATTTCTGGAGGTGATGATTCATGTTAGAATGTGTGTGGACTGTACCAATCTACCTCAAATTACCCTGGAAGAGTAAATTAAAAAAAAAAATGAAGCTAGCATTTCCACATAATTGTGCAGTGGCAATATGAGTGGTATTCTTCATTAATGGGATGCTGCCGTCAAGCCCAAAAGGTTTCTGCCTAACAAAGGAGTAATGTGATATATGAATTTCAGTGCTGGTATGATGGCAGCATGTAAACCATATGTCTTAGAAAAGACGGATTGCATCAAACAGCACATCCCTTCAGCTGTTCACAACAGGCAGAGTATTGACTGTACTCAACCAGTCTGTGCTTGAAAAGCTCAGCACATAGTATTCAACATTAGATGAGATTCTACAATTGGACAAATTTTATCAAATAATCCGCATGTACTGAGAATGACATAAACAATCAGTTTATTATCAGCTGAGTGTACAATGTGGCTTATTTATCATAGAATAGAAACATAGAATCCCTATAGTGCAGGAGGCCATTCGATCCATGGAGCCTGCACCAATAACAATCTCACCCAGGCCCTATCCCGTAACACCACATATTTACCCTGCTAACCCTCCTGACACTAAGGGGCGATTTATCATGCCCAATCAACCTAACCCGCACTTCTTTGGATTGTGGGAGGAAATCAGAGCACCCGGAGCAAACCCGCGCACACACGGGAAGAATGTGCAAACTCCACACAGGTAGTCACCCGAGGTTAGAATTGAACCCAGGTCCCCGGGACTGTGCAGCAGTGGAGCTAACAACTGTGCCGCCCTGTGCTTGCTAGAAACTACATATATTCATTCACAGGGCCCTATCCTCTGCAAACAGAAAGAATATGTCCAGGCATTGCATCGTTTTCAATTAAACAAAAGCATGGGGAACAATTGGTCCCTGGTGCACTCCCCATGGCAAAGTCTCAACCAATCAGCCCTTGTCCTGCAATATAAATTGTTGTTCCCTTTGAAATCAGTCCTGATGATTACAAGATGAAAAGCTTCAACAGTATGTTTCATTTCAGCAATATCACAAATAGAAAGGCAAGTGTGTTTAATGACATGATGTGGAATGCTGGATAACTATTAAGTAGGAATACCTGTTCTATTAACCTTATTGACTGAACCGAATAGTTTGCATGATCTTCCTTCTGTCATCATGTTTGTTCTACCTTAAGGCAGGTCATAGTCTTTCCATGCCTGTCTATCCTGTGCCAGTCTTTTAATTAGCCAATAACTTCCTACAATTTTAAAACACTAATATTCTTTTCCTCTTTTTCATTGAAATCCTCCCTCCATAACATCTTTTATGGCCTGTTTCCTCTTAAGATGTGCCCTAACCGGACTTTATCTGTTCTTAATTCCATTCTACAAATTCCATTGATCATTCACTCTTCACAGCATTTCGTTTGTTACTTTTTTTTCTGTCCAGCTCATCTATTCCATACTCCTCCAAACCCACATTTCCAAGCTATTTAGCAAGTTGGTGTCCGCCTTCTCCAAGGTCTAGGCTTCAAACCCATTGAAAACAACATTCCAAATCAAGCTCTACAAATCACTTCTGGAATTGCTTATTCAGCTTTCCATTTAGTAACAGTCTCTTCTTACCAGATGCAGCTTTTCCCATTGTTCTCCTTGGTCTTATTTCTTTGTTATATATTCCATTTGCAGATATTATGCTTAATACTTGAATTCTTGCATCTGTTCTGGTTATTATTCTTCTATGATTATATGAATGTGCTATGAAAATTTTGAGAGATGCATTACATTGGTTTTGTCATCGTTCACTTTTATTATTGCAAAGTTTATGCCTACTGTTATGAGTCTAATAATGTTTATAAACTTTCTTCTACGTTTGCCACCTTCACATCTAACCAATGTTGCCATTCATCTTTTAAACATTACATTGGATTGTCTTCATTTCTTTGATCCTCTTCCGTATGTTTTCCAAATAATACAGCTTCAACATGACAACAAAGCACCTGGGAAACATTACACGCAGGGTGCACACACAACTAAATAATGTGCCCCTTTTCTCTCTATGTGCCAAACAACTTGAAGGGACACTTTTTTAATACCATAATTTAATATGTTTTATAAATACATGTGCTGATGAAGAAGATTAACTAACTTGATGCTTAAATGGATTAGCAGAGATAAAATATTGGAGCAGTTCAGGTGACATCATAAACCATGGCAGTGAAGTTCAAGCAGTTTATGTATGCCACTTAAAACAGACTATAACACAACTGAACACACTTTTATATCTTTATTCTTTATAATCAATAGTTTGTTTAAATTGAGAATTGCCTACTTCTAGTTCTAATTTGAAATATTAAATAAACAGATCCTGCCTTGGCCTCACACCACACCTCTGTAACTTCATGAGTCCCTAAAGCCCTTTGAGAAGTCAGCACTCCTCCAGTTCTGGCCTCATGAGCATCTTTGATTTCCTTCACTCCTCCACTGAAGGTTATGGCCTTCCGCTGTGAAAAGACCTCTTTATCCCTCTCTCTTCCTTTAAGATGTTCCTTTTTGATCAACCTTTTGATCAACCATCCTAATATCTTCCTTTAGTAGCTCAGAATCAAATCTGGAATGATAAAACTCACGTGAAATACATTGGGCTGCTTTATAAAGTTAAGCGTTTTATGAAAATGTTGCTGTCCTCTAATTCTGACCAAACATAACCTCATAAGCAATGGCTAACGTCTGTGTAGTCAAATTATCAGGAGCCAGGTAAATCATCTGCAACCAACATATGCAATAGTGCCCAAATACTTTAAACACAGCGTACACTTATTTCAAATGAAAGAGTTCCGCAGCATTTAATACAGAAGGGATTTGAGAGGGCTGAGTTACATGGTAGTAAACTTAATGGAATGGTTCTGATGCTGTAAGTGACAACAGAGAAACAGAAGCACTCAATTCAATGATTCTTTTAAATTGACTGCCAGACCTTTGAAATATAATTTACAGTTTATTTTTAAAAGTAACACTTATTTTTGATTTTTTTATTATTACAAGATGGTGTAAAGTAGGTGAAAGGGTAATAAAGGTTAAAGTTGTGATGGACTTGCATAACATAATACCCTTACATTATAATGCAATATCCCCAGGATTTATTTTTGTGGAGTGTTACTGGAAAAGGCATTATATTTAGGGCAGGCCACTTGACACTGTGCAACATCCTGCAAAATCCTTATTGAAGTGCAGTTTATTGCTAAGCACTAAGATTCTGCAGAGGAAATTGCACAGGCTAAGAAAATGAGGGATATCAGCAATAATAAATCACTTAAAGATAAATAGAGACATAAAGATCATACAGATGTTAGAATACCTAAAATTAAATAGAGCTACTTGCCTGTAATAACTTGGTTCTGCTGATGGGCTTGTGATTTCAGGCTCATGTAATGGCATTTGCTTGGCACTTTTTACTAACAAAGGTAAAATCACAAGACAAATCCCAAATATTGCTAATGGATGACTGAAAGGGTTAATGCATTTCAGACTCCATCAAGGTCACAGTCGCACACACAGATAAGCACAGCTTCCACGGAACAGCACATCCCTTAATTTCATGGTGCTTCTAACCATGGTCAGCTTTCATCCACAATTCAATAATGTGTCAACTCCTTCCTCAGCTCCGATATTCACTGCACAATGCTTCAAATTTAGTGTGAAAATCACTTGACTGTCCCAGGGCCACAGGCTGTGTTAAGAGGATCAGGCAGGAGAGTTATCTAATCAAATCAGAGGAGCTCAATGAAGAAACTCCAGCCTGTTTCGTACCTCTTAACATTAACCTTGCCAATCAAAAAGCAAGCAGGAGCGTGCCTGTGCACATTAACTCTTACCCTGTCCTTGAACCAGCACAGAAACCAAACCAATAAGGCCTTCAATCGCAGTGCCAAGTGAGCCCCAGAGATACCTCCAATTCCATTAAAGGGACTCTTGAGAAAGGCAGAGACTAACCCCCCCCCCCTCCTGAAATGCAAGGTCTTGAAAGGAGCTAATACCACATGCATTTATTAATGCCACAAAAGAACAACAAATTAAAGAGAATAGGCCATAGATATTGGTCACCGACTGTAACTCTTTCAAGCCAATTGTTAGTGGATCAATTTCTTTCACTTGTTTACTTAAACATACAAGCATCCTGGGCTTTTAAGGTTATCTAGTTAATCAAATAACTAAAGACTGAGGTCCAAATCAGTTAGCTACATGAATTAGCTAACCATTTCAGTACTGAGCCAATACATATCCAAGACAATGCAGTCCACTATTTATCACATTCTATTTGTCATAATTGCCTGACTGAATGGGTTATATCACTAAAAGAAATTCAGCAACGACCAGTTAACCATTATATGAAAATGATTAAATTTAAATATAATCCAAAATGCTTGAATGAAAAGCTGCATTTTCCATCCTGCTGCATTGGTAAAGTTATGACAAATCAACTGTAGACAAGTTCCTCAAGGGACAAACAGTTGAAATAAAGCAGACAACTGCATTATACAGCCCAACATAAAGTTCAGTGCTTCTATTGCAAATATAACAATAATTGTTCATATCAGCATGATGTGAGAAGTGAAGAAATCTAGCTTGGAACATTGCCTTATTTTTAAATTTGTATTAATGTGCTCATGTAATTGCTTCTCCTTCTTGAAGTGCACTTAGAGGAGGTTTACTTTACAACACAGTTTGTGTTTTCACTAATTTTATGTGACTATTTTACTTATAAGCCAAATTTTTATGGTCTTAGATCATAAACTCAACACAGTTACCAGAACGGTAGATTACTCAGTTAAAGATGTGGTACGCTTTTATGCAATGTGCCATTCCTACAGTGACCTTGCAGGATAATCTTCTAACATCTCCTGAAGGCAGGCTAGGATTGGGCATCATGGATTACAGCAGCCTTCCAGTACCATGCCAAGACTGCCATTCAATATATGTGTGTCTAGATAGTGAGTGTTGACAGCTTATTCAGGGATAACAATGGTAAGCCGCATTGACTGTTGTCCAAACATTTGAAGCACTAATTAGCAATCAGGAGCAGGAACCTTAGTTTAAGCAGAGTGTAACAATTCCAACATTGCTTACTGGCACTCCAATCAGGATTGATTAATTCAGCCTGAGTCAGAGATCATACCTGAAGCTTTTGTAGGCAGTAAATTGACACTTCTTGGCCCACTGGCGAAGGTCAAGCATCCAATCTAGTCCAAGACGGGTGCAATGCCTTATCTCGTCAGCTTGGGTCTATTTGCTTCCCTTGTGGTGATCATGAACTAGATCCAATTGAATTTTGAATTTGGTTTTAGGAGCAAACAAGGAATGGATTTGGGTTTGCCAGTCCACTCTGAGCATTAGCTTTGTAACTTAAAGGACGGAGTAAAAAATTTTTTAAAAACCATTTGGAAGAGGAAAAATAGTTCAGTTTTTATTTATCGATATATGGGGCAGAATTCTCCTATTTTGAGATGACATGCTGTAGTGAGGGAGGGAACATAGAGTATTTTCTGCTGCGGCTATTAATGGAAAAATACACCAAATCTTTCAGCCCCAACCTCATTCATTATGTATCCAGATGTTTCATGTCATTTGCAGTGGTGGGGCATGGATGGAGTGTAATCTGCCATCATGATTGGGTACCATATTGAAAAGATGCCCAACATCTCTGGTCCACTAATGAAGAAAGAAAATGGACCTCCTAAAAATGAAGGCAGAACTCTGGGACCATTAATAGGATGCAAATGAGATTGATGCTGTCTTCTGCCATGTTTTCCGACCTGCTATGGTAGGCATCAGCGGAAGGTTGCACTGTAAATTCACGCCAGCGTGAAACTGATCTCTGGCCCTCATGCCATATTCTCCCTCTATGTCAATCATGCTGGCAGTGGCTTGGGAGAATTCCACCTGTGTTTTCTTTTTAAATCACAACAGACCTAGGAGACAGCAGTTTTGTTGCTCATTCTATTCACTATTTTGTTTTCTCCCTTTGTAAGCTCAATTAGATTCAGCTGACAAAAAGGACAAATTGCTCTGCAATAGATTGGCTGTATTATAAAATGGCTATTATCAGTTACCATAAACCTCATCCAAGTTGGCAGTCAAGTTATGTCATGTGAAACTCATTCAATTTCTCTTTTCTGCAAAAATAGGCCTATTTCAAATTAATAGTTAGAAATATAATCATTCAAGTGACTTTGTAAACGGAAATGGACGTGTTTCGTTGTTTTCTCAGATATTGGTGATTCAAAACATCCTAAGTACCAAATTAATTTTTCTTCAAATGTATTCTACTGCAAAGCTCTTTTGAGCAGCAAAGGCTTCATCAGGATTTTATCACATCTATTAATGAGAGTGATTTTGGGTCAGTGATTATGATGCACAGCAGTATCACGGCAAGTACTTGCATGATGGTATTATAAATCTTCAAAAATCTATTTTTTAAAGACCACGTTTTAAAATAAATAAATCTGGAACTTAAGGCTACCAGACAGTTTTTGCGGATTGAAGCATCTTATCTTTTAAGAGGGCAAAGTTACCTTTTCTGACATTGACTCGCTATGCTTTTTGCCAGACGATAAACGAAGTTCCAGTGACACCATGATGAAAATGCAAATTTGCCTCGTCACATCCAAAGGCTTTGGCCATCAGGAAAAAACCCACAGGCGGGAGAAGACTCAAGACCCTTAAATTGCCATAATCCCTTATTTGGAACACGATGTGAGGTCACATGATACAGTAACCATCTTGGCTCCCTGCTTTAGATATAGCAAATAGTTCAAAATGCTTTTCAAAGACATCTTCAAAGATGCCATCTGAATTTCATCAGAAAGAATGAGGAATCGACAAGCAAAGTTATCGATCGCTGCAGCTAGTTAAGTGGCAAAATAGCTACCTACAATATGTTGAAAGGGAAACTAAGCCACCTTCCAATCTGTTCCATCTTCATACTTACCTGTGAAAACAACCTCTGATCCAGGTCAATTCGAGGGATCAGACACTGGGAGAACATCGAAGCTTCACAAAAAAGACAGTCACCCAAGGCTGGAATCAAACCCAGCTCCCAGGCGTTGCGAGGCAGCAGTGCCAGCCACTGTGCCCACATAAACAAGAATGAATGAGATCTAAGATTTTGTAAATCCCCTGCTCTTTAAATTTTAAAAGGATGTGGCTGTCACTGAAACTAAGAAAATCTCTGCTGACCTGCTTTGATTGATAGGCCATCTGCTGAAAAACATCACTTCTAGTCACACAGTTTTTCAGAGTTGTTTGTTGACAGTGCCACAAGGGCTATTATGTTATTATTTATACTTGGTTAAGTTTCAAAAGCTAAAATTCTCTCAGCAGAGGTTTTGAGTTCACAGTTTGATTGACTATTTAAAGGGTCTGTGAGTGAATCAGCTATATTTGACATTGGTCTAAACAGAAGTTTGATTTTACAAGAGATTAACTGCTGGAAGGGGTTTAAAAGCCTTGAATGGGTTTTATGGCTAGGAGTTATATTTCACTATCAAGTGTATTAGATTGTTAGAGTTTATTTTATGGTAGCACAACGGTTAGCACTGCTGCCTCACAGCACCAGGGACCCGGATTTGATTCCCAGCTTGGTCACTGTCTGTCTGGAGTCTGCACCTTCTCCCTGTGTCTGCATGGATTTCCTCCACATGCTCCAGTTTCCTCCCAAAAGACGTGCTGGTTGAATGTATTGGCTATGCTAATCCTCCCTCAGTGTACATGAAAAGGCACTAGAGTGTGGCAACTAGGGGATTTTCACAGTAACTTGATTGCAATGTTAATGTAAGCCTACATGTGACAGTAATAAATAAACTTTAAAAAAACTACATGGCTCCTTAGGTCTGCTAGTGGCAGATACAGTATGAATGGTTCTGGAATGGCATGGAAGACATGAAGGGCCATGGGGTGGGTGAGGGGGTATGCAGGCTAGAAGGACTAATAACTTCCAAAATAACTGGGGACCTTCTAATCACCCCGCTTGGCATGTGCCCATCCCACGGGAATCCACACTCTGCTTCTGGGGTTGGTCAGCCTGACTCCATTCTGCACCCATCCTCCCTGGAGTGAATGTTGGCATTTTGGGGCTGTTTTTAACCAAGGCTAGTCTGAAGAGTTGGGAAATTTTCCAAATCAAGCTACCCACCTGAATAGCCAAAATCCGGCCTATTTGATTATCCATACCTGTATCAATTTTTTGTCCCTCCTTTACTAAGTTCTAAAATCATCCCAACCTTCAAGTTTCCCACTCGTTTTGGCAACATTATAAACCTCGTCCTTTGATCTAATATTATCTTTAGCTCATCTTGTTAGCCATGGTTAGAGCACTTTTTCTGTGAAGTTTTTGTGCCTCAAAGGAATAATTATTTGTTGCAAATTAGGTGTTAATTCTCTAAACACCAGCCATTGCTTGTCTACAGTCATATCTTTTAATGCAATGTCGCAAACTAACTCAGTAAACCTGCTCCTTATAGCTACATATTTTATTTCATTTAGATTTATGACCCTAGTTTAAGAATTATATCACTTTAAACTTAAAATAAAATTTCACCAATATAATGGTTAGTCTTCCCAAGAGGCTGTTTATTACAATTTAATTAACCTTCTCATTGCACAATGCTAGAATAAAAATACCCTTCTATTCAGTTCATGGTTCACTGATATACTGATCGAGAAGACCATCCTGCGGGCTTTCCATGAATTAGACCTCCATATTATTACTGCAAATTTGGTTTACCCAATCCATATGAGAACTAAAGTCCTCCATGATAACTATATTAGCTTTATTACATGCACCTCTAATTTCATGATTTATACTCTGTGCTACAATTACTGTTAGGGGAGGCCAATAAACAGCCCATACCAATATTTTCTGCTTTCTGCTGTTTCTTAGTTCCACTTAAATGGATTCTAGGTTCTGATTTGTTTAGATCCATAAGTAATTTTTTTCTCCTCCTAATTTTTCATTTTGCTTGCTTCTCCTAAATGAGTAAGAATCCAGGATATTTAGCCATGTCTCCCTACTGGCTATACAATCAAGACTATTTATTTCTGTCCACACTATTAATTCATCCAATTCATTGCAATGATTTGCACAGTTACAATGAGCATGACCTTATCGGCCGTTCACGACGTGCTCCTGCTGCAGCAAGGTGTCTTTAGCCTTGATGTTTTCTAATTTTCCCTGACATCACCTTTGTTGCTTTCACCCTGCTTATTTTTAACCAAAATGTCACTCTTCTTTGGAGCTTTGAATTTCCCTTGCTGCTTTTGAATGTACCCTTTCCTGGTTCTTCCAACCAAACCCCTGCTCCTCTCCCCCTCCAAACCCCCCCCACCTCCCCTCCCCTCCATCCTCCCCTCCCCTCCACCCCACCCCGCAACCCCCGACTTTATTAGTTTAATACCCTGTATGACATTAGTGTACCTTTAATAGATTTTTTTTAAAATTATGCTCTTTGCAGCTCCCTCACCTTCAGCTCTCACTGTTGCCGGGCCATTTGCTGTAAGTCCTTTTATTGCTACTTTCAATGGCTTAAATGGTGTTGTTTGTTTTTATTCTGGGGTTTTCTATGACCCTGCATTGTTAGGAGGAAGGCTGGTTGGCAGGTCATATATTTTTGGACAGTTTTGTTTTCTTCCTAGTGAATTTAAGGTTTCATGTTCTGTTTGGCTGGATGCAGTATTGGTTTAGAAGGGGAATCAAGGTGAAGAATGATCAAGACTATTTATTTCTGTCTACACTATTAATTCATCCAATTCATTGCAATGATTTGCGCAGTTACAATGATCTTATCGGCTGTTCACGACGTGCTCCTGCTGCGGCAAGGTGTCTTTAGCCTTGATGTTTTCTAATTTTCCCTGACATCACCTTTGTTACTCTCACTCTGCTTATTTTTACCCAAAATGTCGCTCTTCTTTGGAGCTTTGAATTTCCCTTGCTGCTTTTGAATGTACCCTTTGCTGGTTCTCCCAACCAAACCCCTGCTCCTCTCCCCCTCCACCTCCCCTCCCCTCCATCCCCCTACCCCCAACTTTATTAGTTTAATACCTTTTCATTCTTTCCCCGGTTTTGGAAATTCCGCTGATCAGCTGAAAGCAAGGCTTCTTACCTCCTTGGACTAGAAAATCTGCTGTTGGTGGTTTGACCAAAGTCTTTCCCTGGTGTAATGGGAAGGTGCTCTTACTTCAAAATGTTCTGGGTGTATCCAGAAGGCTGCTAGAAGTTATAAGACTGAGAAGTCAGGGTTTTAATTCTCCAACCAAAGGACTCAGTTCCAATATCACGTAAGCATTAAGTCCTTACTGTGTTAAACCTGTGGAAAGGGTTTTGTCTATGGGAATTTTTTTAAAAAGAACATTTTAGATATATTTATTAAGGGTTATATATTGTTGTGGTGGTTTTGTTTTGTTTTGTTTGCAATTGATAAAAGTTATTGCTACTTTTCTTTCTATACATATCAGCTATATTCTTAAATAAACTTTGTTTGATAAAAGCTCCTTAGTAGGTTATTTGAAATATATCATGATTACCACAGCCAAATTCAAAGTGCAAAACTTATGATCCAGGTGGACTTCATAAAACACTTTGGCGTTTCTGGTCTGTATTATAACATCTGTATACTGCTTAGTTATTCTACTCAAATGTAGGTTGAAAGGGGCCACACTGGGCAAAAATCTCAAACTAAGGTTTATTTTTCTTCACAATTCTTTAAAATCTAAATTAGTGAGATTAACACTTTTCATAACCATTTAAATATGAACAGCCCCCAAAACTAGACTACCTATCTGCCTACCCCCGGTTCTGAAAAGGTTTCCAAATTCCTATCTCCTTGTATCCCCGGAGACAGCTCCAAATCCATTAAGTAATTTTCAAGGGGAAAAAGTAGCAGAAAATTAACGTGAGCATGCTAAGAGGTTTTAGCCTCACGTATTTCAAAGAAGGAAAATAAATCAATCAAACTGCCTGAATTGTCACTGCACAGTGCAACCCTGTCATAATTTGGAAATTAATGAGGAGCACCCAAAGAGCCTTCCAGTCCTGAATGATGACATAATTATACAGTAAACAGATTGACAAATGTATTTTGGGAAGTTTAAAAAGTGCAAAATGAAAAAATAGCAGTGTTATGATCATATACCTGATTAGTTAAAGACGTAAAATATAGAATGCACTTTCATTTTTACTCTTAAAAATGTCCAAATATTTCTACTATAAAATTAGAATTAATTCTTTTGAAAAGTCTTCAGCTTTTTACTGGCAGTGGTAGAAAATTGTATCAACTCAAATTCAGAAAATAATTTACAACCTTCTATTTCATGAAGTATGATAAGCATGCAAAATACTCGACTGGCTCCTTTTAAACATCAAGCTTTGCTGGTGTTATTTGACTGTTTTGTGGTGAATATAACATTTTCATGGCTTTAATAGACACAATGGGGACACAAATGTGTGCACATTCTTCCATGGTATCCAACTGCTGCTACATCAAAATAAATGTCACGATAGAGCTTGACTGCATAATTAATCTAAAATACATCCACATTTAGTGATAAATATAGCACTTGCCATGAAGACGTGCTTTTTGGCAAAGAACGTTCTTTTAATTTACTGGCTGGAAGCATGAATTGAACATTTAAAAGCAGACTTTAAATGAAAAATAGATGAACATGATGAACTCACAGCCAAGATGACTATCTAATTTGTATTACTGTACATTCCATATTCCAGTCTCACTGAGATGGATACAGGAGGATAGAATTCTCCCATTTTGAGGCTAAATATAGTGGTGGGTGGCTCTGGTCTTGCCTGTCCCATGACCAGGAAAGGTGCCAGGTTCTGCGCTCAGAATTTCATTAACTAGGCATTGGCGCATTCCCCTCCCACTCTCTTGGTGGGCCATGAGTTTATTCTTCCACCTGCCCTCAGCTTTCACATTCAAAGGTCCAGGCGCCATATTTATACATTAGTCCAACACACTCATATCACTCTCTCCAGCCTGCCTATCTTCACCAGACCATGCAGGATGTCAACTGCTTAGAGGCAAAAGGCTAGCAGCCTCAAGGAAAATTCTGCTTTTCAATTCAGCCACGCCCCCCCCCCCCCTCACTTCTTGCACAATACTCCATCCACATTTCCCACTCTCCCCCTCCCACAGTCTTCATCAGTCCACCCCCTGCCTCACATTCCACCTTTGCTGCAGTGGCTGCATGAGTCCTGCCGTGCTATCCAGACACACACTAATGTGTGGCACCAAGGGAGAAGACCCCTTTACATTTCAACTCTAGGTGCAATACTGAACCAAAACAGGACGGTCCCTGGGTTCAGCAGCACTCTCCATGTAGACCAGCTCAGCATGCAGACAGAGAGCAGGAACCAGTCCTGGTGCTCTTTAACAATTGGGTTTCACACAGACATGATTTTCCACAAGATTAGAAGGCCAGATGTGACACCAGTGGGCAGCTGTTATAATGAATATTCATGAGATGCAAATGGAATTCATGCCACTTGCCAGTCAGATGGCCAACCTGCTGCTGAGAGGATTGTTATGTGATTTTACACTAACAGGTTTCAGTTTTTTGGCCCCTCCAGATTCTCTGGCTCGCCCACCATCAAACCCATCTCATTTGGACTGAAAAATTCCTCCCAGAATGTCTGCAAAAACCAAAGGCAATGGCCTCAGGCAAGTGTGAGAAAACCATATTTCCTATTCCAACATATGACCCATGGGCCACAATCCAGCATGCCATGCCTCAATATGAGCCCATGGACTTACTGTTCAAAATACGAGTAAAGTCAAGCGAAAGATCTACAAGAAACCACTCCTCCAATCACAGGCTGTTTCTCTCCCACCAGTAAATCTATCAGCAGCAAACTGCAGTTGAGTAACAATCTGTGATTGAAAGAACAAGGTAAAGGTGCGTGGCTATATTGCATTCTCTCTCTTGCCTCCCCGTGCAGATGTGAGCCCCCAGAGGAGCACAGGGGTCAAGATGGCAGAGTGGCCAGAGGGACTACAAGTAACAATAGTTGCAGCAACAGAACGCACCTGCCAGGTGCCCATGACAGCTGGAGTCTCCGACAGGGCTGAGTGAGGAGGCGGGTGATGGCACCTTCAATGCTATCCCTAATTCCTTTTCGCCGGCCCAAGTAGGGAGTGAGTCTGTATGTATGCATGTATGAGTGATTGCAAGAGTACACAAAGGTGTGTCAGAGTGTGTGTTCATGCGTGAGCATGTTAAAGTTGATGCATATTGTATTAGGCTGGATTAAGTATAATGGAGCTAATTTCTTTCTTGGTTAAATTTAAGAAAACCTGTCATATTTATTTTTTTAGAATTACAGTGCATAAACAGTAAAGTACTCAAATGAATTGGCTAGTATGTCATTTTTCATCCAAGAAACCTGTTGTAGTTAAACAAGGAGTGGGCAAAGATGGGAACCATTTGATTCTTCCTCACCAAACTAACACAAAATATTTCGGAATTCACTTTATTGATCAACTTTACCCTTGTAAAATAAACAACATTATACTCTACTTGAAAAACAGTATTGGTTTGTGTATTTACAGCAGTAATACTTCCAGAATGGTCAGGAAAAAGATAATGTTGAGAAATAAACAATTGTTCGCTGTAAAGAATAAGCTTGAGGCACAGCATTCTGCCAAAACTGGGGAATCCATTCATGATTTTTAGAGTGAGAACAGTGGAATGTTTCAATGCACTGTTTAAGAGAAAAAATTTGCTTGCTTAAAATATTCTTGCCAATTGTGTGGGTACAAAGCAACTGCTTGGTGTAAAATTATGAGCAAGATCATTGGATCATAAGAAATAGGAAGAGTAGGCCATTCATCCCATCAAGCCATCTGATAATATTATGGTTGATCAACTTTGGCCTTACCTACCTTCTCCTGCTTGTCCCTTGTGTAAACCTTAACTGTCTTGTCAATCAAAAATCTGTCTAACTCGGCCTTGAATAGTGTCAGGGGATTAGCAGGGTAAATATGTGGGATTACGAGGAAAGGACAGGGTGGGATTATTGTCAGTGCAGGCTCAATGGGCCGAATGGCCTCATTCTGCTCTGGAGGGATACTATGGGTGGCACAATTGCACAGTAGTTAGCACTGCTGCCTTACAGCACCAGGGACCTGGGTGACTGTCAGCGTGGAGTTTGCACATTCTCCCCACATTTGCATGCGTTTTCTCCAGGTGGTCCAGTTTCCTCCCATAGTCCAAAGATGCGTAGGTTTGGTCGAATGGGCATGCTAAAGTGACCCTTAGTGTCAGGGATTAGAGGGAAAATATGTGGGGTTACAGGGATAGGACCTGGGTGGGATTGTTGCAGGCTTGGTGGGCCAAATGACTTCCTTCTGCACTGTAGAGATTCTATTCAGTGATCCAGCCATGTCAATATTCTCTGAACTGCTGCCAATTCAAGTATATCCTTTTTTACATAAGGAAACCTAGCCTAGCACAACTTCTGTACTGTTATCTCCCTACTCCTCGCAATAAAGGCTAACATGCCATTTGCCTTCCTAATTACTTGCTGTACCTGCATGCTAACCTTCTGCGATTCATGTACAAGGACACCCGGAATCATTTGTACTGCAGCATTCTGCAGTCTCTCTCTTTTAAATATTTCCCTTTGCTATTCTTTCTGCCAAAGTGGACAGCCTCACATTATACTCCATCTGTCAGATTTCAACCCACTCACTTAATCTGTTTATACCCCTTTGCAGATTCATAGCTGCATCCTTTTAGAAGGATGAGGGGGATCTTATTGAAACTTACAGGCTTCTGCAAGGCCTGGATAGAGTGGACGTGGAGAGGATGTTTCCATTCGTAGGAAAAACCAGAACCAGAGGGCATTACCTCAGATTAAAGGGACGATCCTTTAAAACAGAGATGAGGAGGAATTCCTTCAGCCAGAGAGTGGTGAATCTGTGGAACTCTGCTGCAGAAAGCAGCGAGGCCACGTCACTGAGTGTCCTTAAGACAGAGATAGATAGGTTCTTGATTAATAAGGGGATCAGGGTTATAGGGAAAAGGCAGGAGAATGGGGATGAGAAAAATATCAGCCATGACTGAATGGCAGAGCAGACTCGATGAGCTAAGTGGCCTAATTCTGCTCTTTTGTCTTACGGAACTATCTATCTTGTGCTTCATTAGCAAATTTGGCAGCAACATAGTCAGTTCCTTTATCCAAGTATGAATTGTGCGCCCACCTTCCCTCAGTAGCCCATTTGATCTTTTCAAGGTATCAGCTGTCACTGGTGTATGGACCATTGGTGCAATACAGCTCACACCAATAAGCCATTTCATTAGGTGAGCCTGAACGACTAAAATCATGAAATCCATCACAGCTGAATCAGGTCCAGCCTTGACATGACATGCATACTTCACAGTAAGGGGTCTGGATATCAGAACATCATCAAACAGGAGATTGAACCTAGAACCTCCTGGTATGTATGCCTTAGTATCCTTATTAATGTAATACCTTATTAAGCCATAGGAGGTACAAGAAGTGTTTTTAATACCGTCCCAGTGGAATGCAAAAATATCCACATATTAAACTGTATTCCTCTTTAGTAATTTTTTTTAAAGCTATGTTCTGATTGAATTCAGAATGCTCAAAATGCATGTTTATTATGATGGGATAAAAGAAATATTGATGAAGTTTGTTTTATTTACAGTACCCATTGTGTGACTATTTGACTTTTCTCAACAATATTTTTTAAAACAACTAATTCTAGGAAACTGTCACTTCTTTGGAAATTCATATAATCCTCCTGATATATTTTACATTTAATTTTGATGAATTTGCTGGGCTTGAGTTTATCGATTATATGTTAAGTACATTAATCTGTGATTGCAGTGATTAATTATCTAGTCAAATTTTAAGAAATATGATTAAGAGGAGATTAATGTTGCTTTGCTGAACAACTCTGTATATAACAGACGGGTTCACATGCCAATTTGCAGAACTCTTAAAGCCACAGAAACAGATTAAAATAAATACAACATATTCATGTTGTGAAGTTAAGGAAAGACAGTGCTAGTAGATTTTACACATTACAATCAGTAATGGAGAAATTCATTAAACTATTTTTTCTGGGATATGGGTTTGAGTTATAAAGAGGCTGGGTAGACTGGGACATATTTCCCCAGGAGCGTAAGAGGCTTAAGGGTGGTCTAGCACAGTTAAGGTAGATAGTCAACATCTTTTCCCAAAGTTAGGTGAGTCTAAAACTAAACAGCATAGGTTTAAGGTGAAAGCGGAGAGATACAAAAGGGTCCAGAGGCCCAATTTTTTCACATAGAGGGTGTTGAGCGTCTGGAACAAGCTGCCAGAGATAGTGGTAGAGGTGGGTACAATTTCATCTTTTAAAAAGCATTTAGACAGTTACATGGGTATAGAGGGATGTGGGCCAAACACGGGCAATTGGGACTAGCTTAATGGTGAAAAACTGGGCAGCACGGACAAGTTAGGCCATACGGCCTGTTTCCATGCTGTAAACCTCTGTGACTAATGAGGTGAATCTTTGTTGGATCACTCAAATGTCAAAGTTTGATCAGGTGTTTCAAGCAGAAAGGGAACAAGGTTTTGTTCCAAGATTTTCTTCCCTTTCTCTCTAGAAAGATTGCAAGCCAAGGGCTTCCTGACATTCTCTGGCACCTCCCCAAGTAGCTATTAAAATAATTAGACAGCATTGATTAAAACTATTTGACTCTGAAGGGCATCACAAGCTTGTCCAATGTATCTTTACAGTGAGAGCATCAAACATAGGAGCAAGAACCTGTGTAGTTTCCCTTCTCCTGAAATTCAGGAGCAGAGAAGTCAATTCAGGTTCCTTGACAGGCAACAGCTTACTAAGCAAAGGCTGGAGGTTGAACCTGGCACCTTCCTGGTTTCTTTACCTCCAGCAGCTCCACAAAGAGCAGTGGCTCTACCAACTGAATAATCAGCAGTATCTGTCTTTTTACAGTTCAGGTATAATCAACAGCTGATCAGGAATTACGATTTATCTTACAGTGCTGTCAGTTCTGTTCCTCTTGGGGAAGGTTGAGAGAAGAATTGGTAGAGGTGTTCAAAACCATGAAGGCTCTGGACAGAATGGCTGGGAGAGAAACTGTTTCCATTGGCCAGAAAGGGAGAGAACCGGAGGATATGGATTTACGGTTAATGACAAAAGAACCAGAGGTAACAGCCTGGATTTTCATCCTCGATATAGGAAGCAGGAATCAGGGAAATTCCCAGCTCAGCCCACTCACCTGGGGAAAAAGTACTTGCAAAGGCAGGATATGGAAGTCCCATAGCTTGGTATGTGGGTATTAGGGACATGGGGTGGTGGAGAGGTTAGATGAGCATCTGAGGAGGACCTTTTGAATTTACCTTTGAAAAGATTCCCTCATCCAGATTCCTCTGAGGGGGCTGTGAACCACGATTCTTTAAAAACCTGGCTAAACTCCATGAAAACTGCAGAGGAGCAGGACATGTAGCTGGCCAGATCGCGAATGGCGGATGTGGGATTTTGATAGGATCCGCATCCTTTTAAGGCGCTTACAAAAATCAAACAGCCCAACAATGGGGTCCAGATTTGGGACTCACCCACCATTTTTACAGGGCTCCTAGATCATCACAACTCAGTGAAAACATTGGAACACAAGTTTTTTTTTTGTATACTGTGATTCATTAGGATCTGAAATGTACCACCTAAGAAAGGAATAAAGGCAGAGTCTATTGATAAGCACCAGTAGATAGAAAAGAATGCTGAACTATAGGGACAAGGTAGGGGAACAAGACTAGCTGAATAGCTCTTACAGGCAAATCAGCACTGATACAATGGGTCAAATGGCCACCTTCTGTGTTGGAACCATTTTATGATTTAACTACAAGGTCTCCTATGGTTTATGAGAAAATGCAGCCACACAATGTTACACTGAAGTTAAAAAAGCAAAGAAAACTACAGAGAGCTAGATTTTGGTTTCAAACTGGATTTTAAAATGCCACCTTATGTTCCAAGAATCAAAAGTGGCATTGAGTTTGCATGTGCCGCTGACAGGAAAATTATTGTGGACTTCATATTTTGACGCAGGCAGAAATAAAGAATAATCAAGATAAGTTGAGAAATGGATGTGAGAAAAAGCAGCTACAGCATCCGAAGTGACCCATGATGAGGTGTAACTTTACAGCAAGTAAAGATAAAACCTTTCAGATATGTGAAACAGAATAAGCACTTGCCCTGTTACTCAACTAGAACAAAATTAACCTAGGGCCCCATTTACTCAGCAGTCATTCATTTATTATATCACTTTAAAATAGTCTGATAGCTATTGTTATAACAAAAAAAGATTGAAACACATTTATTTTGCTTAAGAGCTGTTGGTGTGTACAATAGGATTCTTAAAATTAAACCCAATAGCGTGTCGAGTAAGGTACAGGGGACTGGCAAAATACAGTGGAAATGACAGCCCTGTTGACAGAGATGTCATGATGTGGAGATGCCAGCGTTGGACAAGGGTAAACACAGTAAGAAGTCTCACAACACCAGATTAAAGTCCAACAGGTTTATTTGGTAGCAAACACCACTAGCTTTCAGAACATTGCTCTTTCATCAGGTGAGTGGGAGTTCTGTTCACAAACAGGGCATATAAAGACACAAACTCAATTTACAGAATAATGATTGGAATGCGAGTCCTTACAGCTAATCAAGTCTTAAAGGTACAATGTGAGTGGAGAGAGTGTTAAGCACAGGTTAAAGAGATGTGTATTGTCTCCAGCCAACATACCTTCACGACACATGACAGCGCAGAGTCACTGGGCAGAGACTGATATCCAAGTTCCGCACACATGAGGACGGCCTCAACCGGGATCTTAGGTTCACGTCACACTATCTGGAACCCCTACGACTTGCCTGGACTTGCAAAGTCTCACTAACTGTCCTGTCCGGAGATAATATACATCTCTTCAACCTGTGCTTAACGCTCTCACCACTCACATTGTCTGTATCTTTAAGACTTGATCAGCTGTAAGGACTTGCATTCCAATCATTATTCTGTAAATTGAATTTGTGTCTTTATATGTCCTGTTTGTGAACAGAACTCCCACTCGCCTGATGAAGGAGCAGCACTCCAAAAGCTACTGGCATTTGCTACTAAATAAACCCATTGTACTTTAACCTGCTGTTGTGAGACTTCTTACTGACAGAGATGTTGCCATAGATTAGAAAGTTATATTCATGGTTAAAGGGCTCATTTGCAATACAAATGCAGTTTGCGGTAATTTGGATCAATGTGAGATCTGATCAACTAGGAAGATAAATTCTGGTACTAATAGACCCTGCAACTGAGGATCAGGTGAACTTTGGAAGTAAACTGTGTCCTTTGGGGCCTGACTTCTGATTAGTAAGATTTGAAAGTGGTATTTTACACAATCTACATTTCTTGGATTAAAATCTGCTCCGCGCCAAACACATGCTTCAGGCAAAGAATGTTTACAAGACAACAAAAGCACTGAATTAAAACAAATTGAAAAAGCTTAATATCATCTTACCTTCTACAATAACCACACTGACTATGTTACTGTACTGCAACTGCCGCACTTTTACTGCCTTGTCCACCCAAGGCTCGTATGCTTCTGCCCGAGGTCAACGGAAAATGCTGTTCTGCAAGCCTCACCCACCCCAATTCTGGGGCAGGGAAGGCATAATATTCTAGCCAGTTTCTTCAATAACATTCAGGGAAGGACACTGCACAGGCCAGCAACGTATTACACAAATCTGGAAGCTTCATCTGTGCTCGTGAAATTGGCAGGATAGGAAGGCACAAAGTCAACTTCAAATTAGGGAGATGAAAATAAAAATAAAATTTAGCCAGCCTCCCAACTCTCAATTGCTGTCCACATACAAAGGTGACAATGGGAAGGCACCATGATAACTTCTCAATATCAACAACTCAATCACATTGCAGAATTAGGAAGAATGGGCACTTAGTCAGAGCACCATTGAATCCCTACAGTGCAGAAGCAGACATTCAGCCCATCAGGTCTGCACTAACTCTCCAAAAGAACATTCCTCCCAGCCTGACCAACCCTGTAAACCATTTAATCTGATAGCTGTAGCTAATCCACCTAACCTACACATCTTTGGATGCTAAGGCAATTTAGCATGGCCAATCACGCAACTTTGAACTGTGAAAGGAAACTGGAGAACTTGGAGGAAACCCATGCAGACATGGGGAAAATGTGCTAACTCCACACAGTCACCCAAGGCCAGAATCAAACCCAGGTCCCTGGCGCTGTGAGGCAACAATGTTAACTACTGTGCTGCCCAAGAGCTAACCGTGGAACAAGACTGAGCACAAACTCAGAAAACGAAAGGAAAAATCTAGGAAAAGAAACGAAGGAAAAGAAAACATTAAAAGTTAACTTTGAGTTGAATTAGGCTAGCACACCAAATAAATCAACTATTACTACATTAAGATAAGAAGACTACAATGTTGGCCAGGCCAATAAAAATTGGAATATCTGAAGCTACCTTAATGTTTTTTTCTTCCATTTGGTCCAACAGTTCTTGATCATTTTAACCAGAAAATTGACATGGGCACATATTCTGAATGCGATATCTGTGCTTTAGTACCTGTAATATTTCCATCTTTCTGCAAGCAAACTGAGCCAACTCTTGGCAAGGCCAGGTTGACAGGAATTGTAACTCTTTTTGTTTCAGTGAATGAACATACAGAGCAAAAGTTAATCAGATTCATTTCATTTGATATATCTCTACATAAACATAGAAAATAAAGAACACACCACAGATCCTCACATCTCATTTATATTTTAAGAAAACATTCTGACTGTTCCTTTAGAGAAATTTTGACTCCCAGCTCGCAGTCTTCATAAAGCTTTTGCAGCTTTCTGGTTAAAAGCCCCTCTGCTGGTTTCTTTTTCTGTCTTTTACTAAAACAGAAATTAAGGGAATTTTAAACACATTGAGCAGGATTTTCCTCACCCCCCCCCCCCCCCCCCCCACCCATTGCCAAGTCCCACCATTGGCTGGCAACATCTTCTGGTCCCACCATTGTCAATGGGGTTTCCTGTTCATTGTCAATGGGCCTGGAAGATCCAGACGGAAAATTCCAACTGATGAGTGCAAGACATTTTTTTGATTACTTCAACGTACTGAAAGATTGCAACCATTTGCCATTTTAACCACCTTTTGGTAAGTCATGCCATAGAAACTTGTGGTAACAAACTGCATAAAAATATTAAAATACACTCTGAGACCTCCCCTGTCCCCCACCAAATTTTTGTGGGAAAAGGGATCAGGAACATTGAGATTTGCGTGCAAAATTGGCTCTCTCTCAATCACAAGCAGTCACATTCTGAAAAGGTATGACAGCACCTGATGAAGTTCAGCATTGTAGACTGCTGGAGATCATTGCACATACTCCTTGTGACCTCAGATGGTATTCTTTTAACCATGTAAGCATATTTCTACTGCAACTGCTCAAGCATAGGTTGAATCTATGAATGGTCGTGTGTATCAGCATAAATTACCAGCTTAAAAATAAATACATTCTCCCGTTCCTTCTATAAAAAAAGTAATTTTTTGATTTGCACAATCTATCTGTGCATGGATATGCTAGTATATTTTTGCAAAAATAATTTATGACTTTCACACAGATCTTCTTTTACCTTTTCAATAAATGAATAATGTTACCAGTTACTATAAGCTCTTAAATCATTAGTGAAAATCACTAACCCATTAGTTCACTTCCCCATGAATTATGTTTTCTATGGCACATGCTGTAATCTGCGGCCGGCTGGAACTGCGAATGAGCATAAATTATTTTTGAAAAGGCCCATTAGTGGTTGTATGCTTGATAGTTGTCTATTGCCTCCAGTAAATAAAGCAAACATTAGTCATGAGTCTTCTCTTCTCTGTTGATCTTTCCTCTCTTCTTCAGAAATTGCTGATGTTCACCTAGATAGCACTGGGGGGGGGGGGCTGGTGGTGGTGGTATCCGTCCTCACCTCAAGTCATCCCACACATCAGAACAGAACAGGAATCAAAGCTACAGTGACCCAGGTTTGCATCACTACCGACCGTATCAGGCTGTACATTTATCATCATAACCACTGAAGGTTCTATGGCTTCATTTTCAAGTGCAAAATTCAATAATTACTCTCAGTAAGTTGGCTGAGTTGCCTCCCCAAAAATGCGACTAGTATAAATGCCAACAGGAATATTACATGGACAGATTAGTCTGATAATATCCAATGGTGGTTTGTAGCATATTTTTGTCATCTGTTTTGGTTCATATGCCTCTTCCTACAATGGTACTGGTCTGCTCCATTGCTCAAATGACAAGCATGCATGTCAGGTCCCAACACAGGAGTGTGTCTACCCTAAGCCAATCAATTGGAACAACTGTAATGCAGAAAGCACACTGTTAAGGTGAACCAGAATGCCACTCATCTTTCACATTACATATGAGTTCATGGGCAGGGCACACTTACAAACCTGAAACATTAATGTGCTTTTCACAGAATATTACAGTGCAGAAGAGGCCTTGCATCAATGCATGAAATGCCCTGACCTGCCCACCTAATCCCACTTGCCAGCACTTGGCCATAGCCCCGAATGTTATGGCATGACAAGTACTCATACAGGTGCTTTTTAAAGGATGTGAAGCATCCTGCCTCCACCACCCTCCTAGACAGTGCACTCCAAAATGTCACCGCCCTCTGTGTAAAAATGCTTTTCCTCAAATCTCCCCTAAACCTCCCACCGTTCATTTTTAACTTGTGTCCCTCGTAACTGACCCTTCAACTAAGGGGAACAGCTGCTCCCTATCCACCCTGTCTACGTCCCTCATAATCTGAATACTGCAATCAGGTCACCCCTCAGTCTTCTCTGCTCCAACGAAAAGAACCCAAGCCTATCCAACCTTTCTTCATAATTTAAATGTTCTATCCCAGGCAGCTTCCTGGTAAATCTCCTCCGCACCTCCTCCAGTGTGTTAATGTCCTTCCTATAATGTGGCGACCGGAACTGCACACAGTACTCCAGCTGTGGCCTCACCAAAGTTCTATACAGCTCCAACATGGTCTCTCTGCTTTTGTAATCTATATAAATCTATTTGATAAAGGCAAGTGCACCATATGCCTTTTTCACTACCCTATTTACCTGCCTTTCCGCCTTCAGAGATCTATGGACAACACGCCAAGGTCCCCTTATTCTTCAGAACCTTTCTCCCACAGATGCTGTCAGTCTTGCTGAGTAGTTGTAGCATAAGAACATAAGAAATAAAAACATAAGACCATCAGAAATAGGAGCAGGAGTAGGCCATCTAGCCCCTCGAGCCTGCCCCACCACTCAATAAGATCGTGGCTGATCTGAAGTGGATCAGTTCCACTTTCCCGCTTTCTCCCCATAACCCTTAATTCCCTGTCTGTCAAAAGTAGCAAAAACCTTGTAGCAAAAGCAAAATTATTTGGGGCGATTCTCCCAAAAAAATTCTAAGTGCTGAATTGGTGGGAAAAATAGTGTAATCATGACTGTTTTTTCAATGGGAGTTCAAACTTGAATCTCCCCACTCTGTGCAATGCAGAGATCACAATTGTGAATCTTATTAACAGCTCGGGGGGAAGGGCCTAGACAGGCAAAAGTCTAATTCTGCACATGCACAGTGGCCCTGATTTGTCAGGCTGCACTTTACTGGCCAGCTGGATCACTGGCCAGCCGGGGACCCTCGCAGTGCTGTTCCTCCACCTCTCCACCACTCAATCACGGCCCCCAAGACCATTCTTGGGCCAGCCCTGATTATACCCCCCCAAACCCATCCTGGAGCACTCCGATCTCCAGCACCTCCCTCCCAGCAGTGATGATCCCACTCCCCCCAACTCTGGCAGATTTCCCCCTCCCCAGGAAGCACACCCCCTACCCACGGGACGGGAGGTGATCCCCTCCCCACAACAGACCACTCCCATCCCCTCCAAGCCAGCCCCAATCGCTAGCCTCTCTCCAGCCCCAACTGATCCCCATGGAGTGTGGCAGCAGGACTACCCCACCCCACGGATTGCCTCTTAGGACCCGCTCCCTTCCCACTGCCAGATGCTCAGTATTAAGGTGACCCCTGGGCATGGGCACTTCGCCCCTTGAGCAGTGCCAGGGGCACAGGCTGGCACTGATAGAGTGCCCAAGCCCAGCGGGCACCGTCCCATCTGCACTCCAGCAGGGTCTCCCGGTAGTTCCCTAAAATGGGGAGCTATTCTAAACCCTGCCAGAGTGAATTTGTATTGGCAGGTGGGAGATGCTATCGGGCCTGGAGAATTCAGTCCTGGACCTGATAAATTACATTAAAAATAGATTTAAAATACTTATCTGGTCTTCCCACTGGTTTTCCGCGTGCTCCCGACCATACCTACTCCCCGGCAGTGGGAGATGTGCATGCATCAAGTACACGTGTGAATTGGCGCACGAGTGTTTGTCTGAACCCAACCCATCAGAAAATTTGCAGGTCAGAATGGGAGAATCGCTCTCATTGACTCTGGGTTCCAAAGAAAAGTCATATTAGACTCAAAACGTTAACACTGTTTTTCTCTCTCCACAGATGCTGCCAGACCTGGGGCTAACTCCCCTACTCTTTCTTGAAATAGTATTGCAGGTTTTTTTTACGTCCACTCTAGGGTTTCAATTCAATTCCTAATGTGAAAAACAGCACTTCCAATAATGCAGCATGCCCTCTGTACTGCAATGGAATGTCAATCTTGATTTTTCTGCTTAAGTCCTAGATTTGGACTTGAACTCATAACCTTTGGACTCAAGTGAGAATGTTACTGACTGAGTCAGGATGACACGCAATGAAAGACTCCTGTTCTACTCAGGAGGTTGAAATGAATGTATGGACATATACACTGTCTTACAACGTCTATTTTTATGTGTGCAAAATTGTTGAAAAAAATGTGTTGTTACTGGAAAATGTTAAAAGCATTTCAATGTGTTGTGTTTTTTTTCTCTTTAGTCAGGTCTGAAATAGTCTGCACATTCTGATGCTTGTAATGGAAGCTGGTGCATATATTTTACAGAGCTCTGAGGTACTGGATGGCATGAGATCGAGATTTTCATATGCTGCTATTATAAAATTTCAACTGCAAAAGATGCAGAGGAATTTGATGTATTTTATACTTGCACTGTGTGCAGTAAATTGCTTTTTCTATTGGCGCAGTCAGGAGATAAATTTTCTCCCTTTGTTCTTAACATTCTACCTTCAGTGCATAGACTGCAGGACGATAGCTGAAACCTTGCCACGGATACCATTAATGTCCCTTGTATAGAGAACAATCTGTGCACTAAAGGCTTTTTATTTTAACAGAGTGCTGCATAGTTAAATGATGGTAATGTTTAGGGCAATTTATCACTGCAAGTAAACAGTAATATTATGCTCAGGACTGTTAAATATGTCAAGCTCAGGCTAGTGAATGCAACAGCAAAAATGGCAGTCTCAGTTACTGCTCATCTCTGTATATAAAAATGAAAACACAACCAGAGGAAAAACGTTTACATATGTGTCACAAAGTAAGGTGCGAGATGGAGACTAGGAATTGAAAGTATAATGTATACTGATGTTGAATGTCATCTTGCCTTGGTCCTTCTTGAAGCAGAAAATAATTGTGATGGAAACACTATTTGGGCAAGGGAGATCTACACACTATCAAAAGGCATCATGCAGTGCAATGTGCTTCTTTATACACATAAGAACATAAGAAATAGGAGCAGGAGTAGGCCAACTAGCCCTTCGAGCCTGCCCCGCCATTCAATAAGATCGTGGTTGATCTGTCTTGGCTCAGTTCCACATTCCCGCCCTCTCCCCATAACCCTTAATCCCCTCTCTTATCAAAAACCCATCAACCCGCGTCTTCCATTCCTGGGGGAATTTCAACATCACTTAGTTTGAAAGAAGTCTGCTAAATACCAGCTATAATAGCCCATTCCCTAGCATGAAAAGTCCTGCTCAAGTATCATGTTCAACATAGTCAACCCGCTTAAACTAAATAAAAGTCATAGTTCTACATTAATAATGAAGCATAATTACACTGCAATATTCAGAGGAGTCTATGTCAAATACTGTTTGTCTTTTATACATCAGTGTAAAATAGATCGGACTTAATTACTATATTCTTGTATCTGGAAGCAGTCATTGCAAGTGAGAAGTGTCACTCCTACCGAGCTGTCTCAAGGATAGGATTGAAAACCAGTGCCAGGGAGAGAAACCATGAGCCCTGGTTCTTCTTCTGTTTCCAGGTCCCTAATTCTTCCCACCACCAGCCCCAACCCAAATCTGCCCTCCTTTAACCCCCACCCCTCACATCCTTTAGCCATCTAGATATGGGAACCACAGTCACAGTGGGGTTTAACTGTTCTATTTAGGTTTAGCGAAATTTCTTGGCTTTTGTACTCTCTACCTCCATTTAAAGAGCCCACTGAAAGCTCAGGTTTCAGTACAAAACACTTTATAACCACTGCTTTGTTAGACAACTACACACAACTTGGTTATTCACAGTACACAACCACCTCTGCTTCTTTGAACCAGGCTCTTCGCAACATCCAGACAGCAACACTGAAAAAATGAACCTCGCAAGCATTGTAAACAACAATCCTATGTACAAATCTTGAACTGACAGTGACATATTCTATTGATGCATCACTCCTGGTTTTGTTTCCAAGCTTCAAAATTTATATTATTTTGAACAACAACCATCCAAGTAATTCCAAGAGATTTCACAACTTTGTTGAACTCCGGTGGCAATCTTTGGTAAGTGTTAGTGTTAATGGGTTTCAACAACTGTCTTCATGTGAAGCCTGCATATTTGCATACGTACCCATATATTCAAAATTCTGTTGGACTGTCCTGGACACTACTGAAATTCTACTCAGCTTCTCGGCAGCTATACTGACAGCCTTGGGCTTCTAGGTCCTTCTTCTGCATCCAAAATACCTGCAGTAAATTCTGTGCCAAATTAAATTGTCAGTAGACACTAGGTGGAAGGACACAACCAGCACACAAGGATGATACATCCAGCAAGGAAAGGCTTTCAATGGTGATCAGGCTTCCAGATCTCAATTTACCATCCTCTGCTCCACCTAACTGGAAGGACCGCGAGGGCAAAATCAAATTCTATTTATGGCCAAAATTTGTGCCCTCAAGATGCCTGGCCCATCTGCCTCGTGCCACCACCGCTTTCTTGCCTGGTACCACTCTACCCGACATCTGTTGTTACCAAAATTGGCCAGGTGAGCAAAGCCAGGAGGAGAGACAGAGGGAGCTGACTTTAAAAAAAAAATCACAAAATGGCTTGGGCCCAGGAGTTGGTTTTGCTGAATTGAGCATGTGAAATCAATTATTTGAGCCCAAAGAGGAAACTTTACAGGGAAAAGTGTGGCAAATGGGGAGGGGGTGATGTGAAGGGTACCTGCTTTGAAACAATTGTTGCCAACCTGTTTACGCTCCAGTTAGGTCTAAGGATTAAGGAAGCAGTACTCTACGACAATCAGGCCCAAACAGAAATTCACAAGTCGAGAAAGGAATCTTGTGTGTCCTGCTACTCAACCAATCATTGCTGTTGTTCAGTACACAGCAATCACTGGCCAATTAACTTGTCAATCAGGATGGTCTTCATGCCAGATTGGGCATTTTAGACAACGTCCATCTATATTGACAGGTCACTTGGCCAATGAGCCCGGGTCCCCCAGAGGCACAAGCCCAAGTGATTAGGACCGCCTACACCCCTCTCTTCCAGGACCTGCTGAAAACCAACTGATACCAAGTCTCTAACACATTTGCCACGGCAGATCTTCCCCTAACTCAAACAATTGTCATGTGTGTAATCTTTGTACATCTTCATAGCATCACACTAGCGAAGAAAATAAAAGACAGCCAAGATGGCTGTACTTACACAAGGGAACAGTAATAAAACAGAAATACCCAAAATGACTAAGTTCCTTTCCTTGATTTCAGATACTTACAATTCTACATAAATAAAAGAACAAAAATAGACTTCAGCATGGTCTTATAAATTACACTCTGTTCATATTGGTTTGCAAGCATAATATTCTTGAATGAAAGCAAAGATCGAACCTTTCCACCCAACTAACTAACCAAGCGCAACAGCCACAGATGTTCACAAATACATCGGTAAAAAAGATTGATGGCAAAATTCTGCAAGAAAATCCTCAATTTAGCAACACTATGTGGATCATGTATAAAAGCATTCCTGTTGAGATCAATACAGACAATACTTAGGAGATTATTCCTTCATGTCATTTTTGCTATTGATCAGGCTTTAAATGGTTTTTACTTTTCAAAACAATTGATCTGCCTGAACTATTATTGCAATTCAGTTGAGTTGGGGTTCAATTATTCCCAATACTGTGGTTTCATGCAAATTTCACAAGCGTTCTGATTTGTAATAGTCAATGTCTGGTAAGTTTACAACAATGATTATTTAAAAGTGAACAGGAGAAAGTGGATTTGAAAAGAAAAGTAGAACTATTTAATCCATCGTTCTGCATTTCATTTAAAAATGTTAATAATTATTTATCACTCTACACACAGATTGACAATTAAGATACTAATTTCATTCTCTCAAGTTATGGCCTTATACAGGAATTCACAAGAGTTGAATGCCTTCCAATGTACTTAAATTTCAAGTTTTTTCCAGCGATTCTGAGGCATGGCTACATTAATATATTCAGAGAGCTGAGAACACAATTGTGCATCCACTGCATCTAAATGAATAAGGAAATTTCATTTTGGACTGCTGCAACAAAAACAGAAACATAAGCCCAGAATTTGCTGTGGAAATAACGCTGAGGCTAATGGCATTATCAATACAAATGGCACAGTAACTTTAGGCAAGGACAATTAAACCTAAGAATTCAAAACTGCTGTTCAAGATGCATTGCTGCTCCAAATGCTTTCCAAAGACGGCATTTCGTCATCTGACCTATCATTGAAAGATACTGAATAATGTGAAGTTGCAGAACTTACCTCATAAAACAGACTAAGGGAAAGTTAAGGTTTGTTCATTCCCGTTTAAGCATCATTTAAACGCTTAGCAAGTCTTGATTACTTTTGTCAAGCAAACTCTGACACTAAAAATTAACTTTAACAAGTGTGGAATTTCATTCCTTCAGGTTTTAATAATTGCTAGAGATTCATAAAAATATAATTAACTTCATCTTTCAACTCTCCCAATCCAATCTCCTTTTAATTTTTATTTTGCTTTGGGTACCTAAGTTGACATTGAATCCAACATTCCGACACTTTGTGATTCAGACTCAGCACTGCTTGTTACAATTCTGAAATCCAATTAGTTAAGCCAATGAACAATTTTTTCTGCTGTCCTCACAGGATGCCGATATCCTGCAAAGGGCACTGCATTTTTTGGATACTAATCAAGAAGCAGAGTACTGCAAAAACAGAAAATGCTGGAAATTCTCAGTAGGTCAAGCAGCATTACTGGAGAGAGAAACACAGTTAATGGTGGAACTTTACCTTTTTTTCTGCAGAGTGTGGCAGCCAGCAGGAAAAGCACCAACAGCTACATTCCCCACGTTATCATTAAGATTATAATTCAAAAAACGTCAAGGGGTGGGACCTATAACGTCACACTGATTTGGGCAGAGTCTGATTGAGCCTGCCCCACCCAACAACTCGGTTTTTAAAATGGAATCCCCAGCACTGCCCAGACATGACCCTCTCCCAAGTGATACATTCACCTGAGCTTCTCTAGAAGGTCTGCCCTCCACGTGCACTCTTGGGAAACCAGTTGTAATTTGCACCACCGCATGTGAATGTATTATCAAAGGGTGGGGGCAGGCTGAGGAAAGGCGGGGAGGGATTATCAGAGATTCAAATTTATTACAATAGTATTCCCGATGTTGAATGTGGGGATCCCAGGATTCTGGCGGGGGAACAGACACAATCACAGTGAGACTGTTCGCCAACATAAAACGCAATTTGGGCCGCTTTCTGCTCCCTTCACCAAACCTACCCAAAAAGAATGGGAGTGGAAAAGCCCAAAGCATGTTTCAGGTTGATAACAATACTAAGGTAGAGTATGGTAGAATTGTCAGGATGGGACACAGTTAAAAATGGAGCTTGTGCAGGATGGCAGTGAGACGGAGTATAGATGACAATATTGGTTGCAGTCTTTGGGTGAAGTCTGAGCTTGTGAGCAACTGATTAGGAAAACCATATTGGAGAAGCCAAGCCTCGAGGAGATGAGGTCTAGAGTCTTACAGTCAGAGGATGAAAAATAGGGGAGAAATGGAGATGAACATAGAACATAACAGCGCAGTACAGGCCCTTCAGCTCTTGATGTTGCGCCGACCAGTGGAACCAATCTAATGACCCTCTAACCTAAACTATTCCAATGTTATCCATATGCCATATGAGGCAGACAATGATGCATAGCCAAAAGTGGTTCAGTTACAGAGTGGGTGTGAAGGAGGAAACCAAGTTCAGAATCAAGGGGGACCCCAGAGCTCTGCACTTCCTGGTTCAGCCAGAGGTGGAAATCAAGATGGTTGATTCAGAGGTTCTACTAGAGCTCTAGCCGATGGCCTCTCACCACCTCTATTCAGTTAATCAAACAAAAATAAAACTTTGCCCCAAACGTAATTGAGCAAAACCTTATAATAGTCATCTATAACCATAACATTACAATTCAACTCTAATGGAAGTTACATTCTTTCCTTCCAACATCATAGGAAACCGTGTGCAATGTATTCAACAATCTCAGTCTATAACTCTCCCTATAACCTGCGCTTTTCATGCCTTCCAAAATATTCATCCTGCACTCCTCCAATTCCGGTCTCTTGGATATCCTCAATTTTCATCATTCTACCATTAGTGATTGTACCTTCAGTTACCTTAGGACCAACACTCAAGAATAATCTCCCTCAAGTGCTCTGCCTGGCTCAATCTTCCCATCTTCCTTTAAGACACCCCTTAAAACCAAAAACTTTACCAAGCTTTTGGCCATTTTTCTAATCTTTCTTATGTGGCTTGATGCCAAGTTTTGATTGATGGCGTTGCTGTGAAGCACCTTGAGTTAAAGGTGTTTTGTAAATACAGGCTGTTGTTACTGGTCTTAAAGGACATGTACCAAATGCCTTTTGTGGCAATATGCTCCATATATCCAATACTCTATAGGATAAAATGTTTCTTCTGATCTCCAATCTCCCCCAAAGAACTTTACATTTTAAATCAAGCTCTTCCTTGTGTTCACAGTCTGCGTCAAACAATCTACTTTAATGATGCATCTTCACATTATCATGCAAGTCATGTGCCCCAAATTCACTTTTTCCCATAAAACTAAATATTACAAGTCTCACCATAAAATCATCCTTATTATATCATGTTACAAATGGCCAAAGTTTCCTCTGAGCAATACATTTTCTACATTTTTACACTTCAAACGTACACAAGATTAGAATCATTTCTTTCAACTTTTCAGCAAAAGATCCTTGGAATATACCCTAGCATTTGATTTCCTTTGCTAACATCTTTACATAAATTGTTATTTCTTGCACAGAATTTACACAATGGCAATGAGATCTATTTTCTCGTGACTCACTCAGTAAGGAAGTTTCTCCTGAATTTATTTGGAGACTAGGAGGATTATTAGAGTAAATATGTCGTTAGAGAGATAGGACCTGGGTGGGATTCTCGTTTGGCGAGTTGGCGCAGACTCGATGGGCCAAATGGCCTCCTTCTGCACAGTAGGGATTCTATGATTCACCTGTATCTAAGCGTTGAGCGTATGATTTTGTTTTATTCATGCAAGGGATGTAGGCAGCGCTGGCTAGGCCAGCATTTATTTCCCATCTCCAACTGCCCTTGGAAAGGTGACAGTGAATTGCCTTCTTGAGCTGCTCCTGCCTATGTGATGTAGGTACACTCACAGTGCTGTTAGGGAAGGCGATCCGGAGCTGGACACTGAAGGAATGGTGATATACTTCCAAGTCAGGATGGTGAGTGACTTGGAGAATTTCCAGATGGTGGCATTCCCATGTGTCTGCTGCGCTTGTCCTTCTAGATGCTAGTGGTTGAGAGTTTGGAAAGTGCTGTCTAAGAAGCCTTGATGAATTCCTAAATGCATCCTGTGGATGGTACACACTGTTGCTACTGTGCATTGGTAGTGGAGGAAGTGAATGTTTATAAATGGTGTGCCAAATATGCGGGGTGCTTTGTTCTGAATGGTGTGCTTTTTGAGTGTTATTGGAGCTGCACTCATCCACTTAAGTGTAGAGTACTCCATTACACTTCTGACTTGTGCCTCGTAGACTGCAGACAGACTTGGGAGAGTCTGGAACTGAGATACTTGTTGCAGGATTTCTAGCCTCTAACCTGTTCTTGTAGCTACATTATTTTTATCGTTAGTCCAGTTACTTTTCTGGTCAATAGTAACCATAGGATGTTGATTGTGGATGTTTCAGTGATGGAAATACCATTGAATGTCAAGAAGTGATGGTTAGATCCTCTCTTGATGGAGATGGTCATTGCCTGGCACTTGTGTGGCACAAATGTTACTTGCCACTTCTCAGCCCAAGCCTGGATACTATCCAGATCTTGCTGCATTTGGGTATGGACTGCTTCAGTACCCGAGAGTCATGAATGTGCAGTGTTCAACACCAATCAGCAGCCAACAACCCCACTTTTGACTTTACGATGATAGGGAGGTCACTGATGAAGCAGCTGAAGATAGTTGTGCCTAGGACACTACTCGAGGAAACTCCTGCAGTGATGCCCTGAAGCGGAGCTGACTCACCTCCAACAAACACAACAATCATCCTTTGTGCTAGGTATAACTACAATCAGTGTAGACTTTTCCACGATTCCAAGTGGGTTCAACTTTTGCTAAAGCTTCTTGATGCCACACTTGTCATATGCCCTTGAAGTCAAGGGCCATCACTACCACCTTACCTCGGGCTTTCAGCTCTTTTGTCTAAATTTGAATCAAAGCTGTAATGAAGTCAGAAGTTGAGTGGCCGTGGCGGAAACCCAAACATGCCTCCAGTGAGCAGGTTATTGGTAAGCAAATAATGCTTGTTAGCACTGTTGATGACCTCTTCCATCATTTTACTGATAATTGAGAGTAGATGGAGAGTAGGCATGTCCCAGGTGCTGAGTGTCTTCGACTGCACACACAAGGCTCTGTGCTCCCCATAGCGGCACAGGGCGCAATTTGCAAATGGCAAAAGATACCATTCCCTCAATGTCCAGATCATATGTGGTCATGCAATGTGCCTTATGCAAGTGTGTGCCCATTTCCCCGGAGGATTTATAATAGTTACACTTGGAACATTCACACATCTCAGCTATTTTGAGGGACAGCAACAGCTGGAAGGATGGCTCCTCAGGGGCCGAGGGTACTCACTGGGGGGTAACTGATGACACCATCAGAGACCACAAACACCCACTGAGATCACTACAATGAGGCTCATGGTCGATGCGCGCCCCAACGAGCCGGTGATTGGCCTTCTCAAGATGCGGTTCCAGTGTCTGGGCCTGTCAGGGGAGACCTCCAATACAGCCCCCAGAGGGTGTCACACATGATCGTGGTCTGCTGTGCTCTGCGCAACCTTACATTACAGCGGGGCAAGCAGTTGGACCAAAGAGGCGGCGGACGAACTCCACATCTCCTAGGATGAGGAGGATGTTGAGGAGGAAGAATATTTCTTGAATGGTGAGAGGTCGAGAAGTGTTGATGTCCAAAAGGACCTGGGTATCCTTGCTCATGAGTCACTTAAAGCTAGCATTCAAGTGCAGCAAGCAATTAGGAAGGTAAACGGGATGGTGGCCTTCATCGTTGGGGGATTTGATTAAAGAAGTAAAGGTGTTTTGCTGCAATTGTATAGAGCCTTCATGAGACCGTACCTGGTGGATTGTGTACAGTTTTGGGCTCCTTTTCTAAGGAAGGATATGCTTGTCATGGAAGGGTTGCAGTGAGGGTTCACATGGCTAATCCCTGGGACTGTAACAGTAAAGTTGCCATCGTCCCAGATTGCTCTGTCCTTTGAGGGAGAGCTGACTGGTGGTGATTTAACCTGAGGACCACAACACCTCAGGCAAGGGACAAAGTTGAGAAGATTGGGCCTTTATGAATAGCCTGGGATGGTAGGATTGTTGTAGGAGAGTTTTAGAAACAGGCCTATATTCTTTAGAGATTCGAAGAATAAGAGGTAATCTCATCAAAACGTACAGGATATGACAGGGTAGATGTAGATAGAATGTTTCCTTGGTTGGTGAGTCAAGAACTGGGGGACACAGTCTCAGAATAAGAGGCAGACCATTTAAGATTCGGACAGTGATGGATCTTTAGAATTCTCTACTCCAGAGGGCTGTGGAAGCTCAATTATTGAGCATGTTCAAGACAGAAATCAATAGATATCTGGATACAAATGACTAAAACCTGGTGTTGTCAGACTTTTCACTGTGTTTACCCCAGTCCAACGCCGGCATATCCACATCATGATACAAACGACATCAAGGGATAATGGGGAGAGGGGTGCAGAGGCAGATGATCAGCCACAATCTGTTTTGAATGGTGGAGCAGGTTTAATGAGCAGAATGGCCTTCTCCTGCTCCTATGTTCCTAAATCACCAAAAGGCCTTCTGCTGGCATTTATTTTAAATTAGGAAAGATCATGGAGGATAAGGGAATTCACACACCCTACATACAAAATATTCTGATTATGGACTGGAAGGGACCATTCAAATTCTGTCCATTTCATAGGTTTTGGGATCTGGTGGAAGTTCTTCCTTAAATCAATCATTACATCAGACGTCTGGGGAGATCCAAGTTAAATATTCTGGTTAAGTGGAAATAATTAAATTATCTCCCCTTCAACTACACTCAAGATGGTATTTAGGAATTATGACTCTCCCAAATGGAGATGTGTCAGTTGGTAAACCTGTGGTGGGATAACTACCCAAAAAACTACCCAGAAGATAGTATAATTCTTAATGGAAAGAATTTGCCTCGACTCCTGCTACCCTCACCACATCTATGAAATCAAAGTTTTCTTTCCAGTGTGCACATAACTAAAGTGGTTTCTCATGAATTGCTTGCTGCAATGATTATGTCCCCTGCACTAAAACTGGGGTTTCAATCAAGTTTTATCATTCCACTTGAAACTCAATTTGGTTTGGCCAAGGCAAGTTATAATGCCTGGTTCTGGAACACAATCAAATTTCTCCCTCCGCTTTTGGAGAGTGAGCCAAAATAATCAGTGTAGACATTGGAATTATATTGCTGCATTTGTGGTTGTTCCTTTTACATTAACAGAGTAATGCTCCAAATCTGTATGTTGCTACTTATTCCCCAGTCTGTGTAATTATGCTCCAAGGTTGCCTGAGAAAGTGAAAACAAATAACATTGAAAAAGGTAGAATGATTTATGACAATTTCAAACTAGTTTACAAAATTTAGGTTACAAGAAGGAGATAACTCCTTTTTAAAAAGGTCACATAACTGTGACCGATTCTATGGCCATTCCCCAACGGGGAATTCAAGATAAATGGCAATTTCTCATACTATGACAATCATGAAGCCTGGTCGCTATAATAGCACTGTACAGAAGGAAACTTCAGGTAATACTGTGAGATGGGTCAAAATTCTTTCTCCAAAAAGGCTGTCATGTTGGCCGTTAGGCCATGTCAAATGTACATCTGCAATTATGGGATAGGAGCAGTGCAGCATTTTCAGATAGTCAAATTTAATCTAATTTTTGACTCATCTTTACCACTTAGCAATGAAACTATAGACTGTGGGACAAACAATCCAAATGGTTCCTTATGTGGGGGGGATAAAACAGAAGTATAGTATTTTGTTCAATGATATTATCTAAAATGTGGCAGTTTTAACAGCTTTAGCAAGCACCAGTTCTAAATATTGAAAGTCTGTGTCAAGATTTATGACTAATAATGGCATTTTTGTCCATTTGTTGATTTAGTAAATATCATTTAAATAATATGCGCTGTTAATATTACTGGGAAACTAGTCTGGAGCAATTCAGGAGCTCAACAATGTGAGCCAAGCTGAATTAACAAAGATACATTCATTTAGCCCAGGGCAGTTCTGCTGTTATGCTTCAACTATCTCACCCTCACTGTCAAAACTCAATATCTTTTGCAGTACCAAATCCCCCACTTAAAATTGAGAACACAGAAATAGATCGGAAGGAAAGACGCTAAAGTTGAACATCAAATGATACAACATATTTGATGGATACACTTGCTCTTCAAATGAAAATTCATGTGCAGTGCACGAATAATATTACGGGTTCTGCTCTATAATCAAACCTTGGGATTCTGCAACATTTGGTAAGGGGCATGAATGAATGGAAATGCATAGCCCTCCCTCTGGGATGTGAAAAACAAAGATTTGAATACTTTCAAAGCAATTCAGCATTTCATAGAACAGGAAGGTAAAATATATATTTAAAGAATTCAGAGCCTTCGATATACTTTTAAAATACTCTTAAGAAAAGCAATCTCAGTTGAGACCGATACCTTTTTTTGAAGGAAAAATTCCAAAATCCCAATTATTTACGGAAAGAATGAAGCCACAAGATTGTAGAGTTTAATTAATTTTTTTTAACCATACAAAAGTCAAACAAAACAAACACTAAATACTAGTTTAGCTAATTTCCTACATTTTAAATCCAGGAATCAACACAAGTTAAACCAATTAACAAGTAAATTTTGGTGTAAATTATAAATTACACATTAAATAGAAGATACAACTAGAATGGATCTTATGAATTGGCTCAGCAGTGCATGCAGCATATATATCGGCAATTTCTGGCACACAATTCTTCAGAACTCTGTCTCCCTCATGGATAATTTCAATTCCTCTTCTTTCTGGATTTAACCTAACACTCAGCTGACAGCACCCAAACCCAAGTTTCATAGGCATGCTGTTCACCAAAATGCAGACCCTCCTCAACTCTGCTAATGATGATCTGGATAGCGCAGATGCATCAATGTTATCTTCATATAACAGAATCAACTGCAGCAAATATATATTTGCTTATTCTCATGTCTTCTTTAGCCGGTGAACTCATCATCTGCCACTGAATTCTGAAGAGCCTGTGTCCTTTTATATTAATTCAATTTTAAAGTTTTGGTTTCTATTCTCAGTCTCAGTCTTAATTGTCTTAGAAACTAAGAGGGCCAATTTCTTTTCTCAGTTTTCCTTGATTTCTGTTCACGGTTTCACTTTTCAGTTCCCCTGTCCAATTAGGATCTGTCTCAAACAAAAATCTTTGAAACTATGTATTCCATCACAATAGACATTTCAGTGCCAGCACAATCCCTGGTTCACACAGTCATTAACAGATATTAAGCAGTAGAATATCATCGGAAATGTAAACTATACTGATAGACAGAGCAAGACAATATTACAAATCAGAAATTATACTAAAGCACCAATATCAAATAAGCATGTGGCAGCTCTATCTGACATTTACTGAAGCCAGTCTTAGAATATTGAAGTATAGTACCCAAGTAGACTTTTTCAGTAAATTCTGAAGATGAAACCTGTAAACTGTTTCTCAAGTAAACAAATTAAATATTAGACTTATCTACTATCAAACATCTTGGTGCAATTAGCAGCGTTGCCTCACAATGTCAGGGATCTAGGCTCAATTCCCAGCTTGGGTCACCGTCTGTGTGGAGAGCGCATGGATTTCCTCTGGGTGCTCCGGTTTCCTTCCACAGTCCAAAAGACATGCTGGTTAAGTGCACTGGCCATGCTAAATTCTCCCTCAGGGTACCCGAATAGGCACCGGAGTGTAGTGACTAGACAATTTTCACAATAACTTCATTTCAGTGTTAATGTAAGCCTATTTGTAACACTAATAAACAAATTTTTATTTTGCATTCTACCCATCATGATTGAAACAATTACAAGTAGGTTAGGGAAATGAACTACTGGACATTTACAGAACTCAGATCACGTTCTGCTAATTGAAGTTGCTCCTGTAGTTTTGAAAACTACTAAAATAGCCCCTTTGCTCCAAATAAGCGACTATTGCACGACACTGCATAATACATGTAGCAGGTTAGATGGGCAATTTATTGGTATTTCAAGCATAATTGTAAAAACTGGTGGGCTCTTTTTATCTCAGCACTGTATTGGGTAAAAGGGTTCTTTTGCATATACACATGCACACACACATATGCAGAATTATATGTAGAGACACTTCACATGCATGTGGTTTCACAGCTGAAATCACTCAGGTGTTCTAGACCTTGTGATGTTCAGGTGAACACAGGAAAAATTACAACTTCTGCTTAGAACTATGACTGTTATAATAACCATTATAAAAAAGCAAAATTGAATAGAGTATTTTGAAACTAATGGTCATGAGAACAAACCTCATCAGCAGTCTACATTTAATTCCAATTACTGATATATGAAAAATAGCCAGCCCTGAGCTAACACAGCTTCAGCTAATTCCATGCACACGTACTCGGGAAATTTTGCCCTAACAACCCACAGAACAGCACGAGACTGCATGCCCTTTAGAGGGAAAATAATGGGGGAATCTTGAGCAAGGGAAAGAGTTAGTAAAAAGATAAATACACGCGTTTGCAAGTGTAAGCTGACAACTGCTGCTCTGAGCAGAATATGTGGATGTGCTCTCCAGCATTCCGTTAAAGAACATTGGGCATTTCCCAGAATTTGGCTTCATTCTGAACTCAGAGTCCAAAAGATTGTGATATCGTTAATGAGGTGGTGGCTTCTGGTGCTTGAATAGTAGGAATGGGTTGGAAGGGAAAAAAATGACTCAATGGAAAAATACTATGAAAGAAACAAGGCAAATAGCTTTCAGAGTGAAATCCCAGTCATTCTTATTTTGATATTAGTGCATCTCCCAGCAGAGCAGCTAAAAGGGAGCAAGGATCCCACCAATCATGCTAATGAACGTCTGGCAGCTCAGTTAGTTCCCAGTCCTTCTGTTTCTCAATCTCCACAGACTGTGCTAATCCCTCACAATAAACTGCTTGTAGCCAAGCCAGATATTTATTACTATTGATCAGCCATGTCCCAGTTAAGACTTTTGTTCTCTGAGCTCTGGACTCTGACCTCAATTAAGTTATGAATTTCAATCCAATAGACTGCCTCACTAACTCCCCTGCTCTCTCTGACTGTAGCAATTATAATTAGCAAACACAGGAGTCATGGAAAGAGCAACTCATGGATCATGTTATTTTAATAATAAATAAAGCTTTGGTGGCAACAAACACAGAAAGTATCTTGAGGAATTATACATTCAACTATTTAATTGGAAAATTTGATTTTTTCTGCCAATATCAATTTCTAATAAATCTAAAGCTGCATAAAATCACTCATGGGAGTAGACATAATGTTCATAATATTCAACAAAGATCGACATATCCATTAGAACGGTAGCATATTTATACATTAGGTTAAAAAAAAATCAAAATAGTGTCCTGCTGGTACATACTCAGCACAAGATTCAAATGCTACTTCTAGATATTAAGGATTTTGTTTCTCAGTTAATATTATAGTTTAAACTAAATTACAGGAGAATACACCTTGATTTAGCACATGAACAGCTCAGTTCCGGAATACCATGTCTTGTTATCAAGGTGGAAATTGCAAAGCCCGGGGAGAGAACTTGCTGCACATCAGGAGCTTTCATTCCTTTGTAGCCAAGACTATTGATAAACTCTAAGAAAAAGCAACCCGACCGGCTAAGATGTCAGAAGACACTCGACAAAATCTTATGAAAATATGGTAGAGTGTTGTTTCTGGTGCAAAAACCGATGTGTTTCTCTCCAGAGAAACCGGTTGATTTTCACTCCAGATCTTACAAAAATTCTGCCAAATGTTTCACACTGTGATACAGGGAATTGGGCCTCAATACAGCAGCAAAACCGCACTGCTCACATATCAGGGTGCCATCTTTAAAAGGTACTTTAATCAAAAGTTGAGTAAATTCCCCCACCCCAAGCTCACGACTGAGGTCTCGGGGCCTCCACTCCTGATTTGAGTTGGCACTTCTCTACCCCGCTGCCCTTCCACTTGCCTGCTCCTCTGTCCGCTCCGGCTACCACACCATCTAAATGAAATCACTCCCCCCCCACCCGAAATAAGGATCCCACTGGGGTCTATCTCTTGGCACAGGTTCACACTGCCAGGCTGGCACTATCCCAATCTGGCAGTGCCAACCTGTGCCAAGTGGCAGTGCCAGGGCACTGCCTGGCCATGTCCCTCTCCCTTGGAGGCTATACTTATCTTTATGATCCTGGGAAGATCCCCATAGCAGGTTCATATCCAGGTGAAGCTGTTGTAAATGGCATCAGTATGCCATCATGCTGGCAACTGCTGAATATAATGGGGGGGTGGTTTCAGCAGTCAGAGTGCTAAAAAAAAATCACCCCACTCATCATTCATCTGGTTGAGCTTCAGGCTAAATAGGTACAAAATATAGCAACTGTAGCTAGCTTACGGAGAAATAAAGGTACAACAAACAATTTCTCAATAGTGATTGGGAATGAGAGACATAAATTCAATGTATTCTTAAATCTGGAACTGAAAAATCTTGTTGAAACTACTGTTGATTGTCATAAAACACCCATCAGTTTCATAATGTCCTTTACAGAAAAGAAATAGATGGTCTTTACCTGCTGAGGCCTGAATGTTACTTCAGACCCACAATCTAGATACCAGAAACAAAAACAAACCATCTAAAAATACAAGGGTAGTAGATGCAATTTCCCTGCAAGCCACACACCATCTTGACTTGGACCCTTATCACCATTGTTTCACTATCACTGGGTCTAAATCATCAAACTACCTGCCTAACAGCACAGTGGATGTATCCACACCAGATGGACTGCAGCAGTTCAGGAAGACTGCTCACCACATTCTCAAGATTAAGTGGGGATGGGCAACAAATGATGGCCTAACCAATGAAAGAATAAAAAAAACATTGTAAGCTTGTAAATGCTTTGCAACATCAGGTGGTGATCCAATCCACAGACTACTTAGCCTCTGCTCTGTTCTTTGGTGCCTGTGTTAATACGGCTTTTCAAGTTAAGTTTCTGATCATTTCCAGTATGTTAATGGTGAGGAACTTGCAAATGATAGGAACAACAAAAGTTAGGGAGAGGTGGCTGAACTTTTCCTCTGCAGGATGATCGTTACCGGCACGTGTTGTCCAGGCCCTGTTATAGGCTAAGATAGGCTGCTTATTATCAGAGGGATTGTGAATAGAGTTGAACACCACAGTCTTCATGAACACCTCCGCTCCTGACCTTATAAGAAAGGGAAGGTTTCTGTAGGAGCAGCTGAAGACATTATCCTGGAGGAAAGCTCCCCACCAGCCATGTCCTGGAGCTGTGCTAGCCATCCATCTTTTTTTGTACCAGATATAAATCCAGCCTCAGGAGGGTTTACTTCTTGACTATCACCAAGTTCAGTTTTGCTAAGGTTATTTAGTGCTGAGTAATGGCACATTGCTCATAGAATGCTGAATAAATATCAACACTGGGTATGGAAGTTTTAAAAAAGGCAAATACTCTACCCAATTTTATGTATTAGTTGCTAGGATGGACTTTCTACATCTTACATAAACAGAAGATGCATTTTTCTCTCTATGATACAAAGCAATTAAGTTTCTTGATGCTGCTGTCAGTTTTCTATGGTTGATCACTATGACAAGATCTGTGCTCCCTACTCAGTAAGTTACAGTTTAGGTAATTCCAACATGAAGGAAGAAAATATATTTTCATGCGTTCTTAACAGATTTAAATAATATCTGCACTTCTATATGCTCTTCAAATTATGAAATAAGTCATTTAATAGGTAGGCCATCATGGTAACTCACGGTAATGCACTATTTCAAAGTTACTTTTTAATTATTAGCAGTACTGAATCTTCCACATTCCTTTATACCATAATAGGAGATCTTAATCTAAACAAAGCATTAGCATTTCAGGCCTATATTGTGATACAAAAGGTTAAGTATAATTGTGCATTCAAAAGGGTAACCAGCCCTACATAATCCTTCGATACAATTCAAACGCCTGGGACTTGATAGTCCACGGTCAACTTCTATTCAAAGTGCTACAAGCTGGCATGATTGTATGCTCACCATGATGCTCATGTCAACACCGAAGGGTAGGAAGCGTGTGTAGCTAATGGAGGAGGTAACACTCACATAATTGCTATTACAACCATAGGCTTTGAACACAATTCCTTTATAGTTGGTGCATTGATGTCACATTGTACTTAGTGTAAACTTCATTGCATGTTCCCACCTTCAATATACTCACAGCATTCCAAAATCCAGAACTATGATATCAGCTCAGAACTATGATATCTCTGACATCTTCCTGCGACAAGATAGCAAGCTTTGATCTGATTGCCACAATTGAGGCTTCAGCACAAATCAGATTGCTTGTTGAAATGTCCTTTGTTATTCTCCAAATTACACAACTTGCTACAAAACCTTGGGATCTTCAAGAGGGAACAAATTCAGAACCCTTTTAAGACTGTTAAAGAGCATTGATTAACTTTTACAGGCAATTTTTTTTCCTCAAGGAAATTTCTGGTGATATCATTTAAGGCCAAGTTATTGAATGTGACAGTGTCAGAAAGCTGAATTAACAAACACACTGTTAAATTACAAGACACCCCAGGTCAAATGGTCATTCTGCTAATAGGAGTAGTAACAGGCTCCTTCACATTATTACATGCAATAACTCCTTCACTTCACTTCCAAAGATGTTAGCAACATGAAACAATACATGTTTCAAAAGGGGCAGCAACCAGAAAAGGACGGTCAAGGTAACAAGTAAGAATTTTTTTTAAAGTTTGCTTAGGGCACTTTCTTTCATAAAAACATATTTTGAAAAATGTAAGTCGAACAAGGTTTGAGCAAAGAAGCCATCAATTTCAAAAACAAGCTAACAATGAAAAAGAAGATGGGGTTCATTCAGATCCAATTCTATTTTACAAATTGGTCCAGTGCTGCATGAAGCCAGCCCACCTAAATCTCTGAATTAAAGCAAAGCTTTAGGCCTCAGGCCACAAAGGGAGTGCACTGATCTATAAAAAGGCTAATGCATTGCTGGTGTCCTGTTTCATGTTTCTGAATAGCTGCTGTTTCCACATCTGAATGTTTTGTCCTGTGTACACCTGTAGCAGATAAAGAACATCAGACAATACCACTGCAAAGCACACAGATTATGTGTGATTAACAAATTACACTTGTTTGCTGTGTTTAACCCTTCTCATTTTATGTTTCAGTAGAACACACCCTACTCTATACCTAATGACCCACTATACTTGTGGATTACATAGGCTAACGATGCAAGCAAACTATATTGGATTTAAATCTCAATGCCTTTCATTTAGAAAGGAACATTTCTGTATAAATATGTATTACATAAAATGCTATGCATTATATTTTGGCACTCCTATAACAAACTAGAAACTCACAGAAAATCTTGCTGTACTCTGATTGAAGTAGTGTGGTGTGATTTTGAAATGTTACAAACATCCAGCCATTAAAACATTTATGCTTATTTTTTATATAAAGTCTGTGAGTCATGGTTTGATCAGCAGAAAATTCGATTTTCTAGGGATACTTTGAAGTTAAATTAGATTTAAAATAGCTAACATCCCATATTGAACAGTCTGGTGATATGGATTCCATCTCGCAAACTATTTTTCAACTGATTCAGTAAGTAGCATTTGCAAATCCCAAGTTTTGAAAGATAAGAACAATAGAAGGAAGCTACATTATTGCAGGTATTTATTTGAATCTTTTTGTTTTAAGTTGGACATTATATTATTACCATTTGGGGACGCTGGCTACTATATACAATGCAAGTTCATTTGTGAAAGTCCCATTTTCACTGAATGTTCCCATTCAAAAATTATATCATACACGTTGGGCAGATTCTCCAGCCTCCCGGCCACTTGTTTCTTGCCACCAGGTTGTTTACTAGTGGCAGGATTCTCTGGTCCCGCCGCTGTCAATGGAAATTTCCACTGACGTCACCCCACGCTGACAGGAAACCCACAGGCAGGGGTGTGCTGCCAACAGGGCAAGAGAAGCCCGCCGACATAAACGGCCAGAGAATTCCGGCCAATATTTCTCATAATCCCAATGTCACAAATCAGTACATCATCAAATTCATTCAAAGACCTCAAAACTGTGCAAATTCTGTTGTCCCTTTCTCCACAACCTACAATCTTATGAAACCCCATCATGGCTTCATCTGTACAATATTTTGCAATTTAGCTCACCATGCCTCTTATGTCAACCTGCCCCTCAGATCAACTTAAACTGTGACAACCTCCCATAGCACGTAAATTGCTGTGGTACTGCAGGATGACTACGATCCCTTGTGAAATCCACGGCAAAGTATTTTGTGCCCTTAGAAACAAAAAACAAATTAAACAAACAGTTGCTGTTATGCTGTGAAGTGGTTCAACTTCCCCATAGACCTGATCAAATTTTGATTTTCATTTTGCTTTGCATCATTGCCTGAAGTGATGGGGCCAACAGCAGAGTTTTTAGAATAGGCCATCTCCATTTGTTCAGTTCCCATGAGCTCTCACATTTATGCTGGTACCTTGACAACTGTCAAAAAACATATTTATCCAATGGTTGGAATTATTATGCATTTATTACTGTAAAATGTTACAAGGGTACATTTATGTCGGGCACGCAGCAAGATCTTGCAGCACTTACACTCAGTGCAGTAACATGATTCAGTTGATGCATTGAACTGTTCAAGGGCATCAGAAGCCACTATGTTAGAATAAAATATCCTCATAATCATTGTCAAATTCGGGTCACATTTTCCCTAAATGTAGCAGTAACATTGACCACGATTCTTCGATTGCAAACTGCAATTTTTCTGGTGGGTCACGGTGGGAGATGCGCATCCGCGTCCTCGAATGGGGATCTGCACATGCGTCAGGAGCGCATGCACATCTCCCAGAGCTGGCAAACAGTTGCCGGCCAGACCACGCTGGAAACCGGCAGGAAGACAAGTGAGTGAGTTAAACTTTTTGAGTGTATTTTAAATATGCACACATGTTCATTATCGGGACTTTTCAGGTCCTGATTGAATCTCCGACCCTGCCAGGAGTACTTCATTCTGGCAGGGTTCAGACTACCTCCCCACTTTTGGAGAACCAGCAGCAGACCCTGTCAGAATGAAGGAGGGGCAATCGGGACCCCCAGGGATCAGGCTGCAGTGCCCCCGGGGCATGGGCTGCCTAGCACTGCCCAAGGGCAAAGTGCCCATGTCCGGGGGCACTTTAGCACTGCCCATCAGATATTGGGCAGTGTCAAAGGGGCAGGACCTAGGAGCGATCAGTGGAGGTGGGGGGTCCTGCTATCAATTTGCAGACAGGATCGTTCTGGGATGGAGGGAGGGTAGCAATTGGAGGGGCGGGGAGATGGCCTGGTGGAGGGGTGGGGATCTGCCTCTGGGAGATACAGGGGGAAGTCACCACTGCTGGGTGATGAAGCCTGGACATCGGGTCCTCCAAGACGGGGTGAGGGAAGGGGGGGCATCAGGTCTGGCCTGGGAATTGCTGTGGGAGCCACGATCAGGCCGTGGGGAGGTTGGGGGGAGGCAACACAGTAGTGGTCCCAGGCTGGCCAGCAAAACAGGAGTTGACAGTTTGGGGCCACTACGCATGTGCAGAGCTCCAGAACTGTCAAGCTCCAGCACGAAAAGGCCCTGCCCCATGGGATTTTTAATGATATTCACTTCTGGGACCTCTTCAGTGCACGGACATCAGAGATTGAGATAAGAAAATGAACTGCCAGAACAGTCTGGATTTAGAACAGTTTTCTCGCCAATTCAGCACTTTTGGAAGAATCGCCCCTATTATTTCTATTTATGTCACAGAGTAAAACCTGCCTTTTAATTTCCTTACTTCTTGCCCCAACTCCAATAATAAACAGCATTAATTTACATTCAGGTAATTTCACAACTATGATGAGAATTTCTGCTCAGCTCTGGTCACCATTTTGGAGTTAGTACCAAAATAAGACAGGAAGAAAAGTACTGGCCACAGGAAGAAAAGTATTTTAGCAAGATCTATATTAGAAATAAAGCAATTTCATAAAACCATAATGTTACACTTGGTTAGGTCAGGATCACATTAACACACCTCCCTAATTCCAGATAGTTTTCTGTGCTGCAAAAAGATGGCACACAAAAACCTCAAGAGACTAAAAATAAATTGATTTTCTTGTACCAAAAAAAATCATTTAAATCTTCGCACTTTGTTTTCAATCAACTTTCCATTTACAAAGAAAGGCAAAGAAAAGCATCTTAGCTCCCATTTGCAATCGGGAATGCATCATCTTTTTGCTAGGATTTCCAGTAAATGACAATTTGTGAAGAGGGTTTAAAATGTGAACAAAAGACTGAAGTGACATTGTTCAACTAAACAACATTATCAGGGTAATTGGCTGCTGTGATAATTGTGGTTAATACCCTATTCACACCTGTGGCCAGCAATGGAATGTGGCCTGACTCCATCCAGATAGCTTGGTCAGCAGATCAGAAAGAATTTAACAAATTTTCATCTTGCAACTTACAAAATTGTAAAATTAATCAAGGATTCTCAGAATAGAGAAACTAATCACGAGAGGTGATCCTGAAGAAATATGAAACACCTTCAACATATAAATGCTACAAAGTGAAAAAGTATTTTACATGACTGGAAGTGCTCCCTGTGCACCAAGACTTCTTCAAATCATCCTCTACATATTTTAAACTCTCCTTAGCAACAAAATTTAATCTTGCCCATCTGTCACTGAAAGATTTAATATATATTAAGGTAAGCAATTTGGCACCAATAGGTCTACTGTTGAATCTAATGGGATCATTGCCGTTGGAGATGTGGCTTAGCATTAAAGTGAGCAGATTCAAGTGGTATCGACTGTTCATTGTCCAATTTAAATTTTCTCAACACAGGTGGCTAGATAACCTGGCAACAGAAGCGCTCTTAACTTATTTGCATATTGTGTACGGCGATAGAATGATGACCCACGAAAAAAGACTATCAAAAGGCATCATTGCAGGGCATGGAAAATTCACAGGTTAAAGAAAGTAACAATACTTTCAGACGTGCAAGGTTACTAAGACCAGAGGTTACAGCTCAGGACAGTTTGCAACTGGAATCAGGGCATTGGATCCATTTGAAACAAAGACAGATGCTGCTTTGAGAATCCAGTAAGTTTGAAATCAAACACGTATCTTGTGATGTTCCCTAACAAACAGGAAGGTACGCAGTTGCCACAAACTGCAAGTTTGTGCATTTGCTTTAAAGTAGATGAAATTCTTGCAAAAACTGTGCAGTGATATAAAAAGCCAATCACTATTGCAGAATGAGGAACTAGCTATAAAGTAAAGATTGCTTTTAATTACTGTCCGAGTCCATAAGGAAAATAACTAAATGTGCGTATCATAAGTGTAATACATTTCTTTATGCTCTTCTGCCAACAGCTTTTTTAAAAAAGTAGACTGGAGCTCTTCATGTAACTGAAAAATGAATTATTAAGAAGACACTGAGTAATAAGCAGTTATCACAATCTGTGCAGCAGGTAGTAAAATTAGACTATCATTGGTAACTATCAACTCCTATCAAAATAGAACGATTACACAAGTAGATTAGCACCCTGACAACAGGTCACTCCAGCAGCCACTTCATGTCCTCTAAAGTGATCTCATGTAAACAATCAAAACAAGGGTAGGCAGTGAACGTGACTTTACTAGCATTGTCCACATGCTGCAACAAATAATATTAAAACTTAAACAGCTGTTACCCACAAGCATCACCTATAAAAACAAACAATGGTACATTCTCACACGCTACAAGAATTGGAATGTGCCATTCACTGGTACAGTAGCTCTTTGATACTGTGGGGATTGTTTCACCAAGATTCAAACTGATTCCAAAAACCAGAAGTGCAGGGTTAAATATTTCTGCACCACTAGCTCAGCATTTTTTAAAATTCAGTCATGTGGATCATTCTCTCTCTCGAGAGAATGGAAATACCAACAATGGAGGTGTTGTGTCCTCAGGGTGTTTAATGGGTTAATTTCCCAAGTGTAGAGTAATTAGATGTGTTTACCCTAGAAGGGAAGCAAACCCAATAATTCACCATTACTCATACCAAAATGTTCTACTTTTACATATCTACTTATATTTCAATTTAGAAAAAGCATGCACAATCTTTAGTATATCAAGAGCTAAAAGAACAGCAACAAACATGCAAAGTACAAGAAAAATGTTACACTGTCCTTTCACTGATAATAGACCAAAGGTGCATCTGCTACTTTATTTTGTTAAACTACATTCAGTTTGCAGAACAATACGCAGGTCCACACAGCAATGAGGTTTCAAGATTCATCCTACTGCTATTGTTCTTGTAATATTAATGTAGGCTGTAATAAACAGGGAAAATAAATTATATTTTCGCACAGGCAACCACAACTATAAAAAATAATATAAAAGAGCATTCAACAGTGACAGGTCAGCTCACCTGACTGTTGATTTCAGCTTTTTGTTGAAGCAACATGTCAACCAAGTCTTTATGTCCTCGGTCACATGCCCAATGTAGCAGGGCTCTTCCCTATGAAAGAAACAACATACAGATATTTAGTATAAATGGGCACCCATTTATCAAATCTGCACTCAGCCATAATTCCAAAATAAAAACCAAAGTCTTAACATAAAATGCATTAATCTGAGTTTTGAAAAGTGCTAGGTTTGCAAAGATCCATTCCCAAAATCTTTGACATTTAGTGCCATTTATTCCTCTGTAATTATCCATGTGGCTCTGGATTTCATAGGTAGTCTTGCTGTTCAGAGAGCTGGCAGGAACACCCATAGCTTTAGACAGCACAATGCCCCAGGAGTGCTATGGTTCAGGTCAGAAATTCGAAAGTGCTTTATGGAGCATGCCTGGATCACATGTTTTGCCTCCTGAATTTGGCTAGGATAAGCATGATATGTTCCACTTCACGTATGATTCAAATGACCCACTGGGGAGCTTTTATCAAACAAAGTTAATTTTAAAATATAGTTAATATGTATGGTCAGAAAATTTGCAAGAACGTTTGTCAATTACAAACAAGAAACAGAACAACCACTATAATGTATAACCCTTAACAAATATATGTAATGTGTTTCAATCAAACCAATCCCACAGACTCTTTTCAAAGGTTTAACACAACAAAGACTAATGCTCGTGCAATACTGGACTTGGGTCCTTTGGATAAAGTCTGCAGTTCTCTGGAGAGAGTCAGAACAGTTTGAAGTCAGAACAGCTTCCCAAAACACCTGGGCTCTAGACAAGTCATCAACAGCAGATCAACCACCCCCTCCCCCACCCCCACCAACCCAGATGATCAGCAGAATTTCCAAAACCAGAGAGGGAGACAGAGACTTCAGCTTCATGCCCTTTCTAAAGCTAAAATCAAACCTGCAGCTCCAAATTGAAAATGAAAAAAAAACTCCAATCACCTGACTTGCCAAACAGTTTTTCTCCTAGCAATGCAAAGTCATAAACATCCTAGTAAAAATAAACAAACCCCATTTAAACAGCAATAAAATGACTGTCATAGACAGCCCAGCAACAATGAGAAAAACAAACTAAAAATGTTTACAACTGCAGAGTACTTGATGAAAGAAAACACTTCTTAAAAGGTACATTAACATCACAGGAGTCAATACACATAGTGCACAAAATTGATGAGCATATTAATCAAATACTGAGCTCTGCAACTTTAAATATGTCTTTAAAAAAAAAACATTCATCCTGCTGACAGCAGCCTTATTAGTTTCATGCAAAGTTTCTTGTACTATAACAGAATTGTCACTAATATATTGAGCAGGTAAGAAGGGTAGTAATCTTTGTTTCTTCAGAAGGAATTCTTCAAAAATGCAGCTAATGAAACAACAAAAGTTACTCCAACTTATAAATCAAAGAAAGGGTTTAATAAAGAAATATCATTACTTCAAATGCAGGGCCTCATCCTAGGCCAAGCTAAGTTTCTCACAATTCTACATAATTTCTTATTTATGGTGAATCAGTTGGTCAGCTGACTATTACATCACTCTGTGATTAGTTCCATGTTTTACTGGGTCTGCTGACCCTTACATCTTGTTTCCATTGGTCACATTACTTCCAATACAAATTTGTCACTTGTTACATTCCAACAATCTTGTCAAAGTTGGAAACAGAGAAACACTTGGGTGGATTATTTGATGAATTGTTGTTTTAGTACAGGTTAACTCCACTTTGGAGCAGGTTCCCTCTGCAGATCCTGCCTATAATTTCAGGATCAAAGTGCAACAGTCTTAAAGTGGAGCAACTATTAAGTTAACACATTACATGGGTTGAAGGTATGACACTTTTTCATGGTATGAAAAAGCCATTATACCACCTATCATCAGAATCAAGAATCTCAGCAACATTGCCATACAGAGATGTTAAGGAAAGCATAGGCATTTTTAGACAAAAAGGAACATCAATCCAAAACATGCATCTTAGTGTCTGGTATCAAAAGTATCAGTATGCTCAGACAGTCAAATAAGGATAGCCATAGACCAGGCAATCCAAGAAATGAACAAAAATTAAAATAGGGTACGTTACTCTCAGAAATAAATGATCTGGAAAGAGATCCAGATTTAGTCAAAGAATAATCCAGAGCTGGAGTCAGAAATAACTGAATTGTTCTGGGGTGATATCTGAAAGCAAATAAAGTTCAATTCATTACATCCCCAAGGCGCTCTCAAAACACGTCAAGCCAATAAATTACTTCTGAACAGTCACTGCTATTGTTATGTCGGACAAATCCAAGCTCTATCAACCTACTCCTAGTCATCAGCAAAGAGATGGAAGTAATTGTGAATGATGCCACCAAGTGACACTTCGCCACATGGACTCCTGCCGACCACGGCAAGGTCAAAAAGACAGGCTAAAAGATGAAGACGTGTAAAATTGCCGGCACCAATGCACCCCTCCTCGGTGAGCTCAATGCATTCAATGCCCATTTTGAGCAAAAGGTTGGCGAGAGCACGCCTTCTACCCTGGAAACCTTGGACGAACCTGTATCAGATGTCACCATTGCAGACATCACAGCAACCTTCTCGAAGGTTAACCCACAGAAATCAACTGCCGTGATGGGGTACCGGTAGAGCACTCAGATTCTGCACAGACCAGCTGGCGGGGTATTCGCAGACATCTTCGATCTCTCTTTACGCCAATGTGAGGTCCCTACCTGCTTCAAAAAAACAACCACCATCTTGGTACCAAAGAAAAGCCAGGCAGTGTGCCTTAATGACTGTCGTCCAGTGGCTCTGACATCCATCATTATGAAGTGCTCTGAAAGATTAGTCATGGCACAAATCAATTCCAGCCTTCCAGATTGCCTCAACAGGTCCACAGAAGGTGCCATTTTCTGACTCTACAATTAAACCTGGAACACTTAAATAACAAAGACACTTGTGTCAGATTCCTTTTTATCAACTGCAGCTCAGCCTTCAATACCATTATTCTTATGAATGTCATCTCCAACTCCATGGCCTGGGAGTCAGCATCTCCCTCTGCAATAGTTCCTGAACTTCCTAACCCAACCTTAATCAGTAAGGATAGGCAACAACACCTCCTTCGTGATCATCCTCAACACTGGTGCCCCACAAGGCTGTCCCTTCAGCATCTTACTACATTCCTTATACACCTAAGACTGTGGCCAAAATCCCCTCTAACTTGATTTTTAAGTTTGCTGATGACACCATCCCAGCGGGTTGAATCTCAAACATTGACGAGACAGGAGTACAGGAAAGAGATAGAGAATCTAGTGAATTAGTGCGACAACAATATTCTCCTCCTCAATATCAACAAAACAAAAGAGATAATAATTAACTTCAGGAAGCATAGTGGAGAACATGCCCCTGTCTACATCAATGAGGATGAAGTAGAAATGGCCGAGAGCTTCAAGTTTTTAGGTATTCAATTCACCAACAACCTGTCCAGGTCCCTCCATATTGATGCTATAGTTAAGAAAGCCCATCAACACTTCTCCTTTCTCAGGGGACCAAGGAAATTTGGCATGTCCACTACGACACTCACCAACTTTTACAGATGCACCATAGAAAGCATTCTTTGTGTTTGTATCACAGCTTGCCTTGACTCCTGCTCTGCCTAAGACCGCAAAAAACTACAAGTGTCGTGAATGAAGCCCAATCTCTCACTCATGGAATTCCTACAGTGCAGAAGGAAGCCATTTGGCCCATCGACTCAAATCGCCTCCCACCCATTGACACTGTCTATACTTACCGCTGCCTCGGTAAAGCAGCCAATATAATTAAGGACCCCACACATCCCGAACATTCTCTTCCACCTTTTTTCCATTAGAAAAAAGATACAAAAGTCTGAAACATGCACCAGCTGATTCAAGAACAGCTTCTTCACTGCTGTCATCAGACTTTTGAATGGACTTCCCTCGCATTAAGTTCATCTTTCTCTACACTCTAGCTGTGACTGTTATACCACATTCTGCACTCTCTCATTTCCTTCCCTACGTACGGTACACTTTGTTGGTATATCGCATAAAAAACAATACTTTTCATTCTATACTAATACGTGACTATAATAAACCAAATCAAATCAGTTTGAGTACCACCAGAATCATTCAGCTCCAAAATAGCCTTGTTTCAAACATAGTCAAGAAGCTGAATTCCAGAGGTGAAATGAGGAGTGACTTTCCTTGACATCAAGGCAGTATTTGACCATAGTCCATCAATAAGGTTTTCATATTTAACTTTGCCTGTACAATACAACATTTAGAAAATAACATTTCCTCCTGTCCTGTCATGCAAATTCCAATTTATGAAGAAAATGAAGCTAGACAAGTAGGCTAGAACTAGGGACCAAGAAATGTGGGATAGGACCAGCTTTCACAGAAGAAAGGGATGAAACATTGGAATGGATGGGAAAGTGCAGGACTGTGGTGAAACCCTTCAGCAACTAGTTACATTTTAGCTATGCAGCAAAGGACGAATTTAGTCAAATCCATAGTAAGGGTGGTGGATCTGGTTAGGTTCAAAAGGACAAGACAATTAGATTACACAAATCAGGAAGAGAAAAAAGAGACAGATTATTGGAACTGGACTCAGACAGAGCAGCCACTTTACCCAGTACATAAGAGACCACGTTTGACTTTCTCCATGGAACTAATAAACTTCATCCACAAAAATCTGATAGTTTCGGTCCTTCTAATCTCTTCAACTAGTTCAGTTGGGCTACTTTGATTCTGCAAATGTATGCAATTCTGGTTGTTGTGAAATGGTCTTTGAATGCTGATTTTGTCCGTTAATTGTGCATAATCATCTTAGCTTGAATTCCTATTGAGGTGCATCCAAATTCACCTGTCATTCATTGACAAACCATCACAGTCAGGACATCCTCCTGCCTAAACAAAAGTCAAGCAACCTATACAAATCAAAACACAACTTAATACTATACAGGGTGCAAGCATAAATATAGGTTTGTGATAAAGAAGGGTTAATCCCTCATTGGAGATCACATGTCATATTTGCTTAAGGTTAACACAATTTCAATACCACAGCATGATGCAAATCCAAGCAGTTGCTGAAATTACATCAGTCAAAGAGTGAAAGAGTTGTTATGCTTGAAAAGACAGATATTTGATCGGTGTTTTCAAATGAACCCTGCTGAATTCTGCATGTCTCAATCCATGAATGTGTAAAGACTTCAGCTGTTCAAGTGTGTGACAAATTTTATTCTTTTTTTGAAAGAAAGGTCGGAGGGTATGAGAGAGAAGAATCTTGCGTACTGGCCGTTTTAGCTTGCTGTGACATGTTGCAACAGGATGCTGCCCTCTACTGCTCATGTCCGGCCAACCTGATTCAGGAAATAGCCTAATATGTTCTCCGTTTATCAAATCTCACAATTAAATTCTGAGAGAATCACATACATAATTTACCATAAATAATACTGTGAAACAACAAAATTTTTGTGTGATTTTAAACTATGGTCTTATTATGCCAACCAATGCAAACAGCATTTTAGCATTGATGTGAGACGGCTGTTACAGTTGGATAGGCTCCATTGTTGACAAGTAGGAAGGCAGTGGTACACTGTACACACATTCAAAAATTTCTGTTAGGATTCTGCAACATTTGGTGGTAGAAATTGAGTATTTGACAGTGGCATATTGGCTAACACACTAATCCTTGACGGAAAAGGATTTGGAATTTAAATTACTTTCTTTTCACAGCATGGACTCAGTTGGTTTAAAGGATTGGTGTACAGCTTTAAAACTTGTTCTGTACTTTGCTGCAAAGCTAGATTTTACTCCTTAGACAGCCAAGCACGTGTATAAGAGAATCCATACACGAGTGATTTGCTTCATTGGCCATCAAGGAAGAACAATGTTCAGATGAAAATCATTTGCGTTGCTTTTTTTTTAAACAAAACCAGCAAAATAATTTTAATTTAATAAATAACTGCAATTTGCAAATCACTTACTTGGTTACCAAAATCAACAGCAATAAACTCGAAACAAAAAAAAACTCTGATTCTGTCTAAATCAGGAAGCAGTTGAGAACACCAAACTTGGATTGAATCAAAGTTCATCCACAACTATATTTCAGCTCATTTTTTTAAAATGCCTCAATGGACTTTTCCTTCCAGGTACTACTATTAGAGAAAGATCAGTCTCAGTAGAACATGAGGATTGTGACTGTGACCATTCTAGACAGCCACTTGTACCCTGAGAGATCCATTCTTCGTGGCATCACAATTCACACTGCATCTGTTGAATGGATCATTAACTTCAACATTGAACTACAGAAGTTTTCTTAGTCAGGCAAATAATGAATGGTGTTAGTGCAAAACTAGATTTGATCTTTCTATATTCATACGTGTATTCATTAGCAGAGGACAATATACCTTATTATGGCTAAATATAGAAACAAACTTGTGTTATACGACAGATATACATGTTATAGAATCAGAGAATCTCTACAGTGCCAAAGAGGCCATTAGGCCCATCAAGTCTGCACCGACTTTCTGACAGAGTATCTTACCCAAGCCCTCTCCCCCACCTTATCCTCATAACCTCACACATTACCCATGGCTAATCCATCTAACCAACACATCTTTGGACACTAAGGGGTAATTTAGCGTGGCCAATCCACCTAACCTGCACATCTTTGGATTGATGTAAATTTCTACAAAGTGAATAACTCATTGAGAATGTAAATATTTTAGCAAAATGGTAAAGTGCATCGATGATTTGTCCAATGTAACCAATGGAGCAAAGTCATTGTCACTGAAGAACATACCTCCTCATCCTTCAGATTAACATCCACATTCTTGGATACAAGAGCCTTTAAAATATGATCAATGTTGTTCTCTCTACAATGATCAAATATAGTCTTATCTTCTTCCCTGTAAAAGATGAAAATATTTTCATTCAGGTTTAAAGGAAGATCAAGAAAAAATCCAAAATGGATAGCAAAATGTTAACACATCTCCTTCAACAGTCTAGTCAATGAGGGCATTAAACTCTTATTTTCCCCAAAATCATAATGAAAAAGGGTCTTCATCGTACTTTCAGTCTCTGAGCATCATGAATATTCAACAAAAATTGAATTAAATGGGCTCACAACATACCTACTAGTTTGACATCAGGTCAGTCCACATTGTCAATTCAATGAACTAACGAAGGAGAGCTGTGCTATCCAGCTTGTCATTTTTAAAATGGGAAGTTAGAACTAAGGCTCACCTACCTCTTCTGGTGGACATTAAAGATCTTATGGCACAACTTGTATTTTCCTTCCAAATTAACATCCTTCCTTAATAAGTTGCCACCAAAGGAAACGATTTACACTGTGTCGTTTGTGCAACCTTGCAAGTCCAGAATCGCTGCTATACTTGTCTTATTTGTACTTCTAAAAGGACATTTGACCAAGTTCTATATAAATTATTTTTTTTAATTACTCATTTGGTCTCAAAATGGAAGCACTGATCAGTGGATTACTGGACCTTCTTCTCTATGGGTTATCAATGTTTAAGACACTGGGGGCAATCTTACCAGAATTTGTCAAAGCGTCAGGCTCACTCAGAAAACTGGTGTGTAACTCTTGAGTTGCACAGACCAGTTTTCTCTCCAGATTTTGTGCCTCTCTAAAGCAAAAAAAAATGAGTGGGCCTGGGTTATGCCATACTCTGGCAGGACAGGACTCTTAGAGCCAGCAATAGGCTCCACAGAGATTGGGGCACCATCTTCAAAGAGCGTCCCAATCAGAAATAAAAATAAGCTTCCCCACCCTTGATATTTCTCCAACACTACCCCCCATCCCACCCCATCCCCAATTATCACTGGCACCTCAACCCCTCACTGACTGACCTCCATCCTCTACCCCTCACAACACCACATGTAAATGCACTCCCCCCCCCTCACATTCTTCATGGGTCTCCCACTAGGACCCTTCCCTGGCACTGTCCCCACAAACTGTGCCAGAGGCAGTGCCAGGGAGCATTTCCAGTACTCTGCTGGGTCATGACCTTTCTCCCCAAGGGCTATACTTACTTCTGCAAGTCCAGAGGGATTCCCTTGACAAGTTTACCTCTGGGCAAACCTGTAGTGAACCTCAGCGACATATGAATATTTAGTAAGGACGAGGGATAAGATTAACATGCATTGCGGGATGGTCCAGTTGGATAATGTGTCCTGGAGCCTCAAGGGTATTTTGGACCATTTAATGTAGAAATTTTGGGCTGCATTTTAATGCCCCCAGCAGATATGTTTCCAGCAATGAGGTACTTATTACCCAAAAGTGAAAAATGGCAGGAAGTGCACTGTCTCAATAGCAATGGTCAGGAGTTGTCACATTTATTTTCTTTTTTTTAAACTTTTTTTCTACCTAATTTCTCCAGGAAAGCAGAAAACCAACAGGTTTAAGTTATAATTTGTTTGCCATTTCAGTGGGCATTAAATGTCAACCACATAATGTGTGACTGGAGTCATGTGTAAACCAGAGGGGAGGGCCAACAGCTTTCCTTTCCTGAAGGACAAAAGTGCCTTCGACAATCCGGCAATTTTCTTGGTCAATCTTTTTCTAGACTAGCAACAAGTTCCTAGATTTATTGGATCATATTTCAAGACTTGGCGTGGTGATGATCTGAACACTGTCAGGGTTGTTGAAGTACTGTCATATCCTTGAGGTATCTGCACCACATAGCAGGCTGTCTTCACAGTAACATTTTGATGTGCCACTTTACATTTCATTTCAGTTGCCTATAGACTAATACTGTTTTATAATGATGTCAAGTAATTTACTGATTATTGGGGATGGGTGAAGCGATGTAAAGGGAGAGAGATGGCTTCTCAAAAATTTGGAAAAGCTTACCATTAATGTGTTATAGTATGGCCTATTGAGGAAATTAAATAAATCCCACATATTGCTTTTAAGTTTCAGTCTTAATTACAACTAATCCATAGATTGGCATGAAGGATGTAATTTGACTGCACTATTAGCAGTTTGCTGCGTGTAGCTTTTTCAAGTGCCCTTTTTCCTATATGTGTTCTACCTCACTGTCACACACTTCACAGTATATCACACAATTGATTTCCTATAAAGTTCCTTTCCGAAAGGCAAATTACATTGTGCATAAATTACTTCATTTAGTGCTACAGTGCAATAACTTGTTATGTTTCAATGTTAATATATGAATGCTATATTGTCAAAACAATTTGAATGCTGATCCTACATTGTTGCAGGGTTACACAGACTTTGGAAAGCAACATATAACTAAATAGAACAAGTTCTTGCAATTGTACACGCCCAGCATTGCAACACTGGGAAAATATAGTAAAGAAAATATCCATCAATGTTGCAATGAATTATTGGCATAAACAAGAGACTCAACCTTCTACTAACATGATGCTGTTGAAACATGACACTTGAACAGAGCATGCTCAGGAGCAAGTCCAAGTGGGATTCCTGCAACAGTTATTGTTTATATTGAGATGCCCTCTGGGAGAAATTTTCACTTAATCTATAATTATCTTTACGCTTTAATCACTTCCCTACTTCAGAGGGTGCGATGTTCAAGCTGCAAGAACGCTCATTAACTCAGCGCATCTCTTCTCCCTTGTCACCGTTACTGTTTAATTGCAATGTGCGACTATTATCTATTGCAGCAACTGTGATTTTTTTTCATAATGGGGGGGGGGGGGGGGGGGGAGGGGGGGCGCTGTCTCTGAGGCATCAGTCGCAGCCGATTCACAGCTTTTTAATTATTTTGTGGCCAGACGCTTCTTGCAAGTTGAATAAATTGGTAACTGAGTTTATTCCCTCTTGCACCCAGATGTCAAGTCCTGGGAAGAGGGAGGGAGGAGCTGGGTGGCACAGCGGTGTTCGACATTCTGTATAATCTATGAATAGCCCTCGACCCCGACAATAAATCAGGATTATCTGCCAAAACAGTTCATCTGTCTGCCAGAGTGACTAATCAGCCCATCAGCAAAACTCAATGGGCATTAGTCACGAGTGATCCCAGGGCCCAGCTGTCTGCAGGTGTTAGTGGTAAAATAGCAGGGTGTTCAGATAAGTTACAAAACAAACAGTCAGCAGTCATGAAGTTTGGTGGAAAGATTAAAGAATTGGGAAGTTAAATCTTTGCCCTTTTTCACTTCCATGGCTTCATCAGGGTTCTAAGTGTACTTAATGTATAAATTTGGGGGGGGATGAGTATTGGGGTGGAGGGAGCACTCTTTTCTGTTTTTATATGATATATAGCCATGAAAAAGGAATATATTTTACTTTTATTGTTCCTTCATTGGATGTGGGCATCACTGCCAAGGGAAATTTGCTCCCCATCCCTAATTCGTTGAACTGTGTGGCTTCTCACACTTCAGAGAGATGTTAGGAATCAACCATGCTGTGCGACATATTGACAGTGATCAGCACTGCTGGCGCAGGGACCCAGGTTCAATTCCATCCTCGGGTTACTTTCTGTATGGAGTTTGCACGTATTCCCTGTGTCTGCATGGGTTTCTTCCATGTGTTCTGGTTTCCTTCCACACTCCAAAAATGTGCGAGTTAGGTTGAATGGTCATGCTAAATTGCCCCTTAGTGTCAGGAGGATTAGCAGCATAAGTATGTGTGGTTACAGGGATAGGGCCTGGGTAGGATTGTTGTCAGAGCAGACTCAATAAGGCAAATGGCTTCTTTCTGCACTGTGCACTGGGGATTCTATAATTTGAAGTCATATGCAAGTCAGACCAGGTAAAGGTGCAGATTTCCTTCCCTGAAGGAGACTGGTGAACAGGTGAGTTATTACATCAATTGATTATAGTTTCATGATCAGTATTTCTGAGATGAGCTTCATATTCCAATTTATTAATGGAATTTAAATTCCACCAGCTGCCTGGGCCTCTGATTACTAGCCCAGTGGCATTACTGCTATGTCATCACCTCTGCACATCCCCCCTCTGCCTGCAGCATAACATCTAACAGGTACGATATGCAAAGCACAATAAGCATAGCTCCCATCTAATGGGTTAATGAACAAGAAAACCTTTACAAGAGATAGCTAAAGAGTAAGTAATCTAAATCACTCACACCATTGGAGTCATTATTGGATAGTGATAAAAATGTCAGTTTCCACACTACAAAAAGCATCCTTTTTTTTAAGCTCATCTAGAAGAATTTCTGTAGCATCAGAGTCCTTCCTCGTGTCTAATACTTTGATCTTCACACCACAGCCAATTAAACATCGGTTTGTTAGCGAAGCCCTCTTTCATTCATAAAACTGGTTCTCAGAATACAATGATTATCTACCCAACATTTCTTGGTGCATTGTTGGCAGTATAGGATGCTTGGAATTGGAACACATTCCAAATGAAAAATCTAACCATACAAAGAAAAAATTTGGTAAAGTGCTCTATCAAAAGATAGATATCTCAAAAGATGTGCAGTTAGGTTGATTGGCCATAGTAAATTGCCCCATAGTGTCAGGGGGATGATCAGGCTAAATACGTGGGGTTATGGGGTAGGGCAGAATTGTGGTCAGTGCAGACTCGATAAGCCAAATGGCCTCCTTCGGCACTGTAGGGAATTTATGATTAGTATACAGTTAAGATTGTATCATCCAATGAGTTTTTTGAAGAATGAAAAGGCCTAGAGGGTGAATGACAAGGAATCAGATGGCTTTAGGAATCACTATCTACCCATCTGCACCCCATCCATCCCACCCACCTACCTACCCCCAACCACCACCCCCTTTCTATTTACAACATAAATGGCCATCACTTACTCACAGAACTTAAGGATTAATTGTTTTTCATTCTATGTGAATGTTCTCTCTGCAATGTTAATACTGCACCGGTGGGAATGCACTATTCTACCTTCAGGTGTCAGGGTCAAGCCTTCAGATCAGGAGTAAAAAATCATGAAAATTATGATCTAGATAACCTCTGCCCCATCCAACTATCCCTTACCTACATCAGATGGTTTTACTACTGAGTGAAAATGCCAATTTGTGCTAATTTTGGACAATTTTGTAATGTGCACATTCCCTCAGAATTAGAATGTCCAAGAACATTTTGCATTACTTTTATCCCATTAGTCTGAGTTGGACTGTAGGTTAGGTTCCAGTAGGCAATTGATAAGTGTGCTAAACCATCTCTCTATCTAATTCCCCAAATAGTACCGTTTGAGCCTATGGTGACGCTCTATTTTTTACTCCTGCCTCCCAGATGGAGCAGCAAAGATTGAATCTTGCTATGTGGGGAATCACAAGTGCAAACATGTGCTCTGTCACCATGGCACAGTGCACTGGGAGCTCCAAAGCACTGTGCGATCAAATATTCACCAATTACTTCAGCTTCATTAAACAACATAAACAACATTTTTTAAACAACCTGTATTATTTTTCTCCGTAATTTTGAATGTAAAAACCCCTTCTGAAACAACTGAAGTTATTCTCTAATATTCTAGAAAATTTTAAAAATTTTTTGTAATTCAACCTAGAAACTCCCAGTTTAAGCAATCTTCCACCTTGGAATGCAATGATAATTGCATAAAGCACAATTCTTCTTTTAAATAATGTTTGTATTCCTACTGCAAAGCTTTGGCCATAGATCATGCAATCCAGATTTAATTCGCCAGTAAAAGCACCCGTTTTGTTGTGGATTTATTGAGACGATCTGGGATGGAGAAAGCTTCAGCCAAATAAAGGTTAATTTGATGCAAAAAATAAAACTGAAAGGCTGCTTTCCTCCTTCTAATAAATAGCACACTAAGAAAAGCTGAAGCTGACTTCCACAATTCAGCAACTAAAAAACAAAACTGCACTGCAAAGGAAAGAAAGACAGTAACATCTGATTATTTTCATGTTTAAATCCATAGAATAACTTAGAAAACCAGCTTTGAAGTTAGGCCTTTTGATGGGAGAATCCAAGGAGATACAACTCAATAAAGTAGGAAACTGACCAGGCTTCATTTGGACTTGAATAAATCTTGAATGAAAAGCATTTGCAGGGTTTTTGGGAAATAGCATTGTAGTGGGAATAACTGGACAGTTCTTTTAAAGATCCAGCATTGACATGGTGGATTGAGCGATTTCCTTCTGTGCTGTATATTTTTATGATCATACAATTCTAACTTCAGCTATTATCCGATTCAACATGCCATCACTGTCACTGCAAAGGAAAATCTTAATTCACACAGAAGCAAAATTGGCAGCAGAACATCAAAAAGAGACACACACTCATGAGAGCTTGAAATTTAATTTGCAGCAAATATACACCACCACATCCTTCCATCCTCATCCCCGTTGTCCACGCATAGTTCATTGCAATGCAGGCTTATCTGAACTTTTGCCTTTCAAACCAAAAGTAATCTGACCTAGAAGGGTTATGCGAAGTAGCCAGAAAACTAATGGTTCCAATTCTCAAAAATATAAATCTAGCCCCAGATATAGTATGTTCATTTGTGAACCAAAATCTCTTATACTACAACACAAGATCATCCCAACTCGCAGCAAATTCTTCATGCACAAAACTGGCTCACGATTATTGCAGCCCTGGTGGAAGATTAACCACTTTGGCATCATGCAGATTTAACCATTCTAAGCAAACAACAGTTACTTTTAAGCATCTTTAGGGGAAACAAGAGCGAGTCAATACCAAAACAAACCTTAGTTGTGATGAAGCATTACAGCACAGCATTAATTTGCCATTTTTTCTTTTAGATGCTTACAAAGATGTTACTCATTTCAAATAATTTCCGATTCTTAAAACCCTAAAATAATTAAGGACAGACATTACTGTTGACAATGACAGAATGAACACAATGAGCTCATGTCTGTATTAAAATAAAGCCTTTAACATCTCTTAAAATGCCTACAAGCCATACACCAAATGAATCGAGCATTTAGATGCTATTACTGACAAGACAATCTTAACCTAGTCTTAACATTTTTAATTGTGTCAAAAATGTTTAGACTCCTGTGGGCTCTTGAGACAAACGAAGGCTCACCTTCAGCAACATCCTCATCAAATCCCATCACCTTTCCCCCTCATCTCTTACACCAAATGCAAAGAGCTCAGGGATGCACGTTTTCAAGGATGAGATCACCTGAACAGGCATCTTTTTCTTCCTGCCCTTCCATTTCCAACTTCTCCCACACTGTCCCATTAATTTTAACTCAGATTCCTTCCAAAACTACCTTCACTGTCTGATTCACTTTAACTTAACACTGTCCTAAACACTAAAGTTTATCTCCAATTTGTTCCTTGCCCTCTTCTGAGGAATCCACCAATTGCTCATTAATTTACTCGCCATCAATTCTTGATCCCTTCTGGACTCTACATTATCTGACATTATTAATGGTTTTGAAAGCAATAACCTCACCTTCAAAACTGCATTTACTGACTTGCTTAAAATATAGATACACAACGCAGTGGCATTCTTCATTCCTCTGAAATTATTTAACATTCTTTAACATATGACATCCCAGCTCTATACTGACCTACCTCAGAACTCCTACTTCAAAATCCTCCAGTTAAGCTTTCATCTTTCTCACTGGACCAAGATTGCTCATGTAAAAGTCACAAATTTAATGCTGCAACTGTAAATACAATACATTGTCTTACATCACAACTCTTAATTTCTCTGCAAGAGTTGAGATGGATCATGCTATTGTCATCAATTTTTAACCTTTGTCTAGCTCTTGCATGATTTCACTTCATTCTGCCCAGATGGATCCACACATCTCCAACAATGGCTTCAGAACCTGTCTCCAGATTTCCTTCAGGATAAAATCTTACTCCACTCCTCTTTCCCATCCACACACAATGCCTTGGTAACAGACACAGAACAGATTTCCATATATATGGTAATGATACTCAGCTACAGGTCTCACTAACCTCTCTCGGCTCCATTTACGGCCCTACACTGTCAGGCTGCTATTTGATTTCAGGTCATGCACAAATCAAACCTTACTCTAAAGTGAGCATCATGGGCAACATCAAGTGGGCAACACAACGGCATATTGGTTAGCATTGCTGCCTCCAGCGCCAGGGATCCAGATTCAATTCTGTTTGGGTGACTGCCTGTGTGGAGTTTGCACATTCCCCCGGTGTCTAGGTGGTTTTCCACAAGGTGCTCTGGTTTCCTCTCAAAATCCAAAGATGTGCAGGTTAGGTGGATTGGCCGTGATAAATTGCTCATCCGTGGCCAAGATGTGTAAGTGGAGTAAATATGTAGGGTTATGGAGAGGGCCTGGGTGAGATGTTTTGTCAGAGAGTCACTGCAGACCCAATGGGCCAAAGGGCCTCCTTCAGCACAGTAGGAATTCTGTGATTCTCTAATTTGCTGAATGTTAAACTCTTACTATTGTCAGACACCCTTTGGTGTCCTTCCTTGAGCGTAAATTCTCATTCTTTGTATTTTTATTCCCTAAAAGCATTTCGTCAGACTTCACGGAATTAAATTGCATCTATCAACTGTCTCTTCTTTCTGCTTACCGATCTATACTGTCTTGAGCTCTTTCAAAGATCTCCACCCTGTATGCCAAATCTTTAACTTTGCGTAATCAACAAATTTCAATATCAAGTTTGCTACACTCAAGTTAAAATAATCGATTTCACTAAATAGATAAGTGGTTCCAGCATTGACCAAGTTAGACTTCCAACCCTTCTTTAATCTAAGCAGCACCCATTAAGCTTTTGCTTCCTGTCCATCAACTAACATGCTGCTACGTTTCCTTAGGGACCATACTCTTGAATTATTATAGCAAACCTTCTATGAGAGATTCCTTACATAACTTGTTTTTGGAAATTTATTTAAGTTGCATCTGCTGCACTGTTTATCCAATTAGCCATCTGAAGAAACAATTAAAGTTTTTAAAAATGCACAATTAACAAATTTATTCCAACTGACGTTGCTCATCCCCATGCATTTTTAGATAATCACTTATATAATCTTGAATTATGGATTCCAAGTTTCTGTCTTTAACAGACATTAGACTGACTAATCCATAGTTGTCCAGAATATCTTACTCTTCCTTCATGAACATGCTCTTCCCGTGTCTGCATGGATTTCCTCCAGGTGCTCGATTTTCCTCCTACAGTCCAAAGCTGTTCAGGCTAGGTGGATTGGCCATACTAAATTGTCCCTTAGTGTCTCAAGTACCTTTACCTTAATTAAAAAGGCAGGTATAATGCCAGGGACCTGTGTTCAATTCCGAGCTTGGATGAATATGCAAACTCCACACAGACATTCTCCCAGTGCGTGCGTGGGTTTCCGCCAGGTGCTCCAGTTTCCTCCCACACTCCAAAGATGTGTGGGTTAAGTGGACCAGCTATGCTAAATTGTCCCTTAATGTCAGGGGGACCAACAGGATAAATAAGTGGGATTACATGGATAGGATTTGGATGGGATTGTTGTTGATGCAGGTTTGACGGGCCAAATGGCCTTCTTCTGCACTGTAGGGATTCTATGATTCCATGAAAGATGTGTAGGCTATGGGCATTAGCGGGATAAATATGTGAAACAGGGATAGTGTCTGGGTGGGCTGCTCTGTTGCAGAGTCAATGCAGACACGATGCACTGAATGGCCTCCTTCTGCATCGTAGGGATTCTATGAACAATGGCTATCCTCCAGGCCAACACCGCGACTTCTATATTGGTGGAAGTTTAAGGTAGGTTAATGGTTATCAAATTTGATCAGCACTGGAGGCCAAAAGTATCTGGTTTAAACAGAAAGAAATAAACTGAAACTACAAAAAACAGCCACCTAACAGGTTGGAATTTGACCACACTTTATTCTGATTGTTCCTTCATCATGTGACATTCTCATCTAAGTATTCTATGAAGGCCCCACCGTCACTTAATTTCCTAAGAGGAGGTTCCCCTTAATGAGCGCGCCTCTATGATGATTCCGGAGTCTTGTTAGTCATCCAGTTGGCACCTTGCAGTTATTTCAGCCTCTAATTCTCTGATGTAGTCGAAGGTTCTACTGCAAAAGCAGATACGCCATTTCACTCCAGCCCTGGGGAAAACTCTGGCAAGTAAACTAGCAATAAACATATCTCTTTCTTCACACACTTTGAATAGTTTAAGCCAGTGTTACAAACCTCTTCAGCTTTAGTACAATAACCTTGATATATCAGACGTGGTTCTTTTCCAATCCACTAGCCAAGTGGGATCCCAGCTCTTCTTTAGCCAGCTGCTTGATTCTAGACAGAACCTCTTCAACAGCAAGGACTGCATACTCATGTTTAACGACTGACTTTCATGCCAATAACCTAACACGCTAATTTCTCCATTTAGAGTCCTGTGCTCTCCTGCCAGTGTTAGTGCTGGACCTGACAACTGATGGGAAATCTTCGGGCTTTACGTGCATATTTTGTGTCAGTCCTTCATTCTCTTTATATTTTCAGTATACATTTTTGAATACAAAGAGAAATATACTGGATAGCTAATTAAGAAATGCAGTGTACAAGGAAGGTTGGTTGATGAAGTGTGTGAGGGAAATGTGGGTTCGTTGTCTATTAGGAAACCTGGCTTTCAAATGTCATATTAGACTGCAATTATACTTTCTCTACACTGCATGCCTTGCTGTAGTTTTCACTGAAAAACAGTAACAGGTTATACAGCCACAAAATTCAATAAAGCCAATTAATAGCAGATATTGAACACTTAAAACTAGCACTTTGTTTTTTTTCTGTTATCTCAGCAAATTATTTCTATAACAAATCTCAAAAATCTATCCAACAACAGATAATGATCTGACCAGCAACAGTAGTAGCCAGCAATCTATGGTGATGATGAATCATAGAATGCCTACAGTGCAGGAGGCCATTCGGCCCATCAAGCCCGCACCAACAACAATCCCACCCAGGCCCTGTCCTTGCAATTGCCGTATTTATTCTTCTTGTCCCCCTGACACTAAAGGGCAATTTAGCATGGCCAATTCACGTAACCCACACATCTTTAGACTATGGGAAGAAACCAGAATGGGAATCAAGTAGATAGGGTTGTTAGGAAGGCATACGGTGTCTTGGCGTTTATTGGTAGGGGGATTGAATTTAGGAGCCGCAGCGTCATGTTGCAACTGTACAAAACTCTGGTGCGGCCGCACTTGGAGTACTGTGTGCAGTTCTGGTCCCCACATTATAGGAAGGACGTGGAGGCTTTGGAGAGGGTGCAGAGGAGGTTTACCAGGATGTTGCCTGGTATGGAGGGGAGGTCCTATGAGGAGAGACTGAGGGATTTGAGGTTGTTTTTGTTAGAAAGAAGGCGGCTAAGAGGGGACCTTATTGAAACATATAAGATGATTAGAGGTTTAGATAGGGTGGACAGTGATAGCCTTTTTCCTCGGATGGAGAAAGCTAGCACGAGGGGACATAGCTTTAAATTAAGGGGTGGTAGTTATAGGACGGATGTCAGGGGTAGGTTCTTTACCCAGAGGGTGGTGAGGGATTGGAATGCCCTGCCTGCTGCAGTTGTAAATGCGCCTAGTTTGGGGGCGTTTAAGAGATCCGTGGATAGGTTTATGGATGGAAAGGGATTGGTTTAGGTTAGAGGGTCATTGGTTTTTAACTGGTCGGTGCAACATCGTGGGCCGAAGGGCCTGTTCTGCGCTGTAGTGCTCTATGTTCTATGTTCTACCCAGAGGAAACCCACGCAGACATGGGGAGAATGTGCAAACTCCACATAGACAATGAGCCAAGGCCGGAATTGAACCTGGGTCCCTGGTGCTGTGTGGCTGCGGTGCTAACCATTGTGCACTGTGTGTGGTGTAACCTTTCTGGTAATGAGATTAGCAGATATCATCAGGAAACGGCTTACCTAGATGACAGAGAGTAGTGAAGGTATACAATCTGCTCATTTCAAGAGTCACAGAATAAGAGAGATGCAGACAGCCCGTATACAAAGACGGGGGAATCATAGAGGAACAAGGGTATAATTGTCAGCAGCTGTAGAAGCAGGCAGGATAGTTTAACATCTAACAGCCAAGAAGGCATTGTAACATCCAAGAGCTGGAGAGGCCAGTTTTATAGCTGAGTCTGAGAGACCATTTTAACATGCAAGAAGTCTTGGAGCCAAGATAGTGCAGGAACCTTTACAAAGACAATTTAAATATCTTAGCTGGATCAGGAAAAGTCATTTCCCAGACTTGGTCATCCTTAATTTGATTTGATTTATTATTGTCAATGTACTAGTATACAATGAAAAGTATTGTTTCTTGCACACTACACAGACAAGGCATACCGTACATAGATAAAGAGTGCAGAATGTAGAATTACAGTCATAGCTAGGGTGTAGGGAAGATCAACTTAATGCAAGGTACGTCCATTCAAAAGTGGTAACAGGGAAGAAGGAAAGGAGCAGGGAAGAAGGTTGGTGCGCGGTCTCAGACTTTCGTATCTTTTTCCGATGGAAGGAGGTGGAAGATAATATGTCTGGGGTGAGTGGCGTCCTTGATTATAGAAATGTAGAGAATGTAGGTGGTTAGGAGGCTGGTTTGAGTGATAGACAGGGCTTCATTCACGACCTTTTGAGGTTTCTTGCAGTCTTGGACAGAGCAGGAGCCATACCAAACTGAGGTACAACCAGAAAGAATGCTTTCTCTGGTGCATCTGTAGAAGTTGGTGAGAGTTATTGCGGACATGCCAAATTTCCTTAGTCGCCTGTGAAAATAGAGGCGTTGGTGGGCTTTCTTTATCTCTAGCATCTGCATGGAGGGATTAGGACAGATTGTTGACTCTCTGAACACTTAAAAACACGAAGCTCGCGACCATTTCTACTTCGTTTCCAATGATGAGAGGCATGCCCTCCGCGACGCTTCCTGAAGTCGACTATCTCCTTCGTGACATTGAGGGAGAGATGATTGTTGTCACACCAGTTCATCAATTTATCTCTTTCCTGTACTGTGTCTCATCATTGTTTGAGATCTGCACCACAATGACGGTGTCATCAACAAACTTGAAAATCAAGTTAAAGGGGAATATGCCTTGTATTGTGTGGTAACTATAAGTTGGATTTGAATTATAGATTTATTTAATTTGGAAGCAGAAAGTGCTGTAAAATTTCAGCAAGTCTGAGAGCATCTGTGGCAAGACAATAGAGCAAACATCTCAAGTCTAGAAGACCTTTCATCAGAGCTGCTCTGATGAAGTATCATCTGAATTTGAAAAGTTTGCTCTACCCTTTCCCCACAGGTGCTGTCAGACCTAAGATTTTCCAGCATTTTCTGTTTTGTTTCAGATTCCAGCATCCGCAGTATTTTACTTTTATCTTTGTCTTTAACTCACTGCCACTTCTCTTCCAGGAAAGCTTTTCCTGAAGAAGTACTGCTCTTCTCTCCGATAGGGCTCTGACGAAGGGTCATCTCAACTCAAAACATTGGCTTTATTCTCTCCCCACAGATGCTGTCAAACCTACATTTTCTGTTTTTGTTTCAGATTCCAGCATCCGCAGTACTTTGCTTTTATTGAATTTGGAATGTGAAAGTTTTAAGGAGTTCACGGATCGTAAATAGGTAGGTTATATGCTTTGGAAAAAGAGACAATTTATATAAAATGTGTGTGTTCAGTAGTTCATTTATTTAATTGACTTAAAATGTTACAGCCCTAGTTGAAAGTACTTGTCTTTTCTTTAGTTTAATAATTAGTAATTAGGTCTTTAGTAATTATTACACAATGATTGGGTTGTTTATTCTTACCGGTGTTGCGGGTGTTTCAAGACACCATTGCAGATGCTTGGTTTGTGACAGAATAATTGATGCAGTTTCTTCAGTGCTTATAAGTATTGCATTTTTACAACGAGTTACAACAGTGATGGGCTTGCAGCAGAATAATGAACGAAATAGGGCGATTCAGAAACAACAGAATCATAATCACAGCATACACCAGCAAGAGATGAATTTGTCAGTATGTGCAAAGGTTTCAGCTCAGCAGAGGCTAAAAATGACAAATTATGGTGCTCCAAATGGCACTTCTGTCACGCACTACAGTTTGTGTCAACAGCAATTGAATCTTTCTCAGGTGCCTGGGAGAGCCCTGGACAATCTATCACGTCCTATATATAACTGATGCACTGATCGAGAGCACTGGCAAGTAACCACTTCCTAAAATAAATGCGAGGAGCAGTCAATGTTTATGTTCGACATTTCCTGATGTTTGGCTGTGCCAAATACTCATACAAATTACATCATCCAATGCAATAGTGAACATCAACGGGAGTGAATCTTGTAACTCAATACACATGAATTCAGTTAACGATGGTCAGGTCGTTCTCTTCCAGACAATGAAACATTCTAACATCAACAGACCAACTGTTGGTTCTAGTCTACTGTGCTTGGTTTGCTCAAAAAAAAAGTTATGTATCAAAATGAGGCCAATCTAAATCTCCAGTTATGTATCACAGTAAGTAGAATAGGGAACCTTGAAAAGCAGTGATTGAAGGATGAGAAAATATGATAGGTGGAAATTTCAGTGATTTGATTTCATTGCAAATATAATAATACTAATGAAAGTGAGTGTCAGTAATTAAATGCTTAAAACATTTATATAATTAAGTTTTGTTTTTATTCAAATTATTAAGTGATCAGATTATGAATGATAACAGTGTTGTGAATATTAATTATTTACCAGTAATTACTATGATTCACTTTTAATTATTACAGTTCATTACAGTCTTTTGTGGACTTGACTTGAACCCAAATAAAGCACATATGCTGTACCCATGTGAAAAAAACTCCTGACTTTTGGCCTAAAAACACGTCTCAAATATTTGATCTTTGCACAAGCACGTATAATTTGAGTTCATGACTAATTACTAAATTTGACTTGCCTGATGACTTGTTGTTTCTAAAAATATTATCTGAAAATTTATTGTCTTATCCCAATATCTATCCAGACATAACCAAAGAACCACCAGCAATTGTTTTTCTTCTCATTCCTGCATCTCCACCTCTGGTATCCCTCAAGGTTCTATCCATGCTTGCCTTCTCGTTCACACCTACATGCTTGGTCCGTGGTGACATCTTCCAAAACATATTGGGCAGGATTTTATAGCCTCCCTTGTCCCAAAACTGTGAAATCCCGCCTGAAGTCAATGGACCTTCCCATTGCCTGCTCCAATTCCCATGGCGGGCAGGACATTAAAATTACAGCCATCAATGTTTCATATTTATGCTGACAACACCCAGCATTACCACATCTCCACCTTTCCCATACCCTATCTCTGATTTGCTTGTCCAATATCTAACAGTGGATAAACAGAAATTACCTCCAATTAAATATTGGGAAGATTAAGACCATTGTCTTCAGTCTCTACCAAAAACTCCATTCCCTAGCCATTGACTCCATTCTTCTTTCAGGCAAATGTTGTAGGCTAAACCAGATTGGTCACAATCTTGGTGTTAGATTTGACCCATAGTTGAATTGCTAATTGCATGTTTACTCCATCAACAAAACCAGATAAAATACATCAATATATCACCTCACTCCCCTGCCCACCTCAGCTCATCTACTTCTGAAACCATCATCATGCCTTTACTGCCTCGAGAATTGATTATCCCAACACTTCCTTGGCCAGCCTTTCTACTTTTTACTCTCCATAAATTTGATTTCATCCTGAATTCTGCCGCCTGTATCTTAATTCACTCAAGTCCTGTTCTCCCATTAGCTTTGTGCTAATTGATCTATGTTGACTTCCATCAGACAGCACCTTAATTTTTTTTAAAAAGTCACTGTTTTCAAATGCTTCTATGGCCTCACCCCCCTCACTATCTCTGCAATCTTCCATAGCCCTACAAGCCTTTACGATTAGTGCACTCTTCCAATTTTGGTCTCTTGCACATCCAATTTTAATCGCTCCACTATTGGTGGCCATGGCTTCAGCTGTCAAGGCCCAACATTCTTGAATTCCTTCCTTAAACCTGTCTACCTCACTACCTCCCCTTTCTTCCATTAATAAGTTCCTTGGAAAAAAAGTCTCTTCACCAAGTATTTGGTCACCTGTCCTAATGTCTCCTCTGTGATTCATATTTTGTTTGAAACAATTTGGAAAGTTTAAAAGTACTATAAAAATGCAAACTGCCGTTGTCACACAGCATTTGAAATGCTTGGCTTTTCCCAGTCCTTGTGAAAATTTAAGTATTCTGTTCTCGCAGTTTTGTTCCTGCTACAATTTTCTCTAATCTCTGTATTTATACAAATTCCTACTCCCCATAACAACTGCATCACCACTGACTGAAGGTTGGCAGTCAACTCCTGCCAGAATCTTGCGTCATTTGATATTCCTTAACTCTGCTCATGGCGTTTCCACTGTCTGATCACCCTCACTGAACTATTTCAATTCTCCTGTTGTAATTGCATATTTCAATCAAGATTGGTACTCTTTCCTTTCCCATTTCCCTTTCATTTTCATTTTTGAAGCTGCTACAGCTTAAATACTTAACTCTCAATCATGCCCAGCTCGTTATCAGGTCTCCAAGATCGTGACGTTTAGCCAAATTTGTCTTTCTAATTCACTTGTGCTATTTCTTATGCTACATGCAAAAAGAGCTGCTTGGGGACTGGAGAAATGCAGCTGCTATCATTATCTTTTCTGCCCATTTTTAAGTGATCCAACTACATACCAGTAAATTTGACATTAATTATGGATAACGGTATGGAAATTCTTACTAAAGATAATGAAGCATCTGGAGATTTAAATCATCAAAGACAACCATGGGTTTACGCATGGATGGTCTTGCCAATATAACTCAATGGTTTTCTTTGAGGGTTTGATAAGGTTAACAGTGAATGTGATGCAAACAGCAAAATCTTTGACAAAATTCCTTTGGAAAGGCTGGTGCCAAAAATGAAGAAATTAGGAATCAGAAATGTTTTACAATTGTCATCAGCCTGGGTGAATGTTACCAGTGGGGTCCCATAGGAGCCTGTTTTGGACCTCTCGTACTTAATATCTTTATAAATGACCTTGAATTCAGAGTTACAAGCACAGTGTTGCAGATAATTTCAAACAGATGTCACAGAAAGAGTGATCAGCGAATTACCTTCTGGTTAAGATAGTAAAGGCAAAAAGCTTAAATTAATTAAAATAAAGACAGGTGATTAGTGAGAAAAATATGTTTTGTTCTTGAATTTACAAGTTATAATCTTGATCTATCCTATATTCTTACAATAAGGTTTTGACCACTGCAATGCAACTTCAGCCAAACATCACCCAATTGTTTTTCTTATATTAACTTGTTACATTTACCAGTTATTAAGATATATAAAGTCGGCAAGGAATTTATCAAAAATCCCTATCCAGATCATGTCAAAGATACTACCGACACAGATCCCTGAAAAAGAGGGGTGATGTTCCCTTGTTAACTTTTATAATTGGTTGGAAAATTCCTATTTCTTGACATTTCAAAATGGAGTTGATAATCAAATGTAAATATTTTGACATTGAATAATGCTGGCATTGATGCGAAATTTCATTGACCTCTCTATAAATTCTGGAAATTAGGGAGTATAATGGATAGATGCAGAGGGAGGGACTATCAGCCAGTAGCAATAGGCTAAAAACTGAATGACCTCATTGTTTTTAATCATTTAAGGCAGTTACATTTATCAAGGTATACATGCCCCAAAACAAATGAAACACAGTTAAAAAAGTCTATCTTGTTTCAAATGATGTGTGTTTTAGAATCGCACCATCGAACCAACTTGATTAGGCTTTACTTTCTACTCCTGTTATTGACTTTATCTCAAACTCAACATTAAACATGATGATGTCACAACACATAGATCACAAAAGGTCAGAACAGTAAGGAAATGAAAGATGTTCAACAGTCATTAATTCATTTAAGTTTTGGTGGAGTAAGGTAGCCCAGCACTATTTCCAAAATGGGCTCCAGCCAATCTCTCATTGCTCACATTTCCTGCCTCATGTGAGGAATAGAAATTATAGAATATCTGTTGATCTGTTAAAGATTCAATTTTTAACAATTGTGAATTTTGCATTTAGATTTACCAAATGAATGCATGATCTTGAATTTTGAGAACTGCATAAAAGCAGTGCTAAACACAATTATAGGATTATCCATTAGAGATATTACAATGTATAAACACCTCATTTAGAAATTAAATTGTTCAAATAGAGGAACTGAAATTAAACAAAAAATTCAACCCATGTGACAGTATTTATGCAGAAAGAAATTACAGAAATTATATAGTACCACGGATGCATACCTAAGTAACTATTCAGCTGTGTTCTTTACGTTCTGTGAACCACTTAGGACATGTTTCTATACTAAAGGTACTACGTAAATATACATTTTTGTTGTTGCTATGTCTGGAAATTTATACAAGTACCTACAGAGCAGTCAATTACATGCTTCTCCTAAAAAGAATATGAGAGTGTGAATGTGTGTAAAACTATTTCACCAACATACCTGATCATCTCCTCCTGATAAAGGCTGCTGACTGCAGGCCCACCAAACCGTAATTTCTGATCAGATTCTTTCACGGAATCCTGAAACACAACCAGATGAAGTTAGTACAAACTCAACACCTGCAGCTTTACAGGTAATGTTAGAAAATCTATATTTTCATCTTCTGTACTTTTGCCAGTTACACTGGACCAATATTTTTGTGAAACTCATCAGCCTGTCTATTTGAAATAGGAACAGCATATTAATTGTAAACTTACCAACTGCTTTCTTTGGAAAATTGCAAAAACCTTCAAACCATACTTAACTGAAATTCCATTAAAGATAAATAGGAATCCATGAGGAAAAAATGATGATTCTCCAATCCAATCCCCAAAGAAATATCCATTCCCTCAATGACCTTCAAATTTTGTAAGGAAATCTTAGTTTATCCTTCATTTTCAGTGACTTTTGTGCAATTGATGCTCCTATGTTTATTTACAATAACAAGGATAAAATTTTCATTAAAAATATGACAGAGACAAAGCTGGCACGTAATGTAAAGATCAACACATACAAAAATTATTAGAACTATTTCAGCTCTCTACAGTGAGAATAAAGTGATTCCCAATTAGTTGTAACCAAATTATCTTTTTCCTGCCCCATAAATCCACGTGCAGTCACACGATTTCACCCTTTCTAATGCATCAATGTCTTATAGAAGCATCAAAGACAATTCAGAAGTGTGAAGTGCAAAACCCAATACAGGCACACAAATTGCCTCTCATTCCATAATACGTGTTGCCGCTGAATCTTTCTTCACAGAGAAAAGTGCTACTTGGCTGAAAACAGATCCAGCAGTAAAACTGATGCTTGCTGAAGGAAAAACTCCAACTGCTGCAGTTTGAAATATAGTGAGGAAATGGAAGGAACATAAAAAGGCACAGAAGGGAAAAAAGCAATGGCAGAAAAAAGAGCAGCGAGAATGGCAACAAAGTAGAAAGAAGTCATGCAAGCTAGAATACAAAAGAATCAAGAGAAAAATCTGTCAGAAACAGAGGCCATGCAATGATAAATACAAAAACAATAAGGATTTTGTTGAGTCATTTGCAAAGTGACTGTAAAACCAATCTAGGTTGCCAGCTTACTTTAGAGATTGGGCAATGCTCTCGAAATTAAAATATCATAGAAACAGGTTTTCCAAAGAAAACAGAAAAGTTTATTTTAAAGGTAATTTTGTATTTAATCAAAGAGACCAAACAGGTTTAATAATTGTGGAAGATGAGGGTATGGATAATCTATAACATCAACTTGCATACATGTGGTACTTTGGCATGGACAAGCATCTCAAAAATATTTCTTGGAGACATAAACAAAAATTAATGCAAGGGGGTAATAAGAAGCTTTGGCAAAGCAGTTTTTAAGGAGAGACTTGAAAACGAATGATGTGGAAGGGTTTAGGGTGGGAATTCTGAAATATAGGGCTAATTCATTTACTTACAGAAATCATGGAATCATGACTGTGGAAGTTGGAAATGCACATTGCTTTAGATTCATGCTTACAATTTGAAATAGTTGTTCACAGACCTGTCCTATAGCCTGCAGTATGACAAACAGCTGCAAAAGCAAACTGCCAATATTATGCACTATACAAAAAATAAAAAGGCATTTTCAAAGAATATTTTCATGAAAAGGTCATTCAAATACAGTGAAGTAAACCAACCCACCTCTGAAATGAAGGCAGTTAAATTGCAGAACTCCAGTAACTGTCCAGGCTAACAGCAATTAAAAAAAACTACATAACCCCTGTAATAGATAATTACTAATCGCCTGTCAGAATCATTTTGTATGCTCATGTTTTCAATAAGAACAATAGGAATCAGTTATCCTCTACAGTTAACTTTTGTACGTCAATTGGTTATTTTCTCTCCAGGTCCTTTGCAATATCATGTGCTCTGCAGAATGGAGTGACATTTCTAAAAGGTTTACAAAGCTTCACCAGAGGTCATAGTTATACAGCCCAACAAGTCAGCAACATCAAACAATGAAAACGCTGACAGTTCTGCAATCATTTGTATGCATTTTTCTCCCTAAACACAGGCTTGAAAAACATGATGAAATAAAACTGGCAAATAAACATTTGAACTTCTGTACTCTGCATTTCTCAGATGAAGAATCTCAGCGAAGCAAGCATTCCCAGGGCTCCCCAATGAAACCATTCGAAGTGACTGATAAGAGGTCAAAATCAATTTGACATCTGTCAATTGGTTAGTGTCTTATTAAACGTTTGAAAAGAAAAGAAAATATTGTCAATGAGAGTTGCTGTTATTTCAAAACAGCAGAAAACACAAAGAATCAAGAAATAAAAGTGGATCAATATTTTGGAACGGTTTTGGTTTGTTCCATGATATTTTCAATCTTTCACTAGCCACTTGGATTTTATGAACTGTTAAGTTTTAAAATATTTTTCCCAAGTTAACAACATGTCATATGCTTTAATATTCTTAAAGTTTTAGTATTTTCTCAGCCAACATAAACAAAAGCAGGTCATTGCTGTTGGTGGGGAACAAAATGACTGCAACATGATTAGTCACAATCTTTTTTTTCATTAAAGACTGACATCAAGTCCAAAACTAGAGTCATAAATATATGTCAAATCAGTAATAAATCCAATGAAGAACACAGGAGAAACTTTGTTTATTTATTAGTGTCACAAATAGGCTTACATTAACACTGCAATGAAGTTAGTGTGAAAATCCTCCAGTCGCCACACTCCAGCAGTGCCTGTTCAGTCACACAATGGTAGAATTTAGCATGGCCAATGCACCTAACCAGCACTTCTTTTGGACACTGCGAGGAAATCAGAGTACCTGGAGGAAACTCAGGCAAAAATGGGGAGAACGTGCAGACTCCGCACAGTGACCCAAGTCCGTAATCGAACCCAGGGCCGTGAAGGGGCAGCGTTAACCACTGCGCCACGCTGCCACCCAAAGTCAGAAAGTGTGGGAATGTGAAACTTGCTGTCAAGGAATGTTTGAAGTTTTTTTTATATTCTTTCACAGGATATGGGCATCAATCGCTAAACAAGCATTTGTTGCACATCCTTTGTTGAGCTCAAAGGTAGGTGAACCTCCCTAATAAACCACTGTAGGTTACCCACAGTGCTCTTCAGAGGGCAGTTCTAGGATTTTACCCAGCGACAGTGTATTAATGATGACATAGTTTCAAATCAAGATGGTTTGTGGTTTAAAGCAGAACTCAACAGGTAGTGGTATTCCCATACATCTGCTGCACTCAGAGGTGGCAGGGTTCACAAGATGCTGTTGAATTATATAACTAAACAATGGTGCTGTCAAGGGGGCCTTGGTGAGTTGTTGTTTCCACCACCAGTGCACTGCAATGAGCTTTTAAGGTGGAGAAGACAGGGTGCCAATCCAACAGGCTGTTTTATCCTGGATGGTGTACAGCTTCTTGAGTGCTGTTGGAACTGCATTCATCCAGGCAAGTATAGAGTACCCCATCATACTTCTGACTTGCGTCTTGTAGATGATGGACAGGCTTTACCTTGTCAGAAGGTGAGTAGAATTTTAAGACTCTGGGCCTGATTTTATCATTTTCACTCTAATTGCTGGACCTGGACACAATTCAGATCCAACTTGGAAATCTGTTTTCAGGAGCCCCCAAACGCACTCAGCCTAAAAAAAAACTGCTGGTCTGAATCGCACTGAGGACGGGGCTTAGCATGCCTGAAATGATCGGAGCTCTGAACTGCACATGCGCAGTCAGAAACAAATTTGAAAAAAGCACGCCCATGTCAGATCGCTCCTGGGCTGCGAAAAGCGGAAAAAGTGGCCCTTGAGCAAAAAGCAGGAGCGATGCTCCCACAGACATCACCCCATCCCCACAATATAACCGTCCCCATTATCTACCCATCCCTCCATCCAGACTGATCACAACCCTCTGACCCACTTCCCCCCCACTCATCGCCCACAGAGTGGCAGCGGACCCACTTGTCCCCCCACAGTCCCGACCCTCCCCCCACCAGAGATCCATCTAGCTTCCCCTGCCAGAGATACGTTACCCGCCTCTCATCCTCCCTTCCAGAGGATGATCTGGCCTCACTCCCCTCACCCACTCCCCAGAGGCACATATGACCCGCTTTCTCCTCCCTCCCCCAAGCAGAGAATGATCTGGCCTGCCTCCCTCCCCGCACCCACACCCCCTCCCTGCGCCAACCAGACAACAATCTGCTTTCCCCCCACCCAACCCGACAACGATCAGGCCTCCCTTCTCCCACCAGAGAATGATTTGACCTGCGCCGTCACCGCCACTGCCACTGCCATCACCATCACCACCACCAGTGGTGAGTCAGAGAGCTGTTGGAAGCTCTGAACTCACCTCTTCAGCAGCTGGAGCGTGCGAATCACACTTTTATTCAGCACGTCCATTTTGGTGCAATTCCGGATTGGCGAATGTGGTGGTAAAGTGGAGGGGGAATGCTGATAAAGTTGAGTGGGCAGTTCATTAATTCAATTGAAATGCATTTACATCGCCTTTGCACCCGTTTCAGGCGCAAATCGGATTGTATCCATTCCTAGATCTCAGTAAAGTGGCCATCTGCATGGACAAAGGCGCAGGTCGCGTTAATGGCCTCACACCCGATTTTACCATGTTTTCACACCCGGAAACGAGTGCGACGCAATGGTAAAATCAGGCCCTCTGACTTTGCTCTTGTGGCACACTATTTACAAAATTGTTCCAATTCAGTTGCTGGTCAATGGTAAACCCTCAGATGTTGATAATGGTACATTCAGCAGTGGTAATGCCATTGAATGCCTGAGAGATGTTTTGATTCTTTCTTGCTGGAGATCATTATTGCCTGAAACTTGTCTGGTGAAAACGTTACTAGCCATCTATCAGCCTAAGCCCGAATGTTGTCTAGGCATTCTTCATATGGACATGAACCCTTTCAAGTATCTGAGAAGTTGCAATGGGAGCTGAACATTAGCAAAATTCTAGTCAATGGAAATGCACACTGAATCAAATGCTGCCTTCATGTCAAGGGCAATCACTTCACATCTGGTTTTCAGATTCTTCGTCCATGTAATGAAGTCAGAAGCTATGTGGCTCTCGCTAACTGCATTGATGCATTGAAGGAGAAGCTAGACAAATACATGAGGGAGAAGGGAATAGAAGAATATGCTGATGTGGTTCAATGGACAGGGTGAGAGGAGGTTTGTGCAGAACACGAATACCTATATTGATCAGTAGGGCTGAATGGCCTGTTTCTGTCCTATAAATTCTAAATCATTCTGTGCAATTATTGATTTCAAGTAAGTTATCAGAATCTGTTGTACAAATATCTGCAATAATTGTGAATATGCACCAAAACCCATTTTGTGAAAACCTGTTCTCCATATGGAGATGATTAGCACACAGTAACACTACTCTTCAACCTGATTCACTTTTAGGCATAGCCTCGATAAAGGCCAAATACAATCGTAGAAAAAAAAATGACAGGTCACAGAGATAGCAGCAATTATATGAACTCATATCCTTCAAGAGTTTTGAATCACAGTTCCCTTTCTTGTAAAAAAAACTGCATAGGAAATAATGGCGAATTTCAATTATAATATAGACTGGGGCTAGTAACATGTCCTGAAACGTATACATGACAAATTTCCTTACAGCCTGGATCTAGTCCTGGGGAATGAAGTGGAGAAAGTAAAGCACACTTTAGCGGGAGAATTGTTCAAAATATGAAGTTGATAAGATCGTTATGTTTTGGGATTGTGCCTTCAATTTAGGGTAAAATGGAGGAATGGAGTCATTGTACAATCTGTTCTGAATTCTGCTGACAGTAAATCTGGGGGGGCTTGACTTAAACTGTAAAAGGGGGCCTGGGGCACTTCACTAGAAAGAAGGTGGGAGATGTTCGCAACTGTGGTTAACAGCAGAAGAATCTATACTGACAGTGGATCAACTGTGAGTCACTGATGGCCCAGGATGGTATTAAGAATGTCAGAGAGGGGGAATAAAAGCTATTATGTAACGGTAGAGGGTACACCTTTGAGCAAAAGCAAAATATGGCAGAAATCCAAAATAAGAACAAAAAAACTGCTAAAAATATTCAACAGATCAGGAAGGAGGATTCTTAGAAATCTTTCTCAGCGTAGGCAGTAAAGCAACTGAAGATAATAGCATTAAATAGTGTCCTTTAGAACTAGCATTGTACTGGCCCCCTAATAGCACTTTTTACACAGATAAAAATTACATTGTACATTAATTATACTGTGTCTTGATCAGCAATTCCACATAATGGCCTTGAACGAGAACATTATTTGATAGATTACAATTCATGCCTTTTGAAGTTTATATGGAGTCAACAGTAATTCGCATTTTTCAAAATTGCCTATTCAGTTCGATCCAGATCTATGCACTGCACACTTACCCAAAACCCTCTCAATATTCCATTAAACTCAATACTTCTGATGACTTAAATGAGAAAACTTTGAAATACCAAGTGGCAGGTCTAGACATTCTATCATAGGATTCCAAAGGGTCAATTCGATTTTAGTCAAATCAAAGGTGATTACATCATGCCTTTGGAAGCAATTTGTCAATAAAATCAAGACTGAAATCCCCTCTTTGCTGCAATTCTACATGACAGTCTGTCACAACACTGCCCCTGTGCACTTGTCACTGACAGACGGTTACAATTGTTATGCAAATGCACAGCTTACTTTCACAGATATGATCCTGTAATTTTTATGCAACTATAGAATTATTGGTGTTCGTTGTATGCTGTAGGATATGGTGTTCACACAAGTTGGCAGATACCAAATGCACTGATCTATGACAAGCTTTCCTATTATGATTAAGCCTTCAATATTTGTGGTATTACATAAAAAAGTAGGGATGCAACAGGGGATAGCAAAATTGTTAACTAGCTGCAGAGGGAGGTTTATTGATCCAAGATTACTTTGCCAAGATTTAAACATGACCAACAAGTGATTGGCTGGCAGTTCTAACTGAATGGGCATCTCATCTTAATACTGGAAGGGGGATGGTGGGACCCCTCCGGAAGATTTTGTCCGCTGAGTGTTATTACTATTAGGCCCTTTTTAAGTTATACTTGGTTCCAAACAATATAATTTCCCAAACTTACTAGTAACATGCCAAATGTGAGTGTGTTTTGATAGGAAGCATACAGTACAATATGAAAAAAAAACGCAATATGCTCTCAGTTTTACAGATTTTTCCCTGCACTCCATCACATGGTCTATAAAGCAGGAACTCCATTTTGAACTACTCATGTACATGCAGTTTTCTCCTTCGATGCACAGAATCAGAAGCAGAGTTTAAACTTAGTGGCCCAGATATTAGGGGCAGCAGAAATTATCAGAATCAAAAGCACTCTATTAGTTTTAAATCACTTAGAGTTGTCCAAGGCCATAAAAGAAGCCTATGTCAAACAAGATTTTATATTTTTAAAATAAACTTGACAACAGAAATCTTCTGATAGCCATTTGTACACATAAACTCAAACTCTGTGCACTTGCTCTCATAGGCCCTTTTTAAGTTAAGCTTGGTTCCAAACAATATGAAAGAATCACATGATGTGCAGCTGAACAACACAGAGTATGACTGGCTCAAATTCTATCATGATGTAGAGATGCCGGCGTTGGACTGGGATAAACACAGTAAGAAGTCTCACAACACCAGGTTTAAGTCCAACCAGTTTATTTGATAGTAATCCCACAAGCTTTCACAAACGGTGTTCCTTCGTCAGGCGTGTGGAAGATTCTAATCAGAGAAAAGCATATAAAGATGCACACAGTTTACAGAATACTGATTGGAATGCAAGTCTTTGCAGCTAACCTGCTATTCAAGTCTTAAAGATGCAGACAATGTGAGTGGAGATAGCATTAGCATAGGTTAAAGGGATGTGTATTGTCTCCAGACAGGACAGTAAGTGAGATTTTACAAGCCCAGGCAATTCATGGGGGTTACAGATAGTGCGACATGAACCCCAGATCCCGGTTGAGGCCGTCCTCATGTGTGCAGAACTTGGCTATCAGTCTCTGCTCAGCGACTCTGCGCTGTCTTGTGTCGTGAAGGCTGCCTTGGAGAACGCCTACCCGAAGATCAGAGACCAAATGCCCATGACTGCTGAAGTGTTCACCAACAGGGAGGGAACAGTCTTGCCTGGTGATTGTCGAGCGATGTTCATTCATCTGTTGTCGTAGCGTCTGCATGGTGTCCCCAACGTACCATGCTTCAGGACATCCTTTCCTGCGATCATCGACATAGATGACATCATCTCACATGAGAACACCACCCACCAGGTACACGGCACATACGCTTGCAACTCGGCCAACGTTGTCTACCTAATACACTGCAGTGTTGTTGGAGCTGAACTCATCCAGGCAAGTAGAAAAGTATTTGATCACACTTCTGATTTGTGCTTTGTACATGGTAGACAGGCTTGAGGAGTCAGGAAGAGAGTTAATCTCTGCAGAATTCCCAACCTCTGACATACTTTTACAGTCTTAGTATTTAGCTGGGTAAGTGGATTGGCAGAGAGAAGGATGGTTGGGTTGCATCATATCAGCAGGATAGGCAGGTCAGACTGTTGGGGGAATAGTTGGGATGTTTGGTCAGGGGGTAATCGGGTGGTCACAAAAGTGATGCGGTGGGGGCAGAGGGACAGTTATACAGTTACCCAGATGTTAGAGACTAGGTTTTAATCTGACTTACATTTACTGGGTAACTACCACAAAACTGTCCAAAGACAATAGTGGAGAGTCCAGGAAAGCAAGCAAATTTCCTAATGGAAGTTGAAACTTCCCAGTGATTCCCACGTGGGTCAGTGTGTCAGGTATATCCACAGGGTCCTGACTTCCTGGAGACTGAAAGATTTGGCCTTTAAGGCTCACATAAACAAGGTATGGCACAACAAATAAATTAATATAAAAGGGGAAAGCCAATAAATCCACGATAAGTGGAAATATTTATGCTATTTCTGGCACAGATCTTCATCTAATGCTACACTAAAATCTGTTGCCCTGAAAAACTCAAAATTCCCTTTTCAATCTGCTTTCACAATAAAATGCAGGCTGAATGGGCTAACTTAACCACAGCATCCTGTGATTTAAAATGCAATTCAAATAACATGAAACTATTGGCAAATAGGCAATCAATAATAACCTACAATCAATGTGAATTCTCAAGTGATATATCAATATATTAGCATAAATGAAATGCACTGTCCATAATTTGTAAAAGTGTATTTGCAAGTGAGGTTTAAATTGACAGTCCTCATTGCCATTATTTTACTGCCACAACAAACATTGTTTCATTAAAATGGGCTCTGCAGGCATATGTGGAGTGGCAAAAATCATTGACAAGTTTATTGCACTTCAACTAAAACTGCTCTTCACACAACATAAGCTTTCACTCAATAAAAAAGCCACTACTGCTGTATCAGCTCAATTTCGCCTCTTGTCCGAGACTCTCGGCTACTCAATATAACCACTCTCAGGTTTAACTGACAGGATCTAATTATAACTTGTTAGTGTAACATTTGCAGACAGACAATTCCATGTTTTGACAAAAAGAGAAATTGCAAGTCTGAGCATGCAAAGATACATCTCACTGCAATTAATTCACAACAAAGCTAGCGAAAGCTTGATAGTAGCATAGTCTTGCCAACAGAAATATAGTAAATGTACAATGGCAGGTTTGTGAAATTTTCATATTATGTCCTCTTGAACTGTGGAAAAATAACTAGTAGCAAAGGTAAGTGCTGAATTTTGACTAGGTTTCAGAGTTAGGTCAAACTTGAAATCATAGATTGTTATGTTTCAGATGGAGACCATTTGGCCCATCGTGACTGTGCTGGCCATTTGTTAGGTCTATTCATTTAAACCCACTTCCCTGCTCTTTCCCTATGGGCCTGCAAATGTTTCCTCTTTGAATATATCCCCAATTCCTTTACGAAAGTCACTAATATGCCTCTACTTCCTTTTCAACAACATCCTGTAAAGCTTTGGCATCTTTCAACGCAGTAAAACATTCTAAAGATGTTTCACAGAATCATCATCAAACAATATTTGACACGGAATCACTGTAAGGCGTTGGTAGTAAAGGCCAAAAGCTTGGTCAAAGGCAGACTTGAAGTAGCCTCTCTAAAGAGAGAGGTTTTATGAGGAAATTCCAGGCTAAAGGTTAGGTACAACTGAAGGCACAAGGGCAAAGGAAATTGAAGAAGCACAAGAGGCCAAAATTGGAGGATGGTAGTGTGGAAGAAATTGGAAAAAAGCAGAAGAGGTTACAGGATATGAAGGGCCAAGGCCATAGAGCAGTTTAAACACAATCAAGAGAACAAAGTCTGCAGATAGTGCATTCTAGGTTATAACTCACTGCATTAAAAAAATTCACATTTCCCCACGATTCTTTCTACTCAAAGTCCTTCATAATTTTGAACACCTCCATTAAACCGCCTCTGAACCTTCTCTTCTCCAAGGTGAACAATCGTTGCTTCCTAGTACACAACTGAAATCCCTGGATCCTGGTACCATTCCTACAAACCCTCTCAAAGGTTTTAGAAGATGACATACCAGATTAGGAAGAAACATTTTATTGCCAAGGCTGACATGTCCATAACAGATTCACATGAGCAATAGACAGGGGTTACTATTTTGTTACTGGGATCATCAATCTATTTACAACACCTTCAATAGTCTTGCCACTGCTAATGTTTTGCAATCTTTGGTTGACCAGGATTTCAATGCTTTCTTGATACCCAAATTGTTGTAGACTGTATGGTTCACAGTCAAAGGCTCAAATAATGAATGATGATTGAAGGGATTTTTAAATTTATTTGTCACATATCATTTAATCCTGCATCAAGAATTTGCAAACAATGGCCACTTATCTGTGCTGGCCATTGTATTTTAGACAGCCCTGTGCAGTAAAGTTTCCCAAACAAGTCTATTGATACTCCAGTTGGTGCCTTTACTAAAACTGCTCGTTGTTGAATGTGAAGCTTAAAACAAACCAACCGCTGAGTAATGCAGTTAGACAAATACATTGCACAACTTATAGGATTGTAGTTATCTTTCATAGAATTGACCAGTTGTCATGGTTTGGCATATACGCTGTCCCTCATTTGTCAAAAAGATCACCAACCACCACTGGCCACCAGTACAGCTAGTTTATAGATTTTATCCTTCTAAATATCACCACTGTCTGAAGGATTTTTTTTCCGTAAGCTGACAGTTCTAAATTGGCCACTTGTGGTTGCAATATTAGCAGAAACTTGAATTGATGAATTTTGGAAATTCACAGGTTATCTTGACTGCACGAGCTTCCTAAAAATGCTAAACAATTAGATTCATTTCCCTTCCCTGTAATGTTTTAAAATTTCTAATTGTATCCCAATTTTTATCCACTTCATTTTTAAAATTTATTATAGATTCTGTGTCTGTTGACAATACCAAGTTCTTACATCCTCTCTGTAAAATAGTTTCACCAAACACCTCAACTTTTTCCCTCTGAAATATAGCTTTAAGGTTTGCTCATTTGTTACCGACTTGCTGGTAATGAAAATAAATATTGTCATCTATTCTCTATTCCAAAACCTTTCATGATTTTGAATACATCTATCAAATTGCCTCTTAACCTCTTTTTTGGGTAAACAGCCTTTAACTTTCATCATCTTTTAAGTTGGATTGTTGAATATGAAGCAACAATGGCAAATGGGAAACATCAAACTCAGCTTACACTAATGTCCTGTTTGAGTAGTGAAAAAAAAAGGAATATAGTAAAAAAACACAAGATGTTAGATAAGTCTCTGAAACATTATCTGATCCAGTTGTTCATTCATTACAGAACCTCATTAAGAGTTTCTATGCTCTCACCCCTCCCCCAGCTTTTCCTAGGAAGCAATGTCATCAGCCAACCAGAGGACTATTCAAATCTTTATCATATTGATAGCTGGCACTACATTTGTTGAGATATGTTGGATGAAAAACAATACATTTTGACTCAAATGGTTCTGGAGAACAGAATTCATTACTTTGTCATCTTAATCATTATGAAAAAAGTAACAAACTTCTTTATAATTAACAATCACGCAACCAAATTGAAAGCTAAATCACTATTATCTTTCTTGACAATGATATACTTTGAACAGATTTGTCCCCAGAAAGACTGAGGAAAAAAGAATATATTTATATCTATGGTGTTAACTATGGTGATTTTAGTAGGATCACGATCAATTCCTCCTTCTTCCCTTTTCGGATTAACAGAAACAGTGGGTGGGATTTTCTGGCTGTGCTCGCCCCAAGACCAAAAAATCCCATCACGGTCAATGAACCTTTGCGTGGTTCTGTTCCGCCTGTTACGTTTCCTATGGCGGGTGGGACAGGAAAATTCCACCCAGTGTACGAATACAGGGATAATAAATCAGTTAATTATCTTTCTCATGAAAACTACAATGGCAATGCTCAATTCACCAAAAAACTTCAAGAACTACCATCAAAAAAAAGTTTTTTTCATCTGATTTTTCACAAAAACTGGATTAAGAGTTGGATTAAGAATATGAAATAAAATGCTTTCAACATTTGAAATAGCATGTTCCAGCTGGCTGATTGGTCTCCTCATAAGGAGCACAAAATGAAATACAGCAGAACTGGAGTGCTGAGGCCAGTGGCATGCCATAACAATGCTGCATTTGGCTCAGATACTTACCATTGTTGTTTACTGTCCCCTACAAGAAAAGATTGAAACATGTGAATACTTATCAAATGCCAAGCAGCAGGGCAAGGAATAAAGTTATTCAGGGATGTGTTCACCCTCAAGTGCCAAGAATTAACCGATTATTTTTCTGGTACTAGGTTATGAATTCAGCTTCCAGAATAAGGACAAAGCTGATTCACATGCAATATGACGAAAGCAAACTGAGCACAAACTCAACGCATAGGTCACTAAATACAGCAGGCTGAGCAGCTTCTTATAGGAGACATTTTTCTCATTATTTATTGCTGACGTGTAGGCTGTACTGTGAAAGACAATGATGAATCAGTTCTGTATTTACAATAGTCCGGCAGCTTTCTTGGTCATTTTTATTATAGTGTCTGGCCACAGACTATTGGCTTTACGTAATTTAATTCTGACTCAGGAAGTTTGCATTGCCAGTTTAGCACAAAATGCACCAGGCTATCGTACATTCCGTGCTTATTCGGAAAGGGGAAACAACTTTCTCACTTTAAGAAAGGCTCTGAACAAAGTTCAATTTAGGAAAAGCAAAGAGAATATTTTAAGTAGGTAAAAAAAAACTACATCTGTTTACACCTTGACAATCAGGTCAACAAAACATATCTCAGGTAAACATACATCAACATTATTTTTGTTTATACATCTTAGAATAGCTTTTCCACAGTGTGCTATCAATACTCAGAGCGCACAGCTGAGGTATTAAAATATCTGGAGGGTACATCACTTCTATTAGGTTGTAAACACATGCATCTTGCCCGACATCTTGCCTTTGTAAACAGAAAGGCTGTGTGATACAAGTTGATTTGAATTATTTCACTATGATTAACAAATTCCCCAATGTCAACAGGTCCTATTTAGATGGGAATCCCTCTTGTTTTTTTTAAACCAAGTGTGGATATACTGCTTCAGGCCTTCAAGCTATATACATGGCAAAATTAAAACAGAGGTAATCAGTGTTACAAACTGCTGATGAAATTCTACACAAACAGAAGCTTAATTTGTTTACTGCTACCTCTACAGCACAGCACACATCACCTAGCTAAAGGCCGAGCTGATTATAATGAGCTAAAGTATCTCTACTTTTATGCCAAAGGTTCAGTTGAGCTCCATTCCAAAGAACCTTTCCAAACAGAACAAAACATACACTTTCTATACAAAAGAGGATTTTTGACAAAGGGTTCAAAACTCCTGAGATATATAGGGTGAAATTCTTCTGTTTCTCTTGCCAACAGGAGACAAATGGGCAGGACAGGACAGCGCCATGCAAAGGTCCATTGATCTTGGGCGAGATTTTTAGGCCTTAGATGAGCACAGCTGGAAAATTCCACCAATTAGCACTGAGTCTTCTAGACAAATCACTATGCCAATTGATAGAGCTGTGCAATGGTAATACATTAGTACTGGGAGGAAACAGGTATAGACAGGCAACAATGTTGTACTAATGTTCATGGTCTAGTAACCAGAAGCCTCAACCAAAAGCCTGACGAATGTGATTTCAAAACCCACCATGATAGCTTGAGAATTTGAATTCAGTTTTTAAAAAAAGGAAATTAAAAATTGGTATCAGTAATTCAGTGCCATCTACCTGTCAGATTGTCACACATATTCAACTGGTGCACCGATGCATTTTAGGTTAGGGAAGGGGACTTGCCACGGTTACCACCATTTATCTTCAGTCCTGCACCATCACTGCTGACTCTGGAGTACCATCTTAAGTGGCTAAACATTCAGTTGCATCAATCCATTGTAGTAGAAGAAATCTTCTCAGAACAAAAGAAACAGGCTATAAACACAGTGAATACAAAAACATTAAAACAGCAACAAGAGTAGACCATACAGCTCCTCGAGTCTGCACGACTATTCAAAACAATCATCACTGATCTCCAACTCAATTTTCCTGCCTGGTCCCATACCTCTTGATTCCATGACAAAAAAAATCTGCCTAACTCAGTCTTAAATATACACAATGATGCAATATGCTGAACTCTCCAGTATAAACAATTTCACAAATTCAAAACGCTCTGTGTGATGAAATTTCTATTCTCAGTCCTAGATGATCAACCCTTTATAAGTAGAAACATAGAACCTTTATCCTGAGACCATGCCTATGTTCCAAACTCAGCCACAGAAAACTCTACCTGCTCTGCCCTGTGAAATCCCTTCAGAATCTTAAAAACAAAATACTATGGTGACCTGAAATAAAAACCAAATGTTGGAAAAACTCAACAGGTCTGGCAGCATCTGTGGAGAGAGGAACTGGGTTAACATTTTGAATCTCTTCTTCAGAAATCTTTCAGAATCTTGCAAGTTTCGACTGGGTCACCTCTCAATCTTCATGGTGCAGTCCATGTCAAAAGAGAGAATAAAAATAAACTTGAAAAATAAGGATCTCTTTCTACTTTCTCCATTACTGTGCGGACACATGGATTTGGGCCTGTGTCTGTGGGAGTTTGCACGTTCTCCCCGTGGTTGCGTGGGTTTCCTCCGGGTGCTCTGGTTTCCTCCCACATCCCCAAAGATGTGCTTTTAGGCTGATTGATTGGGTACTAAATTGTCCCTAAATTGGACCTCCCTGATCCTCGCACATTAGGCGTAGACTAAAATCATGAATAGGTCACTGAGACAGTGGGACGGCGGCGCGGGCTCGTTGGGCCGAAGGGCCTGTTTCCCGTGCTGTGTTGTTCTTTGTTCTTTGTTCTTCTTCTTCTTTATCAGAGACTCCAGCCTTTCTCCCTTTATCTTTCATCTAAGTGATATTCAAGTATTGTATCCATCTCATTGTATCAGGAAAAATGAACAAATATCATTTTTGTTTTATATATAGAATAAAAATAATTTTATTGTTGTTTTCCTTGGAATAGGCACAGTGTCAGTGATTTGGTAGAGGAGTTCAGAATTGTGGGAGCATTTTATGAAATTAATGGGTGAATGGCTGCGTTTAGTAGCTGGGTAGAACATGGAGAAGATTTGTGGAGGTGATTTATGGACAGAGGGTACAGTTTTGAAGACGTTGGAGGACCTAGAGAAAAATAATTTTATTTTATAAAAAATAAAAATGAAATTATTGAAAATTAAAACTTGTACCAAGAGTAATAAAAAGAATCTAGATACAAATCTTAAGAAAGAGGCATAACACAGCAAGCAGTTTCCCCGACAATAGTGTCAGAAAATAAAAGGATAACAGCACAAGAGGCCAGTTGGTCCATCACGCCTGTACCAGTTCTTTGAAATGCACTATCCAATCAGTTCCATAATTCCAACTTTTCCTCATAGCTGTGCCTGCAAACGTACTCAAGTATTTATCCAATTCCCTTCTGAAACCCACCGTTAAATCTGCCTCCACCATCCCTCTAGGCAGTGCACACCAGATCACAACAGCTCACATTACAATTTTCTTTTTCTCCAGGTCCTCCAACGTCCTCAAAACTGTACCCTCTGTCCATAAATCACCTCCACAAATCTTCTCCATGTTCTACCCAGCTACTAGGCGCAGCCATTCACCCATTAATTTCATAAAATGCTCACACAATTCTGAACTCCTCTACCAAATCACTGACACTGTGCCTATTCCAAGGAAAACAACACCAGCCTTCCTAAACAACTCAAAATCCCAACTCTCTGGCACCATTCTGGCAAATCTGTGCTTTCTAAGTTTTTGAGATGCCCTTCCCGCATTTAATGCCAATGATATTCTCCAAAGCTTCAAACTGTCCTGGATCATCTTAATCTACCACGGTTACATGGAAATAAGAGGAGGATTAGACCATTCAACCCTCCATAGGCCTGTGTGAAGAAATTTCTCCTTATCTCAGTCCTAAAATGTTTACCCCAAATCCTTAGGCTATGACCCATGGTTCTGAACTCACCCGCCATCAGGAACATCCTTCCTTCCTGCATCTATCCTGTCTAGTCCTATTCGAGTTTTATAGCCCTGTAGCCAAAAAACTATAGCTATGAGTCTCCCCCACCCCCCCCAACCCATTCTTCTGAACTCCAGCAAATACAATCCTAACTTATTCAGTTACTCTTCATACGTCATCCTGCCAACACGGGAATCAGTCTGGTAAACCTCTGCTGCACTTCCTCTATAGCAAGAACATCCTTGCTTAGATAAGGAGACCAAAACTGAATGTAATATTCCTGATGTGGCCTTACCAAGGCCCTGTATAATTGCAGCATGACATCCTTGCACCTGTACTTGAATTCTCTCACTGAGGATGTTTTTTGCTCACTGCGGCCAGCCTTGATACAGCATCTATTTAGACGGGTGCTTGGCCCTATGATCTCTTAACAAGCTGATGATTGTCATCCAGAGTGATGTCATTCTTTTTGCTGAAAGCAGCAGGCTCTAAAGTTAACTTCACCACCTAAAGATGAGCAGCAACTGAATTACTGTAGACAGATATAGACATTGCTGGATAATCTACTGACAAATGGCGCCTCACCTCCAGTGCATCGAGGGCCGTGTCAACAACTCTGTCAAGAAAGCTTTCCTCACCTACCTCTCCTTTCCAAAAGAAATAAGTTTTTCTATTACAAATATTCAGTTCAATAATATACAAGCAATTGAGGAAAATGAATGGCTGAAAATGCTTACAGAAAAGGCAGAAATTCTCAAGGAAATGTATCGTTCAACTTGACAGTTTTGTCTCTTATAGTCATGTAATACCATTTGGCAGGTTAGAGAAAAATCAATCCTTTGCTACTGAATTTAGTCAGATGTTATTTAGACCAGTAATTGGAAAGGCTGGCCTATTGCATGCCACAGAATACCTTCTATAACAGGTTGCCAGCCAGCTTTAACAGGACTACAACAGCACAACAATTTCTACACTTTAACCCAACCGTTATGTTTATTTATGTCAAGCAAGATCTGGTACATCTGCACATCAATGTCTGGGAATGTCATTTCTAGGTATTGGGAAGTTCAAATACAGAATGAATGACACCAAACCAGTGGTGCTGCAGTATACATTGTTCCTCAGATAAGTATGGGACATACCTATTGGCATTCCAGCACAATTCAAGTATAAAACACTGGGTTCGACCTCAACTGAAGTATTGCGGCCAGTTGTGGGCATTGCACTTTAGGAAGGATGTGAAGGCATTAAACAGTTTTCTACATAGCATGCCACCTAATTTTCACAAACTTTGTTGCATTCATCAAACTGAAAGTTCATTGAAGGCAGTTAATAGATGCTTTTCTTCCTTTTCACATGCTAAGGGCCCTTACCTGAATGATTAACCTATTTTCTGTCTCACAATCTCAATGAAACCCTGCATAAACATTAAAAATATGAAAAAAAAAGAATCCTGAGCTTAATTTTACAACTCTCTGTCTGAGCAGAAGCACTGGATTCTTGCTCTTTAATTGGGGTAATTGACTTAACTGAAATGCAAGTTCTTGAAAGCTGCCTGCTTTTATAGTGCAGCACCTAAAATAACAGAGGCAGCACAACAAGGCGCAAAATGCAGTGAACTCAAATAAACCAGGAACACTTTTTCAATAAATGTGTTTTTGGTCTGAAGAGTTTTAGCAGTGGAGAAATGGCTGCTGAGCATCTGATGAGCAAAATGAAGACAGGTAGTACCTACACCTCATCTACCTTTCGGCATCCCTTTTTCCTGCGGTTGGGAAACTTGGGAAGAAGCTAATTGTATTTGACAACCACAATTACTCAGAAACAGAAAATCAGGAGGATGCTAATTGTGTGAGCAATAATTGCAGATGGCTTTTTCCTCCCTCGAGGGAAGAAAACGAGACAATTAGGAAATGGCAGAGCCACCCCGTGTGCAGGTGGTCCTGCCTTCAAGCCCTGAAGTGCAACTGGAGACAGTTCATAAACTCAGGATAGCTTTATTGCAGTAACTCTGACAGAGCACAAAATCACAGAAATACTTAACCTAATGGAATACAGAGAAATGAATCCCTTTAGAAATGCATTACTGTCTCTAGTATGGCTGTTGAGAAATTATATCTATTTTGCCATTTATTTTTGATCTTCCCATCAATAACTTATGCACTCATTCAAATATCCCACAACTACAAAATGTAGTAACCAAAGAACTCAAACATAATAAAAGCACGTAACGACCCAGTTAGTGGGATGGGTAACTTTCTGCAACTGCAAAATACTTAAATATACAGGTGAGTGCTTGATTTTTTTAAACAAGTATAGCTTCTCCCAGGTCAATGCTCGAGAAGTCTTACAGAAAGAAAAATAAGTAATTGGAACATGTACTCAAGTATATAAGTCAACTTTTGAAGCATCAAAACATCCCTCCAAAAGTGGAGGTAGACTTATATGCCTAATATAAAGTGAACCACTGGTGAGGGAATGGGTGGTGTTTTTTTGCAAGGTCATCCACATCCAAAGCAAAGAGTGCACATGCCTTGAATTCCCATGTACCTTCTGAATATAGCCTGAATTGCCTACTTAATGTCTTGCACCAGCTATAAGTACAACACGCATTTGAGAAGTGAAAAATTCAGGCTGACTACTAATGTGAGTATACATGTCATGGCTGCAAGTGGGGAGTCGCCAAGTAAATACAAAAACACGATTTGTGGGGCCAGAGAAAAAAATCTTGTTGTCTTATAATATGGATCAACTTATATCCCACGAATTATGGTATATAAGAATGCAAAATAGCATGATCACCAAAAAACTTAGAATTATCAGATGACAAAATTTGGTATTACTCAAGTAACTTGCTTCTTGAGGCCAAAGAAATTCTGCAGCAGTACTGATAACCCACACCATTAAAAACCCAGTTACAATTCATTGACAAGGTATAACTTTTTCCATAGGGTTTCAGTAAAGAAGGTCTTCTGGTGTAGTGGTGGTAGCACTCCTCCACTGCACTTGAAGCTTCGGGTTCAAGTCTAACACCAGGACGTGTTGCTTATGGAAGGAGCATTTATAACACAGTTCAACAGGCTGATAATCCTTCCACCACTTTCCCCACTAGTACCCAAAGAAAAAAAAAGTGTGGGTGTGAAGATATGCTTAAAAAACCTGTGAAATCAGTGTAAATGGGAACGTTCTTCACAGATTTCTAATTGATTGTATTCTGCAGCAACTTGAATAGCATGTCCTATGGAGAAAAATGTATAATCACTAACAGTAACTTCTGGATTTACATGTTTGACAGTACAGGTGCAGTTTCCAAATGGTGTTATCAGTTTCAGCGGAATAATAAGTGAAAGTTAACAGTTTTGTTGTCATTAGTACAGGGAAATCCAGATGATTAACTTTAAATTGGCTCCTAGTAATGGCCAAACATGGGTTTAATGACATAGACTTGAGGCAGTCTGGTTGCAGAGGTGAGAACCATAACAGGCAAAGGGAGTGTGCAGCCATGAGGACAGAAGGAAGATAGGGAGGCAGTGGAAGAGCATAGACACCATTTTAGGAGCTCCAAGGTAGATGATGCTGTACAGAACATATATATTTCAATACTAGTGAGATCTCAGATAGAAATAAGCAATGGCACTGAACGTAGAGCTAACATAAATAAGGTGCAAGTTTATAATAACATGTTGCAGCATTATTACATGAATGGAGGAAATAATTGTGTGTTAGGCAGATAATACATGAACACACAATTAACAGAAGTATTTAAGAGCAGTAAAGTTATTCTAAACCCATACTGAACCTTGATTAGACTCCATTTGGTCTACAGTTTTGACTGCCATGTTGTAAAATGCATACAGAGGCACTGATGAAGGACAAAGACTTACAAAAATGATACTGTGAGAGGTTATACCTATCAAGAATGAATGAACAGATTGGATATCTTTTCATTTGAAAAGGAAAAGCTGATGGGGAAAATAATAGAGATCTTTAAAAATACAAGTATTTTTAGACACAAAGGGCAGAATTTTCCTTTTTCGGCAGTGGTAGCTGAGAAACCAGCGTGCAGCTCGCAGGTTGCGCAATGGCTTTCCTCACCAGATAATCCAGCACTGTTCAGAAAAAGTCTGCAGGCATGGACCGTACTGTCAGGTTGGGGACAGAGAAAGACAGCAGCTGGGATTCAACCACGGTCTCCAACGGAAAACACAAACTTCCCACCACATGTACATAAAGAATGTGCCCCCCCACCACTCTAACCGATAAGGAGAACCTCCCTACCCCCAACCTTGCCACTGCAATGGAGCTCCCAGAAGACACCCGCAGTGCACACTCCTGGCAGGTTCCTTTCACCTACTTCTTGTATTTAAAAATCAGTGGTAAACCTTGCCGGCATGACAGCATGTCGGCAAGGATAGGATATCTAATATGGGGGAAGAACGATAAAGAGGGGAAGACCACTAATTATTTTTTAATGTATTAAAACCTTGTTATGGCACCAGAAAAGTGACAAGGGCGTGCAGGGAGAAACAGAAAACAAGATCTTGCTGGCGAGATTCATATTTTCCAAGTCTCTCAATATTTTCATAGATTCACAGTGCAAAAGGAGACCATTCAGCCCACCAAGTCTGCACCAACCACAATCCCACCCAGGCCCTATTCCCAGAACCCCACATATTTACCCTGTTAATCCTCTGACACCAGGGTCAATTTAGCATGGCTAATTAACCTAACCCGCACATCTTTGGCCTGTGAGAGGTAACTGGAGCACCCAGAGGAAACCCACACAGACACAGGGAGAACGTGCAAACTCCACACAGACAGTGATCCGGTGCTGGAACTGAATCCAGATCCCTGGTGCTGTGAGGCAATAGCACTAACCCCTGTTCCGCTGTGCCACCATGTTGCCATTTGCGCTCACTGCAAAGTGGGTAACGATCATTTTCATGTGCGCTGGATAAAAAATAAAATAATCAGCAAGAAACCTAATTCACAGAGTGAGGTGAACTTGTACCAAAGGAAACAGTTGAAACAATTGGCATGGATACATTTAAGGGGAAGTTAGATTAAGTGAATGGGGGAGAAGGGAAGGGAAGGCGACATTGATAGTTAGAGGAGAAAGGATGGGAGAAGGCTCGACTGAAACGCAAATGCCGACATGGACTAATTGGACTAAATGGGTTGCTTGTGTGTTGCATATTCTAGATAAGGCGGAGAAAGTCATTTCAAGCAAACATTAGCAAATGAATTAACAACTGGCTGAGATTTTGAATTGGTGAAACAGTGCCAAATCATAAGCAGTTAAGAAAATCTACTACACTAAAGCAAAGAGAAAACCAACCCCAGATGACAAAC